>NC_083725.1:109285458-110581708 GCF_028564815.1 Eubalaena glacialis
TTCTTTCATATGTCCTGAATCCCCTAGGCACATGGTAGGTACTTAATAAAACATTTGGTCAAAGCATTGAATTAAAATAAATCCTTACCTCCTTCTGACAAAAATGTTTGCCAATGGTAGGAAAACTGGAAGACAGAAACAAGCAAGCTGGTGAATCCCCATATATTATATTTGAACTACGTTTGATAGTGAGCTGTGTTCTCAACAGCTTCCAGATTTTCACTTTGGTCTCAGATGTCAGAAATTTCAAAAAAATGTGTGTAAAAATTCATGAAGCTGTGGGATTGAGTGGAACCATAAGGCTTGAAATAATTCAGAAGCTTGTCTAGTTCAGACAAGAAAATATCGATGACATTCCTTAGAAAGGGAGAAATATCAATGGGACTGGCATTTCTGGGGAATAAAAGGAGAAAACAAGAGATTCAGGAGCAGAACTTCACTTGAGAATTTCTAACATAAAGGCATGGTGAGAATGGGATAATGGTTAGTCATTAATATCTATAGATGGTTGTTAATCCTGAAGATGGTAATTATTTTTTCAGTGTGGTTTCCTTGAAACAACATACTAGTTGGAATAAAATGATCTGGTTCTTGTTCTGAATCCATTTCTTACTGGACGGCTTCGCTAATTCACAACCTCTCTGAGTTTCAGTTTTCTCACTTGTAATATGCGGATCATAGAATTTTTGTGAGGTAGATTGAATCGTAGAGTGGGATACTGAGCACTGAATGAATAAACATTTACTATATTAGCAAACAAACAAATAAATAAACCAGTCAGATATTATGTGTGAAAGAGTTCTATCAACAGGCGAGTGCTAAGTAAACATGAAGGATTGGTGTTATGATTGTGTTTGTTTTGTCACAGGTCTCTTCTCTTAGATCCGTCGTCTTTGAGTGGAATCCATGGTGAGTAAAAATAATGTAACTGAGTTAATTTTCACTGGTCTTTTCGAGGATCCAGAGGTGCAGAGAATGTGCTTTGTGGTGTTTCTTCCCGTGTACTTGGCCACGGTGCTAGGCAACGGCCTCATTGTTCTGACAGTCAAAGCCAGTAAGAGTCTGCATTCCCCCATGTACTTCTTCCTTAGCTACCTGTCCCTGGTGGAAATCAGCTATTCCTCTACTATTGTCCCTAAATTCATCACGGACTTACTTACCAAGATTAAAACCATCTCGCTGGAGGGTTGTCTGGCTCAGATATTCTTCTTTCACTTCTTTGGGGTCACTGAGATCCTCTTGCTTGTGGTGATGGCTTATGACCGCTCTGTGGCCATCTGCAAACCCCTTCATTATATTAACATTATGAATCGTCAACTGTGTCATGTATTAGTGGCTGGTTCCTGGCTTGGGGGCTTTTTTCATTCCATAATTCAGATTCTCATCACCATCCAATTGCCCTTCTGTGGTCCCAATGTGATTGACCACTACTTCTGTGATCTCCAGCCATTATTCAAGATTGCCTGCACTGACACCTCTGTGGAGGGGGTTATTGTGTTGGTCAATAGTGGCTTAATTGCTCTGTGCTCCTTCCTCATCTTGGTGACCTCCTACATTGTCATTCTGGTCAACTTGAGGAACCATTCAGCAGAGGGAAGACGCAAAGCCCTCTCCACCTGTGCTTCTCACATCACGGTGGTCATGTTGTTCTTTGGACCTGCCATCTTTTTCTACATGCGACCCTCCTCCACCTTCACTGAGGAAAAACTGGTGGCCCTGTTCTACACAGTGGTCACCCCCATGCTGAACCCCATCATCTACACACTCAGAAATGCAGAGGTGAAAATCGCTATGAGGAGGTTGTGGGGCAAAAAGGAGAACTCAGGGGTGGAGTGAAAATGGGAAAGTGATTTAAAAAAGTGTGTCCGATTATTCTCTGTTCTTGAAATGGATTTTAATTTCAGTGGGACATTCAAGAATGGCGGAAACAAATGTAAAGACTTAATGTTACTGCTACTGTGATTCTCCTTAGTAACCAAAGACTCCCCACTAATCCGGTGTAATGATCAAAGGATAGAGGTCAGATTGGTTTCATGATATCCAACAATATCATGAGATTAGGAAATATTAAGACTTAAGCTAAGTGAAAATGCAAAGGAGAACATTTTGACAAGTGTTTTAGAGGTTAAATCACTTATTCTTATGATCTCCTTCCTTCCTCCTTTTCTTCATCCCTCCCTGACTCCCTTCTTTCTTTCCTTACTTTTTTTCCCTCCTTCCTTCTTCATGCTCCCCTCTTCATTCAACCTCCCTAGCAATAACAACCAACATTTCATTAAAAGAGGAAACAAAATAGAGGAATTATCATGGGATATTTGGGGAGGAGGGTAACAATCTGATCTACCCTTTCGACGTGGGTAAGTGTGTCTTTGAAAATTGCATCCAGGGATTTTTCTATTCTTCTGGTTGTTTTGGCATCTTGTACCATAGACCATCTGATCACAAGTACCAGAAAAGTCCCTGGAGCAATTTCAGTTCTTGTGACATGTTGGCACAAAAGATAGTCCTTAAATCTTCTCTCACAATGTCTACCATCAATAAATTAAAAAAAACAAAAGGTCATAGATTCTAGCTATCAATAGGGAAAGGTCAAGTCAAACATTTTAACAAAGCTTTATCTATAGTAAATAAATATAGAATGTAGGAAATTCTTGTTAGGCATAACTTGAAGAATGAATGGGTGGTAAGTAATGTCCAAGTATGTTTCTATGCCATACTCTGTACTTTATTCTAACTGATCAGGCCAGGTCCATTTCTTGTCATGCCTGTTAGTGTTTCTTGGTGAAGTAGGATGAGACAGACTGTGTCGACATTATTGTTTCATCTCTCAGAAACTCCTTTCACCCAACTGACTCTTATCATTGTGGACAATTTAGAGAATATCATAAAATTTGTCCCTGTTGGCTTTAGGATTACACAGACTGGCTTTGCATTTGCCCTCCATCCTTCCAGCATTCCTTGAGGATCAGGGGAAATAATGCAGGCAGCTTCCTTGCAGAGCCGTGGAGCATCATAGTATGCTACAGACCTTAAGGGCTTTTCCCTTTCTCCTCAGGTGCTGATTGAGCATGTAGGTGAATAGTGGTTTTAAAGGCACCAGGAAATCTTCCCCACTTCCCTTGTTGTCCCCACTAATCATGGCCATGGATGACCATTAATAATCTCTGAGAAAATGCCACTTCTTTTGTCTGGAATGACTTTACTACCCTTTTCCATATGGCAAACTCCTATGCATCCTTTAAGACCTAGGTTAAAGTCATCTCCCTTATGAGGCCTTCTCTGACCTCCCTCCTCCTTGGGCTGAATTTGTGTCTCCTGTCCATGTTTATTTTTACATGCATTTATCATTGCCCTTATGACTTTGATTATATTATTTTATATGTTTTTCTCTCTTTTAAACTGTAAGCTCTCAAGGGCAGGACTACCCACTACCCCTTCTTCTTCTTTGTGGCTCTAAATATTGTGCATGTAATTGGTAGTTTATACGTGCTTGTTGAATATAGAAACTTTTAGACCCACGTAAAATCCTCTCTACATCAATTCTTACTAATTCCTCCTGAACACTTTCATGGTGAGGAGCACTTCTCTTCCTGTTAAACTCTGAAGAGCTCAGGCTCTGAAATTCATCAGGCTGTTTCAATTTCCTCTTAGCCACAGTCCAAGACCCAAGCTACCCAACTTCTCTGAACACCTGTTTTTGCACAAATACAATAAGATTATCAATGGTATGAACTTCATAAGATTATTCTGAATATTATATAAGATAATATACACATAAAGCTTTTAGAAAAGAACATGATATAGAGTTGTACCATGGACCAATAAATATTAGCCACCATCATCATTATTATGCCTCTTCTCATATTGGTCTTCTTTCTTTCTTGGGGAGCTACTTGGAATAAGCCTTGATTGCACCCCAAAAAGCTTTCAAGCATTTGAAGACAGTTCAATCCTTTTGTTTTGAAGCTTCTTTGCGATAAACATTCTCTGTTGCTTAATTGCTTTTTTTTTTAATTAAAAAAAATTTATTTGGGGACTTCCCTGGTGGTCCAGTGGTAAAGAATCTGCCTTCCAATGCAGGGACATGGTTTTGATCCCTGGTCCGGGAACTAAGATCCCACATGCCGCAGGACAACTAAGCCTGCGTGCCACAACTACAGAGCCCATGCGCCCTGGAGCCCATGCACCACAACTAGAGAGAGAAAACCCGCACGCCACAACTAGAGAGAAGCCCGTGCACCACAACGAAGAGGCCGCATGCCTCAACGAAGCTCTTGCCTGCCGCAACTAATAACCGATGCGGCCAAAAAAAAAAAAAAAAATTATTGGAGTATAGTTAATTTATATTGTTGTGTTACTTTCTGCTGAACAGCAAAGTGAATCAGTTATACATATACATATGCCTGCTCTTTTTTTTAGATTCTTTTCCCATATAGGTCATTACAAAGCATTGAGTAGAGTTCCCTGTGCTATACAGTAGGCCATTATTAGTTATCTATTGTATATATAAAATTAATTGCTTTAGAGTGTCTAGCACAGTACCTGGCACATCATATGTGCTCAATAAATATTTGTTAAGTGGATGTTGACTGTCACATGGCCTCCCCATTTATCTTTTATGCTGAATGCTCCTATATTTAGTTAATGTATATTTGAAAGCTTTTGATCCAGAACTAAACTTAGTGGAGTTACCCTCCCTTTGTCTTGATGTGTTGCTAGGACTGTAAGATGCAGGCTGTGACAGGAGCCTCTTACTCACGTGCATCTTTAGGTTCCTCACTGAGAGCTACAGAAAGAACATCATCAATGAACTCTGAGTCATTGAATACTGTATGGGCAGATAATATCTACTCCAAATGAATTGTCATAATTCTCAGGGATTACCTCACCTCCTGAGAGTTGAGACTTGGTGAGTCTATTGAGAACTAATTACTCGCTTTGTTCTGGTCTCACTGGAAAAACACAGGAAGCAAAGGAAATCATTTTTCCCATTGTTTTAAGAGACAGAGAGTGTTGTAAATTTCACGAATGCCTACTAAATCCACAGATGCAACAGTCTAATTATACCACTTATTGTCGAAGGTCATGTAGTTAGTTCTCAATTGTTGATTCAGTCACAGCATTAAAAAATGTATTTGTTAGAAAATAAATATAAAATAATCTCACTAAAGGAAATTTGGTAGCGTGATGCAAACTACTTTGCGTATACAATTTCCCCCCATTTATTATTTGTATTCTTTTTGGTATAGGTTTGACTACTTACAACAGAAAATAAGGGCAACTTAAGAGATAGAACTACAGGAGTACAGAGGGAGAAAATCCAGCATGATTGTGGAAGTCCAACAGTATTACCAGAAATTGAGACTCTGCCGTCTTCAGCATGTAGCGTCAACCTATGTATGACCTCAAGGGACTGCTAATACGCCAGACCTGTGCTGCTCAGTAGGACTCATGCTATGCTGGAGATGTCCTCTGTGCTATCTAATATGATAGTTAGATAATATGATCTAACTGCTAATGAGCAGTTGAAATGTGACTACTGAGACCAAGGAACTGAATTTTAAATTTCATTTAAATACGTTTAAATTTAAACACTACATATGACTAGTGCATGTCATATTGGACAATACCACTCTAGCATTTCATCTATATTCCAAGAGGCAGTAAAGGGATGACGGGGGTGGGGGCAGTGGGCGGGGGAGAATACATTGATCATTTTATTTTTTAGTAGATTTTCCAAAAGTGCCACACAGCAATTTTGCTTTCATCTTAGTTTATTGAAATTAATCACATGGCAACCCTTAATTGCAAGGGAGTCTGGAAACTATAATCTTATTTTAATTTTTATTATTTATTTTAAATTTATTTTATTTTACGTTGTCTGCGTTGGGTCTTCGTTGCTGCACACAGGCTTTCTCTAGTTGCGGTGAGCGGGGGCTACTCTTCGTTGTGGTGCGCGGGCTTCTCATTGCGGTGGCTTCTCCTGTTGCGGAGCACAGACTCTAGGCACGCGGGCTTCAGTAGTTGCGGCACGCGGGCTCTAGAGCACAGGCTCAGTAGTTGTGGCGCACGGGCTTAGGTGCTCCGCGGCATGTGGGATCTTCCCGGACCAGGGCTTGAACCTGTGTCCCCTGCATTGGCAGGCGGATTCTTAACCACTGTACAACCGGGGAAGTCCCTATAATCTTTTATTCTGTGTAGAATTGTTTTTAACTAAAATCAGGGTTCTGTTCTGTTCTCAAAGAGGAAGAAGAGAATGGATATAAGGATTGGGACTTATTCTCAGGCATTTGGTTACACATATATTCTCGGAAAACATTTTGTTTTCTGAAGCAGCTGTGGTCTAGATCAGTGTTGCCATGAGAACTATCAGTGATGATGGAAATGTTCTAAATCTATGCTAATACATGGTAGTGCCTAGCCACGTGGCTAATTAGCGTTTGAAATATGCTTAGCACGACGGAATAATTGAATTTTTAATTTTATTTAATTTTAACTAACTTAATTTTAAATAGCTACATGTGGCTGGCGGCTACCATATTGGATACGCAGGTCTATAGCACTTCAGTGTTTACTTCTGCAAACTTGTAGCTATTGTTCTGGATCGGGGCAAGATTGCTCCTGTGCCAAGTACCCTAATAGGTCTGTGGTTGACTACTATTACATCTAATCTCTCACTAACCAGCTCTTCTAACTATCTTGAGGTTAGGGTTATTTTTGTACTAAAAAAAAACCCTTTTAAACTAGACTTGTAATTGATTTACGTACCACAGTTAGACTATTATAGAAACTGACTTGGACTACATTTACCTTTATCAATGACATTCAAACACACTCATATGTTTTTATTATGTTAAACAGCATCCTTTCATTTCAGTTTGAATAATGCCCTTTAACATTTCTTTTTTTAAAAAATTTATTTGTTTATTTATTTTTGGCTGCGTTGGGTCTTCATTACAGCACGCAGGCTTTCTCTAGTTGTGGTGAGCAGGGGCTACTCTTCGTTGCGGTGCGCTGGTTTCTCATTGTGGTGGCTTCTCTTGTTGCGGAGTACAGGCTCTAGGCGCGTGGGCTTCAGTAGTTGCAGCACGCGGGCTCAGTAGTTGTGGCTTGTGGCTCTAGAGCGCAGGCTCAGTAGTTGTAGCGCACGGGCTTAGTCGCTCCACGGCATGTGGGATCTTCCCGGACCAGGGATGGAACCCGTGTCCCCTGCATTGGCAGGCAGATTCTAAACCACGGTGCCACCAGGGAAGTCCCTTTTAGCATTTCTTGTAAGACATCCCTAGTAGTGATGAACTCCCTCAGTTTTTGTTCATTTGGTAAAGTCTTTATCTCTTCTTCATTTCTGAAAGACACCTTGGCTGGGTATGGTATTCTTTTTTAAGATGTTTTCTTTCTTTCAATATTTTGGAATATACCATCCAATAGCTCCTGGTCAGGTGTGGCCTCAGGCTGTACTCCCCAGTTGGATGGTGCCAGTGGCTGTGCTCTGTATCTAGGTGGGGGCTGCAGGATATTCCCTGAAGTTGGGTGGGGCTGGAGACTATGCTCTGTGGTCATGTGAGGTCGCTGTCTGGGTGGGTGGAGATGCAGGCTATGACCTGTGATTGGGCGGGGTCATTGCTGGTTCCCTGCCTGGTCAAAGCTGCAGGCTGTGTTTAGCAGTCGGGTAGGCTCCTTTGCTGGACTCTGCTGCTGGGTGGGGCTGTAGGCTGGGCTCGATGGTTACATGGTAATGTAGGTTGAGCTCTGAGGCTGCTCAGGGTTACTGTTCAGACTCCCTGGTTATGCAAGGTCAGAGGCTATAATCAACAGTTGTGCAGGGCTGCTGGCTTGGCTCCCTGCCTGGGCAGGCCACAGGATGTGCTCCATGGTTGCTGGGTGTCTGTAGCTTCACTTCCGAGAGGGATGACTGGAGACTATGCTGTGCAGTTGGGTGGAACTGGGAATTTGCTCACCTTCCCAGGAAGGGTCATAGAATGAGCTCCACAGTTGCTTTTGTCCATTGGCTGGGTATCTGAATAAGGCAGAACTGCCAACTGAGCTCCCTGGTGAGACAGGCCCACTGGCTTGGCTCTGCAGATGGGCAGGGCCATTGGCTGGGATCTCTGCTTGGGAGCCATTGCAAGCAGGAACTTGGTTCTCCAAGAGCTGACTGCTGGTTGCTGTAAGTCCCACCCCTCTTCTTTGTCTCTATCTGATGCCCAGTGGTTGGGCTCTGCAGTTTCACACAGTGATCTCCGTGAGGAGAAACCTGAGTGGGCCTTCTGGGAAGTGTCCTGCAGTGCTGGGGAAGCTGGATGTCTGCCTTGTGTTCTCTTTTTCCTACTGGAGAAACTGTACCCAGGAAGACAGACCCTCTCAGTGCAGCAGTGTGGTGGTCTAGGGGAGGGGTGATGCAGTCAAAGTGAAAATCCTTATCTTACCCATCTAAATGGGTCCTTCTTGGTCTCTGTTGCGGTGGTGGAGGTACTTCAGCCTCACCTTTGGGTTCTGAGATTCACACAATGGTGTCTTGTCTATGGAGAGGTGCTAGCTGGTCTTCTTGTGAGGGAGGCTGAAGTCGGGAATAAACTATGTTGCCATATTGATGAAATCTATCAGGAATTTTGAAAGGAAACTTCATTTAAAATGTCCAGAACAGGATTCCTGTATTTCCCTGCAATTCTGGTTCCCCCACAGTCATTCCTATCTCAGTAAATGGCAACCATGGTCTGATTGCTCAAGGCTATTTTATACATAAATACGTGTACGCATAAATACATATGATTCTCTAAAAAATTGAGGAATAACTGGCATAACATTCTATTAGTTTAGTTTCAGGTGTACAATGTAATAATTCGACATTGGTATATATTGCAAAATGATCACTGCAATACGTCTGGTTAATATCTGTGACCATATATAATTATACATTTTTTTTTCTTGTGATGAGAACTTTCAAGATCCACTCTCCTAGCTACTTTCAAATATGAAATACAGTATTATTAACTGTAGTTATCATTTCACCCCCCAGGGCTTATTCATTTTATAACTGGAAATTTGTACCTTTTTACCCCCTCCACCCATTTTGCCTACTCCTCACCTCCATCCTCAGGCAACTGCCAATCTGTTCACTATATCCATGAACTTGGTTTTGTTTTGTTTTTTTTGTTTTGTTTTAGATTCCACATATAAGTGAAAGCACATGGTATTTATCATTTTCTGTCTGTCATTTCACTCTGATTGGTCTAGTCTAAAACCCTAGAGGTATCCTCGATTGCTCTATTTTTTTGCTCTCCTAAATCAAAAGATCAGCAGATCTTGTTAGTTGTACCTTCAAAATACATGCAGAATCTAAAAACTTCCTAAAACCTTCACTGCTACCCTCCTGGCCTGACACACAACCATCTGTTGACCAGATTATTATGATGTTCTCCTAACTGGTTTCCTTGTTTTTCCCACTCCTGTATTTCCCACTCCCCTTCTTTTCAAGATAGCAGAGATCTTGGCAAAAGATGACCTTTCCTTACTACCATAATAAAATAATAACCACCAGCTTTCCTATCATCCTTAACCTGTCTTATTTTTCTTGATAGGACTTATTACTGTCTAATTTGCATATCAAGTTTAATTGTTTATCATTTGTCTCTACTTCTATTATGCCCTGGTAGGAACATGAAGGATGTAACCTCGATGAGCCTGGGGACTTTTTTTTTTTTTTTTTCACACACACACATTGTATTTTATTTTTACAAGAGATAAATAAACTGACTCCAAGCATTGTAAATGGATGACCACAACAAAAGCAACAATGATTGCAATTACCAAACATGAAACACACTCATACTATGTCATACTATTGACATTCAGTCCAGTAATCCTCCACTGTAACAGCTCCTTTACTTTGCAGTGAAAATTGATTTGTATATTTTTTGCCTCTGAGTCCTTGTGGAATTTTTTTTTTTTTATTCAAACAGAAAGTCACAAAAATTATAATCATCCTCATCAGTTCACTCAGTCCCATGTAATTAATTTTTTTTTCATCTTGATCTTTTGTTAGCACTTTTATGAATTCATCAGTTTTCCATTAGAGTTCTGAAAATGCTTCTTCATTCAGGTCAGCAGTATAGTCAGTTACCAGAAACCTGTACTTGTCAGAGTCTTTTCCATGAATTCCTTGAAGATGAAACCCTTCTATAGGAACATTTTTGTGAAAGCATCAGAGTACACCAAGAACTGTCTGTAAATGACAAAAGACTTAAAAATGACCACAGTTAAAGATTTGATGAAAGTTCATAATAATGCAATTGACAAGGAAATTTAGTTATTTCTGAGATATACCTCTTAAAGTAATAACTAGAATTATGACTTATAACATTATACCAGAACATATAAGATTTTTAGAAATTTCGTGTAATGTCTGAAACATTTATATTAACATATTTCCATACAAATAACCCAAAGAAAGTTTAGTATTAGTTGTTTTGTTTGTTTGTTTATACTGCAGGTTCTTATTAGTCATCCATTTTATACACATCAGTGTATACATGTCAATCCCAATTGCCCAATTCAGCACACCACCATCCCCACCCCACCACGGTTTTCCCCCCTTGGCATCCATACATTTGTTCTTTACATCTGTGTCTCATTTTCTGCCCTGCAAACCGGTTGTTCAGTACCATTTTTCTAGGTCCCACATGTATGGGTTAATATACGATATTTGTTTTTCTCTTCTTGACTTACTTCACTCTGTATGACAGTCTCTAGATCCATCCACGTCTCAACAAATGACCCAATTTCATTCCTTTTTATGGCTGAGTAATATTCCATTGTATATATGTACCACATCTTCTTTATCCATTTGTCTGTCGATGGGCATTTAGGTTGCTTCCATGACCTGGCTATTGTAAATAGTGCTGCAATGAACATTGGGGTGCATGTGTCTTTTTGAATTATGGTTTTCTCGGGGTATATGCTCAGTAGTGGGATTGCTGGATCATATGGTAATTCTATTTTTAGTTTTTTGAGGAACCTCTATACTGTTCTCCATACTGGCTGTATCAATTTCTACTCCCACCAACAGTGCAAGAGGGTTCCCTTTTCTCCACACCCTCACAAACACTTGTCTCTTTTAACCCTTCCTGTAGGAAGGCTTACACTATTTTAGAACTGTTAAATTTCAGTAAATGTGATACGTTAATGGAGGTGGGCTAGTCTGCATGAAAAGAGACCGTGTCACCTCAGTTTTCTTCTGTGCCATTCCTTAGTGCTAGTGTTTAAGAATCTCCTTACAAGCTCACACTTCAAGTGATCTCTATCACACCTGTTACAATAATGTTTCTTCTTCATCTTCCATTAAGCCCTCTGTCTCCCTTTCCCATAGACCCAGTCTCATTTAAGCTGGAGGAAAGGGAAGTCTGACATCAGGGAATCATACTCTGATATGTAGGTTAGTTTCTTTAAAGTATTTTTTTTCTTTTGCAAGAGCTGAAAGAGGGGGAGAAAGTATTCAAGTTACCAGTGATAGAAAAGAGAGGGAAGGAAATACACATAAAACAACTGAATTTTGTTATGTAACCTTCCCACACTAGTTTATATAGAGAACTGTCCTGACATTTCAAGAATTCTAATAGTCTCTGATCCACTCTTTGTATATCTTCAAATCTACATTTACTTGCCATTCTGACAATGTCTTATCAAATAACATTTTAACTTATTGATAAATGTCACTGACAATTTTTCTTGTTATTGTTACATTATTTGACTCACTGTTTTGCTTTATATTTTAGTACCATCCAACTGTGTCTTTTACACATATAAGTTGCTTATTCAAGGCCCAATGTTGCACTTATCATATTTTTACCAGCATATTATATTGATACATTTGGCTTATCTATGTGTGTGTATTTGTGTGTAGACTGTATAGTAAAAACAAATCTTTTTTCTTCTAAAAGCCTTCAGCTATTTTAAAGAAAACTGTAATGGAATTTCTATCACCTTTAACCTAAGATTCTTTGCTACAGTTCAGGTATATTCATAACAATTCTAGACACTAAGTTTAAACTAAACTAAATTTAGATAATAAACTAAGCTAAACTTCTAGATAATAAATCTAGAAATTAAGCTATTGTTCTGATTGTTTTATATTTCTATTGCTGTGTAACAAACTACCACAAAAGCAATAGCCTAGAACAACACCCATTTACTCTCTCAGTGCTTCTTGTCAGGAGTTTGAATAAGCTGGTTTCTGTCATTGATAAGGTTACCATCAAGGATCTACTGGGCTGGGCTCTTTCTGGAGGTTCTGGGGAAGAATTGCTTCCAGGCTCATTCAGATGGTTGGCAGAATTCAGTTCCTCTGATTGGAGGACTGAGGCCCTGATTTCCTTGCTTGCTGTCAGCTGGGGGTCACTCTGAGCTCCTAGAATTTCTTGCATGTGGCTCCTCTGTCTTCAAAGCCAGGAATGGTGCATTTAGTTCTTCCTGAATGTACTCTGAATTTCTGTAACTTCCTCTTCTGTTACCAAACAGGAAAAATTCTTTGTTTTTAAACAGTTTATGGGATTACGTAGAGTTCAAATATAACTCAAAGTCAACTGATTAATAACCTTAATTAAATTTTTGAAATCCCTTATGACATGTAATTTAACATAGATGTGATATATTATCATATTTACAGTCCCAGGAGCTAGGGCGGGAAATTTTATGTTCACTGGGCCTCCAGGGAAGTCCCTGTCTTCGAATATCTTATATAATCAATTCCATTATACAAATTGTCTCCAGGCATGAGCATGTAAATCTCATTCTCTGCCTCAAGCAGAGAACTGAAATTTCAATTTCACATAGTTTTTCATAGTGAGCTATTGACATATTTCCTCTTTATATATCATTTTCTTCAGTCTTAAGATTGTGATCTGAATGTTTTGTCATTTAAATATTTCCCAGTTCCCTATACTAATTTCTTTGGAAATTGCATCAGAAGTTTCTAATAATAAAAATAAAAATAAAAAATAATAGCAATAATACTAATAACAATAATAGAAAATACATATTACTTATGTATAATAAAATAAATATATATTGTTATTGTATTTATAAGTGAAGAATCTGAATCTCAGTGAGATAAGTATCTTTCCCAAAGTCACATCGTGTATTCAAACTCACACTTTCTGGCTTCAACATCTGCGGTGGTATACATCAAATCATCCTGGGCATTTGGCATCTCACATAAAATTGCTTCTTCTTCTTTTGAGTGCTTAGATGTATATATAATTAGTTTTGACACTGTTGCTCTGTTGCTTCTTTCTGCCATCTTCCTGTTACCATTCACATGCCCACATACCACATACATACACTCATGAAAATAATCATTCCCCCTTGCAATGTTTTTGACATCAAAAGCACAAAAATTAAATTGTTTAGATGGTGAAACACAATTATAAGTTTAGTTCAAGAAAAATATAAAACTAAATCCTTTAAATTGCATGTTACTTTGCCATCATAAAATAATCAAAACTATGAATATTATCTTAGTAATTTATTTTGTTGTTGCTATTAAAATTCTATTAGAACGGACTGTATAATTTGGAAACAAATGTATAACTTGAATCCTCACTATACAATTAAAACTTTAAACATGATTTTGAAATATTCAGCATATTATCTTATTATCCTATTTTAAACTGAGTATCCAGAAATATTGGCTAAGTATTTCCTATGTGTCAATTGTGGCATACTTGCTTAAGGTAGGGTTTGCCATGTTTCTCCCTAGTAAAACTGCTATCTTTTCTTCTCCTAATCTATTCTTTGGAAGTGAGGTACTAAATCTAGTTTGCCCTCAAGGAAGACGTGAGGAAATAAAGTTTCACCTCCTAAGGTGTTAGTATTTCCACATATGTGAAGTTTTTTACGTAAAAAAGATTTATTTCTACTCTTGCGTTTATTTATTCATTTATTTATTGATGTCACTTTAGACATATCTATATTTATTTTATACTTCAGATTTTAATCCACTGCTGCATTATTTATTTTGTTCACTTTATTCCATCTTTGTACTTGGGGGGCACTTTCATTTTTGACCATGTTTCTCCTTGACATGCCCACATTCTGTTGTTTCTTTGAACAGTTATTGACTTTATAGCATTGAAAGATACTCAAGAGTTATCTTCTATTTTCTCTGCCTCAAACCTAGAATCAGCCATTTTTCCTGAGTCCTGTTTCCTTTTTATTAGAGAATAATATTTAGAAACCAACATACTGGCAGTGGATTTGCTAGGTGTGTTTATTGCACCTGGGATGTCACTATGTCTGTGCCTCCCAGCAGGCAAAACTAGGTAATATTGGTATGTCTATTAGCTTTTTGTGCACATATATCTACAATTGGTCTGTACTATCCACCTGTGTATGTGTGTGTATTAAGCTAAAAAATGAATTTATACTAAAATCTGTGTGTATCTCTGTGTCAAAACTGGTACCACAGGGTTCTTTCTAGCCATCATTTCTACCACACACTATCCAAACATTTAAAAAATTTTAATTGCTGTAAAGATAACTGACTGAAACAACAACAGCAATAAAGCATTAGCTGTTTATAGTGTATGGAAACCTAAAAGGTATGACAATAGGGACACAGCAACCAGAGGGAGAAACTGGGAATATTCTGTTATAAAGCTCTTTTACTACACTGGAAGCTAAATTACATTATTTGAAGATGTAGGGATATATCTTAAGTTATATAACTTAAAAGTATACTGTAAACTCTAGGTAAACCACTAAGTTTTTAAAAGAGGTATAATTATTCAATAAGGAAAATAAAAAGTAATTATAAACAAGTACTCAGTGAAAACCAGAAAAACCATGTTAAGAGAAAACAAGGGGCAAAGAACAAATACATCAAATAGAAAGAGTTAGCAAGATGGTAGACTTTAATTCAAATATATCAAAAATTATTTTATGTGAGAGTGATATAAAAATGGTGGTTAAATGACAGAGATATAGAAAACGTTAAAGTAAAGGGTGGGGAATGATATACAGTGAAAGCACTCATTAAAAGAAAGCTGAAAAAGAAACTAATTTCAGATAAAGTAGACTTCAGGAAAGGAAACAAGCAGGGGTAAAGGGGAACATTACTTAATGATAAAGGGATCCAATCTCTGAGAAGACAGAACCATTCTACCGTGTATTCTCCTTAAAACAGAGTTTCAAAACTGATAGATCTTATAGAACAATAGAGAAATACACAATTACAGTTGGAGATTTCACCACACTTCCCTCAGTAATGGTTAGAAAGTAGGCAGGAAATCACTAAGGCTAGAGAGTCCTTGAAAACAGCACTATTAAACAATTTGACCTAATTGACATCCACAAAAACATTTCATCTAAAAAAAGCAGAACGTTCTTAGACAGCCTCATCCACCAGAGGGCAGAGAGCAGAAGCAAGAAGAACTACAATCCTGCAGCCTGTGGAACAAAAACCACATTCACAGAAAGATAGACAAGATGAAAAGGCAGAGGGCTATGTACCAGATGAAGGAACAAGATAAAACCCCAGAAAAACAACAAAATGAAGTGGAGATAGGCAACCTTCCAGAAAAAGAATTCAGAATAATGATAGTGAACATGATCCAGGACCTCGGAAAAACAATGGAGGCAAAGATCAAGAAGATGTAAGAAATGTTGAACAAAGACCTAGAAGAATTAAAGAACAAACAAACAGAGATGAACAATACAATAAATGAAATGAAAGCTACACTAGAAGGAATCAATAGCAGAATAACTGAGGCAGAAGAACGGATAAGTGACCTGGAAGACAGAATGGTGGAATTCACTGCTGCGGAACAGAATAAAGAAAAAAGAATGAAAAGAAATGAAGACAGCCTAAGAGACCTCTGGGAAAACATTAAACACAACAACATTCACATTATAGGGATCCCAGAAGGAGAAGAGAGAGAGAAAGGACCCGAGAAAATATGTGAAGAGATTATAGTCGAAAACTTCCCTAACATGGGAAAGGAAATAACCACCCAAGTCCAGGAAGCACAGCAAGTCCCATGCAGGATAAACCCAAGGAGTAACATGCCGAGACACATAGTAATCAAATTAACAAAATTTAAAAGCAAAGAAAAATTATTGAAAGCAGCAAGGGAAAAACGAAAAATAAAATACAAGGGAACTCCCATAAGGTTAACAGCTGATTTCTCAGCAGAAACTCTACAAGCCAGAAGGGAGTGGCATGACATACTAAAGTGATGAAAGAGAAGAACCTACAACCAAGGTTACTCTACCCGGCAAGGATCTCATTCAGATTCAATGGAGAAATCAAAAGCTTTACAGACAAGCAAAGGCTAAAAGAATTCAGCACCACCAAACCAGCTCTACAACAAATGCTAAAGGAACTTCTCTAAGTGGGAAACACAAGAGAAGAAAAAGACCTACGAAAACAAACCCAAAACAATTAAGAAAATGGTCATAGGAACATACATATTGATAATTACCTTAAACATAAATGGATTAAATGTTCCAACCAAAAGACACAAGCTTGCTGAATGGATACAAAAACAAGATCCATATATATGCTGTCTACAAGAGACCCACTTCAGACCTAGGGACGCATACAGATTGAAAGCGAGGGGATGGAAAAAGATATTCCATGCAAATGGAAATCAAAAGAAAGCTGGAGTAGCTATACTCATATCAGATAAATTAGACTTTAAAATAAAGAATATTACAAGAGACAAGGAAGGACACTACATAATGATCAAGGGATGAATCCAAGAAGAAGATATAACAATTATAAATATATATGCACCCAACGTAGGAGCACCACAATACATAAGGCAAATGCTAACAGCTATAAAAGAGGAAATCGACAGTAACACAATAATAGTGGGAGACTTTAACACCTCACTTACACCAATGGACAGATCATCCACAATGAAAATAAATAAGGAGACAGAAGCTTTAAATGACACAATAGACCAGATAGATTTAATTGATATTTATAGGACATTCCATCCAAAAACAGCAGATTACACTTTCTTCTCAAGTGCACACGGAACATTCCCCAGGATAGATCACATCTTGAGTCACAAATCAAGCCTCAGTAAATTTAAGAAAATTGAAATCATATCAAGCATCTTTTCTGACCACAACGCTATGAGATTAGAAATGAATTACAGGGGAAAAACCGTAAAAAACACAAACACATGGAGGCTAAACAATACGGTACTAAATAACCAAGAGATCACTGAAGAAATCAAAGAGGAAATCAAAAAATACCTAGAGACAGATGATAATGAAAACACGATGATCCAAAACCTATGGGATGCAGCAAAAGCAGTTCTAAGAGAGAAGTTGATAGCTATACAAGCCTACCTCAAGAAACAAGAAAAATCTCAAGTAAACAATCTAACTTTACACCTGAAGGAACTAGAGAAAGAAGAACAAACAAAACCCAAAGTTAGCAGAAGGAAAGAAATCATAAAGATCAGAGCAGAAATAAATGAAATAGAAACAAAGAAAACAATAGCAAAGATCAATAAAACTAAAAGCTGGTTCTTTGAGAAGATAAAAAAAATTGATAAACCATTAGCGAGACTCATCAAGAAAATGAGGGAGAGGACTCAAATCAATAAAATTAGAAATGAAAAAGGAGAAGTTACAACAGACACCGCAGAAATACAAAGCATCCTAAGAGACTACTACAAGCAACTCTATGCCAATAAAATGGACAACCTGGAAGAAATGGACAAATTCTTAGAAAGGTATAACCTTCCAAGACTGAACCAGGAAGAAATAGAAAATATGAACAGACCAATCACAAGGAATGAAATTGAAACTGTGATTAAAAAATCTTCCAACAAACAAAAGTCCAAGACCAGATGGCTTCACAGGTGAATTCTATCAAACATTTAGAGAAGAGCTAACACCCATCCTTCTCAAACTCTTCCAAAAAATAGCAGAGGAAGGAACACTGCCAAACTCATTCTATGAGGCCACCATCACCCTGATACCAAAACCAGACAAAGATACTACAAAAAAAAGAAAATTACAGACCAATATCACTGATGAATATAGATGCAAAAATCCTCAACAGAATACTAGCAAACAGAATCCAACAACACAATAAAAGGATCATACACCACGATCAAGTGGGATTTATCCCAGGGATGCAAGGATTCTTCAATATATGCAAATCAATCAATGTGATACACCATATTAGCAAATTGAAGACTAAAAACCATATGATCATCTCAATAGATGCAGAAAAAGCTTTTGACAAAATTTAACACCCATTTATGATAAAAACTCACCAGAAAGTGGGCATAGAGGGAGCCTACCTCAACATAATAAAGGCCATATATGACAAACCCACAGCCAACATCATTCTCAATGGTGAAAAACTGAAAGCATTTCCTCTAAGATCAGAAACAAGACAAGGATGTCCACTCTCACCACTATTATTCAACATAGTTTTGGAAGTCCTAACCATGGCAATCAGAGAAGAAAAAGAAATAAAAGGAATACAAATTGGAAAAGAAGAAGTAAAACTGTCACTGTTTGCAGATGACGTTATACTATACATAGAGAATCCTAAAAATGCCACCAGAAAACTACTAGAGCTAATCAATGAATTTGGTAAAGTTGCTGGATACAAAATTAATGCACAGAGATCTCTTGCATTCCTATACACTAATGATGAAAAATCTGAAAGAGAAATTAAGGAAACACTCCCATTTACCATTCCAACAAAAACAATAAAATACCTAGGAATAAACCTACCTAGGGAAACAAAAGACCTGTATGCAGAAAAGTGTAAGACACTGATGAAAGAAATTAAAGATGATACAGATGGAGAGAGGTACCATGTTCTTGTATTGGAAGAATCAATATTGTGAAAATGACTATACTACCCAAAGCAATCTACAGATTCATTGAAATCCCTATCAAATTAACAATGGCATTTTTTACAGAACTAGAACACAAAATCTTAAAATTTGTATGGAGACACAAAAGACCCTGAATAGCCAAAGCAGTCTTGAGGGAAAAAAACGGAGCTGGAGGAATCAGACTCCCTGACTTCAGACAATACTACAAAGCTACAGTAATCAAGACAATGTGGTACTGGCACAAAAACAGAAATATAGATCAATGGAACAAGATAGAAAGCCCAGAGATAAACCCATGCACCTATGGTCAACTAATCTATGACAAAGGAGGCAAGGATATACAATGGAGAAAAGACAGCCTCTTCAATAAGTGGTGCTTGGAAAACTGGACAGTTACATGTAAAAGAATGAATTTAGAACACTCCCTAACACCACACACAAAAATAAGCTCAAAATGGATTAGAGACCTAAATGTAAGACTGGACACTATAAAACTCTTAGAGGAAAACATAGGAAGAACACTCTTTGACATAAATCACAGCAAGATCTTTTTTGATCCACCTCCTAGAGGAATGGAAATAAAAACAAAAATAAACAAATGGGACCTAAAGAACCTTAAAAGCTTTTGCAAAGCAAAGGAAACTACAAACAAGACGAAAAGACAACCCTCAAAATGGGAGAAAATATTTGCAAATGAACCAATGGACAAAGGATTAATCTCCAAAATATATAAACAGCTCATGCAGCTCCATCTTTTTTTTTTTAAATAGATTTAAAAAATTTATTTATTTATTTATTGGCTGTGTTGGGTCTTCGTTTCTGTGCGAGGGCTTTCTCTAGTTGCGGCAAGCGGGGGCCACTCTTCATTGTGGTGCGCGGGCCTCTCACTATCACGGCCTCTCTTGTTGTGGAGCACAGGCTCCAGACGTGCAGGCTCAGTAGTTGTGGCTCACGGGCCTAGTTGCTCCACGGCATGTGGGATCTTCCCAGACCAGGGCTCGAACCCGTGTCCCCTGCATTAGCAGGCAGATTCTCAACCACTGCGCCACCAGGGAAGCCCTGGCTCCATCTTAAAGAAACAAACAACCCAATCAAAAAATGGGCAGAAGACCTAAATAGACATTTCTCCAAAGAAGACATACAGATGGCCAAGAAGCACGTGAAAAGCTGCTCAGCATCACTAATGATTAGAGAAATGCAAATAAAACTACAGTGAGGTATCACCTCACACCAGGTAGAATGGGCAACATCAGAAAATCTACAAACAACAAATGCTGGACAGGGTGCGGAGAAAGGAACCCTCTTGCACTGTTGGTGGGAATGTAAATTGATACAGCCACTATGGAGAACAGTATGGAGGTTCCTTAAAAAACTAAAAATAGAATTACTATATGATCCTGCAATCCCACTCCTGGGCATATACCCAGAGACCACCATAATTCAAAAAGACACATGCACCCCAATGTTCATTGCAGCACTATTTACAATAGCCAGGTCATGGAAGCAACCTAAATGCCCATCGACAGACAAATTTATAAAGAAGATGTGGTACGTATATACAATGGAATATTACTCAGCCATAAAAGGAATGAAACTGAGTCATTTGTTGAGATGTGGATGTATCTAGAGACTGTCATACAGAGTGAAGCAAGTCAGAAAGAGAAAAACAAATATCGTATATTAATGCATGTATGTGGAACCTAGAAAAATGTACAGATGAACCCATTTGCAGAGCAGAAGTTGAGACACAGATGTAGAGAACAAACGTATGGACACCAAGGGGGGAAAACCGCGGTGAGGTGGGGATGGTGGTGTGCTGAATTGGGCAATTGGGATTGACATGTATACACTGATGTGTATAAAATGGATGACTAATAAGAACCTGCAGTATAAACAAACAAACAAACAGAAAACAACTAATACTAAACTTTCTTTGGGTTATTTGTATGAAAATATGTTAATATAAATGTTTCAGGCATTACATGAAATTTCTAAAAAACTTATATGTTCTGGTGTAATAAGTCATAATTCTAGTTATTACTTTAAGAGGTATATCTCAGAAATAACTAAATTTCCTTGTCAATTGCATTATTATGAACTTTCATCAAATCTTTAACCGTGGTCATTTTTAAGTCTTTTGTCATTTACAGACAGTTCTTGGTGTACTCTGATGCTTTCGCAAAAATGTTCCTATAGAAGGGTTTCATCTTCAAGGAATTCATGGAAAAGACTCTGACAAGTACAGGTTTCTGGTAACTGACTATACTGCTGACCTGAATGAAGAAGCATTTTCAGAACTCTAATGGAAAACTGATGAATTCATAAAAGTGCTAACAAAAGATCAAGATGAAAAAAAAATTAATTACATGGGACTGAGTGAACTGATGAGGATGATTATAATTTTTGTGACTTTCTGTTTGAATAAAAAAAAAATCCCACAAGGACTCAGAGGCAAAAAATATACAAATCAATTTTCACTGCAAAGTAAAGGAGCTGTTACAGTGGAGGATTACTGGACTGAATGTCAATATTATGACATAGTATGAGTGTGTTTCGTGTTTGGTAATTGCAATCATTGTTGCTTTTGTTGTGGTCATCCATTTACAATGCTTGGTGTCAGTTTATTTATCTCTTGTAAAAATAAAATACAGTGTGTGTGTGTGAGTTGTGGAAAAAAGATAATAAAAGGGAAAGTAACAAGTAAAAAAAAAAAAGCAGAACATGCATTTTTCTTAAGTGTACGTGGAACATTCACCAAAATATACTATATTCTGGGACATAAAACAATCCGTACTTAACAAATTTAAATTAATGGAAGTCATGCAATGCACTTTCTTGGACCATACTAGGATTAAAGTAAAAATCAACAACCGAAATCTTTATGGAAAATCTCTATATTTAAACAATAAATTTATAAATAACCCACGGGTCAAAGTGGAAGTCTATAGGAAATTTTAAAAATTAGAAATAAAGAAAAATACATCACACTAAAATTAGTTAGAGTAAGTTAAATCAGTGCTTCTAGGAAATTTAAAGTACTGAAGATATACATTAAAAAATCTAAAATCAATAATTTACATTTCCATCTTAGGATGTTAGAGTAAGAAGAACAAATGAAACCCAAATCAAGGTAAAGGAAGGAAAAAAAAAAAAGGGAAATCAAGTAAACTGTAAATAGAAAAACAATACAAAATATCAAAAAAAAATTAAAAGCTGGTTCTTTGAAAAGAACAATAAAATCAATAAGTCTCTATCCAGGCTAACCAAGAATAAAAGAGAGAAGACACATTTTGCCAGCATCACAAATGAGAAGGGACATCACCCCTCATCCTGAAGACATAAAAAGATAATAAGGGGATACTGTAAACAACTTCATGCCGTAAAAGACATAAGTGTCCGTCATGGACACTTAGGTTGCTTCCATGTCCTGGCTATTGTAAATAGTGCTGCAATGAACATTGTGGTACATGTCTTTTTCTGAATTATGGTTTTCTATTTGACAGGAATTTTAACCACAAATTTCATTTCTCTAACTGATATAGGACTATTCTGGTTTTCTATTTCTTCTTCTGTCAGATTTTGTAATATTTTAATAAAAAATTGGTTTTTAAGTTGTTAAATTTATTGACTTTAATTTGATCATAATATTTTCTACTACCCTGTTAATGTCTGTAGACTCTGTAATGCTGTATATTATTTCATTCTTGGTTTAAGTAATTTGTCTCTATTTTTCTCTCTTGTTCTCTTTTTCTTTACTTTCTCTCTCTCCCCCTCTTCATTATTTTGAGATATTATCAGTTTTATTGATATTTTAAAGAATCAGCCTTTTATTTCATCAGCTTTTCTATTTTTTTCATTTTCTGTTTCACTGATTTTTTTCTTATCCTTATTCCTATGTTTTACTTACTTTATGCTTAATTTCCTTTTATTTTTCTAGCTAGATAGGTCAAAACCTTTGATAATTGATTTTAGACATAATTTCTTTTTAGACTATATTTATATATATCTAAGTTTCCCTTTAAGGACTTTTATTGCTTCCCAGTGTCATGCAGCAAGGAGAAGACAGAGTCAAACACCACAATTTAGGGTGAGTATACTAAAAGATTACTTCTAGATGTTAACAACTGTAGGGACCACAACTAATATGAAATACCCTGGGGCTAGTAAGAGTTAAATATATTAGTGTACAGTGGGTATCCAGAGTGGAAATGAGTAATTTAAAAAGGAAAAATATATTATAAAATAAATAATAAAAATAATAAATAAATAAAATAAATAAAATAAATAAAATAAATAAAATAAATAAAACTTTAGAAGGATCTTGCATGGACTCATGAATATTGTCAGATAAGAAATAGGAACTAAGGACTACAATTTACTCAACCTGTTCTCTTAGGTTCTACTGACACCCCTCTTCCTCTCTCACCCAAGAGATGAAAAGGGACAAAACAAAGCAAACCAAAAATAAACTAAAATAAGAAAGAAAAATGCACTCTGAATTCCCTTCAACTCTAAACAGTACCTAATACTAGATGATACCTGGTGACACAAATTACTGTACATGGTTTCTAAGTTTCAAGTGGGTGTAAATAAACATTGAGAAATAATTTCCAAATTTCTATCCTAATGGTAATAATGTGATGTTTATAAGGAAAATATAAATGCTGATTATCTCTTACCATATTTATACAATTGGATAATAAAGATTTCAAATATATTAAAAACATCAGCAACTTCAGTTTTTGAGGAAACTATTTTAGGAGAGGTGAGAGATAGAAAAAAATATCCATAGTATTCCATCAGTGTTATAACTTTATAGAGTTATTGAATCATTCCTGTGATAACCCTCAAGAGATTAAATTAAAGAAATAAGCCTCAAACCTGTCTTATAGGTCGCTTTAATATTATTGGCTTTATTCCTATAATTATAACCTCACACACATTGCCTGCCATAAAATACCTGTGGGATTTTTTTCCTTCTTGTCTCTGTTGTGTTCTTAATTCAAGTTATTCCCAGCAATGTTTTCCTAAAAGATTCTTTTGGATAAACAATTCATGGGAGAGTCAGATGTATTCCATATGTATTTGCTGTGTCAAATCACAGTCTTAGAAAAATAAAAGGAAACAGACTGAAGGATCACCTGACATTCGAAGAAATATAAAATCTTGCAGAAGTGAGCATTATGATTAGTTACATGTATATACATTAAATTCATATAAAAGAATTGGGATTTGGAACAATTTTACTTGTTTTTGATCTTAGTAATTGAAATTTTAAAGTTCCGATTCTTCTAGATTACTTTTCATCGTGGTTATTTTCAAGAGAGGGAATTCAGAAAAATCCAGATGGTAATTTGAGGGCAAACTGAGGGTTTTAAGCCTTTATTCATATTTGTATTTGTGAGAAGACATTTCAGCATAATGAAAATAGTATGAGATTCCAAATCATACAGAAATTATTTAGATATAGAATTCTCCTTAGTATTTGTATAAACTTGAGTTCTATCATCCTTATTTGGAAAACAGGGGCAATAATACAATAATGTATACCTTACCAGATGGTGCTGAAGGTGAAATGGTCAGTAAATGAAAATTTTTTAGTATTGTGCCTAGAACATATAATTAGTTAGTATATGGTATCTCAACATTTTACTCTAAATGCAGCTAATAATGAATACCACAAATTTTAATTTCACACATTTTCTTTATTATAGATATGACAAACAGTTAAAGAAAAAGAAAAATCCTATCAAATTGCCCTTGATGGGTTTTTACACTTGTACTCTCATGACATTAGTCATAAATCTTCCTAATATGCTTATATAAATGCTTTTCCCTTTCAAACAGTAGTTGATATATCTTTGCAAACAATTCCCCACAGAGATTTTTCTTAAAGAATTTAAAGTTTGAAGGAGAATTTTTGGAAGAAACTCTTTAACTGAAAGGTATGTGAAAAGGTGGGCTCCATATTCTTCCTTCACTCCTAAAAACACTGTGCTAAACATATATTTGGGTGGTGGTGGTGGTTGTGGTGTGTGTGTGTGTGCAGTTAATTAACTCATAACAACCCAACCAGTAGGTTGGATTTGAGAAATGCAAGAACTGTTCTTCTAAATGTTTACAAATGTTCCAGACACAAATATTCTTTTATTAAATATCATTTGAAATATGATGCCCTTAATCAAAAAAAAAAAAAAAAGTCTGTAGTAAATACTCTATGACCTACATTTTTATTCAATGCAAATAGTCCAAAACTTTTTAAAAAGTGCTATTAAATATGTATTATGTTCTGTATCATTTCAGATGAATTGAGTTTCTGTGTGTACTCTGAGCTCAACTCAATTTCATGGAAAATCAGAACAATGTCACGGAATTTGTTTTCATGGGACTATGGGGAAATAAGAAAATAGAGCCACTGTTCTTCTTCTTGTTTCTGCTATGCTACCTGTCTGTATTAATGGGGAATATCATCATCTTACTCACAATCACCTGTAGCCATCTAATCCAACAACCGATGTACTACTTTCTCTGTCACCTTTCCCTCATGGACCTCTGCTACACCTCCACTGTGGTCCCCAGGCTAGTCAGGGACTTAGCTGCAGCAAGAAAAAACATTTCTTATAACAACTGTATGACCCAGCTCTTCACTGCCCACTTGCTGGTAGGTGTGGAAATGTTCATCTTGGTGTCCATGGCTTTTGACCGCTATGTTGCCATTGTCAAGCCTTTGCACTACATGGTCATCATGAACAGGCAGAGGTGTAACATGTTAATCATAATGGCCTGGGTTGTGGGTTTTTGGCATTCTATTGCTCTACTTCTCATGGTACTCAATTTACCTTTCTGTGGTCCTAATAAGTTAGATCACTACATATGTGATGTGAAGCCTCTTTTGAAACTGGTGTGCAAAGATATTCATGTTGTAAGTATCTTAGTGATTGCAAATTCAGGGATGGTGGTGCTTGCCATATTTCTTGCCCTAGTAGCTTCTTACATAGTCATATTATATAATCTTAGAGTACGCTCCTCTATAGGGCGACAAAAAGCTCTTTCAACCTGTAGTTCTCACATAATGGTTGTAGTTTTATTCTTTGTGCCCTGTATCTATACTTATGCTCTACCTGCAGGGACTGAGAACAAGGATAAGGAAATCTCTCTCTTTTACACTGTGATTGCCCCCATGCTGAATCCTCTCATCTATACCCTGCGAAACATGGAGATGAAAATCGCCATGCGGAAGGTATGGTCTAAAGTGGTATATTCAGATTTAAAGTAAATAGGGTGATATTCATTGTGCTTTAGAATTTATGTCCCCAGGACATGTATACTTTGAGATGTTATGGAAAGCATATACACTTTCTTTGGGGAGTTGGACTAAATGACCTCTGACCTTATATGAGCCAAAGAAGCAAGTTACTGTGATTCAGATTGCCATCTGCATTTTAAAGGATCCAACTAGTTCTAGGTGTGACCAATTGGATTTGAGAAATGCAAGAACTGTTCTTCTAAAGCACACCTTCCATCATATCATGGGCATCTCCAAAAATTGCTGTGGAACGCTATTTTCCTTGGAATAAAATCCAACCTTCTCACATATGCATTAGAAAATTGTTCAAATATAACTAGCTAATCTCAGAAGTCACCACATTGAAAGAAAGTATGGTGTTATAATGATAAGCTATGGGGTTAAGGAGAGCTGGGTGACTACTCACTTTGTAAGTTTTTATGCCTTTGTCTTGGAAATTTGCTTTAATTACATTGTTTCCATTTTGAAAATATCTATGAAATGAGATAATATTATACTTCATAAAATGTAATATTAATTGGGCTAACGCTTAATTTTTATAAGGTATATGGCTACCAGAAACTCATATTAGGTACTTTTCTTCTCTCTTTACCTTTCTTCCCTCGATTCCCTTTGATTGGATGCTTTCATCCAGCTACACTGGGTTCCTCTACTTTCTCTAAACTTACTCTAAAATCTGTTAACTCTATGATTTTTTTCTTCTATCTCCTCTGACTAGGATGCCCCCACCCCTAGGCTTTAGGGTCCATGTCTTAAATATAATTCACATTTTAGAAGTTATCTTATTCAGGAATATTTTGCAGATCCATCAATAGACCAGAGATATTTCTGATTCCTTCCCTACTCTTTTTTATTGCTTTTCAGCTGTACATTTACTGTATATCAAACAACTCTATGCTCCATACTAGCGTTTCTTCTTGTGAATTTTATTTTACCTGTTTGGCTGAGACAAAGATTATATGCTATATCTTTATTTTTCTTTGTATGTCTCTTTTTTTCGTAATAAATCTGGCACAAATTAAGATGTAATTAAACAGTTATGGAATTAAATTCAAAGACACTATATTCTCTTTTTTATTTGACTGTATACATCGTTCTCATATATCTAGAACTTCCCCTTATGTCCTTAACAAACATGCATTAATAATAAAATAAGTAATATCAGAAAGGCTAAAAAATTGACATAAATCCCATGTAACTTCAGGGAATGCTGAAGAAACTGTCTTTTCCCCATTGTATATTTTTGCCTCCTTTGTCAAAGATTAATTGTCCAAGGATGTGTGGGTTTATTTCTGGGTTCTCTATTCTGTTCCATTGATCCATATGTTTGTTTTTGTACCAATATCATGCCGTGTTGACTACTGTAATTTTGTATAGCCCGAAGACTGGGAGTGTGATACCTTCAGCTTTGTTTTTTTCTCAAGTTTGCTTTGGCAATTTGGGGTCCTTTTGGTTCCAGATGAATTTTAGGATTCTTTGTTCTAGTCCTGTAAAAGATGTCATGGGTATTTTGATAGGGGTTGCATTAAATCTCTAGATAGATTTGGGTAGTGCGGCTTTTTAAACAATATTAATTCTTCCAATCCAAGAGCATGAGATGTCTTTCCATTTCTTTATATCATCTTTGGTTTCCTTCATCAATGTTTTTTAGTTCTCGGAGTACAGGTTTTCACCTCCTTGGTTAAGTTTATTCCTAGGTAGTTTATTCTTTCCATGTGATTTCAACGAGGATTTTTTAATATTTTCTCCCTATGATAGTTCATTATTAGTGTATGGAAAAAATAAATAAAACTAGTAAAAGACAAATAAGATGTGGTCTAAAAACCACAAATAAACCAACAAATAAACCAACAGCAAAATGCATTTGGCTGCACTTGAATGTTTATAGCAGCTTTATTAACAATTGCCAAACCTTGGAAGCAACTAAGATGCCCTTCAGTAGGTAAATAGATAAACAGTGACACATCTGGACAATGCAATACTCTTCAGTGTTAAAACAAAATAGCTATCAAGCCATGAGAAGACATGGAGGACACTTAAATGCATATTATTACATAAAAGAGGCCAATCCAAAAATGCTACATACTGTATGATTCCAACTTTATGACATTGTGGAAAAGGCAAAACTAAGGAGACAGTAAAATGATCAGTTGTTGCCAAGGGTTACAGAGGAGGGAGGGAAGAAGAGGTTCAGCACAGAGGAAACTCTTCTGTATGTTACTAAAATTGTGGATACATGTTATTATACAGGTCAAAATCCATAGAATGCACAGCACCAAGAATGAACTCTAATAAGTAGGATTTCTGTGTGATAATGATGTGTCAGTAGGTTCATCTGTTTGTAACAAGTGTACAAGTCTGGGAGGGAGGTGTCCATGTGTGAGGAAAGGGGGTATATAAAAACTCTCTGTACTTTCCACTCAATTTTGCTGTGATCCTAAAACTGTTCTAAAAGTAAATGTAATAATTGAAAAAATACATTGTGGCACAATAGATAAAGCAAATCATCTTATAAGTGGAATGAGGAAGAGACTCTGAGGAAGTATTTATAAAGAAACCAGAAGAAAAATGTTTGAAACACCTTTTTGCATGCTTAATAAGACTTGAAAAAAATCTCTTTAAAAAGACAGCAAATGAGCTGTTTGTATATTTTGGAGATTAACCCTTTGTCAGTTGCTTCATTTGCAAATATTTTCTCCCATTCTGAGGGTTGTTTTTTTGTCTTGTTTATGTTTTCCTTTGCTGTGCAAAAGCTTTTAAGTTTCATTAGGTCCCATTTGTTTATTTCCATTTTAATTTCCATTTCACTAGGAGGTGGGTCAAAAAGGATCTTCCTGTGATTTATGTCATAGAGTGTTCTGCCTATGTTTTCCTCTAAGAGTTTTATAGTGTCTGGCTTTACATTTAGATCTTTAATCCATTTTGAGTTTATTTTTGTGTATGGTATTGGGGAGTATTCTAATTTCATTCTTTTACATGTAGCTGTCCAGTTTTCCCATTACCACTTATTGAAGAGGATACCTTTGCTCCATTGTATATTCTGACCTCCTTTGTCATAGCTTCGGTGACCATATGTGCATGGGTTTATCTCTGGGCTTTCTTTCCTGTTCCATTGATCTATATTTCTGTTTTTATACTAGTACCATACTGTCTTGATTCCTGTAGCTTTGTAGTATAGTCTGAAGTCAGGGAGTCTGATTCCTCCAGCTCCATTTTTGTCTCTCAAGATTTCTTTTGCTATTCGAGGTCTTTTGTGTTTCCATACAAATTATAAAAGTTTTTGTTCTAGTTCTGTGAAAAATGCCATTGGTAATTTGATAGCGATTGCATTGAATCTGTAAATTGCTTTGGGTAGTATAGTCATTTTCACAATGTTGATTCCTCCAATCCAAGAACATGGTATATTTCTCCATCTGTTGGTGTCGACTTTGATTCTTTCATCAGTATCTTATAGTTTTCGGCGTACAGGTCTTCATACGTTAACACATATAGGTGTAATCTGAAAAAAAATGGTATAGCCGATCTTATTTACAAAGCAGAAATAGAGACAGATGTGGAGGAAAAAAAGTATGGATACCAAGGGGTGGTGGTGGGATGAATTGGGAGATTGGGTTTGACATATATATACTATTGATACTATGTATAAAATAGATAACTAATGAGAACCTGTTGTATAGCACAGGGAAATCTACTCAGTGCTCTGTGGTGACCTAAATGAGAAGGAAACCCAAAAAAGGGGGGATATATGTATATATATAGCTGATTCACTTTGCTGTACAGTATAAACTAACACAATATTGTAAAACAACTATACTCTAATAAAAATTTTAAAAAAAGAAGAAAATTAATAAACAAACAAACAAACAAACACAGAAAATGTAAGAGAGAAGGGACTGGATAACCGGATTTTATGAAAAGGAAGATAAAGTACTGAAAGTGTTTTGAAATATGTAAATGCAATGCAAGAATTACAACCAATCTGGAGGTAGTGTTCAAAGCAGGATAAAGAGCAGAGAAAACAACGAGTGAGATAAAATTAAGTAGAGCTGTTAATAGCAGGGAGGAATTGGACAAACTGCTATCTCAGCAGCTACTTATAAAGAAACCACCAATTTAAGTCTATTTTTGAAAAACCATCACAAAATATTTGTCAGTAAAAGTTTACTGACTTTAAATATTTTACATGTAGTCAGTCTGTTGAAAAGGAATATGTTGAAAATGGCCAATTTTATTATCAGAAAATTTTTATTTCATTGTTTATGAAACAGAAAAATAAATCCTTCTAAATTAAATGAGCCCATACATAAAGAACACATGTGGTTTTCTTGAAAAAAATATTTTCTAAGAAGACTTCAAACGTAACATCTCTCTTTATATAAGTGTATGTGCTGTTCTCACATGTCCAAAACCTCCCTTTATGTCATTAACAGTGATGCATTAATAACAAAACATGGGATGTCTGGAAGCCCCCAAATTTAAAATGTATCCCCATGTTCCTATGACAGAGATAATTATATACAGTAGACTCTCAGCCCCTATAATGTGTTTTGTTTTTTTGTAGACTCTATTGTTTAGAGCAGCCTTAGATTCACAGACAAATGGGAGGAAGTACAGAGACTTCCCATATATTCCTATCCTCATACATGCACAGCCTCTCCCATTATCAAAATCTCCCACCAGAGTGGTACATTTCATAAAACTGATGCACTTACACTGACACATCATAATCATCCAAAGTCCATAGATTACATTACTGTTCACTCTTGTTGCCGTTGATTCTATGGGTACGGACAAATGTGTGATGACGTGTATGGGATTGCACAAAGTAATTTCACTACCCTAAAAATCCCCTGTGCTCCTCCTATTTATCCCTCCTCCCCATATAATGTCTTTTATTTATTTATTTTCTTCATTAGAGAGAGTGGGAATTTTGAGGAGGTCTCACAAGAATGCTATGAAACAACTATGAAGCCTATTTGGTTTTTTCCCCAAGGGACCACCAAATTTTATTAGCAGAAAATATAATAGTGTAATATATTAGGTCCACACCTACACTCTGTTGAGCTAAGATTATGCATTTGCTTGTCATTTCATTTTTATTTTATGTTTATATTTGTATATTTTATATTTTTACAAAATATATTATATATGTATTTTGTATGTATATTTATTTTCTAGCCTGTAGCATAATACCTGGTATTTCAAAAATATCTGTCAAATAAACGTATAAGGAACTTTATCAATTATTTGGTCAATATATGACGGTCTGGATAGACTATTTAAGAAATATTTATGGTTGTAAATGTGTAATTTAAGACATTTTGTCTATCACTATATGATTTTATGGGAAATTTAAAAGCCTATATACCTATTTTTTTTTGAAGTATATTGATATGTAATGTTGTGTTAGTTTTAGGTGTGCAGCAAAATGATTCAGTTTATATACCTGTATTTTATTAATGAATACCATTCCTGCTAATGAGCACTCATATTACACAGTCACATCATTTAATTCCCAGGACCGTCAAAATCATCAGGCTCGAAGAAGCTTAGAATCTTGGATATGGCCTGAAGGAAAGATTAAAGGCAATCTTGTAAATAAATTCATATAATCCATAAAATGAAAAGTATTAGAAAGGGATTCTAGAAAAAAGGGATAAAGAAAACAAAATTAACTCTCAGCAGAACAATTTCAGATGACCTGTGACAAACTCAAGAATTGAGGTTGTAAATGAGGCACTTGCACTCTTCTCTAAGGAGTATCCTGGTGTGTGTGTGTGTGTGTGTGTTAGGTGGAGATACGACCGGCTAGCCCTTCTGTGTATTGACACAAGTGAGCTTGAGGGAAGCATGATCAATATCAGGCTAAAATATGCTGAAATGAACAACCAGTAAAACACTGGGTTGTGATATCCTTCATTCGGAAGTGCTAGAATCTCTCATTTTCCCAAGGTTATTCAACTTTCAAAGCCTGGAGGTAATTACTAAACTGATCAAAACCTGTTTTTTTCACTCAGAGAAGGCACTCAATTCTTTTTCTGCTGTTTGAGCTAGTCATTTAACTTCTAAAGGCTCATGTTCTTATCAATGCAATATAGGTAATCCTACTTATGTCATTATTGTGAGATGAAATTATGTAATAAAGTTGAAGCATGAAATAATCTCTCAATAAATTGTTGTTATTACAATTACTTTCTAACAGATAAGGTATTATAAAAACAGATTTCCTGAAGTCTTACATGTTTGAAGGAAAACTTTAATATGTGGATTTGAGTATGAGAGAAGGAATTGGTTACCTGAACTTCAGGGTGCACGTTTTGGACTGAGCATATATGACCTGCGGAAGTGAAGTGGTGTAGGAGAAAAACAAAATGGTAAACAGAATAAAAGTTATGCTGTACATTTAGTGCTGATTACCCCTGATGTTTTGTTATATTCTCAGTAATAAATAATTTCTGCTTTGAAATGTGTATAACAGAACAGAATATCTATTCTTTTATCTTTTCTCCTTCCTCTGTTCCTCAACCATCAATTCCATGAAGGTTATTCCCTGCCAAAATTTCACCAGGTTCCCGTCCTGTTGTTGCAGGTCACTGATTTTATCACATAGATAGATGTAATCTACCCATGAGGATTGCTCTAGATAAGGATCTGTATTTGGACTATAGCTGCCTGGCTTTGGTTCTCTTTATCTTTCCTCATCTCAGACTTTCCCAAAAGTTAACTTAGATTATTCCATGCAACATTATTTCCTGCTTTCTTTCAGAATGCAATTTGAGCTCAGGGCAGGCAGTTTCCTGAACTCTCTGACTAGAGCATGGTGAGGCCTCCAGAGAAACAGTGCCTGACCCAGGCTAACACAAGGATGAGGAGAAAGTTATAGTCAGACAATGCCCACAGCTCCAGGGACATGACCTTGGACAGAAGCTCAGAGGCTTTTGGTGAAGCTCTGGTTAGAAATGCCTCTGGGAATATAATTTCTTAGACTATTCAAAAGCCTATTAATCCTTGCATTGTCATATAAGTCATATTCTGCTCTTCTGAACCAAATTTGTTTTAGGCATGGGAATAAAATAAATGACTCCCAGGACTGAAAATGTATGTTTGCTTTTGTGAGAATTTAAAAACATTTATTTTTATTTATTTATGTATGTATATATGTACGTATGTATATATGTGTGTGTTTGTTTTAGTCTGAAGAGTCATTGGTTCCATCACTTACTTACGTTCCACTCCCCTTGCAAATATATACGACTTTCTAAGACATGTTGATTTCCAAACTAATTTTAGAGAACTGACATAAATGTGTTTGAATAATTGGTTTGTAAATCACTCCATTTTATTTCAGGTTTAAATACTGGGGAAGAATCAGCAAAGTGAGTATCTCAGGAGAGATTGCTTCCTGAGGTATTTCAAATTATTTCTTGTCTTATTCACTATATTTCTGAATTATGTAGTAGTATAACAAATCTATAAATGTGAACAACGCTGCTTTAAGAGGTTAGCAATAAGCTCAATGTTCATAAATGGCATGGAAGGGGAGAAAGTTAATTCCATTTACTGAGTTTCTTATTAAAAGAGTTTGGTATATAGGACAAGAAGAAATTTAATAAAACTGATGAGAAAAATGTTCGGATAGTGTCTGCGTTCGAAATGGGTGATTGGTTTCTCATGGAACATTAGCATGATTGCTCAGATTTTAAATTCTACACATCCACCTTATATAACTACAATTACAGTGAAATAAGACAAAAATAAAGGCATATTGCACTTAATATCAAACTATTGGAAATATTTAGGTAATAGTTTTCTTTGTATATTTGGATTGTTACTGCTATAAAAACACAATTTGAATCAAAACAGTTTACTATTCAGTTTATTATACTTCATGTTTCTACCTCTTTCTCTGTTGCCACTATTCTAATCACTTATAGAGTGGGTGCATAATATTTCTTCCTTTCTTCATCTATGATTTCAATTATTTGACAAATTGAGATAATTGAGAATATATGATCAAGAATATATATGTTCTGTGTTTCAATGACAGTAATTCTCTCATCTGACTGTAATCACCTGTTTCTTTTTCTCCTGCACTGGTCATAAAAGTATTTTCCCTCAGAATTTGGGATGGGATTTTAAGACTTATAATGGACTAAATATCTTTATTGATCTAGAGAAAGAGCCAGAATCCTACCTTAAGAAAGGCGCATTTTGCTAAAGCTGATGGAAAATTATTTCACAATGATTTATAATAGAGAATGCTGGACCACATATTTATATTAACTGCAAGATATATCCCCAAAATTAGTCATAAAGACAGATAGGGTGTCTTGGTAATCTGTCACCTTGCATATTTTTTTTCTATTGAGATTAGTACTCAGAATACTTTCTCTCACTGCTATCCTCCATGACACCTCATCTTGCTCGGCTCTCAAGCATAGGAAGCAGCCCCAAACTGAGTGGAAATCAGAACATCTGTCCTTCCGTATCCACAGTGTATTACTTTCTCATGCTAAGAAATTACTTAGATTATCTTTATTTGAGTCTCTTTTATTGAAAATTGGTGGTTTAGATATATCAAGTGATACCCAGTTTAAGTTGTTTACTAACCTATTGATCTAATGGTTATCTTTAAATCAATTTGTTTTAGGTAAATTAATCTATCAGTGGCATAAACAGTATGCCCTCTCCTAAACAAGGAACCATTGTTAGCTATAATAAGGTAAGGAGGAAATTAAACAAAAAATATTAATCTCTATTTAGGTACTGTTAACTGTTGAACACTATGAGCCTGATAGTTATCTTTGCTTTGTTAAAAAAAAAGAGGTAAGGAAGCGCTCTAGCAATACTGAATTCATAGTAGGAACAAATTGAGGTGTTTTTCTTGGTGAAATTAGAGTTGAATAATAATTTAAAATAGAATTGGTTTCTCATAGTATTGAGCATTTTAAAATGCTGCACTAATCACCTATTTACCATCTAAAATGATCTTAAAGAAACAAGTGTGGAATTTGTGAGTCACTGTAAATGATAGCTTCCAAGTAACTTCACTACAAAAGCATTCTGTATTTCATAAAGTCACCTGAGTGCCCAGATATGGTGCCTACATCTAACCAGACTGCAGTTGAAAGTGTACTGTAGGGTTTACATCCCCACTGAGTATCAGTTAACCCCCCAACATTTTATAAAATAGCTCCCGGAGAGCACTCGGTATTTCACATGCTATTTCCCTCTGTGTAAATAATGTCTCAAGATTGTACGAAAGAGGAAAATGTTAAATCTTCCATCCATTCATTAATGGAACAGTCACTGACTACTGACAATAAATCTATCTTAGAGCTACATTCTATATCAACTTCTTTTGTTAATTTTTATTGCCTAGCTTGTATATAAAATACATAAAATAAAAGCAATGAATGAATTTGTTGATTGTTTTTCACAACTTCCTTCAGTCGATATTCTATATTTTGCTGAATCATTTTCAATCCTTCTTTGCTTTCAAGGTCTGTAAGACTATGTTAGTTTTAAATGCCCAATTTGTATTATTTGTTCACGTCACAAGGAAGATAATTCTTTAAACAAATTAAATAATTCAAGCTGATGTATTTTCAATACATTTGCATTCGTGGGGACACGCTCCCAAATAAAACAGAAAATTTGTCCAGATCATTCTGGAAGAAGTTCATTTGACCCTGTCAATAAGGAACATGCTTTAAAAATGTGCCAATTTTAAAATCATGTCAAGTAAACTTTTCTTGTTATCTAAATTATATAATTAACAATGGTAAAATATTTTCTCTATAATCTAATATTTAAATATTCTATAATCATTGATGGTAATATAGAAAATTACTTCACTTTTCCCATGATAGAATTATTACACAATAGATTTGTAAATTAAGAGGAAAAAAACTTAAATCTATCTATAAGGAATAATTACTATTGTTATTCATTGGATGTCATTGTTTGGTAAATTTAATATTATTATTATGCTGCTATTTTAAAATATAGATTCATGATTTTTCTTGTCAGATATTTAAACCATCTGTTTATAATATATGTCAATCCGAACTATATGGAGAGCCAGAGCAACGTCTCAGAATTCATTCTTTTGGGACTTTCTTATGACCGGAACATAAAAGTATTTTGCTTTGTGCTCTTTTTATTCTGTTATATTGCCTTGTTGGTAGGAAACCTTCTGATCCTAATCTCCATTCGATGCAGTTCTCTTTTTCACCAACCAATGTACTATTTCCTCCGCCACTTATCCTCCATGGACATCCGCTATACTTCCAGCATTACACCCAAGTAATTGGTGACCTGCTAGTGGAAAGAAAAACCATTTCCTACGGCAATTGCATGTTACAGGTCTTTTCCAAGCACTTGTTTGGAATGACTGAAGTCTTAATTCTTACAGTCATGGCCTTTGATCGCTATGTTGCCATCTGAAAGCCTCTCCACTACATGATTATCATGAACAGGACAAGGTACAATCTCCTAGTCTTAGCTGCTTGGGCTGGTGGGGCAGTTCACTCCTTTCCTCAGTTTTCTGTGATAATCCAGTTACCCTTCTCTGGTGCTAATAAAATTGATCCCTATTTTTGTGATATTTTTCCTTTGCTAAAAGTTGCCTGTACTGATACCTACATCACTGGTGTCATTATGCTTGTCAATTCAGGAATGGTGACCTTAATGATGTTCGTGATTTTATTTTTTTCTTATGTAATTATGTTATTCACTTTAAGAAATCACTCAGCTGAAGGAAAACGCAAAGCTCTCTCTACTTGTGGGTCTCATGTCACTGTGATATAGTTTTATTTTTTGGTCCTTCAATATTTACCTATCTTAGACCACCCACCCCTTTCCCTGAGGATAAAATATTTGCACTATCTTACACCATCATCGCTCCTATGTTCAATCCCTTAATCTATACACTGAGGAATTCAGAAATGAAAAATGCCATGAGAAAAGTTCGGTTTCAAACATTATAGCTAAACTTTATTAAAAAAAGTTTGGGTGCAGCTAAATATGGAAGCAAAGGGCTAGAATCTCACAGATTAATTGCTCCATTGTTATCATTTTATGAATGACAGAAATAAGGACTTAGTAAATATGAATGAAATACTTACTTAACCATACAGAAAATAAGCTCAACATTTAATTAACTTTGTGGGGTTTTGAGATGGTGCAAGAAGGGTTACATACATAAAAGCATCTGGGATATAACAATTAAAGCAATGCTAAATAAGCAATGAATTTTGATGCAAAAGTGAAAATATTAATAATAATTTATTTAAAAATCAGGTGTAGTGGCAAGACTACATGATGTTTCACATGATGAAACATTCTGTATGACAAAGGAGTAAATCTACCATTTTTAATACTGAGTTTTAATTTATGATAAGATTTTCACCTAAATGACCTCAATTTGATAAGATTTTCACCTAAACGACCTTTAATTTATGATAAGATTTTCACCTAAATGACCTCAATTCACCTAAATGACCTCAAGAAACAAATTACACAATAAGAAGTTTGTATAATAGAATTTGATTTAAAGGGATTCCTTGGTGTTAACTCCCTTGACTTTCCATTGGGGGTTAAAAATAAAACAAGTGAAATCAGTTACTCAGAATGTTGAAAACACATTCACTGCTCTTCTGCCCAGTGTTCAGAATCTATTTAAATCAGTAAAGGAACTTAATCATAGAATGCAAGAAATTAGTAGGAAAATCACTAGTTATTGGATTCAGAACCTTTCTGTTACATGAGAAAAACATAAGCAAAAAAAAACAAGGATCAAACAAACTATAATCAAAAATCACTGTGACACAAATCTTGTAAAAGGGTGACAATAGCAAATTATCTTCATGACTATCATGAAGAGGAGACATCTGAGAAATATTTCCTAGAGAAACCTGAAAATTTTTTCCCCCAGTTTTTATTTTATTTTATTTATTTTTTAAATTTTATTTATTTTTTTATACAGCAGATTCTTATTAGTCATCCATTTTATACACATCAGTGTATACATGTCAATCCCAATCACCCAATTCATCACACCACCACCCACCGCCACTTTCCCCGCTTGGTGTCAATACGTATGTTCTCTACATCTGTGTCTCAATTTCTGCCCTGCAAACCAGTTCATCTGAACCAGAAACCTGAAAAATTTTTTGATGAAATGTGTTTAGTTGCATCTCTAGTAGGATGCAAAAAAAAAAAAAAAAAGATCTCCTAGAAAGCACCATACCATAAGAGAAAAGAGATTGACAGGATCATATGACTAGGATAATTGAAATATCCGAACAGTTTTAACTATGTAAATGTAACATAAGAATTACTACCATTATAAAAGTAATCTACACAGAAGAATAAAAAAGCAGAAAAACATTAAGGGACATATAATTAAATAGAATCTTCACAACAGAGAAAAATTGGAAAAATTACTATTTTGGCAAGTTACTAATAAAACAAAAATATTGCCATTTTAAAATTCTCTTCTAAAAAAAATCACAGGACATTTGGCAAAGTCTAAATGTTTGATGGGAATGTTTTAAAAATGTCAAATTTTATTTCCAAATTGTACTTTATCATTTAGGGAAGAATAATAAAACCTTCCCATTTAAATGGGCTCATGAATTGAACAACACACGTTTCTTTCCTCAAAAAAAAAAAAAAATTGAAAGTTATTTTAACAAGACAAGAGATGAGCCAATGTAAAGAAATCAAAATGGGGCAATCGGTGTTAAAAGGGATTGATGCTTTATGTTTCCATCATCAAAGAAAAAAATCATATGTTTCAGAGTACAAAACTACGAGTTCCATCTTTACTCTTCATCTAATGTTTTATTTTTATCAAATTTACTCCGTTTCACTTCCTGTGGTCCTAATCATATAGTTCACTCCATATGTGATGTGAAGACTTTTTTGAACCCATATGCAAAGTTATTTATGTTGTTAATATCTTAGTGATTGCTAGTTCTAGAGATGGTGATGGTTGTCATTATTTTTGTCCTAGAAGTGCCTTATACACATATTATATGATCTCAGAACATAGTCCTCTCTAGGGGGACACAAAGCTCTCTCAAACTGTAGTTCTCATAATGGTTGTAGTTTTGTTCCTTTTGTTTGTATCTATATTTATATTCTACCTACAGGGAGTGAGAACAAGAATATGGAAGTCTCTCTGTTTTACATTATGATTGCCCTGATGTTGAATTGTCTCCTCTATACCCTGAGAAACATAGAGATGAAAATCTCCATTAGAAAAGTATGGTCTAGGGGCTTCCCTGGTGGTGCAGTGGTTAAGAATCCACCTGCCAATGCAGGGGACACGGGTTCAAGCCTTGGGCCAGGAAGATACCACATGCCGTGGAGCAACTAAGCTCATGTGCCACAACTACTGAGCCTGTGCCCTAGAGCCCACGAGCCACAACTACTGAAGCCCGGGAGCGCAGAGCCCGTGTTCCGCAATAAGAGAAGCCACTGCAATGAGAAGCCTGTGTACTGCGACCAAGAGTAGCCCTCGCTCGCCGCAACTAGAGAAAACCTGCGCGCATCAATGAAAAAACCCAACGCAGCCAAAAAAAAAAAAAAAAAAAGTATGGCCTAAAGTGGGACATTCAAACTCATAGAAAAAGAGATCAAATTTCTGGTTAACAGAAGTAGGAGGGGGAACTGGATGAAGGTAGTCAAAGGTACAAATTTCCAGTTATAAGATAAATAAGCACTTGGGATGTAATGTACATGATTAATATAATTAACATTGATGTATGTTACATATGAAAGTTGTTAAGAGAGAAAATCCTGAGTTTATAATCACAAAGAAATTTTTTCTATTATTTTTTATCTATAGGAAATGATAGATGATCACTAAACTTATCATGGTAATCATTTCATGCTATAAGTCAGATTATTATGCTGTACACCTTAAACTTACGCAGTGCTGTATACTAATTATATATCAATAAAACTAGAAAAACAAAAATGCAAAAAAACCTTAAATGACACATTCAAAATTAAAGTAAATAAAGTGCTATTCATTACACTTTTGATCCTGTGTCCCCAGGGCATTTATCGTTTGCGATGTTATGTAAAGCATATAAGCTTTCTTTGTGGAGTTGGACTAAATAACCTGTAACATTGTATCAGCCAAAGAAGCAAGTTGATATGATTCAGATTGCTATCTGCACTTTAAAGAGGCCAACCACTGGGTTGGCTGAAAGTTCATTTGGGGAAATGGTTCCAGGTGTGACCACTTGGATTTAATGGTAAGAAATGACCTTCTAAAGCACATTGTTGATCATATCCCCCTCCATAAATTTTAATGGAATGCTATTTACCTTGGAATAAAATCCAATCTTCTACTTGTTTATCAGAAATTTCCCATTGGTCCAGGTCTAACTTAGTAATGTCAGAAGTCACTGCATTGGAAGAAAGTACGGTGTTACAAGGATAGGTTTTGGGGTCAGGGAGACCTGGGTGACTGCTCACTCTCTAAGTTTTTACCTCCAAGTCTTGGCAACTTGCTTTAATTACATTTCTCTGTTTTTAAAATGTCTATGAAATGGGGTAATATTGTATTTTATAAAGACACAATACTACCTAAGCTAACACATGTGAATTTTTAACATGGCATAGGGCTACCAGAAACTCATGTTAGATACTTTTCCTCTTTCCCTACCTGTTTCCCTTTGCTTGGATGCTTCCATTCAAGCTGGGTCCCTCTGCAGTCTCTAAGTGTACTCGAAAATTTGTCACCTAAGTGAGTTTTTTCTTCTCTCTCTGTTTAGGATCCCCCAACCCCATGCTTTAGGGTTCACATTTACATGTAATCCACACTTCAGACATTTTCTTGTTCAGGAAGATTCTGTAGATCCATCAACAAGGTAAAAGTATGTCTAATTCCATTCCCGTTGTTTTATTGCCATTTAGCTGTGTGTTTAATCTATTTCAAATAACCTGATGACTTAAATTAGTGCTTCTTCTTATGAACTGGGTTTTTCTAGTATGACTGAGGCAAAATATTATGTGCCATATCTTCATTTTCTTTTATCTCTCTTCTAGCAATAAACCTGGCACAAATTAAGATGTAAATAAGCAGCTACTGAGTTAAATACAAAGATTCTATGTTTTCTCTTTATTCAACTGCATACGTTGTTCTCACATATCCAGAATTTGCCATTATGTCATTAATCATGCATTAACAACTTTTAAAAAGTAATGTAGCTGGGACAAAGTGAGAGAGTGGCATGGACATATGTACACTATCAAATGTAAAATTGATAGCCAGTGGGAAGCAGCCGCATAGCACAGGGAGATCAGCTCAGTGCTTTGTGACCACCTAGAGAGGTGGGATAGGGAGGGTGGGAGGGAGGGAGATGCAAGAGCAAGAGATATGGGAAAATATGTATATGTATAGCTGATTCACTTTGTTATAAAGCAGAAACTAACACACCATTGTAAAGCAATTATACTCCAATAAAGATGTTAAAAAAAAAAGTAATGTCAGAAAGGCTAAAAATATAACATATATCCCCATTTTTCAGTCATGGACTAAGTGAAATCCAGCAGACTCTCACCCACAATAATATCCTTTTATTTATTTAATGCATTAAGGAGGCATACTAATTTAATTATTATTTACCCTCATGTCCATTGAATCACATAACCCAATCTCAGTTCCTTGCTTTAGTTTCTATTTGACTAGAATTTCTCTCTGCCCAAGCACTCATCTTTTCTCAGTAGAATGACTGCTTTGCTTCCACACAGTTTTCTTGACTGAGTTACTCCTGCCCCACAACCAAGACAAAATCCAGGAAAAAAACATACAGACTATATGTAGTGTTTGTCTTTAATGTCAGGCACACTTCTTTTAATGTTTCAACTCTTAGAACTATAAAAAATTAATAAAGGGAAACCTCAATTAAATGGAGTTGGGAGATCAGAAAGGGGGAGCTTTCACACCTGTGACAATAGAGACCAACAGGAAGAAGAAAGACTCTTCTTTCCTGGGCGGGACTCAGCTAATGAAAAGCCATGCGCTCTTTATTTACTATATAACCTTCTTAACTTCCGTTTCCTCTCTATAAAAGTGTTCTACTTCCCATTTTTTGGGGGGGAACTTGCCCATGGCTCACCATGGTTGCAGACCCCACATGGCAATTCTCTGCTGATCCCAAATAAATCCATCTTTGCTGGAGAAATATCTCACAGAAATATCTCACATTCAAATATTTTTTTAAAGGAAAGTCACTAGTACGTTTATGAACTGGATTTAACTTACCAGCTGCTTAACTCATCAGACGGATTCTTGTAAGCTGAGACTTCACACCTAAGATAAAGTCAGAATTTAAAAAATTAGCACTGCCATACAATAATCCATTTCAAGTTGCATAAAGTCATATGAGAGAACTCTTGTGAATTCCATCAATAGAGATACATTTGGTAAACTGAACTAAATTTGAGATTTTTTTTAGCATGTTATTTTTCCATTTCTAAAAAAGAAATGTGTCTCTCTAACATTTACCTTTGCCTCTGTAGAAAATTTATATATGTATTATATATTTATATATTCTTTTTGATGTTGAATTGGCATTTAAGGTGAATGCTGAGAAAATGTGTTACATAGAATAGGTCTCAATATCTCTGAGGGTTTAGAAATTTCCCATCAGTATACTTTGCCATAGATATAAACCATAGCTTCAATTTCTGCCTAATAAATAGTTATGCCAAAGTTCATAGTTATATTTTCCTATTGCATCAGGATCCCAAGCACTGAGGTTAGACATGGGAAACGGGGAATATGAGGCAATGTTGTATATAATGCTCATTTTTCAGGACAGGGCAGAATTAGGTAGCTGCGGGAGGCTGAGTTGAGCTGCAATGGGAAATACATGAGAACACTATGGCCAGAATTAAAAGTACAGAAAGTAGACCCAGGATTTATGATTTATTTTTTCTGAGGATAAAAAAAAAAAAGCTTGTTAGGGCATTGGAATTTCTAGTTCATTCCTAGAAAAGACTCATATTCTTTAAAACAGTTCTTTTGGGAATCCCACATGCCCCCATGGGTTCTCTTGCCAGGTTCTCAGATAGCTTCCTGATTTATCTCTGTATGGCAAACCCCTTTCTAAAAATATATGCTTTTTCTGACTGAATTTCGTATATGTATATTGTAGAAAATCTAAAAAAGTATAGAGAACTATAGCAAAAAACAAAATGGTCTCATAAATTCATCCATATAAAAATATTTACTGTCACCTATCTCTAAAAAGTCTGAGTTGGATCCAACTCAGGATAGAGAATGCATATAACTGTAGTGACAGACAAACCACGAAGTCTTTGCCCTCAATGAGGCTGGAGACCAAAGGAGAAGACAGACAATGAAACAAACAAGAAAACAAACAAATGTATAATTACAATAGTATATTTTAAAGAAGAGAATAGGAAGCTGTTAGTCTTTTCTTTTTAATTTACAGAAGCTTTACTCAATTGTAAATCTTTGACATTTTTATGTTATACAGATATTTATTACTTGGTTGTCTCCTGAATTTTACTTTACATAATTCTGTAAGACAATTGTATTTTCTCATCCTTTTTGTACCTGAAAATGTAGTCTCTATATTTGTTCAAAAGCTGAAATCACATGATGGAATTCATCTTTTAAAAAATGTACTTCGTCTTTATTGTTTGTCTGAAAGCTTGTCAGATCTTTCATTTATCACTGAATTTTTTTAAACAGCGGGTATCTGTGAATGGATCTATTTTTATAGCTTCTTTCTAATTTCAGCAATATTTTAAAGCTTATCATTGTCAAAGGATAAATTTTAAAAGAGGATGTAAAAGTGGTTTTTATACAAATAATGAATGAACATGTCAAAGATTTTATTTAACTTAGAATTTAATGCAGAAGCCAGTAAGGTGTTACCATTGTTTCAGACAAAAACAGTGTACTACACATTTATAGTCAGTAAGGAGTGCTGAAATGAATTTATAAGTGGATGCAAAACTAGCCCAATATCCACAGGGCTATAATCAATTGCATTTCATGGAACAAATTTGTATTTCTATGGCCAGGAGTTGTTGGCATTGCTATTGTTTTCTTTGAGTCAACTTCTATATTTTTGAGTTGTAAAATACCTTAGCCAAAGGTAATGAAAGGTGGATGAACTGAATGCAAGAGCTAGTAAGGTCACTCACTAAATTGCAAAGAATCTCATCATGCTTTCCCTATAGTTATATGTGATATTAATGATCCAATTGGAGAGAGAAAAATGGCTGATGCAGAGAAAGATGGGAGAATCAATGAAGTGATGTTCTTGAGAAGCTGAGAAGGGAGGAGATTATCAAAGGGCAAAAGTGAAGGAGCTAAATTAGAATTCCCTGCTTAATGATTGGTATGACCAATGTCTTTTTGCTCCAAGTATTTGTTTGTTTATTTATTTATTTGTTGAAGTATAGCTTATTTACAATGTTGTGTTAGTTTCAGGTGTACAGCTGTTACCGAATCCAAGCTCTCTCTGCACGCCGCATGACAGGCCAATGACTCGGAGACGAGGTGTTGAGGCAGGGAATACGACCTTATTCTGAAAGGTGGCAGACGGAGAAGATGGCCGACTAGTGTCTCTGAAAAGCCACCTTATAGGGGTTTGGATGCCAGTTTCTTTTATAGCACAGAGAGAGGGGAAGGAGATGAGGAAGTAAAATAAAAAGGCCATAAGTTTTGCAAATATCCCCCGGAATGGCCAGCCTTGGGGAGAAGATGTGTTCATTTCTTCTTTCTTGCAGCCATCCACAGGTGGACAGGGTCAGATATCTCCCTGTGAGCTGAACAGAGGCATTTTAGTTTAACTTTCAAGCAGAGGGGCAGGGTCCCCTGAGGCAGGCCATTATGTGTGAATATAGTAACAAAAGCAATGAAAAGCAAAGGTTTTAAAGTCAAAGAAACAGATCGAACATGGAGTCCAATTTAGCTCTTCCCTGTTAGACAGCCATGTGATTCAGTTCATATATGTATATGTGTATATATATATATGTTTTGTAAATAAGTCCTTTGTATCATTTTTTTTTAGATTCCACAAGTAAGTGATAGCATATGGTATATGTCTTTCTCTTTCTGACTTACTTCACTTAGTATGATAATCTCTCAGTCCATCCATGTTGCTGCAAACTCCAAGTGCTTTAATTATCCCTCTTCAAAACTTTTATTCGAAGGATAAAAATAAAACAGAAACATTTGTATTAATTTTTGAAGTTTTAGTTTTCAATAATACAAGTCTGGTTGGCTGGAGAATAGGGCTTCTGAAACAGAGGGGAACTTCGAGGCTTGGCGGGTCTTTTTATGAGAGACCCTGCTTATTTCACACCAGAAAGCGATCTTTCACTTTCCTGCTCTGATATATTCTCTGACATGTATACTGTGTGAGCCCTACTCAGGAGTTTTGGGATAGCTGTCAAGACTTAGATTTAAAGCAACAACAACCCGGAAGTATGTTAGGATATTTCTGTAGAATTTCTAGCACATAATATTTTCAGGTTTATTTGCTGGGCATTTTAAACTGAGTAACAGAACTATGCTATTTTTCTCTTTATATTATGCACCCATTTTAGGAACCCTTAACAACAGTAACTCATTTTTATTTAGTATGGCTTTCTATCCAATTTGAAAACAGATTCTCATCAAGTATGTTATGTCAGTGAAGTTTTTAAAGACCTTTGAGATTCTCCCCATTCCTAACCAATTATCCACTGGCCTGATTTTGCTCCTGGCCATTTCTGATGTTGGGTGACTTTCAATTCCTGCTGAAAAAACTGCCTTTAACTTGTACAGTGCCAAAAAAATGTACCCATTGAGTTTAACTGATATTTTCTACTTGCCCACTCTAAGAAAAATTTAATTTCACCAGTAACAGGAACATGATGTTAATATGTGTTCCTTAACTTTTTCCCATGCTTATACTCCCACTGCTTTGTCAGAATGGTTACTTTTCTGATGCAGAACGGGGTTGGGCAATAAAAATAGCTCATGCTTATTGAGCACTTACTGTGTGACAGGCAGTGTTTCAGCCCGTCACATATCCTCACAAGACTGTGAATGTTGGGCTATTATTATCATTAATGGAGGCTTTCATGGGTATATGTCCCACTCCTCATAATTAGTAAGCAATTCTGGGTCCAGAACTCATGCCCTTAACAAATACACTATAAGGCGCTAGAATCAGAGAGTTGCAGTTCGCTTGTACATAAACAGAGCTGGTAGATAAAGTTCATTAGAACAAAAGAAAAGAGTTTGATGTGGGGCTTAGGCATGTGAGAAGTTCCAGATCGCCAGTGGCTACAAATTTTCAGAGTAGAAGATGATTTTTTTTCAGAAATATTGTGGCAGGTCATAAATTTGATCTTTTATAATATTCTCTAAGTGATGCAAGTGAAAGATTGGAATTATCTTTTAAATCATTGTTTGGTGGCTGGAATTAGCTTCCTTGAATATGGTCACATATAAGAATGAGCTATATGGGCTCTCAGTGTTGATTTGTATTGCATGGTGGCTTTGATAGTCTGCTGCTAAATATGCAAACTGGTTACACAGCCAAACAATCAATGGGGCAAAAGAGATATAAATAATAAAGCTAGAAGAGAGCATAGCAGAGTGCCTGGACAAATCCTTGGAATTGTAAATTTTGCTCATATTTGAGCCTATACATGTTGCTAGACACAAATACATAGGCAAACATTATGCATTTTAAAGTTTTCAGAGTAGAGAAGTCTTATATTCAACAAGCTCAGTGGTGAAAATCAGGGATGTCTTTCAGTTCATTTCCTTTTTCCTGTAATATGGCACCATAGTTTCTTTATGGCGTTCTTCATCTCCATGTTTCTCAGTGTGTAGATTAGAGGGTTGAGCATGGGAGCAATGATAGTATAGAAAAGAGCGAACACTTTGTCTTCTGGTAAAGTAGTTGCTGGTCGAAAATAAATAAAGAATAAAGGAGCAAAAAAGAGGGCCACCACAGTGATGTGGGAACTGCAGGTGGAGAGAGCTTTGCGGCGATTCTTTACAGAGTAGGACCTGACAGTATATAAGATCATAGCGTAAGATATCAACAAGACCACAAAAGTCACCAGGCTCATCAGGCCCGAATTGGCAATGACCAGGAGACCGATTCTGCTGGTGTCAGTGCAGGCCAGTTTCAGCAAAGGATACACATCACAGAAGTAATGATCTATTTCATTGGGGCCACAGTAGGGTAAAAAGATGACCAGGAGAAACTGACCAGAGGAATGCAGGAATCCCCCAGCACAGGAAGCAGCGATCATGGCAGCACACTTCTGTCTGGTCATGATGACAGTGTAATGCAGGGGCTTGCAGATGGCTACATAGCGGTCATAGGCCATCCCTGTGAGGATGAAGACCTCCATCCCCCCGAAGAAGTGCATGGTAAAAAGCTGTGTCATGCAGCCATTGTAGGAAATGGTCTTCTTTCCTGTCAGCAAGTCAGTGATCAACTTGGGGGTCACAGTGGAGGTGTAGCAAAGGTCTGAGAGAGAGAGGTAACTCAGGAAGAAATACAGAGGCTGGTTAATAAGTTGACTGCAGGTGATAGAAATCATGACAAGTAGGTTTCCGACCAAAATTGCAAGGTAACAAAGCAAGAACAGGAAAAAACAGAGGACTTCAATTTCCTTTTTCTGAGAAAGTCCTAAGAGAATAAATTCTGTGATGTTATTATTATTTTCCATGACTCAGAGCAGTTTGTAGCCAGCTGAAATTAGATAATTATCAATTCTTATAAATATTTAAATATAGTGATGCATATCATTCCTTGTCATGGGGCAGATCGTAATGGAAAGTGTTCAAAAGTTGAAGAAAATGATTAGATTTTTATTTAGGAAGTCTTTCCTGGAGTTCTTTTTTTCCCTTTCTTGAAGACGTTAATTGCTGGTTAAAATCTTAGGTACTTGAGATGAAGACTAACTAACGTTGTAGAATGCAGTATATTTATGTAACCATACTATTAGCATGTATTATCAAACATAACTGGATATTATGCCCTGGTAGAATTCAAGAAATGGTACTGCAGAAAAAAAAAACAGATATCTCTTTCCTGTTCTCACTGTTTATTATTAGAAAATACACACAGAAATGAAATATTGAGTGAAAATACAAATAGTGCAAATATATGAAGTATAATATGTGGATAACGTTATATGTGAGAAATTTCTTGCTGTCTCTCCTAGGTGGAAAGGGGATAAATAGAAAAAAATCAGCAAATTTGGAATCATGAGGCATATACACATGGCCAAAATCGGCTATATTTCTCTTGTGCTTAATTTACAAATATGCTTAATTTACAAATAAAATATTATATTTTATAGTCAACCAAAAGGACAACAAGCAAAGTATAATGATCTCTATTTTTCAAAACATTTATCATCTCAGACTTTTAAAATATTTGTTTTTGACATTCAGCAAGGCATTCAAGGATAATAATAGTAAGTTTTGCTTGAATTTTAGTCTCATACGATGGCTTACTCACTTGCATAAATTGGCTTCTTTCTAACTGATGTACACAAACTCTTCAACTCGTCTTAATAATCAGCCATCCTGAAAATGCATGCTCCTTTCTGTCCCTACATCATCCATCTTAGTATTTCAGGCCTTTCTTACTTTCATTCCTGTTATTTCTTCCTTCTCCTCCTCCTACTCATTGCTGTAAAGTAAGACCAGCTCTAATAATGTGTTAATAACTATTACACCTTAGGACAAATCAAAACCTTTCTACTGGTAGAAGTTCAAGAATCATAGGCGAAGGAAGAACTACTGAGAAACAATCATTCCACTAAATCACACCATAAATTCTCTACTTCAGCTATACAAAACACTGGACCTTGGTATTTAAAATATTTTATTTTGTTTACTCATAATTTCAGAGCCAATATATTCACAATTTATTTTCAAAGCTGTAACACTCTCCTCCTTTTTTTCCTTTCAGTGGAATCACCATTCAAATTTGTGTACATAAAGTAGGATTTTGAAGAGAAAAAAACATAAATCTATCTAGTGTATGAGAGTTATCATCAATGGCCACAAAATGACATTTTGATATGCTTCATACTGAATAATGAAGAGGGGATATTCGTAGTGGTCAAATAAGCCATCTCATTCAACTAACAATTACATTTTAGGCTTTTAAAATTATTCCCAATCATTTAAAAGAATGCAGTGCTCTACTCTAACTTCTCCCTTAAATTATATTCTTCTGATTTGGTGGGAAACACTGTAAGTTAAATATTCAGTCACAGCTTATTCTTTATTTCACACTTGCTGTGTGAACTGATCAATTAACTTTTCTCAGCCTTTTTTCCCTCACAGGTTTTCCAAAATCCTGCCTCTGTGAGATTCTTTATCAGATAACAGGTCAAATCATATTTGAAAAAGACAATGTAAATGCCATTTTGAGAAAAGTGTGTTTGCAGGCTGAAAGTGGAAAATCAATGAAATGATTATGAATTATCAAGAAAATAAACAAAGGATTTTTAAATGCAGATTATTTTGTTTACCAATACTTGGATATTTCATACAAAACACAAAACTCTTTTAAAAATTATAATCATGTAAATGCACTCAGTCTAGTATATTAGAAAGAGGGGAAAATATGAAAAAAAACCTATCAATTAATTTACTTTTTAAAATACAAAATCTATATAATGCATGACTCAAAAACTATAATCTATATTTTGGAATAACTTGAAAGTATTTTCCCTATTTTTAATTATTTCTATAGAAAATAAGAAAGTATGACTAATCTATCTACAAGAATCATTTTATATTTTCATATTTTAAAAAATAAATAATATCAACTTAACAGAAGATATTCTTTAAAATACTGGACTATTTGGAAAATGAAACAAAATATTGTCTCCTTCATCTTGTACTATTTCCTAACTTTGATTTATAATATGCTGCAACCCTTTTTTATACTTCAGTTTAACCATAAGTAAGCTGTGGGAGTTAAACTAGATCTTTAAGGACTGCCTCTGGACCTGAACTGTCCATGGTTCTGACATAAATTAGGAGGTGTCAGCAGCTGGGTGTTGATAACTATTTACTTATTTTCCAAACATGTCAAAATAAATTTACAACTCACCTTCAGGTTATTGTCTCTGTTATCTCCTTTAAGATTAACTGATCCAGTCTCAGAATCACAACAAAGTTGGTCTTTTCCCTAGAAAGAAGCAGAAATTCCTGGAGCTATCCCTTTCTTTGGATCGTTTATAGCCTGCTATTTTAAATTCCCTTTATGCAATCCAGGTATATAGAAATCTCCAGCATCTGCAGTTCAAACTTACATATCCTTTCCTGGGATTCCTAATGATTCCCTGCAGCAGTGGAGCTGGACTTGTGGTTCCCAATCAATCCTTGTTCAATCCTATCAGAGTGTATTAAACTCCTACTACTTCCAGGTAGATTTCACTATAGCCCACCATGCAATGAATACTCAAATATTCTAAGTCTTTTGGTTCTTAGAACTGTCTACCTTGCTTCATATTTTTTTTCTAATTATTGCCAGATACTGTTAAATGCTTTAGCTTATCTCTCTAAGGAAATCTTATCTTGGTGAGAGTTAGGGCCAGTGCCTCATTTTCTCCCTGACCTGGACATAATGAAAATAAATAAATAAATAAAATTTATGCCATTCAGATCTATGTAGAATAGTGGATGCCTGACTTTGGGACAGATTATGTGAACTTTCTAAGCCACCTCACTTGTTTAATCTCTAAAGAAAGGAAAATAAAACTCATCTCCTGTTGATGTGGGGAAAGTTCTTAATTATTAATTACTATGTGCCAGAAATTGTGCTCGGTGGGAAAAAGACTAAAATTACCAAGGTAGGCTTTACTGAAATTCTCATTTAGTAAGATAGTTACCTAGTTCTCCCATAGTAAGATTGTGACTGGATAATGAAATGATGAAATTTGAAAGATTCAATGAATTAGATAATACATTCATAATTTAATCAATCAGATGGCACTTTGTCTCATAATGAATTAAATTATTAATTCTATTCCTTTCCTCATTATATCCCCACGCTATACTTTGATTGTTTTAAGTATTCAGTATGTATTTGCCAAATTAATGAATAAATGTAATTTAAATGTTTGATAGAATGAAATGGAAATTCATTTTAATTATATGTCATTATCATTATAATTGTTTTGTCATGTATTTAAGAGATGTTTATAATCAAATTTACTTCAGAATGATAGAGACACAGAAAGATCCACTTAGAATGGTTCTTCTAATTTTGACTAGTATCCTGTTTGTTAGCAAAAATCATTTGGAGGTCACAGAAACCCATCCCTGTAACCTTTCCCCATTTTTTACTCCCTTGGTGTACTTGGAGACTAGACTCTTGACAGCAGGCTTATATGTTAAAACTCAGTCACTTTCCCTAAAACCGTGGTGGTCTCCAACCTGGATGGTCTCCAAAATGTACAGAACTAAACCTGACCATGCTTTATTCTCCACCCTTTCACTCATTCTGAAGGATTATTCAGATCATCTTCATTAACTTCCTATTTTAATAAATAGCTCAGTTTTGGTTGAATTGTAATAGAATAAGTGGTGTTTAAATACAGGAATGAGAAACTCAAACTATAAATATGACACATTCAGACAATTGATAGGAAGTAGGAATAGAGTGGTTTGACATACTCTGTACTTCTTGAGTTTTTCCTTTTCAGATTTTCTATATCCTTCACTGAATATAAATCACTAACTTTCTGCTTTGTTTCCCCTTAACATTCCCCAAGTTATGAAAAATATTTATCATTGTCATGTTTTTAATTATTTTATACAATTGGCATAGAAAGTGTAAGTTATCATATATGAATTCTATAAAACATATGTAGCCACCAAAGATGCTCTATATTACCAAGTAGATAGTTTCAAATGCCGACTGTATATAAAATATGGTTAAAGTTTTCTAACAAACATTAGCCAAGGGGGAAATGGTCATTAAATTAATATTTTAATAATAAATTCTAAAAATATATTTCTTATTGACCTAAGGACAGTGATTAATTGTGGGTTGATTAAAGAAAACTCATGTCCAACTCACCAGGTATTTGGCTTAAATCTAAGGTACATGTAACGTTTCACAGTACCATACTTAGAATTAACCAGTAAATTCAATGAATATGCAGTAATGTCTCACTGTGCAAATAATTCTGAAGAATCCTGAAAATAGAACTTACCTGCTCTCTAAGGTAAGGTGTGCAGCTTTTTTCTTAAGCAAATTCAAGAGTCTTTCTCCAGTTTTATTTTAGTATTTAAGAGAATAAAATGGTACCTTCAGCATTTATGTTGGCAACTATTCTTCATTTCCTTTAAATAGCACTTTTATTATATTCTATGGTGAAAATGAAAACAAAGACAACACATGGTTCCTGTCTGATTTCTAAACAACTTTACCTGGGAGATATGTAACTTGCAGACATTTATGGCAGTATCTCTGTGAGTTTGGAAATTCCCATTGGGATAATTTGACCAAAGTGAAGCTGAACTTTTTAAAAATATTATTCAAAGACCTAAAAATAATTGTATCAATCAAGTCATATTTTTCCTCTGAAACTAGGTACCGATCAGTTTCTGTTTTAATATGGGGACAATTATGAGAAAACTCTAATGACCTGGAAAGAAAGTTCGTAACACTCACACCTCAGAAAGAAGAGAAGTAGAAAGAGAAGAAAACTGAGTTGCAGGTAAAAGGAAAACATTAATGTTGCCTCAGTTCAGTTTGTGGAGGACGCTGCATCTCCCAGCACACATCTCCTATAGTCTAACAAAAACTCTTTAAAAAGCTACTACAGTCTGTTGTCCTTCCTCTCTCAATGTCCTTGGCTATTGATTTTTCTGTCAACAATTCATCCAAACAATCCCCTTATATACCTCATCCCTGTAATGGAATATAATACCAAGTCTTTTTGTGATTACTTGTTTATCTTATTTCTTGGTAACATTCTGAGACAGTATTTTCTCTTCTCTGACAGCATCTTATTCAAGCTCCACAGACAACATTCCTCAAATGTGTTTACATTAAAAAAAAAAAAAAAAAAAAAAAAAAAAAAAAAAGGCACTTTGGGCTTCCCTGGTGGCGCAGTGGTTGAGAATCTGCCTGCCAATGCAGGGGACACGGGTTCGAGCCCTGGTCTGGGAAGATCCCACATGCCGCGGAGCAACTGGGCCCGTGAGCCACAATTACTGAGCCTGCGCGTTTGGAGCCTGTGCTCCGCAACAAGAGAGGCCGCGATAGTGAGAGGCCCGCGCACTGCGATGAAGAGTGGCCCCCGCTTGCTGCAACTGGAGAAAGCCCCCGCACAGAAACGAAGACCCAACACAGCCGTAAATAAATAAATAAATAAATTTTTAAAAAATGGCACTTTAACAACTTTAGGTGCATAACTCAGTGGCATTAACTACATTTACAATGTTGTGCAACCATCACTACTATATATTTCCAAAACTTTTTCATCACCCAAACAGAAACTATGTACCCATTAAGTAATAACTCCTCATCCCCTTTCCCTCTGCCACTGATATCCTTTAATCTACTCTGTCTCTATGAATTTGCCTATTATATTTCATGTAAGTGGAATTGTTACCGAGTCCAAGCTCGTTCTGCCCGCTGCACGACAGGCCAATAAATAGGAGACGAGGCGTTGAGGCAAGGAATAGCGACTTTATTCGGAAAGCTGGCAGACCGAGAAGATGGCGGACTAGAGTCACTGAAAAACCATCTTATCGGGGTTTGGAAGCCAGTTTCTTTTATAGAACAGAGAGGGGGAGGAGATGAGGAAGTAAAGTAAAAAGGCTATAAGTTTTGCAAATATCCCCTGGAATGGCCAGCCTCGGGGAGAGGATGTGTTAATTTCTTCTTTCTTGCAGCCATCCACAGGTGGACAGGGTCAGGATGCTTCCCTGAGCAAAGGCACTTCGGTTTAACATTCAGGTAGAGGGGCAGGGTTCCCTGAGGCAGGCCATTATGTATAGACAGTATCCTTTTAGTGAACAAAAGCAGCAGAAAGCAAAGGTTAAAGTAAAAGAAACAGATCCAACATGCAGTCAGATTTGGCTCTTCCCTGTTACAGAATCATACAATATTTGTTTCTCCTATCCTTTTTTATCTTGTAACTTAATCTTGATTTCTCAAAAAAGCCTTTTCTTTGATTTCTTTCTTGAGTCCAATCAACTCTTTTTGACATAATCTCTTTTTTTCTATTCATGTTTTATTTTATGTTTATGACATATTTTTCGTATTTCCAAATGATTTTTTAAGGAGATTTAGTTCAATTTAGAGCATTCTAGTTTTCTTCTGCTGTGTGTGTGTGTCTGTGTGCATGTGGTATTATTTTGGGGACATTTTCATTGTTTGGAATGTTTTGACACATTTTATGTTTTCCCCCCTTTCCCCTTACAGTAGAATTGTATGGATACAGATTTTTTTGATAACTTAGTGGACTAAGTTGTGGGTTTTGTGTGGCTTACAAGAATTCTAGCTTAAGGTTGTTTTCTTCTGTAGTATAGTGAAATGAAGTGTGTGTGTATACACATACACACATATGTATACTCACATACTTACACATATATGTGTGCATATACCTATATCGATATATGAATCCCTCTATACGTAAAATGCGTGGCTGCTGAGAGGTCTTGATGATCGTTTGTGTGTGTGTATGTTTCTTTCATCTTGTTTCTGGAAGATCCTTCACATAATTTACTTATCTTCTTTCTCTTTAAATTTACAACTCTAAAGGGTGCTGTCATCTTTTTCCTTTTCTCCTTTCTCTTAGAAAGAATTTTCCCCAAAGTTTTCACCTCAAATCCTATACAATTGCTAGCCTTTTTCCTTTAGCCAATGCTATTTCTTATCAGACTTTTGACCTGTTTTCAATTATTGGTTATGTAAGTGGAACTTTATGATTGATTTTACCTGTGTTGTCCCACTAATAAGATCTCCAATTTCTTTTGTCTTTTCTAATCTGTTTCTTCAGATTTCTTCACTATACACACATAGAATTATGGTAATTTGAGGCCCAGAGATAACCCTTTTCTCTTCTGATGAATATTTCTCTACTTACAGGCAAATTTCACTTCACGGGGTTATCTTTCTCACAGTGATGCAATAAGTGTGGGCTATTCATTTGATTTCCCTGGTCTGAAAAGTTTCAGGGAGGTTGGGTGGGAAGATTAAATTTTAGGTGCTATCACTATATAAAGGCCTTTTTCTAGACCTTCCAAGTGGAATGTTTTATCTATTTTCATTTTATTGATATACCATATAATTTATTTTGACAATCACCTAGAGTATATCTCATATAGTAATTTTGCTATTGTGGTCTATATTATTCCTTTGTAATATTTTAATGGCATGCTTTTACATTTTTAAATGGACTGCCTTATTTATACTTATATTTATTAGTGACCAATAAATGATATTTACATTTTTATTATGTTTATTATTGATAAATTTGTTGTTTTACTCATCGGTTAAAATATAGTCAATTTTTTTTTTTTAAATAAATTTATCTATTTGTTTATTTTTGGCTGCGTTGGGTCCTCATTGCTGCACGCGGGCTTTCTCTAGTTGCGGCGAGCGGGGGCTGCGGTGCACGGGCTTCTCATTGGGGTGGCTTCTCATTGGGGTGGCTTCTCCCGTTGCGGAGCACGGGCTCTAGAGCACAGGCTCAGTAGCTGTGGCACATGGGCTCAGTTGCTCCAAGGCCTGTGGGATCTTCCCGGACCAGGGCTTGAACCCGTGTCCCCTGCATTGGCAGGTGGATTCTTAACCACTGCGCCACCAGGGAAGCCCTAAAATATAGTCAGTTTTTAAAACTGCTTAGGAACAATTGAAAAAAATTCTGTTCCTTGCTAGTAGAGTTCTGGGATATACATACGATTGTGTTATTTGGGATTACAGCTTTAATTACTAAATGTTTGTTGTTGTTGCTTTTTACTTTGAATTGAGAGTGTTTGTTTTTTCTCCTCTCATCTCCTATAGTATGGTTTATGGATATTGTTGCTTTGTCATTGTATATATGCATATTAATAACTGTTATAACTTCATTATGGATTCCTGTTTTTTGTAATATAGTATTTGTTTCTTTTAATACATTTAAAGCTCTATGGTCTGCATTCTCCTTTATAACAGGTCATGATTTTGGCATCTTATTTCTTTTTATTTACCTTTGTCTAATATCTGTATCACATATATATGATAAAGGTATATATGTATCTTTATATATATGTATATATGTTTTAATATGCAAACATATATATATGTTTTAATATGCATACAGGAAAGTGCATGAACAGCACCACAAGTTTTCACAAAGTAAGCACACCTTTTAATGAGCTTGGAGACCAAGAGATTACTATTATGAAATGAAATTCATATCTTATGGCAAGACAAGAAAAATTTAAACATAAGAAAATCCTTCTCTGGCTTTAGCCTCCGGCCTCCTCTCTTCCCCACTGTGCATTGTGTATCTGCATTATGCATCGACTAAACATCCCCATCAGCAGGAATACATGCTCAACTATAAAGAGAAACATTCTCCCAGCATCAGCAAAACAACTCCTTAAAAGACAACATTCTTTCTTGATCTTGTGAGGGGTCACATGACCCACCATGATGAAGCTTAGATCTAGATTACGTAAACTGTCAATAATACGTCATTTGATGTACAGCAATCTGTCTCAAAAAACTTACATAACTGTCCCTTGATTTCTAACTGGTGGAACGGTTCTCAGAGCTTTCTGAGATGTTCTTCCTGGGTTATAATCCTCAAATTTGGCTCACATAAAACTTTCCAATTCTTAGATCCACTGATTAATTTTTTGTTGACACTATTTAAACTTGTAATACTAATGTTTTACCTGTTTGTAACTTTATATAAATAAAACTATACATAACACTTTTTTTGGTATCTGGCTTCTTTTGATCATCATTATAGGTATAACATTTATTCATCTTGTTGCTTGCAAATTTCTTTGCTGTATAGTTTCACTGTATCAATATACCCCAAATTTTATACATAAAATGTTGATGGTTTTCTAAGTTTCTTTTTGTTTTTGTTTATTTTTTTACTTTTCAGTAAAAATTATGAATAGCGACATTTTGAAGACTCGTTATATTTTGGTGAACATAAATAAATGTTTCTGTGTGGTATGGACCTGGGTAAAATTTCTCAGTAGTAAGTCAAGCATGTGTTCATCTACTTTAGACATTGTAAAAATAAAAATATATTACAAAGCAAAGTCTTTCTAATGAAAGCTCATGCATCTATAACAATATGAGACATTGTAGGTTTAAAATAAAATAAAATTACTGAAGATAATTTCATAATGACATACATGTTCACCTTCTAAGAAGAGGTTACAATTCAAATGTCAATGCACATTTGGATCTTCAGAATGCGTAAAGAAAAATTCCAGAGATACAAAAGAAATAGACAAGTCCTGTATCATCATAGGAGACTGTATGTAACCTATGTTTTCAATTGATGAGTAAACAAGCAATACAATGTCTAAGGTTGTAGAAGTTTTAAATGACATAATTAACATATTTAACCTAGTTAATGTTGATAGAATATGACTACCAACAAACGTAGCATACATGTGTTTTTCACTGCACATTAGAAATATATCACATTTGATTATTTGCTGGATCATAAAGCAAGCCACAGCAAATTCAAAGGACTCAAATCATTCAGAATAGTTTCTGTTCACGAAAATGAAATTAATTTAGGAATTGCTAACTCATTCTTTAGTTTTAATTTTACTGAATCTCTTTGTTTATGAGTTTCTCATGTATATAGGATAGTGTTGGGTTTAACTTTGTCATTAAATCTATTAATTAATCAATATGTTCTGGTTCAGTTCTGTAATATTTTATGTCATATACATGATATTTTACATCATATACATTCATACATATGTGTATGGATATATGCGTGTGTGTATTAATAGATAAATATCTTTTCACCATTTTGTTTGTTTTGTTTGCTCTTTTAGGAAGGTTTGCATTTCTGTAAGGATTTTAATATTTATACTAATATCTGTACATGTTATTAATCACCTTTTTATTTGTGTTTTTACTTATTATAAAATGGATTGAAATGAACTGCTAATACTATTTATTACTCGAACTGTGTGATTGTGTAAGTGACCGAAAGCCAACACATCACTCCTAGTTCAGAATTGAAAATTGGAAAAACAAAGATAAAAATCAAAGGTGAGTTGATGTTTGAATGTGGTCGAGTAATTTCCCATCTTTGAGCATGTGTTTCCTTATTCCTGAGAGATGAAATTGTCAACTAAAAAAAAAAAAAAAGCACAACATAAAAGTTGATAATTATTTTTTATTCCATGGACTTCAACCTGGAAGACAGCCTGTCAGCTGGTTCTAAGAGACTGCTCTGAAGAGGCAGGGAGAAGCCAGCATATATATGCATTTTGCAACAAAAACCAGGTAGTTGGAGTATCAGAAGATTACCATTAATTAAAGAAAACCAGATAGCTCAAGTTAACGAATTTAGCGCTTTTCTGTGTATGGGAAGACGCAAGAGTCTGGGCCCCTTGAAATCATTCCTTTGACATGCGCCTTAACTGGGGCCAGTATCTTGTACTTTTCCATCCTGAGTCCCCTCAGGGTGCAACGTTTGTCTCCAGCCTGAGTTCCTTCAGGGCTCACCTGTCGGGGTTGGAGGTAGGGGTGCAGGGGTAGTGGCTGATAGCTTGATGGCCTCAGCATCCTTTGTTTGTTGATTTGACAGGTAACGTTTTTCCTTCACAGAATAAAAAATTTTCAAGGTTGTATTTAAACCATGAACATCTTGTTTTCTGTTTGTTTCTGTTATTCTCTCTAAAGCAATTAATGTACATTATTCGTGCCTTGATTTAAATTACGGTATCACCCTGCCATGTAGTGGATATTCTATTTTATCACTTGTAAGGGAAAGACAAGTTCATACTCTGCTACTAATTTGCAGAGGGATTTTATACTACTAGACCCTGTGAAAAAAAATTCTACCAATTACTATGTACTTTTGCTGAGAATGAGATCAAAAATAGACAATAGAAAGTCAAATTGGGAATGTTGGGGGAAAACCAACATTTCTTTCTCATTATGTCAAGCTAGGATAAACTTAAGGAAAAAAAAAGAAAGAAATTGCTTCTTGCGTAATAGGAAATAATACTGGATTGAGATTTAAGAGATTCATTATCATATTTACCTTAACTCTTTAATCTTTTCTGAAATATGTGTCAGACTGGAGACCCAGATTAGATCAAAGAAAGATAAAGAAAATTGCCTGTAATCACACTGAGTTATCCTAGAAACCAGAGCCCTAATGATGGGCTACACTTCATACTTTCCATTCTCAGAAGTATCTATATCTAAATACCCGTATCTATCTATAACTATGTACTTATGCATAATGCTGGATTTGGGAGGCTATTTTGAATTTAATTTCTTATTTTTTTAAAGTATGCTGTACTTACATACGCTTACAGGAATAGTCTCCTCAATTATAGGCAAGGATTCATAAAGCTTGCATTGAACTGAATCATTTGTTAAGATGGTTAGAGTATACTATTTAACTACTGTAATAGGTATTTTATTAGATGGGCAGTTAAACCAACATGTTAGATATGTATAAATTATGGGTTTTGAGAATTGCTCATATAATTTAAAAACAATAGAGTATTTTGAGAACACCAAACATAAAGTGATCTTAGTGAAAGCTTTAGACCAATGTAAGGACTAGACGCAGAATATGGGAAATGCAGAGAGACATTGTGAAGTTTTATTTTTTGTCTGCATTCTTCCTGAAGAGCCACCCCCTTTCCTTTATTTACATTAAAGTTTATATCTCTATAGCCCCTTCTTACATCCTTTTTTTTTTTTTATTAATTAATTTTTAAAAAATTTATGGCTGTGTTGGGTCTTCGCTTCTGTGCGAGGGCTTTCTCTAGTTTCAGCAAGTGGGGGCCACTCTTCATCGCGATGCGCGGGCCGCTCACCATCGCGGCCTCTCTTGTTGCGGAGCACAAGCTCCAGACGCGCAGGCTCAGCAGTTGTGGCTCACGGGCCCAGCCGCTCCGCGGCATGTGGGATCTTCTCAGACCAGGGCTTGAACCCGCGTCCCCTGCATTGGCAGGCAGACTCTCAACCACTGCGCCACCAGGGAAGCCCTTACATCCTTTTAGTGAAACTGAACAACCCAGAGACTCTGAGTCATTCATACTATTCTGTTTCTGGACACTCTGGAGAGAAAGTCCTTTTTGGTTGTTGTTGTTCTGAAACTGGTTTTCCTGTGGTTTGTAAATTAATTCATTTAAAGTTAAGTTTCTCTCTTGAAGACACAGAAAAGAGGCCAGTGTTTCTTTCACATTTTAGCCTTGGGATATTTGAAAACACTGGTAAGAGTCTCCTTTTGTTTTTCTTCTGTATTCCAGAAATCTTCAGGCCCTTGATTGGTTTATTAGATGCTCTAGTTCCCATATATACATCTCACTGTTAATTACTTCACATTGCAGGCGCCTATACAATTATTTTTTTTTTAATTTATTTTTTATTTTTATTTATTTATTTCTGGCTGTGTTGGGTTTTCGTTTGTGCGCGAGGGCTTTCTCTAGTTGCGGCGAGCGGGGGCCACTCCTCATCGCGGTGCGCGGGCCTCTCACCGTCGCGGCCTCTCTCGCTGCGGAGCACAGGCTCCAGACGCGCAGGCTCAGCAGTTGTGGCTCACGGGCTTAGTTGCTCCGCGGCATGTGGGATCTTCCCAGACCAGGGCTCGAACCCGTGTCCCCTGCATTGGCAGGCAGATTCTCAACCACTGCGCCACCAGGGAAGCCCCTACAATTATTAATAGTTACTGGGAACCATTGATTTACCTGCAGTGACATGCTGTCAAGAACATAATGCTCGCTTCTGAACTAAAATGAAAATGGAAGTTACTTCTTTCTGTTTACATCAGCTACTAATGGAACCTAATTGAATGCCATGATTATAATATTTCATTCCCAGTGTCTACAACTTTTTACAACCATAACCTCTTTATTATTACATACTTGTCCTGTTGGCATGGAGCTCTATTACAAGGTTCAACAACCAGCACTAACCCTAACTGCATTCTTTACACAGTTTGGATCCTCTTGTCCTCCGATCTCATCTTGTACTGGTACCTGCATAAACTCTACTTCTAATTGATAAAAACTTGAACATTCAAATTCCTGCCTTGGCTCAGAATGTCTTCTCTGCTTAAAATGTCTTTTGGTTTTCTTTCTTATCCCTTCAATTCTAACTTAACATTATAGTTCAACTCAAAGTTCAAAATCCTATTGTGATTTTGTTAACCAGGAAATATCTTGGATGTTATTCAAGTATCTCAACATGTGAAGAGCACTCTTAATACACTTGACAAAAGCTTAAAGAAAAATAAATAAACAAAACAAAAAATATTATGCACAGTGACAATGCAGAAAAGTGCAGTATTGCTTAAAGCAAATTATTGTTTCTCTCACTACATTATAATTACATGAGAATAATCACATTATTATAAACCCCAATTTGGAAAAAGACTAGGTCCCTGCACCACCATTCAGAGGACACCTGCCTACTGCTCTAGAGATAATTTTGGACCTTGAACAATCAAGAAATACATTCTACTGCATGGGTTGACGAACTGTGACCTGCAAACCAAATGTGGCCTACTGTCTTTTATAAATAAAACTTTATTGGAACAGAGCCATGCCTATTGATTTACGTATTGCCCATGGCTGCATCCATGCTACAAGATGCAGAAGTGAATAGTTGAAACTGAGACTATATGGCCCACAAAAGCTAAACTATTAACTGTACAGCTTTTTCCAGAAAAAGTTTGCTGATACCTGTTCTATTAAATTAAGTCACTGGAGTTGAGATGTTTATATGTTAAGATATGGCAGCTTCTTATGTAATAAGTATATTATACTTCCCATAAACCTAGACTATAAACTGAAAAATAGAGTACCAGGGTTATTTTTCAATTTCAATAATAAATGTAAGAATTAAATAGAATTGTGCTCATATTTGGATTAGTAATGCAAGTGTATTATCTTAAGAAAACCAATGGTTTTCGCGGAAAATGAAGCTCACAATACAATGTTAAATTAAAGAAAGGGTAATAAACACTATAACTATAATATGATTCATGTTGTATAAGTTTTACATCCAAATACACTTTGATAGATATATATTCACATAGAGAGGGAAAACCAGAAATTCAACAAAGATTAAGAATCTTTGGATTGTGGCCCAATAGCTTGTCAACTTAAAAAATATGCACAACGTGAGAGTTGTGAGTTAAGTTTTATTTGGGGCAAAATGAAGACTATAGCCCGGAAGACAGCATCTCAGATAGCTCTGAGAAACTGCTCCAAAGAGGTAGGGGCGAAGGTCAGTATATATGTGATTTTGGTGAAGGGGGAGTACATGCAATCCAGCACATGTTTTTACAGAAGGTTTCTGCTAGTCTCGTGAAGGTAACTGCTAGTCATGAGGAGCAGACGTCACCATGAAGGATTCTAGTGTTTTTCTACATACAAGGAGATACAAGAATTGGGGTCATAAAATCGACTCCTGAAAATATCTAACTATCTGAAGACCTGTTCTGCCAGTTTTTGCCAGAGCACAGAGGGCCTCATCTCTGCTCTCCATCCCGAACTCCTTTCAGGGGGTGTTGAAAATCAGCAACTGCAGCAGCACATGATTTAATCCTTGTAGAGGCAGATGACAAGTGCCAATTGGTAGTTGACAAGCTGGTTTTGCTTTTGTACCTTTCTGTATTTTATAAGTATTTAAAGAAAAAATATATTGTCTGGTTCAACATTTTTAAAAGATCAATGGACTAGAGTTCATGATGAAATTATTCCTTAAACTTTATAAAAAATCATATACAACCAAAATATCACATGGGCATTACTTCATTTAATTGCCCCATTTGTGGTCTCCAAGGCAATAGTTCAACAATATTCTCCAGGGTTAACCTCCCTAGGGTTTTTGTGGCATATATATGGGACAGTTTGGTGTTAGGGTTCAGATTTTTGGTCTCCTTTTCTCTTTGTCATCTCTGAATTTATTTTTAATAGATTAGAAGAAAAAGCCATTTTCCTGAAATATTCATTACAATACACTCTAGATTCCTGTTACTATTATTTCAGGCTTATTACTATATAAAAAGAAAAGTTGAATTCTCAGCAGGAATTTTCCTGGAATCCATTAATCTTAGCAAAGAAACTTCACTAAATGAATAAGTCAAATTCTTCTGCACTCAGGTGAGTTGATTCAATCCTTATTTCACTTTAAAAGGAAAATAATATGTTCCAATGATCTTAGCAGGAGGCAAAAAAACACATGTGTAAATCTAACTGTCATGTTACCTATATAGTTTAGCTAACTAGAAGTATTTGAGTCCTTATTTTTCACCACATTTATTATTATTCGCCAGGATACATCACTAGGAAATATATTCAGTTTTTCTGGTTCACAATATTCTCATTCTCTTTATACACACAAATTTTAATAACAAACAAGAATTATAAGTTGTCATGTATCATTTGTGCTTGTATGCATTATTTCCTGGAATAATTCTCCAAGGAAAAAAAATGAGGATGAGACTCACATTTTATAATTTTATAGTTTCTAAATGCCTGTGACAGTTCTGAATATACAATGGGTCTTCAATGGGAAAATTATTCCAGGATAGAGGCACTGGAAAGGAGGGAAACAGTGTAACAGCACCTGTGTCACAGCTGAACATGGCTGGCACTTCCTGGGGCTAAATGGGTGACTGTGAATGCTGGACTCAAGCCTGTTGATAAACACAGAGTGCGGGAGGTGATGTGAAAAGTTACAGGTGTGGAGAAGATGTGTGGGTAAGAAGGAGCAAATATATATCAGATATTGTATTTATCTTTGGTGATGATCTCCCTTTCAACCCTGGGCTTCTCAGACTTTGTTACCATAGCCATAGGGAACAGATACTGATTTTGGAAAAAAGTATCTTCAGTTATAAAATATGAACTCAATGAGTTTTATGTTAAATTGAAAAATACTCTCAGGAAATCATAAATGTGATGAGGGAATTAATCACATGTATCAAGTCAAAGGAATCTAAAGGAACAATTGAAGAAGAAAAAGAGCAGGGATATGTGAATAATATAGTTATATATGTGCAGGAAACCTTTAAGTGCTCCATACGGTCTTGGAGGATAAAGTCACAATAACTGACTAAAAACAACAGAGTGTTTAATTTCAGCTCCTAACAAGACACAGAATTTTTACAGAATTCTATGTGGAATGAACTTCCCTTTAGTGCTGTTTTAGGTTTCAGTAAGAGGTTAGAAGTGGCTTTGAGAGGAACGAATTATAATGACAGAAAAAGACAGTTGAGGCATTTTGGAGGAATACAGGATATTTTTAAAAAAGAATTCAATGCACTCTTTTTCCCCATAAGTATTCTTATTGTATGCTAATTCAAGAAGCTTAGGTCCCATGGGGTTTCATTATTGCTCCTTGTTTCACAGGACTCAAGATGTGGCTCAGTGCATCGTGAGTATACAGTGTGGTGCTAATTTAATAGGCAAGAATAACTTCTTTTACCCCAATATGTATATTATATGTCAAGAATCTGGTCATTCACGTACTCATATGTTCATTTATACAATAAATGTTGTTGAGTGCCTACTTCAGCCTAGTATCCGTTTTTGTTTTCATGAATTTTATTTTAACTGTGGAACAAACAATGATAAAATGATAAATGACAAAAAACAAGTAAAATATATATTAGGTTTACAGATATGGATGAAATTGTTATGTTTTGAGGGCTGACAACTAGAGTATGACCATGGCCATAAGTCAAGTAGAGATAAAATTATTGGAGGAGATCAAGAAACTAAGCCCATAGGGCATTGGAAGAATTATCTAAAAGGATAAATGACAAAAAAACAAGTAAAATATATATTAGGTTACAGATATGGATGAAATTGTTATTTTTTGAGGGCTGACAACTAGAGTATAACCATGTAAGTTGCAGAAGATGAAGTTTCCTTTAATTGTTTTGTTTGTAGCTCATGACAATAAACTGTCAGGATTCTCCAGGGTTTGTGTCCCCAAGGTTAGGCAGTTAGATATAAAACAAATAACACAATCATGGAGTATAATTTTTAGGTCTGTCTATTCCTCAAGGACATGTCCATTCTCCTTCCACAATTTCTTGACAGTTGCAAAAATAACATTTCTTGCTATCTTTATTAATTATAGTTTGCAAGAATCATCAACTTTCTGGTTAAAGGACTGGAAACATTTAAACAAAAATTTCAATTTTGAGACAGAATGTATATGTAGTTTATTAATCCTAGCAAGGAAGCTGTCAATAAAAATACATCAGGAAAATCTGGCTTTTGGTGTGCTGATTCAACCTAGGATCATCTTTTCATTCTGATCTGAGGGATATTGGAATCCAGCCGATTTTTGGCAGGAGAAATCTATGTGAGCTGAATAACAGCAATATTTACTTAGTTCATGGTTTATATTCAACAGGCTAAATTCTACTTTCATTATTCCCAGGACCAATGTGAATGTATGATGATACATTTTACCCCAAAGAAATTTAACTATTATGTTTTTCTTTATGTATTAAAAGTGTTTAATCTTTCCAAGGCCACTTCTGCTATTATCATATGACTACCATAATCCACTCCATGTTTTTTTTTTTTTTCTGATTTCCTTCTATGTCTCCTTTGTTCTGATATAATTATATTTTATCATGGGGCTATTCAATGTTTGAAGTATCACATGCATTTAGGAATCATTTATATAAAATAAGACTATTGATAAGTACTATTTTTTTTTCTTGTTTTCCAGATGAGGAAACTAAAGTTCTGAAGGATAAAGCTAATTTCTCATAATCAAATTCAGTTAAGTTATCAAGTAAGACTCCAAACTGAAGCTTCGGAACACTCCTGGGTACACAATGACCACATTGCCGTCACTAGTTTAGGCTGAGCTGTCCTGAGTTCCTCTCACTCCAACTTCTCACGTTCTGCTACTCAAATTTAATTCTTTTTGATTATTTGTTTACTTTTTAAATCAAGAGCCATGGTACTGAATGAGGGAGATCAGAGCTCTGTTCATCCTCTTGGGCTTCTCAGAATATCCACACCTCCAGGCACCCCTCTTCCTGGTGTTCTTGACCATTTACACAGTCACTCTGGTGGGGAACCTGGGCATAATTGTGGTCATAAGGACCAATCCCAAACTCCACACACCCATGTACTTTTTCCTCAGCCATTTATCCTTTTTGGATATTTGTTCTTCCAGTGTATTTACACCCAAACTCCTAGAAATCTTGGTTGTGGATGATAGAGCTATCTCTTTCAAAGGATGCATGGCACAATTTTTCTTTGGCTGTGCATTTGTGATTACAGAAACGTCCACGTTAGCAGTGATGGCCTGTGACCGGTTTGTGGCTGTTCGTAACCCCCTGCTCTGCACAGTTGCTATGTCTCCTAAGCTCTGTATCCTCCTGGTAGCTGGAACCTACATATGGGGTGGAATATGTTCCTTGACAATCACATATTCTCTTTTGGAGCTACCCTTCTGTGGTTCTAAACTCATACATCAGTTTGGCTGTGAGTATTCTGCCATCATCTCTGCCTCCTGTTCTGATCCCTACTTCAGGCAGATGACATGTTTCATCATTTCTACACTCAATGAGGCATGTAGCCTCCTGATTATTCTCACCTCCTATGTTTTCATAATTGTCACAATCATCAGGATGCCTTCTGCTGGTGGACTCCAAAAAGCCTTCTCCACCTGTGCCTCCCATCTGACCGCCACCACCATTTTCCATGGGACTGTCCTATTCTTTTTTTTTTTTTTTTTTTTTTTTATTGCTTTACAATGGTGTGCTAGCTTCTGCTTTACAACAAAGTGAATCAGTTACACATATACATATGTTGCCATATCTCTTCCCTCTTGCATCTCCCTCCTTCCCACCCTCCCTATCCCACCCCTCTAGGTGGTCACAAAGCACCGAGCTGATCTCCCTGTGCTATGCGGCTGCTTCCCACTAGTTATCTATTTTACATTTGGTAGTGTATATATGTCCATGACACTCTCTCACCCTGTCACATCTCACCCCTCCCCCTCCCCATATCCTCAAGTCCATTCTCTAGTAGGTCTGTGTCTTTATTCCCATCTTGCCACTAGGTTCTTCATGACCTCTTTTTTTTTTTTTTTTCCCTTAGATTCCATATATATGTGTTAGCATACTGTATTTGTTTTTCTCTTTCTGACTTACTTCACTCTGTATGACAGACTCTAACTCCATCCACCTCATTACAAACACCTCCATTTCATTTCTTTTTATGGCTGAGTAATATTCCATTGTATATATGTGCCACATCTTCTTTATCCATTCATCCGATGATGGACACCTAGGTTGCTTCCATGTCCTGGCTATTGTAAACAGAGCTGCAATGAATATTTTGGTACATGACTCTTTCTGAATTATGGTTTTCTCAGGGTATATGCCCAGTAGTGGGATTGCTGGGTCATATGGTAGTTCTATTTTTAGTTTTTTAAGGAACCTCCATACTGTTCTCCATAGTGGCTGTATCAATTTACATTCCCACCAACAGTGCAAGAGTGTTCCCTTTTCTCCACACCCTCTCCAGCATTTATTGTTTCTAGATTTTTTGATGATGGCCATTCTGAGCGGTGTGAGATGATACCTCATTGTAGTTTTGATTTGCATTTCTCTAATGATTAATGATGTTGAGCATTCTTTCATGTGTCTGTTGGCAATCTGTATCTCTTCTTTGGAGAAATGTCTATTTAGGTCTTCTGCCCATTTTTGGATTGGGTTGTTTGTTTTTTTGTTATTGAGCTGCATGAGCTGCTTGTAAATCTTGGAGATTAATCCTTTGTCCGTTGCTTCATTTGCAAATATTTTCTCCCATTCTGAGGGTTGTCTTTTGGTCTTGTTTATGGTTTCCTTTGCTGTGCAAAAGCTTTTAAGTTTCATTAGGTCCCATTTGTTTATTTTTGTTTTTATTTCCATTTCTCTAGGACCTGGGTCAAAAAGGATCTTGCTGTGACTTATGTCATACAGTGTTCTGCCTATGTTTTCCTCTAAGAGTTTGATAGTGTCTGGCCTTACACTTAGGTCTTTAATCCATTTTGAGTTTATTTTTGTGTATGGTGTTAGGGAGTGTTCTAATTTCATACTTTTACATGTACCTGTCCAATTTTCCCAGCACCACTTATTGAAGAGGCTGTCTTTTCTCCACTGTATATGCTTGCCTCCTTTATCAAAGATAAGGTGACCATATGTGCGTGGGCTTATCTCTGGGCTTTCTATCCTGTTCCATTGATCTATATTTCTGTTTTTGTGCCAGTACCAAACTGTCTTGATTACTGTAGCTTTGTAATATAGTCTGAAGTCAGGGAGCCTGATTCCTCCAGCTCCATTTTTCGTTCTCAAGATTGCTTTGGCTATTCGGGGTCTTTTGTGTTTCCATACAAATTGTGAAATTTTTTGTTCTAGTTCTGTGAAAAATGCCAGTGGTAGTTTGATAGGGATTGCATTGAATCTGTAGATTGCTTTGGGTAGCAGAGTCATTTTCACAATGTTGATTCTTCCAATCCAAGAACATGGTATATCTCTCCATCTATTTGTATCATCTTTAATTTCTTTCATCAGTGTCCTATAATTTTCTGCATACAGGTCTTTTGTCTCCTTAGGTAGGTTTATTCCTAGGTATTTTATTCTTTTTGTTGCAATGGTAAACGGGAGTGTTTTCTTAATTTCACTTTCAGATTTTTCATCATTAGTATACAGGAATGCAAGAGATTTCTGTGCATTAATTTTGTATCCTGCTACTTTACCAAATTCATTGATTAGCTCTAGTAGTTTTCTGGTAGCATCTTTTGGATTCTCTATGTATAGTATCATGTCATCTGCAAACAGTGACAGCTTTACTTCTTCTTTTCCGATTTGGATTCCTTTTATTTCTTTTTCGTCTCTGATTGCTGTGGCTAACACTTCCAAAACTATGTTGAATAATAGTGGTGAGAGTGGGCAACCTTGTCTTGTTCCTGATCTTAGTGGAAATGGTTTCAGTTTTTCACCATTGAGGACAATGTTGGCTGTGGGTTTGTCATATACGGCCTTTATTATGTTGAGGAAAGTTCCCTCTATGCCTACTTTCTGCAGGACTTTTATCATAAATGGGGGTTGAATTTTGTCGAAAGCTTTCTCTGCATCTATTGAGATGATCATATGGTTTTTCTCCTTCAATTTGTTAATATGATGTATCACGTTGATTGATTTGCGTATATTGAAGAATCCTTGCATTCCTGGAATAAACCCCACTTGATCATGGTGTATGATCCTTTTAATGTGCTGTTGGATTCTGTTTGCTAGTATTTTGTTGAGGATTTTTGCATCTATGTTCATCAGTGATATTGGCCTGTAGTTTTCTTTCTTTGTGACATCTTTGCCTGGTTTTGGTATCAGGGTGATGGTGGCCTCGTAGAATGAGTTGGGGAGTGTTCCTCCCTCTGCAATATTTTGGAAGAGTTTGAGAAGGATAGGTGTTAGCTCTTCTCTAAATGTTTGATAGAATTCGCCTGTGAAGCCATCTGGTCCTGGGCTTTTGTGTGTTGGAAGATTTTTAATCACAGTTTCAATTTCAGTGCTTGTGATTGGTCTGTTCATATTTTCTATTTCTTCCTGGTTCAGTCTCGGCAGGTTGTGCATTTCTAAGAATCTGTCCATTTCTTCCAGGTTGTCCATTTTATTGGCATAGAGTTGCTTGTAGTAATCTCTTATGATCGTTTGTATTTCTGCAGTGTCAGTGGTTACTTCTCCTTTTTCATTTCTAATTCTATTAATTTGAGTCTTCTCCTTTTTTCTCTTGATGAGTCTGGCTAATGGTTTATCAATTTTGTTTATCTTCTCAAAGAACCAGCTTTTAGTTTCATTGATTTTTGCTATTGTTTCCTTCATTTCTTTTTCATTTATTTCTGATCTGATCTTTATGATTTCTTTCCTTCTGCTAGCTTTGGGGTTTTTTTGTTCTTCTTTCTCTAATTGCTTTAGGTGCAAGGTTAGGTTGTTTATTCGAGATGTTTCCTGTTTCTTGATGTAGGCTTGTATTGCTATAAACTTCCCTCTTAGAACTGCTTTTGCTGCATCCCATAGGTTTTGGATCGTCGTGTCTCCATTGTCATTTGTTTCTAGGTATTTTTTGATTTCCCCTTTGATTTCTTCAGTGATCACTTCGTTATTAAGTAGTGTATTGTGTAGCCTCCATGTGTTTGTATTTTTTACAGATCTTTTCCTGTAATTGATATCTAGTCTCATAGCGTTGTGGTCGGAAAAGATACTTGATACGATTTCAATTTTTTTAAATTTACCAAGGCTTGATTTGTGACCCAAGATATGATCTATCCTGGAGAATGTTCCATGAGCACTTGAGAAAAATGTGTATTCTGTTGTTTTTGGGTGGAATGTCCTATAAATATCAATTAAGTCCATCTTGTTTAATGTATCATTTAAAGCTTGTGTTTCCTTATTTATTTTCCTTTTGGATGATCTGTCCATTGGTGAAAGTGGGGTGTTAAAGTCCCCTACTATGATTGTGTGACTGTCGATTTCCCCTTTTATGGCTGTTAGTATTTGCCTTATGTATTGAGGTGCTCCTATGTTGGGTGCATAAATATTTACAATTGTTATACCTTCCTCTTGGATCGATCCCTTGATCATTATATAGTGTCCGTCTTTGTCTCTTGTAATTGTCTTTATTTTAAAGTCTATTTTGTCTGATATGAGAATTGCTACTCCAGCTTTCTTTTGATTTCCATTTGCATGGAATATCTTTTTCCATCCCCTCACTTTCAGTCTGTATGTGTCTCTAGGTCTGAAGTGGGTCTCTTGTAGACAGCATATATATGGGTCTTGTTTTTGTATCCATTCAGCCAGTCTGTGTCTTTTGGTGGGAGCATTTAATCCATTTACATTTAAGGTAATTATCGATATGTATGTTCCTATTCCCATTTTCTTAAATGTTTTGGGTTTGTTATTGTAGGTGTTTTCCTTCTCTTGTGTTTCTTGCCTAGAGAAGTTCCTTTAGCATTTGTTGTAAAGCTGGTTTGGTGGTGCTGAACTCTCTCAGCTTTTGCTTGTCTGTAAAGGTTTTAATTTCTCCATCAAATCTGAATGAGATCCTTGCTGGGTAGAGTAATCTTGGTTGTAGGTTTTTCTCCTTCATCACTTTAAGTATATCCTGCCACTCCCTTCTGGCTTGCAGCGTTTCTGCTGAAAGATCAGCTGTTAACCTTATGGGGATGCCCTTGTGTGTTATCTGTTGTTTTTCCCTTGCTGCTTTTAATATGTTTTCTTTATATTTAATTTTTGATAGTTTGATTAATATGTGTCTTGGTGTGTTTCTCCTTGGATTTATCCTGTATGGGACTCTCTGTGCTTCCAGGACTTGATTAACTATTTCCTTTCCCATATTAGGGAAGTTTTCAACTATAATCTCTTCAAATATTTTCTCAGTCCCTTTCTTTTTCTCTTCTTCTTCTGGGACCCCTATAATTCGAATGTTGGTGCGTTTAATGTTGTCCCAGAGGTCTCTGAGACTGTCCTCAGTTCTTTTCATTCTTTTTTCTTTATTCTGGTCTGCAGTAGTTATTTCCACCATTTTATCTTCCAGGTCACTTATCCGTTCTTCTGCCTCAGTTATTCTGCTATTGATCCCATCTAGAGTATTTTTAATTTCATTTATTGTGCTTGTCATCGTTTCTTGGTTCCTCTTTAGTTCTTCTACGTCCTTGTTAAATGTTTCTTGCATTTTGTCTATTCTATTTCCAAGACTTTGGATCATCCTTACTATCATTATTCTGAATTCTTTTTCAGGTAGACTACCTATTTCCTCTTCATTTGTTAGGTCTGGTGTGTTTTGACCCTGCTCCTTCATCTGCTGTGTGTTTTTCTGTCTTCTCATTTTGCTTATCTTACTGTGTTTGGGGTCTCCTTTTCACAGGCTGCAGGTTTGTAGTTCCCGTTGTTTTTGGTATCTGTCCCCAGTGGCTAAGGTTGGTTCAGTGGGTTGTGTAGGTTTCCTGGTGGAGGGAACTAGTGCCTGTGTTCTGGTGGATGAGGCTGGATATTGTCTTTCTGGTGGGTTCGTCCACGTCTGGTGGTGTGTTTTGGGGTGTCTGTGGCCTTATTATGATTTTAGGCAGCCTCTCTGTTAATGGATGGGGCTGTGTTCCTCTCTTGCTAGTTGTTTGGCATAGGGTGTCCAGCACTGTAGCTTGCTGGTCGTTGAGTGAAGCTGGGTCTTGATGTTGAGATGGAGATCTGTGAGAGATTTTCGCCGTTTGGTATTACGTGGAGCTGGGAGGTCTCTTGTGGACCAGTGTCCTGAAGTTGGCTCTCCCACCTCAGAGGCACAGCCCTGATGCCTGGCTGGAGCACCAAGAGCCTTTCATCCACACGGCTCAGAATAAAAGGGAGAAAAAATGGAAAGAAAGAAAAAAGAGGATAAAATAAAATAAAATAAAGCAATTATAATAAAAAATAAGAAAAAAAAAATTATAAAGAGTAAATTTATTAAGAAAAAAATTTTTTTTTAATTTTTAAAAATAGATTTATTAATTTTTTATACTAAAAATAAGAAAAAAATTATTTAGAAAAAATTTATTAAGAAAAAAAATTTTTTTAATTTTTTAAAATAAAAAATATGAAAAAACTTATTAAAAATTTTTTTTAAAAATAGAAAATAAGGAAAAAATTATTAAGAAAACATTTATTGGGGAAAAAAAATTTTTAAGCCAAAAAAAAAAAAAAAAAAAAAAAAAAGGACGGACCTAACCCTAGGACTAACTGTGAGAGCAAAGCTATACAGACAAAATCTCACCCAGAAGCATACACATCTACACTCACAAAAAAAAGGAAAAGGGGAAAAGTTAATATATCCTGCTCCCAAAGTCCATCTCCTAAATTTGGGATGATTCGTTGTCTATTCAGGTATTCAACAGATGCAGGCACATCAAGTTGTTTGTGGAGCTTTAATCCGCTGCTTCTGAGGCTGCTGGGAGAGATTTCCCTTTCTCTTCTTTGTTCGTACAGCTCCCGGGGTTCAGCTTTGGATTTGGACCGGCCTCTGCATGTAGGTCGCCTGAGGGCGTGTGTTCCCCGCCCAGACAGAACGGGGTTAAAGGAGCAGCTGATTCGGGGGCTCTGGCTCAGTCAGGCCGGGGGAAGGGAGCGGTACGGAGGAGGCGGGGCGAGCCTGCGGCGGCAGAAGCCGGCGTGACGTTGCAGCAGCCTGAGGCGCGCCGTGCGCTCTCCCGGGGAAGTTGTCCCCGGATTACGGGAGCCTGGCCGTGGCGGGCTGCACAGGCTCCCGGGAGGGGCGGTGTGGAGAATGACCTGTGCTCGCCCACAGGCTGTTTGGTGGCGGCAGCAGCAGCCTTAGCGTCTCATGCCCGTCTCTGGGGTCCGCGCTGATAGCCGCGGCTCGCGCCCGTCTCTGGAGTTCGTTTAAGTGGCGCTCTGAATCCCCTCTCCTTGCACGCCGCGAAACAAAGAGGCAAGAAAAAGTCTCCTGCCTCTTCGGCAGCTGCAGACTTTTTCTCGTGCACCCTCCCGGCTAGTTGTGGTGCGCTAGACCCTTCAGGCTGTGTTTGCGCAGCCAACCCCAGTCCTCTCCCTGGGATCCGACCGAAGCCCGCACCTCAGCTCCCAGCCCCCGCCCGCCCCGGCGGGTGAGCAGACAAGCCTCTCGGGCTGGTGAGTGCTGCTCGGCGCCGAGCCTCTGTGCGGGAATCTCTCCGTTTTTCCCTCTGCGTCCCTGTTGCTGTGGGATCCGCACTGATAGCCGTGGCTCGCGCCCGTCTCTGGAGCTCGTTTAGGCGGCGCTCTGAATCCCCTCTCCTTGCGCGCCGCGAAACAAAGAGGCAAGAAAAAGTCTCCTGCCTCTTTGGCAGCTGCAGTCTTTTTCCCGGACTCCCTCCCGGCTAGCACCGAAGCCCGAGCCCCAGCTCCCAGGCCCCGCCCGCCCCGGCGGCTGAGCAGACAAGCCTCTCGGGCTGGTGAGTGCTGGTCGGCACCGCTCCTCTGTGCGGGAATCTCCGCTTTGCCCTCCGCACCACTGTGGCTGCGCTCTCCTCCGTGGCTCCGAAGCTTCCCCCCTCTGCTACCCGCAGTCTCTGCCCACGAGGGGGCTTCCTAGTGTGTGGAAACCTTTCCTCCTTCACAGCTCCCTCCCACTGGTGCAGGTCCCGTCCCTATTCTTTTGTCTCTGTTATTTCTTTTTTCTTTTGCCCTACCCAAGAACGTGGGGATTTTCTTGCCTTTTGGGAGGTCTGACGTCTTCTGCCAGCGTTCAGTGGGTGTTCTGTAGGAGCAGTTCCACGTGTAGATGTATTTCTCATGTATCTGTGGGGAGGAAGGTGATCTCCGCGTCTTACTCTTCCGCCATCTTGCCCCTCCTCCCTATTCTTTTATTGTGTATCCAACTCCAAAAGCTCCTGGCTCCTGGTCAAAGTAGCCACTGTGTTTTTCATTGTTCTTATTCCCATGCTGAACCCCCTTATCTATAGCCTTAGGAATAAAGATGTGAAAGAGACAGTCAGGAGTTTAATAAATACCAAACTGCTTTCTCACTCGATATAATTCAGAAGTCCAGTGGGATAGAGTAACCACTTGAACTAAAGTTGACCTGTATATGATTCAAATAAATATGTGTTTATATTCAAATTATGTCTAATAATTTATCATATATATTTCTCATGCTAGTTACCTTTATTTTAATAAATACATGGTTGTGTTTTAAATAAATTCTATATTGCACTTTCCATATTTTTCAGGGGTCAGGATGAGTTACAATTATTTCTGGGTTAATATAGAAATAATACATTCTGGAAGTCTGGGTGATGAAAAAGGGATATATAGTTAGAGGCTAATTGCTTATGTTATAGTTTACATTGTGATTTGTAACAGTGCTGCAAACACAGATAGTAACTGTGTTTACTAAATTTGCACTCAGGTTCTCATAACTAACTCTTTTGACTCAAATTGTCCTATAAAATGGAATTTTTGTTTTTCTTAAAGCTTTATTTTACTCCAGGTCAGATGAGGACCTTTGAGTTTGGATTATGAAAAGTATTATCTGACTTTAAGCAAGAAGATCCTGAAAATATGAGCTAGTTTCCATATGCATCACTCATTTTTTGAGTATCAGTGTAATACAGTTCAATAAAAGGTGTTGAAAATAATACTGAATACTAAGAAAAAGTTAAATTTATTTCCAGGGAGACATAATGATTACTCGGTGATACAAAGACCAAGATTAATAAAATGTACTTTTCCATCACCCATTCTCACCAATAAACTTTCCCGCCTATGGGTTTTCTCCATATCAGTAAACGACATCCACATCTGCTTAGTTGCTCAAACAAAGCAAAGGAGAAAACATTATTATTTATTTCTCCATAGCCTCACTGAAATATTTATGTGTCATGTTGTTTTATCTCCAAAATAAAGCTATGTCTCCATGTCTCTGCTTCCTGAGCCATCATTGTCACTCAATTGGTTTTTAACAGTTAATGCCAAAATATTCATATTTCCCATATTTTTTACCCTGATATAAGGCATGAATCCCAGATTATCCATTGTGATTAAAATCAATTTATTTCACTCTCCAGCTTAGAGTTGTGCAATATTTTTTTATTACATTTATGATGAAAATCTAAATCTTTGCAAAATGTAGCATCTGCCTAATTCTCTGACTTCATCATTTTAAATTTAAACTACACTGAAAAATACTTTTTAAACAAACACCCATGGAACTCCCAAGTAGAGCAATGCATAGAACATTGTCCATACCCCAGACCTTTTTTTTCTCCCACCATTGGCAATAGCCAGAAGGGTGACTTTTATCATAATGATGTACTTGCTTTTCTATTCATATTCAATATCTATGTCTCTCAAAAAATACAAATTAATATTCCCTCTTTAAAAAAATCCCTCTTTGTAAACTTTATGTAAAAGAAATCATGCTTTATGTATTCCACGTATCTTTTACTAATGAACACTATGTCTTTACAAATAATTCATGTTGTTGCCTATATCTATTGTCTGATCAATTTTGATTCACTTTAATATTTCATAGTATAAATATTTTATATTTTTTCTTTAATGTACTCTACTATGATGGACATTTGGGATGTTTCAATTTTGGGGCATGTATACTATTAGACTGCACATATGTACTCATTAGAATGGAGTTTATACCAGAAGTATTAGGCAATTATTTAATTCTCAATTTTTCAAAGTGGTTGTATCAATTTTGACTCCCTAAAAGTTATGTTTGAAAGTTCTGAAGTTATGATCCACTTCTTCACCAATGTTCAGTATTATCAGACTTTATGATTTTTACCCATTTACTTGATGCAGAATATTTAATTTGTAGTTTAAATTTGAATAATTGTGATTATTGAAGTTAGGCACATTTTAATATGTTTATGGATTTTTTTATTTTTTAAAGTGCGTTCGTATGGCATTTTACCAATATTCTTTTAAATTATTTGTCTTTTTAAATTTATTTGAAAATTTCTTTTATATAATGAACATAATCTCTTGGTCAGTTAAATATCTTGAAAATATTTTTGCATTTTGGCTTTACTTTTTACCCTTTTAATGTCATTTCATAAAGAACAAGTTTGAACTTTATCTTAGTTAAATATATAACTTTTGTAATGTTTTTATAATTGTTTAAGATTATATTTATCTACCCTTTAGGTCAGGAAGACCTTTGTCTGTATTATATTCAGGAATGCTTGTCGTTCTTCATGTTTTGTCCTATGATCACCTGTAACTCATTTTTGTGGCTGGTGTGAGGTTTGGGTCTATGATAAATTGTTTTATTGTTCAACATTATTTGGTGTCTTTTCATCTTTGTCATGCTTCTCTATAAGTAGGAAAAGTCCCATGCAATTTATTTGGGACCAAAAAAATGAGTGAATGTGTTGTAAGTTACATCATGAAAAAAACTTTAAAAGCCCCTGCAAGGTTTGAATCTTTCCTCTTTGATCTCATGCATTCAACCTAGAAAAGAGCACAGCACAAATAGTGTTCCTTCCGCCTGGATTCCTCAAGTGAGAAAACATGGGAATTTGAGCCACACTTCACCAAATACAGCATGTCTGACCTACAATCACCAACATCCATGTTACTACTTCATTTTTACCCATATGAATATACCATTGTCACATGCTATTTACTGAAAACAATCCATTCTCTCCTTGTTGCTCTGCAATGTCAGTCTTGTCATAAAATGTCCATATGTGTGTTTACCCATATAACTGTTTCCTATTGCCAGAATAGCTCTTGAAAAAAAAAATCCAGCAATCAATGGCTTAAAAGTCACAATTATTATTTATTTTCAAAGAGCTGGAGGTCACCCGAAGTGGCTCTGCTTCACGTGGCTCTGCTTCTGTGATACTAGATATGTTTTGCTTTATACAACAGTTCAGTGAGTATAGATTGCTCCGTGTGTCTTTTTTTTTAATTAATTTTTATTGGAGTATAATTGCTTTACAATGTTGTGTTAGTTTCTACTGTACAGCAAAGTGAATCAGCCATGTGTCTGATAAATGTGTCTGAAGACATGTTTCTTCCATCATCTTTAGACTAGTTGGCTATCTGTCTTATGGAAATGTCAGAAAAGCAATAGACCAAGAGAAAATATACAAGGTCTCTGAAAGCCTGAGCTAAGAACTGCTGTATTTTCTCTTCTGCTGACATGTTATTGGACATGTCACAGGATTGGACTCATAATCCAAAGGAGAAGAAATGCACTCCACCAATAATGAAAGATGAAAAATTTATGAATGAAAGGAGATGCTGAATAATTGGACCCACTCACTAATTTACCTCAGGCAGTTTCTTAAGTCTTTATATTCCTGAAATATTTGCCATTACCACATATTATTATTATAGCTTTGAAATAAATCTCAATATCCATTAGAGTAATTTCTGTCATATTTTTCTTCCCCGTGGGTGGGTCCTGGTTATCCTTGGCCCTTTTCATCTTCATACAAACTTCAGGATTTATTTTGTTCATTTACTGCTTGCTTTTAAAGCCTGAGACTCTCTGGGGCTTTAAAATTTATGTCACTTGTTCTTTAGATCTGCACTTTAAATGATTCTTGGCTGTAGCTATACCTTCTCTGCTTTTTTAGTCTATACTCCTCCTTAATCATTACACGTTTCTGAAATTATGGTAAAATCATACCAACTGGTTTTTATTTTACCATTGTTTTTATTGATGTGACTTTGTTATTTGATTTATTTCTCATAATAATTACTATTATTGATTTGGTTTCTGAGGGAGGAGAGAGGCAACAAGGACATATTATATATTGATTTTGACAAATTGAGTTAAAAATAATCCACTCTTTACCTCTCTCTTTACTGGTTAGGGGAAAAATGGACATAGGTAGAACCCTACAGGCATGACAAATAAGACTATATTGTGAAGAACCTATGTTAATAAATTACAAATCTTAGTGAAATAAACACATTCCTTGAAAAACATATCATTCTATTTTATACAATAAAAACAAAAAATCTAAGTAAAATCTTATATATTAAAGTAATGGAATTTGTTTCCAAAAACTGCCTCACAAAGAAATTCTATGCCCTGTTTACTATGTTGGTGAATTCCTCCAAACATTTAAGAAATAATTATTGCCAATTGCATATAAACCTTTCTAGAGAACAAATTCAGAGGCGATACTTAATAGGACATTCTATTCACTTAGTCAAATTTTAACAATCAATTAGAACAAGGTTATTATGAGAAATAGATTTATAGGCCAATCTTTCTCATGAGCATAGATAATGAATATTCAAAACAAAATATTAACAAACTGGATTTTATTCCAGAAGCTGAAGGGTGGTTTAACAGTCATAAATTAATAAATACAAGTCAACGTATTAAAATAAAAAGGAAGAAATAGAATTTATGCAAAATACAGTTCCAGAAAAATGATTTGGTTAAATACAAAACTCATTCCACTCTGAATGGTTGATTTTTCTCAACTCGTGCTTAGTAAAATTGCTATTAGCTACAAGAAATGTAAAATAAATAATCCTTATATTGACTATGGGAATTACTGTGATTAACTTTAAAATGCTTTGGCTGTAATGTTATGTATATACCTAAATTAATCTCTAAGCTAGCATCTCTCAAGAATGTACAAGTCCTAAAGCGGTCCCCTAGAGTTTTAATTAAAAAGTTCATACTCCCCAGATGGCTGTGACAAAAGTTTCTAGCATCTGCATCTTGAACAGAAATTATCCTTTTCCTGTTTAGAGTGTAGAATGTCAGAAATAGGTTATCATTGTGAAAAATATGACATGTTGACTAGTATAATGAATACTAGAAATGGCTTTCATTAGATGTAATTAAGGTCACAATCCAGGGATTGTGACTTATCTATCAATAGTATATTGACAATCCTTGTGCTTGCATGAACAAGGCTTGCAAATTAAACTTTTAAAAAGTCATTTATATTTGTTCATCGTTAGAATATAATGATACAATTGATATTTTTATATACACTCATTTATGCAATAATACTGCATTCAGTTATTGTTTTCTCATATTTTTCTTGTAAATTCCTTAGGATTTTCTATATACAGAATCTAGTTGGCAAATAAAGACAGTTTTATTTTTACTTTTCAATAATTATAATTTTCTTTCCTTATTCAACAAAGATCTAAAATATCATTTTGAATAAAAGTGGTGAGAACCGACATTCTTTCTTCTTTTGGGTTTTTTGTTGTTGTTGTTGTTGTTATACCCAGATTTAGGAGAAAATAATCCAAGTTATTTTATTTTATGTAGGATTTTTTGTTTTTTCTTTTACATTAAACATAATGTTAGCTGAAGGTTTTTTTGTAGATGACCCTTATCACGTTGAAGGAATTTTCTTCTATTGGGTTGGCCAAAAAGAGTGCCTTCAGTTTTTAAGTAAAATTAAAAGACAACATTTTTCATTTTCACCAAGAACTTTATTGAACAACGTATTCACCCTTTTGTTCCACTACCTTCTGCCATTTTTCAGGCAACTTCATAATTCCATCTTCCCAAAACTTTTTATCTTCTTGAGCAAAGAACTGTTCCAGGTGCCTTTTACAGTCTTCCAGGGAATTGAAATTTTTTCCATTAAGACAATTTTGTAAAGACTGAAATAAATGGAAACCTGAAGGTGCAATGTCTGGTGAATTCGGCGGATGAATCAGAACTTCCCAGCCAAGCTGTAACAATTTTTGCCTGGTCATCAAAGAAACATGCGGTCTTGTGTTGTCCTGATGGAAGATTATGCGTATTCTGTTGGCTAATTCTGGACGCTTTTCGTCGAGTGCTGCTTTCAGTTGGTCTAATCGGGAGCAGTACTTATTGGAATTAATCGTTTGGTTTTCTGGAAGGAGCTCATAATAGAGAACTCCCTTCCAATCCCACCATATACACAACCTCACCTTCTTTGGATGAAGACCTGCCTTTGGTGTGGTTGGCGGTGGTTCATTTCGCTTGCCCCACAACCTCTTCTGTTCCACATCATTGTACAGTATCCACTTTTCATCTCTCATCACAATTTGTTTTAAAAATGGAACGTTTTCATTATGTTTCAGTAGAGAATCGCGTGCAGAAATACCGTCAAGAAGGTTTTTTTCGCTTAGCTTATGTGGAACCCAAACATAAAAGTGATTAACATAAACAAGCTGGTGCAAATGATTTTCCACACTTGATTTGGATATTTTGAGTATGTCGGCTATCTCCTGTGTGATATAACATTGATTGTTCTCAATTATGTCTCGATTTGATTGCTATCAACTTCAACTGGTCCACCTGACCATGGAGCATCGTCCAGCGAGAAATCTGCAGCATGATACTTCGCAAACCACTTTTGACACGTTCGATCAGTCACAGCACCTTCTCCGTACACTGCACAAATCTTTTTTTGTGTTTCAGTTGCATTTTTACCTTTCTTGAAATAATAAAGCATCATATGCCGAAAATGTTGCTTTTTTTCCTTCCACCTTCAATATTAAAATGGCTACCTAAGAATTCACCGATTTTGATAAATCTTTTTTTTAAATGCACGCTGATATGACAGCTGTCACATACAATCTAACAAAATTGTTTCAAATGAAGTTAAAGACAGCTAGTGCTACTAGAGCCATCTTACGGAAAAAACCGAAAGAACTTTTTGGCTAACCCAATATGTCTTGTCTGCTGATATGCAGATAATCTTATTTTTTTTCTGAGTAATGATTTATTTTCCTGTCATATACTGTGATATTTTATTTTCTAGTGTTTTATTAAGTATTTCTGTGATGAAGTACATTAGATATCTTGATCTATATTTTTTTCTTACAACATCTTTTTCTGGTTTTGCTATTATAATCAGCTCAAGAAAAAATGTTGCATATATTCCATATTGCTCTATTTATTCAAATGTTTGTGTATGTTTTTGTTATTTATTACTTAAATGTTTGACAGAATTTACCATTTAGGCCATATGGGCCTGGGGTTTTCCTTGTGGGAAGATTTTTAACTAAAAATTCAATTTTTTAAGAAGGTAGAGGCTATTCATATTTTATATTTCATCTTTTGTAAGTTTTTTATTTGTATAGTTCAAGTGATTTTTCCATTTCATTTCACTTTTCAAATTTATTGGAATAATATTATTCATAATACTAACTAATTATCCTTCTATATTGACAGCATCTGCAATGAAGTTCCTTTTTTTCCCTTGACATTAGCAATTGTGTTTTGATCTGTTATTTTTAATCAGTTTATCTAAGGTTATGATTGATTTTATGTATTATTTTAAAGATAAAAATTTTAGTTTTTCTCAATTCCCTATTTTTATTTCACTGTCCATTTACTATTATATTGATTACCACTCTTATCTCTTCCTCCTTCTAACTATTGGGAGACAAAATTGTGTTTGCTTTTTTATCTTCTTAAGATGGAAGCATAGATCATTGAGTTTCTTCTCAAATAAAACATTCATGTAAGTAGGTGTTATTTCAAAGAGAATGAGGTATAAATACAGGACAAAAATGTTGATCTCATGAGTGATAAGTAAAACTGTAAGCTAGCCCTGAAGATTCCCCACCATTTGGTATACACATACCTTCAACTAGCCATTCAATTAAACATTAATCTAGGTGCCGCTGGGAAGGAATTTTGCAATTATAATTAGGTTTTAAATCAGTTGACCATAAGAAAAGAAGATTATCATGATTGGTGGGCCTGATATAATCAGGTGATTTGTTTAAAAGGCCTGGGCCCCTCTTTAAAGACACATGAGAAGTATAACAGGATCTTGAAAGAGAGATTTGAAGTGTGAGAGTGACTTGAGAGGAGAAAACGTAGCTGAGACCTAGAAGTGGACTCTAGGAACTGGGAATAACCCCAAGATAGATGTCAAGAAAGCAAGACCTTATTCCTACAGCTTCAAGGAACTGAATTCTGCCAACAACATGAATGAACTTGGAAGAGAACCAAATTCTGGATGAGAAACCTGATGACACCTTGATTTCAGCCTTGGGATAACTTGAATAGATGGACCAGGTGTGTTGTGCCTGACTTCAGACACACACAGAATTGTGAACTAATAAATGGGTGTTGGTTAAGCCACTGAATTTGCAGCAGTTTATTATGATGAAACAGAACATTAATACACCATATTATTCAGCAAACCTATCAATTGCCTTAATGAAAAGTGTATATTCAATATGATTTTTAATAAAAGAGGAAAACATTGGGATACAATGTTAAACGCAAAGGCCATAATATCAGATCTATATTCAATGTGATACTGAAAGTGCTACTTAAAAAAAAAAAAAAAGTCCAAATAAGAAAACTAAGAGGAAAGACTGAAATGAAACATAACACACTAACTCTATTATGTCTGGTTTATTGGGCTATGTTTGTGATTTTCTCTTTGTGAATTTTGGAAGTCATATTTTCCATGATGAGTATACAATATATCAAACAATAGGTTGATTGCTACTGTTACTTTTCTAAGATCAGAAGGTACACATGTTCAACCTTCCTATATGATTTAATGATTTAAAACAAATTATATTCTAAACTAGGAATGCAGGATTTTCTTTAAATTGTCTTGTTTGTAGCTCATGGCAAACACCCCAGTCAAAATTCTCTGGGGTGTGATTCCCCAAAGTCACTCAAGTAGATGTAAGTACACAGAATGATCCCTAAATTTAGTTTCCAAGTCTGGCTCACTCTCAAGAGGTTCTCTATTTGTCTCTGATTTTTTTAATGAGAAAAATTAATTTTCTTGATGACTTTACGGGAATGTACTTTGGAAGAAGTTTCCATACCCTAATTACAAGTTACAACATTTTTTATAAAAGTTATGTTTTTGTGAAATAATTTTCAAGAATCTTATTTAAATCAAAGAAGACCTCAGTAAATAAATCTATAAAGAATATCTGGCTTCTGGTGAGTTGTTAAACTAAGTGTTATACTTTAATTCGGATGTGGGAAACTCTGAAATCAGCAATATTTTTGGCAGAGAAACACCTATGCAACCCTAGTGGCAGTGCAATGGTATCTATCTAATTCAGTTGAGAAAAAGAATACAAGTTACTGAACTCTATTTCTTACATCTTTAAGATTCTTGGAATGCGTTAGTCTTTAAACTTTGCTTATGTAGCTTAATGATGTCTTAGTCAACTTGGTAAACATTCAAGTAATATTATTTGTTCTCAATTAAAAAATGTTTTAGGGAAATATTCAAAAGAAACCTATAAAACTGTAGAGAAATATGTCAGACTTTGCATTAAAATTTTGAGTTTAAAACCATGTAGGTGGAAGCAAGTAAGAGCAGTAAAGTAAGTTTGAGTTCTGGATTAATCACCAAAGTGGTCTGGAAGTGTGTTGCCTGGAATTTGATATTAAAGGTAGTAATGCTTAGAATCTGATGGGAAACATTAGAAAAGAATCAGGCAAGAAAGCTGTTTCCTCCATGTCGCTGCAACATTTTTTTCTACTTCCTAGTCTCTGTTTGCATCACTTCATACTTCCTAAGATTATAGCTGGTGCTACATTGTAGGATATTTGCAGTCATATATTTCAAATTCAAAGTAAACATTAAAAACAGCACTAGAGGGCTTCCCTGGTGGCGCAGTGGTTGAGAATCTGCCTGCTAATGCAGGGGACACGGGTTCGAGCCCTGGTCTGGGAGGATCCCACATGCCGCAGAGCAACTGGGCCCTTGAGCCACAACTGCTGAGCCTGCACGTCTGGAGCCTGTGCTCCGCAACAAGAGAGGCCGCGACAGTGAGAGGCCCGCGCACCGCGATGAAGAGTGGCCCCCGCTCGCCGCAGCTAGAGAAAGCCCTCGCACAGCAACGAAGACCCAACACAGCCAAAAATAAATAAATAAATAATAATTTGAAAAAAAAAAAAAACAAAACAGCATTAGAAATATAAGAAGAGAAGAAACTAAATTTCGAGAGACATTTATTACAAGTGAAATTTAGTCTTAGATGTTTTAGAAAAATAATTATCTAATTTAAGTTATACCTTATACATAATTGTATGATAATAATAATAAATAAATGCTTATAATATTATTTCTATAGATAAGGAAAGGAGTTGCAGAGAGCTTAAACAACTTGTCAGAGACACATATTAAGTGGCTGAGGCCAAATCTGAACACAGGTTGACCTAATTACAAAGTCTAGGTTCTTTACAAGATGTCATTCATATTCTCTAGAATATACAATAAATGACCTATTACAAGGTTTGGTCAGTTGGTGAAATCATTACAGGTATGTAAAACTGGGGCTTGTCTGATGGTAGGATGGTGCTAAGGAAAAGTGAGAGAAAAACAAAAGACATTCCAGGCAATTAGAATGGCCTGAGCAAACATAAGAATTTGCATGTGTAAATAACAATTCCAATTAAATAGAGCTAATTAAAGGAAGCATTCATGTGACAGAAGTGAGACATAGCTGAGATAGATGAGAAGGTTCAAATGGGGCCATTCTCTGAGCCACCCCTGATGCTCAGTTCATCCCGGTCCATCCTCCCCGCGCCCCCCCATCAGGACTCGAACTTTCACCCACACACACGAAGACACATGATGCACCCTTCAGGCTCCAACTGTGCCCCGTTTGTATTCCTGGGAAACACCAGACTCCACCCACCAGGACCAGTCCCTTGCCCAGCCTGGAAAAAAAAAATACCCCCAATTTCTGTCATATTTGGTTGCTCAGAATGAACTCTCTGATTTTCTCTGGCAGGAACCATAGTGATGGATGAGAGAAACCAGAGTGCTGGAATCACCTTCGTCCTCTTGGGCTTCTCAGAATACCCATACCTCCAGGTGCTGTTCTTCTTGGTCTTCTTGGCCATCTATACAGTTTCTGTGGTGGGTAACCTGGGTATGATTGTAATCATCAGAATCAATCCCAAACTTCACATCCCCATGTACTTTTTTCTCAGCCATCTCTCCTTTGTTGATTTCTGTTACTCTTCTGTACTTACACACGTACTATTAGAGATCTTGGTTGTGGACATAAGGACTATCTCCTATGTGGGTTGCATGATGCAATTTTTCTTTGGCTGCACACTTGCGATTACAGAAATGTTCATGTTAGCAGTGATGGCCTGTGACCGGTTTGTGGCTGTTTGTAACCCCCTGCTCTACATAGTTGCTGTGTCTCCTAAGCTCTGTACCCTCCTGGTAGCTGGAACCTACTCATGGGGTGGAATATGTTCCTTGACAATCACATATTCTCTTTTGGAGCTACCCTTCTGTGGTTCTAAACTCATACATCACTTTGGCTGTGAGTATTCTGCCATCATCTCTGCCTCCTGTTCTGATCCCTACTTCAGGCAGATGACATGTTTCATCATTTCTACACTCAATGAGGCATGTAGCCTCCTGATTATTCTCACCTCCTATGTTTTCATAATTGTCACAATCATCAAGATGTCTTCTGCTGATGGACTCCGAAAAGCCTTCTCCGCCTGTGCTTCCCGCCTGACTGCCGTCATCATTTTCCATGGGACCATCCTTTTTCTCTACTGTGTGCCCACCTCCAAAAGCTCACGACTCTTCATCAAAGTAGCCACTGTGTCTTACACACTTGTGATCCCTATGCTAAAGCCCCTTATCTACAGTCTTAGAAATAATGATGTGAAGGAGACAGAAAGTTAATCAACACCAAACTGTTTTCTCACTCAATGTAATTTTGGGTGAGAAGAGAGAAAGATATATATATAGAGAGAGATAGATAGATGATAGATAGATAGATAGATGAGAGAGAGAGAGAGAGAGAGAGAAAGGTATTTTATTTTCTTTTTTATTTATTTGATTGCGCCTGGTCTTAGTTGTGGCTTGCTGGCTCCTTAGTTATGGCTCTAGGGCTCCTTAGTTGTTGCATGCGGCTCCTTAGTTGCAGAATTCAGACTCTTAGTTGCGGCATGTATGTGAGATCTTGTTCCCTAACCAGGGATCAAACCTGGGCCCCTTGCATTGGGAGTGAGAAGTCTTAACCACTGCTCCACCAGGGAAGTCCCAGGAAGGTATTTTCTTAAATGTGCTTTATACATTCATTGATGGTTATTAAATTTTTCTTCAAATAATAGGATAAAATTTATTGAGAAAATTAATTAGATAATTTATATATAGGTATGCATGTGATTATTAAATCACACTGTGCTTTTAAAATAATCACCTTCAGTTTGAAAGAAAAAGAGAAATAAAATTCTGTTTATGTCTCACTCCCAGAATGTAATAGGCTAAATAACGTTGCTCTAAAGCTGTCCACATCCTCATCCCTAATTTACAGAATCTGTAAATTATTACCCTTCCATGTTTTCTCCCCTTCCTTTCTGTTCCCTTCTTTTCTTTTCCTCTCTCTCAAATCATGAAATGTGACAAACAGGTAGACAAGCAATTCTGAATAACCATCCTGTATGTTACTTTCTCCAAGAAATTAAAGACAGAACATTGTCAGCACTTTACAGCATTTCCATAAGCACTTTTCTAGTCACTATGCCTCTCTAACACCACTAAGAGCCAACTCTATTGTGGCGTTCAGAACTTTTTCTTTTCAACCTGAGAATAGGTTATGAGAATATAAAAGTTAACTTTGCCTCCTTTTGAAATTTGAATAAATAAAATCTTAGAGTGTATTCCCTTATGTCTGGCTTCTTTGGTTCAGCATTTTGTTTTAAAAGAATATTTAAGTTATTAACTGTAAGAGTAGTTCATTTTTTATTGCGGACAAGTGTTCCATAAAATAAGTATACGATAATATGCTTATTCATCCTACTGCTAATGGACTTTTGCTATTTCCTCTGCTATTTCCTCTTCTTTACTGAAGTATAAAATATTATAATAGTTTTAGGGGCACAGCATAATGATTCAGTATTTTTATAGATTATACTCCATTAAAAGTTATTATAAGAAGATGGGTATAATTTCCTGTGCTATACAATATATCCTTGTTGCTTATCTATTGTATACAGGGTATTTTGTATATCTTAATCCAATACCCCTAAATTGCCCCTACCCCTTTCCTCTACAAATTCTACAAATAACAAATGCTGGAGGGAATGTAGAGAAAATGGAACACTTTTATATTGTTGGTGGGAATGGAAATTGGTGCAGCCAATTACATACTGTATGGAAAACAGTATGGAGTTTCCCCCAAAAACTAAAAGTAGAATTACCATACGATCCAGCAATTCCACTCCTGGTTATTTCCTCTTTTTTTCTCTAATGTTATTGTTGCTATGAACATCTTGTACAAGTATGTGCTGCATTGCACATAAGCACTCATTCTATGAGATATGCCCTATGTCTGAAATTTCTAGATCAAAGGGAGCTTGTTTCTTGTCTTTTACTAGATACCATCAAACAATTTTCCAAAGTAGATCTATTAGTTTACATTCCACCCATATAGTATGTGGGTTCTAATTATTGCCCATTCTTGCCAACATTTAATATTGTCATAGTAGACATTTTAATATTTTCAAGTTGGTGGGTGAGTAGTGGTACTTCATTTTGGTTATAATTTAAATTCCTCATTATTAATGTAGTTGAATTGCTTTACTTCAGTTATTAGTCATTTGGCTATTCTTCTTTCTTGCGAAATGCCTATTCAGGTTTTTTTGTCCATTTTTTTTATTAGGTTGTTTATATTTTATTATGAAATATGTAGTTCATTATACATTCTAAGTAAAAGTCCTTTGATACATGTTTCATGAATATGTTCTCCTACATTGTGGCTTGTCTATGCACTCTTTTTTTTTTAAACATCTTTATTGGAGTATAACTGCTTCACAATGCTGTGTTAGTTTCTGTTGTACAACAAAGTGAATCAGCTATACGTATACATATATCCCCATATCCCCTCCCTCTTGCGTCTCCCTCCCACCCTCTCTATCCCACCGCTCTAGGTGGTCACAAAGCATCGAGCTGATCTCTCTGTACTATGCAGCTGCTTCCCACTAGCTTTCTATTTTACATTTGGTAGTGTATATATGTCAATGCTACTCTTTCACTTCGTTCCAGCTTACCCATTCCCCTCCCTGTGTTCTCAAGTCCATTCTCTACCTCTACATCTTTATTCCTGTCCTGCCCCTAGGTTCATCAGAACCACTTCTTTTTTTTTAGGTTCCATATATATGTATTAGCATACAGTATTTGTTTTTGTCTTTCTGACTTACTTCACTCTGTATGACAGACTCTAGGTCCATCCACCTCACTACTAATAACTCATTTTCTTTTCTTTTTATGGCTGAGTAATATTCCATTGTACGTATGTGCCACATCTTCTTTATCCATCCATCTCTCAATGGATACTTAGGTTGCTTCCATGTCCTGACTATTGTAAATAGAGCTGCAATGAACATTGTGGTACATGACTCTTTTTGAATTATGATTTTCTTAGGGTATATGCCCAGTAGTGGGATTGCTGGGTCATATGGTAGTTCTATTTCTAGTTTTTTAAGGAACGTTCATCCTGCTCTCCGTAGTGGCTGTATCATTTTACATTCCCACCAACAGTGTAAGAGGGCTCCATTTTCTCCACACCCTCTCCAGCATTTATAGTTTGTAGATATTTTGATGATGGTCATTCTGACTGGTGTGAGGTGATACCTCATTCTGGTTTTGATTTGCATTTCTCTGATGATTAGTGATGTTGAGCATCTTTTCATGCATTTGTTGGCTGGCTGTATGTCTTCTTTGGAGAAATGTCTATTTAGGTCTTCCACCCATTTTTGGATTGGGTGGTTTGTTTTTGTCGTATTGATTTGCATGAGCTGCTTGTATATTTTGGAGATTAATCCTTTGTCAGTTGCTTCATTTGTAAATATTTTCTCCCATTCTGAGGTTTGTCTTTTCATCTCGTTTATGGTTTCCTTTGCTGTGCAAAAGCTTTTAAGTTTCATTAGGTCCCATTTGTTTATTTTTGTTTTTATTTCCCTTACTCTAGGAGGTGGGTCAAAAAGGATCTTGCTGTGATTTATGTCATAGAGTGTTCTGCCTATGTTTTCCTCTAAGAGTTTGATAGTGCCTGGCCTTACATTTAGGCCTTTAATCCATTTTGAGTTTATTTTTGTGTATGGTGTTAGGGAGTGTTCTAATTTCATTCTTTTACATGTAGCTGTCCAGTTTTCCCAGCACCACTTATTGAAGAGGCTGTCTTCTTACTTCTTTTTTTCCGATTTGGATTCCTTTTATTTCTTTTTCTTCTATGATTGCTGTGGCTAAAACTTCCAAAACTATGTTGAATAATAGCGCTGAGAGTGGGCAGCCTTGTCTTGTTCCTGATCTTAGAGGAAATGGCTTCAGTTTTTCACCATTGGGAATGATGTTGGCAGTGGGTTTATCATATATGGCCTTTATTATGTTGAGGTAGGTTCCCTCTATGTCTACTTTTCAGAGAGTTTTTATCATAAATGGGTGTTGACTTTGTCAAAAGCTTTTTCTATCTATTGAGATTATCATATGGTTTTTATCCCTCAGTTTGTTAATATGGTGTGTCACCTTGATTGATTTGCATATATTGAAGAATCCTTGCATTCCTGGGATAAACCCCACTTGATCCTGGTGTATGGTCCTTTTAATGTGCTGTTGGATTCTTTTTGCTAGCATTTTGTTGAGGATTTTTGCATCTGTATTCATCAGTGATATTGGCCTGTAGTTTTCTTTTTTTTGTGACATCTTTGTCTGGTTTTAGTATCAGGGTGATGGTGGCCTCGTAGAATGAGTTTGGGAATTTTTCTCCCTCTGCTATATTTTGGAAGAGTTTGAGAAGGATAGGTGTTAGCTCTTCTATAAAGTTTTGATAGAATTAACCTGTGAAGCCATCTGGTCCTGGGCTTTTGTTTGTTGGAAGATTTTTAATCACAGTTTCAATTTCAGTGTTTGTCATTGTTCTGTTCATATTTTCTATTTCTTCCTGGTTCAGTCTTGGAAAGTTGTACTTTTCTAGGAGTTTGTCCATTTTTTCCAGGTTGTCCGTTTTATTGGCATATAGTTGCTTGTAGTAGTCTCTTATGATATTTTGTATTTCTGCAGTGTCAGTTGCTACTTCTTATTCATTTCTAATTCTGTTTTTTTGAGTCTTCTCCCTTTTTTTCTAGATGAATCTGGCTATTGGTTTATCAATTTTGTGTATCTTCTCAAAGAACCAACTTTAGTTTTATTGATCTTTGCTATTGTTTCCTTCATTTCTTTTTCATTTATTTCTGATGTGATTTTTATGATTTCCTTCCTTCTCCTAACTTTGGGTGTTTTTTGTTCTTCTTTCTCCAATTGTTTTAGGTGTAAGGTTAGGTTGTGTATTTGAGATTTTTCTTGTTTCTTGAGGTAGGATTGTATTCGTATAAACTTCCCTCTTAGAACTGCTTTTGCTGCATCCCATAGGTTTTGGATCATCGTGTTTTCATTGTCATTTATTTCTAGGTATATTTTGATTTCCTCTTTGATTTCCTCAGTGATCTCTCGGTTATTTAGTAGCTTATTGTTAAGCCTGCATGTGTTTGTATTTTTTACAGATTTTTTTCCCCGTAATTGATATCTAGTCTCATAGCATTGTGGTCAGAAAAGATACCTGATATGATTTCAATTTTCTTAAATTTACCAAGGCTTGATTTGTGACCCAAGATATGATCTATCCTGGAGAATGTTCCATGAGCACTTGAGAAGAAAGTGTGTTATGTTGTTTTCAGATGGAATGTCTTATAAATATCAATTATTATATCTTTTTCCATCCCCTCACTTTCAATCTGTATGTGTTCCTAACTCTGAAGTGGGTCTCTTGTAGACAGCGTATATACGGGTCTTGCTTTTGTATCCATTCAGGCAGTCTGTGTCTTTTGGTTGGGGCATTTAATCCACTTACATTTAAGGTAATTATCAATATGTATGTCCCTATTACATGGGTTTGTGGTCCACTGAGTAATACTCCAATTATAATTCTCTGTACTTTATAACTTCATTGTCATGGAGGGAAATACAAGAGCCAGAGTTTGGCAGAGTTTAGACTGTGAATTCAACTTCTGGCTTTTTCTTTGTATTCTTTAATATTTCTTATGTCCTGGAAATAAAATACCATTTTATTGGCATACTCATTGAAATATACTACCACTTTCGTTGCAAGCCTAAAGCCTGTTGGTATCTTAAAGAATGTTTGATTACTGAGAAGAAACATACATGAGGTTCATTAATCATAAAAAGAAATCCTCAGTAAATTAATCAAGAACTTCTGGTTTCAGGTCAATTCATGTCTCTTTTGGTATCCTTCAATTTACATGGAAAAGATGGAGCTCCAGCTCATATAGATTATTCCAAAAACTATAGCTGGCCCCTTTCTATGATCAGAGACATTTTTTTTTTTAAACAATCTTCCTCATTTTAATTTTATTTATTTATTTCTGGCTGTGTTGGGTCTTCGTTTCTGTGCGGGGGCTTTCTCTAGTTGCGGCGAGCGGGGGCCACTCTTCTTCACGGTGCGCGGGCCTCTCACTATCGCGGCCTCTCTTGTTGCGGAGCACAGGCTCCAGACGCGCAGGCTCAGTAGTTGTGGCTCATGGGCCCAGTTGCTCTGCGGCATGTGGGATCTTCCCAGACTAGGGCTTGAACCCGTGTCCCCTGCATTGGCAGACAGACTCTCAACCACTGCGCCACCAGGGAAGTCCCGATCAGAGACATTTTAATTTTCACTAACAGGGCATGAAGTGTTTCTAATAATTAAATTTTGTATTACAGAAACTGGCAGCAGTGAGCAATGAGGAAGTTGCAAAAGATTCATAGCATATTTGTTGATATTGAAATTCCATAGGCCTAGCTTCAATTTGAGTACAAACCTAATCCTAACCCACTGATTTTCTCCAAATCATTTGAAATTGCTAGAGTTAAACACCAAGTAAGTTTCTGAGTATCTTTTGTTATTAATTTAGTCTGAACCATAATGGATATTTGCATTGTATCTGCCCAGTCTCACTGGCTATTGGAAAGAATATGCTGATCACACATGTTTTATGTCTAGGGTTGTTTGTAGTTCATGTCAAGTAGGCATTCATGGAGCTGAGTCTGGAGCCTGAAACTTGATCCAGACAAAGCTAAGAAGACAGAACAGATCATCCATCTAATTTTGCTGCAGCTTTATGTCTATATCTTGGGGTCATTCATTTTATGGTCTTACTGCTCTCACTTCCCTATCTTCCCCAAGTTTGCCTCATCATAACAGAGAGCTTGCTTCTTACTGGTTGAGAAAATGTGTAAATTTCATTGTATCTTAGCACATATTTTGTATGAAATTATTATTGGTGAATATAATACACTTCTGTTTCTCAAAAAACTATATTTTTTATTGTATATTATATTTAATCACATATTTATAATTTTAAAATATATTTCAGAATAGGTGACCTAAAAGCACATTAACAATTAATACAATTTAATTAATTAACTTTAATTAATAGAATAATAAAGGTTAAGCAAATATCAATAAATAAGACCCACTTACCCCAGGAGGCAGTGTACCATTAATGGAGGTTTTTATGGTTCCTACATGATCATTTTATGAATAAGATTCTGTAATAAAATTTTAAGCACTAAAATTAAGGAAGGTATAAACTAGCTACAATTTAAGATTTATTCCAACTCATAAATGCTATGGGTGCTTAATTTTTATTATGCCTAAAAATCAAAAATATAAAAACAATTAATACTAAGATTTATGTGGCACCATTTGCACGTCATGTGATCTCCTTGATCCTTAGAGTAATTCTTAGAGCCATAACAAGGTACTCTGCTTCTGTTTTACCTCTCTTGCGTCTGTTTTAGAATTTCTTTTGTGCTTGAAATTTATATTTCAGTTCTATATTAAAAATACTAACAAGGGCTAAATTTTAAACAATAGGATGATGAGTCTATTTTAGTGGTTGTCATAATTTAGCATGTATCAAAAATCACCTGGAGGGCTGGTTAAATCACAAATTGCAGGCTCCATTCTAGAGGTTTTGATTCAGGAAGTTGGAGATGGGGCTAGAGAATTTGCATCCTAAACAAATTCTCAGGTGCTCCTGCTGCTACTGGTTTGAGGACCATACCTGGGGAATCTATATCAACTCTACAGAGACATATGAAGCTTCTTTCTTCTCTGTTTCTCTTTTCTATTCATTCCTACTTTTGGGGAATAACTTTTGGTTCTTTATTCAACAGGAATCATGATGTTATCAGAGGGAAATCAGAGTATCATACCCACATTTATTCTCCTGGGCTTTTCAGAATATCCAGAACCCCAGGTTCCACTCTTCCTGGTTTTCTCGTCTATCTACACAGTCACTGTGGTGGGGAATTTAGGCATGATCTTGATAATCATCAAGATCAATTCAAAACTCCAGTCGATCGTGTACTTTTTCATTAGTCACTTGTCCTTTGTCAATTTCTGTTATTCTACTGTAGTGACACCTAAATTGTTGGAGAACTTGATTGTGGAGGACAGAACCATCTCTTTCTCTGGTTGCATTATGCAATTTGTTTTGCTTGCATATTTGGAGTAACAGAAACTTTCATGTTAGCAGCAATGGCCTAGGACTGTTTTGTGGCAGTCTGTAACCCCTTGCTCTATAGCACTGCTATGTCTCAGAAGCTTTGTGCTCTGTTGGTGGCTGGGTCTTACTCATGGGGTATAGTGTGTTCCCTGACACTCACATATTTTCTTCATGCATTATCCTATTGTGAGTCTAGCATCATAAATAGTTTTATCTGTGACCACTCTGTTTCTGTCTCCTGCTCAGACCCCTATATCAGCCAGATGCTATGTTTTATTATTGCCATATTCAATGAGGTGAGCAGGCTGGTGGCTATTCTGATGTCCTATATACTCATTTTTGTCACTTTTATGAGGATGCCTTCTTCAAGCGGGTGCCGGAAAACCTTCTCCACCTGTGCCTCCCACCTGACAGCCATCACCATTTTCCATGGAACCATCCTTTTCCTTAACTGTATCCCTAATCCTAAAACTTCTTGGCTCGCAGTTAAAGTGGTTTCTGTGTTTTACACAGTGGTGATTCCCATGCTGAACCCCTTGATCTACAGCTTGAGGAACAAAGATGTAAAAAACACATTCAGAAAATTAGTTTTGCTTTATCACTCCATATAGTATTTTTAGAATTCATTATTTTATTTCTGAAAAACTGATTTACTGCACTACAGATTGTTCAGCTCTTGTAGTGCAATTGATGATTCAAATCTTTTAATCAATAGGCTTTTAATTAATATACCTATGGCAGCACAACATTTTATTGATTGTTGATTATTGATTGTTGCATACATTAACATTTAGTGAAATAGCTGTAAACAACATGTAAAGCAAACTGGAAAAGAAATTATTTGACTGTCTTTTGTAATGTTTTGTAAATTATTTTTAAATGCTTTACCATATACAGTATAATTTTATATGTGTGTTTCCAAAGTAAAACTGATTCCCAGCTCATCAGATATGAGAGGGTCTCAGATGAGTCTCTAGAATTGTAATCAGGAAACTCATACTCCAGAGATTGCTTTAACAAATGTTTCAGTTTACTGTAGCTTGTAATGAATCCTTTGCTAATCATTGTATAATAAATGGTGGAAGTTAATTTTTATTCATGAAACATATAGCCTGCTGACTAGCAAACAAAATTAACTAAAGTATTGTTCTGCTTTCCCTAAATTCATATCCCTATTTTATTCCAAAAATTTTTTTTTGTCTGTGTGTGTAATCAAGGCAGTGGGATATTAGAATAAGAGGGTCCCAAAATGGACTCAAGCAACTCTGGCCATTTAAATTTCAGAAAACATGCTATTATAATTCAATAGAGAAATGATAATTTTCAACAAACAATGTTGAGATAACTGGCTATCCATATGGATAAATGAGCCTTTACTTTTACTTCATAACATATACAACCATTAACATGAACGAAATGAAATGGATCATAGATGTAAACATAAAAATTGAAACTAAAAAATTTTAGCATGAAACAGAAAAAATATCTTTCAAAACTTATGAATAAACTTATCATTAATAAAATGAAAATATAAGCCACAGATTGTGAGTAAATATTTGCCATATATATGTTTGATAAAGGATTTGTGTGCAGAATATAAAGAGAACTCTTCATACTCAAAACAAGAAGAAAAATGATCTAGTTAAAGAGTTGGTGAAATATTTGAGCAGACATTTGACAAAACAAAATATACAAATCATCTGTAAACACATGAAAAGATACTAAGCATAATTAGTCATCAATGAAATTCTCATTAAAACTAAAACTGAAATCACAGTGAGATACTTCTGCACTCCCATTAGCATAGCTAAAATGAACGAGTTTCAAATATTGGTGAAGATGTGGAGCAAGTTGAATGTTTATGCAATTCAGAGGAGAGTGAAAGGTTAAATGACTTTGAAAACAGTTTAGCGCTATCTTATGAAGTTATGCAAACACTTCTTCCTATACAAGGCCCAAACTACTATGCTGCAGAAACTGATATAAAAATGTGTATGCGTTTAACCCTCTAAGTTGGTTGTGCAGCAAAGAAAATTAATATACAAGAAGTTTGCTAGATTTGGGTGATTTGGGGGCAGAAATTGGCTCCAGAGCTGGTCCAGGTGTCAGTGATGGAGAGAAGATGCACTGTGGAACTCAAGCCTATCCCATTGAAAGAATAACCATGCAGACCCGTGGGATTCTGGATCAAGGCCATGTTATATACAACAAATAATTCTATGCCTGGTGAGAAACTGCCTCTTTTGTGCTATGGCTTCCTTAAAGTCTGGCAAGGGTTAGGTTGTCATGGGCCTAGAAAGCACAAGTGGATCTAATTGGGTGGTATTTTGGTTTAGCGGAACCAGTGGATTGGTTGACATCCAGTGGTTTCAGAGACTTATACATGTTTCCAAAATGCATTTGTCACTTTTAAGAGATTATATTATTTAACTATTAATATAAGCTTGGAAGTGTGGATTGGCCATATTTAGAAGAAAACACAATTTAGTTTCAATAAAGTACATCACTGTTTCTGAAAATAATAATACTTAAGCAATAAAACCAGAATCCAAGTTATGTTGTTTATACACCTCAAAACACACGCACTTTATACACAGAAAAGGACAAAAAAATCACACAGTAAATGTAATAGCATTTATCTCTGAATAGTTGCATTTTAGCTGATTTATCTTTCACTTTGGGTTTTCCTGTAGTCACCATATTTTCTAATTCAGTTCGTGTATTTTTCTGTAATTAATTTTTAAAAAGAAATTCATGGGGTAGGCTAGATGAGGTGCTGTCTCCAGTGATTTAGAAAAAACCACCTTCTTGTAAATTTCCACATAGAAAAACATTCAAGCTAATTTCTGAGTTTGTGACATAAAAAAAAATAGTTCAGTAAATATTCTCTGGGGTCTAAATCCCCAAGGCCATGGACACATACATAAGCCCTACATTTTGTTCATTGGAATCAGATTCCACTTCCAAATCTCTCTCTCTCTCTCTTTCTCCCACTCTTCATTTCTCCCAGTTTTTCCACCCAAACTCTTGAAGAACTTGGTTGTGCGAGACAGAACCATCTCTTTCCCAGGATGCATCATGCAATTCTTCTTGGCTTGTATAGTTGCAGCGCAGAAACATTCATTTGGCAGTGATGGCCTATGAGCGATTAGTGGCAGTTTGTAAGCCTCTACTCTACACAGCAGTCACGTCCCTAGAGCTCTGTGCATCGTTAGTGGCTGGGCCCTACACGTGGGGTGTAGTCTCTTCCTTGACACTCACCTATTTTCTACTGGCATTATCCTTCTGTGGGTCTAACATCACAAATAATTTTGTCTGTGAGCACTCACTCTGTCATTGTCTTCGTCTCCTGTTCGGATCCCTACATCAGCCAAGCGCTTTGTTTTGTCATCGCCATATTCAATGAGGTGAGCAGCCTGGTAATTATCCTCACTACGTATATGTTTCCACTACCTAGGTTTTCTTCTCTAGGTAGTTGACATGTGGAATGTCCCTTTCCTCAAAAATAGCAGTACTACGATTATCTCCATAAATTTGAATATAAAATACAACAGATGTAGTGATTTGATTAGGGATTATACCTAAATACAGCCAACACCTCCATTTTTAGTACTTTAAGCTTTTCCAAATGACTTTCCATGCTAGGTGGATAAATGAACCTTGTAATAATCCTGGGAGTTAATAGGAAAGAGTATATTCTTACCATCTTAGTTTGGTAAAGAGAAGATTAAAAATCAGTGATCCAAACTCCTGGGACAGCACTGTTCCCATGATTTTATGACACCTGCTTTACTAATTTTTCAGAAACAAAAACTACCACCACTGATGCCTCCATCATAATCATCATCTTTGTCATCAGTATATCATCATCATCCTGGTCTCCATTACAGACTGTGTATAAAATTCTTATATAAAACATTAAATGAGAAGGGATATATACATTTATACTTCATGAATAAAGTAAACAAATAAATGTATTACCTCATGTTAGATGGTAGAGGATACAAATGGGTTGATAAAGTAAAATATAACTCCTTATAGAACAGGAGCTAGCATTGTCTTATACACATGAGTACAATTATAACTAAAACTACGGAATGGCGTAATTGTCAAAAGAACTGCAGCAGAAGTTCTCAGAGACAGATGTACCAAATATCTTAATGTGAGTTGCTCATTTGAGAATGAAATTGGGAGGATGGTCATTAATGATTCTATTGATAGGTGCTCACTTTCCTTGATAACATCAGTTCAATGGTTTAAAATTTTCAAACCCTATAGAAAGGGTTAAAGATATGGAAGATTAGGCAAGGTACACTAATGCAATGCAATTGTGTAAGTTGGGTAATTCTAAAAATAACCTAACACTTTTCTACATTTTAAAATTAATAGATATTTCATTTTAAATATATAAATTGGCATAAGATTAGCTGTTTGGAGGGCAGTGATGAAAAAGGTGAAATAATTCAAGGTAAATTACTTAGGGGCCAAAACTGCAAAGTTGAACATAGAAACATATGCAAAGTAAATGGGTTGAGACAACTAGGAAGATTCTGGTATAACATGCATTTATAAAGAAAACTAAATGCATGAAAGTTTGTCTCTTGGTATTATTATTGGAGTAATTTCACATGAGTGTATAGTGGGTAGATAAATATGTTCCCAAAGTTATTGGTTCCCTGAATTCTCTAGATTTTGCCAGGAGTCTGGGTAGGGCATGGCAATATTCATTTGTCCTTTTACTCATCCAATCCCTCCTTCAAACATTCATTATTTAACTGCTATGGGCCACCTTCTGTGCTATAGAATCAAAGAATGCCAAAAATACAAGTGTGGAGATATAAACAATTATTTAGGTAACTAATCTTGCATATTTTTCAGTATATTCAAACCAAAAATCTTAACAGATGGAATTTTTTAATGAAATATGTGATGCACATTACTCTTTTATTCATAAGACAGGATTATTCTTTAGGCATAACGTATAGAAGATACTTTGACTCATACGTATTTAAGCACAGTAAATTGCGGGTTAGTATTTAAAAAGTATCAAAAAGTACAGTATAAACTAGAAGTGGTTAACTTCTTAACGGGGGAATGCAGAGATTTAAAAAGTTTCTCTGATAACTGGCAAACAGTTAAAACATTTATAAATAAACTCCTCATACTACTTTTTAAGTAATAATTTTCTCAGTGCAGCAATCACATCCTTGTTCCGAAGGCTGTATATCATGGGATTGAACATGGGAAGCACTACGGTGTAGAACAGAGAGAGCAGTTTGTCAGTTCCTGCAGAATGACTGGATTTGGGCCTTAAGTAGGTAATGGTAGCAGATCCAAAGAATAAAAGCACAACCAGCAGGTGAGAAGAACATGTGGAGAAGGCCTTGGCTCTTCCTCTGGCTGTTGGCAACCTCAGAATAGTGCAAACGATTTTGCTGTAGGAGGCAAGTATCAACATAAAAGGGCCGGCAACAAACAACAGAGCTACTACATAGACTGACAGCTCATGCACAGAAGTGTCTCCACAAGCCAGCTTCCGAATGGGGGGTATGTCACAGAAGAAGTGGTTAATTTGGTTAGAATTACAGAAATGCAGAGAGAAAATCTGATGTTTGCCCTATCTGCACTGGGATTCCACTGATCCAGGAGCCAACAGCCAGCTGGATGCACATCTTTTGGTTCATGACTAGGGGATAGTGCAGAGGCTTACAAATGGCCACAGAGTGGTCGTAGGCTATCATGGCCAGGAGGAAACCTTCAGTGGTTCCCAGCATAAGGAAGAAGGACATTTGGGCGGCACAGTCCAGCATAGAAATGCTTCTATCCTGAGTCCAAAGGTTCACCAGAATCCTAGGGAGAGTGACAGACACGTAACAGATTTCCAAGGAGGAAAAATTTGCCAGAAAAAAATATATGGTTTTCTGTAGTGCAGGGTCAAGCCTAGTTATTACTATTATGAGGCTATTTCTGGTTCAGATAATGATGTAAATGATGGAGAACAACCCAAAGAGTAATCCTTGGGGGTTCGGAAGGTCAGAAAATGCCAGGAGTACAAATTGCATCACTGTGGAAACGTTGTCTTCTGCTTTCATTTCTTCATATTGCATCTGTGGGAATGATTCATTCAGAGGTGCCGTTATTTCACTTTCATTGGCTCTTGCTTTCTTGTGTATAAACAGGAAGGTATGCCTTCTGTTTTTCATTTCCCTATAAAAACCAAACCTATAATGCCAGGTGCTCTAAAAGTACAGTGAAGTATATTCTTCTTTATTATTAAATCTGTCTATAAGAAAAAACATTCCTGCAGTCTGTTTTTTCTGCTACATATTTGGTTCTGAAGACATGTGATTATAATTTTGCTCTTCATCTGAACACTCAAAACGCAAAATCTGAATTTATGTTCAATTGTGACAACAATTTCATGTTTTCAACGGACGTGCTATTCTTCTCACCTCTCGATTCTGTTTTTCATTATTATCAATTCAAAATTAATTTTATTGCTCTTGTAAATATGTTGTAAGCCATCTGAAATAGTTTTGGGGACAAATACAGTTAATTTTCAAATACGATGGTTTTCTTGTAGTATTGCCAAAGTCTTGTTTGACTTGACATTCTACACATTTAGGCTTTTTTCTTACAAATAAAATTGATGAGCTGACTACTCAGTATTATGGGATGTTATTTAATTGTTAAAACTGTGTATTTCACAGTTTATAAAATCAGCAGTCATAATTTTTCTTCATATTTTTCAGCTTGGAGAAAAGGAACTTTAAGTTGATCTTCCTGTCTAGGAACACACAAGAGGTACGAGGCAGGTATATCTAGCACTGATGTTGAAGCAAACAATTCTAACTAGAATGTACACCCCTCACACATTTATTGTATGAAAGAGACATCAGCCATAACTCATCTCTGAGCTCTTCCTAAATTACCCACGTCTTCAACATTTTCTGTTGTTCTGCTGACCCCATTTAATTCAATCATTCTTTGTTTTGCATACATGTGTGTTCATTCATGCATGTGAATGTTTTGGGTTGAGGTTGTCCATCTTTGTAAAGTACTTTTTTCTTTGCTATAGCTAGATTTTAAGGTTCTTTTGATATTCTATACATCTTTCTATGCAATACATAGTATATTTTTTCCACAAAAGTGATTACTAACTTCTTGAATAAATTAAAAGGAGTCAACTTGACTGCTTCTTTGCAATAGTCTCCAAGGGTGTAAGCAAGGGTTCTTACCCAAAAGTCAGAGCAAACTCTCTCCCTCCTGGTATAGTTCAAGCATGCCTTCTGTGGCATGTGTGTGGAGGAGTGTATTAGAAATTATATTCTTGTCACTCACGCTTGCAGAAGTAGCAAATTACTTCATTATTTTCAGTTCGTGGTACATAACTTTCATTTTATGTGTTAACTAATTTGAGAGTCCACAGAGACTAAGTCACTGCAAAGAAGAGACACACCTATATCCATATTCTAAAGGTGTTAAGTGAGGACAAGGGTCAACATTTCAGCTACCAAGGTATAGATAGACACACATGGGACAGAAGCAACAATCTATCCAAAACTTGGGCATCCTGAGGAATTCTCTGAGTAAGAAAAAAAAAGTTAAATCATAATTTCTTTTCCCGTTCACAATATTCTAGATTATATTTTAAGGTACAAAGGTATTTAAACGTACCCTATTATTGTATAATTCTCCCAAGGAAAATGTGATTTTACGAAATGTAAAAATGCTTTAACTGAGTCTTTAAAATGGTCAGAAACTAGTGGCTAATAGGAGACATTACTAAGATATGATTTCATGTGTATAAGACTACATACACAACAGTGCCTATTTTTTTGTTGCTACCTTATCCTGACACCTTTAACCATGTTTTATTCACCTATTTAATTCAATGTAGAGTGTAGTAGTTGGACACTGATTAAAATTGTTTGTTGAATGACTCATCAATCTTTTTAGACTAGTAAGCATAATGCACTTACCTTTGATGAGTTAACCATTGCCTTCAGAAACTGCCAACAGCTTTATTCTTTTTAGTGTATCTTCTCTTTATGTAAGCTCTTCTCTCATTTTTTGATCCTCTCTCTAAATTATTCCTTACTGTTCAAGTAGGGTAGTACATTTGAAAAGCATACTGAAACTCAGGTACAAAAATAGCCAGAAAAAGTTGAACAACAGAAGTTGCAACCAATAATATAGTGTTCTACATTTACTGAAATCTTTTTTATCCTCAACTTTTTATTTGTTAAATGGAGCAGGATTTTATGAATATTAAATGGAATTATCAATGCAAAATCATGTGTAAAATAAGAAATATTAAAATTATTCAAATCCTACCCAAATTATATTTAATCTTCTAATCTCAATCTCACCAGAGACAATTTTCGCAAATCTTGCAACACTGCTGCTGGTTTCTGACTTCTGGAAAACTTTAGATACTTCTAATTAGACACTCAGAAAGAAAACCACTAAATAATTCAGCTTATGTAGCCACTTTTTTTTTTTACCCAAGTAATTCATGTTTATTTTTCTGGTCTTTCCACTTTTCTTTGGTGTGAGGATTATGATAAACATGTACACCATCTTCCATCAAAATGTACCTAGTATTATTGAGAGCAAGTGTATAAAGTCAAACTGGAGATAGGAACTAAAAATCTGTAATTGGTGACTCCAATTCAGAAGCCTAATTTCTTTATGAGAAGTCTTTAAAGATTAAAATGAAAACATACCAATACCTCTTTAGTATTTTCAGATTCATTTACCATAGAACTTAATTTTAACAAACAAGGGATCCATTTGGTATTAGTAGGATGCAAAACCCTTTTAATAAAGTCCATTTACCATCTTACTACTTAGTTATATACAATTAATTTTTATGAGCTATCCCCAGATTTAATACATGCAAACAACTTAAATACATGCTTAACACATAGTAACCACTTAATAAATGTTAGTATTTAAAATGATTATGATAGTGAGGATGCAGAGGCTGGTAATCTCTGGTATATTGGCCCAGTATATTACAAAGTACTTTGTAATTTGTCATTTGATAATATAATAATGGGAGTCAGAAAAGTAAAAAGGCTACCTGAATAAGTGTTTTGAAATTAAACAACAATAACAATAAAGGATTCCTTTTTAAATTTTCTGAAATGAGTGTTCTTTGGCTGATGCAAAATATAAATAGATACATTTAAAACTAAATTTGGCATTGGACAAAAATGATTCATGTTTACCTGTTTGGATTAAAGTTAAATATAATACTTACTTTTATTGATTGAGTCGAAAAACAGAGAATAAGAAAATTATTTTTTTGGGCAGTTAGGAAATTCACTTTTATTTGATACAAAGTTTAACCACCCTCTAAAATATCTACTATCTTCATAACAAGTAGTGATCCTTAAATAGGAAATATTCTTACCCTCGGGGTCAACTCATTCCCCAGGTCACTTTCTAATTGAACTAAACCCTTCTGCCTGCCACTCAAGGAGTTTGGTACAACAAACGAAAACATATCTGGCCATACCATTCCTTCTCTAAATTCTCTACCTCTCTCACTGTATTTTGTGATTATTAAGAAATATAAGCGGGCTTCCCTGGTGGCGCAGTGGTTGAGAATCTGCCTGTCAATGCAGGGGACACGGGTTCGAGGCCTGGTCTGGGAAGATCCCACATGCTGCAGAGCAACTAAACCCGTGCGCCACAACTACTGAGCCTGCGCGTCTGGAGCGTGTGCTCCGCGACAGTGAGAGGCCCGCGCACCGCGATAAAGAGTGGCCCCCGCACAGAAACGAAGACCCAACACAGCCAAAAAAAAAAAAAAAAAAAAAAGAAATATAAGCGTTGTAAAATCAGAAATTTATGATTACATATTAATTTTATAAAGTAAAGATGTTCTAAAGAAGATGCAAATGTACATACAGTGTCTTAAATTAAAGAGAAGTTTATTTTTCTGTCATTAAATATTCTGTAGTAAGAAATCTAGGACTGTGGGAGGCAGTTCTGTCATCTTCAGCATAACTCTTCCATCTTCACCTCCACAGGAGCTAGGTAGTCCTCACCACCCTCCAGACTACAGAAAGGGGGTGGGGGAAAAGGAGAGCACTCACTTGCTCTTTTTTAGATGTACAAACTGCAAACAGCAATTTCTAGGCATATCTCTCATGACAACATTAGTTATAAGATCACACCAAGCTAGAAGAGAGGATGGAAATATTTCTAGCTGTACTGCCATGTGACCAGCTAAGACCCCCTATTTCTATCATTAACTGCCCTCCATTGTCACAACCTAACATTCCAAGTAGTTACTGTATTGATTTCCCAGCCAAGGATGTCCTCAGGTTAATTGCAGCTCCTCTCAGTGTAGTGACTATAAATAGAATAATTTTTCTGTAGCACCCCCTACACACAAACACACATAGACACACACTCACAAAATACAATGGAGGAGAATATTAGATTTAACTATAGGAAGCATGAATAGATTTATACTTTTATAAAGATTAATAATTAAAGAGAGAGAAAAACATATTTTAGAAACATTATGCCCATGCATTGAAAGCTATTCAAGGGTTATATATTTATGCACCAATTTTGTGATCTATTTTATTTTATTTATTTACTTTATTATTTCGTGATTTATTTTACTTAATTTATTTATTTTATTATTTTGTGATTTATTTTAGTTTAATTCTAACCATTGAGACCATTATGTGTAGCATAATCTCATTTTTGTTTTAATTTGCATTTTGATAATGGCTAATGATAGTGACCATCTTTTATGTGATTGACTTCTGTTTATATGCTTTAGTAAAGTATCTAATTAAAAGTTTTATGCATTTGACAATTAGGTGATTTCTTTTCTTCCTGTTGATCTTTGGGAGTTCTTTGTAAGTGTGTGTGTGTATATATATACATATATACATATATATATACACATATAAATATAAATATATTTCTTTTTTGGAATATGTGATTTTCAAATATTTCCCCTTTTGGTTTGTATTTTATGTTTGTCAAGACAATTAGGACAACTTATTCTTCCTTTAGAGACCATTTGTAAATATTTTGCTGACTTTTTTAATGATAAAATTTTAGTTGTAGGAACTTATTATTATGACTGTATGAATGTTCAAAGGAAAAATAGATTGAAACATAAGCACAGATCAGTAGTACAGATACAGATACTATTAATCATATCTCTTGAAATCATTTTCATCTTTGGGATACTATTTCAAATAATGGTGAAGGGGTTATATTCTTTTTTTTTAAATTTAATTTTATTTATTTATTTTTATACAGCAGGTTCTTATTAGTTATCTATTTTATACATATTAGGGTATATATAGGGGTCATAGTCTTTGTAAGTCAAGTTATAAGGAAATCTGCAAAGCCTGCAGAGTTAACAGTGCTTTTTAATGTCAGAATTATACAGCAGCAACAGCAAAGTTAATGACAAAGTGAAATGTTACTTAGCATGTAATATAATTGTATAGAAACTGCTTTCAGATCATCAAATGTCTAGCTGTGGTATATCATAATTATGAAAGCCACACCTACAGAAACATGCAACTCTTTTCTTTGAAATGTCAATAGGTCATTCTAAGACCCTTCTTACTACATTCCCATTGACACTTGGAGTATATCAAATTCTTGCAAAGAGCTAATGAAATGTGTCTGTATTCACAGCTGTCTATGCCCACAGAAGTTCATACATCAGATGAAAGTGTGTTGAGTACATGCATAGCAAAGGCAAGCACCCTTGGAACGCCCAAAGTGTTCAGTCATAACACACTCATTAAAACACCAAAACCTGCGTTCCTCAGAAACATTTCCTACTGCAAAAGAACTTCTGCACCAGCTGAAAAGACACTAAAGAGGTATTATCCATCACCACCAAACATTGTGAAACATTAATATATTGTTATTCTCTCCTTTTGAATCATATACAAGCCTGTGCAATAAAACACATTTATTGACTTCACACAGCAAAATTTCTGGTAGGATGGTGTGAATAGTCCTGTGCTTTTAAAATAAAGCCATCAGATGGCCAGGTTTCTTACATCTTCCTGCTTTTCCATTCCTAGATATGACTGCTGCAAACTTCCAGGAACAAAAGGAAGTGGAAACAAAGGACAGAGCACTTGACGTCTACATTCATCTCATTAGCAAGAACTGAGTCACCTCCTCATACTCAGCTGGAAAGGACGCTGGGATACTGAATCTTTCAAACCCCAAACTCTCCAGTTAAACTGGTTGCGGGATAGAAGATCTAGATTGCTAAATCCTGAGCAGGTCTACAACATCTCCTACATCATTTTCTGTGAATCTCTGTATAGTTTTCTCTTGCTTTTGTAGTAAATTACCACAAATTGAATGGTTTAAAGCAGCACACGTGTATTCCCTTACAGCACTATACATCACAGGTCCAAAATGGGTCTCACTGACCAAAAATCAAAGTGTTGGCAGGACTGCATTTCTTTCTGTATCCTCTAGTGGGGATTCAGTTATTCTTGTTCAATTAGATTACTGACAGAATTTAGTTCCTTGAGGTTGTCAGACTAAAGACTGATTCCTTGCTGGCAGCCAGCCAAATGTCATTCTCAGCTTCTAGAGATCATAACAGTCCTTGGCTCTTGGCCCCAATAGAGTTTAGAGCCAACAATGACAAAATGAGCCCTCCTTTTCCCTGCTTCATCTGTCATAACATATCTTTGGAATACCATTCTTTCTTTCTCTTCCTCTTTTTAGTGCTTATGTGATCAGATTGGATGTATCCGGATAATCTCCCTTTCTCAATGATTTGCGACATTAATCATGTCTGTAAAGTCCATTTTGTCAAGTAATGTAGAATATTTACAGTTTCCAGGGATTCTGGTTCGTCTCTCAGGGAGAGATGTCTGTCACAGTCTCCCAGTGAAATAGGTTGATTGGCTTCTGTGATCTTCATTTGATTGGCTCCCTAATTGCCATAAATTATTCAATGATGCATCATATAACATTGCATCCCAGGATAAAGCTGGTTAAGTAACTTAGGAGTCAAACTCTACTTCATTCATGTTAATTGGTAGATTTTACATATTAATTTTAAAGTTCCTATATCAGGATATGAGCACCAAGAACACATTCCCCGTGACTTTTCCAAGCACTCAAGACATTGACTTATGTCCAGCTGACCAGGTCACTAATTTAGATGTGTGTTTATATTGGTATAGCTAATCATATACTTAGATAGACATAATACCTTTAACTTCTCCCTTGCCATCCTCATGGCATAACTCTAGACACTGCCCTTAGCAATAAAGTTTGTTTAGTGACGTGACACCTTGCATAATTTGTTGTATACTAAGAAATGTTACCATCCTCATAGCTAACCCTAACAAATTTGTCTTTGGCCATCTGGTAAAGACCTTGATAATTTCCATTCATGAGACAAAATGTTATACCTGGTAACCTCCCTTCTGTCAATAAAAAAAGAAAAAGAAAAACACTTGAACTGTAACATCTTAGAGTCACCTCTCTCTACTGAGTCTTAGTCAACCCATGATATTGCTTGCCATATGATTTCTCTTGTCAGGTTTAAGGTGACACTTGGTCCTTGGATTTGAGTGAAAAGAAATTGCATATCTAGGACAGAGAGGATTTTGTCATTTAAATATGAAGAAATTCTAGCCTGGATTTACTTGCAAAATGATTGTTTTAAGTGTTGTTTCAGATTGTTGTCCTGATTTTTATCACCATAATTATATTTTCATTGAAAAATTATTGAATAAAGATTTTTCAAAGTGGAAGAAGACCAAAGTAAAAATGTTTGTATCAGGTACATACTTATATATCAAACATTCTCAGACAGGACTTAGAGGTAGAGTTTGGAGTAGAGATAGAGTTCATTCATAGCATTTAGGATTCAGATGGGAAAATAACATAAAATTTCATATAATTGTTTGTTTCATGGGCTTGGGAATTTGAAGAGGATCATCTTCTCTTGTCTAATCCACTGGTCCTTAGTGACATGAGAACACCACCTCCCTCACACACTCACAACTCCTGGTAACTAGGACAGACATATGAGTTGAAGATACACTAGGTCTATACTGAAACAGTAAATGGGACCCACTCATCTTAGTGGGTAAGAAGCAAGCAATAATTTATGACAATCAAGGCACCCTGTCAAATATTCGACTACTTCTTTACACTAGCAAAAAAAGCCATTCAACGTGAACCGGAAAATGTTTTCAAGTAGACTTAGCATTTGAGTGGTATCTTCATGGAATGAGTCCTGTCAAAATACAAATTCACCATAATGTCAAAATAGGCACTAAATTTTGCATAGTGATATATGTTGTAGCATTGCATTATATATGATGACCTGTAGTAATTATATAATTCATATACATATATTTCATGTATACATATATATATATGCATAAAATATAGTGGAAATAATATATATAATTGTGCAATGGCCTTTTTCTCTTTTTGGTCTAAATAGTACTTTTTATCCTCACTTAAGAATGAGATTACCTTGGCAAATTCATTTAATATGTTCATGTAATTTGCAGTACATGAACATGTTATAGCAATCCATTTAGTTCCTTATCTTAAATTTCTCTCAAATTATTTTCTAGTTTTGCTGAATAGACTTCCTACAGGTTTTCTATTAGAATTACTTTTAAGGTTTTGATATGTTTGTTCCTACTTGAACAGTGTCTTTAATGTCCACTTATTTTTGTTTTTTTCATATGAAAATAAATTGATTTTGTTTGTTTCCTCTGTATCCAGAACACATGTTGAATTAATGTATTACAGCTAATAATTTCATTGTAGATCATGAAATATTTTCCATGTATACATTTATAACATCTGCCAATATTTAGATTAATATCTACCTTTCCAATGCTCAAACATATACTGTTTTCTCTTTTTTCACTGCATAGACTAGTATCACTTGTAAAATATTGAATAAAAATTCTAAGAGAGAAAATCCTTTCCTTGGTCCAAATTGCAGAAGACATGTTTCAACATTTTTTAACTTGATTATATTTATTAGCCATATTGGTGAGATAAAGAAGGTACTTTAGTGTCATCCCTGACAGAAAATGTTCTTTAACCTCTTATTACCCAAACTAACTTAAACACCATTCTAATATTACAAATTCAATGTGGATCACTTTACTGTATATGATTTATTTTACAATTTTATGCTAAACTACTTTATTAATTTATCTATCTAGTAATTTAACAGTTTTCCCCCCAAGAGTGCGCAAATTACTTGAGAACTGGATTTTCTTCTCTGTAATGCATCATTGTAACTACATGATATAGTAATACAAAACTATTTTAGACATTAAAACCAAACCAGTCACCATATGAATACTCTTTAGTGACTATAGTCAATGCTACATGGAAGAGAATAATCATGCAGCTGATCCCTGCTTCAATCCCTAACAGTGTATGGGATGTGATAAAGAGGTGTACTAAGCCACAGACATTGGATATAATTTGTTAGCGAGCACTGGAAAACAGACACAGGGCACTTCAAAATGGTTACAAAACCAACTTTCTTACCTTTCTTCCATGATTCCTCTAGATGGATAATATGCTACAGCCACAACTGTCATCTGTCACTGTCATCTGAACATTATCTCCTCTGAAATGATTGCCTTAATTTTTTTGTGTGTTTTTTAGATGTCTTTCCTGCTACCATGATACCTACTTAAACAAGAGAATTAGCTGGTGGATAAATTATGGCTTTACGAAAAATAAATTATTTAAACACGTATTATGGTAAAGGAAATATAGATTTTAAAAAAATTAAAAGAAAAAAAACCTTACCCAGATTGCATCATTTCCCAACCAGTTTGGCTGAAAATGGATCCAGTGGAGTGCCTGTATTTTATTTATTTAGAACTTCAAATTGTTTTTATTCCAATCTGAAATGATTAGCTCTAAGCAGTCCTGACATTTATCGGGTGGTTATGAAAAGAAAGCAAAATCGGTCGTGACTAAAAGGCCTGTTTCTGCATAAGTTTATCACTTGGGACAACCCCGTCAAGCAGCCCCCCTGGAGGAGAGGAGAAAAGAGGAGGCTGGCGATTCAGCGGCCACCGGGTGATTGGACAGGTCGGAGGAATGCTGGAGCTGAGCTGGTGTCCAGGTAAATGTGGCATTCATGCTAGCCATCTGTCCACAGGTCAATGGGTGCACAAACTCAAAATCATTATCTCTAACGAATGAATATACAATGACAGTCTTGTGTGTGGCCGAGGATCATCGCACAGGAGCATGGTTGGGGAAATCAGGCATTGGGCAAAGCGTCGCTAGTCTTGCAAGAGAGAACAGCAGTTGTGTGTGTGTGTGTGTGTGTGTGTTTTCCTTGAGACCCTCTAATATCTGAGATAAGCTTGCAAGAGTGGTGTTTCCACTTGGCACCCTTGTCTTTTCCTTGCCCAGAACAGCGCTGATAATTTGCAGAGATAGTTTGAGGTGCGAGGTTTCTGAAGAACATGCTTTTTTTCCTCCAACGTGCCCTGTTCATCTTGTCGCCTCATTTTTGGTTTTGCTCTTGTGGGGCAGGAAGCTGTTTCACTTCCTCTTTCTCTGCGTGGTGCCATGCACACTTAAAAAGTTAGAGCTTGTGATACCAGCTATATCATACCTTTAACTGAAACAGCAACTCCCTCTTCTGTATTCATGTTTATTGCTTTCCGAGGTGAATTCATAAAAGACACACATATATAATATACATAAAAAATATCACAAGAGAAATTCCAGTTTCTCTAAACAGATATCTACCGAGCACCTACTCTAAACCAGGCACAGAGGGGAATCAGGAGATGAAGAAACTGTTTCCTGATCTTATAAACTTCACAGCTTAATGCAGAAGATGAATTTGCATATCAATAAAAAATTAAATTAGAGCCAATACAGAAGTAAAATCAGCATGCTGAAGGAATCAGAGAAAGGAAGGAGCGGGGGTGGGGGAGTGATGCATTAGGCAGATTATCTGTGCAAAGCACTTGACCTGAAGACACCATTGCCTTGATTTTTGACAATTTCCTTCCAAGGTAGGAAGCATTGCCCTGTTTTGCAGATGGGAAAGGGTTAAACCACAGAAGGGTTAAATGAGAAATGCAAGGTCACATGGTAAGGAAGAGGCAGATCTGGAATTTGAACTCAAGTCTCTCTGACTTCAAAACCCAGGCTGGTGAGATTCTATGGAGAGCTTATGCAGAGGGTGGTGTTTGAGCTGGGACAGGCAGCAAAGGCACATTTATTCCAGGAGGAGGAGCCAGATGATTTTGGAGGCAAAGGTCTGAAGGCTTGAAAGCACATCACATCTGAGGAAGAATCAGAGGTTGGGTGTGCTGGACACAGGTCCAGTGCCAGGAAGTGTACAGGCACAATGCCAGGAGACTAGCTGCCACCCATTGTAGATGCCTGGAATGTGACACTGAGGACTCTGGGCCTGATTCTATGAGCACTGGGGACCCGCTGGAGGGGAATCTCAGAGTCCAGGACTAAGTCAGGTCCTCGTTGCAAATTCAGTCACATCCAGAGATATCTGGACAGCTGATGGAATAGACTCAGAGGGGTTTATGTACAGGTGGGACCAAGGAACCTCCCAGGATGGATGACAATGAAACTCGCAGAGGCTGACCCCTCAGCTATGACCATAAGGAGTGAAGATGACCTGCTAGCCCCCTAACAATGGATGGGGCTGGAGAAGGAGCCCTTCCTGGGGGCAGATGAGGCAGGCACGTAACTCAGTTGGAGAGAACACTCAGGATTAGAGAGAGGGACCATTAAGTGCATCACAAAGTTCTGACATGTAGAGTTTTTTCTGGCCCAGACCCCTGGGCTAAACTCAGCCTTGGGGAGGGGGCTGTGATGAAGGCCGGTGGCCTTTAACACCTGGGGCACCAGAATCTCCCTGTGAATATGAGGGATTGCCTGTATTTTATTTGGAAACTTCTGAAGAAATACAAGGCTCTTGTTTTTTTAATAGTAACTTTTTTTCATTTAATAGAATGAGTCTGTCTTCTCAGGTATCATCCTTTATAACTAGGAAAACTTGGGCAAATAAATACCCCAAGCATTTTAATTTTAATTTCAACTATATGCTCAAACCAAAAGAATAAAAAATAAGTCAAGAAATCTTAAAGAATGGGTGAATCTATATGGGGACAAAATAGTTCAATCCCATACATATTATATCTCTGAAAAGCAAACATGAATTCATATTTTTCACATTAGTAAAGACTAAAGTAACAAATTATTGAGATGCCAGTAGCATGATTTGGTTATATCAACAAAACATGTCTACAAAGAAGAATTCAGAGAGAAGCAGAGGGTAAAAAATTTATTGCCACATAGCCAAATTTGAAGTGTAGTTATGCAGAATTTCTGTTTCTAATCTTTACTTAGGTGTTCTGTAACTCATAAAGAATCAAACTGAGTTTGCTGAAAAGTAAAATATCTAAAATTATAAGCACATAGATATTTAACAAAAGGTCTCCAAAGGCTTACCATCTTTATTATCTAAATACATTATGAAAAGAAAAAAAAAGTGAATGACAGTTATCTAAAGAGGAAAGTAAAAAAAATATTCATTATGGGTTGAGGAGAAAAGGTATATTATATCAATTACTAGGTAAGTGATAATGTATTTTCCCATAAAAAGTCTCAAATCTCCAGTAAATTTGTGAACTGAATATGAGATTGGCTAAATACATAGTTTCTTATCAGCAAGACACCCTGTGGATTTCCTGATATCAGAAAATCCAGCATAAAACAATAAGCTCAGGTATGAATAAATATAATAAATCTATAGTAATGTAGAAAAAACAAACTAAACATTCATATCTGATTATACAATGGCAGAATTAAACAGGAAAACAGAAAATGAGTTCAAATCAAGCAGCTAATGCTTTACATTAAGGTAACAATTTTCTCAATGCCATCAGGACATCCTTATTCCTCAGAGTGTATATCAGGGGGTTAAACATCGGGGTGACAATGGTATAGAAAAGAGAGAAAAACTTGTCTGTTCTGGAGGAATTTTTGGATTTAGGTCGTAAATATGTAATGATTCCAGATCCAAAAAATAAAGTCACAACCATGACATGAGAGGAGCAGGTGGAGAAGGCCTTTGCTCTTCCTGTTGCCAGTGGCAACTTCAGGATGGTGGAGGTGATTTTAATGTAGGAGCCAAGAATCAACAGAAAAGGGATCATGACAAACAGCACAGCAACTGTGAAGACCATCATCTCATTCAGAAAAGTGTCCCCACAGGCCAGCTTTAGTATTGGGGGGATGTCACAGAAGTAGTGATTGATTTGGTTGGATCTACAAAAGGGCAGAGAGAAAATCTGGCATGTTTGCCCTATCTCAACTGGAACTCCAGTGATCCAGCAGGCAGCCACCAGCTGGACACATACCTTGTGGTTCATGACTAGAGGATAGTGCAGAGGGCTACAAATGGCCATGTAGCGGTCATAGGCCATCACTGTAAGAAGCAGGCACTCTATGTTTCCACACATAAGGGCACAACTCATTTGTGTTGCACAAGCAGACAAAGAAATGTGCCTTTTCTGAGTCCAAAGGTTTATGAGCATTCTAGGAAGAGTGACAGACACATAACAGATTTCCAAGAAGGAAAAATTACTGAGGAAAAAATACATGGGAGTCTGGAGAGTCTGGTCAGTCCTGGTTATGAGGATGATGATGCCATTTCCCATCAGAGTTACCACATAGATAAACAGAAACATCACAAAAAGAAACATCTGGAGATTGGGAATATCAGAAAATCCCAAAAGAACAAATTCCATCACTGAAGTGAAATTCACATCCACTAGGTCTTTTTGGGGTTCCATCTGTGAAAATAGTACAATTAGACATTTCTGTTTTGGGGCTTGTTTTGTAATTCTATTAGTTAAAGGGATTTGGGGGAATTAGTACATAAGATTTCTATTCTCTATTAATGTTTAGCATTTTATATACTGGACTCAACACAACTGAAGTCTAATGGAGAATATGTACGCTAAATTCTAAATATAAAAACATAATATCTAATTCTAGGTTTAACTTTAAATGAAAGTGATGTGTTTGAGAATTATGCATTTTCATTTTTGATCTGCTTGTGTGCAGAACAAAATCAATCCATTTTACTCCTCATATTAACAAACAGAATTCTGAGGCAGAAACATTTGCATCCCACTTTCTCAGTGGTAAGGCACTGCCAAAGTTTGTAATGTATTTTTCAGAAATTTCTCAACTCTTCCATTAGACCTTTCCCAAGAATAAGGCATGCCTTCCCTTCCATATCATGCAGTTCTAATTCTTAACTATTTGTGCATACACTTTATTTGAGACCATTCTGATTGCATTTATCTATCAAAATAAACATAATGGCCATCAGGTATTATAAAGTAAGAACTTTTATTTATCTTATGCAAACTTGAAACTTAGGTTTGACAATGTTTTTTGACCTATTGGTTGTTTAATTAATAATGACAAACTTGAAGGAAACACATTGATGATATGATTTCTGAAACTCTGCCAAGTAAATCTATTCTCAAATGTCTTGCTATGTGCCATCAGTCATTTGCACTTAAAAATTATTATTTTAATAATATATCTAAATTAAAACACATGAAAATCAAAATTGAAAACTATAAATTATTTAAAATATGGTTAATAGACAGTTGTCAAAAATATCAAAAGCAGAGAATATATATTTTAGCTAGAGGGCATGTAAGCAAGTACATTTTAGTCTGTAATTAATGAGACATACAGAGACTCAACTTTCTCCTGTATTGAGATATACTTGGAAACTATTGGAATTTAAAAAGAAAGGTGATTAGCATATTATAGCTTTAAATAATATCTGGGAAAAAGGAAAACAAAAATCATTCTAACCAAGCTATACTTGTGTTAGTAAACTGCTTGCAATAACATATTCTTGAATTGTGTTGATGTCCTCATGCTATATTATAGATGAAGAAACTAGGGTTCAAAGGTTTACATGACTAAACTAAAAAAAAAAAAAAAAAATGTTTGCTTTGACTCCCAGGATTCATGAGCATTGTGAGAAAGGTAACGAATCCATAGCGATTTCCAAGAGGGAAAAATTGCCAAGGAAAGAATACATGGGGATCTGGGGGTCAAGACCCACTTTTGTTATTAGAATTATGGTGCTATTGCCCATCAACATAATGATACCTGTGACTAAGGACAATCCAAATGGAAACCACTGGAGATGGGGAACATCAGCAAAGTCCAAGAGAAGAAATTCCATCAATCTAGTTAGATTTTCTTCTGGTGTTTTTGTTGTTGTTGCTGTTGTTTTCTTTTTTCTTTTTCTTTTTTTGGTGCTTTATCTGTAGAAAGAGGAAATTTAGCCTGTGCTTTCACTTTTCCTTCCCCGACATTTCTTGTTCTTCAGTTTGTCTCGGGATGACTAGACTGGCTTTCATGATCACTGCAATTGTTTCTGATTTAAGAATGTTACTGTATACGTATTTCCCACTTTCCAGTTTAGACCCCATAGGTTATCACTGTAAAAGCTCCACTGAAATTTCCTTTAGAGCCATTCCATATACTTTCTGAATACAGCCCAGGATAAACAATTTTTTCCCTACTCAGCACAGTCACTAGAACATCATTGACAAATGTGAAGAAGACCCAGAGCTTTGCCTCATGATCATACATTTAATTAATTTCACTTCTAGACAATCCTATCATACTTCCCTATACATTTCCCACTCAGTATCTCTATATCATAGTGTCTTTTCTCACACGTTTTCAACTACCTATCCGAATCCTTCATTCCCCTCTCATCACTTGATCTTGAGCATACGTGTTCCTATTTTTCAGTTCATACTATTAGACAGTTAAAATATTGGTAGCATGATTATTGTCCTCTTGAGAATTAAATATCTTTTGATAGGGTAATAAGTGGAAAGCATAAGAGGGTTTTATTCAGAAAAATTAACATGAGAACATAGACACAGATAGAAACACTAAAAGTGTTTAAACCTGAGGAAATAGGGACAGTGTGGAAGGTGTTCATTACCTTTGTGTGTGTGTGGACAGAGGGACAAAAGATGCTGGCTATTTCGTATTACCCTGTGTGCTGTGTGCACCACCACTACATTTGTTGATCCTCAAAAAAAGATTCTTTATTAACCATTTCTAACCTCACTCGTCTTTAGAGATAAGGATATTGAGACTCACTGAAGGTGGATAATTTGACCAATTGCACATGGTTTTGTGATTGGAAGCCAGGGCTTTTTTTCCCCTTAGGTTCAAATTCTATTTCCTTGATAGTTTATTCATGTGATATTAAGCAATTAGAGTTCCTTGCTCATTTGTGAGCATTGAATGAGATAATATTGATAAAAGTATGACCTATCAAATTTAAACTGATTATTTATTAGTTAGGTTATATAATTATAACTACGATTATATTACATTCTTTGTACTCTCCAGGTTTATAGCACATAACCTAGCAAAACTGTATTTAATAGGATTATTGGGTCACATGTTGGTAGTCATTATTTTCCATTCTTCCCTTTCATCAGGGCCAGGTCTAGAGTTAGGAGAGTGAAGCTCTTAGGAAAATTTCAGAGGCTCTCAGTCCTACTCAGGGCTGATCCTGCACTTGCACGGGTTTTCATGTGGGTCTTCCCTTCCATATTTCACCCTGGGCATCTCTTGTCTCACCGCTTGCCCCAGCCTGTCTTTATCTCTGCATCCTGGTGGGAATGTACATTGTCCACCAAATTTAGCATAGGTAGAGAATCATGAGTAAGGAGCACAGTCTCCCCTGGATGGACTGACTTGAATTATCATCTGCTAGTTGTGTGAGTTCCTGCAAGGTACACAATCTCTCAGGACCACAGTCCTCGCAGCTAAAAGTGAGCCAGCTGTTGTTCCAACACCCGGGTTGTTCTGTGAACTAAATCATTTAATGTATGTGAAACAGCTTGTAGAAGCTCTGGCACTTATAAAGGTCTATGTAAGTGCTAGTTATTATTATTACAATGAAAAACTAAGTTTTATTCTTCTGAATTTTAATCAGAGTTCTACACAACTTGAAACAATACTCTGTAATTAGCTTTTCTTTGTATCATGTGATTACTAGGGAATGGAGTGTGATTTAATGCAATCATCAAGTGTTATGAAATTCCCAAACAATTCAACTCTCAAGTTGCAAATTCTCCATGAATTTTTTGACAAAAATTTTTTTGTAATATTATCTTTACTCTGAAATCTAATACCTATAGTATGCATCACCATTAAGGCTTTAGTGTTGCAATTTGGCCAATTCATTTTGTTCACTTTTTTTTTTTAACTGGCACTAAGTTATTTGAGGGGTAAGGGCAGTGACTATTTTCCTATTTGGGATCAATATAGACCCAAGAAAATTACGGTACACTTAATATGGTACTTAGTATTTGATGCTTCGATGAACTAAAGCAGTAGATGGTGTTTAAATGAAATCATCACTCTTAAAAGGGAGAAAAGAATTAATACGTGAGAGAATAAAAAAATCCAATCTTTATGTATCACTTTTAAGAATGGCTACATTTAATTTAAATAATTTTGTTCTTATTACATGAGTATACTCGCTTACAGTGCTAAATAAATTATAATTTCTAATTGTATAAGTCCAACTTTTTGATACTTAAATTATCAACGTATACCATGAAACACGTAAGATTTGTGTATGTTATTCTCAGTAGCGGACAAAGTAGAAAAAGCAAATATTTACTCTGTGCTCTCACTAAATTGTCTATATTATACATCTTTCTTATAAATGTTTAAGTACTTATTAATTAAAGAAAATAAATCTTAATGTTCTAATATTGCTATTTTTAAACTCAAGTCTCCATTCCCTGGAAAAATCCAAATGATTAAGGGGATATATGACAATATTCCAAATCAGTTTGATGTTGGTCATATCAACATCTCTATGTATTTCAGCTACGTCTGTATATTTAGTATAAATTAGCAAATTAAACTCTGTAATTAATTTAGAAATCACTATTGAACTGAAAATTATTTCATTATTTCATACATTTTAAATTTAAAAACATTTATTTTTACCTTTAAAATAAATGTTCCTTGAATTCCCCAAAAGTTGGAATTGTATTAACTAGATCATTTTATATTAAATCTATTTTTTAAAATATCATCAGGGCTATAATTAATTTAAAAATGCTTTTTATAATATCTTGGCTCAAAACCAAGCTTATCTCCATTATTATTTATTATACTTACACAAAATACATCAGATTCAAGTTTTTGTATTTCAAAATAATTTAATATTTTATTTAAAAATAAATTATATTTAATTGAATCAGAAATATATGGAGATGCTTTAACATGACACATTTGCTATTATATATTAAATATTAATTTTAATAAAAATTAATGAACTGAAGTTTATGAGTATAAAATAGTTCATATTTACCATACTTATTTGAGTTCATGCTGATTATTTTCTCACTGAAGAGGGTTTAAATATTTATAATACTTTAGCTGAAATCACTTATTTAATCAAAGACATTCAACTTACCTTTAAAATATTCTGTTCTTTCCAGAAATGAAGGGCTCCTTAATAGTTTCTCTACCCCATGAGATCTCTTCGACCAGATGACATTACATTTCCAATTAAAAGCATCATTTAGCACTCTATGGTTTGTTTTATTTTATTTTTCCCAGCTAGCTCTCACTCTACCTATAATACTTTCACTTCAGCCTCTCCATGGATAGAGTGCACAGCACATTTTTATTTCTTAGACTTGAATAGGACGCTGAGCAACATAACTGGAGATCATCCAAAACTGACACACACCCAATCCATGTTCTATTATGAACACTCCATAGTGAGCCTCTAATCAATTAAACTGAGCTTGCATCACAATTTCCTGAGCATGTTTTTCTTATATTCGCCTCTAAAATAGATTTCTTAATCAGCATTCAGTGTTCTGCGCATGTAATAGTTGTAAATGCCCTGATAATAAGTACAATTTTAATCTCTAAATCTTATGTTATTGATTCCTATATGAGCACCAGGTAAACCTGAGAGATAGCTGTTAGATTATTATACCTAGATTAAAAAATTAATTTTAGAACCCCTGTTAATATTAATAGGAGAAAGAGTTTTCTTTTTAATGCAGCATTTTATTACCTTTTCTCAATTTCATTTCTAGTGTGTATGCAGTGTTAAGAGAAAATAATATCAAACTTCATGTAGAACAAAATAAAATACTTGAATTTCCCAAATGAGATAATGGGAAAGGTGCCAGCAACATAGTCTGTGTCTTCTGGGCTTCAATTCTGGGAAAGACAATTATTTCCAGCATTTAGTTTAAGAATGTTGGCTTGGATCCAGTTCCTTCTGTCAAAAATAGGATTTGCTTCCTGTTATTTTGTAAATAGTGACTTCTAAGGGTTTATGATTACAAAGAAAAAATATTTCCAAGAGAAGGAACTCCTATGGTAGTGTGATAAGAGAGAGTGACTCAAAGTAATTACAAAGTATCAGGGGACACATGACAGAGATCATGGAAGGTGAGTGAGGAGTGGGTCATGAGAGAAGCCCGCCAGGCCTGAGCTACTGCAGATGCACATTCAAAATGTAGCTATGCTGGAAAGGAGTTCTAAAGCCTCATAATTAGCACAGTGTAGTATTATGCATGAATAGAGAGATATTCTGATACCATAGGATAGAAAATTCAGAAAAGAAGACTCAAATGTATGATCCAATACCAAGATAGCATAACAAGTTTGCAAAATATAGACTTTAAATTATTGTTATTGGCATTGCACAGTACCCTTTGAGTAAAAATTATATATTTCTATTAATATTTCATTTCACACTAAAACAGGAAAATTTCAAATGATGCATAGGTTTAAATATTGTATTCAAAGTGAAATAATGAAAGCATTCTAAATTAGTTTGTATAATTTTGAAGCAAGGAAAGATTAACTTTGGCTCAAAATTAGAATTGAGGATACAAAAATTTTTAAAATTAACTACATAAAAATAGGTAATTCTACTTAGTGGAAATGAACATGCACAAAAGGTAAAGTTAAACTAGCATTGATGAAATTGGAAAAAATACGTCTTATCTCAGCTAACCTGTTATTTTACATTATGAATAAGATGTTTTTTAACTATGAAGGAAAAATCTAAAATAAAATTAGAAAAATGAGACAAACAGATTAAGGAACAGTTCACAGGAAAGGGAGGAAAATCATCCTTTAAACATATGGAGGAATACTCAGTTACATTCAAGAAAAAGGAATGAAAATTTGTACAGCATGGATGTAGTTTGTAAAACAGTCTAAGACACTTCCTCAAGCAATCTCTTACAAAAACACATTTTATACACTGTGAGAATGCAAATGCCCAAACCCATGGAGAAGAATTGGGCACCTTCACCTATTCCTTGAATCAATAAACATGCATGGGTATGATTTTATGCAGTTTCGCATTGGTCAGCATTGTTTGTACCACTGAAAGGTGATGTCACCCATGTGTGAATGATCATGTGGACCATCTCTCTCTGACTTAATGAGCTTTCATGTTGATGCTGTCATCTTTTTATTTTTCTCCCACAGTTATCTGATTCCTTCAAAATAGGAGTTTTATAATTTAGCCAAATTTGTCTAGTGGTTTCAGAAGGAAGACTGGCTTGCTGTGACCCTGTACATCACAACCAGAAATGGAAGTTATTTCTTGATATTTTTAATGTTCCTAATTATATTCAGCTATTTTTAAGTATTTCCATTTATAAAAGGTTTCATTTATTTATCAACGGCATCACCAGTGCTGGCAAATGGATTTTATTAGTCGATTATCTGTTTGTTTGTTTTGAAGAAAAGGGCAATTGATTTGACTGATTTGGTTGCAGGCTAAAATAGAAGCATGTCATCAAAAGAAAAAACATTAGGTTTTTGGTTTCATTATAAATATGGTGTATTCATTAAAGAAAATTTAGACAGTAGAGGGAAAACTAGAACAACAAATCTTTCTCTCAAGTGTGACATTTTGATATATTTCTTTCATCTTTTTTAGGCATAGTTTTGTTTGATTCAAATATTATGTCCTATAGAAAAGTTTATGGTGGAGACCTTCAGGATGGCAGAGGAGTAAGATGTAGAGATCACCTTCCTCCGCACAAATACATCAGAAATACATCTACATATGGAACAACTCCTACAGAACACCTACTGAATGCTGGCAGAAGACCTCAGACTTCCCAAAAGGAAAAGATGCCCTCAGGCGACCTACACACAGAGGCAGGACTAATCCAAAGCTGAACCCCAGGAGCTGTGTGAACAAAGAAGAGAAAGGGAAATTTCTCCCAGCAGCCTCAGGAGCAGTGGATTAAATCTCCACAATCAACTTGAAGTACCCTGACTCTGTGGAATACCTGAATAGACAACGAAATCATCCCAAAATTGAGGTGGTGGACTTTGGGAGCAAGTGTAGACTTGGGGTTTGCTGGATGCGACTGACTGGATCTGGTTCTATGTTTATATTAGTTTAGTATTTAGAGTTTATTATCATTGGTAGATTTGTTTATTGATTTGGTTGCTCCCTTCCTTTTTTTTTTATATATAGATATATATATATTTTTCTTTTTTCTCTGTTTGTGAGTGTGTATGTGTATGCTTCTTCGCGTGATTTTGTCTGTATAGTTTTACTTTACCATTTGTCCTAGGGTTCTGTGTGTCCATTATTTATTTATTTATTTTTAGTATAGTTTTTAGTGCTTGTTATCATTGGTGGATTTGTTTTCTGGTTGGGTTGCTCTCTACTTTCTTTCTTTCTTTTTATTACTATTTAAATTTTTAATTTTTAATAATTTTTTTATTTTAATAACTTTATTTCTTTTTACTTTATTTTTCCTTTCTTTCTTTCTTTTTTTCTCCTTTTATTCTGAGCCGTGTGGCTGACAGGGTCTTGGTGCTCCAGCCGGGTGTCAGGTCTGTGCCTCTGACATGGGAGAGCTGAGTTCAGGACCTTGGTCCACCAGAGACCTCCTGGCTCCACATAATATCAAATGGCGAAAGCTCTCCCAGAGATCTCCATCTCAACGCTAAGACCCAGCTCCACTCAAAAACCAGTAAGCTACAGTGCTGGACACGCTATGCCAAACAACCAGCAAGACAGGAACACAACCCCACCCATTAGCAGAGAGGCTGCCTAAAATCATAATAAGGTCACAGACACCCCAAAACACACCACTGGATGAGGTCTTGCCCACCAGAAAGACAAGATGCAGCCTCATCCATCAGAAAACAGGCACTAGTCCCCTGCACCAGGAAGCCTACACAACTCACTGAACCAACCTTAGCCACTGCAGGCAGACACCAAAAACAGCGGGAACTACAAACTTGCAGCCTGTGAAAAGGAGACCCCAAACACAGTAAGTTAAGCAAAATGAGAAGACAGAGAAACACACAGCAGATGAAGGAACAAGGTTAAAACCCATCAGACCAAACAAAGAAGAGGAACTAGGCAGTCTACCAGAAAAAGAATTCAGAGAAATGATAGTAAAGATGATCCAAAATCCTGGAAATAGAATGGAGAAAATATAAGAAATGTTTAGCAAGGACCTAGAAGAACTAAAGAGCAAACAAACAATGATGAACAACACAATAAATGAAATTAAAAATGCTCTAGAAGGAATCAATAGCAGAATAACTAAGGCAGAAGAACGGATAAGTGACCTGGAAGATAAAATAGTGGAAATAACTACTGCAGAGCAGAATAAAGAAAAAAGAATGAAAAGAATTGAGGACAGTCTCAGAGACTTCTGGGACAACATTAAACACACCAACATTCGAATGATAGGGGTCACAGAAGAAGAAGAGAAAAAGAAAGGGACTGAGAAAATATTTGAAGAGATTATAGTTGAAAACTTCCCTAATATGGGAAAGGAAATAGTCAAGCAAGTCCAGGAAGCACAGAAAGTCCCATACAGAATAAATCCAAGGAGAAACACACCAAGACACATATTAATCAAACTATTAAAAATAAAATACAAAGAAAAAATATTAAAAGTAGTAAGGGAAAAGCAACAAATAACATACAAGGGAAAACCCATAAAGTTAACAGCTGATCTTTCAGCAGAAACTCTGCAAGCCAGAAGGGAGAGGCAAGACATATTTAAAGTGATGAAAGTTAAAAACTTACAACCAAGATTGCTCTACCCAGCAAGGATCTCATTCAGTTTGATGGAGAAATTAAAACCTTTACAGACAAGCAAAAGCTAAGAGAATTCAGCACCCCCAAAGTAGCTTTACATGAAATGCTAAAGGAACTTCTCTAGGCAAGAAACACAAGAGAAGGAAAAGAGCTACAATAACAAACTCACAACAATTAAGAAAATGGTAATAGGAACATACATGTCGATAATTATCTTAAATGTAAATGGATTAAACGCTTCAACCAAAAGACATAGACTGGCTGAATGGATACAAAAACAAGACCTGTATATATGCTGTGTACAAGAGACACACTTCAGACCTAGGGACACATACAGACTGAAAGTGAGGGGATGGAAAGAGATATTCCATGCAAATGGAAATCAAAAGAAAGCTGGAGTAGCAATTCTCATATCAGACAAAATAGACCTTAAAATAAAGTTACAAGACACAAAGAAGGACACTACATAATGATGAAGGGATCAATCCAAGAAGAAGATATAACAATTGTAAATATTTATGAGCCCAACATAGGAGCACCTCAATACATAAGGCAAATGAGAGCAGCCATAAAAGGTGAAATTGACAGTAACACAATAATAGTAGGTGACTTTAACACCCCACTTTTACCAATGGACAGATCATCCAAAATGAAAATAAATAAAGCAACACAAGCTTTAAATGATACATTAAACAAGATGGACTTAATTGATATTTATAAGGCATTCCATCCAAAACCAACAGAATACACTTTCTTCTCAAGGGCTCATGGAACATTCTCCAGGATAGATCCTACCTTGGGTCACAAATCAAGCCTTGGTAAATTTAAGAAAATTGAAACTGTATCAAGTATATTTTCCGACAGCAATGCTATGAGACTAGATATCAATTACAGGAAAAAATCTGTAAAAAATACAAACATATGGATGCTAAACCATACATTACTTAATAACCAAGAGATCACTGAAGAAATCAAAGAGGAAATCAAAAAATACCTAGAAACAAATGACAATGAAAACACGATGACCCAAAACCTATGGGATTCAGCAAAAGCAGTTCTAAGAGGGAAGTTTATAGCAATACATTCCTACCTCAAGAAACAAGAAACATCTCAAATAAACAACTTAACCTTACACCTAAAGCAATTAGAGAAAGAACAAAAAACCCCCAAAGTTAGCAGAAGGAAAGAAATCATAAAGATCAGATAAGAAATAAATGAAAAAGAAATGAAGGGAATGATAGCACAGATCAATAAAACTAAAAGCTGGTTTCCGAGGAGATAAATAAAATTGATAAACCATTAGCCAGACTCATCAAGAAAAAAAAGGAGAAGACTCAAATCAATAGAATTAGAAATGAAAAAGGAGAACAACTGACACTGCAGAAATACAAAGGATCATGAGAGAGTACTACAAGCAACTATATGCCAATAAAATGGACAACCTGGAAGAAATGGACAAGTTCTTAGAAAAGCACAATCTTCTGAGACTGAAGCAGGAAGAAATAGAAAATATAAACAGACCAATCAAAAGCACTGAAATTGAAACTGTGATTAAAAATCTTCCAACAAACGAAAGCCCAGGACCAGATGGCTTCACAGGAGAATTCTGTCAAACATTTAGAGAAGCGTTAACATCTATCCTCAAACTCTTCCAAAATATAGCAGAGGGAAGAACACTCCCAAACTCATTCTACGAGGCCGCCATCACCCTGATACCAAAACCAGACAAAGATGTCACAAAGAAGAGAACTACGGGCCAATATCACTGATGAACATAGATGCAAAAATCCTCAACAAAATACTAGCAAACAGAATCCAACAGTGCTTTAAAAGGATGATACACCATGATCAAGTGGGGTTTATCCCAGGAATGCAAGGATTCTTCAATATACGCAAATCAACCAATGTGATACACCATATTCACAAACTGAAGGAGAAAAACGATATGATCATCTCAATAGAGGCGGAAAAAGTTTTTGACAAAATTTAACATCCATTTATGATAAAAACCCTCCAAAAAGTAAGCATAGAGGGAACTTACCTCAACATAATAAAGGCCATATATGACAAACCCACAGCCAACATCGCTCTCAATGGTGAAAAACTGAAACCATTTCCTCTAAGATCAGGAACAAGACAAGGTTGCCCACTCTCACCACTATTATTCAACATAGTTTTGGAAGCTTTAGCCACAGCAATCAGAGAAGAAGAAGAAATAAGTGGAATCCAAATTGGAAAAGAAGAAGTAAAGCTGTCACTGTTTGCAGATGACATGATACTATACATAGAGAATCCTAAAGATGCTGCCAGAAAACTACTAGAGCTAATCAATGAATTTGGTAAAGTAGCAGGATACAAAATTAATGCACAGAAATCTCTTGCATTTCTATACACTAATGACGAAAAATCTGAAAGTGAAATTAAGAAAACACTCCCGTTTACCATTGCAACAAAAAGAATAAAATACCTAGGAACAAACCTTCCTAAGGAGACAAAAGACCTGTATGCAAAAAACTATAAGACACTGATGAAAGAAACTAAAGATGATACAAACAGATGGAGAGATATACCATGTTCTTTGATTGGAAGAATCAACATTGTGAAAATGACTGTACTACCCAGAGCAATCTATAGATTCAATTCAATCCCTATCAAACTACCAATGGCATTTTTCACAGAACTAGAACAAAAAATTTCACGATTTGTATGGAAACACAAAAGACCCCGAATAGTCAAAGCAATCTTGAGAAAGAAAAACGGAGCTGGAGGAATCAGGCGTCTGGACTTCAGACTATACTACAAAGCTACAGTCATCAAGACAGTATGGTACTGGCACAAAAACAGAAATATAGATCAATGGAACAGGATAGAAAGCACAGAGATAAACCCACGCACATATGGTCACCTTATTTTTGATTAAGGAGGCAAGAAGATACAATGGAGAAAAGACAGCCTCTTCAATAAGTGGTGCTGGGAAAATTGGACAGCTACATGTAAAGGAATGAAATTAGACCACTCCCTAACACCATACACAAAAATAAACCGAAAATGGATTAAAGACCTAAATGTAAGGCCAGACACTATCAAACTCTTAGAGGAAAACATAGGCAGAACACTCTATGACATAAATCACAGCAAGATCCTTTTTGACCCACCTCCTAGAGAAATGGAAATAAAAACAAAAATAAACAAACGGGACCTAATGAAACTTAAAAGCTTTTGCACAGCAAAGGAAACCATAAACAAGACCAAAAGACAACCCTCAGAATGGGAGAAAATATTTGCAAACAAAGCAACTGATAAAGGATTAATCTCCAAAATATACAAGCAGCTCAGGCAGCTCAATATCAAAAAAAACGAACAACCCAATCCAAAAATGGGCAGAAGACCTAGATAGACATTTCTCCAAAGAAGATATACAGATTGCCAACAAACACATGAAAGAATGCTCAACATCACTAATCACTAGAGAAATGCAAAGCAAAACTACAATGAGGTATCACCTCACACTGGTCAGAATGGCCATCATCAAAAAATCTAGAAACAATAAATGCTGGAGAGGGTGTGAAGAAAAAGGAACCCTCTTGCACTGTTGGTGGGGATGTAAATTGATACAGCTACTATCGGGAACAGTATGGAGGTTCCTTCAAAAACTAAAAATAGAACTACCATATGATCCAGCAATTCCACTATTGGGCATATACCCTGAGAATACCATAATTCAAAAAGAGTCATGTACCACAATGTTGATTACAGCTCTATTTACAATAGCCAGGGCATGGAAGCAATGTAAGTGTCCACCGACACATGAATGGATAAAGAAGATGTGGCATATATATACAAGGGTACATTACTCAGCCGTAAAAAGAAGCGAAACTGAGTTATTTGTAGTGAGGTGGATGGACCTAGAGTCTGCCATACAGAGTGAAATAAGTCAGAAAGAGAAAAACAAATACCATATGCTAACACATATATATGGAATCTAAAAAAAAAAATGGTTCTGCCGAACCTAGGGGCAGGACAGGAATAAAGACGCAGATGTAGAGAATGGACTTGAGGACAAGGGGACTGGGAAGGGTAAGCTGGGACGAAGTGAGAGAGTAGCATTGACATAAATACACTACCAAATGTAAAATAGATAGCTAGTGCGAAGCAGCTGCATAGCACAGGGAGATCAGCTAAGTGCTTTGTGACCACCTAGAGGGGTGGGATAAAGAGGGTGGGAGGGAGACGCAAGAGGGAGGGGATATGGGGATATATGTATATGTACAGCTAATTCAGTTTGTTATACAGCAGAAACTAACACACCATTGTAAATCAATTATACTCCAATAAAGATGTTAGAAAAAAAGCCCCTTAGCAGAGAAAATATTTCTAATAAATAAATAAAGCAGACTCAGTTTATCAGGAACGTGATACTGACTGGTAATAGAAGACCTGAACTTAGTAACAGAATGAATCTGTGTTCTAGTTGTAATTCTAATAGCATGAGAGAAAATCATATTTTGATCCCTGGTAACACATTTTTCTATTTATAATTTTCTTTTATTAGTGCAATAGGTAAAGCTGTTGCTAGAACTCATACGGTTAAGTCACTGGAGTCACACTGGTTTTTCTGTGTGTTGGTGTTGAGACTTGTCCATCAGTGTCGTGTGTCAGGTCATTGTTACATCTTCCATGTGAAGCCATATGCTAGTTAAACCAGCACAGGAACTCCACTTTTCCTTCTCTTTCTCTAAATCATGAATGGGAAACTTATACAAACTCTGCTGTCTTCTTTTTTTTTTTATGATTTGTGTAGATAGATAGAATATACAGCAGGTCAAAGAAAGAGCTATATTGGAACTCAAGCCATGCTAGTCCTAACATACTCCAGTGATATGATGTTACCATTACACTAAGCAGCCTTGCAGAAGAAAAATTTGCCGTTAAGATACACATAAATGTCCCTTCACCTCCAAAGTATTTTCTTTAATTGAACTTGTGTCCAGGTTATAAAACTCTGATTCTTTATTTTACCATCTGGGTTTTATTAACAGGAAAAAAAATTACTTGTTATGTCCAACAAATTATTTCTTCTTTTCCCTGGATACAGTTAGACTTCGATTCCTTGCACTTCCCAAATTTATTGATCTAAAATATAGACAGGATGTAGTTTATAATCTCAGTGTGTGAGCAATGCACCTCTGTACTAATAGAATGAAGATTTTGATTTTGATTTAACAGTACCATGAATATTGCATCCCAGGCTTACCCAAATCCTGACCTCTGTAGACTTCAAGTTGCATGAGAGCACAGCTCAGACATCTTTCTTGAGATGTCTAACGCTTAATACAGTGCCTTGCACAAAAGGCATGTTTGTTATTTTAAGCCACCAATTCTTCGTAACTTGTTACAGTAGCAATAGGAAACTGATACTCTATATAGTAAAGTATCTACCATCTCTTTCTATTCACCCTCTCCTTCTTTACTTTACTTCATAGTACTCACCCTCTTCAACTAAGGAATATCAGTAGGTGTTTATTTTATATATTTCCAAATAACATGTAAGCACCTTGATAGCATGACATTCTTCTTGTTCACTGCTTCATCTCTAGCAAATATAACATTTCTTGGCACAGAGTAGTAAGTAATATATATGTACTAAATGTATGAAAGTATACACAATTGGATTAATTTATTGATATTGAACCACAAATATTATTGAATTAGTATTATATCATGCCAAAAAAACAAGTGGAACTGATTGGAACCATACATTTTTGAAAGCAATACATATCTGACCGATACAGTTTTGGTCCTTCATGCTCACACCTTGCCTCTTTACATTAAGTTTTTGGGTGTGTTGTTTTCATGCTGATAAGACCCAAAGATGTGAAGGTAAATACAAAGGTGTGATAGGAAAGTATTCTCAAGTTAAACTGCACTGCTATTTTTTGATTGGCTTTAATACTAAATAGTAGATCAAAAGATGTCTCTACTTCTTCCTCCTGACTCAACTCTTCTGGAAGGCACAGCCATTGGTTGCCCAAGTGGGGAATGTGAGCATACGGTGAGGCAAAAAAAGTTCTGATATTTGAGATTTGTAAAGGAAGGGAGTTGAATATTGTGAAAGTGTCATGAGTTAACTGGGTATGAAAAAATAGGAATAAATTAGCCACAGATAAGGAAATCATTTCTAAGATTGCCTTAGTTTGTAGCCCAAGTAAGCAGAGAACTTATATGTGTCAGAGACTGGGTCAGGGGTTTGGTATGAGGCATATTTGGCTTAGAATGTCAGTTCTACCTATTAATAGTTTCATGATCGAAGAGAGTTTCCTTATTGCAATGTTGATGATGTGGAAACTGAGAAGGAAGGAATAAAATAATCTCTAGTTGCAAAACTTTGAGTCACTATAAATGAATTGTCTGGTACACACATGATCCACTGCTGAAATCCACTGCTCCCTACTATTATGGACACCAGATCATGGAGAAATCATATATGTATATATTTGTTTTTCATCTGAGTGATACCATCATATTCTGCAGCTAAAGAGCTATACAAACCTGAACGCATGGCAGGTTGGAATCATACACGTGTGAAGGAATTCCTTCTGGTAGGTTTAACTGAAAATCCTAATTTGCAGATTCCTCTCTTTTTGCTGTTTACCCTTATTTATTTTATCACTCTGGTAGGTAAGTGTGGGATGATCATATTGATCTGGCTAAATGCCCAGCTTCATACTCCAATGTACTTCTTCCTTAGCAACCTCTCTTTTTGTGATATCTGCTATTCTACTGTCTTTGCACATAAAATGCTGGTTGACTTCTTTTCAAAACACAAGTCCAGCACATTTTCTGGCTGTGTTCTACAAAGTTTCTTTTTTGCAGTGTATGTAAGCACAGAAGGCATCCTCCTGCCTATGATGGCTTATGAACGCTGTGTAGCAATAGTCAACCCCCTGCTGTATACAGCCATTATGACCCAAAGGGATTGTATTCAGATGGTTCTAGTATGTTACTTGGCGGGACTCATTAACTCCCTGACACACACGATAGTTTTGCTCAAACTAGACTTCTGTGGTCCTAACATTGTGAATCATTATTTCTATGATATTCCCCCTCTTCTGAGGCTCTCTTGTTCAGATGCCCATAACAATGAAATGCTGCTTTTGATATTCTTTGGGGTCCTTGCAATGTTCACTTTTATTATCATCATGGTCTCTTACATTCGCATCATCATTGCCATCCAGAGAATCCGCTCAGCTGAGGGGAGGCTCAAAGCCTTCTCCACTGTGCCTCCCATCTGACTGCCGTGACTTTACTCTATGGGTCTGTGACCTTTAGTTACATCCAGCCAAGCTCTCAGTATTCCTTGGAACAGGAGAAAGTCTCTAATGTGTTTTATACGTTGCTGATCCCCATGCTAAACCCACTGATTTATAGTCTGAGGAATAAGGATGTGAAGGACGCAGCCAGATGGTCAGTATGGCAGAAGAGAACCTCCACTTGACTCAATCTTGTCTATGGCTTTGCAAACCTAACATTAATCTGAAAATAGATAGACTTTCTTTAAAATTGTATCACAGATACAATCACAAACACAACCGTAATCAAGACTCTCTCATGCAATTTGAGACACAAGTGTTGAGTACAAGAAGACTGTAAATCACTCTATTTCACCATTCTTTTTTTTTTTGTGACTTAATAGCTTCACTCTTGAAAAACTGATATTTTTTTTCTAACAAATCCTCATGATAAACTCTGAAAGAGCTCACCATGGATTTCAAAGGATCTGACATTGAGTCAAATCAAAAGAATACTCCAACAGTAGGCATTTATCAAATGCATTGCTATGCCAGAGAAAAACTGAAATGTTTCCTTGGCATGGTTTTCTTAGATCATACCATTATTTTTTGTTCTAAAAATGCCATCACTCAAGTAAAAACATATTCTTCAATTTTGCATTTAAATTGCATATCTTAATAGTATCTTAGAAAAATGGCTTAGAAAAATGTCTAATATAAACTCTCATTAGTTATAATTTGTTCATTCAACACATTTTTATTGAGTTATGTTTATTGTACTCTGTGTGATCCAAACCTAAAGAGATTTAAGGTATGGAGCTATAGCTGTTAGAAGATTGGCAATGGAGGAATATGGTAAGTGGGAAGGACTATTAAAATATAAGAAAATATACGAATTTAGTTCTAGCATGGATTTCTAAAGCAAAAGCAGTAGAAAATATGCCTGGCAAGTTATTTAAGGCCATATGTATGTAAGTCCTTTAATGCTAGTATAACATGTTTTAGACTCTCTCAATCATTAATAAATAAAACTATCAATGAAATGCAAATAGCATGCTTTAAGAAATTTCCCAGGATATTACTGTTATCAACATTTTGGGAAGTCAAGGAACAAATTAGGGAAAAGTTATCCTGATATGGGTAAGAAGTGTTGCAGGTGAGCAATACAGAGAAGCGGACAAATTCAAGAGACACTTCATGAAAATCATCCACAACACTTGAGAAATGATTAGAGTTTCTTTTTCTTTTTTCTTTTTCTTTTCTTTCTTTCTTTCTTTTTTTTTTTTTAGAGAAAAAGCTTTACATGACTGGGAGGCTTTGAACATGTGTCACTAGTCAGATGAATTGGTTAAGAGAAAAAAATATATAGATGTAAGATCTGCACGTCATTAGAATTTCTAAAGGAAGTCTTTCTGTGAAGAGAGTATAGCCAAGAACAATGCCAAAGAGGTGAGAGTTTTCCTAGAATGTTCAAGAAATAACAAAAGATCAGAACTGGAAAAAAGAGGGAAAGAAGAGGTGAAGCAAGAGATGTCGCCAGAGAGGAAAAGAGACCCAGATTATGTCTGGTATATGTACAGGCTTTGAATCTGAGTGAAGAAAAAGGTACAGTGGGGAGTCAGAAAAGTGACATGATCCAACTTACAACTGAACAAGCTCATTCTGGCTGAAGTATAGAGAATAAATAGACCATACCATGGCAGAAGTGGAAGACAGAAGTCCAGGAACAAAGATGCACAACAATTTAGTGAAGAGTTGATGGCATGTTAGACCAGCGTTGACATGGTGAAAATTTTGAGAAAAACTAATACAAGGTATTGTGCAGATGTTAGACCTGGCAAGATGGTGAGGGAAAGAGAGGAGTCAAAGATGACTCCAAGATTGTTTTAACAGGCAAGTAAACAAAATACAGTAACACATCCAAAAACCTACAATGTATATATTTTTTCAAGCACATACAATATTTTCCAATTTGAACATATTATGGGGCCAAGAAAAAGTCTGAATACACATCAAAGGATAGTGTATACTAGTTCCATAACAGTGAACAAGATACTTAAATTTGCTAAACACAATTTGTTTACTTGTAAAGAGAGAATAAACATACCACTTCTAAGTTTTATAGATAGATAGGTAGATGAATTAGATAGATGATAGATAGATTAGATAGATAGATAGCTATACAAATATAAATATAGATACAGATATGCCTCTGTTAAGAGCTGAAATTCTACAAGAGAGAAACAATATGAAAAGTTGTATAATTCAGTAAAGTTCAAGGATCTCGGACTTTAAATGAGTCAAAATATTGCAAAAAACAATTATGTGATACAGCACACTGAACAGAGCTTGTAGAGTTTTATGGGGAGATGACTATGTCACCTAATGTTAGATCTCAAAACTTGAGAAAGCATGAATATGTACTGGATATTGTAAAATAATATCATATAATTATAATGCATAAACAAATACATGTATAAATTTATTTTTAATTTATAAAAATATACTTTTTTTAAAAGAAAGTGTTTATGTGAGTGGGAGATTTTGTATGTCTCACTAGTAAGATAAATTAGTTAAGAGGAAAGAAATAGGTATAAGATCTGCATGCCATTAGAATTTTATGTCTCTATATAGATGAGATGAGAGAGAAGTTGAGAGAGGGATAAAACAAATGTAGCAATTGCAATTGGTATTTATAGCAAAGTGATACATGAACAATTGTTTATTCTTGCAAATTTGTATTTTTCCTGAATCTCTTCTGTAAGCTTGACATGTTTCCAAAAAAAAAGTTGAGGAAAACATAGGGAAAAGCGCTTATAAGATGAGAGACCACTTTTACTTCTGGATGGACGGTTGTAGTTAAAACAGCATTTATGCAAAAATAACAAGAAAAGCAAGATAAGATACAAATGTTATCTGTTGATAAAAGTGAGTAGCTGTTAAGGAAAAGAGAACTGAAGTGCTTTAGAATTCAGAGAGGTGTAAACTTAGAGAAGTGAGCTGATCTTTGTCTTACTGATACACAGCACACTGGAAAATGCAGTCTTGTGGTGCATGGCGGGTTCTGCAAGTGTTCAGAGGAACCAGTGGAGTTTTCAGCAGATGCTTTGCAGGTTTCACTACACGTGGTTGTATTTCCTCTCACAGCATTAGACGTATTCTGGACCTGAGCTGGCCCAGAGACCAAATAAGTAAATAAACAGATAGAGGGACAGACAGACAATAGATGATAGATAGACAGATAGATAGATAGATAGATAGATAGATAGATAGATAGACAGATAGATAAATGATTGGTATAAAGACTGACTTAAGTGGAGAACTTCTGAAAAGCAGAGAGGAACTTTTGGCAGTGTCCCAAATAATACAAATATTAAAGATTGCAATCCATCAAAGGGAGGGCTACAGATTCAGATTCTGAACCTGTGTCCTGTGACTACTCTGGGGAAAGAGAAAACTGGAGCTTTATACAGTCTTGTGGTCTGGCAAGATGAACTGGGCTATCTGGGAGCTTAACCACACAGCTGTTTTTCCCCACAGGAAATGGGATGGGAAGGGGGTAGAAGGGTCTAAGAAGCTGGTTCTGGGCTACAGGGGCAGACTGACATCTTTTGCACTCTTGTGGTGCTCAGAAGACACCACATCCTGCTAGAAGGAAGAGCCAGCAGCAAAGGTAGTATAGGTCTCCTCCTCAAAATGTTTGCCAGATTTTGATCCTGCTTTTAGTCAGACACAGAAGGGCTAGAATTTTCTTTCTGAAGCACAAGGAGATTCAGACTCTGGAGAGTCAGACTGAGCTGGAAAGATGAAGTGAAATCTTTCTCAGTCTCTAGGTGCTTGGTTGTCAACATCCCACCGGAGGCAAGAGGCATGCATCAAATGCAAGGCCAGTAGCCCCCTCAAGATATTTGCTGGAATTTGAAGATGTGCAGGGCAGGAGGCTAATTTCGCACCTTCATATGTTAAAACTGGATTTTCTGCAGTGTTTGAGGGCTGGAGAGAGAGAGAGAGAAAGAGAGGGGCCCACCTCCTAATCAATATCTTGGGAATTCTATACCCCAGAATAGGGACAAACTGGAAGGAAAATGAGTTCTGACTCCAAACCAGTCCAGTCCCAGCCCAATTAATTATTGAATTAACAAAGTGAAACCCTCCCGTGTAGAAGGTAATGTTATCTCTAGTTTCTATGAACCTTTTATTCATAGGCAATAAGCCAGAAAGTAAGAAAAAGAGTGAAAAAAAGTACAGAATAAAAGCAGGACCATAGGACACCTAAATGTTGGAGATAGAAAAGGACTTCAAAAAATACTATGATTAACATATTAGAGAAAATAGAGAAAAAGTTAGAAAAAAATGTTTATGATGAAATATTTCAAGAGAGAAATAAATTTAAACGGAAACATTCTATTCTCAGCGTCTATGAAGTGGCTATTTTAGATACCTCTTATAAGGGGAAACATGCAGCATTTGTCCTTTGGAGACTGTCTTATTTCACTAGGTAGAGTGGCTTTCAGTTTAATCCATGTTATTATCCATGTTATGCAAATGGCAGGTTTTCTCTCTTTTCTAACGCTGACTAATACACCATTTTATGAATATAATTACATTTTCTTCATACACTCTTTAATGACGATGGGCATTGGGTTGTTTTCATATTTGGCTTTTGTGAATAATGCTGCAATGGACATGGGATAGCAGGTATCTCTCTGGCAGCAAGGGGAAATGGGGAACTGTTGTTCAATGGGCATAGAGTTTCACTTATGGGAGATGAATAAATTCTAGACGTCCGTAGTATAACATACAGCTTATAGTTAACAATACTCTTTTGTGTACTTGAAATTTTGTTAAGAGGTTAGATCTTACATTAAGTGTTCCTACAACAACAAGAAAAAAGTCAAACAAAACAAAACAAAGAGACAGGAGGAAACTTCTAGAGATGTTGAATATGTCTATTACCTAGATTGTGGTGATGGTTTCATGGATGTAGGCATATGTCCAGATTCATCAAAATCTATGTATTCAGTATGTGCATTGCTTTATATATCAATTATACATCATTAAAATTGTTTAAAAGAAAAGAGAAACAAATGGCATTGTAAAATGAAAAAAAATCCCACAAAAGCTGAAAATAAAAGCTCAAAGGAAGGATTTAACACATATTAGAGAAAGCATAAGATATTGGTTTGGCCAAAAAGTGCCTTCGGTTTTTAAGTAAAAATAAAAGACATTTTTAATTCTCACCAAGAACTTTACCGAACAACATATTCACACTTTTGTTCCACTACCTTCTGCCATTTTTCAGGCAACTTCATAATTCCATCTTCCCAAAACTTTTTATCTTTTTGAGCAAAGAACTGTTCCAGTTGCCTTTTACAGTCTTCCAGGGAATTGAAACTTTTTCCATTAAGAGAGCTTTGTAAAGATCGAAATAAATGGAAATCTGAAGGTACAATGTCTGGTGAATACGGTGGATGAATCAGAACTTCCCAGCCAAGCTGCAACAGTTTTTGCCTTGTCATCAAAGAAACACACGGTCTTGCATTATCATGATGGAAAATTTTGCGTTTTCTCTTGACTAATTCTGGACACTTTTCTTCGAGTGCTGCTTTCAGTTGGTCTAGTTGGGAGCAGTACTTGCTGGAATTAATCATTTGGTTTTCTGGAAGGACCTCATAATAGAGGACTCCCTTCCAATCCCACCATATACACATCACCTTCTTTGGATGAAGACCGGCCTTTGGTGTGGTTGGTGGTGAACTTAAATAGGAAGGAAAAATGATCCTAAATTTGTATTTACCTAATAACTTGCTTCAAAATACTTACAAGAAAGGTAGTGAAAGTGAGATAAGAAAGTGAGATAAGAAAAGAAAGTGAGATAAGATTATGTAGAGGAAAAATTTAAAAAGAAAGGAAATTTTAGCTCTCTACCTGACTAAAGTGTATGGGTTGCCACAAAATCTGAATTCATTGTAACTTCGTAGCTTTACAACTTGTCTCTGCTACAAATTTTAAAACACGTGAGTCAAGCATTTAATTCAAGAATTTATTTTCAATGATCAAAACAAACCTATAGAAATCAGGAGAAAGACAATGATATTTTTAAATACACAGAATTTCAACAAAAAAGCAATATACTGAAGCTTGTTGACACATCAAAGAATGGTAGGATTTTTAATGTTTTCAGATAGCCACCAAAGTGATATCACTTCATGCAGATCTTTAACTTGATGAATTTACAAACATTTCATGTCCAAGGCATTGCAATATGACAGTCTCGATTTTTCCCATGTACCAAAAACACATTCATCTTAGATTCCAACGACAAGGGAATAATCAAAGGTTAAACTTGCAAATGTATACTGAAAGCTGCAAAAAAGTACGTAGGAAATGACAGAAATATTGCTTATGTATACAACATATGCATATACATACATAACTATCAATCTAGATAAACACACACAAAGCTGTTGTTAACTGTTAGGGCATTTCTATTTCCTTAAATTTTCAGTATTTTTCAAATTTTATCCAATATTAACATATGCCATTCTAAATCCAAAATTGTGAAGTGCTGAGTTTTTCCTTAGCTGTTTGTGTGTTTGTCCTTTAAATCAGCCAAAAGTAATTTATAAACCACAAGTGAATATTCTTTAAGAAAAGACATTGTGCATTAATACTCAGGAATGTGAGTGGTCTAATGGTAATGGCCAGCATTTATTAGTATTTCCTTAAATGATTTACATCTATTATCTGGTTTAATCTTTACAGTAACTCCATGGGCCTGGACTTATTATTTATTTTGTGCAGTTGAGGAAACTGGAGGCTTAAAGTTTCAGTGATTTTAAAGGGTTATACAGCTAAAAGGGTAGCAGATCTGGAGTCTACATCCTGGAATGTTTGTTTCCAAAGTAAGTGCTTATGATCATTCTGCGATATTGCTTCTCCACAAAATGAATGCGATAATTTCTAAAAGTGTTATCATTGTGCCCCAAAGGGAACTCTTTTCCATCATAAAATTCTCTGAAGTGGATTATGCATTGGAATGTGTATGATATAGTTTAAAAGGTGACAACTATATTTTTCATTTTGCAAATCAGTTGCCCTTAAAACCACATATATTTAGACCATAGACTGAACATGTTTCATGGTTTCCAAATACAATGGGGACTTCTAAAAGCATATTCTTAGAAATGCCCAAGATCATATTTGGTCAAGCAAAGAATGGTTCAACAGAAGAAAGAAAGAAAGTAAAGAAAGAAAGAAAGAAAGAAAGAAAGGAAGGAAGGAAGGAAGGAAGGAAGAAAGAAGGAAACGAAGAAACAAGGAAAGAAAGAAAGAAAAAGGAAGAAAAAAAGAAAGGAAGGAAAGAAGGAAGGAAGAAAGAAAAAGAAAGAAAGAAAGAAAAAGAAAAAAAGAAAGGAAGGAAGAAAGGAAGAAAGAAAAAGAAAGAAAGGAAGGAAGGAAGAAAGAAAGAAAGAAAGAAAGAAAGAAAGAAAGAAAGAAAGAAAGAAAGAAAGAAAGAAAGAAAGAAAGAAAGAAAAAGGATTCAACTGTTTCTGTAAAGAGACCAAAGCAATACACTACAGGGAAGAAAAAAAAGAAAAAAGATGAACTTAAACTTTAGCATCACTGTTATTTTAATTGCCTGGAGCCCTTTCTCTTTGGCATAACTCTAATGAGAGCATTTTTTACTTCTTTGTTTCGAAGACTATAAACGAGTGGATTCAGCATGGGGATGACAATAGTATAAAAAACAGAAGCCACTTGATCTTTTCCCAAGGAGTAGGACTTACTTGGTTTTAAATAAGTAAAAATCAGAGTGCTATAAAAGATGGTAACTCCCAGCAGATGGGAGGCGCAAGTAGAGAAGGCTTTTCGCTTCCCTGAAGTGGAAGTAATTTTCAGGATAGTAGACAGGATGGACACATAGGACACAAATATTGTGATAAGAGACACCAGTAGAGTGGAGCCAGCGAAAATGGATATTGTGATTTCAATGTCCTGTGTGTCAGTGCAGGACAGGGCTAGAATTGGGGGTGCATCACAGAAAAAGTGATGGATTATATTCGAGTTGCAGAAATCCAATCTGCTCATGCAAAGCACATTGACAAAGGCGTCCATGAAGCCAATCAAATAGGAACCAAAGACTAGGCAGCAGCAGCGTCTTGTGGCCATAACAACTGGGTAATGCAGAGGATTGCAGATAGCTACATAGCGATCATACGCCATCGAGGAGAGAAGAAAACATTCAGTGGCACTCAAGAAGATAAAGCAATTCATCTGGGTGAAGCAGTTCAGGGATGAAATATACTTGGTGGAAGTCAGTAAGTTTTGTAAGGTTTTAGGGGTGATGACGGTTGAGTAACTGAGGTCAAGAAATGACAGGTGACTGAGGAAAAAATACATGGGGGTGTGAAGCTGGAGATCCAGGTGGATTATCAACATCATCCCTGCATTCAGCAACACAGTGATCAGGTATATCAGGAGAAATAGCGTAAAGAGGACCAGCTGGATCTCTTCAGAATCTGTCAGTCCCATGAGGATGAAGTCAGACACATGTGTGCTATTCCTTCTACCCATAGGGTTCAAATGCTCTAAACTGTCGAGAAATCAAATTTAACACTGAGCAGGAATTACTTCAAAAAGATTTTTGTTTCTGTGGATGACACGACATATTTATATTAGCTTAATGTTTCCAGGAAGTGCGGATAATGAGGGCTGTACAGTGTATGAAGAGAAAAATCTTAATTTGATTGCCAAATATAGAAACAGGTATAAATTGACATTTGGATATAATATAATAAAAGCTAATATATTAAATAATTAGAATAAGCCTGACACTGTTCTAAATGTTTCCCGTTATTAATACATTTAATCCCCATGAGATTATTAGACCATATGTAGTACTGTTAGCCACAGTTTTTTTTAGATGAGAAAAAGGGCACAGAAAATTTAGGTAACTTATTCAGAGCTATTAAATATTGGCTCTGTAATTCTACCAATTTAGATTGACTCCATAGAGCATGTTCATATTACTATGTTCCTATTTGTAATTAATTTCAGCAAACCTGAGGAAAAAATGATAGATATACAAAAACAATGATAGAAGAAGAGCTTTAATGCACCATGTACTGTTTTTTTAAATCAATATGATTTAATACTAATGAAAAAGAAATTTCAACCTTAGTGGACTTTAGTAGGGTGTATTAAAATTATAGACCATATATTAGTATTAATTTCCAAAGTTATGATGTTTTCCAAACTTGGCCATTCAAAATTAAATTTCTTCTAAAATTATATTGCTAAAACATGCACATTGATTGCAGGCCCTGATTACATCAACTCTATATTTCAGGTTTCACAAATCCTGGCATTACTTAGGGCACGGTCTAAATCATATCTATACGCATATTCTTCTGATAATGTCTCCGTTTTATCTGATCTTAACTAAAACCTTTTAATTTTGAGAATAACACTTACCGGGAGCCAAAGTTGGTGAAAAAACTCTTTCTTCCAATATTATTTGTTTAGAAGTATGTCAACCTCAAATTTTGCTCACAAAAAAATATGAAGACGATTTATGTAACATAATATTCTGTAGTATAATATATTTTTCTTTGAAATAAGTTCTTTTTAAATTTTAGTGCACTCATTTTGTTTTATTCTGAGGGAAAAATAAATCGACATAGAAATTTTCTTCAGCTCCTGATCAACTGTAAAATTTGCCAGGAAGTTATGTCTAAAAAGAGTTTCAGGGATCTTCTGGGTACATATGTAAGCAGAGCAGAGTATGGCTTGCCTTTCACCCTGATAATTTGAGAACCTCATATATTGGGGATTGATAATAACGCAACATTTGGTCATCCCTGTGGACCAGTTTCCAAGGAGGATTGCTTAGCATGTCCCCAAGGAAAAAAGTTCAGGGACTAAATGCTGCTATGCTAGGTTTTGAGAAGCTAGTTGTCTTTTCCCTTAGAAGCCACACAATGAAGAGCCTAATTGTTTGGTCTTCCTTTGTGATGCTCTAAATTGATGCCTGGGGTGGTAGAGAAACTATTTCTAGAGAAATACTTAATTAGTCTATGACTGAAACCATCAGGGATGGAATGACGCATTTTTCACAATGAAACTTTTGTATTTAAATGTATGACACTATTATAGGGTAAATATGTTCATTAGAAAGAAAATTAAAATATAACAAAATTCAAAGAGTGATACAAAAACAATTCAAAACTGTTGTAACATTTAAATGAATTTCTCCAAATGTTTTTGTTCATAGAATGTTTATTTGTAGGCCTCTAGGCTTGCATAATTATTATCACACAGTATATTCAGTATCCATTCTCATTTTGTAACTATAATTTCATAATGTAATATGACCCATGTTATACTATCCTTTTATAAAACCCATAATTTCATGTATTGCACGTTGACTGATACCCCATAACCAACTTCCCTCTAAGAGTGTTCATCAGATCTTAAGTATTTTATCGAGGCTTGTTTATCCAAGATGAGGAACCAAAGGAAGTCTTTAAAAAGGGATTAACTTCGAATCAGATTAAAATATTCTTGTGACTCTTTCATTAATTCATGATAATTAAGCCAATTTTCATGTAGATTTAAAAGTGACTCTTACAGGAAAATCTACTCATACTCCAGAATTTCAGGCCATAATTTGTTGGTGTGGATAATGGAGTTACTTTTGTATGTATTGTATGAACTTTGGAAGGGCAATTCAACTCATCAAAACGAAGTGCTGCTAAAACAGATGTGAAATAAAAGTCATGTTTTATGGCAAGACAAGAAAAATTTAAACAAAAAAGTTTTTCTCTGGCCTTTGACCTCCTCTCTCCCCTTTCCTCTGCATTATGTGTCTGCATTACGCATTGACAAAACCTCCCCCATCAGCAGAAATACCTGCTCAACCATAAAGAGCAACGTTATCCCAGCATCAGCAAGACAACTCCTTAAAATATAACAGTCCTTCTTGATTTTATATGGGGCCATGTTGACCCATGACACATTACTTGCTTTGATCTGGATTGTGTACACTGCCAATAATATGTCATTTCATGTTCAGCCCTCTGTCTCCAAAATTTAAATAACTGTCCTTTGACCTCTAATGGGCAGAACAGTTCTTGGAGCTTTATGAGGGGTTGTTCCCAGTTTATAATCCTCAACCTGGATTGAATAAAATTTTCCGTTTCCTTCTTAGAGCAACCAGTTAATTTTTCATTGACACAGGCTTATTTGCAGATTAAAAAGCCCGCACAAACCTAGTTGACAATAGGTAACCTTGGGAGTTAAGCCAAATGAGAGACTAATGGTAATTTTCAATGGACGTGGCCCTCAAAAACCATGGTGACTGCAAAATTACCAGGAACAAGTTTTTCATGCTTAATATTTTCTAACATTGAAACTCATTTTGTTCTTGTTTTGTGTTATTTATGATTTCAGGCTATTCTTATACCATTTACTGTGACATAGCAGAAACCAAAGCCTGATCAGAGATTTTAAAAATCTCTCTTGATTTAATGATGATATAGTTTCATTCCCTAATTCATTACACTTATAACTATGCTATACATATATATATATATATATATATATATATATAGTTTTCTTTTTCTTTTTTCTTTATTCTAGAATGATGGAAAGTACAAGAGGGATAAATATGAAGAGCATATTGAAAAATGTACAGGGAAATTTAACTATATGGGACATTTAATCATAACTGAACAAATAAAATATATTTCTACCTCTTATGATTAAAAAGAAATGTGTGGCACAGTATTCCTCTTAGAGACTAGCAAGGAAACATTAAAACATAAAAATAAAAATTAGATACATAATTATTCATACTAAATAAATATAATGTATTGAATTTATCTACAGAAGAATACATAGTCAATGCAAATGAAAATAAAAATAATGCATACAATTAGAACCAGGGTAAATATAAATAAGATTCAACAGCCATGATGTTTCACACAATTATAAAAATTTGAGCATTGTAGTTATAATGCATGAATGAAAATTACAGGTAGAAAAAGAAAGAAAGGGAAGTATAATCAGTTTAATAATTCTCAATCATGATGACGAAAAAATGACAGCAACCAACCAGAATCAGACACTGTGCTTAGAAGGAAAAAAATTCTCACGTAGGCTTAATTAAAGGAATGAGTGATGAGATAAAGCAGTAGACTCAATGTGTCCCTAAAATAATGCATATTGTTTCATAAGCTGTCACTTAACAATAATTTACAGTGTAAAATATTCCATTGTAAAATGAAGTTTGAAGGAGTCAGACACCAGGAGTATAGATCAGAGAAGAAAATTAAAAATTTAAAATGAAATATATACATATGCATACACAGATCACTTTGCATAAATCATCTTCAGCTACTGCCAAGACTGGAGACTGTTTATCTTCATAGGAAATTTGTTTGTGATGTACAATATATGAGAAGGCCTAACTAGCTGACTCCAAAGATTCAAAATCATATAAACAAAGTATAAATCTGTGTACGCTCATTTCTATATCCTAATCATGAAGGAAAAAAATCATTTGAAAAGAAATCTGTTAATCACTAAGCCTTTTTTAATATATAAATAATAGATGTTTTTGAGAGAATTTCAGAAATAGAATTTTCAACTAAACTAATGCTTTTTGAGTGCTATTATGCATAGGACTGTCCACATACCAAAGAAAGATATAAACGTGAGTAAGTTAGAACCCTTGACCTTAATGAATTCATCATTGTGCTTTCACAAGCAAACAAAAAGCAAAGAAAACATTTACTTACGTATTGCATATGTAATACATTTGCTACATGCTGTGGAGAGCAAAAATATTACTAAACAATCTCTTCTCTCAAAAAGCATACAATCTTGTTGGAGAGAAACACTAAAAACACACATTTTCTTTTAAAAACACCTCATCAAATTAATCTTCAATTCCTTTCAATAAATATTTAAAGATGATTGCCCCACTCCTTTGGTTACTACTCAATGATTCATGCACAGTAAAGGCAGTACTGAGGGTTACATCTTTTCCAGGGGTCATTTTGTAACAATGTCTGGGAGAGTTCATTAAAGAAGTTTATGTTAAAGTCTCTTTTCAAGGAAAAATAAAACAAAAGCACAGTTCCTCCTCTTAATACTATAGAATTAGCAAAGTTCTTCTGCCTGATTTGGAGAAATGAGAATCTCTCTCTCTATATGTCTCCAAAATGCCTCAAGAGTTACCCTACATCTGGTACTTCATTCATCTGCGTGCACACACACACACACACACACACCTTTAAAAGTTTATCAAGTCTTTGAACTTAAGGAGGCACATTACGGTGATTAAGAAATTAAACTGATGTTTGGATGGATTTGGAGCTCCACTTCATAAACACATCATATTTCTGCATAATCAAACATCATCTTTTGCAGATAAATGATCAAATTTTTAACTATTATGGCAAAATAAATCCACATTAGCAAGAGATTTCTCTATTACCCAATGTCTCTTGTCATCACTAGTTATCACTGAAATAATGTCAACAACTTGTCTCTTCGACCCTTAACTTACATTTGCTTTTGTCAATTCTGCACTCTTTCCTTTGCTCTCAGGCTATCATTTCTTGTTAATAATATTTAAAACTCTTTTTATCTGCTAATTTTCTACTATCAATTTGTTGATGGCTGAGAAAACAAAACATCAAACCATATGAAAAATCAATTTAATAACTGTTTAACATATTTTAGTGTGATAACATGCTCACTCAAGAATGTTCTGGGAGGGATTTAGTCTGTGTTCAGAGGCTTTCTTTACTAATTCATGCATGTCTATGTCTGAATTACTTATGTACTGAAATGAAATCCTTACACGGTGATTCAGTATTCCATATAAACAAATAAAATGATAATTCATCTCCCATGTGTCAAGACTCTAAGTAATTATTTAGTTTGTGTTATGCCTTTGGGGTTACTCTACTATTTTCCTAATTGTTGGAGAAACTGAATGCTTGAAACCTTCCAGGTTTGCTTTCATTGCAACATGCAGAGATTTGTCATGGAAATAGTTTTCTGTGTGTGACTCTCAGGAGAGCATTTGTTACGTCTTTGTTCCTCAAACTATAGATGAATGGATTCAGCGTTCAATGACAATGGTATAGAATACAGATGTCACCTGTGCCTGGGTCCAGGATGGTGTGTTATCCGGCTGCAGATATGTGAAAATCAGGGACGCATAGAAGATGGTCACCCCCATAAGATGGGATGCACAGGTGGAAAAGGCTTTCTGTCTGCCTGCTGCAGACTGGATCTTCAGGATGGCTGAGATGATGGCAATGTAGGTGACTATGATGAGGAGAAGAGAACTAAGCAGGGTGAACCCGGCTAAAACAAAGATCACCATTTCTGTGCTGAATGCATGCACGCAGGATAGCGCCAGAAGAGCTGTGGTGTCACAGAAAAAGTGACTGATGCTGGCATCACAGAATGCCAAACTGCTGATCACACAGATGGATATCAGAGAATTGGTGAAGCCTATTGTATACGGCATGACTCCCAGCCAGTTGCACACTTTCTGGGACATGACCACTGAATACAATAAGGGATTGCAGATAGCTTCATAGCGGTCATAGGTCATTGATCCCAGAAGAAAATACTCACTACACATCAAACCCACAAAAAAGGACATTTGAACAAAGCAGCCAGCAAAGAAGATGGTTTTCTGATTTGACTGGAAATTTACCAGTGCTTTGGTTGTTACAGTAGAGGAATAAAATATGTCAATTAATGCTAAATTACTAAGGAAAAAGTACACAGATGTGTGAAGCTGAGAGTCAATTCAGATTAACATAATTAGTCCAATGTTCCCCAAAACAGTGAAGAGATAAAGAGAAACATCCAGAAAAGGCTGACTTGTAGTTCAGGGTGATTTGCAAATCCAGAGAGGATGAAGAAAATCACCTCCGTGAAACTGTTCCCCACCATCTCTATCAACTCAGACCTTTGACTTCGCTGCTGAAAAACGGTAACAAAAGTTAGAGAGGATCCAAGTCCAAAGACCTGATAATCAGCATTGACCTAGACTCCCATAATGAGAGAGTAACAGATGCGAAGCAAATATTTAATGACTTCAAGTTAACAATTTATATATGATTTTCATTTTTTAAGAAATAGAACTGACAAGTGCTAATACAAAAATTCCAAGGTCACAATCGTGAGGAATTGGTTGCACTCTAAAAGACATCTATCTGGAATGATTTTTGAAGAGATTCCTCTGGAGATATACCATCCTGTACCCTAGTCTATCACTGGGACCCAAATCATATACTTAAAAGCTTACCTGCTGTAATTTAATTATATGGTATTCTTAGAAAATATAAAGGTTGCTCTATAATTTGGAAATTTAATGATGCCTATGTGTAGCAGTCTTAAATTTCAACACTTAACAGTTAATTTACAGGGTCGTTTTAGAAGCTTAATAAGATATTAGGTGGACATATCTAATAGTTCCTTGGACTCAGTAAATCATTGCTAAATTTTGAAATACATATATAAAAAACATAATAAAATAATATATAAAAATATATATTTTACAAAATGGTATATATAAATATATACATATATTTACACATAATATATAAAATATAATATACATATAAATATATGTATATAAAAGGAAACATCCTGCTTATTTTACATGTTAATGGTAGAATTCCCTATACTTTTTCTTCTATCACATATCCTTTCTTTCTATTGGTGAGCTATGACCAAACGAAGAACTCAGTCTATGACGTAGCCAGATTGTTTCGTGCGTGTGGTCAGTACCATCTTTGTTTCCAACATGAAGCACATGGTTTTCTATGGCCTCAGGCAATAACTAATTCATTGCCAAACAGTAGTATTCAAGTCAGTGATAAAAAGCCTACAGAAGGTAAAATGATTTGTTATATTTAAAACAAAAAAATTAAAATACAACATGATTTCACTAGAAATTAGAGAATTTATTTGCCTAGTTATATTGACATAAATACATGATAAATAACTAAAACTGAAACTGGTTTGATATTAATGCAAGTTTGTTTCAGACATTTAGCACTCTGCTTAAGTAACCCAAAGGGACCTGACCTTATAAAAAGTATGCTTAATCCTTTAGTATCTCTCATGTTCACGGTGTTCCCATTTTATTTACCCATTTGTTCCTTTAACTAACATTTAGTCAGTGAAGGCATTTTGTCTTCCTGTCATTAAAGGCACTTTCCTTAAAGCTTACTGGAAGGTGTAGGCATGTAAAAATAAAAACTGTCTCATTGTGAGAAACACACACACAGACACACAATAATGAAAAGAGGATGATAAAATTAGACTTACCAGGGATTTAGTCATCAGAAGGAAACCCCCTTCTCTTTCAGCACTCTTATACCTGTTTTCAGGTTTACAATCAGACAACAAGAAGAGAAAACATTGTGTAATATTTGCAAAATTCACCATAAAGTTTTTGGCATATAACTATATTTCCCTTCACTACAAATCTGAACCCCATGAATTCCCAGCATGATGACTTGGATCTGTTGTTGTTTTTGCTGCTGCTGTGGTTGTTAGCACAGAGCTCTATTTCCTATATAATGGACCCTTAATGATATTAGGAAGTTGATGGAAAACATGTTGGTGGTTTTGATGACAGTTCTGGATAGTATGTATATTACCTTACATTGACAGGATGAAAATAAGAGCCAAATTAGCAAAGTAATTGCTTATCATTATGTACCTTCTTGAGAATTAAAATCTGGTTTTTAGCATAAATTTAGATTTTTATTCAGAATTAATTTTGTTCTCAGCGTATTTTTAAAGCAGTCCAACGATAAAGGATTGTATTCTCTGAAATCTAGTGTTAAACATTCTTTTTATACCAGCATTTCTTTTTAAACTCACAAATTTATAGGTGTTAATATACATTGCAATCATGTTACCACCTATGTCAGTAAAACATGTACGTATTTTTTTAATGCAGGCATGCAGTGATTTTTAATTGACTGTTTTTTGGTACATACACAAAATAATTGGCTAAGAGTAAGTATGCCATCTAGAAAAACAAACACAAAATCTTAAGTATCAATATAATTAAAGCTCATGCTCTCAGTTTCATGCTCCGTTGGTAGGTCAGTACTTTGAAAATTTTTTATTACATTATTATTGTATTTGTTGTTTGTTTGTTTTTTTTTAAGCAGCTTTGTAGCTGCTTATAAGCCACACCCTATAAAGATTCTAGATTGGTAAGTCTGAGATTGACCCACAAAAGTGAAATTTTCAAAATGTCTCAGGTCCATGGACTATTTCCAAATACTAGTTTAGAAAGATCTCATAGACTTGTCTAATTAATTTACTTTTCCATTGTTATCATTATATTTTCTTATTTCACTTACCTTTAAAAGGGATTTAGTATTACAATGAGAAAACAAGACAGATTCTTGGGGAAGAAAAACATACATGTCTAATTTTCAAAATTACTGGTCAGGTATTTTGCAGAATGTCTCTCAATAAGTTAGCCTGGAGTTTTCTCCTGATTAACTTGAAGTTATTCATTACGGGAAAAAGTACCAGCGAGATGATATGTACGCCCTTTTCATGTTATCAGAGGATATATGATGTTGTTAAGTGATATTACTAGTGAAGTTAAACTTGGTCACTTAAAGTAGTGTCTGCTAGACTTGTTTACTTTAAAAGTATGATTTGTTACTATGTAATTTATATAAATTAACATTTATATGTAATTATATATCTTTATATGTAATATTGATATTCTTAGTTAATTAATATCCTTTACTATGCAATATATATAAATTCATATATATGGAAGAAAATTTAGACTATGTAAATATTTCATTTATACTTTTTGGCATCCATTAATATGTTGCCTCTACCAATTATTATGGTGGTGTTTTCATAGTAAATTTCCATTTCCCTTATTCTTTCAACATATTTTAGTTGAAAATATTCTTTAAGGAAGAGTTGTTCTTTCTTATTTATTTATTTATTTATTTATTTATTTATTTATTTATTTATACCAATATACACTCATTGATAAGTATTTGTCCTTTGGGATTATTATCTAATACTGCCATCACTTATTTTGTTGCTCAAATCATTTTAGCCTTGTTAATGAACCATCACTGAATTATCTCCTGCATGCTTTACCGTTCTGACATGCTCTTGTTGTTTTTTGTTTGTTCATTTTGTTTTCACTTCTTACATCCTGGCAGCACAAAGTGCTCCAGGTTTATCTTAAAATTTCCTGAACTCAGCTCTAGAAAGAACCACTTCTCCAAGGATCCCTGCTATATTTTATGAGAGTAGGGTATTTGGAAACCAGGATATTGACAACGTATTTTATTTTCATGCATGCACTGATATTTTTCCCTTAAGACTGTATCACAAATATTTAATATTTTTAGTGCTTTTAAATTTTCAAGTCTTTGTAATTATAATTTTCCCAAATGAAGACTCTATGCTATAGTTGAAAATGTTTAGATTTGGGAAACATAAATCTGAGTTCGTGTTCAGAAATATCATTTAACAGCTTTATGACCATGTGAACATTTCTTAATCTCTTTGATCCTCAGTGTCCCTGCCTGCAAAGTGACAATAGTAATCCCTGCCTCACGTGTTTGTGAAGATGAAATTAAATAATACATATAAAATATCTTGCAGGATATTGAGATTTTACTATGTAGTCAATCAACATTTGCCACCCCCTTAATATAAATGCGCTTATAATAAGCTGTTATATCCACACATCCACATTCATTGAATTGTTTCCTCCACAGTTCAACTTTCACTCTAATCAGGATTTTTCATTGTTTATTTTTTTAAAGTAATGCTTAATACACATTGATTTGTTTCCTTTGGATAAGTGACCCGAAGTAGTATTTTGCAGCCAAAACTGCAGCTTTTTCCTACATATTAGTGTGAGGTTTTCTAGAACAGTTTGGCCAATTTTAATTTCCATGAGTATTGTTCCAGACCATCAGTTTCATCACAACTTGCCTGTATTGACCATTTAAATCTTCTCAAGCTCCATATTTAAAAGAGCTTGAAAAATCAAACATTATCTTATTAGGTATTTATTTCATTACTATGTGAGAGCAACACTTCCTCATATCTTTGTTTTCGATTTGTATGTCTGTCACTTTAAATATTGTTGAAAATCTGACTCCAGTAGGTAGATGTTTTCTGTTTTGTTTTGTTTTACTGTACTTGGAAAAACTCCTAATTGTTAAATTATTTTAAAAATTTACTTACTCTTTAATATCCCAAGTGCCAGTACATATAAGAAAACAATACTTTGAAAGAATTAACTCACCGATTCGTTAAACAAGTCTTGCTAGATCTGAGAAGTTAATTTTTGTCACCTTTAATATTTTAGTCTAGAGCCATAGGGAAAATTCACCCTCTCAATTTATACTGAATAGCTTGAGTAAGAAATATTTAAAGACGTCTTAATTCCTCATGGTTTTAATGATATTCCTAAACAATACCTCTATCTGTAATTTCATAACATTTCAGAATGCTCATTTCCTTCACTTTCACCCCTTACATTTGATTTAATAAGCTTCCGTTTTTTTTTGATTTTGATCATTTTCCACTGATCATGTTCTCAAGTCCATTTTTGAGTAGAAAAACAGAAAAATCCTATGTCTTCAAAATGTTTCTCATGAAATCAATTAATAATTGGTTTTGACTTTTCCCCTCATTCATGAGATTCTGAGTACATTCATTATATATTTATGTCTATTAGGGTATAATAACTAAACTTTTAAATAAACAGAATTGCATTGATGAAGGAATTTCATTTTTTACAGGTCTTTTGAAAAGTCATTTAATATAGTATCAAGATAAAATTTTTATGTTTTACTAAAGTTTTCCATTATTTGAAATCTATTGAGATGAAAACAATTAGAAAAATGAACAAATTTTATATACAGACTTTATTGTTACGCTATAAATTACTTTGCAAAACATTAAAACCCATAGATTTAAATTTTATTCTGTGATTATGAGATGCCATTAAGCAAGCTACTTGCCATGTCTTAAGGACTCCCTTATTAGGCGATAGTTTTGCTTTTGAAAACTAGTTATAGCAATAACACTGGTTACTTATTTTGGTTTTGAAAATGCATGACTGTTATTTCAATATGCAATCAAAATACTTGACAATGGGATTATCCTGGAAGAAAATATGGACCAAATAGAAACAATGAAATAAAATTTGCTTTAACACATTTTGTTACATATTTACATAAATGTAATTGTCAAGCAGTAAGAAAAGAGTCCACAGACATATGTTTTAGCAGATGAGATTTATTGCTATGAGCTAAGTATTATTACGTTTGATTATCCACAAATAATAAATGTTAATAAACATTCTTTACACAAACTCAAAACTGTTGTTTACTACATATCACAAAGATGTCACCAGCAAAGATTATGTTTGCTTTCTTATCAACTGTGGCAAGGACAATGGTACTGGACTGAGTTTCCGATGCATGTCTGAGTAAGCAGGGCAATGAACGATGCAATGATGAACATAAGCAACATGGCATTCTAACAGTCCTTTTGTTAAAATAAAACTATTAGTATTTTCAAAAGGCTGTACTGTTTTATGGATGTTTCCTAAAGGCTGAGTAGTGCATTCCAATGTGCTCTGATATTATAGAATTGCTATTTGGGTATTTCTATTAAACTACTGGCATGGAGTTGCCATAAAAAAAGTTCTTTGGTGACTGTGGAATTATTTTTTAAAGTTAAATAGTCAAATTTTAACAGTTCTAGGCTGATATGGACTACAAAATACATACAGGAAATTCTATTTTTTTGTATAAAATGGTAGGAGGCCTATGTACAAATATATGAATGTGTGTGTGTTTGAATTCTAGCTCTTAAATCTTGATATTTTTTGATCTTGGTTAAGCTTTTAACTCCATAGATCCTTTGTTTCCTCAACTGTAAAATGGATTAGCTCTTCTAGAGTTGTAACGAAGAAGCAAGATTGAGTCCACTCTCTGTAACTGATTCTCTTGAGTTATGTGTAGGGGTGTGTGTGTATGTGTGTGTGTGTTTCTGTATGTATGTTTGTGTGATTATACTTTCTTCTAGTTGGCTACAAACACTGTTAAGTATGGCGGAGAAGACATGCCATGATTTATAACTGATACATTGCTATTAGTTCTAACTATATATGCATATGCTCCATTGCATTGTTATACAAATTTAGTCTCCAGTGTGTTTAAAAAACAGGATCTTACCATAACATATCATTACCTATAGAGAACATAAAATATTTTATGTTCTACAAAAATCATCATTTTTATTTCATGTGTTCTTGAGAAAACTAAAGGAAAATAACCTGACATCATCTTCAGGCATCTCCCCACCTCACAAGAGGGAAGCTGTGTCAGGTGTACTGTTCTTATCATTCATCCCATTTTGAAGTAAAGCACAATATCTGGCTGTATCATCCATTGTTAATGAGAAGTGAGATATATGGCTTTTAAAGTATATTATTAGGGAAGCAACAGTCCCTCTTTTAGCTGATCAGAAAATGGGGAACAGTTAATGCCATGGTCAAACCCAGGGTTCTAACCCCTTTCTGCAAAATCAAAATCCATTAGTTGGGAGGGCACCAGCTTCTCTTATAGCTTGAGCTTGAGGCTGAAGAACAAGCCTTATAATTGATACCAAGCAAATGGACAGAACACTGGCATTGCCACAAGGGGGCATCACCACACCTCTAGGTGAGTAAGGGCTGGCACCCAAGACTTGCAGCTGTAAACGATGCCAGAACATGTGACCTGAACTGCCACTTCAGCATCTGTTCTGATTGTACAAAACTTAGGGGCTGAAAACAATAACCATTCACTTTTCTCAGGAATCTGCCATGTGGGTAGAGCTGGATAAGGATGAAGTCTTTCTGCTTTCCAATGTCTGGTATGTTATTTGGGATCACTTGAATAGCTTAGACTGGAATAGCTGGAGGTGTACTGGGCATCTCTTTTTGAGGCAGTTTTAGGCCATCTCCCTTTAAGCTCTCCAAGGGTTCTCTTCAACAAGATGGCTTCGGAATAGTTCGTGAGCAAGTATTCCAAAAGACAGAGGCTGATGCTGCAAACTTCTCATGTCCTAACTTTGGAAATTCCAGAACACCATTCCTGCTGTTTCCTATGTGAAAGCAAGTCACTAAGACCACCCAGATTCAAGAGGAAGAGTGTCAATGAATTTACAGCCATTTTTAATCCATGGTAACATTCCATCATAATTCATCCTCTTAATTTCTCAACTCTATACTCTTCACAGAGGCTTACAAAAAAAGCAACCAGGAGGGATTTGTTTTGGACAAATTAGCCCTTAATTCTACTTCCTCTCTTCTCATCCAAATGGTGACTTCCATGATTTATACCTTACTATATCAGTGATCCATACCATTTCAACTAAAAGTTACTGTAAGCATAAGCCCTGACATGGCTATGGGACACAGCTATGTATATTTAGGATTGTATAAACATATTTTTCGATGTATAGAAAAAGAAAAATGTGGCACCACTTGAAGTCTTCTAGTAAACCAGGAGACAACCCATCTAAAAATCCTCCAAGAGAAGATGTCCAATGATGCTGACGTTCAACAATCATCTGGACCTTCTCCAATGCAGGAGAATGCTGACGTTGATCTCTATACAACAAAATGTCCTGGCCAGGATGTATATACCTGCTTCCCTCCTTCCTTCCTTCCTGGCTTCCTTCCTTGCTTCCTTCCTTCTTTCCTTCTTTTTCTTTTTCTCTCTTACGTTCTTCTTTAGTATTAAATTTCATAAGGGCATAGATAAAGATACATTTTTAAATTCAGTATCACTGGAGCTCCATGAATGAAATGTGGGAAACTGGATATAAAAAATTTTTCAGCCTTTAATTTACTGATAAATTGTCAGTATATTAAACTTCAAAGGTTATCCATCTGAAATTGAAAATTAGCTCGTGTGGTTAGTGACTCTGTTTTGGATTACTGAACACATAATTCCTTATCTATTTTTTATTATGAGTTATTTGTTATCTTCAAGATATCCTTTTCACCCAGAAAAGACTACACACAAGTAAAATTTTCTATATTGTCATTTAACAAGCAATGTTTTGCTATAACAAAGACAACAATCAACTTTTTTCCTTAGTTTTGATTCAAATTGCAAAGCATAGTATTCTAATTATGTAGCTAGTAAATTGCAACACTCACTTTTGTAAAGGCTCTTAAACATTGCCACAAAGTTATTTAGTTAAACTCCTTAATATTTTAAATTGAATTTATAAATTGATTTTCATTCCTTCTTAATCAGATTAGGTATCTTGTTAACAAATAAAATAAACACAAGTCTGTAAATACTGCTTATATATTAACACAATATTATGGTGTATGTACTTAGTGCCACTGAACTGTACAGTTAAATGTGGTTAAAATAGTATGTTTTATATTACGTGACTTTTACCACAATAAAAAATTTTTAAAAAAAGAACAAATTATCTTGATTATTTCAATACAGCTTAAAATCAAACTAAGATTTTCTTTCGTTTTCAAAAAATAGCTCTAAGTCAACTTTTGAATTATATATTTGAAATTAGGTTTACAAATATGATCAGTCTGATGACCTAATCTACAACGTCTCTCAAACTTTGTGTTTTATTAGTTGAAGTATATCATTTTATGTTTAATAAGAGAAAATTTAATAATGCAATCTCGATGAATTGAATAATACATTACAAGGAGGAAATAAAGTTCAGAAGGAAAAACATAAATGGAATCGTAAGATGCTCCGTGTAAAATCAGCTATGCTAATTATTGCATACCAAAAGAAAGACTGACAAACTAAATCAGGGTTTATCGACCTCAGCATTATTGCCATTTGGGACTGGATGATTTTTCATTATGGAGACTGTCGTGTTCATTGCAGGTCAACATTAGATGCCAGTAACTTCTCCCCTCTCCAGTTAGGACAACTAAAGATGTCTTTAGACATTGTTAAATATCCCCTGTGGGGCAAAATTGCCTAGGTGGAGAGCCACTGGAGTAGATTAAGAAAACAAATAAATAACTACAAAAACAACAAAAAAACAAGAAACAAGTATATGCAACTTATAAGAGAGACAGGATACAGACAGGTAGAATGCAAGAAGATGGGGAAAGTTATACAACGCAAACACACACTTGGAGGAAGCTGATGTAACTATAATATCTGAAAAAGAAAACATTAGGGGGAAATATTATTTATAAAAAGGGATATTCCTTAATTGTAAAATAACAACTTAAATAGGAAGGAAAAATGATCCTAAGTTTGTACTTACCTAATAACTTGCTTCAAAATACTTACAAGAAAGGAAGTGATAGTGAGATAAGAAAGTGAGATAAGATTCTGTAGAGGAAAAATTTAAAAAGAAAGGAAATTTTAACACTCTTTAGTGCTAAAGTCACACTTTACCCGACTAAAGTGAATGGGTTGTCATAAAATCTGAATTTATTGTAAATTTGTAGCTTTACAACTTGTCTCTGTTAAAAAATTTAAAACACATGAGTCAAGCATTTAATTCAGAATTTATTTTTAATGATCAAACCAAACCTATAGAAATCAGGAGAAAGGCAATGATTTTTTTTGATACACACAATTTCAACGAAAAAAGCAGTTTACTGAACCTCGTTGACACATCACAGAAGGTAGGATTTTTAATGTTTTCAGATAGCCACCAAAGTGATATCACTTCATGCAGGTCTTTAACTTGATGAATTTACAAACATTTCATGTCCAAAGCACTGCAATATGAGAGTCTCAATTTTTCCTATGTACCCTAACACATGCATCCTCGATTTCAATGACAAGGGATAATCAAAGGTTAAACTTGCAGGTGTATACTGAAAGCTGCAAAAAAGTACGTAGGAAATGACAGAAATATTGCTTATGTATATAACATATGCATACGTAACTATCAATCTAGAGGAACACACACAAAGCTGTTGTTAACTCTTAGGGCGTTTCTATTTCCTTAAATTTCCCAGTATTTTTCAAATTTTATCCAATATTAATATATGCCATTCTAAATCCAAAGTTGTGAAGTGCTGAGTTTTTCCTTAGCTGTTTGTGTGCTTGTCCTTTAAATCAGCCAAAAGTAATTTATAAACCACAAGTGAATATTCTTTAAGAAAAAACCACTGTGCATTGAAAATACTCAGGAATGTGAGTGGTCTAATGGTAATGGCCAGCATGTATTAGAACTGCCTTAAATGATTTACATCTATTGTCTGGTTTAATCTTTACAGTAACTCTATGGACCTGGATTTATTATTTATTTTGTGCAGTTGAGGAAACTGGAGGCTTAACGTTTCAATGATTTTAAAGGGTTATACAGCTAAAAGGGTAGCAGATCTGGAGTCTGCATCCTGGAATGTTTGTTTCCAAAGCAAGGGCTTATGATCATTCTGCTATATTGCTTCTCCACAAAATGAATGAGATAATTTCTAAACGTGTTATCATTGTTCCCAAACGGGAGCTATTTTCCATCGTAAAATTCTCTGAAATGGATTATGCATGGGAATGTGTATGACATAGTTTAAAAGGTGACAACTATATTTTTCATTTTGCAAATCAGTTGCCCTTAAAACCACATACATTTAGACCATAGATTGAACATGTTTCATGGTTTCCAATTACGGTGTGGATTTCTAAAGGCACATTCCTGGAAGTGCCCAAGATCATATTAGGTCAAGCAAAGGATGGTTCAACAGAAAATAAATAAATAAATAAGTAAATAAGCAAATAAATAAATAAATAAAGGATTCAACTGTTTCTGGAAAAAGACCAAAGATATACATTATAGGAAAGAAAAAAAAAAATGAACTTAAAGTCTAGAATCACTGCTATTTTAATTTCCTGTAGCCCTTTCTCTTCTGCATAACATTAATGAGAGCATTTTTTACTTCTTTATTTCTAAGACTATAGACGAGTGGATTCAGCATGGGGATGACAATAGTATAAAAAACAGAAGCCACTTGATCCTGTCCCAAAGAGTCGGACTTAACTGGTTTTAAGTAAGACAAAATCGTAGTGCCATAAAAGATGGTGACTCCCGGAAGATGGAAGGCACAAGTAGAGAAGGTTTTTCGCTTTTGTGAAGTGGAAGTAATTTTCAGAATAGTAGACAGGATGAACACATACTGTGATGTGAGGCACCATTCGGGTGGAGCCAGCGAAAATGAATATCACGATTTCAATGTCGTGTGTGTCAGTGCAGGACAGGACTCAAGTTGGGGGAGCATCACAGAAAAAGTGATGGATTATATTCGAGTCACAGAAATGCAGTCTGCTCATGCAAAGCACATTGACAAAGGCGTCCATGAAGCCACTCAAATAGGATCCAAAGACTAGGCAGCAGCAGCATCTTATGGACATAACAACCGGGTAACGCAGAGGATTTCAGGTACATAGTGATGATAGGCCACTGAGGAGAGAAGGAAAATTCAGTGGCACTGAAGAGAACAAAGAAATACACCTGGGTGGAGCAGTTCAGGGATGAAATACACTTGGTGGACGTCAGTAAGTTTTCTAAGGTTTTAGGGGTGATGACAGTTGAATAACTGAGGTCAAGAAATGACAGGTGGGCTTCCCTGGTGGCGCAGTGGTTGAGAATCTGCCTGCTAATGCAGGGAACACGGGTTCGAGCCCTGGTCTGGGAAGATCCCACATGCCGCGGAGCAACTGGGCCCGTGAGCCACAATTGCTGAGCCTGCGCGTCTGGAGCCTGTGCTCCGCAACAAGAGAGGCCGCGATAGTGAGAGGCCCGCGCACCGCGATGAAGAGTGGCCCCCGCTCGCCGCAACTAGAGAAAGCCCTCGCACAGAAACGAAGACCCAACACAGCCATAAATAAATAAATAAATAATTCCCATTAAAAAAAAAAAAAAAAAAAGAAATGACAGGTGACTGAGGAAAAAATACATGGGGGTGTGAAGCTGGAGATCCAGGCGGATTATCAACATCATCCCTGCATCCCCCAACACAGTAGTTAGGTAAATCAGGAGAAATAGTGTAGAGGACCAGCCAGATCTCTTCAGAATCTGTCAATCCCATGAGGATGAAGTCAGACACATTTAGGATATTCCTTCTACCCATAGTGTTCAATGCTTAAATGGCTGAGAAATCAAATTTAATACTTAGCAGGAATTACTTACAAACGACTTGTGTTTCTGTGAGCAACATTGCATATTTACATTAGTGTTTCTAGGAAGTGATAATAATGAGGTGTGTACAGTGTATGAAGAGAAAAATCTTAATTTGATTGCCAAATATAGAAATAGGTATAAATTCACGTTTGGATATAATATAATAAAAGCTAATATATTGAATAATGAGAATAAGCCTGACACTGTTCTAAATGCTTCCCTTTATTAAAGTATTTAATTCCCATGAGATTATATATGATATGTACTACAGTTAGCCACATTTTTTTAGATGAGAAAATGGGCACAGCGAATTTAGTAATTTTTCCAGAGTCAGAGCTCTTAAATGTTGACTCTGTAATTCTACTAAAATAGATTGACCCCAGAGAGAATGTCCATAATACTATATTCCTATATATAATTAATTTTAGCAAGACGAAAAAAATTCTAGATATATAATCAACGATGATAGAAGAATAGTTTTAATACACCATATACTGTTCTTTTTTCCCAGTATTATTTAATAGTAATTAAAAATAAGTTTCAACCTTTGGAATTCACTTGTGTGTAATAAAATGATAGCCCTCATATTAGTATTAATTTAAAAAAATATGTTTTAAAAATATAAAAATTTTAAAATTAGTTCAAATCCTAAAAAACACGTATGTTTTGTGTGTGTATATTTGTGTATAAGTCTGTGTGAGTATGACACGTTATTAACATGAACATTATGACAAACCCAAGACTAAATATATGTTTAGCAATAATTGTTAATGCACCTAATATATCTTTAAAAAGAAAACAATTTCAGGATAGTTTTTGAAAAGCCAAATATATTACACAGTATTTAAGAAGGTAATAATAAAAGTGAGGATGCATATACATTTAGGCAATACCCATGAACAGAAAGCATTGGTTTTATTTTATTTTATTTTATTTTATTTTTAAATTTATTTATTTATGGCTGTGTTGGGTCTTCGTTTCTGTGCAAGGGCTTTCTCTAGTTGCGGCAAGCGGGGGCCACTCTTCATCGCGGTGCGCAGGCCTCTCACTATTGCGGCCTCTCTTGTTGCGGAGCACAGGCTCCAGACGCGCAGGCTCAGTAATTGTGGCTCACGGGCCCAGTTGCTCCGCGGCATTTGGGATCCTCCCAGACCAGGGCTCGAACCCGTGTGCCCTGCATTGGCAGGCAGATTCTCAACCACTGCGCCACCAGGGAAGCCCCTGGTTTTTTTAATACTAAAAAATATAAATGCAGGGAAGAGTATCAAAATTTAAAAGGATACTTTATAATAATAGATTTTGATTCACAATAAAGACTTATTTGTACGTGTTACCTATGCAAATAATAATGTAGTAAGAACTATAATGAAGTAAATTTCTCACAGAGCAGGTGCAAAGACAGAAATGGGCAGAAGTATTGTAACATTAGGAAAACTTATCACACCTCTATTAAATATTTTCAGTCAAGAAAACATTAATTAGGACATAAAATAATTAAACTTCACATTCAATAAAAATTTTTTTATAGATAAACATGTATTAAGCTTTGACCATATATAAGAAAAATTATCTTACTTTTCAAGTGTACATGCAGCATTTATGAAAACTTCCATGTTATTGAAAACTAACATCTGAATAAAATTAATTTAAAAATTGCATTCTGATTAGACATGAATAACACATTTTTAAGAACTCTCAAACTGTATCATTTAGGCATTTAGAAATAAGTTACTAAACCCCTCCTAAGCCAAATAGAAATAAGAAAAAAATTAGAAGTATTCATAACTGAAGTATGACATAATAAAATAGTGGGTTGCCACTGACATAGTATTCATTGGTAAAACCATACCCAATTCAGAACACTAGAAAAGAAGAATAAAGTAGCCCAATTAAAAGAAGAAAAAAATTTTTAAAAAGGAAAAAAAAAACCCCAGAAAATCTAAACAACTGTGATGGTAACATAGTATAGTAAAAGATGTTCTATTGTATTTGTATTGTTGAGGTGTTATTTATACTTAATAATCCCATTTTAGGGAGAAATCTTTAGGTTAGACTCTATTTTAAGGAGATAGTCCTATTATAACTAAAGGGATTTCACACTCAAAAAATATTAATGATAATGAAAGGATGGGGAGATGGAAGGAAAAATACATATAATTAACTTTGAAAGATACATATCCTTGCAATGAAAATGAGGTCTGTCGGAAGCAGGGTTAAACATGAGTGCAGTAGGGATGTTTTCCTGTGCGTTGTTCTTCGGCCTGGGCACTGAGGAATGATGGCATCTACAAGGGCATCACAGAGTGGGAGGGGTCAAAGGAAAACAGAGCAAAGCTGAGTCAGGACCAGGCCTGCAAGGAAGCCCATGAAGATGTGGTGGATCTTACTTTTCTAAGAGCCCAGTCTGCCAGCCATTCTTACCTTACTCTCTGAATTGTGCTTATCTTTTGTCATTCTTGAGATTAAGTATAATCTTGGTAATGCTAATGCTTAGTCTCTGTACTCTGTGAGAAGTAATAGAATGAGTTTAGTGTTCATACTCTGGATGAAATAATAAGAAGGGGAGAAACACACTCTCACAAAAAGTGTAGTAATGACACCAGAAATTTGAACACATATGTGTGGTCCCTGAACTGCAGGCTGGGGTTAGACTGCTGCCAATACATAGATCTAAGGATAGAGCAGAGTGCTTTGAACTGGAGTCAGTACCAACAATTCCGTGGAAGGTGGTATGGGAATGTGTGACCTGTGATTTTCCTATTGATTAGGCAGTATTTGCTCAAGTTCGTCAGGTATAATTATAAAGTTACTAATAATTGCAACTACAGGAACCTAGCCAATTTGAGTTATATGAGATAAAAGCTAACACTATATATTTTAAGGATTACATGCATTTGTGACTGTGTGTGTATAAATATACAAATAATATATACCAATATTTATATTTTGAAATCCTAAATCTCTGTAGCTCAGAATGAGACTGTATTTGGCAATAAGATCTTTCTGGAGATAATTAACTTGAATTGAGGTCTTTAGGGTGGACCCTAATCCAATATGACTGGTGTTCTTATAAGAAGAGGAGACAGAACACAGAAACACAAGGAGGAATGGTGACGTGAACACAAAGGGAGAAGGCTGCTATCTACAAGTGAAGGAGAGATGCCTCAGAAGTCAACCCTGCCTTCACCTTGATCTTTAGACTCCTGGATTCTAGAACAGTGAGAAGTAAATTTCTATTATTTAAGCCAACAGTCTGTGGTAATTTATTCTAGCAGCCCTGAAAAATTTTACATTTTTCTCCGTTCATATACTCATTATCCTTGCAAAGTCCTTGGGTGTATTTTTTTTTTTAAGTACTTGGCAATGTATCTTTTTTAAAATATTTTTTATTATTTATTTATTTAATTATTTATTTATGGCTGTGTTGGGTCTTCGTTTCTGTGCGAGGGCTTTCTCTAGTTGCGGCAAGCGGGGGCCACTCTTCATCGCGGTGCGCGGGCCTCTCACTATCGCGGCCTCTCTTGTTGCTGAGCACAGGCTCCAGACGCGCAGGCTCAGTAATTGTGGCTCACGGGCTTAGTTGCTCCGCGGCATGTGGGATCTTCCCAGACCAGGGCTCGAACCCGTGTGCCCTGCATTGGCAGGCAGATTCTCTACCACTGCGCCACCAGGGAAGCCCCTTGGGTGTATTTTTGAGAAATAGTTCTGTCAAAAATAAATCATGGCTATTTCTTTAATATCTCATAGTTTCTTAAGGATTCTTTAAATTATTATAAAAGGAAAATCACTCAGTAATAGATCATACAATTTATAGAAGCTATTGCTAAAAGAATAAAATCACTACATATGCTAGAAAGTAGTGTTTTATTTCCGGTATATTTCCCTATGCTGTCAGACTTTTTCTCATTCTGTGGAGTATGAAAAAGAAAAGGGCATTAAAAATTGCAGTACACTTGAAACATTGTAAATCAACTATTAAAAAATTGGGAAATAGAACCAACTCTCAGTCAGATGGGACATGGTCACTCACTGTCTTACACGGTAGTATTTCAATCATGACACTGGCTCTAATAAAAACTTTACAGTCATCATTCTCAAAAAAAAGGTGAGGAGTCACCTGCACCTGGACTGAAAGTCTTCATGATTGAAAAATATTAAATATTGCATCTACCATGTTTAGGAGCAAGATTTCAGCGCTGTGAGTCTTGTTTTTCCTGCAGTGACATGGACCAAAATGTACTCAAAGGAGTAAAAAATCTGCAGTGTATAAAACCATGGATATAAAAATAATTCATACTTGTGACATGAAACATTATATTTTTATCATATTGAGATTTCCATACATCAAGAAAGAATCAGAAAACCAGCTTAAAACTATTCATAGAAGAAAAAGAAAGCTGCTTGTCTTTATTTTCCCAGAAAGTTCTCAGATCCATGTGAAAGATTTTTTTTAACACAAAGACTAAATAGATTTTTAAATGTGGGGATATTAAATGAAAAGAAAATATACTTATTTAATTCTTAGAGAATTTGAGAGTAAAAAATATAATAAATTTAAATTTTGACTTCTGTGTACTACAGACGAATTATACATTACTCCTGTGAACACACACACACACACACACACACACACAATGTCTTATAATAATAGTACTATAATTTCCAGCTTAGTTTGAACGGTTACATTATTAAAATAATATAAACCATCAATTAATAATATAAATATGTATTACTTTGTTATTTTGGTGTCAAAAGATTCAAATCTGTTAAAAAGTTTCTCTCTCTTTTTGTCCATTTCTCGTTCCCTCTCTCGCTCTCTCTCTCTCTCATCTGTAGGTTATATACCAAGATATGTATGAAAGAGAGTTGGGAACAAAACAGAAATTAAGCATATAGGAATAAGCACAGTGAAAACAAATGAGAATATATGTACCACATCTTCTTTATCCACTCCTCTGTTACTGGACATTTAGGTTGCCTCCATGTCTTAGTGATTGTAAATAGTGCCGCAATGAACAATGGGGTGCATGTATCTTTTCAAATTATGGTTTTCTCCAGATATATGCCAAGGAGTGGGATTGCTGGATCATATCATAGTTCTATATTTTGTTTATTAAGTAACCTCCATACTGTTCTCCATAATGGTTGTACCAATTTACTTTCTCACCAACAGTATAGGAGGGTTCCCTTTCTCCACACCCTCTCCAGCACTTATTGTTTGTAGATTTTTTGATGATGGCCATTCTGACTGGTGTGAAGTAATAACTCATTGCAGTTTTGATCTGCATTTCTCTAATAATTAGTGATGTTGAGCATCTTTTCATGTGCTTTTTGGTCACCTGTATGTCTTCTTTGGAGAAATGTCTATTTAGATCTTCTGCCCATTTTTTGATTGGGTTGTTTGGTTTTTTTTGATATTGAACTGCATGAGCTATTTGTATTTTGCCATAAAAAAGAACGAAATAATCCCATTTGCAGCAACATGGATGAACCTAGAGATGTCATACTGAGTGAAGTAAGTCCGACATAAAAAGACAAATATAATATAATATTGCTTATATGTGGAATCTAAAAATATGGTACAAATGAACTTATTTACAAAACAGAAATAGAGTCACAGATGTAGAAAACAAACTTACAGTTACCGGTGGGGAAGCAGAGGGAGGGCTAAATTGGGAGATTGGGATCGACATATAAACACTATTATATATAAAATAAATAACTAATAACGGCCTACTGCATAGCACTCTCCACTCAATATTCCGTAATGATCTATATGGAAAAAGATCTTAAAAAGAGTGGATATATGCATATGTATAAGTGATTCACTTTGTTGTATACCTGAAACTAACACATTGTAAATAAACTATACTCCAATAAAAATTTTAAAAAGAAAACAAATAAATATACGTAAGCAGTTTTAGAAAAATATATAAATAAGTAGTCTACTAAAGGTATTCATCACAAAATACATGTTGACTGACATACACAAGGGAAATTTTACTTTTAGTACAATTCTAACCTTTATTTAACTGATGTGTCTGATGTAGCACAGTTGTGGAAGATGAAGAACATTGTATTTGGACTCTAAAACCTTATATTAAAACATCAGATTTAGCACCTAGTGTGACCTTGGAAAAGTAACCTTATGCTTCAAATCAAAAAGTAACTAAGATTGACCAAAATTTTTGTGCATGTCTTGTTCAACTATCAATACCTGGACACGGTGTGATTGCAGAGTGTTTATTTATGAAATACATTAAATATGTTTTATAAAATTAAAATGTTTTCCTTATATGTGGAGGATGCATACATGTGAAATATGACTTCCAAATTTTATTTACTTATGAAATATTAACAGGGAATTAAAATCAGTTCTTCATCAAAGCATTGAACAATGAATGGTCACCAAACCAGAAACTAAGTATTGCTTCTTTTACTTATGTATGTTTGTTATACGATATTAAGATATACTAAAGTACTTTTCTTATGAGATTAAACCCAGAGAATCTGAATATTCTATGTTATCAGTCACCTTAAAAATACATTTCTGTTACTGCATTCTGACTTTGGGCATTACAGTAAAATAATAGCGTGTTTGCTTAAATTCCCCTGGTAATTTTGCCCATAATAATTTTCTCATAACTCTCGACTTCTCTGATTTTATCTGTAGTGCAAGATGGTGGTTTATGAATGAAAGTATATTTTAGTACAAATTATATTCCATTAGAGTAATTAATTGTCTACTTCACTCTAAGGAACTGGAGGAATAATAGTCAAAAAGTATAAGGTTTATCTACCCATTGAAGATGTTCTTCAAACAGGCATTTCTGTCAACTAATACTTAAGGATATTGGAACTGATTGTGTTTATGTCTTGCTGATTTTACTTTAAGAGATATAATCTAGAAAGACAAAAATAGAGATCTCAAATTATTAAGAAAACATGGTCACTCTGGATAACTAAAATCAAATCAGTTCTTCAACCCTCATATAGTCAGAAAACAAAGTGCCATATATCAAGGGAAGAGTACTACAAACACTAAGCTTGAGAAGAAGGAAAGCTACAGCTATAGTAGCAACTACTGCATCTTATTAAGTGGCCACTAGGTGTTAGAAACTTTGTGTACATTATCTTATGTAACATACATAGCAAATTGCAAACTAACTCAGCATCCTTTTATAGATGAGAAAACTGAGAACCACCTGACCTATAACTTGATCAAGGTCACACAGTCAGTTACTAACAAAGCCAGGATTCATGTCTAGGTTTCTCTGTCTCCAAACTTTAAGCTACTTCCACTTGACCATATTACAGACTCATTGTGATATGCCATAGTTCTGGAAATGTTATCCTCTGGAAACAATACAACAGCTTCATGTATTTTAATTCTTTTGTAAAGCCACAAGCTTAAGCAGACCATTATATTAAACAAAACAAAACAACAAAAACAAACAAACAAAAAACCCAGTAGTGGATTCTAGATCAATTAGTTAACTAGTACAGTAAATTAAAGAAAAATTTATATCCCTCTATAAGGAAAAAAATTATGATCTCCAAATATGTATTCAATGCTCAGTTGATAATTTTATCTTCATTTAATAGTTTTCCTGAATTTTAAATATAACACCTTATTTCCAGTACCTCATAATGACTTAAGTTATATTCCATCAAGGAAATTAAATAAAATTTCTAATTTACAAATCTATTGACCTAAACATGCAAAGAGTCTTTACTGTTTTCCCTGTTATGTTCCTGTGAATTCTCTCATTTAATTTTTATTCAACTCTGAGTTAACTAGAAATTTCTATCTCAGATTTACATACTAAAGATTATAATCTAGTTTGAGATTCATGGTTATAACTTCTGGTATATCAATATTTTGTAGGTGATGTAAAATATTTCTTCTTACCTGTGGAAATGCACTGCTCATTTTATTAAGGTGTGCTATGGATACCAAATGTTTGGACTCTTATACCAGGTTCTCAAGCTCTTCTTGAAGTCTACGGGAATGCCCCAAGGGAAAACACACTAATTCTCTTCTGGGACCAAAAAGTAACAAGAGGATTTTTTTTCCATGGTAAACAAGAGAATGGTTCTGGAGCAATGAACTACATGATAAAAATGACTACATGAATGCACTTTGGCTTCTGGTACAAAATGATCCTTCAGTGGAAAAAGAATATGCATAGGACTGGAAAAGAAATTTAATGATATGAGACATAGTCCTAGCTCTGACACTAAGAGATAGCTTAAATTCTCTGAAATCCAGTTTCTTTTTCCTGGGAATATAACTTGTTTACTTCTCTCAAAACCCTATCAACATGGACATGAAGAAATAATAATAAAAGCATAAGCTATGGCAGAATTCAAAATCATTTAATAGAGATTACAATACTCATTTAACTTTAAAGATGCTACACTTCTAAGTAGTATGAAAGATATTTTAAAACTCATTGAGTAGTTAATAGAAGAAATAAGATATAAATAGATGAACAGAAAGTATTGACAACAGAAATGGGAGAGTATACAGATAATTGTTATTCTATGTAATATAACATTAGAATTAGAGTTCTGTCAAAGATAAAGGTCAGAATTTGAGTTGTATAGCGTCTTGTCTTGAGGACCCTTTATATTGGGTTGGCCAATAAGTTTGTTCGGGTTTTTCTCTATGATGTTACCGGAAAACCCAAACGAACTTTTCGACCCACCCAATACTAATCTATAGACTAGTACTAGGCTATGTACTTAAAGAAATTCTTCAAAAAATTGTGAAAAATACATAGATGCTTAAGCTCACACCCAGAGATTCTAAATTAGTAGATAGGCAATGATGGCTGTGGAATCTGAGTTTTAAAAGAAAGATAGAAGGAAAGCAGAAAAGAAGGAAGGGAGGAAAGAAAGAAAGATGATACTGATACTCAGCCTAATTGTGAACAAAGGATCTATTAATTAAATGTAATCCCAAATGATCTGTATGTTCAATGCAACCTTAATTAAAAATAAACAAGAATTTCTGAAAAAATTGATAAGGTAATTCTACAATTTACAAAAAAATAAAAAGAGAGAGAAACTAAGGGAGTCGGGGCAATTTTGAAAAAGAAGACTAAAGTAAGATTTACATAATCTAATTTCAAGATTTGCCACGAACTAAAATAATCAAGAGAGTGTGGTGTTGGTGAAAATATAGATATCTAGATCAATGGAAAAGAACAGAGTCTTCAACAATAGATCCACACAACATAGTCAATTGATTTTTAACAAAGTTGCTAAGGAATATCCATGGAAGAAGGATAGTAATTTTTTTAGTGACACTGAATAGGTAGACTAACCTTATGTCACAAAAAAAGAGACATGAGTCATTCTTTGCATCATATATAAAAGTTTTCTCAAAATAATTCTTAGGCCTTAGTAGAAAACCTACTATAATAATATTTCTAGAGAAAAAATAGGACAACGCTTTTTCGACTATGGGTTAGTCACAAACTTTTGTATAAAACACAAAACTCATGAACCATAGGGGGAAAATGATAAATTGTACTTTATCACATTTAAAATCTGCTTCATGAGAGACACTGTTGAGAGAATGAACAAACCACAGACTTATACAAAATATTTGCTTAGACAGCTATGTGATAAAGAACATGAATCCATGTGTCTTTCTGAATTATGGTTTTCTCAGTGTATATGCCCATGGTGGGATTGCTGGGTCTTATGGTAATTCTATTTTTAGTTTTTTAAGGAACCTCCATACTGGTTTCCATAGTGGCTGTATCAATTTACATTCCCACCAACAGTGCAAGAGGGTTCCCTTTTCTCCACACCCTCTCCAGCATTTATTATTTGTAGATTTTTTGATGACAGCCATTCTGACTGGTGTGAGGTGATACCTCATTGTAGTTTTGATTTGCATTTCTCTAATAATTAGTGATGCTGAGCATCTTTTCATGTGTCTCTTGGCCACCTGTATGTCTTCTTTGGAGAAATGTCTATTTATATCTTCCACCTATTTTTTGATTGGGTCGTTTGTTTTTTTGATGTTGAGCTGCAAAAAGACACATGCACCCCAATGTTCATTACAGCACTATTTACAATAGCCAGGTCATGGAAGCAACCTAAATGTCCATCGACAGAGGAATGGACAAAGAAGATGTGGTACATATATACAATGGAATATTACTCAGCCATAAAAGGGAATGAAATTGGGTCATTTGTAGAGACGTGGATGGGCCGAGAGACTGTCATTCAGAGTGAAGTAAGACAGAAAGAGAAAAACAAATATTGTATATTAACGCGTATATCGGGAATCCAGAAAAATGGTACAGAAAAACTTGTTTGCAAGGCAGAAATAGAGACACAGATGTAGAGAACAAATGTATGGACACCAAGGGGGAAAGGGGGGTGTGGAAAGAATTGGGAGATTGGGATTGACATATATACACTAATATGTATAAAATAGATAACTAATGAGAACCTGCTGTATAGCACAGGGAACTCTACTCAATGCTCTGTGGTGACCTAAATGGGAAGGAAATTCAAAAAAGAGGGGATATATTTATATGTATAGCTGATTCACTTTGCTGTACTGTAGAAACTAACACAACATTGTAAAGCAACTATACTCCAATAAAAATTTTTAAAAAGTGAATACATCCCATAGAAAATACAGGCTGGAAAACTGAAGAAAGGAGGAATATATAAATGAAGAAAGCAGAACATTCATATGTTTTGATCCTCCAAACACGAAAACTAAGCCAAAGAAACAGAAAAGATATCATAAGCCATAATCAAGATTTTTTCCCCTGAAATGAAAGATTTGAAACTTCCTAATAAATGAATATAATATGTTCTAAGTCAACAAAGAATGATGAGTATTAAAGTATTTATTAAAGTCAATATTTCTTTATTTATTAAAGTTAAAATTTCTTTATACAATTTAAAGAAACAAATTTCTTTAAGATGTATGTTTTTTCTTATCTTGCCATAAAATATGATAATATATGCACTTTATTTCACACCTGTTTTAGCAGCATTAACTTTTGATGAGTAGAATTGCCCTTTTAAAGTTCATCAAAGATACTATAAATATTAATATAAAAGTAGCTCCTTTACACAAACCAACAAATTATCTCCTGAAATGCTGGTGTATGAGCAGACTTTCCTGTAAGAGTCACTTTTAAATGTACATGAAAATTGGTTTAATTATCATGAATTAATGAAAGATTCACAAGAATATTTTAATCTGATTCTCAGTCTATCCCTTTTTAAGAGTTTTCCTTTGTTTCCTAATCTTGGATAAATAATATTCAATAAAATTCTTAACATCTGAGGAAGATTTCATTAGAATGAAGATGTTCATGGGGTATCAGTCAATGCACAACACATGAATTAATGGGTTTTATGAAAGGCTAGTATCACATTGGTCAGTGTGTCATGAAATTGTAGTTATAAAATGAGGGTGGCTGCTGAATATGCAGTATGATACTAATTATGCAAATCTAGATGTATAAAAATAAGCATTCTATAAACAACAAATAATTAGGAAAAATTTATCAAAATGTTACAACAGTTTTGATTATTTTTACACTGTTCTTTGAATTTTATTATATTTTCATTTTCTTTCTAATGAACATATTTACTCCTATAATAGTGTCACACATTTAAAAATAAAAGTTTCATTGTGAAGCATGTATGATTCCATCCCTGATGGTTTCAGTCACAGGCTAACTAAGCATTTCTCTAGAAATAGTTTCTCTACCACTCCAGGCATCAATTTAGAGCATCACAAAGGAACACCAAACCATTAGGCTCTTCATTGTGTGGCTTCTAGGGGAAAAGATGACTAGCTTCTCAAAACCTCGCATAGCTGCAATTAGTCCTTGAACTTTTGTTCTTGGAGACAAGCCAAGTAATCTTCCTTGGAAATTAGTCCACAGGGATGACAAAATGTTGTATTATCATCAATCCCCGGTATATGAAGTACCCTGAAATTATCAGGATGAGAGGCAAGGCATACTCGGCTCACTTAAGTGTGTACACAGTGGATCCCTGATACTCTTCTAAGACAAAACTTCCTGGCGAATTTTACATTTGATCGGGAGCTGAACAAAATTTCTAAGTTGATTTATTTTTCCCTCAGAATAAAACAAAATGAATACTCTAAAACTTAAAGAGAACTTATGCCAAAGAAAAATATTATATCACAGAAATTTTCGACTGAAATGGTCTTCATATCTTATTTGTGAGCAAAATTTGAGATTGACATACTTCTAGACACATAATATTGGTAGAAAGCGTTTTTTCACCAACTTTGGCTCCCGGTAAGTATTATTCTCAAAATTAGAAGGTTTTAGTTAGGATCAAATAAAACGGGGACATTATCATAAGAATATGCATACAGGTATCATTTAGACCTTACCCTAAGTAATGCCAGGATTTGTGGAACCAGAAATACAGAGTTGATGTAATCAGGGTCAACAAGCAATGTGCATATTTTAGAAAAATAATTTTGGAAGAAATCTGATTTTGAATGGTCAAGTTAGGAAAACATATCTTTTTAAAATTAGCACTAACATGCGGTCTATCATTTTAATACACCCTACTAAAGTCCACTTGTTGAAATTTATTTGTCATTAGTATTATATACTATTAGAAATGAAAGAACAGCACATGGTACACTAAAACTATTCTTCTATCATTGTTTTTTATATATCTAGTATTTTTTTCCTCGGGTTTGTTGAAATTAATTATAAATAGGAATATAGTATTATGGACATGCTCTCTGGAGTCAATCTATCTTGGTAGAATTACAGAGCCAGTATTTGGTAGGTCTAACACTGGATAAGTTACCTAAATTCTCTGTGCCCTTTTTCACATATGAAAAATGTGGCTAATAGTACTAATTATGGTATAATAATCTCATGGGTATTAAATGCATTAAAAATGGGAAGCATTTAGAACAGTGTCAGGCTTATTCTAATTCTTCATTATATTAGCTTTTGTTATATCCAAATGTCAGCTGGTACCTATTTCTATATTTGGCAATCAAATTAAGATTTTTCTCTTCATACAGTATACACCCTTCATTATTATCACTTTCTAGAAACATAAACTGATATAAATATGTCATGTCAGGCATAGAAACACAAATCTTCTTGAAGTAATTCCTGCTAAGTATCAACTTTGATTTCTCAACAGTTTAGAGCATTTGAACACTATGGGTAGAAGGAATAGCACACATGTGTCTGACTTCATCCTCATGGGACTGACAGATTCTGAAGAGATCCAGCTGGTCCTCTTTATGCTATTTCTCCTGATATACCTGATTACTGTGTTGGGGAATGCAGGGATGATACTGATAATCTGCCTGGATCTTCACCTTCACACCCCCATGTATTTTTTCCTCAGTCACCTGTCATTTCTTGACCTCAGTTACTCAACCGTCATCACCCCTAAAACCTTACAAAACTTACTGACTTCCACCAAGTATATTTCATCCCTGAACTGCTTCACCCAGATGAATTGCTTTATCTTCTTGAGTGCCACTGAATGTTTTCTTCTCTCCTCAATGGCGTATGATCGCTATGTAGCTATCTGCAATCCTCTGCATTACCCAGTTGTTATGCCCACAAGACGCTGTTGCTCCCTAGTCTTTGGTTCCTATTTGATTGGCTTTATGGACTCCTTTGTCATGAGCAGATTGGATTTCTGCAACTCCAATATAATCCATCACTTTTTCTGTGAAACACCCCCAATTTTAGCCCTGTCCTGCACTGACACACAGGACATTGAAATCACAATATCCATTTTCGCTGGCTCCACTCTACTGGTGTCTCTTATCACAATATTTGTGTCCTATGTGTCCATCCTGTCTACTATCCTGAAAATTACTTCCACTTCAGGGAAGCGAAAAGCCTTCTTTACTTGTGCCTCCCATCTCCTGGGAGTTACCATCTTTTATAGCACTTTGATTTTTACCTATTTAAAACCAAGTAAGTCCTACTCCTTGAGAAAGGATCAAGTGGCTTCTGTTTTTTATACTATTGTCATCCCCATGCTGAATCCACTTATATATAGTCTTCGAAACAAAGAAGTAAAAAATGCTCTCATTAGAATCACGCAGAAGAGAAAGAGCTCCAAGCATAAAATAAGACTGAAGCTAAACTTTTAAGCTCATCTTTTCTTTTTTTCTTCCCTATAGTGTATTTCCTTGCTCTTTCTCCAGAAACAAATTTATTTATTTATTTATTTATTTATTCTCTTAAACCATCCTTTGCTTGACCAAATATGATCTTTGGCATTTCAAAGACTATGCCTTTAGAAATACAGATTGTAATTGTAGTCCATGAAATATGTTAAATCCATGGTCCAAATATATATGTTTTTAAAGGCAACTGATTTGCAAAATGCAAAGGTACAGTTGTCACATTTAAAACTATATCGTACTAAATCCCATGCATAATCTAACTTCAGAAATTGTTATGCTTGAAAAGAGCTCCATTTTGGGAACAATGATACCAGTTTCAGAAACCATTTCATTTAATTTGTGGAGAAGCAACATAGCAGAGTGATTAAGAGCACTTGTTTTGGAACCAAACATTCCAGGATTTGGACCCTAACTACCCTTTTAGCTGCATAACCCTTTAAAAAATCACTGAAACTTTAAGCCTCAAGTTTCTTCAACTGCACAAGATAAATAACAGTTGCAGGTCCATAGTGTTATTGTAAAGATTAAATCAGATAATGGACGTGAAGCATTTAAGGAAGTCCTAATAAAAGCTGGCCATTATCGTTAGAAGATTCACATTCCTGCAGTAGTTTTAGTGTACGATGGCTTTTTATTAAAGAATATTCACTTGTGATTTATAAATGTCTTTTGGTTGATTTAAAGGACAAACACACAAACAGCTAAGGAAAAAGTCAGCACTTCACAAATTTGGTTTAGAATGGAATATGTTTATATTGGAGAAAGTTTGAAAACATGGAAAAATTTAAGAAAATACAAATGCCCTAAAAGTTATTAACAGCTTTGTATGTGTCCTCCCAGATTGATAGTTATGTATTTATGTATATATTATATACATGAGCAATATTTCTGTCGTTTCCTATGTCCTTTTTTGCAGCTTTCTGTGTACACTTACAAGTTTAACATTTGATTATTCCTTTGTCATTGAAATTTAAGGTGAATGTGTTTTTGGTACATGGGGAAAATTGAGACTCTCGTTTTGCAATGCTTTGAACATGAAATGTTTGTAAATTCATCAGGTTAAAAATCTGCAGGCAGTGATAGCTCCTGGGAGCTCTCTGAAAACATTTTAAAACACTACCTTTCTGTGATGTGTCAGGAACCTTCAGTAAACTGCCTTATTGTTGAAATTCTGTGTATTTCAGAACATCATTACCGTTCTCCTGATTTCTATAGGTTTGTTATGATCATTAAAAATAAACTCTTGAATTAATTGCTTGACTCATTTGTTTTAAAGGGTTTAACAGAGACATGTTGTTCAGCTACTACCTTACAATGAATTCAGATGTGGCAATCCACAAACTTTAGTCAGGTAGAGAGCTAAAATTTATTTTAAAATTATTTGTGTACATAATCTTAGTTTGCAATTTTAATTTTCTCTGCTATTTAAAGGTTATTTAAGAATATATTTTTCATTTTCCAAGTATTTCATTTTTTTTTGTTTAAACTTTGGTAACTAGGTAGTTTTTATTCAAAAAATAATGATTATAAAAAAATTTATTTTTTGAAATTTAGATTGTTTTCCCTGCAAAACTATGTATGATTATTTTTCTTACATATGTTTTAAATGTTAAAAATTAGATGCAGAAGTGCAGACTTTCTTTTAGGAGTTAAAAGTTGAAATTATTTTTACTAATTCAAAATTGTCAACAAATTTACTCAAGTTTTTAAAATAAGCATTATTTTCCAATACTTCATTTATTTAAAAAATTCCCTTATCATATATGAATGCCATTTGAAATTATTATGATTTTTTATTCTGATATCCATGTTTCCTACAATCTATATTTACAGCTATTGCTATATGTTTTTGCTTCCAGTGGTTTAATAATATACGTTTTTTTAAAATGTGTCAACTCTTTTTTTTTTTTTTAATTTTATTTATTTTTGGCTGTGTTGGGTCTTCGTTGCTGTGCGCCGTCTTTCTCTAGTTGCGGCGAGCTGGGGTTACTCTTCACTCCAGTAAGCAGGCTTCTCATTGCAGTGGCTTCTCTTGTTGCGGAGCACGGGCTCTAGAGCACAGGCTCAGTAGATGTGGCGCACGGGTTTAGTTGCTCCACAGCATGTGGGATCTTGCCGGACCAGGGCTCAAACCCGTGTCCCCTGCATTGGCAGGCAGATTCTGAACCACTGCACCACCAGGGAAGCCCAATAATATACTTTTTTTGGCTCCTGTCTCATCTTTTATAAGTGTATGTCATTTCCTATATTAATGGGCTCTTTTCATTTTTCTAGTCTTTTTTACAAACTTTGTTTTTACCATTCTTTCATTTCTAGTTCTATGATTAGTAAATGTACCCTGTTGGTTTGTGTTGGCAAATATGGTCAACAGGTTCTATGTTTTTTGTGGACAACACTTAACTTGGAAAAATTATAATTAAAGTAAACTAAACTCTAATTAAATTAAGGCTACCTATTCTTCTACAATACAGTTTGGAAACCGTTTATGTACTATCATTACACATGTGTAATATAATCTACGGGGAATATAAAAGATTTATACTTTTGCATTTGCCCTGAACATTCCTTGTTATATTAGTGCATATTGCACTTTATGTAAAATGTGGTCTGAAGTAATTTAAAACGTAATATGCTTTATTATGATGCCATGCCAAAATGCTACTTATCAACTCATGATAGAGAAAATAACACAAGAATAGAACATGCCCAAAACATAAACAGCTGTGTTACTTCCCAATAATTGATTGCTATAATGGTGATAACATATTTTGCTAAGTACTTACCATGTGCCAGTCAACATTTAAGGAGCTTTAGATATAGAACGAAAACAATTGATCTTCACAAGATAACTTTCAGGTAGGTACCAGCAATATCTACATGTTTTCTCAAGTCTTTCTACCTATTCAGACAAAGTCTTAAAAGGAATCCTGAAATTTTCTCTTTATCTCACATACCTTACATCCAATCTATCAGCATATTATGTTGATTTAAAATACAGAATATGTTTGGAGTCTGACTACTTCTCAACATTTTTTCTGCTACCATCCTGACCCAAAAATCCATCATCTCAGTCTTAAAATTATTGCTGCAGGCTCCTGGCTTTTCTCTGGTTGGCCATATCCCTCTTGAATCTAAGTGTCAATATAAGAGCCAGAGCAATACTGTTAAACAATAAGTTGGATTATATCACTTTCTTCACAAATCCTACAAGACTTCTCATCATACTAGCAGTGAAAATGAAAACCTTCATAAGGGCCCACTGGTCCACAATGATTTTGTCCCCACTCCTACCTCTATGAACTCATTCCCTCCTATTCTATCAGTCATACTCACTTTGATTAGACCACATGACATCCTAACTCTTCTGTACACATTAGTCCTGACACTACCTGGAATTTTTCTATTTCTTCATTTTGAAACTTCCTTTTCATAGACAGCTGTATGCTTTTTTCTTATTCTATTCTTAATAAAAACATCCTTACCATCGGATTTAAAAACTGTACCTGTTCCCTCCCCCCTTTTATGCCTCCTCTGTTTTCCATAGCAGTTATGTCTAGCTAACATTTTATATGTTTTGCTAAAGCATTTTGTGTCTTGTCTGCCTCCCCCCACACACTATCATGTAAGCTTAATGAGTGCAGGATTCTCGCTTACTTTGTCCAACATTTTATCCCCAGCACCTAGATATATACCTCAATAAATGTATCTGAAGGTTGCAAGGTTTACAGATCTTGAAACTGGAGACCACACAGATTAAATAACTGGGTTCATGGTCACTTCACTAGTTAAAGAACAAGTTCACTTTTGAACCCAGATAGTCTAACTCTAGTGTTCATATTCTTCATCAGATTCTCTGATAGGACATTTTCTACCTAATTATACTATGATCATCAGAGATGAAAAAAATAGAATTCATTACTATATTAAAGAAAGCTTTAAATAAAATACCGGGGATTGTGGAAAGGTGTATATTTCTGGCAGATATTCTCTAGAAGTGCTGATAGAAGGCAACGTGATTTGGGCACTACTAGCTAAATCTTCTCCAACATACAGGCACAGTCCTATTCACAGAAGGAAAACTCCACAAAAGAAAGAAGAGTTTATCTGATGATGATATTGTTCTCATAAGAGCGTTTGTAATAGTCAGGGTACAGGCTATCCTGGTGTAACAATGGGATTCAGAAACAGAGTGGCTCAATGAAGAAAAAAGAAGCGTCCTTGGTTATAACCTCACAGAGATTAGTTGACTAGGGTTTGAGGATGGTTCTTTTTCAGAGTAATCCTGGAAAATAGGTTTCTTCTGTGTTGTTGGTCTGTTGTCTACCACATGTTGTCCTTTTCTGCATTGTTGAAAGAATTGATTTTTCTTTTTAATGTCTGGTACAATACACCAGTGAAACCATCTGGGCTTGGGCCTACTCTTCAGTACCAACCAAGTTCATTGAAAGCATAAATTCACTTAAGCACTTGCCTGAAAATGTTCATAAGCATTATGAATGATAGCCAAAGAGTAGAAACAACCCAAATGGCCATCAGATGATGAATGAATAAATGAAATGTGATATATCCATGCAATGGAGTATAGTATGGCAATAAAGAAGAAATGAAATACTTATACATGCTACACCATGGGTGGGTGAACTTTAAAAACTTTATTTTAAGGAAATACCTTAGTCACAAAACACAACATACTATATGATGCAACTCTCATGAAATATCCAGAATAGGCAAACTGATATACAGAAAGTTGATAGTAGTTCCTAGTTTTGGGGGGAGAGTATGGAGAATAACTGCTAGCTGCTGCAAGGATTCTTTTAGGAGTGATGAACATACATAACCCTTTAAACATATTACACATCATGAATTATACATTTTGAATATATAATATAATGCAGGTGAAATTTATGGTGTGTATATTATTTCTCAAGAGAGTTCCTACCTTTATATACCTCTAAATGTTATTTACATGAGATAAGGGGGAAAACGTCATAGGAAAATTTTTTCAAAAGTGAACACATCCAAAAAAAAAAAAATACAGTCAGAAAAATATAAGAAAGGCAGAATATATAGATGAAGAAAGCAGAACGTGCATATATTTTAATTCTCCAAAGATGAAAACCAAGCCAAAGAAACAGAAGAGTTATCATAAACTATACTCAAGATTTTTTCTCCTGAAATGAAAGGTGATTTGAAACTTCCCATAGGAAACATATAATGTGTTCTAAGTCCACAAAGAAAGATCAGTATTAAATTATTTATTAAAGTTAATATTTCTTTATGCAGATCCAGACCGAAAGATCTTGTTTCTTTTAAAGGTTAGCCAAGCACCCATATCAAGCTTATCAACAGTACTTCATGGCAGGATAAATGGAAACAAGCAATGAACAAAAGAAAAATATGAATATAAGTTTAAAGGCAGTCCAACAGAACTTCAACTACTTGTTAATCCAATATTTCTCATAATAGGAAATTAAGAGATAGCACCTAAAATGTGGGGATAACAGGGTTAATATAGCAGGAATTTTAAAAACTAAATATATTTCCAAAGTACAAAAACATTTTAGTAAACAAATAAACAAACTAGAAAAGAATAGCAAAATAGACTAATAGAAAGAAGAGGAAAAATATTTAAAGGAAGTAATAGACTAGAAAATCTAAACTGTAACTAATATTTACACAGAAAATGCTATCTCTGTTTATGTGTCCCTTAATTGAATTAAGTAAAATGGTTTTCACAGTTTCCAACCTATAATATTTACTCATTAAGGGAATATATATGAGGCACAATATGGGTGAGATATTGTTCTAGACTCTGGAATAGTGGCATTCTGAATTTCAGGCAAGTTATCCTTTTATTACACATAGTGTTACAATGCAATTTGTCTTACAAGCTAAGATAACTAAGAACGTCTGAGTAAGAGATATATTTGTACTTTTATTAGATGTCTGATCATTTTATATCTCACCCAAGAAAAATAGCTTTTTTTCTGAATGTCCTTCAAGTATCTCAAACCCAGCATTTTAAAATTATCTTAGGAATGTCCCTGCACCCAATTTCTATTCTTATATTATTTTTTTCTGATTAAATATGTTTCCAATCAATCACACCAGCTAAATCCCTCATTGTCAGCCTAGGTTCATCACTCTTACTTTATCCAAATATTTATTGGATTAAGTGTTGTCGCTCTGTCCCCAAATGCCCTTAAAATAAGTTTCCCCTCCTTTATTAATCATCATTGCTGCTGTCTCTGTTCAAGTCCCCATGTTCTCGGATCCTAACTATTGAAGTAGATTTCTGACTTATTCCATTGCAATTTGCCTAGTTTCCATTTAATATATCTTCACTTTTATTCTAGAACAAAGGTTGTGGTCATAATTCTTTTCCTAGTGCCATATATTTTCTCTTCTTTCAATAAGAAGTCCAAATTGCTTAGCCTGTTTACACTTATCTTTAGATTTTACATTTCCTCTTATTGCCTCTTCATTCCCCAACCCCATACTATAGATCATATATAGTAAATGTCTTATTTCTTCAAATTACTATGATGTAAATTCTTTTCTCCTTGCCCTTGCAAACATCTGTCATTTTGTTTAGAATCTTTTCTCTACAGTGCAGTAATGATTCTCAAAAACCAAGGGCAAGAATTCCTACCACTCCAGAGATGTTCTTGATAACTTTCTTGAGAAAATTGGATTATTTCCTGCATTGTTCTATCATTGCACATTGCACTGTGAAAATTAACTGTAAATATTTGTTTTTACTTCTAATTCCTCTTCTGGGTTGTTTATCCCTATAAGGAAGAGACTGCCTCATATTTAACTTTGTAGTTCTAGGATAACTGGAAAAGTGCTTATCACATAGTAGGTGCTCAATATTTACTAATTTAATAAATTGGTGAGTTAATTATTTCAAAGGATTGTTTTCTTACCTTTATGTCCTAGCATATTTGATATTGAAGAGTAAGTAAATTTTGAAAATAATTTAAAAATTAGAAGCTTTTCTATTTAGTACAATTAAAAAACAAATAAACAAACAAACAAAAATTACAGCCACTTATTGGAGTCAGATTTTCAATAGTGTTTAAAGTGATGGTCATATAAATAGTAAACAATGATATAAAGAAGTGTTCTTCACATATAGTGATGAAATAAACATCTAATAAGATAACATTTGATTGATCATGCTCTGTTAAATATGAAGCTTGATAAGATGTAAATGGTCAGTGTAGGCAAGGTTATGTTGAAACTGATGGTCAAGGACAATGCTCATGGAAGTTAAAATTTGGCAGACTGGTCCAGAAGGCCTCACACTAATATGTAGCAGGAAGGTGTAGTTTTGTCCTCCCAGTACGACCTCTGGTTATTTATCTAAAGAATAGAAATCAATGTGTATTCTGCAGTACTCTTAAAAAATAAAGGAAAATTGTGATTAATGTGAAAGTCCAACAGTGGAAGAAACAGTTTAATAAATGTGGATGTATTGATATAATAGATTATTATAAGGCCATTTATATTGAGAGCAGGGAATATTGACCGAATACCTAGTATAATCTCATTATCATGCAAGATATTTTATATGTGTTATTTAATTTAATCTTCACAAACGCATGAGGCAGGTACCACTATTGTCACTTTGCAGACAAGGACACTGAGGATCAAAGAGATTAGGAAATTTTCAGATGGTCATAAAGCTAGTAAATGATATTTCTGGAAACCAACTCAAAATTATGGTTCCCAAATCTAAACATTTTTAACCACAGCATAGAGTCTTCATTTGAAAAGTTATGATCACAAAGACTTAAAATTTAAAAGCATTAAAATATTAAAGATTTGTGACATATTCTTAAGGGCAAAATACAAATGCACACATGAAAATAGAATATGATGTCCAGATCCTGGTTCCCAAATGCCACCCTCTCATAAAATATAGCAGGGATCCTTGGAGAAGTGGTTGTTTCTAGAGCTGAGTCCATGAAAGTATAAGATGAACCTGGAGTACATTGTGCTGCCAGGATGTAAGAAGTGTAAACAAAACAAACAGGCAAAAAAGGACAAGAGCATGGCAAAAAAGGACAAGAGCATGGCAAAAAGCAAAGCACCAGGAGCTAACTGAATGATGGTTTTGTTAGCAAAACTAGAATAACTTGAGCAACTAATCAAATAATAATCCCAAAGAAAGAAATAAGTATCAATGTGTGCATATTAGTATAAGTAACTAGCTAACTAACTAAATACATGAGGAAGAAAGAATTGTTCGTTACAGAATAACTACAATTAAAATATATTGAAAGAATAAAGGGAAATGGAAATTTAGAAAACAACATAGCAGTCATCAGTAGAGGCAACATATTGATGGAAGCCAAAAAGTATAAATGAAATATATACAAAATCTAAATTTTCTTCCATATTCATAATAAACATATATACGTATACATATATATGTAATATACATATGTACACATATATGTATATTCTGTATATGGAAGAAAATAATATATATATATGACGAAGTAAAAATTGTAACTTTACAGTAAAGAAGTCTGGGGGCTTCCCTGGTGGCGCAGTGGTTGAGAATCTGCCTGCCAATGCAGGGGACACGGGTTCGAGCCCTGGTCTGGGAGGATCCCACATGCCGCAGAGCAACTGGGCCCGTGAGCCGCAACTGCTGAGCCTGCACGTCTGGAGCCTGTGCTCCGCAACTAGAGAGGCCGCGACAGTGAGAGGCCCGCGCACCGCGATGAAGAGTGGCCCTCGCTCGCCGCAACTAGAGAAAGCCCTCGCACAGAAACGAAGACCCAACACAGCCAAAAATAAAGAAAGAAAGAAAGAAAGAAAGAAGTCTGGCAGACACTAATTAAGTTACCAAATTTAACATCACTAATAATATCACTTAACAACATGATGTGTCCTCTGATAATATGAAAAGGGCATATGTATCGTCTCACTGGTACTTTTTCCCATAATGAATAACTTCAAGTTAATCAGGAGCAAACACCAGGCTAACTTAAATTGAGAGACATCCTGTAAAATACTTGGCTAGTAATCTTAAAAAGTATCACAGTCATGAAAGAGAAGGAAAGAAAATAAGGCAGTCACAGATTGCAGAAGATAGGCTTCACAAGTTCTCTGGTATACATCTGTGTGATCAGCAGTTTGGCATTCTGTTATGTCAGCATCAATCATTTTTCTGTGACACCACAGCTTTTTTGGCGCTATCCTGCGTGCATGCATTCAGCACAGAAATGGTGATCTTTGTTTTAGCCGGGTTCACCCTGCTTAGTTCTCTCTTCCTCATCACAGTCACCTACATTGCCATCATCTCAGCCATCCTGAAGATCCAGTCTGCAGCAGGCAGACAGAAAGCCTTTTCCACCTGTGCATCCCATCTTATGGGGGTGACCATCTTCTATGCGTCCCTGATTTTCACATATTTGCAGCCTGATAACACATCATCCTTGACCCAGACACAGGTGGCAACTGTATTCTATACCACTGTCATTCCAATGCTGAATCCACGTATCTGTAGTGTGAGGAACAAAGACATAAAAAATACTCTCCTGAGAGTCATACATAGAAAACTGTTTCCATGACAAATCTCTGCATGTTGCAGTTAAAGCAAATCTGCATGGCTTCAGGCATTCAATTGCTACAGCAATTAGGAAAATAGTAGAGTAACCCCCAAACGCATGACACAAACTAAATAATAACACATGGGAGGTGAATTATCATCTTTCTGTTTATATGGAATACTGAATCACCATGTAGGGAGTTCATTTCAGTACACAAATTATTCAGATATAGACCTGCACAAATTAGTAAAGAAAGCTTCTGAATGGTGACTAAGTTCCTCCATGATCATTCTTGTGTGAGCATGTTATCACACTACATGTTAAACCATTATTAAATTGACTTTTCATATGCTTTGACATCCTGTTTTCTCAGTCATTGACAAAGTGAGAGTAGAAAATTAGTAGATTAAGTGATGATGACTCAAATATTATTAACAAGAAATGATAGCTGATAACTGGAGAGCAAAGGAAAGAGTGCAGAATTAACAAAAGCAAATATAAGTCCCGGGTTGGAGGGGCAAATGGTTGAAGTTATTTCAGTAATGACTAGCGATTACAAGAGACATTGTGTAATATACAGAAATCTCTTAGCAATGTGGATTCATTTTGCCATAACAGCTAAAAGTTTGATCATTTATCTGCAAAAAATGATCTTTGATTACGCAGAAAAGAGATGCGTTTATGCAATGGAGTATGGAATCCATCAAAAACAGCAGAGTTGAATTTCTTAATCACCATAATGTGCCTCCCTAAGTTCAAAGACTTCATATAAACTTTTAAATCTCTCTCTGTGTGTGTGTGTGTGTGTGTGTGTAGATTAATGAAACACTAGCTGTAACACAATTCCTGAGGCATTTTGGAGGTGTCGAGAGATTCTCAATTCTCCACATCAGGCAGAAAAACTTTAGGTCTATAGAATTAAAAGGAGGAACTGGGTTTTAAAGTTTTTTCCCTTGAAAAGAGACAATGTAAACCTCATTTAACCAACTCTTCGAGACATTGTTACAAAATGACCCCTGGAAAAGAAGAAGCTCTCAGTACTGCCTTCCCTGTGCTTGAATCATTGAGTAGTAGTCAAAGGAGTTGGGCAATCATATTTCAATGTATAATGAAAGGAATTGAAGATTAATTTGATGAGGTGCTTTTAAGAAAAATGTGTGTTTTTATTGTTTCTCTCTCTCCAACAAGATTGTAAACTTTGTGAGAGAAGAGTTGGCTTAGTCATATTTTTGCTCTCCACAGCGTGTAGCAAATGTGCAACATATGCAATATGTAAGTAAATGTTTTCTTTGCTTTTTGTTTGCTGGTGAAAACGCAGTGATGAATTCATTAAGGTCAAGGATTCTCCTTACTCAAGTTTATATCTTTCTTTGGTATTTGGACAGTCCGGTGAATATTAGCAGTCAACAAACATTAGTTTAGTTGAAAATTCTATTTCTGGAAATCTTTAAAAATCACCCCTTATTTATATATTTAAAAAGGCATAGTGATTAACAGATTTCTTTTGAAATGATTTTTCTCCTTAATGGTTAAGATGTGGAAATGAGTGTACATAGGTTTATACTTTGTTTATATGATTTTAAATCATCGGAGTCAACTGGTTAGGCCTTCTCAAGAATCATACATCTCATACAAACCTCCGATAAAGATAATCAGCCTTCAGTCTTGGGAGCAGCTGAAGATAATTCATGTGAAGGAATCTGTGTGTGCACATGTAAATATTTGGTTTTAAATTTTCAATTTTCTTCTCTGATCTATATTACTTGTGTCTGACTCCTGCAAACTTCATTTTACAATGTATTTTACATTATAAAGTATTGTAAGTGACAACTTATGAAATATACTATGCATTATTTTCGGGACTTATTGAGGCTACTGTCTGAACTCATCACTCATTCCCTTTATTAAGTCTACATGAATTTTTTCCTTCCAAGAAGAGTGTCTGATTCTGATCGGTTGCTCTCAAGATATTTCATCATCATCACTGAGAATCATTAAACTGATATATTTCCCTTTCTTTCTTTTTCCACCATGGATTTTCATTCATGCATTATAACTACAATGAACAAATTTTTATAATTGTGTGAAACATCTCAGCTGTTGAAACTTACTTGTGTTTACCATGGTTCTAATTATACGTATTATTCTTATTTTCACTTGCATTGAATGTGTATTCTTCTGTAGATCATTTCAGGACTTTATTTAGTATTAGTAAGATTATGTATCTAATTGTTATTTTTATGTTTTAATGTTTCCTTGCTAGTCTAAGAGCAGAAACATGCCATGCTATTCTTATTAATCATAAGAAGTAGAAATATATTTTATGTGTCCAGAGTTATGATTAAATGTCCCTATATATTTCAATACACTCCTCATATTTATCCCTGGTGTACTTTTATCATTCTCTTTTCTAACTCCTCTTTCTGTACCTTCCCTCTAAACCTGTAATACATATCTTTCCTATTACTAGGTGCTACAGAAAAAACAATAAATTCAACCTGAAGGGGAGCAGAATTTTCAGTACCAAAATATGCCTCCTTGGCATAAGGATTATCATGAGCTGGTTATTTTTAAAAAGCAGCAGACACAGGAGAAGTTCTAAAAAGTAGTAGAGGTTACCCTTTGGCAAGAGGCATTTACATTTAAAAGGAAATCTCCATTTGCAAGTATGTCTCCCTCTCTGTACCATAAAGAGAAAGATGACTAAATCTCTATTCAATGAAGAAGGCATGGACTTGAATCTGCATTAACAAACATACCCTTGTTTACTATAGTTTCTTGGCTCCCTCCCCACTCCTCACAACTTATTTTGTCTTTTGCTGGAGCTGGTTATCAAGGTAGTGGTTTGAGGCCTTTTGGGGGAGTTACTCAGTTTTCCTGGGTATCTCCCACGTATACAGGGTGTATACATATTATTAAATTTCTGTTTGTTTTCTCCTGTTAATCTGCCTTCCATTACAGGGGGTGTGAATCTCAGCCCAAAGCCTAGAATGGTAGAGGGAAAATTATCTGTTGTCCCCCACAAACCTCATAAAGTAGGGGAAAAAGTGATAAAACTTAGATAACATTTAATGAATTAGAAAGCAAAAAAAAAAAAAAAAATTAATAGCATTTATCCAAAACAAAAAAATTCTTTCATCAGTCAAAGAAAAAAGAAAATAACTAGAATAATCCAGGAGAGAAAGAAAAAAATATATGTATATTGCATAATTAAAACCGTAATGAATTAGGGAATGAAACTATATCATCATTAAATCAAAGGAGATTTAAAAAATCTCTGAACAGGCTTTGGTTTCTGCTATGACACAATAAATAGTATAAGAATAGCTGGAAATCGTAAGTAACACTGAACATGAACAAAATGGATTTCAATGTTGGGAGAATATTAAGCAAGAAAAACTTGCTCCTGCTAATTTTGCAACCACCATGGTTTTTGAGGGGCATTTACATGAAAAATTACCATTAATCTCTTATTTGGCTTAACTCCTAAAGTTACCAATTCTCAAATAGGTTTATGCCTGCTTTTTAATTATCTCATAAGCCTGTATCGATGAAAAAAATAATTGGTCACTCTAAGAAAGAAATAGAAAATTTTATTCAAGGCAAGTTGAGGATTATAACCTGGGAACAGCATCTCAGAAAGCTTCAAGAACTTCCCCTTAGAGGTCAAAGGACAGTTATATAAGTTTTGGACACAGAGGCCTGTACATTAAATGATGTATTATTGACAGTGTACACAATCCAGATCTAAGTAAGAATAGGTAGTGGGTCATCGTGGCCCCATATGAGATCAATAAGGAATGCTGTATTTTAAGGAGTTTTCTTTTTGAAACTGGGAGAATGTTGCCCTTTAGAGTTGAGCAGGTATTTCTGCTGATGGGGGAGGTTTTGTCAATGCGTAATGCAGATACACAATACAGAGGAAAGGGGAGAGAGGAGGCCAAAGGCCAGAGAAAAATTTTTTTTGTTTAAATTTTTCTTGTCTTGCCATAAAACATGAATTTTATTACACATCAGTTTTAGCAGCACTTAGTTTTGATGAGTCGATCTGCCCTTCCAAAGTTCATACAATACATACAAAAGTAACTCCATTATCCACACCAACAAATTATCTCCTGAAATTCTGGAGTATGAGCAGACTTTCCTGTAAGAGTCACTTTTAAATCTACACGAAAATTGGTTTAATGATCATGAATTAATGAAAGATTCACAGGAATGTTTTAAACTGATTCGAAGTCAGTCCCTTTTTAGAGACTTCCTTTGGTTCCTCATCTTGGATAAACAAGCCTCAATATAATACTTAACATCTGATGAACACTTCTAGAGGGAGGTTGGTTATGGGGTATCAGTCAACGTGTAATACATGAAATTATGGGTTTTATGAAAGGATAGTATAACATTGGTCATATTACATTACGAAGTTATTGTTATAAAATGAGAATGGATACTGAATATACTGTGTGATAATAATTATGCAAGCCTAGAGGCCTACAAACAAGCATTCTATGAACAAAAAAATTTGGAGAAATTCATTTAAATGTTACAAGAGTTTTGAATTGTTTTTGTATCATTTTTTGAATTTTGTTATATTTTAATTTTCTTTCTAATGAACATGTTTACTCCTATAATAGTGTCACACATTTAAATACAAAAGTTTCATTGTGAAAAATGTGTCATTCCATCCCTGATGGTTTCAATCATAGGCTAATTAAGTATTTCTCTAGAAATAGTTTCTCTACTGCCCCAGGCATCAATTTAGAGCAACACAAAGGAAGACCAAACTATTAGGCTCTTCATTGTGTGGCTTCTAAGGGAAAAGACAACTAGCTTCTCAAAACCTAGCATAGCTGCATTTGGTCCCTGAACTTTTTTCCTTGAAGACATGTTAAGCAATCCTCCTTGGAAACTGGTCCACAGGGATGACCAAATGTTGCATTATTATCAATCCCCAATATATGAGGTTCTCAAATTATCAGGGTGAAAGGCAAGCCATACTCTGCTCCGCTTACGTATGTACACAGAAGATACCTCAAACTCTTTTTAGACATAACTTCCTGGCAAATTTTACAGTTGATCAGGAGCTGAAGAAAGTTTCTATGTTGATTTATTTTTCCCTCAGAACAAAATAAAATGAGTGCACTAAAATTTAAAAAGAACTTATTTCAAAGAAAAAATATTATACTACAGAAATATATTACAGAAATGGTCTACATATTTTATCTGTGAACAAAATTTGAGGTTGACATACTTCTAAACAAATAATATTGGAAGAAAGTGTTTTTTTCACGAACTTTGTCTACCGGTAAGTATTATTCTCATAATTAGAAGGTATTAGTTAGGATCCAATAAAATGGTACATTATCAGAAGAATATGCTTACAGATATCATTTAGAACTTACCCTAAGTAAAGCCAGGATTTGTGAAACCTGATATATAGAGTTGATATTTTCAGGGCCTGCAATCAATGGGCATGTTTTAGCAATATAATTTTAGAAGAAATTTAATTTTGAATGGTCAAGTTGAGAAAACATATCTTTTGGAAATTAATACTAATATATGGTCTATAATTTTAATACACCCTACTAAAGTCCACTAAGGTTGAAATTTATTTTTCATTAGTATTAAATCATATTGGGGTAAAAAAAAAAACAGTACATGGTGCATTAAAACTCTTCTTCTATCATTGTTTATTGTATATCTATCAGTTTTTTCCTCAGTTTTGCTGAAATTAATACAAATAGGAATATAGTATTATGGACATACTCTCTGGAGTCTATCTTGTTAGAATTACAGAACCAATATTTAATAGCTCTGACCCAGGATAACTTACCTAAATTCTCTGTGCCCTTTTATTCATCTAAAAAAATGTGGCTAATAGTTCTACCTAGGGTATAATAATCCCATGGGGGTTAAATGCATTAATAACGGGAAGCATTTGGAACAGTGTCAGGCTTACTCTAATATTTAATATATTAGCTTTTATTATATTATATCCAAATATCAATTTATACCTATTTCTATATTTGACAATCAAATTAAGATTTTTCTCTTCATACACTGTACAGCCCTCATTATTACCACATTCTAGAAACACTAAACTAATATAAATGTCACGTCATTCACAGAAACACAAATCTTTTTGAAGTAATTCCTACTCAGTATTAAATTTGATTTCTCAACAGTTTACAGCATTTGAACACTATGGGTAGAAGGAATATCACACATGCGTCTGACTTCATCCTCATGGGATTGACATATTCTGAAGAGATCCAGCCGGTCCTCTTTAGGCTATTTCTCCTGATATACCTGATCACGGTGTTGTGGGATGCAGGGATGATGTTGATAATCCACCTGGATCTTCACCTTCACACCCCCATGTATTTTTTCCTCAGTCACCTGTCATTTCTTGACCTCAGTTACTCAACCATCACCACCCCTAAAACCTTAGAAAACTTACTGACTTCCACCAAGTATATTTCATACCTGAACTGCTTCACCCAGATGTATTTCTTTGTCCTCTTCAGTGCCACTGAAGGTTCTTTTCTCTCCTCAATGGCGTATGATCGCCATGTAGCTATCTGCAATCCTCTGCATTACAGAGTTATGGCCACAAGACGCTGCGCCTCCCTTGTCTTTGGATCCTATTTGATTGGCTTCATGGACGCCTTTGTCAATGTGCTTTGCATGAGCAGATTGGATTTCTGACTCCAGTGAAATCTATCCCTTTGTCTGGAACACATCCCCAGTTTTAGTCCCCAAATTCTGGAGTATGAGCAGAGTTTCCTTTAAGAGTCACTTTTTAATCTACATGAAAATTGGTTTAAATAGAATGAATTAATGATAGATTCACAAGAACTTTTTAATCTGATTCTCAGTGTACCCCTTTTTTAGCATCTTCCTTTGCTTCCTCATCTTGGATAAGAAACATTCAATAAAAACTTTTAACATCTGAGGAAGACTTCTAGAATGAAGTTGGTTATGGGGTATGAGTCAATGCATAACACATGAAATTATGGTTTTTATCAGTCTAGTATGACATTGGTCATAGTATATTGTGAAATTTAGTTACAAAATGAGGATGGATACTGAATATCTAGTATGATAATAATTATGAAAATCTAGAGGTATGCAAACAAGCAATCTATGAAAAAAATAATTCTGAGAAATTTATCAAAATGTTATGAGTTTTGATTATTTTCATATTTTTCTTTGAATTTTTTATATTCTTATATTGTTTCTCATGAACAATTTGCTCCTGTAATAATATCACAATTTAAATATAAAAGTTTTATTTTGAAAAATGTTTCATTCTATCCCTGATGGTTTCAGTTATAGAATAATGAAATATGTCTCTAGAAACAGTTTCTCTGCCACCACACATAAATTTAGAGCATCACCAAAGACCAAACAATTAGGTTCTTCATTATGTGGCTTCTAAGGGAAAAGACAACTAGATTCTCAAAACCTAGCATAGCTGCAATTAGTCCTTCAACTTTTCTCCTTGGAGACATGCCAAGTAATCTTCCTTAGGAACTGGTCCACAGGGATAACCAAATGATGCATTATCATTAATCCTCACTATATGAGGTACCCTGGAATTATCAGGAGGAGAGGCAAGGCATACTCTGCTCTGCTTAGGTAGGTACACAGCTGAACAAAATTTCTGGGTTGATTTATTTCTCCCTCAGAATATAACAAAATGAATGCACTAAAATTTAAAAAGAACTTATCTCAAAGAAAACATATCTCATATTATAGAAATTTTCAACTGAAACGGTCTTCATATTTTATTTATGAGTAAAATTTGAGGTTGGCATACTTCTAGACAGATAATATTGGAAGAAAGAGGTTTTTTCACCGACTTTGGCTCCTGGTAAGTATTATTTTCAAAATTGGAAGGTTTTAGTTACGATCAAATAAAACAAGGACATTATCAGCAAAAAATGCATACAGATATCATTTAGACCTTACCCTCAGTAATGCCAGGATTTGTGGAACCAGAAATAGAGTTGATGTAATCAGGGTCTATAAGCAATGTGCATGTTTTAGAAATATCATTTTGGAATAACTTTGATTTTAAATGGCCAAGTTAGGAAAACATCACATCTTTTTAAAATTAATACTAATATGTGGCCTATCATTTTAATACACCCTACTAAAGTCCACTAAGATTGAAATTTATTTTTCATTAGCATTAAATAATATTGGTAGAAAAAGAACAGTGCACGGTGCATTAAAACTATTCTATCATTGTTTATTATATATCTAGCATTTTTTCCCTCAGGTCTAATGAAATTAATAATAAACAGGAATATAGTATTATGGGCATGTTCTCTGGAGTCAATCTATCTATTAGAATTACAGAGCCAAGATTTAATATCTCTGACTCTGGATAAATTAAATTCTCTGCATCCTTTTTTCTTATCTAGAAAAAACGTGCTTTGTGACCACCTAGAGGGGTGGAACAGGGACGGTGGAGGGAGATGCAAGAGGGAGGGGATACGGGGATATATGTATATGTACAGCTGATTCACTTTGTTATAAAGCAGAAACCAACACAACATTGTAAAGCAATTATACTCCAATAAAGATGTTAAAAAAAAATGTGGCTAATAGTAGTCAATACTACCTATGGTATAATAATCTCATGGGAATTAAATGCTTTAATAAACGGAAGCATTTAGAACAATGCCAGGCTAATTCTAATTATCCAATATATTAGATTTTATTGTATTATATCCAAATGTCAATTTATACCTATTTCTATATTTGGCAATTAAAATTAAGATTTTTCTCTTCATACTCTGTACACCCCTCATTTTTAAAAAATGTTTATTCATTTGTTTATTTTATTTTTGGCTGTGTTGGGTCTTAGTTGTGGCAAGCAGGCTCTTCAGTGTGGCACAGGCTCCTCTCTAGTTGTGGTGCATGGGCTCAGTAGTTGTGGCATGTGGGCTTAGCTGCCCCAGGGCATGGGGGATCTTAGTTCCCCAACCAAGGACTGAACCCACGTCCCCTGCGTTGGAAGGTGGATTCTTAAACACTGGACCGCCAGGGAAGTCCTGGTACACCCCTCATTATTGTCACTTCCTGGAAATACTAAACTAAAATAAATATGTCATATCATTCATAGAAGCATAAACATTTTGAAGTTAATTCCTGCTAAGTATCAACTTTGATTTCTCAACAGTTTAGAGCATTTGAACTCTTATGAGTAGAAGGAATAACACACGTGTGTCTGACTTTAGCCTCATGGGATTGACAGATTCTGAAGAGATGATATTGATATCTGTATCAATGATATTGATAATCTGCATGGATCTCCAACCTCACACCCATGTATTTGGATCTCCAAATACACACCATGTATTTTTTTCTCAGTCACCTGTCATTTCTTGACCTCAGTTACTCAACCGTCATCACCCCTAAAACCTTAGAAAACTTACTGACTTCCACCAAGTATGTTTCATACCTGAACTGCTTCACCCAGATGAATTGCTTTATCTTCTTGAGTGCCACTGAATGTTCTCTTCTCTCCTCAATGGCGTATGATCGCTACGTAGCTATCTGCAATCCTCTGCATTACCCAGTTGTTATGCCCACAAGACACTGCTGCCCCCTAGTCTTTGGATCCTATTTGATTGGCTTCATGGACGCCTTTGTCAATGTGCTTTGCATGAGCAGATTGGATTTCTGTGACTCCAATGTAATCCATCACTTCTTCTGTGAAGCACCCCCAATATTAGCCCTGTCCTGCCCTGACACACACGACACTGAAATCACAATATCCATTGTCGCTGGCTCCACCCTAGTGGTGTCTCTTATCACAATATCTGTGTACTATGTGTCCATCGTGTCTACTAGCCTGAAAATTACTTCCAATTCAGGGAAGTAAAAAGCCTTCTCTATTTGTGCCTCCCATCTCCTGGGAGTCACCATCTTTTATGGCACTACTCTTTTTACTTACTTAAAACCAGGTAAGTCCTACTGCTTGGGACAGGATCAAGTGGCTTCTGTTTTCTATACCATTGTTATCCCTATGTTGAATCCATTCATATATAGTCTTCGAAACAAAGAAGTTAAAAATGCTCTAATTAGAGTCATGCAGAAGAGAAAATGCTCCAATCAATTAAAATAACGGTGACACTAAACTTTTACGCTCACCTGTTTTTTTCTTTCCTGTAGTGTATTTCCTTGCTCTCTCTCCAGAAACAAATTGAACTTTCTTTCTTTCTTTTTCTTTCTTTCCTTCTTTCTTTCTTTTCTTTCTTTCTCCCTTCCTTCCTTGCTCTTTTCTTTCCTTCTTTCCTTCTTTCTTTCCTTCTTTCCTCCTTTCTTTCTTCTTTCTTTCTTTCTTTTCTTTCTTTCTTTCTTTCTTTCTTTCTTTCTTTCTTTCTTTCTTTCTTTCTTTCTTTCTTTCTTTCTTTCTTTCTTTCTTTCTTTCTTTCTTTCCTTCCTTCCTTCCTTCCTTCCTTCCTTCCTTCCTTCCTTCCTTCCTTCCTTCCTTCCTTCCTTCTTTTCTTTTCTTTTCTTTCTTTCTTTCAAAACATTCTTTGCTTGACCAAATATGATCTTGGGCATTTCCTGGAATATGCCTTTAGAAATCCACATTGTGATTGGAAACCATGAAACATGTTAAATCCCTGATCTAAATATATATGTTTTTAAGGGCAACTGATTTGCCAAATGAAAAACTATAGTTATCACTTTTTAAACTATATCATAGAAATTCAGATAATTTTATGATGGAAAAGAGCTACATTTTGGGAACAATGACAACAGTTTTAGCAATTATTTCATTTACTTTATGGAGAAGCAATATAGCAGAGAGACTATGAGCACTTGTTTTGGAACCAAATATTCCAGGATGTAGATTTTAGATCTGCAACCCTTTTAGCTATGTAACACTTAAAAAACATTGAAACTTTAAGCCTCATGTTTCCTCAACTGCACAAAATAAATAATAATTTTAGGTCCATATAGTTATTGTAAAGATTAAATCAGATAATGGATGTAAAGCATTTAAGGCGGTCCTAATAAATGCTGGCCATTATCGTTAGATCACTCACATTCCTGCAGTATTTTTAATATACAATGGCTTTTTCTTAAAGAATATTCACTTGTGTTTTATAAATTACTTTTGGTTGATTTAAAGGATAAACACACAAACAGCTAAGGAAAAACTCAGCACTTCACAATTTTGGATTTAGAGTGATATATTCTAACACTGGAGAAAATTTGAAAAATATTGAAAAATGTAAGGAAATAGAAATGCCCTAAAAATTAGCAACTTTGTAAATTTCTTCTAGGTTGATAGTTATGTATGTATGTGAATATATTATATACATAACCAATATTTCTGTCATTTCCTATGTACTTTTTTTCAGCTTTCTGTGTACACTAACAAGATTAACCTTTGAGTATGTCTTTGTCATTGAAATCTAAGGTGAATGTGTTTTTGGTGCATGGGAAAAATTGAGACTCTCATTTTGCAATGCTTTGGACATGAAATGTTTGTAAATTCATCATGTTAAAAATCTGCATGTAGTGATATCTCTTTGGTGGCTCTCTGAAGACATTTAAAACCCCTACCTTTCTGTGATGTGTCAACAAGCTTCAGTAAACTGCTTCTTTGTTGAAATTCTATGTATTTTATTTTATTATTTATTAATATTTTTGTGGAGTTGAATCCAATCAGTGTAACTCCTGAATGTACTTTTTTTTTTTTTAAGCATCTTTATTGGAGTATAATTGCTATACAATGTTTTTTGGCTGCATTGGGTCTTTGTTGCTGCACGTGGGCTTTCTCTAGTTGCGGTGAGCAGGGGCTACTCTTTGTTGAGGTGCACGCAGTAGTTGCAGCACACAGGCTCAGTAGTTGTGGCGCACGGGCTTAGTTGCTCTGTGGCATGTGGGATCTTCCCTGACCAGGGATCAGACCCATGTGCCCTGCATTGGCAGGTGGATTCTTAACCACTGTGCCACCAGGAAAGTCCAAATTCTGTGTATTTTAAAACATCATCGTCATTCTCTTGATTTCTATTGGTTTGTTATGATCATTAAAAATAAATTCTTGAATTAAATGCTTGACTCATTTGTTTTAAATTTTTTAACAGATGCAAGTTGTGTAGCTACTAATTTTCAATGAATTCAGATGTCGTGACAACCCATAAACTTTATCAAGTAGAGTGCTAAATTTTCTTTTATTTTAAAATTTTATTTTAAAATTCTTCTATTTTAAAATTTTATTTTAAAATTCTTGTACATAATCTTGAATTGCCATTTTAATTTTCTCTGCTATTTAAAGGTTAAGAATGTACTTTTCATTTCCCAAGTATTTCATATTTTTTGTTTAAACTTTCATAACCAGATGGTTTTTATTCAAACAATAATGATTATAAAAATTTTATTTTTTGAAATTTAGATTGTTTTCTCAGTAAAACTATATTTGATTATTTTTCTTCCATACTTTTTTTTTTTTTTAAAGACTGGGTAGGATCTTTTTTTTTAAAATTTTATTATTTATTTATTTATTTTTGGCTGCGTTGGGTCTTCGATTCTGTGCGAGGGCTTTCTCTAGTTGTGGCAAGTGGGGGCCACTCTTCATCGCGGTGCACGGGCCTCTCACTATCGTGGCCTCTCTTGTTGCGGAGCACAGGCTCCAGATGCGCAGGCTCAGTAATTGTGGCTCGCGGGCCCAGTTGCTCCGCGGCATGTGGGATCTTCCCAGACCAGGGCTCGAACCCGTGTACCCTGCATTAGCAGGCAGATTCTCAACCACTGCGCCACCAGGGAAGCCCCTCTTCCATACTTTTTAAGTGTTAAAAATAAAATGCAAAAGTGCAATTCTCTTCTAGGAGTTAAAAGTTTAAATTATTTTTACTAATTCAAAGTTGTCAAAAAATTTATTCAAGTCTTTTAAATATGCATTATGTTTCCATACTTAAGTTATTTTAAAAAAATCCTTACCTTATACGCATGCCATTTGAAATTATTATGACCATTTTGCTCTGATTTCCATGTTTTTAGACTCTATATTTACAGCTATTGTTATGTGGTTTTGCTTGCATTTGTTTAATAGTATACATTTTTGGCTCTTTTTTCATCTTGTATAAGCATAATGTCATTTCCTATATTTACAGGCTCTTTTCAGTTTTCTAGTCTGTTTTATAAACTATGTTTTTTCCTCTCTTTCATTTCTATTTCTGTGATTAGGAAATGTATCCTGTTGTTTTATGCTGGCAAATACTGTCAACAGATTGTATGATTTTGTGGACAGCACTTAAGTTAGGAAAGTTATAATGAAAGTAAACTAAACTCTAATTAAATTAAGACAACCCTATTTTTTTCACAATGCAGTTTGGAAACCCTTTATATAATTTCATTACACATGTGTAATATAATCTATGGACCATATGAAAGATTTAGACTATTTGCATTTGCTCTGAACATTCCTTGCTGTATTAGAGCACTCATATTTTATGTAAAATATGGTCTGAAGTAATTCAAAACATACTATGCTTTTTTATGGTGCCGTGACAAAATGCTGTTTAATGGAAATATGATAGAGAAAATAATACAAGAATAGAACATGCCAAAAACACAAACAGCTGTGTTTACTTCCAAATAATTGATAGATACAATGGTGATAACATATTTTACTAAGCACTTACCATGTGCCAGTCAACATTCAAAGAGCTTTAGATATATAGTGAAAACAGTTTATCTTCACGAGGTAACTTCCAGGTAGGTACCAGCAATATCTACATGTTTTCTCAGGTCTTTCTGCTTGTTCAGGCAAAGACTTAAAAGGAATCATGAAATTTTGTCTTTATCTCACACATCTCACATCCAGTCTACAGCATAATATGTTGATTCAAAATACAGGATATATTTGGAGTCTGACTACTTCTCAACATTTTTTTTCTGCTACCACCCTGGCCTAAAGAACCACCATCTCTCAGTCTTAGAATTATTGCTGCAACCTCCTGGCTTGTCTCTGTTTAGCCTTATCTCTCTTGAATCTAAATGTCAATGTAAGGGCCAGAGTAATACTGTTAAACAATAAAACGGATTATATCACTTTCTTCACAAATCCTACAAGACTTCTCATCACACTAACAGGAAAAATGAAAACCTTCATAAGAGCCCACTGGTCCACAATGACTTTGTCCCCACTCCTTACCTCTATGAACTCATTCCTTCCTATTCTATCAGTCATACTCACTTTAATTAGACCACATGACATCCTAACTCTTCTGTACAAATTAGTCCTGATACTTCCTGGAATTTTTCCATTTTCTATTCTTCATTCCAAAACTTCCTTTTCATAGACAACTGCATGCTTTTTTTCTTATTCTATTCTTAATAAAATCATCCTTACCGACTTATGTAAAACTGTACCCCTTTTCATGCCTCGTCTGTTTTCCACAGAAATTATCTCCAGCTAACCTTTACAGATTTCGCTAGTGCATTTTGTGTCTTGTCTGCCACCCGCACCCCTCCGCCTACCACACTATCATGTAAGCTTAATGAGTGCAGGATTCTTAATGAGTGCAGGATGAGACAATGGGGAACAACTGTTAGCTGATGCAAGGTTTCTTTTAGGAGTGATGAACATACATATAACCCTTTAAACAGATTACACATCATGAATTATACATTTTGAGTATATAACACAGGTGAAATGTATGGTATGTAAATTATTTCTTAAGAATGTTCCTATCTTTATGTACCTCTAAATATTATTTACATGAGATAAGGGAAAAAAGGTCATGGGAGATTTTTTTCAAAATGAATAAATGCCACAAAAATACAATCAGGAAAATAGAAGAAAGGAGGAATATATAGATGAAGAAAGCAAAAAATGCATATATTTTGATCCTCCAAAGAAGAAAACTAAGCCAAAGAAAGAAAAAAGATATCACAAGACATAATCAAGATTTTTTCCTCTGAAATGAGAGAAGAATTGGAACTTCCTATTGAAAGGATATGATGTGTTCTAAGTAAGTCAATGAAGAATGATCAGTATTAAATTTTTTATTAAAGTTAGCATTTCTTTATACAGAACCAGACCAAAAGATCTTGTTACTTTTAAGGGCTAGCAAAATACCCATATCATGCTTCAACAGTACTTAATTGCAGGATAAAATGAGAACAAGGGCAGAACAAAAGACGAATATGAATATAATTAAGTAGTCCAACTGAACTTCAGCTACTTCCTAATGCCAATATTTCTCAAAGTAGGAATCCAAGAGATGAAACCTAAAAAAAATAGGAGTAACAGGGATAATATAGCAGAAATTTTTAACACTAACTATATTTTTAAGATACAAGAACATTCTAAAAGTAAACAAATAACAGCACAGTGGGTAATGAAGACAGACCACAAAGGGAAAAACTTCATGTTTGTTTGTGTATGACTATGTATATATGCCTGAATAAATCTGTGTGTGTATGCTACATGTTTGTAACACGAACATTACATCAAAGCTAAACCAAATGTATGTTTACCAAATTGTAATTGTAAAGGCACCTAACATGGCTTTAAAATGAAAAGACTTTCAGTATAGCTTTTTTTTAAGTGAAATATATTACAAAATTGTTTCAGAAAGTTAAAAATAAAAGTATGGGCACACATTTAGGCAATACATATTCAAAGAAACCACTGGTTGTAATTTTAATGTAAAAAATACAGAATGCAGGAAAGATGATCAAAATAAACAAATAAGAATACTTTGTACTGATGGAGTTTAATTCACAATGAAGACTGAAAAGTAAGTATTGTCTGTGCAAATAGTAATCTAGCAACAGATATCTAAAACAGGGAACTTCAATACAGGGAATGCAAAGAGAAATACACAGAATCATACAAATATTAGCAAAACATAATATGCCTCGATTTTAAAAAGTTTAGTCAAGAAAACATTGAAGAGGACATAAATGCTTAAGGCAGTCATTTAATCTGATTACTTTTATAGATAAGTATGTATTAAGCTTTGACCACAAATAAGAGAGTATTCACTTCCTTTTCAAGTATACTTTCAGTATTATAAAAACTGCCATATAATAGGGAAAACAATGATCTGGATTGAAAATATTTAAAAGTTTCATTCTGTTTAGAAATGAATGACAAATAAAAATCTCAAAATATTACATTTAGGCATTTAAAAATAAGCTACTAAACTACTCCCAAGTCATAGAGAAATAAGAAAATATGACATATTTAATATGATAATGAAAATATGACATATTAAAAATATGGGATGCCACTGACACAGGGTACATTGGAAAATCCATATCGAATTGAGAAAACTAGAAAAGAATAGCAAGAGAGACTAACAGAAAAAAGAAAAATATTTAAAGGAATAATAAGCTAGAAAATCTAAACAATAATTTTGACACAGAAAATGCTGTCTCTGTTTTACTTGTGTCCCTTAATTTAATTAAATAAAATGGTTTTCGTAGTTTCCAACCTATAATATTCATTCATTAAGGGAATACCTATGAGGAACAATATGTGTCAGACATTGTTCTAGACTCTGGAAGATAGATTAGACAATAAATCAGATATAAATTAAATGTATATTATATAAAATAATGACAAACAGAATGGTTCCATTCAGTAAATGAGGAATATGAGGAGATGAAAAGGTGTTAAATTGCATTATTATAATGTAGACAATGAGACCTTACTAAGAAAAAAACATTTAAAGGAAGAAATCATGTGAATAGCAGTGGGGAGAGTCTTCCAAACAGGAGAAAAGAAAGGCAGAAAAATTGTGAGGGAAATATGTTTCAATAAGAAATATCCTGTGTTTATACTGTTGAGGTGTTATTAAACTTAATAATCCCACTTTAGGGAAATATACTTAGATTGTACTCCATGTTCCAAGCAGAGTTTTTTGGTTGAAATCAAAAGAGTTTTCACAAAATACAAGTAGAAATAATAATAATAATAATAAAGGAAAGAAAAAAGAAGGAAGGCGGGAAGGAAGACCACTGCCATTAACAATTGACTTTGAAGGACACATTTCCTTACAATAAAAATGAGGTGTGTTGGGAGCAGGGATGTTTTCCTGTACCTTGGTTCTTGGGCCTGGGCACTGAGGAATGGTGGCATCGACAAGGGCCTCACAGAGAGGGAGGGATCAAAGGAAAACAGAGCAAAGCTGAGTCAGGACCAGGCCTGCAGGGAAGCCCATAAAGAGGGGTGTGGGATTAGTTCAGAAAGAGCCAAATCTGTCAGCCAGATGTACCTTACCCTCTAAATTGTGCTTGTGTTTGTCCTTCTTGAGTTTAAATATAATCTTGATAAATGCTAATGCCTAGTCTCTGTATTCCCTGAGGAATTATAAAATGATTTGAATGTACATGCTCTGGATGAAATAATTAAAGGGGGAGAAATAAACTCTCACAAATAGCATGGCTGTTATGCCAGGAACTGGAGCACATATCTGTGACCCCTGACTCACAGGCCGGGATTAGACTGCTGCCAATGCATAGATCTAAGGATGCCGCAGAGTGCTTTGAACTGGAGTCCAGTACCAATAACTCCATGGAAAGTGGTATGGGAGCATGTCAGCTATAGTTTTGCTATCAATTAGATGGTATTTGCTCAAGCTTGTCAGATATAATTATAAAGTTCCTTGCAATTGCAACTTGGGATTCTATGCAATATGAGTTGTATTGAGATAAAAGTTAATACTATACATTTTAAAGTAAATATTTCATGCATGTGTGACTCTGTATGTCTGTAAATATACATATAATATATACCAATATTCGTATGTTGAAATCCTAACTCCTTTATGCAGAACGTGACTGTATGTAGTGATAAGATTATTGTGAACGTAAATAAATTAAAATGATTCCTTCAGGGGGCCCTAATCCAATATGATAGGTATATTTATAACCAAAAGACATTAGGACACAGACACACAGAGAGAAAGGAACACTTGAAGACATAGAGCAGGGACGGCCATCTACAAGCCAAGGACAAAGTCCTTAGAAGAAATCATCCCGACTTCACCTTGATCTCAGACTTCTAGATTCTAGAAGACTGAGAACTAAGTTTCAGTTGTTTAAGACACTAGTCTGTGGTACTTTGTTGTGACAACACTGAAACTACTACAATCAGTGTCAGCATATATGTACGTATATGTATATATGTGTGTATTTATGTATGTATGTGTATCTAAGAGTGAAGTAAGAAGCAAACAGATGACACATTTTTTCTGCACATGTGGAAACGGCACAGGTGGAGGTATGATTTTGATCTTTATATAAAAACATCCAAAGAGAATAAAAACACACTAATAAACTTTAATATTATTAAATTTATTAATATTTTATCATAAGTTGATATGGAGACAATGAACAACATTCTTCATTTGCTTCAATTTAATGGTTAGTGTGAAAAATATACTTTATTGATACATCCATTTTTACCAAACACTCTCTTCATTGCCTCTTTGACATCTTTATTCCTAAAATTGTATAAGTGATGGGACTCAGCATGGGAATCACAATGGTGTAAACTGTCGACATGATCATGTGATCATGTCATGGTCCAAAGCATAGCTGGAACTTGGTCTCACATACATGAAGAGGATGGTTCCGTGGTAAACTGACACTCCAGTTAGGTGAGAGCCACATGTAGAAAAGACTTTCCTTCTCCCCTCAGCAGAATGCATCCTCAGAATGGCCAACGGAATGAAGCCACAGGAGAGCAGGACAATCAGGACCTTGACTGTCTCAACAGAACCCACAAAGTAGAAGAGCACAAGCTGGTTTGTGTGAGTGTCAGAGCAAGAAATGGTGAGGAGGGGAGGGAGGTCACAAAAGACACGTCTGATTTCATGGGATGCACAGAGGGATAGGCTAAATGTGGCCACTGCGTGTACAGAGGCATGCAAGATGCTGCCGACATAGGAAGCAATGATAAGGGACACATAGACTCTGGGTGCCATGCTAACTGAATACAGGAGAGGGTTGCAGATGGTTACATAGCAATCATGTGCCATTGCAGCCAAGAGAAATCTTTCTGTGGTCCCAAAAGTAACAGCGAGAAACATCTGGGTTGCACATCTAAGATAGGAAATGGTTTTATTCTCTGACAGGAAATTGACCAACATTTTTGGAGTGACAACGGAGGAATAGCAGGCATCCAAGAATAATAACACACTCAGAAAATAGTACATAGGGCTGTGGAGCAGAGAATCCACAATGACCAATAAAACCAATCCTAAATTTCCTACCAGCGTAGAAAGATAGATTGCTAGAAAAGTAAAAATAGGAAGATTTGCACATTAAAATCATCTGTGAAGCCCATCAATATAAACACAGTGACTTCAGTTGCCTTTTCCATCTGAATCCTGTATGAATCTAAATCGGATATCAGCCCTCTGTCTCAAAAAATTATACAACTATCCTTTGACCTTTAATAGGCAGAACAGTTCTCGGAGCTTTCTGAGAGGCTGTTCCTGGGTTATAATTCTTTATTTGGTTCAGATAAAATCTTGCATTTCTTTCTTAGATCAACTGATTATTTTTTTGTCGACAGCTCCCAGAAATTTCACCTGATAGGGAGAAGTTTCTGCCTTGGCCCATTTGGACTGTGCAGGCTAAAGCTGAGCATTCTATTACTTTATAATAATTCTATCTGGCATTTTATCTGATTGAGTTTTTTGAGCTCCAATTACTCCTCCAATTGAAAGTGTTGCTTACAGAATTCCAGATTTTCATGGAGGAGAAACTGAATGTGAAAGGAAGGGAATCCAGGTGGATTAAGCTAAAGCAGGTTCATTATCTTCAATCAGAGCAGTTCTACTTGGTTTTACTGACTTTCCATGTAAATTTTATGAAATGCAGAGGGTGGCGCTTAACACTGAAATATCTTAAAAATTACCGTATATACTGCATTGTACTATTTGAGAACTCCACAAGAATTCTCAGACAAAAGTGGAAGTGTACTAAAGAAAATTGTGATACCTTTGTATAGATGAATGAAGTCTATATTTCTATATTAATATTTATATGGTGTTTTTTAATGAATGGATATGTTCCAAATATTGCTGACTCTATTTAGAGTTTAATCTGTAGTAACAGTGCATGTGGTTGCACACGGATCCCCCTTCTTGAGAAGGAGAAGATTCTATCATTTATTTTAGTTTCAAAATCAGATATGGAAATTACTTTTCTATCCCCTGTTATAAAATAAAAAATCCACTCTGTCTATACATATTATACTTTATTTAGATGACACCACATGAAAGCTAATAACAACCTGTTTCTTTCCAGAAAAGCTAACTGGACTAAATGGGCCAACAGAATCTATCATCGCTGACTGAATTCATTCTGATGGGAGTCACAAGGCAGCCTGAGCTGCAGGCCCCCCTTTTTGGGGTCTTCCTCATCATCTACACAATCATAGTAGTGGGAAATCTGGGCATGATCATCTTCACCCAAGTGGATTCCTGCCTACACACACCTATGTACTTTTTTATCAAACACCTGGCTTTCATTGATCTTGGTAATTCTACTGTCATTTGTCCCAAGATGCTGGTAAATTTCACTGCAGATCAAAATTCCATTTCTTATTATGCATGTGCCACACTGTTGGCTTTCTTCCTTATGTTAATTATCTGTGAATTTTTTGCCTTGTCGGCCATGGCCTATGACCGCTATTTGGCCATCTGTAACCCTCTGCTCTACAATGTTATCATGTCCCAGAGACTTTGTCATGTGCTGGTAGGCATTCCATACCTCTACAGTACCTTTCAGACATTAATGTTCACTATTAAGATTGTTATATTGACTTTTTGTGCCATTAGTCATTTCTACTGTGATGATGTTCCCTTGTTACTGATGCTGGGCTCAAACGTACAAAAAATGGAATTGTTGATCATACTATTTTCAGCATTTAATTTGATCTCTTCCCTCCTGGTCGTCCTGGTGTCCTACATACTGATTCTGATAGCAGTATTCCGAATGCATTCTGCAGAGGACAGGAAAAAAGCTTTCTCCACATGTGGTTCTCATCTGATGGTGGTGGTTGTGTTCTATGGGTCTCTACTATTTATGTACATGCAGCCCAACTTCACTCACTCCTTTGATACCAATAAAATGGCCTCCGTGTTTTATACTTTATAGTGAACCCCATGCTTAATCCCTTGATCTACAGCTTAAGAAACAAAGAAGTAAAAAATGCCTTCCACAGGGTTTTTAAGAATAAATGCAAACTTTGTACCTAACATCCAATATGAAATATTGTTTAAATAAACTATCATAAAGGCAACTGTCACTTAATAATATTTCTAATAAATGTAATTGCATTCTCTTTGGCTCCAGAGCAAAGGCTAATTAAAATGCACAGACAAATAGATTGTTTCCCTTATATTCAGCCAAATTAATGCTCATATTTTAGATCTCAATTAAATGTCACTCCCTCACCAACAATCCTTGATGTTGATTCAATGTTTCCTTTAACAATTCTTCAAAACCCCACATCTCTACCAATGGAAACCTTATCAAAACTCTAAGTTAGGGAGGGAGCTGTGAAGGAGGAAAGGTTTCCACACACTAGGAAGCCCCTTCCCAGGCGGAGATGGGGGGTGTCGGGGGGGAGCTTCGGAGCCGCGGAGGAGAGCACAGCCACAGGGGTGCGGAGGGCAAAGCGGAGAGATTCCCGCACAGAGGCTCGGCGCCGAGCAGCACTCACCAGCCCGAGAGGCTTGTCTGCTCACCCGCCGGGGCGGGCGGGGGCTGGGAGCTGAGGCGCGGGCTTCGGTCGGATCCCAGGGAGAGGACTGGGGTTGGCGGCGTGAACACAGCCTGAAGGGGGCTAGTGCGCCACGGCTAGCCGGGAGGGAGTCCGGGAAAAGGTCTGGAGCTGCCAAAGAGGCAAGAGACTTTTTCTTGCCTCTTTGTTTCCTGGTGCGCGAGGAGAGGGGATTCAAAGCGCCGCCTAAATGAGCTCCAGAGACGGGCGCGAGCCGCGGCTATCAGCGCGGACCCCAGAGACGGGCATGAGACGCTAAGGCTGCTGCTGCCGCCACCAAAAAGCCTGTGTGCGAGCACAGCTCACTCTCCACACCGCCCCTCCCGGGAGCCGGCGCAGCCCCCCACTGCCAGGGTCCCGTGATCCAGGGACAACTTCCCCGGGAGAGCGCACGGCGCGCCTCAGGCTGCTGCAACATCACGCCGGCTTCTGCCGCCACAGGCTCGCTCCGCCTCCTCCGTACCCCTCCCTCCCCCCGGCCTGACTGAGCCAGAGCCCCCGAATCAGCTGCTCCTTTAACCCCGTTCTGTCTGAGCAAAGAACAGACGCCCTCAGGCGACCTACGCGCAGAGGCGGGTCCAAATCCAAAGCTGAACCCCGGGAGCTGTGCGAACAAAGGAGAGAAAGGGAAATCTCTCCCAGCAGCCTCAGAAGCAGCGGATTAAATCTCCACAATCAACTTGATGTACCTGCATCTGTGGAATACCTGAATAGACAACGAATCATCCCAAATTGAGGTGGTGGACTTTCGGAGCAACGATATATATATATATATTTTCCCCCTTTTCTCTTTTTGTGAGTGTGTATGTGTATGCTTCTGTGTGATTTTTGTCTGTATAGCTTTGCTTTTACCATTTGTCCTAGGGTTCTCTCCGCCCATTTTTTTTTTTTTAGTAGAGTTTTTAGCACAGTTTTTAGCACTTGTTATCATTGATGGATTTGTTTTTTGGTTTGGTTGCTCTCTGTTTTCTTTCTTTTTTTTAAATTACTTTTAAATTTTATTATTTTTAATAATTTGTTTTTATTTTTTGTTTTAATAACTTTTTAATTTAATTTTATTTTTTCTGTCTCTCTTTCTTTTTTTCTCCCTTTTCTTCAGAGCTGTGTGGCTGACAGGGTCTTGGTGCTCTTGCCGGGTGTCAGGCTGTGCCTCTGAGGTGGGAGAGCCGAGTTCAGGACATTGGTCCACCAGAGACCTCCCAGCTCCACGTAATATCAAATGGCCAAAGCTCTCCCAGAGATCTCCATCTCAACACTAAGACCCAGCTCCACTCAACAACCAGCAAGCTCCAGTGCTGGACACCCTATGCCAAACAACTAGCAAGACAGGAACACAACCCCACCCATTAGCAGAGAGGCTGCCTAAAATCATAATAAGGTCATATACACCCCAAAACACACCACCGGACACAGTCCTGCCCAGCAGAAGGACAAGATCCAGCCTCATCCACCAGAACACAGGCACCAGTCCCCTCCACCAGGAAGCCTACACAACCCACTGAACCAACCTTAGCCACTGGGGACAGATACCAAACACAACAGGAACTACAAACCTGCACCATGAGAAAAGGAGACCCCAAGCACAGTAAGTTAAGCAAAATGAGAAGAAAGAGAAACACACAGCAGATGAAGGAGCAAGGTAAAGACACACCAGACCAAACAAATGAAGAGGAAATAAGCAGTCTACCTGAAAAACAATTCAGAGTAATGATAGTAAAGATGATCCAAAATCTTGGAAATAGAATGGAGAAAATACAAGAAACATTTAACAAGGACCTAGAAGAACTAAAGAGCAAACAAACAATGATGAACAACACAGTAAATGAAATTAAAAATTCTCTAGAAGGAATCAACAGCAGAATAACTGAGGCAGAAGAACAGATAAGTGACCTGGAAGATAAAATAATGGAAATAACTATTGCAAACCAGAATAAAGAAAAAAGAATGAAAAGAATTGAGGACAGTCTCAGAGACCTCTGGAACAACACTAAATGCACCAACATTCGAATGATAGGGGTCCCAGAAGAAGAAGAGAAAAAGAAAGGGACTGAGAAAATATTTGAAGAGATTATAGTTGAAAACTCCCTAATATGGGAAAGGAAATAGTCAATCAAGTCCAGGAAGCACAGAGAGTCCCATAAAGGATAAATCCAAGGAGAAACACACCAAGACACATATTAATCAAACTATCAAAAATTAAATACAAAGAAAAATTATTAAAAGCAGCAAGGGAAAAGCAACAAATAACATACAACGGAATCCCCATAAGGTTAACAGCTGATCTTTCAGCAGAAATGATACAAGCCGGAAGGGAGTGGCAGGACATATTTAGGGTGATGAAAGTGAAAAACCTACAACCAAGATTACTCTACCCAGCAAGGATCTCATTCAGAGTCGACAGAGAAATTAAAACCTTTACAGACAAGCAAAAGCTAAGAGAATTCAGCACCACCAAACCAGCTTTACAACAAATGCTAAAGGAACTTCTCTAGTCAGGAAACACAAGAGAAGGAGAAGACCTACAAAAACAAACCCAAAACAATTAAGAAAATGGTAATAGGAACATACATATTGATAATTACCTTAAATGTAAATGGATTAAATGCTCCAACCAAAAGACATAGACTGGCTGAATGGATACAAAAACAAGACCCGTATATATGCTGTCTTTTTATAAAAGACATGCACTTATATATACCACCAAATGTAAAATAGATAGCTAGTGGAAAGCAGCCACATAGCACAGGGAGGTCAGCTTGGTGCTTTGTGACCACCTGGAAGGGTGGGATAGGGAGGGTGGGAGGGTGACGCAAGAGAGAGGAGATATGGGGATATATGTATATGTATAGCTGATTCACTTTGTTATAAAGCAGAAACTAACACACCATTGTAAAGCAATTATACTCCAATGAAGATGTTAAAAAAAAAAGATATTTGTATATCAGCTCTCCAGATGCCATTTTAGATCACTGAAAACCCAACTGATGCATATACCTTGTTCATTTAAAAAAATGTTTATGCTGAACTGGGTATTACTCTTGCTGGAAAACTGGGAAATCATTCTATGCTGCGTTGAAAGATCTAATATTATGTACATAACATAGTGTGTGTCACCTTATATTTTTTAATCTAGCTATCCTCCTTTTGAGAGATGGTGATTTGTTCAGGCAAGGATATAATATTTCTGCTGTTAGATCCAAGTCTTTCAAAATCTCTTATGCTTGAGAAAAAATAAAATATTTTTTTAAGTGATGGACTTAATGAAGCTAGAAAAATAAAGAATTTCTCTCTTGGAACTGTATCTTTTTGATAGACGGAATCCATAATTTTTAACTTTAAAATAAACGTTAATGCTACATTTATTGTCAAAGTAGAAATTATTCATAATAAGCAAAAGAGGATTGGAATAAGTAACATTTCAATTGTCTCAGAATTTCTAGGCTGTCAGGAGCTAAGTTCATTTTTAACAAGGCATATTCCTGGAAGCAACTTAACGTCAAGAATCAACAGACCTGGGTTCTGATCTGAGGTGGCTACCGCCATTTTAAATAAAATGATAACCTCTAAAACTATTTTTCCCCTACCTTTCTTAATTCAGTGAGACTTTTAAAAGATCACAAATGTGACTACATACTTTGAAAACTAGAAGTGAAAACTATGTATTGCATTCTCTATAACATCATGATTTCTTCATCTCTGTAACTCGCCCTTCAGCTATATTTGCTTTACCTTCCAATTGCACCTATGATATGTCTCCCTAGAGTTTCATGTGTTCTCATGTGGAAACTTCTCCTTCTTTAATGTATGGCTTATATGCAAGCTGGGAAGTTGCTGAGCTTGTTTGTAGAATTACAATTGGGAATGTAAGCTCTAAAGGGCGTTTCTTCTCTAATCTCTCTTTTTTTCCTCTATAGTTTTTAAAAACATAAAATAGGCATACATGTGAATGTCTACATATATGACGCATACACCAATGCTTTTACAAATAAAAAGGGTTGAAGGTGTTGTATGAGACATAGGATACAGGTAAATAGCATAAATTGAGAAAATGTAAAAAAAACAAGCCCTGGACATGGTATGGAGGCAAAGATAAAACCTGCTGCACATCAACAGGTCCTACCCACTGCTCTGTGCAGACCACAAATTTGACTCAAAACTTTCTAGCAGCCCATGTATACAATTAGCATTCGAAAGACAAGTAGATCAACCAAAAGATTGGACACAACATTACCATTCTTGATAGTAACTTTGAAATCACTTCTCCCAAGTCCTTGTAAAGAGAATGAGTAAAATATAATGCATAATATAATATATTGAATAATAGTCCTATATATGTAGACACACACAAAAAAGAGCTTTTCTGAGCTACCTTTACTTGTCATTCATTCATAGACTTAAAGTTGGCTGCATGCCTTGTTAGAGGGACACTCAGAAACCTTCTTCCCACAAAACATCTCTCCTCCTCATCTTTCAAACATCTCCCATCACCAGGAGACCTTTCTAAGAGGTAGATGCTTCTGGGAGTGGTCATCCAAAAGAAGCTGATCTCTTCGTGATCTCCCAGTCCTCTCCAGGCTTAACGTACCTGCCATCTGTGTCATTCAGTTTGATATTTTAATCAGATAATTTTTGTGATACTTTTATTAGATATTTCTTGAATTATATATTAATTATAATAGTACAGTATGATCCTGAAGATATATCTATATTTATATATAAAATATTTATCTATATCTATATTTTATATATAAATCTTAGATGCTAAGAAAGAAAAGTGAAATATATATAGAACTATAAATACAGATAGATATATATGGAAATAGACATAAATATAAATATATAAACAGATATAGAGATAGAGATAGACATAGAGATAGATGGATGAATGGATAGAAAGATAGAGAGAGAGAGAGAGATAAAATTGTACTCTTTCTCTTAAAGAGCTTCTCTCCCATGTACTTCATAACATAGAAAAAGAAATATTTCAAAGTCATGAAAATATTTACCCATATTAATATCTCTATACTCTGACCAACTCTAAGGACTGATAAGTTTGCTGAAAGATAAAAGGAGGGACAACAGTGGACCACACAGAGCTACACACTACTACAGAGGGTTTACGAGAATGAAAACATCCATCAAGTACATATCTAATTGTCTGTTTCACTGAAAAGGAGAATAAGAATGGAAGGAAACACATTTGGAGACATTTCAGCTTCCTTCATCAAATATAATTTTAGGAAAGAAAACCTTATTGTATTTCATGAAGTAGAATTATGTTATGCTTTGGTTATATTAAGAAGTTTTTGTTTTTGCCCATACAGTGATTTACTGACCTTTTTCACCTGACTAATTAAACATAATACTTGCCTTGTGAAAATAAATAGTTACTTCATTTGAATTTCAACTCAAGTCCAGACTTTCTCACATTACCTTAGAATAAAAAGTGCCTTCTATTCACTCCACAAGAGTCCTATTTCCAAAGGTAACAATACTGGGAGAAAATATAAGCCTGAGCATCCCTTTGGGATACGTTGCTAAAAGCAAAGATCTTCACGTGCTATCCTGGTGCCAAATGACCAATTATAATGCTCAGTTATGTTTCTGGAATGAAGTAGGGAGAGATCATTCATCATGAATATAATTGGTCCAATTAATCTGTAAGACCCTTTGGCTTTGTGAGTTTCATCATGCATTTGTGATAAAAGAGAATTCGGCAGAAAGGAATAGCCAACAGAATAGTCAGCACACAATAGATGCTCAGGAATTATTTGCAGTCCATAACGATAATGATAATAATAATGATAACGACTATACAACATCTCTCTTTGCCTCCAGATCCAAGACAGTGTAATGTCCAAACAGAACCCAGATGGAGAGTACAAGGACGGTGCTGGAAGGACACATGTATACACCTGAGAAGTAGTGAGACTGTGCTAATTTTCATAGTAAGGTCTGGGAAGCTTGCCAGGAAGGTATATCAGGGAATTTGAACACAGATGGCTAAACCATGAAATAACAGCAACAGAGGTCCACAGTCAGTACAACTGAGATGCAAGACCAGCCTTTACATACTGTAAAGTAAGGAGTCTAAAGCTTGGGGAGACAGGAACGCTGGTGTAGATCAATTAGGTGCAACTTATTCAACCATGAACTAAAACTGTGGTTCTCAAATCTTTTGATCTTAGCAACCCTTTATACTCAAAAATTATTGGGGACCCCAAAGAGATTTTGTTTATGTGGGTTATATCTATCAATATTTACCATTTCAGGTGTAAAAAATAAGAAATGTTAAAGGTTTTATTAATTCTTTTAAAGTAAATAATAAACCCATTACATGTTAACATAAAAAATAGATTAATAATAACACACCCATACATGTCAACATAAAAATAGATTAATAAATACATATAACTACTTTTCCCTAATAAAAAATATACAGTGAGCAGATTTTTATGTTTTTGAATTTTTTATAAATTTCTGGCTTTTACAAGACAGCTGAATTCTTACAACATGTGTTCTGAATTCAGCATACAGTTGGCCCTTGAACATTGCAGGTGTTAGGGACACCAACCCTCCATGGAGTCTAAAATCCACATATAATTTATAGTCAGCCCCCATATACATGGTTCCTTTGTACTCACGGTTTCCCATCTGTAGATTCAAACAACAGGGGGGTCATACTGTACTATTTACTATTGAAAAAAAAATCCATGTGTAAGTGGACTCATGCAGTTCAAACACTTGCTGTTCAAGGGTTAACTATATTGAGATATGTTGTTTTGGTTGTACCACATGAAGAAAACACATATGCACATAGCCTTAAACACATATGCAGTTAGAAAAGGCAAGAATATTTAAATAATCTTCAGATAATTATGATACTCTTCTCTGGTAGTATAACAAACACAAGTATTATTTTTAATTTCAATATGAAATATAAAGCTAATATCTATAATATCTTAGGCTATTATGGAAATATTGGGCTTACGGACCCCATGTAAGTGTCAAGAACCCCCCAAAATTCCCTAGATGGCACTCTGAGAACCACTGGTCTAAACGTATCCCTTGAAAGAGTCCAAAGGACATTCCTTTAGCACAGCAAAAGGAAATGCATTAGTGAGAAGATCATCAAAAAATCCCTGTGACTAATAGGCTGGAGATGACAGGAAGAGACGCTGCCACAAAATTAGGTTTCTTTTTTTATGACTGAGTGATATTTCATTATATATATGTACCACATCTTCTTTATCCATTCCTCTGGATTTGAATGAGAATAATAGAATCCTGGAGAGTTGCAGTTAAGAGAAAGCCTGCAATCATCAGAGATAAATTGATATAATTACTAGAAGAGCCACAGGAGTATTTTCAGTTGCAGTAACTGAAGAATAGAAATGATTATGCATCAACTGTGCTATATCATAGAGCTAGTGACATGCAGAAATAAACAAGATTCAAATCCAGCTCTTCCCAACTCCAAAACATATTCTCTCAACTGCTATAATATCCTCAACATCTTGCAGGAACATACAAGTATTAGGGAATATGCCGGTCAATGGGAACAAATGATAGAAAAGGTATAGGCCCTTTCCTCAAGGAAAGAATAGTATAATAGGGGAAACAAGCATCTGTCATCAAATAAGTGCAATAAAATATGTAAGAGATGTAATCATAGATTTATGTAGAAGGTACAGGGAGAGGAAAAAGAAGTGTGCATTTGATATATTGGGGAAATAAGGAAATTGTATAATAGTCTGACAAAGTTTGTACAATGGAAGAAATATTACTCTGTGCTGAAATATAGTAAAATTGGATCAGTTATTAAGCTATGGCTTCTCAGCTTCAAACCCACTCTTATACTCTGCTTTAGGATGCTTTGGCTGGGACAGTGCATTTCTTCCTTGCCAACTGGTCTCCTGCTTGATTTTAACTACAAAAGGTGAAGGAGGCTGGTGAGCTGGAAGAGGGTAAAAGACTTGCTCCTTTCTGTTTTCACTTCCGGTCCCTATCAGTGTCACCTTAGAAATGCTTCTTCACCTAAATATAGCAATTGTATTCCAGTGGTTTCGCGTTTGATTCCAGCTGGCAGCTTTTCCAATATTGGTTGAACCAGCCTTATTACAGCACCTCAAAGACACAAGCCTCAAATATGTGGGTCTCAACACCACATGATAGGTGTGGGTCTCTGAACTTTGCTGAAGAGCAACACTTTCTCTGAGGTCTGAGTTTAGCTTTTCAGGATCTATAAATTTTAATAATTTCAACCTTTTCCTTTTTTTGCCCCAACCCTAAATGTTATAGCTGCTTCCTAAAGTTACTACTTCTTTTATACTCAAATTTTTCCTTTTGGTCTTTTCAATTCTTCAACAACCAGTTAGCAATTTTTACATTTAAATTTTCTCTGTAAAAATAATTGCTGGGATTTCTGTTTCCTGGCCAGAACCTAGCTGAGGCAAAGAACATTTCTTCCAAAGAAAACCGTAAATGCAAAGACTTGGAAGTATGAAAAAAATTAAGTCATGAGTGAATGAATTATAATACCGTCATTATCCTCAAAATAAAGTTTATGAGAATTTTTTAAAAAAATCTGTTCTCCTTTATAAAAGTTATTAGCACATTCTGCCTTTTATTCCCCTGATTGGCTACCGCATAACTTATATTCAATAAGCCCTAACTTGAGGGAGGTACAGTAATAAGCACTCCTAATCTCATTTATTCCTCACTTGAAATCCCGTTTTATTATCTCCAATTTTTAGGTGAGGAAACTTTGGTTTAGGAAGTTTAAATCAGTTACACAAAATATCCAGATGGTAAGAGGCAAAACTGGGGATTTAAATTAGGCACTCTCTCTGTAGACACTCCAAATAAAAGAAAATAAAATCTTGCTGGAGATTGCTTTCATAATTTCAGTAACAGTTTGTAATAAAATATAAAAAATTTTAAAATGGAACTACATTTACTTTAACTTCCCCAGTTTTAAGATTCAGAAGTTCTGGAGATCCAATATACAGCATGGTGATTATAGTAAATAATAGTGTATCGTATATTTGAAATTTGCTGAGAGAGTAAATCTCAAGAGCTCTTATCACTCACAAAAATATGGTAACTATGCGAAGTAATGAATGTGTTAGTTTAATAGTGATAATCATTTCCCAATGTATATGTATATCAAAACATCATATTGTACATCTTAAATATATAAAATTTTTTGTTTGTCAATTTAAAAAGATTGCCTTTTGATGTACTCAAGTATTCATATCTGAGTCCTGGAAAGAAAAGGAGGAAACAATATTTTGTCAGGCAAAGTGCTGTATTTTATAGAGTCCCTGTAAAACCTACAAGTCACTCCAATACTGTGACTTAGAAAGAGTCTTTCACCACTACAGGTGGGACAGGAGAGCACTTCCTCCATCTAAACAACATCCCCAGTGCTCATCCAAGCATGCCCAATCTTGAAGCAAAGAATGGAGGGGGAACTAAGGTAAAGCAAGGGCAGAAAACATCACAGAGCACATAGGATTGCTAAGGACCACTCAGGGAATGCAAGAGGACAAAGCTGCTTAGTGCAACTATGTCATACACAGGGGCCAGAGGCCATTTTTTGGAAGGATAGAAAAAAGGAACAAGATCATATTCAGTGACTGTGTTCTTCAATTTATGAGAGACTATTACATAATAGGGTAGTTCCCCCACAAAAAGACTGGACAGCCTTTTTTTTTTTAACATCTTTATTGGAGTATAATTGTTTTACATTGTTGTGTTAGTTTCTGCTGTATAAGTAGTCATATATTTATTGGCTATTTGTATTTATTCTTCTGTAGTATAGCATATAAAATGCCCAAAATTTCTACCGAGTTCTTTCTTTTGTGTTACTAAGTAGACAATTATAAAAAACCTTCTATTTTATAATTGTGACAGATAATATCTCACAGTATATTTTTTGTCAGTCTGCTATTTGCCTCTGACTTTGTTTACAGTGTCTTTTGCATTAAACTATTTTTTTTTACCTTTAAAAAATAAAAAAAGACTAGACAGATTAAGGCTGAGTCATTTGCACTTCTATAAATAGAACCTAAATCAAAGAAAAATGTTACTGCTTGTGACCCTACTGTAAATCACCAGCCCCTCTAGACAACTTCGGACCAATATGGGAACTTGACAAGATAATGGGTCAAGCTCCTCTACATGACGTAAAAAGGCTCATAAATTACAGCCTCCCCTTCCAGCCACATCTTCCGCTACTCACCAGCACCATGCTTTCTATGGGGCAGACACTTAGAACTCCATGTTATTACCTGGGAAAGCCTCTCCTTGGATTTGAATATGCCGTTCCTTGTGCATGCAATGCTCTTGCAAGCTACTCCACCTTGCAAGCTTCTACTCATGCCACACAATTCAAGAATTAACCCAAAACATTTGGCATTCCCCACTTTCCCGCATAAACAGTCTCAATCACTCACTGCACTTTGTACCAGGTAATCCCCAACCAGGTGTACTTTGTACTAAGCACTACTAACACCAATAACTCAGGGTTCCCTCCACACCTGTCCCTAACTTTCAATACTTAACAGAAAGAATATTTTTAAATTCTAAGTGCTTGCTAAATGCCAGGCACAGGGTTGAACATTTTATGGATATTATCTCATTCAAACCTCAAACAATTCAAAGAGATAAAACCTGCCTAGAGCAGTGGAGAACTTTCCTAAATATCACACAACTAAAATAAAAATGTATAAAATGTAACATTTCTCTAAGAAATAAAATTGTTTTTAAAAACTGCAAATGCACAGCAACTGTGTTTAAGATTCTATGAATAATTTGTAAAATAAGTTAATACAGGTAAAGCATTTAGAACCTTGTTTAAAATATATAATATATAAATTTAGAATTAATATTAATATTGTTGTTGTTTAATTTCTCTGTTTTGAACACTGAGGTGCTCTTCATATCCTTGGGAGGAGACGGCATAAAATCTCAGAAATTGCAGCTTTTCTGGTAATGTGAAATTCCTATCTAATTTTTCATAACTTTCTACCCAGTGGTGCTCTGACAAGAGTGTGAGAGATGTATGAGAGGTGAGACAAATAGGAATTGCAATTGTTAAAAATCAAAAGCAAACAAACATGTAGTCCCTACCTTCAGGAAAGATAACTTAATCATGGAAATGTAACAGCAAGCAAAATATTTTAATATTGTATCTTTGCGGGCAAATGTAAAGGGAAAAAAATCTGTTCAAAGGAGTTATCTTCTGTACTCTCCAAAACATTTTGCCATGAAACTAAAATAAATCTTAAAAAAAAATAAATTTGAGTTTGAAGCAGGCTAAACATAAAGGGGAAGGTTGAAGGCAGCTTTCATTTTTCTTCTATATACTTTAGGGATTTTGACTCTTCTTAGTAACAGGCATGCATTAGTGTAACCTACATAACAGAAATAAAAAAGAATTATTTTCCTTTATTTATAAATGTATTAAATATAATTAATGACATTGTTTATGTATGATATATTTTAAATGTTTATTTTTCTATATAATTATTTATGTCCATATGTGTACAGTCAAAAAATACATTCCAACTCCAGCAAAGCAAGGAAAGACGCTTTTCTTGGAGAAGTTTTGCCACCTTGTGGTGTATAAAAATAATACCGTGTTTGAAGTATCCACACATGAGCTCAACAAGAAGCATCTTCCTAGCCAGTCTCTGCTGCTCTAATTACTTAGAAAATCCATACCCTTCCAAGTGTCCATGACCAAGAACACCAACTTTGCAGGCCTTGTTATGCTGAACAATGCACATATATTTGCAATTATATATATCCTTGTCTCTTCCCTAAACCACAAACCCCCAAGGACACTATTTTTGCTCACCAGTATATTATGTCCCTGCCCTAGCATAGCCACCATATAGCACCTAGCACAGTAGCACTTGATAAATATATGTTGAGTTAGTCAGTTAATTAAAATACTGAAACATATTTATCTCTGAGTTATTTTTTAAATTAGAAAAAAAGAAATGCTCATAAGTGTGTACAATATCTTCCCATTTGCCTGAGAGTAGAAAGATATACTCATATATATATTGTAAATGGATAAAAATCCTCCAGAAGGAAACCCAGGAACTATTAATACTGATCCATGTTAGAGAGCGAAGCTGGAGATCTGGGCTGTGATGATCATTTCTTACTGTGTACTCGCTTGCATATCTTATTGGAATCTTATTTACCATGAACATATATTATTTTTAATATAAATGCATAAACCAAACAATAAACAGTCTAGTTATTGCCAAATGTAGACAGCAAATTACTTGTACTTTTCATGCTATAAAGGGAGAAAGTAAAATTCCACATGCTTTTTTTAAATTTTATTTTTTAATTGTATATATTTAAGAAGTATGACATGATGTTTCACATACACATAGTGAAATAATACAACCAAGCTAATTAATACATCCATCTTCTCACTTCATTATCATTTTTTCTTTTTTTTGCAGAGGATGCAGTGTTTATTGGACACTCTAATAATTTTTTTTTAAACATCTTTATTGGAGTATAATTGCTTTACAATGGTGTGTTAGTTTCTGCTTTATAACAAAGTGAATCAGTTATACATATACATATGTCCCCATATCTCTTCCCTCTTGCATCTCCCTCCCTCCCACCCTCCCCATCCCACCCCTCCAGGTGGTCACAAAGCACCGAGCTGATCTCCCTGTGCTATGCGGTTGCTTTCCACTAGCTCTCTATTTTATGTTTGGTAGTGTATATATGTCCATGTCACTCTCTCACTTCGTCCCAGCTTACCCTTCCCCCTCCCCATATCCTCAAGTCCATTCTCTAGTAGGTCTGTGTCTTTATTCCCGTCTTGCCACTAGGTTCTTCATGACCTTTTTTTTTTTTTCCTTAGATTCCATATATATGTGTTAGCATACTGTATTTGTTTTTCTCTTTCTGACTTACTTCACTCTGTATGACAGACTCTAACTCCATCCACCTCATTACAAATAACTCAATTTCGTCTCTTTTTATGGCTGAGTAATATTCCATTGTATATATGTGCCACATCTTCTTTATCCATTATCATTTTTTGTGTGTGGTGAGAGCACCTGAGATTTACTCTCTTAGCAAGTTTCCAGTATAATATAAAGTAATTATTAACTGTGGTCACCATGCCATACATTAGATTTCTCGAGCTTGTTCATCCCATGTAATTGAAACTTCGCACCATTTGACCAATATCTCCCTATTTCCCATACCTACCTGTCCCTGATAACCACTGTTCTACTCTCTATTTCTATGAATTTGACTATTTTAGATTTCACGTGTAAGTGAGATCGTGCAGTATTTGTCTTTCTATGTCTGGCCTATTCACTTAGGATGATATCCTCCAGATTCATTCATGTTGTTGCCAAATGCAGGATCTCCTTCATTTTTAAAGTGAATAGATAGATATAGATATAGATATAGACATAGACATAGACATAGATATATCTATCACAGTTTCGTTATGCATTCATCCATCAGTGGACATTCATATTATTCAAGGTACTGAATTCATTTTCTTTGGATATATATGTAGAAGTGGGATTGCTGTATCATACGGTAGTTTTATTTTTAGTGGAACCTCCAAACTCTTTTCCATAATGTCTGTAAAAATTTACATTCCCATCAAAAATGTACAAGGGTTCACTTTTCTCCACATTCTTGACTACACTTGTTATCTTTTGTCTTTTTGATAATAGTCATCCCAACAGGTGTGAGATGATATCTCACTGTGGTTTTAATTTTCATTTTCCTGATGACTAGTGATGTTGAGCATATTTTTATATACCTATTAGTCATTTGTAGGTCTTCCTTGGAAAAAATGTCTATTCAAGTCCTTTGCCCATTTGTTTCAATAAGGTTGTTTGCTTTTTCACTACTGAGATGTTTGAGTTCCTTGCATATTTCGGATATTAACTCCTTATCATATCTATGGTTTGCAAATATTTTTCCCAATGCACAATTTGTCTTTTCATTATGACGATTGTTTTCTTTGCTGTGCAGAAGCATTTTAATTTGATATAGTCCACTTGTTTATTTTTGCTTTTTTATTCTGGGCTTTTGTGCCACATTCAAAAAATCATTGCCAACGCCGGTGTCAAGGATCTTTTCCCCTATGATTTCTTCTAGTTTTTACAGTTTAAGGTCTCACATTTAAGTCTTTAATCCATTTTGAGTCAACTATTGCATATGCTGTAAAACCAGGATCCCACCCGTATTTCTTTTTGCATAATTACACATGCCTTTTTATTGCAACCCTCTCACTTTTATCTTAAAACTTAGTATTGTAATATCTATTTAAACTTATCATTTCATCATTTCAGGACCTCCCCCTAAGCTAGTATAATGTTTGCTCCGTTATATATTTGCTGTATTGAGTGTGTTTGTGTGTGTGTGTACAGTATGTGTGTGTATATGTATACACATACAAAGTTTACATATATTAAAATATATAAGATATATTTGCTGTATCCATTCAGAAGATTATATCAGTTAAATATCTCTCAGAAGAAAGATCCAATTTTTTAAAAAGTTGACTATAAAAGAGAACAAAGTAGAGGCAATTGAGAGCAAGTGTCATTATTTCCCTGAGTGCTCGAAACTATCTCCTTCCCCTTACTGGCTTCATCAGAAAGTACCAGGAAGCACTGACTTTCTTTTCAAAAAATTCTCCTTTACTTCTCTATCACATATTTCTAAAATTCCACAAAGAAGATGCAAGAGGGAAGAGATATGGGAACATATGTATATGTATAACTGACTCACTTTGTTATAAAGCAGAAACTAACACACCATTGTAAAGCAATTATACTCCAATAAAGATGTTAAAAATAAATAAATAAATAAATAAATAAATAAAATTCCACAAGAATATAATTGTCCTTTTTTAATAGAAGGTCCTTTGGGAATAGTCATGAGTTAATCATAAAATGTTTAATATTCCCTTTCAGTGTGATTAGCTATTTGAGTTTTCTTTTCTTCTTTCTTTCCCTCCTTTCCTCCTTCCTTCTTTCCTCCCTTTTTTTAATGAGCAGATATCATGGTACCCTACAAAGAGTAATTGCCCTAAATATCAGGAGGACCAGGTTTTAACAATATTGTACTTCCAATTGGAGGAAGAGTGATCTCAGGCAGAAGGAATATTATTACAAAAACCATGAGGGCACTTTTGGTTTCTGGGTCTGCATGTGAGGAGCTTGGAAGTCACCATTCTGCCCTAAAACTGAAAAGACTGAAAAAATCAACAACACTTCTTGGATCCTTAAGAGAGGAGAGGACACAGAGTAAACCATTGCCCCCAAGACTGGAGAGACCAACAGGTGAATGCAAGGAGTCACAGCTGACCAGAGCAGACTCACAAGAGGAAATCACCGTGGGAACTGTAGACTAAAAAAGGTATATTCACAACCTAAAAGTTGAGAGTTATGTTTTATTCAGAGGGAATTTTTAGGACTTCAAGCCCAGGAGGCAGCATCTCAAGTAACCCTGAGAAAACTGCTCCGAGGGGGCGAGGGAGCAGCTAGGATATATAGGAGTTTTGCAACAAAGGGCAGGTAGTAAGAACAAAAGATTACTGTTAATAAGAGAAAACTAGATATCTCAAGTTAAGGAATTTACTGCTTTTCTATGTATGGGAAGATGCAAGAGTCTGGGCTCACTGAAATCATTCCTTTGATATGCACCTCAGCTGTCTGGGGCCAGTATCCTGTGTTTTTATATCCTGAGTTTCCTCAGGACTCACCATAGGGAGTGGCTGCAGTCTGATGGCTGCTAGATGGCAGGTGTTCTTCTTCCTTCCTAAATTCCGTCGGGGCTCACCAGCACACCTTTCTGTGGTGGCTGCAATCACTGATGACTGTGACATCCTCTGACTACTGATATGGCAGGCAATATTCCATTTATCAGAACCATGGACAGTATGTGAGATTTACCTCCAGGAGATCAACCAGGTTCTCACAGTAAGTATCAGGGCAAAATCCCCCTATGCTTCCAGCAGGGGGAGGTGAAGAGGTACCATTTTCAAATACATCACAGCACTCTGTACTTCTAGGAGAAACTAGTTGACCAAAGCCTAAGCGGCTGGGCTATTATCAGAGCCCAACTGACCTACGGGAAGCGAAATACCCAACTTCAGCCCACTCTAGCCATCCTATCCCAACTTATGGGGGTGGGGGGGGGGACCCTGAGAAACAATTGTGAAGTTCACAATCCAGAGGCATAATTTCACTAAAGAAGAGACCTAATCATAGGACATAGAACACTTCCCCTCCCCACACACTTCACACCACAGTACTAGAGACCTATTTACAGCTGTTCCTTTTACTCAGCCCATCATGTCTGACTATCAAGAAAAAATTAAAAGTATACAAAAAGGCAAAAACACAATTGGAAGAGATAGAGCACACATCAGAACCAGATATTGCAGGGATGTAGGAATTATACGACCAGGAATTTAAGTCAGCTATGATTAAAATGCTAGAGGTAAAAAACACTGTAACAAAAATAAAAATGCCTTTGATGGGCTTATTTGTAGACTGGATGTGGCTGAGGAAAGAATCAGTGTGCTTGAGAATATAGCAAGAGAAACTTCAAAAACTGAAAACCAAAGAGAATGAAGAGTGAAAAACAAAGAACAGAATATCTAAGGACTCTGGGGTAACTACAAAAGGTATAACATGCATGATGGGAATATCCAAAGAAGAAAGAGAAAGGAACAGAGGAAATATTTGAAACAAAATGACTGAGAATTTCCCCATTAATCTTAGACACAAAACCACAGGTCCAGGAAGCTCAGAGAACACTAAGCAGGATAAATTCCCAAAACAAACAAACAACTATACATAAATATAAAATTTTCAGACTATGAAAATCAGTGATAAAGAAAAATTCCTGAAAGAAGCCAGAGGCAAAAAACACCTCACCTACAGAGAAACAAAGGTAAGGATTACATCTGAGTTCTCTTGAGAAACCATACCTTATGAAAATTGATGATCTCCTCCCAGGCACCAATACCACAAATCAGGGGATTTCAGTGTGTGCAGGCCTTAATTGATATAGAATTTCCCTGCTCCTGATATTGGAAATCACCCTTTTTTTTTTTACAGAATAAGGAGAACCACTTACAGAATAGCAGAGTGTAAAATGCACCTCCAAGTGAATTTCTGTCACTGCCTAATATGAAGAATCAGCTGCAAACATTTCTCACTAATAAAAACAAATCAAAACAAAATAAAAACTACCTTAATGAGCACCATGTTATACTTATAAAGTCTGAAGGAAAAGAATATGATGCTGTAAGAGAAAAATACAGAGCGGCTCAAATGAGATTGAAGAGTTAGGGTTATTCTCTGAATGAAAGCCACACTTTGCTTGTACGTGAAAAACAAGTAGAGTTATCCATGTGAATATGGTACAAAGAGTATTCTAGACAGAACATACATTAAGATATCAGAACAGCAATAAATAGAGCTAGAGAGGACAGCTGGTTTTGAATATATTTGCATATACTTGGGGAAGGGACACAGAGACATTGAGGAAATTTATAATTATCACTTGCTTCCTGCTATTCTTTTCCCAATCCCCTTTCAATAGATATTGCATCATAAACGTTTAAGAAAAAAAAAATGTTTAAGAAACAATTAAAAAGACAGAAAATACTTCAGGTGTCATACTAGGGAAGACAATCTTTAAAGGTGACGTGATTTGTTTTGAGACATGCTATATAACAAAGACACAGAATAGAGGCATCTTAGGGCAAAATTTGACTGGGAAAGAAACTGATAAAAATAGGAAAAATACATTTCCCTTTGTCACACCTAACCCCAAGTTTTAACAATTCTTAGTAAAATGGTGTTGGAAAGTTTTATGACTGACAATCAATGATGTTAGTTTTATATGGATATGTTTAAAATAATATTTAGTATACTTTTCAAATTTCATCATATTTGCATTGTGTCACTTTGAACTTAGTACTTTGCTATCATTTCAAAGTTTTTAATATGGAGAAAACATACCACTATGTATAAAAATTACAGAATATGGGGCTAGAGGGAAAACGCAGATCTTTAGAGGGGAAAAGTGAGAGACTGAAGCATAGAGTTGCTGAGAATCTGTCCATGTTTTTTGGTTTTTGACAAAGATTTCAGTCACCAATGTTTAGAAGTGTTTCATGAAATGGAGAACATTAGAATATAGAAGCAGCCTTAAGAGAAGGTATTGAGCCCATTGCCCTCAATTTGTATATTTACTGATAAATTCATTAATTCAGTTTTGACACAGATTGCAGCTTTTCAAGTGTGAATCTTAATTACAAAATTAAACATATTTATTATAAAACAAGTTCAACCTAGATGAGTATGAAACACCAGCCCGCCCTCCTACTTCCAGTATCATGCCGCTGAAGTAACCAATGTTAACAGTTTGGTCTGTGACCTTCCACACTTCTCACCATGATTTTGTATATATGCACATATCAATATATCTTACACATTAGGTACATTTTACACCCACATTTTTTTGACTAAGTATAATCAGTTCTGCAGGTTATACTTTGACTTGATTTTTTTCCATCCAACTAGGATTGTATCAGGGAGTTTCCTCCAAACCAAAGCATGAATATCTAAATCATTCTTCTTATAATTAGCTGCACAACATTTCATAGAAAGAATACTTGTTTCTCCTAATGATACAAATGCAGGTTGTTTCCTTTTATCTCCCTACAAATGATGCCTCAATATTTGTGTCTGGTATTTATATTTCTATAGCGTAGATCTACAAATGTAAGATAGCTAGGTCAAAGATCATATGCATTTTAAAAGAAATCATCAAATTACTTTCTGAAAATGTAGCTATTCACACTTAGCTACAGGAACTAAGTATAGAATTGCTATCCATATTCAAATGGTGACCTTACCGGCAGTGCATGTAATCAGTTTAATGTTCACCAATCTGATAGATGGAAAAAAGGATTGCATTGTCATTTTCATTTAATTTACTTGAGCAATTGAGTAGTTGAGCAAGTTTTATATATATTTGTATTTTTGGCCATTTACATTACCAATTGTGTCATTGCCTATTCATTTGTTAATATATATATATGAAACACAGTAGAGAAATATATATATGTAGAAAAAGTAAGACAGCGACGAAGATGGCGGAAGAGTAAGACGCGGAGATCACCTTCCTCCCCACAGATACATGAGAAATACATCTACACGTGGAACTGCTCCTACAGAACACCCACTGAACGCTGGCAGAAGACGTCAGACCTCCCAAAAGGCAAGAAAATCCCCACGTACTTGGGTAGGGCAAAAGAAAAAAGAAATAACAGAGACAAAAGAATAGGGACGGGACCTGCACCAGTGGGAGGGAGCTGTGAAGGAGGAAAGGTTTCCACACACTAGGAAGCCCCTTCGTGGGCAGAGACTGTGGGTAGCAGAGGGGGGAAGCTTCGGAGCCACGGAGGAGAGCGCAGCCACATTGGTGCGGAGGGCAAAGCGGAGATTCCCGCACAGAGGAGCGGTGCCGACCAGCACTCACCAGCCCGAGAGGCTTGTCTGCTCAGCCGCCGGGGCGGGCGGGGCCTGGGAGCTGGGGCTCGGGCTTCGGTGCTAGCCGGGAGGGAGTCCGGGAAAAAGACTGCAGCTGCCAAAGAGGCAAGAGACTTTTTCTTGCCTCTTTGTTTCGCGGCGCGCAAGGAGAGGGGATTCAGAGCGCCGCCTAAACGAGCTCCAGAGACGGGCGCGAGCCCCGGCTATCAGCGCGGATCCCACAGCAACAGGGACGCAGAGGGAAAAACGGAGAGATTCCCGCACAGAGGCGCGGCGCCGAGCAGCACTCACCAGCCCGAGAGGCTTGTCTGCTCACCCGCCGGGGCGGGCGGGGGCTGGGAGCTGAGGCGCGGGCTTCGGTCGGATCCCAGGGAGAGGACTGGGGTTGGCTGCGTGAACACAGCCTGAAGGGTCTAGCGCACCACAACTAGCCAGGAGGGTGCACGAGAAAAAGTCTGCGGCTGCCGAAGAGGCAGGAGACTTTTTCTTGCCTCTTTGTTTCGCGGCGTGCAAGGAGAGGGGATTCAGAGCGCCACTTAAACGAACTCCAGAGACGGGCGCGAGCCGCGGCTATCAGCGCGGACTCCAGAGACGGGCATGAGACGCTAAGGCTGCTGCTGCCGCCACCAAACAGCCTGTGGGTGAGCACAGGTCATTCTCCACACCGCCCCTCCCGGGAGCCTGTGCAGCCCGCCACGGCCAGGCTCCCGTAATCCGGGGACAACTTCCCCGGGAGAGCGCACGGCGCGCCTCAGGCTGCTGCAACGTCACGCCGGCTTCTGCCGCCGCAGGCTCGCCCCGCCTCCTCCGTACCGCTCCCTCCCCCCGGCCTGACTGAGCCAGAGCCCCCGAATCAGCTGCTCCTTTAACCCCGTTCTGTCTGGGCGGGGAACAGACACCCTCAGGGGACCTACATGCAGAGGCGGGTCCAAATCCAAAGCTGAACCCCGGGAGCTGTACGAACAAAGAAGAGAAAGGGAAATCTCTCCCAGCAGCCTCAGAAGCAGCGGATTAAAGCTCCACAAACAACTTGATGTGCCTGCATCTGTTGAATACCTGAATAGACAACGAATCATCCCAAATTTAGGAGATGGACTTTGGGAGCAGGATATATTAACTTTTCCCCTTTTCCTTTTTTTTGTGAGTGTAGATGTGTATGCTTCTGGGTGAGATTTTGTCTGTATAGCTTTGCTCTCACCGTTAGTCCTAGAGTTAGGTCCGTCCGTTTTTTTTTGTTTGTTTGTTTTTTTTTGTTTTTTGGCTTAAAAATTTTTTTTTCCCTAATAAATGTTTTCTTAATAATTTTTTCCTTATTTTCTATTTTTAAAAAAAAATTTTTAATAAGTTTTTTCATATTTTTTATTTTAAAAAATTTTTTTCTTAATAAATTTTTTCTAAATAATTTTTTTCTTATTTTTAGTATAAAAAATTAATAAATCTATTTTTAAAAATTAAAAAAAAATTTTTTTCTTAATAAATTTACTCTTAATAATTTTTTTTCTTATTTTTTATTATAATTGCTTTATTTTATTTTCTTTTATCATCTTTTTTTCTTTCTTTCCATTTTTTCTCCCTTTTATTCTGAGCCGTGTGGATGAAAGGCTCTTGGTGCTCCAGCCAGGCATCAGGGCTGTGCCTCTGAGGTGGGAGAGCCAACTTCAGGACACTGGTCCACAAGAGACCTCCCAGCTCCACGTAATACCAAACGGCGAAAATCTCTCACAGATCTCCATCTCAACATCAAGACCCAGCTTCACTCAACGACCAGCAAGCTACAGTGCTGGACACCCTATGCCAAACAACTAGCAAGAGAGGAACACAGCCCCATCCATTAACAGAGAGGCTGCCTAAAATCATAATAAGGCCACAGACACCCCAAAACACACCACCAGACGTGGACGAACCCACCAGAAAGACAACATCCAGCCTCATCCACCAGAACACAGGCACTAGTTCCCTCCACCAGGAAACCTACACAACCCACTGAACCAACCTTAGCCACTGGGGACAGATACCAAAAACAACGGGAACTACGAACCTGCAGCCTGTGAAAAGGAGACCCCAAACACAGTAAGATAAGCAAAATGAGAAGACAGAAAAACACACAGCAGATGAAGGAGCAGGGTCAAAACACACCAGACCTAACAAATGAAGAGGAAATAGGTAGTCTACCTGAAAAAGAATTCAGAATAATGATAGTAAGGATGATCCAAAGTCTTGGAAATAGAATAGACAAAATGCAAGAAACATTTAACAAGGACGTAGAAGAACTAAAGAGGAACCAAGAAACGATGACAAGCACAATAAATGAAATTAAAAATACTCTAGATGGGATCAATAGCAGAATAACTGAGGCAGAAGAACGGATAAGTGACCTGGAAGATAAAATGGTGGAAATAACTATTGCAGACCAGAATAAAGAAAAAAGAATGAAAAGAACTGAGGACAGTCTCAGAGACCTCTGGGACAACATTAAACGCACCAACATTCGAATTATAGGGGTCCCAGAAGAAGAAGAGAAAAAGAAAGGGACTGAGAAAATATTTGAAGAGATTATAGTTGAAAACTTCCCTAATATGGGAAAGGAAATAGTTAATCAAGTCCTGGAAGCACAGAGAGTCCCATACAGGATAAATCCAAGGAGAAACACACCAAGACACATATTAATCAAACTATCAAAAATTAAATATAAAGAAAACATATTAAAAGCAGCAAGGGAAAAACAACAGATAACACACAAGGGCATCCCCATAAGGTTAACAGCTGATCTTTCAGCAGAAACGCTGCAAGCCAGAAGGGAGTGGCAGGATATACTTAAAGTGATGAAGGAGAAAAACCTACAACCAAGATTACTCTACCCAGCAAGGATCTCATTTAGATTTGATGGAGAAATTAAAACCTTTACAGACAAACAAAAGCTGAGAGAGTTCAGCACCACCAAACCAGCTTTACAACAAATGCTAAAGGAACTTCTCTAGGCAAGAAACACAAGAGAAGGAAAACACCTACAATAACAAACCCAAAACATTTAAGAAAATGGGAATAGGAACATACATATCGATAATTACCTTAAATGTAAATGGATTAAATGCTCCCACCAAAAGACACAGACTGGCTGAATGGATACAAAAACAAGACCCATATATATGCTGTCTACAAGAGACCCACTTCAGACCTAGAGACACATACAGACTGAAAGTGAGGGGATGGAAAAAGATATTCCATGCAAATGGAAATCAAAAGAAAGCTGGAGTAGCAATTCTCATATCAGACAAAATAGACTTTAAAATAAAGACAATTACAAGAGACAAAGACGGACACTATATAATGATCAAGGGATCGATCCAAGAGGAAGGTATAACAATTGTAAATATTTATGCACCCAACATAGGAGCACCTCAATACATAAGGCAAATACTAACAGCCATAAAAGGGGAAATCGACAGTAACACAATCATAGTAGGGGACTTCAACACCCCACTTTCACCAATGGACAGATCATCCAAAAGGAAAATAAATAAGGAAACACAAGCTTTAAATGATACATTAAACAAGATGGACTTAATTGATATTTATAGGACATTCCACCCAAAAACAACAGAATACACATTTTTCTCAAGTGCTCATGGAACATTCTCCAGGATAGATCATATCTTGGGTCACAAATCAAGCCTTGGTAAATTTAAAAAAATTGAAATCGTATCAAGTATCTTTTCCGACCACAACGCTATGAGACTAGATATCAATTACAGGAAAAGATCTGTAAAAAATACAAACACATGGAGGCTACACAATACACTACTTAATAACGAAGTGATCACTGAAGAAATCAAAGGGGAAATCAAAAAATACCTAGAAACAAATGACAATGGAGACACGACGATCCAAAACCTATGGGATGCAGCAAAAGCAGTTCTAAGAGGGAAGTTTATAGCAATACAAGCCTACATCAAGAAACAGGAAACATCTCGAATAAACAACCTAACCTTGCACCTAAAGCAATTAGAGAAAGAAGAACAAAAAAACCCCAAAGCTAGCAGAAGGAAAGAAATCATAAAGATCAGATCAGAAATAAATGAAAAAGAAATGAAGGAAACAATAGCAAAAATCAATGAAACTAAAAGCTGGTTCTTTGAGAAGATAAACAAAATTGATAAACCATTAGCCAGACTCATCAAGAGAAAAAAGGAGAAGACTCAAATTAATAGAATTAGAAATGAAAAAGGAGAAGTAACCACTGACACTGCAGAAATACAAACGATCATAAGAGATTACTACAAGCAACTCTATGCTAATAAAATGGACAACCTGGAAGAAATGGACAGATTCTTAGAAATGCACAACCTGCCGAGACTGAACCAGGAAGAAATAGAAAATATGAACAGACCAATCACAAGCACTGAAATTCAAACTGTGATTAAAAATCTTCCAACACACAAAAGCCCAGGACCAGATGGCTTCACAGGCGAATTCTATCAAACATTTAGAGAAGAGCTAACACCTATCCTTCTCAAACTCTTCCAAAATATTGCAGAGGGAGGAACACTCCCCAACTCATTCTACGAGGCCACCATCACCCTGATACCAAAACCAGGCAAAGATGTCACAAAGAAAGAAAACTACAGGCCAATATCACTGATGAACATAGATGCAAAAATCCTCAACAAAATACTAGCAAACAGAATCCAACAGCACATTAAAAGGATCATACACCATGATCAAGTGGGGTTTATTCCAGGAATGCAAGGATTCTTCAATATACGCAAATCAATCAACGTGATACATCATATTAACAAATTGAAGGAGAAAAACCATATGATCATCTCAATAGATGCAGAGAAAGCTTTCGACAAAATTCAACACCCATTTATGATAAAAGTCCTGCAGAAAGTAGGCATAGAGGGAACTTTCCTCAACATAATAAAGGCCGTATATGACAAACCCACAGCCAACATTGTCCTCAATGGTGAAAAACTGAAACCATTTCCATTAAGATCAGGAACAAGACAAGGTTGCCCACTCTCACCACTATTGTTCAACATAGTTTTGGAAGTGTTAGCCACAGCAATCAGAGACGAAAAAGAAATAAAAGGAATCCAAATCGGAAAAGAAGAAGTAAAGCTGTCACTGTTTGCAGATGACATGATACTATACATAGAGAATCCAAAAGATGCTACCAGAAAACTACTAGAGCTAATCAATGAATTTGGTAAAGTAGCAGGATACAAAATTAATGCACAGAAATCTCTTGCATTCCTGTATACTAATGATGAAAAATCTGAAAGTGAAATTAAGAAAACACTCCCGTTTACCATTGCAACAAAAAGAATAAAATACCTAGGAATAAACCTACCTAAGGAGACAAAAGACCTGTATGCAGAAAATTATAGGACACTGATGAAAGAAATTAAAGATGATACAAATAGATGGAGAGATATACCATGTTCTTGGATTGGAAGAATAAACATTGTGAAAATGACTCTGCTACCCAAAGCAATCTACAGATTCAATGCAATCCCTATCAAACTACCACTGGCATTTTTCACAGAACTAGAACAAAAAATTTCACAATTTGTATGGAAACACAAAAGACCCCGAATAGCCAAAGCAATCTTGAGAACGAAAAATGGAGCTGGAGGAATCAGGCTCCCTGACTTCAGACTATATTACAAAGCTACAGTAATCAAGACAGTTTGGTACTGGCACAAAAACAGAAATATAGATCAATGGAACAGGATAGAAAGCCCAGAGATAAGCCCACGCACATATGGTCACCTTATCTTTGATAAAGGAGGCAAGCATATACAGTGGAGAAAAGACAGCCTCTTCAATAAGTGGTGCTGGGAAAATTGGACAGGTACATGTAAAAGTATGAAATTAGAACACTCCCTAACACCATACACAAAAATAAACTCAAAATGGATTAAAGACCTAAGTGTAAGGCCAGACACTATCAAACTCTTAGAGGAAAACATAGGCAGAACACTGTATGACATAAGTCACAGCAAGATCCTTTTTGACCCAGGTCCTAGAGAAATGGAAATAAAAACACAAATAAACAAATGGGACCTAATGAAACTTAAAAGCTTTTGCACAGCAAAGGAAACCATAAACAAGACCAAAAGACAACCCTCAGAATGGGAGAAAATATTTGCAAATGAAGCAACGGACAAAGGATTAATCTCCAAGATTTACAAGCAGCTCATGCAGCTCAATAACAAAAAAACAAACAACCCAATCCAAAAATGGGCAGAAGACCTAAATAGACATTTCTCCAAAGAAGAGATACAGATTGCCAACAGACACATGAAAGAATGCTCAACATCTTTAATCATTAGAGAAATGCAAATCAAAACTACAATGAGGTATCATCTCACACCGGTCAGAATGGCCATCATCAAAAAATCTAGAAACAATAAATGCTGGAGAGGGTGTGGAGAAAAGGGAACACTCTTGCACTGTTGGTGGGAATGTAAATTGATACAGCCACTATGGAGAACAGTATGGAGGTTCCTTAAAAAACTAAAAATAGAACTACCATATGACCCAGCAATCCCACTGCTGGGCATATACCCTGAGAAAACCATAATTCAGAAAGAGTCATGTACCAAAATATTCATTGCAGCTCTGTTTACAATAGCCAGGACATGGAAGCAACCTAGGTGTCCATCATCGGATGAATGGATAAAGAAGATGTGGCACATATATACAATGGAATATTACTCAGCCATAAAAAGAAATGAAATGGAGGTGTTTGTAATGAGGTGGATGGAGTTAGAGTCTGTCATACAGAGTGAAGTAAGTCAGAAAGAGAAAAACAAATACAGTATGCTAACACATATATATGGAATCTAAGGGAAAAAAAAAAAAAAGAGGTCATGAAGAACGTAGTGGCAAGATGGGAATAAAGACACAGACCTACTAGAGAATGGACTTGAGGATATGGGGAGGGGGAGGGGTGAGATGTGACAGGGTGAGAGAGTGTCATGGACATATATACACTACCAAAAGTAAAATAGATAACTAGTGGGAAGCAGCCGCATAGCACAGGGAGATCAGCTCGGTGCTTTGTGACCACCTAGAGGGGTGGGATAGGGAGGGTGGGAGGGAGGGAGATGCAAGAGGGAAGAGATATGGCAACATATGTATATGTGTAACTGATTCACTTTGTTGTAAAGCAGAAGCTAGCACACCATTGTAAAGCAATTATACTTCAATAAAGATGTTTAAAAAAAAAAAAAAAATAAAGTATATAGTAAAAAAAAAAAAAAAAAAAAAGAAAAAGTATATAATATATATAAATGTTGGGAAATATATATATATGTTCTTACTGGGACATTAACTCATTGTGAGTCACTTGTTCTACAATTGTTCTCTCACTTTCCATTGTTCAGCTTTTAACAAGGTCTATGAAACCTTTATTAATGAACTCTGTTGATCTTTCCCTTATAACATTTGCTTTTCTGGGCAGGAATAAAATGCCTTCCCACATATAAGAATGCATAAATGATGTAAAAGAATGAAATTAGAACACTCCCTTACACCATACACAAAAATAAACTCAAAATGGATTAAAAACCTAAATGTAAGGCCAGACACTATAAAACTCTTAGAGGAAAACATAGGCAGAACACTCTATGATATAAATCACAGCAAGATCCTTTTTGACCCACCTCCTAGAGAAATGGAAATAAAAACAAAAATAAACAAATGGGACTTAATGAAACTTAAGCTTTTGCACAGCAAAGGAAACCATAAACAGGATGAAAAGACAACCCTCAGAATGGAGAAAATATTTGCAAATGAAGCAACTGACAAAGCATTAATCTCCAAAATTTACAAGCAGCTCATGCAGCTCAATATAAAAAAAAAACAAACAACCCAATCCAAAAATGGGCAGAAGACTAAACAGACATTTCTCCAAAGAAGATATACAGATTGCCAACAAACACATGAAAGGATGCTCAGCATCACTAATCATTAGAGAAATGCAAATCAAAACTACAATGAGATATCACCTCACACCAGTCAGAATGGCCATCATCAAAAAATCTAGAAACAATAAATGCTGGAGGGGATGTGGAGAAAAGGGAACCCTCTGCACTGTTGGTGGGAATGTAAATTGATACAGTCACGATGGAGAACAGTATGGAGGTTCCTTAAAAACTAAAAATAGAACTACCATACGACCCAGCAATCCCACTACTGGGCATATACCCTGAGAAAACCATAATTCAAAAAGAGTCATGTACCACAATGTTCATTGCAGCTCTATTTACAATAGCCAGGACGTGGAAGCAACCTAAGTGTCCATCAACAGATGAATGGATAAAGAAGATGTGGCACATATATACAATGGAATATTACTCAGCCATAAAAAGAAACGAACTTGAGTTATTTGTAGTGAGGAGGATGGACCTAGAGTCTGTCATACAGAGTGAAGTAAGTCAGAAAGAGAAAAACAAATACCGTATGCTAACACATATATATGGAATCTAAAAAAAAAAAAAAAAAAAAAGGTTCTGAAGAACCTAGGGGCAGGACAGGAATAAAGATACAGATGTAGAGAATGGAATTGAGGACACGGGGAGGGGGAAGGGTAAGCTGGGATGAAGTGAGAGAGTGGCATGGACATATATACACTACAAAATGTAAAACAGACAGCTAGTGGGAAGCAGCTGCATAGCACAGGGAGATCAGCTTGGTGCTTTGTGACCACCTAGAGGGGTAGGATAGGGAGGATGGGAAGGTGGCGCAAGAGGGAGAAGATATGGGGATATATGTATATGTATAGCTGATTCACTTTGCTATAAAGCAGAAACTAACACACCACTGTAAAGCAATTATACTCCAATAAAGATGTTAAAAAAAATGAACGCATAAATGTTCTCCTGGATTTTCTTATGGCATATATTACATTTTTACCTTCAATATATATGTAAAATTTTTATATTCCCCATCCTTTTGCAAAGGAGAAGACTGAAGAAAAAACAATATAAAAAATATTTCCAGTATATAAGTGACCTCAGAATTGGCAGACTCAGGAATTAAAGACTTTCTAATTCTCAGTCCGGCATTCTTTTTACCACACATAATTGAATCAACATCTGTGGTGCACCACAATTAGAAATCCATCTTATCTACCTTAAAAAAATTTTTTTTCCTTTCAAACTTCCTACTGAATGCATTTTTCACCTCCTTGTTCCTCAAGCTGTAGATGAGGGGGTTCAACTTGGGGGTCACCACAGTGTAAAAGAGAGAAATCACTTTATTGAGATTTAGGGAGGAACCTGAGCTAGGTCAAACATAAATGAAGAAAAGAGTCCCATATAGGATGGAGACAGCTGCCAGGTGAGAAGAACAAGTAAAAAAATCTTTCCTCCTCCCATCAGCAGTCTGGATCCTCAGGATGGCCATCAGGATGCAAACATAGGAGACCGTGATGATCAGGCCACTGAGTACTCCTATTGCTCCAGCCAAGATGAAGAGCATAAATTTAGTCATCGAGGTGTCTGCACATGCTAGAAAAAGCAGTGGTGAAATATCACAGAAAAAGTGATTGATAATATTTGGACCACGGAAGGGTAAGCAGAATGTCAATGCGGTATGGGTCATGGTGCTTATAAGCCACAGCATAAGGGCCTATAACCAGCTGCACACAGACCCTCTGGGACATAACGAGTGTGTACAACAAGGGCTTACAGATGGCCATATACCGATCATAGGCCACGGAAGCCAGGAGGAAACATTCAGTTGCCACAAAAAACCAAGGAACTACCTCTGTGCAGCACAACCCATGAAAGAGATGCCCTTTTTCTCTGCAAAGATATCACACAGCATCTTGGGGGCAATGGAAGTAGAAGAACACATGTCTACAAAGACAAGTGGCTAAGAAAAAAGTACATGGGTGTGTGGAGTCTGGGATCCATCCATATGAGAGTGATCATCCCCAAGTTACCCCCCACTGTGGCAAGATAGACAAAGAGGAGAATGACAAGAGGACAATCTGCTGATAGAGATGATCTGTGAGGCCCAAGAAAAGAAATTTGGTCACTGCTGTCTGATTCTGGTCTTCCATTGGTTATTTGTAACCTTTATAAGAAATAAAAAATATACTGTATTTTTTTAAAAAAACCAATCAGCACATGTAAAATAGTCGTTTAAACTAATCATAGGTTTTTAAAAAAATCTGTATAGGAGGCAGTTATGGAAATAGTGTTAGACTGGTTGACAGTATTTCTGGGTAGTAGACCCTGTCAGTTATGCACAGATCCCATGTAAACTTGGAGAATTCGTACCCGATCTTTTTGGATTCAGCACCCTCTGCCATCAAAAGTCTAACTATAATATCTAAAACTCCTTTGGGTTCTAAAACTGTATTTGAAATGAGATTCAGTCTTCGTATTTCATCTTTATTGCATGATAAGATAAGAACACCACCTAGGAATACAGTTACCAGTGATATTGTAAGACACAAATGAAAATTTAGATCCTGATAATAGACATTTGGGATAAGCTAAACAAAACAGGAATAAAGCCTTTTCAGTTCCTTTCCTGATGGAATGAATAGTACCATTCAGATGTTATGAAAACAACATTCATATCTGGGTATATTAATCTATTCCCCTTATAAAAGGATTAGAAAAGGAAATGTATACAAATGCCAGAGGGGTCATTTAGCATGATGAAGATAATGTTATAACACATGACAATTATATTTATGTTTATAGAGGACTGTCTTGCAAATAGAGATTGGATTTGTTTACTCTTTGACCATTCTGAAGATAGAAGTGGCACAAGGAAGAACAGAGGATTTAAGATTGAGGTTAAATAGTGTGAAGAAAATTTCACCAATCATATAATTTGAATAATGGAATATAATGCCTTGGGAGGGACTGAGATGTCCTTCCTTTGAGATTAATTAATCTGTCAAATACTGCATAGCAACTTTTTATGGAAACGATGTAAAAAATAAGTATCTGCCATAAGCTCATCTGACTTCATCTCTAGGTGATTTCTACTTATAATTTTTATAAATGTATGAATATACTCAATCCAAATAATAAAATTATTTCCCCTAATTTTATAATATTTAGAAACATATTCAAGACTAAATTTTAACAGGTAACATCTATTTTATTAATAAAATGTGTAAAATGTCAAATGCTTAACATTTTTATTTAGGCACAATTTTTAGGTAAATATTATTTTTCTGACTCATTAATTGAGGAAGAAGATATCAAGCTGTTTAAAATTACAGTAAGAAGAACAAGGTGTATGAATATCCATAAGAAAAATCCTAGTTTCATGTCATGTTTATAATCAACTCAGTTCCCTCTATAAACAAGACAAAAAATACCACATTTTGAAGATATAATAATTAAGATGTGGAACTTGAAATGGCATAGTACAAAACAGTAGTTAAAATAATGTTCATGTCTCTATTTTATTATTATAATTTGAGAAAATATCTATAGGATCCATTTTTCACAAGGCAATTGCTTATTAAATGTCAACTAATAATGTCAGTTATTATTTTTAGGAATTTACACCTGGTTGGGGAGACAGGACTTAGAAAGAAAAAAAACCCCCTACATTTCAAAGTAGTAATTCCTTGGTCCAAGACAAAACATGCCACAGGATTTCAGAAGGAAGGATCACTGTGAGCTGAAGTGGTTGGTGAAAATATTGCTTTAATTTCATGTCTGAAACAGTTCTAAAGTTATATTGGAACTTGCAGGAAATGGTGGTAGATATTTATGGACATTCCAGGTAAGTGTGTGTGGTGAGGGTAGCATGCTACACCTGCCATTATTCAGCACGTGAACCTGAATAGGACACATAGCCTCTTCTGCAAATAAGGGGAATGATCTCTGTGCTGTTTCCATTTCTAGCATCTATGACTCTAGAATTCTTCCTGGACATTGCATTACCTCTATATTATTAAAAAATAAAGAACAAATTCAGGTTTAAAAGGTCAAAAAATTAGCTGTTCGGTGTCCTGAAAAGCTGGACTAAACACCAGAGACCATTCTCTTTGGAGTACTTGGGGTGGTGAGTTTATATTCCCAAAAGCCAAATTCATCTGAAGTCTTTCCACCAAATTTTAAATTTTCTTTTTATCCAAACCATGGAATACTCACTTCTTTAAGAGAATTTTTTGTTTCCCCATTCACTGCTTCAAGATGAATAGCGAAACCCAGGGATTTTCAGTCTTTATCAGAAAGTCAGTTTGGAAGATTTAATTTCCTTCTTGGTAGTGAGCTTCCACAACAGGCATGATACCTTAAGCACTTGGTAAAGAAGATAAGCCTTCAGGCTGATGAGGCTGATGGTCAAGAGATGCACCTTATCCTGAACAGTAACTCAGGTCCAGCACAAATAAGGAACACATGGTCCTCATAGTTTTAACTACTCTAAAGCCAGGTCTCTGAAGAGCTAAAACCTCAAGAATGTACACTGAAGGGACAAAATTAAAGTGATATCATTGGCATTTGTGCCAAATTTATTTAAAAAATAATGTCTTTTCTCAAATAGAGGATTCCTGAAAAAATAATGCTTTTTTCCGCTTTGAGATCCTCCTTGCAAAAACAGACCCTCATTTCCATCCATAGAGAGTGATGTGCTAAACAGCTGAGCGCCAGCTAGGATGAAGTAGTATTCTGCCTGGATCCTGAAGCCTAGGTTCAAATCCCAGCTCCATGGCTTGTCCCTTTGAGGAAGTGGTATTTTTTGTCTATTTTTTATTTGTTCTTAACTATCTGTGCCTCAGTATCCTCACCTGTAAGATGGGGATGATAATGATACCTTGCTCACACTGGAAGAATTAGATGAATTATTAAATGCAAAGCACTTACAAGAGTACATGCCAAGTAAGTGCTCATTAATGTCAGTTATTATTTTTAGGAACCTACAGCCTAGTTGTGGAAACAAGACCTAGGAATAAAAAGAAAACCTACAGTTCAAAGTACCATTTGCTTGGTTCGAGGCAAAACATATCACAGGATTTTAGAATAAGGAAGGATAATTGTGAGCTGAAATGGTTGGGAAAAATTTCATGAAAGGATTTAGTTTGGAAGGGCAAACAATTTTGAGATTATCTGAAGTTAACAGGAAAGGCGTTTCAGGTAGGAGCAAGGAGATAAATAGAGGCAGGAAGGAGGAAACACTCAGTGTAGTTGGAATGAAGGTTCATAGAGGAGAGAAGAAAATATAGTATCTGAGGAGATAGCATGGTAGGCAGAATAATGGTCTCCAAAAATGTCCATCTTCTAGTCTCAGAAATATATGAATATGTTACCTCACATGGCAAAAGGGATTTTGTAGACGTAATCAAATTAAGAACCTTGAGATGAGGAGAACATCTGGTGGGCCTTTCTGGGCTGTGGTCAAAGAGAGATGTAGCTAAGGAAAAATGGTCAGAGATATGCAACTTTGCTGGCTTTGAAGATGGAGGAAGGGGGCCATGAGCCAAGGAATGTGGGCAGCTTCTACGATCTGGAAAAAGCAAGGAAATTTATTTTCCCTCAAAACTTCCAGGAGCAATGCAATCCTGCCAACACTTTGATTTTAGCCCAGTGATATCTGCATAGGACTTTTTGAACCAGAGCTCTAAAATAATTTGTGTTGTTTTAGCCACTAAGTCTGTAGTAATTTGTTAGGGCAGCAATGGGAAAATAATACAGAGAGGTTGGATGACCACAATCACCACTTTCCCTGAACGCTTCTCTTGATCCCCTAAGAGGGATGTGATCTCCCACTCCTGCAACCCCCATAGTATTTTATTCATAGCTCATCTTGACTATAATCTGATTTTTTGGGGTTCAAGGACATGGGCTTATAACTGTCTGTAACCTATGAAGTATCTATCTCAGAAAGTTGCAAATAAGATATATTCTATAAGTATTTTTGAATGAAGTAGAAAATAAAAGATATCCCACAATCCATAATGGTTTAAATGTAGCAATTTAAATTATATACTTCTGATTAAAGAAGGCAGGACAAAGGCAGTTCTACCCTTTTCTTCTACCTGAAACCAGCCAAAAGTATAAGGAAAACAATAACAAAAAAATAAATAAATGAAATGACACTTTATTGAACTTAAAGAGGAAGGAGTAATATAATAAGAAAAAAATATGATAAAGCAAATTCTATTATAGGAACATGCTTCTCTTTTATATTTACAAGATAAATTCCCTCTAACATGAACATTTTTTTAAAAATATGATAAAAGTGCATGAGGTGATGGTCAGTGAGATGGCTGACTCCATGCTGGAGGAGGTCATTGAGAAGACATGACTGCTGATTGACCCTCAAGCTCGCCCTGGACAATGAGGCTCCTCACCGTCATTGAAAGGACATGACTGCTATTGACCCTCGAGCTGGCCCTGGACAGTCAGAGGCTCCTCCCTCCCTCCCTTGTCCTTGGAATGTAGTCTCTTCCCACCATCCCCACAGTGAGAGTCATTTTCAAGGACACAGCCTTGAGAGAGTAAGGTGTTGTTGAGGCCATCTGGACGGTATATGTAACTGAACCCAGTTAAGGTCTCTTTATAAACTTTTAAGATGCTGGCAGGCAGGTGCAGAGATCTACTCATCTTGCAGCTTCCCAAGACAAGCCTTATAAGTTCCCTTGTTTATTAAACTGCCACCTACCTGTCTGGAGTGGTCTGCCTCTTTCTGCAGTCTCTCCTTGCCCTCTGTGTAGGGGGGTCAGTTCCAGATTTCACCTGGGAAATTCCTGAGTTTGCAAACCAACAACTGGTGAGCCAGCCAGGAGACCAAAGAAATGGGCCTTGGGAAAGAGGCAAGCATGACATATCTGGAAAACTGCAATTAGCTAAGGGTGGGGGAAGGGAGCAGGAATTACTGGGAGGTAGATAGGGGCCAGATTGCAAATTCTGAGTGCTACTTTTGTCATCCTAAGGAGTTTGTGCTTTATTCTAAGCAAGTGGGGAGTCACTGAAGGATGTAGAGCAGGGAGGTGAAATGGCCAGATTTTCATCAGCTGGGGGAAATCCCAAGCTGGCTACTGACCTCTGTGTGGGGAGGGGTGACCCGTATGTTAGATGGTTGTACAACATCGCATCAGTACAATGATGCCCCCAAAACACCGACTGGTCTAAGGTGCTAATTTGAGGAACTGCAGAGAATGCATTGTGGCAAAGAAGGGAGAGAATGGCTGCCACAGTGGGCTGGCCTCTACTGTGGGCTGTTTGGCCACTGTTGCCCAACTGGAGGCTGAAGCTTGAGTTATAAAGTTGGTAGAAGAGCTGAGGTTAGAGAAGGATGTGCGGTTGTCTACTACTCTGCTAGCTTAGGGGATGGCAGACAAGGTTTACGTATGTACAACTAAAACTTAATTTTCTTTCATCTGCTAAAAGGACAAAGTCTTCTTGGACTATTGTTCTATTCTTAATAAGATTGTGAGAGGTTTTTCTTTATCTTTTAAGTAATGTGCCTAGAAACAAAGAATCTGTGTCTTATAAAAATAATTTCCTGTGCTTCATGTTGTTTTATCAGGTCTTTGATTACTTAAGAACTCCATCTTTGCTAGACTTACAAGAAAAAAAAAAACTAACAAACTATGAGAGAGATGCAGTCTTCTATTTTTTATTATGTGAAAGTAAGATACGCCAATATATAGGTTTCAACGACTGTATACTTCTCAGGTTAAAAGAAGCATACTCAATGTTCAAGTAAACAAACTCATACAGTAATGTTGACAAGTAAATTTTTCTTTCTAAATATTAATAATATCTTAAAGAGGGATAATCAGTGGCAATTGTTTATGTATGTTTTATTGTTACATCAAAGGCCTTGGAGATTGGTCACTGTTCTCCGGGTTTTTAATACATGATTACTTCAAGGGTAATCATTGACTAAAATCTTTATGAATTAATTGTGTGTTATCCCTCAACATAAGATTCCATACTTTTCAAAGCTTTTTTGCTGGCTAACAAAATAATAAAGGCAAATTGACTAAAATCTTAAATCAGCATTGGTAGAGCAATTTCACTTAAAAATTTTAAGAATATTTCTAGCACATATTCCATCAGTCAAGCTTATAACCCTGACAAAATTGTAAAGGTGGAACATAAGAACCAATGCATAAAGATCATTTGAACATTTGCATATGCACTTTAAACAAATGGCTACATCCACTGAATTTGTTTTCCTGGTTAGGATTAGGGAAGATAAGTGAGGACCAGGGAGATATTTCGAGGTCTATTAATGATACTATTTCATGTGTTCGTTAGCATTGTAGGCCCGTATTTTATGTTGCTAAAAGTCTTAAATGCTTCTGTGTAACTGATGACTCAAGAGATAATTGCAACCTTTATAGGAAATCAAAATACCAAATCTTAGCTATCACTCAAGAATCTTTGCTTCCAAATGTTTCTCTCACCCCTTATTCCTAAATGCAAATTAAGCAGCTAGTAATTGTCAATCTGGGGTCCCATCTTCCTGTTCCTACATCCTGTCCCATGATTAACATAACTCATTTTCCCATATTTTTCAAGAATCTGAACAGTGAACAATTCTCAGAACAAAACTAAACTATGAGTGGCCTTCACCAATCAGCCTTCTAGAATCTTTCATCTACTTGCTCCTTGCATAATACCCATCTTAAGCTGCTCCCCACATTTCAACACTTTTAATAAATGCTTGCATTAATATCTTTTGGTTGTTTTTCTCCTCTTTCAGAGTTGTCGTAAATGTAAAATATGTAAGCAAATAATTTAGCACAGAATAGGCTTCAAAGCAAATCTTCCACAAATGGTGGCAATACTGCTGCTGCTAATAATTAAAACAACATTGATAGCCTGATTTCATTGGATGATGATGATGATGATGATGATGATGATGATGATGATACTAATGAAGTCTAAGAAAGGTAAATAGCAAATAATTGCATAGCAACTCAGAACAATCACAATGAAACAGGAACTTTTAGAAAATAGACCAAACTCAAAAAGAGGGCAACACTGTCAGCAGTAAATTGAAATATAAAACAGCAGATTGCTTTGGAGATTTTAAATTATTATTTTCATAGTAATATCACACAGTGTTGCAGATTTTAGGTTGTTGTTTCTTTTCTGATACTCATCTCCAAATTCCTTACAGACATTTTTGAGGAGAGTGAATTTACAGATTTCTTGTTAGAAATTTCCATGTTAAACCTCTAGAAACAAACCAGGTCTTCTTCTGCCATATAAGCTTATGACATTAAGATAGAAATGATAACAGAGAAATTTTTTTCTCACTGTTACAAGGAAAGTCTAAAATTTTGTAGTCTTGTCCCTTGACACCAAGTTTTGCATTGTTAAGTGAAGGACTTTCACATTTTTGATAGAATGCTTAGATTCAGAGAGTGGATTCGTTTTTTCATTGCAGCACTGCTTACAATAGCCAAGACACAGAAGCAACCTAAATGTCCATCATCGGATGAATGGATAAAGAAGATGTGTTACATATATACAATGGAATATTACTCAGTCATTAAAAAGTATGAAATAATGCCATTTGCAGCAACATGGATGAACCTGGAGACTGTCATACTAAGTGAAGTAAGTCAGAAAGAGAAAGACAAGTATCATATGGTATCACTTATATGGGGAATTTAAAAAAAAAAAACAAGATACAAATGAACTTATTTACAAAACAGAAATAGACCCACAGACTTAGAGAACGAACCTTATGGTTACCAGGGGGGGTGGGGGGAAGGATGGATTGGGAGTCTGGGATTGAAACGTACACACCGTTATATTTAAAATAGATAACCAACAAGGACTTACTGTATTACATAGGGAACTCTGCTCAATATTCAGTAATAACCTAAATGGGAAAAGAATTTGAAAAAAATAGATACATGTATATGTATAACTGAATCGCTTTGCTCTACACTTGAAACTAACACAACATTGTTAATCAATATACTCCAAAATAAAATAAAAATTAAAAAAAATAATAGTAATGAAGTGCTCAGAGAAACTTAGGGTGTGAAACTCCAGACTACTGAAGGGTCAACCTTGCTTTGAGGGCACAGACCCATTACTGCTTCTTCAGGGTTCTGTTATCTTCCCAGGAGAAGACCAGGCTTGGCAAATAAGAAATTGGTGGTCATTAACTCTTTGCCTTTGTAAAAGAACTTGCCTCTAAAATTTATTCTTTTTTTCATGAGGAAGTTGAAGATCTTTTTAATTGAAATATAGTTGACATACAATATTATGTTAGGTTCAGATGAACTACATAGTAATTTGACATTTGCATACATTATGAAATGATCATCATGATAATAAGTCTAGTAACCATCTGGTCCCATACAAAGTTATTACAGTATTACTGACCATATTCCTTATGCTGTATATGACATCCCCATGACTTATTATGTAACTGGGGGTTTGTACCTCTTAATCCCCTTCATCTATTTTGCCCACTCCCCCCAACCCCCTCCCTTCTGGCAACCACCCATTTGTTCTCTGTATCTCTGAGTCTGTTTTCATATTGTTAGCTCATTTTGTTTTTTAGATTCCACATATAAGTGAGATCATGCAGTATTTCTCTTTCTCTGACTTATTTCACTTAGCATAATACCCTCCAAATCCATGCATGTTGTCACAAATGGTGACAATTTCATTTTTTATGGCTGAGTAATATTTCATCTTGTGTATATACACATATATATGTGCATATCACATCTTCTTTATCCACTCATCTATTAATGGGCAAGTAAGTTGCTTTCATATGTCAGCTACTGTAAATAATGCTGCAATAAATACTGGTGTGCATATGTTTTTTCATATTAGAGTTTTTGTTTTCTTCAGGTAAATACCCAGAAGTGAAACTGTTGGATAATATGGCAGTTCTATTTTTAATTTTTTCAGGAAACTCCATACTGTTTTCCATAGCACTGCACCATGCTACAATCCCACCAACAGTAAACAAGTGTTTCCCTTTCTCCACATCCTTGCCAACACTTGTTATTTGTTGTCTTTTTGATCAGAGTCATTCTGACAAATGTGAGGTGATATCTCATAGTGGTTGTGATTTGCATTTCCCTGGTGAATAGTTGAGGTCCAGATTTCTTAAATGGATTGACCTTTAGACTTGTAGCCAGTCTACTGGACTGTATACAAGTTCAAGTCTTAGTGAGGCTGGATCTGTTCTTAGCGGAGTTATCTCTTGACTTCAAGAGGTAAATGAGGGCTAAAATTTCTTAGGGCAAGCCATTTCTAAAGGATATCTTTTTGAAATATGATTTCCAAAATTTTATTGGGAATTGTTTCCCATATCTCTTTGTATTATAAATTCATTGAACTATATATGTAAATAGATTGAGTTAATTCAGATTATTGAAATTATTCAGATAAAGTGGTGGCAAATTAACTATTATAAAATCCAAGCTTTCACCATATTAAACACCATATTAATTGTTTGTTTATAATATAGGTACTAAATTTCGTTTAGGTTTTGTAATTCTAACAACTTTTGTTAGATTATCTTGTATATGACCATAATTAATTACCTCCTTTCTTATAAATGCATGCTCTTCCTCTATTGAAAGATTGAGTTTTTTTTCCCATCTTTGAATGTAGGCTTACCTTAGTAACTTGTTTGACCAGTGAATTCAGCAGATTCTTCGGTTGGGATTCTGGAATCAGACCACTCACCAGACAGACGGCAACAAGAGTACATTGCTGGTGGAAGGGGGTGGTCATAACCATTAGCATGCCCTAGGATTGCAATTACTAAAACTCACCTGCAGTGAATTGGGGTGGAGTACAGTTAAAAAATGTGCATTGGCTTCTGCAATTATCTCTAGCATGTGAGAAATATGGGGAGCAGTGGTAACTATTGGACGATGAAGTTGGTTGTTGTTAAATGCCACTAATATGTTAAAGGATGAGAAAACAACACTCAGGCCAAACAATTTCTAACTCAAGGATATAAGACTAGAGAAGGTTTCAGGTGATTGTGTTTTCTGAGAGGACACTCCTTCCACTAAAGCAATAAAGAAAAGCACTAGTGGAAGGGACTCTAGTTTCATGAGAAGCTCAGCGGTATAAAGTTCCATTATGGATCTAGCCTTCCTAGAGTCAATGGAGATGATAGGAGTCTAGGACACTTGAATCCAGAAATTAATACCTCCACCAAAGACATAAAGGATGCATAAAAAGTAGTCACATTATTTATCCATTTAATTCAGCAGTCTAGCCCCCCCAGAAACCAGATGACTTTTAAAGAATGCCTATAACTGGACAGCTACATGTAAAAGAATGAAACTAGAACATTCTCTAACACCATACACAAAAATAAACTCAAAATGAATTACAGACCTAAATGTAAGACCGGATATTCTAAAACTCCTAGAGAAAAACATAGGCAGAACACCCTTTGACATAAATTGCTGCAATTTTTTTTTCAATCTGTCTCCTAGAGTAATGGGAATAAAAGCAAAAATAAACAACTGGGCTCTAATTACACTTAAAAGATTTTGCATGGCAAAGGAAACCATAAACAAAATGAAAAGACCACCTACAGAATGGGAGAAAATATTTGCAAATGATGTGATCGACAAGGGAGTAATTAATTTCCAAAATACACAAACATCTCATACAGCTTAATATATAAAGAAAAACAAATAACCCAGTCAAAAAATGGGCAGAAGACCTAAATAAACATTTCTCCAAAGAGGACATACACATGGCCAACAGGCACATGAAAAAAATACTCAACATCGTTAATTATTAGAGAAATGCAAGTCAAAACTGCAATGAGGTGTCACCTCACACCAGTCAGAATGGCCATCATTAAAAAGGCTAAAATAATAAATGTTGGAGAGGGTGTGGAGAAAAAGGACCGCCCCCCCACACACTGTTGGTGGGAATATAAATTAGTACATCCACTACGAGAACATTATGGAGGTTCCTTAAAAAACTAAAAATAGAGTTACCATAAGATCCTGCAATCCCACTCCTGGGCATATACCCAGAGAACACCATAATTCAAAAAGATACATGCACTTCAACGTTCATTGCAGCACTGTTTACAATAGCCAAGACATGGAAGCAACCTAAATGTCCATTGACAGATGAATGGATAAAGAAGATGTGGTATTTATATATATAATGGAATATTACTCAGCCATAAAAAAGAATGAAATATTGCATTTGCAGCAACATGGTTGGACCTAGAGATTATCATATGAAGTGAAGTAAGTCAGAGAAAGACAAATATCATATGATATCACTTATATGTGGAATCCAAAAAATAAAAAGATATAAATGAACGTATTTACAAACCAGAAATAGACTCACAGACATAGAAAATAAACTTATGGTTACCAAAGGGGAAAATGGGGCAGGGGGAATAAATTAGGAGTTTGGGATTAACATATACACACTACCAAATGTAAAACAGATAAACAACAAGGACCTACCATATAGCACAGGGAACTATATTCAATATCTCATAATAACCTATAATGAAAAAGAATCTGAAAAAGTTACATCTATATGTATATGTATATACAAATATAACTGAATCACTTTGCTGTACACCTGAAACTAACACAACATTGTAAATCAACTATACTTCAATAAAAAAAAGAATGCCTGTAGACTGTTTCAAATTCCAAAAGCAGTCCCACTAGCAGTCTTATTCCTTTGTGGGATCATTTAATAGATCTCCAGTTCTGTACATGATACACAGTCAGTGGTTTGAGGAACGAATTCTTTTCCATTCTGATTAGAAAAGATGATCTGAAACAGTTTACATTCATGTGAGATGAACAAAAATATTAATTTACAATATTTCAAAGATGAAAATGGTACATCTAGATCAAGCCCAAGCAAGACCAGAGAGCATGAATAAGCTACAATTAAAATGTGTATGAATAAAAGCTCTTCTTTCCTACCTCCAATGCCATTCCCATTGAAATATCATTGTCAGCAGGTACATATATATCCTTTATAGTTCTCTCGATGCTCATTTACACTTGCATTTACATCTTATTCATTATATAGGTTTTGCCCTTTTTCTTAATGATCAGTGCTATACACTGATCTTCAATGTGATTTTTTTCCTCAACTAACAGTAGAATAGTTCTCTCCAATTCAATCCAGCAATACCTCATTCAGTCTTCATTTGCTGCACAATATTACATGGAAAAAAGTTCACTTTTCTCTCAATGACGGATATTCAGGTTATTTATTTTATTTTTCTTTGCCACTACACATAACACCAAAATATATGGAATCTTATGCATTGGCATTTGTATTTCTGTAGTCTAGATTTCTAATGGAGGGATTTCTAGTTCAAATGCCATATAAATTTATCATTTTAAATGGAAACTACCAAATTGCTTTGTGGAAATGGAGCAATTCATACTACCAACAAGAAATAATGTCTGGCATAGCCAACTAAGAACTTCATTGTCATTAAAACAATCAGTGTTACATCTGCATTGAAAGGCACTGCATTGGCATTTTAATTTTATTTCATATACTTGGACAATCATGAGGGTGAATGTTTTCTCCATATATTTTTGGCAATTTGCATTCCCATATTTGAGAATTGCCTCTTTCTTTGTTTGCTTATTTATCTATTGTTTTCTGATTCTGAATTTTGGCCTGTTCTTCGAATATTAGGGATATTATCCCATCACTTGGCACATGTGCATAAATATTTTCTCTTGTTTTATTATTCACCCTTTAACACTGATTGTGGTACATTAAATTTTCCATTATAGCTTTTAGTTTTCATGTCCGGTTTAAACAGTATTCACACATCCACTACTGTACAAATATTAAGTTTCTTCTAGTATATTTTCACATTTATATTCTCAATCCATCTCTATATTATTTTGAAACCCCTCTCATGTCACAGAGAACAAGACTGGAGGGGAAAATTACTTAAGAACTGCTCTGTGTTTTAAATCATCTTGAACAGACAGAGCCAAGACTCACATGAAGCTTCTGATTTCCAGTCTAGTGTTCCTTTTACTAAACATTCTGCACCAACAACTGTGGTACAACACAAGTAGAGTTCTACTTTACCTACTTACTTGACAAATTTTCCTTTCAAACTCCCTACTGAAGGCATTTTTCACCTCCTTGTTCCTCAAGCTGTAGATGAGAGGGTTCAACATGGGGATCACCACAGTGTAAAAGAGAGAAATCACTTTATTAATGAGTAGGGAGGAACTTGAGCTAGGTCGGACATAAATGAAGAAAAGAGTCCCATATAGGATGGAGACAGCTGCCAGGTGAGAAGAACAAGTAAAAAAAGCCTTCCTCCTCCCATCAGCAGTCTGGATCCTCAGGATGGTCACCAGGATGCAAACATAGGAGACTGTGATGATCAAGCCACTGAGTACTCCTATTGCTCCAGCCAAGATGAAAAGCATAAATTTAGTCATCGAGGTGTCTGCACATGCTAGGGAAAGCAGTGGTGAAATATCACAGAAAAAGTGATTGATAATATTTGGACCACAGAAGGGTAAGCAAAAAGTGAGAATTGTATGAGTCATGGTGCTTATAAGAGCCACAGTATAAGGGCCTATAACCAGCTGCACACAGACCCTCTGGGACATAACGAGTGTGTACAACAAGGGCTTACAGATGGCCATATACCGATCATAGGCCATGGAAGCCAGGAGGAAACATTCGGTTGCCACAAAAAGACCAAAGAACCACATCTGTGCAGCACAACCCATCAAAGAGATGCCCTTTTTCTCTGCAAAGATATCACACAGCATCTTGGGGGCAATGGAAGAAGAGGAACACATGTCTACAAAGGACAAATGGCTAAGAAAAAAGTACATAGGTGTGTGGAGTCTGGGATCCATCCATATGAGAATGATCATGCCCAAATTGCCCCCCACTGTGGCAAGATAGACAAAGAGAAGAATGACAAAGAGGACAATCTGCTGATAGAGATGATCTGTGAGGCCCAAGAAAAGAAAGTCAGTCACTGCTGTCTGATTCTGATCTTCCATTGGTCATCTGTAATCTGTTATAAGAAAGAAAGAATTTTATGATGAAAAAACTATCATTAAGAACTGGGACGAAGTGAGAGAGTGGCATGGACATATATACACTACAAAATGTAAAATAGATAGCTAGTGGGAAGCAGCCGCATAGCACAGGGAGATCAGCTCGGTGCTTTGTGTCCACCTAGAGGAGTAGGATAGGGAGGGTGGGAGGAAGATGCAAGAGGGAGGAGACATGAGGATATATGTATATATATAGCTGATTCACTTTGTTATAAAGCAGAAACTAACACACCATTGTAAAGTAATTATACTCCAATAAAGATGTTAAAAAAAAAGTTACAAATATTTTAAGCCAATAACAGATTATCTTAAACAGGTCTGTAAGAGACAATTATAGAAATACTGTGGAACTAGAAAATAATATTCCTAGATACTAGGTTGGGGCAGTTTGTGTAAAGTTCCTGTGTAAACTTGGGCAATTCATCCTTAATCTCTACTTTCTCCCATAAAGAATCCAACTCTATTATTGAAAACTCTTTCAAGTTATAAATTTGTATATGAATTACTCCCCATGTTTCATCTTACTGAATAATTGGATTTAAAACCCTGGCTAGGGGACCTTTACTGGGAATACTAGAAAATCAATGAGATACTCAGATCTTAACATATGACATCTGGGAAAGGCTAAACAGGGGAGTTCTTGATCTTACTGAATGATCAGAACCATCCTAATGTTATTAAGATACAATTCATATATATGTTTATCAGTCTATTCCCTGCTCCCACTTATAAAAAGATGTGAAAAGGCTAATATACACAAATGACAAAGAGGTTACTCATATAAAAGAATATGATGCCATGGAAGGAATGGGGAGGCTGTGCTTACAAGATAAGTGATTTGGCAAATGTCGGACAGCAACTTGTCATGGAAATTGTATAGAAAATTAAGGATCTTTTGCACCAAAATAATGAAGAATTATTTTATATGATATCTCATACTTCATATAAACTTCTTTTTAGGGCACTTATCTTGAAATCTGTCAGGCAATATAAATTATAGTAATAATATATGTAAAATATCAAATGCATAACACTTTTTTGCAGGGAACACATTCAAGAATATGTTACTTTCTAACTCATTAATCAAGGAATTAGAAACCAAGCTGTTTAAAATTCCTAAAAGAAGATCACTATGTAGGATAATTTATATGAAAAATATCTTATTTTAAATAACATTTATTGTCACTGCAATTAATGTCCTCTTTCAGTAAAACAAAAGCAATATACTACTCTTGAATTATATAATCATTATATATGGAGCTTGATAAATGAAAAATGAAAGTGACTATCCTTTGCTTTGTGATTATCATTATGATTATTTGCTAATGCTATGTGGAGTATATTTTCAGCAGTCACAAAGACAATTCTAGGCTTAGATTAGGAGCATTATCCATTGCATAAATGTTTTTATTTATGTCCTTCCAAATATGCCAATATAAGTGTATAGATGTAGGGGGCTGGAGAGACTGCTTCAAGTTTTAGTTCAAACACTATTTATTTATTTGACTGTAAGTAATTTTCAGTCCTCTATAAAACAAGGAAGATGGTATCTATGCCACTTCCATAGCTAACATTCTGTGACCTTAGAATTCCTATGGACTTTGCAGTACCTCTATATTATAAAAAAAAAAAACAAGAAAATCAGTTAGGAAACGGTCACAAAAAACAGTTGCTTTGTCTCATAAGAATGCGAACAAAATGCTAGTTTGCTCTCTTTAGAGAACCTGGGCTGGAAGGGTTATATTACCAAAGTTCAAACTCAGCCTGAAGTTTCTCCATCATATTTCAAAAACTTCATATTATCCAAAATGCAATGTACTCACTTCTTTAAGGGTATTCTTTATGTAGATCCTTTAACTGCTTCAAGGAAATAATCATTTTCTATATATAAGGGTGGAACATTCAACTTCCCTCTCGGTGGCAACCTTTTCTAAGAGGCATGACTTTCTAGGTACTTGGTGAAGAAGACAAATCCCTCATCTTGAACATCCTGGGCATAAAGAGATACTCTGACCTGAACATTGTTTCACATACTGCACAGAATAAGGGACTTTTTCTTGGGAGTTTTCAGTGGTTTAGAGCCAGGTCCCCAAAGAACTAAAACCCCAAGAGCTTACACCTGGAGGGACAAAATTAACATGATCTTGGTGGCATTTGGACCAAGTGTTTTTTTCCTAACTGTGTCTTTCCTCAAAAAGAAGATTCCTAAGAAAACAATGTGGGTTTTTTTCTGCCTTTCAGATTCTATTTGCCAGAAGAGACCTCTCTTTTCTATCAGTAGGGAGTGTTGCATTGAGAACCCAGCACCAACTGGGAGGATGTAGTTTGCTGCCTAGTTCTGGAACCACATTGCCTGGGTGTAAATCTTAATCCCATCACCTACTGGCTGTGTCAGTTTGAGCAAATTTTTAAATCTCTCTGTGCCTCATTCTCTTAATCTCTAAAATAAAGAAAAATGGTTTCTAACTCACAAAGATGTTGGAAGGATTTAATGAAGTAATACATTTAAAGTATTAAGAAGAGTGTCCAGCATAGAATCAGTGTTCATTAATGTTATTTAGTATTATCAGGCATCTGTAGCACAGTTGAGGAGACAGTATCTGATATAAAAATAAAACACCAGTTCAAAGTAGCACTTGCTTAGCTCTAGGAAAAAATTAAAAAGACAGTCACTGGACTCCAAAGGAAGGACAGATCACTATAAGCTGGAGTAAATGAGGAAATTTTCAAAGAAGAAATTGGTCTGAAAAGACCAATTTAGCTAAAGTATAATTTAGCTAAACTGAAGTTAAGAGGAAAGGCATTCCAGGCAGTGCTAACGAGATGAACAGAAGCAGGGATGCAGGAACAAAGGCAAGGAGGTTGTTTCAGATAAAGGGTCGCAAGAGAGAGAAGAAAGTGTAGAGTCTGCTGAGATTGGGTGAACTCTCTAAATCACCACCTTCTCTGAGAATTCTAATTATTTATCCCCACAAGAAGGGCAGATATCAACCCCATAACACCTCATTGTTAGCTCATCTATGACCCATCTTAAGTATCTCAGAAGGCTGTCAATAACTGTGTTGTGTACATATTTGTTGAATTCATGGAAACAAACCCATAAAACTATATAATTCATAATGGTTCATGTTTAGCAATTAAAATTATGCCATATACTTTTGATCAAAGATACCAGGGGGAAAGTATTTCTATCTGTTATTCTTCTTAAAACCATTTAAAAGCAATGAGAACACAAGGAAAACAGGTTTTTTTTTAAAAAGAAAATGACAGTACATTAAACCTACCAAAGAAAGGAATAAGAAAAATAACATAAAGTAATCAATTAATTAAAAATTGTGGGAAAATTCTTGTTTGTCACATTTAAAAAAAATAGTAACATCCACTCTGTGGAATAGCAAGGTTGAAAAAAGAAATAGCAAACTTATATCAGGTAATAGGAAGTAAGCTGGCTGAGCCCAAGAAAGAAAATTATATGTGAATTTTCAGTCACATGAAACAAAACAAAAATAGGAGCACAGACCCTACTGAAAATAATCATGGAAGACATTTGAGAAAAATTTTTTAAATTTTAAATAAACTACAACTTCAAAGTGTTTAGAAAGAAAATGATTAATATGCATAAAGGAAGATCTAACATACAAATAATTGGTATCTCTAAAGAAGAGAGATATAACATGTAAAAAAAACTTTCAAAACATAAGAAGATCTCTATGGAGTAAAAGTAAACAAAATGTTTTAAGAAAGAAGTATGAATTAAATACTCATGTTTTTTTCTGGTAAAGTGTGTGGACTTCATTTTTTTTTCTTAATTGTAGAGGACAAAACTCAAACTGTTCTCAGAATTCTCCACAATATCATTCCACACTACATTCATTGCATTGAATACCCTTATAGATGGAACCAAGACTGGAAAACTCTGTGTTTATAGGAAATGGTGATATGACAATAATAATTTAATCAATAAAGACTAATACTAAAGTAATATAATCAAACTTCACAAACTTGAAATAAAAGAAGAGGGGACTTCACAGATACTCTTAGCCCACCAATCTCCTCCTCTTGGTGTAGGGAATTATTAAACATTGCTTAAGTGTGGCATATACCATTTTATATGTAAGTATATTCTAAGACATAGAAAATTTGCCACTAGGGGCATTAAGGATAATATTGGGTTGGCCAAAAAGTTCATTCCGGTTTTCTGTAAGACGTTACAGAATGATATAATCTATCAAAATCAGGCTATGGAAAGAAAATAAGAAGAAACGTAAATGTACTAATATTAATATGTTTCATACCAATATGGTCTTAAGGTAATAATCCAAGAAATAGGAGTTCAAAACATGCAATTTTAAAGGTTAATATCAGAAAGGATAAAAATGAATTGTAAAATTTTCAAATTACCAGAAGAAATTCACATACTTTACTATGCCCAAAACATGAAAAATTCATACCATAAAGTAAAATATCTTTAAAAAGAAGTATTAAAAGCATAAAGCTTTTAAAATGAAATGGCACAGCTAAACAAAACTTATTTACTGTTGCAGCATAATCAGTTATAATAACAAAAGATGGAAATAATTTAGTATCAATAAGGGACAGGTTAAATAGTTTTCAAAATGAGTTAGAGCTATGTGTATTGACGTGACACAATATCCTATAGAGTATTTGACTTAAAAAAGGAAGGAGTAGATATGTGTAAAAGGTACGCTTTCATTTATGTTATTTATAAAAGCACACAAACGTACATATGAGCCTGCTTTTATATGCAGAGAAAAATCCCTTGATAAAAAATATCTTCATAAGAATCTGTTTGAAGTGGATGGGAAACTTAACATTTTTTTTTTACATTTGCTGTTATGCAATTTAAAGTTTGTACTATGTGCAATCACACTTTATAATTGGAAAAGAACAAACACTAAAAATCATGTTGGAAGTAATATTTAATCAGATGAAAATATATTTATATATTTATTAATTGCAAAAGCAGAATAAGAATGGTATGTATAATATGCATGATCTGACTAAGGAATTACATCCATATTTACTATTTTACCCATGTCTTCACTCTAAACCTTATAATTTTACTTTCTTCCTACAGCTTTACCAAAAATAAACGTAACATGTAAGCCATCAGCCATAAAGCAAGAAATTTACTTTTCTAAATATGTATATGTATTTCAACAGGAATAATACAGGTGTTAGTAGAGATGGTCCTAGCTTGCAGTGCCTCTGATTATCGATTTCCCACATTCCATCACCATCTTCAATTCTTTGCTCTGTAATCCCGTTTTTGTCCAGTATCTAATCTGGTATGCAGCCAAGTAGCAGTTATAAAGCTGGTGCTGCTGACATGATAAATTAAACTATAATGCCATATCCTATTGTTCCCAGCTGTTTATTTGAGTCATATTTGTAGTTTCTTCTGAACTGAAACAATAATTTAAAAGGAGCCTTAATCACTCACTCATTGGACACTCCTACCACATCATGAGATTGCCTTTAAAATCGTATCTTAGTTAAATTTCAGGCACTACAGAAAGTGTAGTGCATACACTGTTTCTCATTGTTACATTGGTTAGCATGGCAGACTCTCTTTCTTGTGCCTCACTTGTATCATTTCAGTACACACCAGCCAACTTTAACTGCCACTACCTGCTCTTTATTTGAGGATTTCTCTTCCCACTACTTTTCCACCACCCAATAAGCCAGATGTGCCAAAAAAACCCAAAACAAAACAAAAGGAACACCCCTCAGGAGTAGATTTTCATTAAATACTGATTCAAAGAAATGAGAAAATGAGGCAAAAATGAACAAAGAACAGATGGGACAAAAAGAACACAAAAAGTAAGATGGTAGATTTAAGCCCAAGCACATCAATAATCACTCTAAATGTAAATGCTCTAAATAGCACCATTTAAGAGGTAAAATTTTTATTATTGTGAATACCAAGATCAACAATACAGCTCCTAAGAAAAACCTACTTTAAATATGAAGACACAAATAGGGCATTAAAAAGTTATACTATACCAAACATTTAGAGAAGAGTTAACACGTATCCTTCTGAAACTATTCCAAAAAATTGCAGAGGAAGGAACACTTTCGATCTCATTCTATGAGTTGACCACCATCTTGGTACCAAAATCAGACAAAGATATCACAAAAAAAGAAAATTACAGGCCAATATCACTGATGAACATAGATGCAAAAATCCTCAACAAAATACTAGCAAACTGAATCTAACAATACAGTAAAAGGATCATACACCATGATCAAATGGAATTTACCCCAGGGATGCAAGGATTTTTCAACATCTGCAAATCAATAAATGTGACACACCACATTAACAAATTGAAAAATAAAAACTAAATGATCATCTCAATTGATGCAGAAAAAAGCTTTTGGTAAAATTTAACATCCGTTTATGATAAAAACTCTCCAGAAAGTAGGCATAGAGGGAACATACCTCAACATAATAAAGGCCATATATGACAAACCCACAGCTAACAACATATTCAATGGTGAAAAGCTGAAAGCATTTCTTCTAAGATCAGGAACAAGAAAAGGATGTCCACTCTCACCACTTTTATTCAACATAGTTTTGGAAGTCCTAGCCACAGCAATCAGAGAAGAAAAAGAAATAAAAGGAATTTGAGTTCAAAAGGAAGAAGAAACGCTGTCACTGTTTGCAGATGACATGATGCTATACACAGAAAATCTTTAAAATGCTACCAGAAAACTACTAGAGCTCATCAATTAATTTGGTAAAGTTGCAGGATACAAAATAAGTACACAGAAATCTGTCGCATTTCTATACACTAACAACAAAAGATGAGAAAGAGAAATTAAAGAAACAATCTCATTTACCATCACATCAAAAAGAATAAAATACCTAGGAATAAACCTACCTAAGGAGGCAAAAGACCTGTACTCAGAAAACTATAAGACACTGATGAAAGAAGTCAAAGATGATACAAACATATGGAGAGATATACCATGTTCTTAGAAATAAAAACAAAATAAACAAATGGAACCTAATCAAGCTTACAAGCTTTTGCACAGCAAAGGAAACCATAAAAAAAAAAGAAAAGACAACCTACAGAATGGGAGAAAATATTTGCAAATGATGTGACAGACAAGGGCTTAGTCTCCAAAATATACAAACAGCTCATAATACTCAACAACAACAAAAAACACAACCCAATCAAAAAATGGGCAGAAGACCTTAATAGACATTTCTCCAAAGAAGACATACAGATGGCCAGTAGGCACCTGAAAATATGTTCAATATTGCTAATTATTAGAGAAATGCAAATCAAAACTACAATGAGGTACCACCTCACACTGGTCAGAATGGCCATCATTAAAAAGTCTACAAATAACAAATGCTGGAGAGGGTATGGAGAAAAGGGAACACTCCTACACTGTTGGTGGGAATGTAAGCTGGTACAGCCACTGTGGAAAACAGTACGGAGGTTCCTCAGAAAAATAAACATAGAATTACCATATGATCCAGCAATCCCACTCCTGGGAATATACCCAGACAAAAATATAATTAAAAAAAAATGCACCCCATATTCATAGCAGTACTGTTCACAGAAGGCAAAACGTGGAAACAACCTAAACGTCCATTGACAAATGAATGGATAAAGAAGATGTGGTACATATATACAATGGAATACTACTCAGCCATAAAAAAGAACGAAATAATGCCATTTGCAGCAACATGGATGCAACTAGAGATTATCATACTAAGTGAAGTAAGCCAGAAAGAGAAAGACAAATACCATATTATGTCACTTATATGTAGAATCTAAAATGTGGCACAAATGAACCTATTTACAAAACAGAAACAGACTCATAGAGAACAGACTTGTGGTTGCTAAGGGGGAGGGGGGAGGGAAAAGGATGGACTGGGAGTCTGGGGTTAGTAGATGCAAACTATTACATTTAGAATGGATAAACAACAAGGTCCTACTGTATACCACAGGGAACTATATTCAATATCCTGGGATAAACCATAATGGAAAAGAATATAAAAAAGAATGTATATATGTGTATAACTGAGTCACTTTGCTGTACAGCACAGATTGTAAATCAACTATAATTCAATTTTTAAAAAAAAGAGTTTCTACAGAAATGCTACACACATATACCATGTTCTTGGATTGGAAGAATCAATATTGTCAAAATGACTATACTACCCAAGGCGATCTACAGATTCAGTGCAATCTCTATCAAATTACCAATGGCATTTTTCACAGAACTAGAACCAAAAAATCTTAAAGTTTGTATGGAGACACAAAAGACCCCAAATAGCCAAAACAACCTTGAGAAAGAAAAACAGAACTGGAGGAATCAGGCTCCCTGACTTCAGACTATACTACAAAGCTACAGTAAGCAAAACAGTAATCAACAAAACAAAATTCTGCCCTTTGTGAAAACATGGATGGATCTAAAGGGTATTATGCTAAGTGAAATAAGACAGACAAAGACAAATGCAGCATGATTTCACTTATATGTGGAATCTAACCAAAACAAACAAACCAAAATGAATATAGAGAACAAAAAAGTGGTTTCCAGAAGTGAGGGGGGTAAGGTGGACGTGGGTGAAATAGGTGAGGGAGATTAAGAGGTACAAACCTCCAGTTTTATAATAAATAGGCCATGGGATGTAATATACAGCATAAGGAGTATGGTCAATAATATTGGAATAACTTTGTATAGGGGCAGATGGTTACTAGACTATCATGGTGATTATTTCATAAAGTATGCAAATGTCAGTCAATATGCAGTATGTCCAAAACTAGCATAATATTGTATATCAACTATATTTCAATAAAGGTAAATACTTAATAAATGTCATTTTGTAAACACAATGAATATTTGATTATCATGATCAATTTTTTGGCTAATTTCCAATTGAGAAAACCATATATATACATATATATATATATATATATATATATATATATATATATATATATAATGGAATATTTCTCAGTCATAAAAAATAATGAAATCTTGCCATTTGCAACATCATGGATGGATCTAGTAGGTTTTATGCTAAATGAAATAATTCAAACAGAGAAAGACAAATACCATGTGATTTCACTTATATGGGGAATCTAAAAAAACAAACAAACAAGCATAACAAAACCAAAACAGACTCATATAGAGAGAGAACAAACTCATGGTTACCAGAGAAGAGGAGGGTGGTCGACTGGGCAAAATAGCTGAAGGGTATTAAGAGGTGCAAACTTCCAGTTATAAAATAAATATATCACTGGGCTGTAATGTACACCATAGGGACTACAGTCAATATAATATTGTAATAGCTTTGTATGGTGACGAATGGCAAGTAGGCTTAGCATGGTGATCATTTAATGTATTTAAATGTCAAATCACTATGTTGTATATCAGAAGCTAATATAATATTGTAGGTCAATTATACTTCAACAACAAAAAATAATCCACTGAAACAGCCTTCAAAACCTGGTCAATGACAAGAAAAGACCAACAGGTGGCAGTATATCCACATACAAAGAGATCAGCTGCATTTCCAGTCTTTTCAAGAAATGTTTTTCCTCTCCCTAATCAAAAACACAACAGAACATCCAAACTCCACCATCAGTATCCTGACCACACCACAGTTTCTCCTTTGCCTGATTAAGCTTCAGATATCCCTAATTATGAGCTCTGCTACCAACTCAGAACAGAATTTGTCACAAGTTTGCTCCTAAAATCTTTATTGGTAATTAATTGATTTGCCGACGCAAAAACAACCCTTTAAGAACTTAAAGAGCATCGTTGTCTCTAAGATTTAGCCATTAAGTTATTCTCGTATTCATCAAGTAAAAAAGTACGTGTTTTATAGTAGTTTATGGGGGCAACATTAAAACTCCTCACTTGTACCTCCACAGATCCTCCGCTCCAAAAACTAAAATATTGGCAATAGAAGGAAATTAGGGTTGCCCATTCTGAGAGTAAAACTATAAGTGAGTGGAAAACAATTGAGGACAAAAAAAATATCCAAAGTCACTTTTGAAAAATCTAATCCGTTACACTGGACAGAAATAAGATTAAATGATTGCTTTATCTAAAGAGAGAGTACATTCATTAGGAGAGGAGTTGGCCAGTAATACAAACACACACACACACACACAAAACCCTCTAAAAACAGGCTAAAGGTGAAATTTCCTATCCAAATGTATTATATGGGGTAAGGAACTCAGGGTTATCATTCTTACGGCAGCTTAACCAGATGCCGCTAAATATTCAAATTTTAGCTACAACTCCCTTAACCATTTCCATATCCACCAAGCAAACTCCAAACTAGCATATGTTCCCCACACACACACGCACACACACACACACACACACAAATGTAGATATCCTCCAGGGAGCCTGAATGAATGAGGCCATGTGACTTTTGCTGTCTGTGGAAACTACATACCTAGTGATAAAATCATAAACGAGTACTCTACTTTCATGTATCATCCTTTTGTGAGTTTTGGGAGGCTTTTAGGTATCATCCTCTTGTGACATTCTTTGTTTTAAGTCAGAACCATCAATCCAATTATCCTTGACACCAAGATTCTGTACTTGACAACCTAACTAGATCCAGCACTAGAACTGTCCGAAGTAAACATTTTTGTTAGATCTTTGGGCAATCACTCAGCTTCCTCTCTTGACACTTCATGTCCGTGGACTTAACTTTCAAACATTAACGAATCTGCTTTGGTGAATATTCAGCTTACTTATACATATACTCTTATTTTCATCCTCTGCAGAGATGGAAATAAATGGTCACCTGACTACATCACAGACTTAATGATGGCTATTAACTTGCCAATTAGTCTCTTTCCCAGCCATTTGGGCAGACGATTAGATGGTATCAACTGGTAAAGCTGATTCCAAAGAGAAGCAAATTTGGTATAATACGGTTTTAGGCCAAATAAACTGACAACTAAAAATCTGTTATAATCACACATTTTTTCCAATTCAAAGGTGACTTGTTAATCCTCCATGACACAGCTACTTTCTTTCATTTGTCAAGACAATGAAAGGTGATTATCTCACTGATTTCACACAAAGTACTTGTCTTTCTAGTCAAGTGTATTTGGGTAATTGATTTAGCCATGGTCACATAAAATATTTAGCGGAAGGGCACTCCAGAGATTATAGAATGCAACTTCTTATTTTACAAATAAGGAAATGAAGGTCTCACAAAAGCAATGTGACTCATGATCATGTAACCAGTTGGTGGCAAAGTTCCAGGCTGACCAGAGGGGACACTGGTGCCATGATAAATGACCTCAGTAAAAATAATATTGAGATTTTACTGGGGGTAAAATTGACTCCAACTTAAACTAGATGAATGTTCACTGACCTTTCCAGGTTCCAAGGTGGATTCACAGTCACAATAGTCCACATGGCGTTATTTGAAGCCTCTGTGAAAGTTCCTGGCAACCCCCTCCTCCCCCCCACCCTGCTTAAGAAGATATGCAAACACCCACCCAGTTGACTCACCTACAGTCTGGCAGTATCTGATATGGCATGATTTAAATAGCATTACTTTAGCTTAAGGCTTTATTCACCTGCTACATTGGGAATGCAAATACACCTGGGAGATTCGTTACCAGTCAGTCAACACTCAGTAACTCTTCAAAGTGAAAGAACTCTTTTCTCTCTAAACAGCGATTTGTTAATTCATCAATTTCTTTGATCACACATTCAATGAGTGCTTACTTCTATAAGAGACTTGCTAAGTCGGTGGAATTCATGCAGATGAATAAGAAAGGATTGCTGTCTTCACAAATTTCACAGTCTATCAGGAGAAACAGGGATTTAAAAGGATGTGATGTGTCATAGCAGTTTTATGAAAACATGCTCTTGCTGCTGCAGAGGACTGAAAACTAGTTTTATTTAGTGGGGACAGGTTACGGGAGAATTAAGAAGGTTTCTAGGAACAATCCACCAAAGGTTTCGATGGGAGAATGTTAGGAAAAAATATGAGGGAATTATACTCTGAGGGGGATGAGGAGAAAGGAGTATAAAAGGAAGAGGAGAGCAGAGAGTCAGATATTTGGGCTACTCAAAGGCTGACCATCAACTGCCCATCTGACCTCATCCAGTTAGACCTAAGATTTGCTTGAGACATGAGCTGAAACTATGTATAGATTACTTACTGTATCATACTGCAGAGTGAATACAAAACTAACATAAAGCTTCAATTACACAGGGTTGAATAATTGAAATGATTCATGAGACTCCAATATAGGAGGAAAAAGAAAGCACAGTGAGGTCCAATACTTCCAGACACAGCTCCCAAGGTCCTCAAGGGCGTAGAATGCTCTTTGTATTTGAATCATGAACTACCAAGATGCATACAAGATAACCTGGACTCAGGAAAGCCACAGTCTTGTCCAAGGAGTAGGCTGGGTGGCCAAAATTACGCTGCATGACCAAGAGCAGTAGAAGAAACCAAGAGAACATAACAGAAACTGGGTGCAAACCATCTATCTGTTTTTTTTTTTTTTTTAATGAACAACATTAATAAACTAGTACAGACTGCCCACCATGTCTCTCTCAAACCCTGGCACAGGAATATTTATCACTAGCTAGTGGATTTCATTCTGGATTAGACAGGATCAGCACCTTGGCTCCAGGTATCCCTGAAATAAGCATCCAGTTGCAACAGGTCAGCTGAGATTAATTCTGTACTTACGTATATAACCTGCACTTCCTCAAACCAGGAGAGGACAATTAAAAATGAAGTGTTAAAATAATGACAGGAAACATCTTTTGGCTCCATCCCCATGACTCATCCCTACCTTTTCCCTATTCAAGCATTTCCCTTTCAGTCCTTGTTGGGGCTCAGAAGATCCCTGAAGTCTTGGCCACTGGATACAACTTGAACCTGGTACCTGCTTTTCCTCCTGGGGCCAGACTTGGTTGCCACTAAGTACATCCAAAGAGTACATCCAACTCCTGGCTGACCATTCTCATCTCTGTTGCTGGAGGTAGATCTTCTCTCCAGCCTCGATAATGACATTGTTATCAGACACAAAAGGGAGAATCAATGCTTTCTTCCTGCCAATCAAGTTGAGGCTGGATACCCTTGGGGTTAGCCACATATAAGCTTTGGAGCCCCTTGTATAAATTGTTTTCTGCTCAGATTAAAGGACTTCACATGGTGAACTCACCAGCGGTTGAAATGGAAAGGATTTTGAGTCAAGGGTAGAACATAAAGCAGACAGTACAAACATATACATGTCCAGAAACGTTTCTGTCTGTGGTTTGTTTGCAAGGCCCTCTCCTAAGGGCTGGTGATGGATTCAAATCCATTAAAACTGCTGCTTCTCTGAAAGACTGACTCTCTGTCCTAGAAACAGTGTTTATCAGGGTGGACAGTAAGTAGGATTCAAATGACAAGTTAGCAATTCAGGTCCTGACTTGAAAAACCACTACAGTCCGCCCTCCTCCAACCACAATAGAGTAATGCTTAGAAGCTCATAGGCAAGTGACCTGACTTTTTGATTGCGCAATATACAGTCAGGATTTGTTAAATAATGTTGAGAATTATCCCTCTACCAAGAGCCAATTGTTTTTTTCCCAGTTTTATTGAGAAATAATTGGCATAACTCACTGTATAACTTCAAGACGTACAGCCTGATGATTTGATTTACATATACTGTGAAATGGTGACCACAATAGTTTCAACTAACAGCCATCATCTCACACAGATACAGTAGCATTAAAAGAAAGAAGACAAGGAAAAAGAAAGAAAAATTTCTTCTTGTGATGAGAACTTTTAGGATTCACTCTCTTAGCAATTTTCCTGTATATCATAGAGCAGTGCTGATTATAGTTATCATATTGTCAAGACCCAATTGTTAATTGAATCTAGACATGACTTGGGAACACAGGGAAGCAAATCTCATGCGTAAGAGGATGGAGAAGTGAGGAATGAAACTTAAGGAGGGCCCCAGCAAGTGGAGATGAGTAAACACCACCACCGCCCCACAGCCAGCCAGGGTGCAGGCTGGAGGCTGCATGTCCCTGGCTCCCTCCCTGTGAAACACAGGGAGCCATAAGGGGGATGTAGAGAAGCAAGCTAGGTATTGGACATCACTCCACAGGAATATACAAAGATTGATCAGGATGAGAGTCTGACAGACAGAAACAGTCATTGTAGGTAGGTTTACAACCTTCTCTCCTCAGCTCCCCAGCCCAGGCAAAGCATTTAGCCATAGCCTATTTGCAAATATAAAAGAAAAGTCAGAAGTGGTGTAAGTAGATCCTCGGAGACCAAAAAAAAAAAAAAAAAAACCAGTGGAGGATGAACTACCCTTTCCAGTGAACTGGGACCAGAGATAATACATCCTGTAAGGAGCTCATCATGAAGAAGGCAGGAATCAGACAGGAGAAGTACGGAAGGAGAAAAGAGGTCAGAGATGGGATGGCTGAAATGAAAAGCAAAATCCTTCTAAAGTAGAAAACTGAGTGGCTCCTGGAAGTTGTAAGTGCTAGAAAATGAGAGAGAGGACAGAGGGAGAATATTCACTTTGAATTTGAATTTGATAGGCCATTGGTAAATGTGAAAACCACACTTCCTTCCTTTGAAGATCTGAAATTTTTTTAATAAAAGGCATGGACTTATATATACTACCAAATGTAAAATAGATAGCTAGTGGGAAGCAGCCGCATAGCACAGGGAGATCAGCTCGATGCTTTGTGACCACCTAGAAGGGTGGGGTAGCGAGGGTGGGAGGGAGCCGCAAGAGGGAGGAGATATGGGGATATATGTATATGTATAGCTGATTCACTTTATTATAAAGCAGAAACTAACACACCACCATTGTAAAGCAATTATACTCCAATAAAGATGTTAAAAAAAAAAAAACAAAAAGCAAGCTGTTCACAAAAGATGTATGAATGCCTATTAACACATGAAAAAGGTGTTAAAACAAAATTGCATTAAAATAAAAAGGCATCATTGACCTATCAAAATGGCAAATGGCAGCAGGAGACTCATGAAGGAACAGCACCCCTCTGGATCTCAATCCCAGCCCTAAGAGGTTCATTACTGCAATTAAAATTTTCTGCTGTGTGAATTTGTGGTTCATTTGCAGCCTCTACCCTCCCAGTTAGAAATATCCTGACAGGGATGCTCCTGGTACAAGTATAAACCCTAAATGATTAACATGAAATTCATCTTTGTATCAGTACGGGAATGATGGAAGTTTATAGAAGTAAAAGACCTGTTGCCATTTGAGGGTTTGTGAGGATGAACCCATTGTATTTTGAGGTTTATGGCCTTCAGACACATACTCCCCACAGGTATCAAGGTCCTCAGGCAATCTTGCCAGCCTTACTCTATGCGGCCACCTTTATTGTCTTATATTGTGAATTTTTATCACACTGTGTGAGGGTTCTCCTGAGAGAGCCTAGCCATCTGCGCATAATTTATGAAGCTTTGTTGTTTAATGTTCATCTTGAATAATGTAACTCACATAAAAAGATAAACCTCTTTTTGGGGGAGAGATAGATGTGATTGTTTTTAAAGGCCCCTATAAAGAAAGCCAACTTCTAGTATTGGAGATGGAAGTGAAGAATCTGAGAAAGTAAGAGTTCTCAGACTGAAAGCAAAAGTCTGCTTGAATGCGAAAGCAGAATATCAAATTTAGTAATAGGTCACATCTCCACCGTGAATGAGTCCAAGTACTCTCTAGGCAGAAATAGAGGAATTTAACAGAACTATTTCAGTAAGTGAAATAACTTCACCAGGGAAAAAAATCACTCATCAAGTGAGAGACAACCGTAGTGAAAGCTGAAAAGGTGGTCGACTTGTCATGAGAAGATAAACACAGGAAACAAATGCCTCTTGGTAAGAATGTACTTCAGGACAAAGTCAACACCGTGCAAATACACATTCTTAAATTATAAATGGTAAAGGTACTAGTGAACCTGCCGAAACAAAGTTTACCCTTGAGTAAGGTTGGTGGAAGAATTTTAAGAATTGTTTTTCCTTACTTAATGCAAATTTAATCCAAGAAAGAACATTGTTTGTATTTTTTTCTAAATTGAAAAGCTGAAAAGGCTCATCGTCGAAAAGGTGTGGAGCAGGATAAACACTCAACACAGACAAAATACACCTGTATTAGATGAAAATGCTTTGGCACACAAAGATACCCAAGGAAAAATGAGCTTCTGGGGTTAGCAGGTTAGGGTTGACTAACTCTTCTTTTGGGGAGCTACGCTGCAGGCTTTATTATTAAGCTGGATTTGTCCCACCATCAAGAAAACCCCCCGGCACTGAGGGATAACAATAAGAACTTACTGCAGGCATGTTGGCTGTACCAAAAAAAAAAAGGAAAGAAAGAAAAAGAAGCCTGAATAATGTCATGTAGAATGAATTTTAGTAGTATTTATCTTAGTAACTTTACAGATCACTTTAGTCATATATTTATACAATTATTAATTTCCAAGGGAACCAAACCCCAGTTGAAAAATGGAGAACAGAAAGTTCTCAGAAAATGAAATATAAATGCAGCCCTAAACATATGAAAGGTTCTCATACCTCTCATAAAATGAAAAATGCAAATTAAGACTATATTGAAATAACATTTCTCACCTATTCAACTGGCAAAAATTCAAACGTTTAACACTATACCAGCTTCTGGGGAAGCTGTGGAGAAGCAGACACTTGCTTACATTGCTGGTGACTATGCAGAATGTTTCAGTATCTAAGGAGTGAAATTTTGTAATATCTATCAAAATTGTAAATGCATTTACTCTTTGACTCTGGTATTCCACTTCCGGGACTTTTTATCTGACAGATATTCCTGCAAGTGTATAAAATTACTTTTGTCGGTTATTTGCTGAAGTACTGTTTGTAGTAGAAAATATTAGAAACTACCCAAGTGTCCATCAGTGTGAGAATAATGGAATATACTGCAATAAAAAATGAATGAAGAAGCTCTCTATGTAATGGTCTGGAAAGATGCCCAGTATATATCAATGAAAGCAAAGTGAAGAACGAATGGCAAATTATGTTACCTTTATATAAGAAAGAGATGGGTGGGGGACTAACAAATACATTCATAGTTATGTTTATATTAAAGAGACTCTGGATAGAGACTCAAGAAAGTAAGAGAAGTTGTTACAAATATGAGGCAGTGGCAGGTGAGAAGGAGTAGATAGGACTAGAGGTAGGAATGAGGTTTGAAATAAGGTATATGTATTGATTTATGACCTATATGAATCTATACCCTATAAAATAAATAAAACAAAGTCTAAGAGTCACTTAATTTTTTCAATAAGTGTTTATTGCAGTTTATAAGGGAAAATGTGAGGGACATAATGCAAAAACTCTTTTTCAGAAGTCTTTGATCTTTAAGTGGTGATAGTTCTTAGATGGATTTTAAGGTGCCTTTGAAATCTTGAAACTGAACACAAAATATTAGATCTCTTTGCATATGTGCATATTTCTAACGGAATTGTTTATAGATTGCATTATATTTTTCAAAGGACCCCATGATCCAAAACAGTGTGATAAGTCATGAATTTGAGGATTCATAAAAATCTACAGATTTATTCTTCCTGAATATTAAGATACTATATGACTTGGTGGTTATTAATATGAGTTCTGGATTCAAGACAGCTGTGATCTCCACCAAACTTCACCACTTACGTAGTTGTGTATCCCTGGGCAATTTATTCAAACCTTCTAACCTCACTTTTCTTTATCTTTAAGAGAAAGAAAATAGTAATATCTACTCCAGATGACATTGTGAAGGTTAAATTAAATAATGCATGTGAAGTGCTTAGCAAAATGCCAGACACATAATAAGAGCTCAAGAATATTGTTATTAAAAAAATTGAACTAAGTATTAGCACTGTGATTACTTAGCAAGGTTTGGAAGGGCTCAAAACATGCACTGAGTTTTGGACATGTTGAATTTGAGATGCCTGCAGGATACCTAAGTGGAGATTTCCAGTAGAAAGTCGGATTTAAAGGTCTGGAATGCTGGGGAAGGATTCTGGTGTGTTAAGTTTTGTTTCTGTCTACACTCACTCCCTTGATAAGTTCATCTAATTTCATTACCATATGTGGATGACTCCTAACTTTATATGTCAAGCAGACCTCTTCCCAAACACAGACTCCAAACATCTACTCAACTAATATTCTTGGATATTTTATAGGCATCTCAAAATTAGTATGTCCCAAAACAAACTCTGGATCATCCCCTCTTAACCTGATCCATCTACAGCCTTCCACATAGTAACAGTATTTTCATTTTTCTAGTTACCCAAGCCAAAAATGTTGAAGTCATCCTGATTTTCTTCCTTCTCTTTCACCCCACATCCAATCCATTCATCAATACTATTGGTTCTACTACAAAATACTCCATTCATATCCAATTATTTCTCACTCCTTTCCGTGCTATCACTCTGGTTCAAGATACTAATAACTCTCTCACTAGGATTATTATGACAGTCTCCTAACTGGTTTTTCTGCTTCCACCTTCCCACCTAGAGTAGTAGAGTAGGATCTCAGCACTGTGACCAACTGATTCTTTAAGAAAAGAAATCAGAACAAGTCACTCTTCTGCTCAAGACCTCAGTGGTTTCCTTCTCACCTGAAATACAACCAAAAGCCCTTTCCATGATCATGGCCCTAACCCTTTATCCCTCTAACTTAATTTTCCATTTTTATTCTCTTGACTCATTACTTTTGAGCCCCACTGACCTCCTTCCGGCTCCTTCAACATATACCTGAAACAGCCCTAACTTCTACCTGGAATTCTCTTCCAGATATCCATGTGGCTCACTTCTTCACCTCCTTCAAGTTTTTGCTCAAATGTCATCTCTTCAGTGAGATGTTTTCTGACCAAACCAACTTAAATTGCAAGCCCTCCCATCCTCCTTTACCGCTTTATTTTTTCTGCAACATTTGTCACCAGTTAACATACTATAAATTTCATTTAGTTATTTTATTTATTGTCTGACACCCATTCTGAATATAAGCCTCATGGAGTTGGATATTTTTGTCTGCATTTTTTCTTCTCCTAACACCCCCAACTCCCATTCCATTGATTTTTCTCCCCAGTGTCTAGAATGGTGTCAGTATATCATAGATTTTCAATAAATATTCATTTTTATTTTAATTACTCTAATTTCTCATAGTACACTCACTCTACCTCTGAATTTGCAAAACATTTCCCTGGGGTAGGTTAAGAGACTTTGAGATTCACAACTCCGTGTCAAAACTAGACGTTCCTTCCCAGCCAATATCCAGCCACTATCCTGAGACAAAGGCCCTCACTGCTTGCCTAACTCAGAGAGATCACCTCACTTATATAGGGCACATTCTGAGAACCTGAGTGGTGTGCAGAGAGGTTTATATTCCTTTTTGCAGAAGGCTGAGTCCACTGACACTGCAGCCTCCTTAAGATGACTTTTTAGGATGCTAATCAAATCCTCTTTCAAGAAGAACTGGCTACTCCCTCTAAATCCCTTGACTAACCAGAAGAATTTTCATCATTTCTCCTCCCCTTCAACTCTGCACACTCAATGCAAGCTAGTTTGGAAAGAGATGTCATAAGGTGGGATGGGATGTTGAGTGGAGGGTGCTCTCTTAGGTCTGACAGTAGAAACAGTCTGAGGTCTATCTTGCTCTGAACACTTAGGGATACAGACTCTATCCATGGACTAAATTGATAGGCACCCAGCCCCTTCCCAGACCTCTGCACTTCTTTCTGTAACCCAAGCCATCATCACCAACATGACCGGGGGAGGCCCTGAAAACAGAGAAGGCCACAGCGCCCTGCCTGTGCTAAAGGAGAAGAAGCCAGGAGATTGTTAACTGAGGGAGCCAGCAGGGTAAGAAATGCCTAGGTTGACAGGGAAGTTACCATAGAGACCAGGGACGCCAGAAGACAATACAGCTTCCCAGACATGAATCTGAGAGACTCCTCCCACTTCATTCTCCATAAAGTCACATTTAAAGGCCCTTCCCCATACCTCTGGAGGCCAACCCGGAGAGGAGCTTGAAGAAGAGGCACCTGAAAGACAGGACTGTTAGAGGTGATCAGTTCAATTGCACTTAACAGATTGAACTCAATGTAGTGGCTCCTGCTACTTATGGACCCATAAGATGAAATCAATTATAGAAAAAATTGAAATACAGATTATTTGCACATAGGAGTGCAATATAAATGGAGTTTTCCCCGCTACATTTGTAATGTGCAATCCCACACCAAAAATCCACTCCTGGATTTTTCAAGGAGGCCCTGATGGATGTTCTGTCTGGGTCTTCTTGCCAGGATACCCTCTCCAATCTGGAGGCATGGCACATTACCCCAGCCAACATTCATTCATTCACTTATATATCTTTCAAACATTACCAAAAAATGAGGGCAGCTGAGGCATAGCAAGAAGAGTCAATTGAAAGCTTCCCTGGTGGTGCAATGGTTAAGAATCCGCCTGCCAATGTAGGGCACATGAGTTCAAGCCCTGGTCCAGGAAGATCCCACGTGCCACAGAGCAACTAAGCCCGTGCACCACAACTACTGAGCCTGCGCTCTAGAGCCTGTGAGCCACAACTACTAAGTCCACGTGCCACAACTACTGAAGCCTGTGCACCTAGAGCCCATGCTCCACAACAAGAGAAGCCACCTCAATGAGAAGCCCATGCACCACAACGAAGAGTAGCCCCCACTCACCACAACTAGAGAAAGCCTGCGCACAGCAATGAAGACCCAACACAACCAAAAATAAATAAATTTTTTATAAAAAGAGTCAATTGAGACATAGAAGAGCTGGTGCCAGCCCTCAGAGGCACTAACAGATACTTGCTCTGTGACTTGGTGCAATTTCTTTACTTATCTGAGTCTGTTTCCTTATCTGTAAAATAAGAATCATATACCCAGCTTTGACCTACTGGAATTTGCATTAAATAATATAGTAAATATAAAAGATATTGGTGCATTTCAAAGATATTGGTGCATTTCAAAAGATACTGGTGCTTTGTAAACTTAAGGCATTGTTACTATGGATATTAAGAAATACCATCAGTTGATTACCCACTATATGGTACTGGAGGGTGCACATTTGAACAAGACACATTCCTTGCCTCGAGCTTTTTACAATCTAATGCAGTAATGCTCCAGGTTCACCCGGTTTACCCTCTGGATCCTGCTCTGGCTTGTCAGAAATCACTTTACTTCATGCTAGGAAAGAAGGTTCAAACTGAGGAAAATCACAAGGTTTGATTCCAGTGTCTTACCTTGAAATGAATCACTTGATCATCTCCAATTCCCTAACCCATGAAAGCAACACCTGCACAAAACCCTATTGCCTCACACACCAGGTAGATGAGAAATACAACACAGGCACACACACACAGGGGAACAGAAATGAATCTCACAGAAAGCATATGCCTCTCCAAACTCACATCTTGGACATATCTGTCAAACTCTTAAGTGCAAAGCAGAATCTTTAAAGATTCCCTTCCATAGTGTTTGTAATATTGTATATAAATTTCCCAGCTTTTTCACCTCATTAATTCCATCTACATGGTGTAGTAGGAAATTGAAGTAATCAACCAAATAACAAACACCTGAAAATTTGCTGTTGCGGGGCCTGGAATTAGTCAGATAAGCTGGTGACATTAGGCAAAGTGGTTGGAAGATAACTCATCTCACCATCTCATTTTGCTAAAACTATACACACACACACACATACATATGTATATATAATGTTATACTTACATAATATGACATTATAATATACAGTTTAAGTTAGGTCTCCCACTGGCCCCACTGTGCTTGGATGGGGAGAAAGGGAGTCCAAAGGAAAAATACATGAATTAGAGAAAACTTAACTTACACCACTGCACACATATTGTGTTTAGGGTCTAAGTCCCTTATGACACTCTAAATATTTCTCTATAAAAGCAGAAAACCAGGGTTTAAAAAACAACAACAACTATTTTCACGAAAAAAAGAAAAAATATATATATGGGTTTTTTTTTTTCTCTTCTGCTTCCCCAAGGTGAAATCACGTTCAAAAATATTACTTTTCTTCAGGAGGGGAAAAAAAAAAGAAAACAGTTTTCTCTCCAGAGACTTTGCAGAGGGAGAAAATAATTATGCTCCTTCTCTGATAAGATATGCAAACGAATTATGCACAATTATCTGACACCAAGGTACAAGCAGCTGCAGGGCTGCTTTCACTCTGAGCCTGTATCTTAGAGAGGGCATGGTTCTTTGGTTTCTGTCTGTTGTGGAACAAAATCAGAGTGAGATCATAATGAGGCTGGAAAAACACCAAAAGTCTAATTAAATGTGAAAGGTCAATCTAGGGAGCAGGAAAGTGGCCTTTCTTTTAGAAAGGCTTTTAATTTTATTTAATTCTTAACTCCAAATGCTATCTATGAGGTAAGTCTTGCTGTTAAAGTTAAAAAAATAAATAGATGCTTGCAAACTAGTATTTGGATAATTGAAGTGGGGAGACAATGCCCAACATAGCCTGATCCCTGCTATGTAGGCAATGATAAAAACAGCTAAAACTCAACTGAGCTTCCTCTACACATGTTTCATTGGGTACATCCATTTCATTCAAAAGATATGTCTTAGACATGAGGCATGTTTCTGGGTTCTTGGGATTCTGTGATAGAATCAGACAATGCCTTCTTCCCCTGGTGTTTATAATGAAGGAGACACAAAATGTCAAACAAGTAAGTAGAAAAAAAAAAAAAAACTTAGAGTTTAGCTAATGATAAGAAGTTATGAGGAACACAGTGGGGTGTCACTCTGGGACCTTATTTCAGACGTCTGAGAGTTCTTCCATTGCATTACTGTAAGGCAATGAAGAACTTTACAATGCTAATCTGAGATTAGCCAAAGAGGGCAGAGTAGAAGGACATGAGCTCACCCCTTCTTAAGAGAACACCAAAATCACAACGAACCGCTGAACAACTATAGACAAAAAAACATTGGAACCTACCAAAAAAGATGCCCTACATCCAAAGACAAAGAAGAAGCCACAACAAGATGGTAGGAGGGGCACAATCATGATAAAGTAAAATCCCATACCCACTGGGTGGGCAACCCACAAACTGGAAAATAATTATACCACAGAAGTTCTCCCACAGGCGTGAAAGTTCTGGGCCCCATGTCAAGCTTCCCAAACTGAGGGTCTGGCAAAAGGAGGAGGAGCCCCCAGAGACTCTGACTTTGAAGGTCAGCAGGGTTTGATTGCAGGAATTCCACAGGACTGGGGGAAACAGAAACTCTACTCTTGGAGGGCTCACAGAAGGTCTCGTGTGCACCAGAACCCAGTGGAAAAAAGCAGTGACCCCATAAGGGACTGGGAAAGACATGCCTGCTAGTATTGGAGGGTCTCCTGCAGAGGCTGGGGGTGGCTGTAGCTCACTGTGGGGACAAAGACAGTGGCAGCAGCAGTTCTGGGAAGTACTAATTGACATGAGCCCTCCTGGAGGCCACCATTAGCCCATCAAACAGTCTGTAGGCACCCGTGCTGGAATGCCTCAGGCCAAACAACAAATAGGGCGGGAACACAGCCCCACCCATCAGCAGACAAGTGGCTTAAAGTCTTCCTGAGCATGGCCCTGTCCACCAGAGGGACAAGACCCAGCTCCACCCACCAGCAGGCAGGAACCAGTCCCTCCCACCAGGAAGCCTGCACAAGCCTCTTAGACAGTATCATTCACCAGAGGGCAGACAGCAGAAGCAAGAAGAACTAGAATCCTGCAGAACAGAAACCACAATCACAGAAAATTAGACAAAATGAGATGGCAGAAGAATATGTTCCAGTTGAAGGAACAAGATAAAACCCCAGAAGAACAACTAAGTGAAGTGGAGATAGGCAACCTACCAGAAAAAGAATTCAGAATAATGATACTAAAGATGATCCAGGAGCTCAGAAAGAGAATGGAGGCAAGGATTGAGAGGATGCAAGAAATGTTTCACAAAGACCTAGAAAAACTAAAGAACAAACAAACAGAGATGGATAATACAATAATTGAAGTGAAAAATACACTAGAAGGAATCAACAGCAGAATAACTGAGGCAGAATGGATAAATGACCTGGAAGACAGAATGGTGGAAATCACTGTGATGCAACAGAATAAAGAAAAAAGAATGAAAAGAAATGAAGACAGTCTAAGAGACCTCTGGGACAACATTAAACACACCAATATTTGCATTATAGGGGTCTCAGAGGAGAAGAGACAAAGGACCTGAGAAAATATTTGAAGAGATAATAGCTGAAAACTTCCCTAACATGGGAAAGGAAAGAGTCACCCAAGTCCAGGAAGCACAGAGAGTACCAGGCAGGATAAACCCAAGGAGGAAAATGCTGAGACACAAAGTAATCAAACTGACAAAAATTAAAGACAAAGAAATAATATTAAAAGCAACAAGGGAAAAGCAACGAATAACATACAAGGGAACTCCCATAAGGTTATCAGCTGATTTCTCAGCAGAAACTCTGCAAGCTGAAGGGAGTTGCACGATATACTTAAAGTGATGAAAAGGAAGAACCTACAACCCAGAGTACTCTACCCAGCAAGGCTCTCATTCAGATTCAACAGAGAAATCAAAAGCTTTACAGACCAGCAAAAGCTAAAAGAATTCAGCACCACCAAACCAGCTTTGCAACAAATGCTAAAAGATCTTCTCTAAGTGGAAAAGAAAAGGTCACAACTAGAAACAAGAAAATTATGAATGGAAAAGCTCACCAGTAAAGACAAACATACAGTAAACGTAGGAAATCATCTGCACACAACTATGATATCAGAACCAGCAATTGTGAGAAGAGGACAGCACAAATGCAGGATATTGGAAATGCATTTGAAATGAAAAGACCAGCAACTTAAAACAATATTGTTTATATATAGACTGCTATATCAAAACCTCATGGTAACTGCAAACCGAAAATCTACAACAGATACATACACAAAAAAGAAAAAGGAATCCAAACACAACATTAAAGTTAGTCATCAAATCACAAGAGAAGAGAACAAAAGAGGAAGAGAAGAAAAAAGACCTACAAAAACAAATCCAAAACAATTAACAAAATGGCAATAAGAACATACATATCAATAATTACTTTAACCATAAATGATTAAATGCTCCAACCAAAAGATACAGAATGGTTGAATGGATACAAAAACAAGACCCGTATATATGCTACCTACAGGAGAACCATTTCAGATCTAGGGACACATGCAGACTGAAAGTGAGGGGATGGAAAAAGTTATCCCATGCAAATGGAAATCAAAAGAAAGCTGGAGTAGCAATACTCATATCACAAAAAATAGACTTTAAAATAAAGACTGTTATAAGAGACAAAGAAGGACACTACATAATGATCAAGGGATCAATCCAAAACGAAGATATAACAATTGTAAATATATATGCACCCAACATAGGAACACCCCAATATATAAGGCAAATACTAACAGCCATAAAAGGAGAAATCAACAGTAACACAGTGACAGTGGGGGACTTCAATACCCCACTCTCATCAATGGACAGATTATCCAGACAGAAAATCAATAAGGAAACACAGGCCTTAAATGACATATTAGACCACATAGACTTAATTGATGTTTATAGAATATTCCATACTAAAGCAGCAGAATGCAAGTTCTTCTCATGTGCACGTGGAACATTCTCCAGGACTGATCATATGCTGGGCCACAAAGCAAACCTCAGTAAATTTAAGAAAACTGAAATCATATCAAGCATCTTTTCCGACCACTATGCTGTGAGATTAAAAATCAACTACAAGAAAAAAACGGTAAAAAACACAAACACATGGAGGCTAAACAATATGCTACTAAACAACCAATGGATCACTGAAGAAATCAAAGAGGAAATAAAAACATTACCTAGAGACAAATGAAAACGAAAGCACAATGATACAAAACCTACGGGATGCAGCAAAAGCAGTTCTAAGAGGGAAGTTTATAGCAATACAATATCTTATCTCAGGAAACAAGAAAAATCTCAAATAAACAACATAACATTACACCTAAAGCAACTAGAGAAAGAAAAACAAACAAAACCCAAAGTTAGCAGAAGGGAAGAAATCATAAAGATCAGAGCAGAAATAAATAGAAACGAAGAAAACAATAGAAAAGATCAATGAAACTAAAAGCTGGTTCTTTGAGAAGATAAACAAAATTGATAAACATTTAGCCAGACTCATCAAGAAAAAAAGGGAGAGGGCTCAAACAATAAAATTAGAAATGAAAAAGGAGAAGTTACAACAGGCACCACAGAAATCATAAGAGACTACTACAAGCAACTCTATGCCAATAAAATGGACAACCTGGAAGAACTGGACAAATTCTTAGAAAGGTACAATCTCCCAAGACTGAACCAGGAAGAAATAGAAAATATGAACAGACCAATCACAAGTACTGAAATTGAAACTGTGATTATAAAACTCCCAATATATGCCACATCTTTATGCATTCATCTGTCTCTCAGGAGGAGAGAGGAAGATGGCGGAAGAGTAAGACGTGGAGATCACCTTCCTTCCCACAGATACATTAGAAATACATCTACACGTGGAACTGCTCCTACAGAACACCCACTGAACGCTGGCAGAAAATGTCAGACCTCCCAAAAGCCGTGTGGATGAAAGGCTCTTGGTGCTCCAGCCAGGCATCAGGGCTGTGCCTCTGAGGTGGGAGAGCCAACTTCAGGACACTGGTCCACAAGAGACCTCCCAACTCCACATAATACCAAACGGCGAAAATCTCTCAGAGATCTCCATCTCAACATCAAGACCCAGCTTCACTCAACGACCAGCAAGCTACAGTGCTGGACACCCTATGCCAAACAACTAGCAAAACAGGAACACAGCCCCATCCATTAGCAGAGAGGCTGCCTAAAATCATAATAAGGCCACAGACACCCCAAAGTACACCACCAGACGTGGACATGCCCACCAGAAAGACAAGACCCAGCCTCATCCACCAGAACACAGGCACTAGTTCCCTCCACCAGGAGGCCTACACAACCCACTGAACCAACCTTACCTACTGGGGACAGATACCAAAAACAACAGGAACTACGAACCTGCAGCCTGTGAAAAGGAGACCCCAAACACAGTAAGATAAGCAAAATGAGACAACAGAAAAACACACAGCAGATGAAGGAGCAGGGTCAAAACACACCAGACCTAACAAATGAAGAGGAAATAGGTAGTCTACCTGAAAAAGAATTCAGAATAATGATAGTAAGGATGATCCAAAATCTTGGAAATAGAATAGACAAAATGCAAGAAACATTTAACAAGGACGTAGAAGAACTAAAGAGGAACCAAGCAACGATGAACAACACAATAAATGAAATTAAAAATACTCTAGATGGGATCAATAGCAGAATAACTGAGGCAGAAGAACGGATAAGTGACCTGGAAGATAAAATGGTGGAAATAACTACTGCAGAGCAGGATAAAGAAAAAAGAATGAAAAGAACTGAGGACAGTCTCAGAGACCTCTGGGACAACATTAAATGCACCAACATTTGAATTATAGGGGTCCCAGAAGAAGAAGAGAAAAAGAAAGGGACTGAGAAAATATTTGAAGAGATTATAGTTGAAAACTTCCCTAATATGGGAAAGGAAATAGTTAATCAAGTCCTGGAAGCACAGAGAGTCCCATACAGGATAAATCCAAGGAGAAACACGCCAAGACACATATTAATCAAACTGTCAAAAATTAAATATAAAGAAAACATATTAAAAGCAGCAAGGGAAAAACAACAAATAACACACAAGGGAATCCCCATCAGGTTAACAGCTGATCTTTCAGCAGAAACTTGCAAGTCAGAAGGGAGTGGCAGGATATACTTAAAGCGATGAAGGAGAAAAACCTACAACCAAGATTACTCTACCCAGCAAGGATCTCATTCAGATTTGACGGAGAAATTAAAACCTTTACAGACAAGCAAAAGCTGAGAGAGTTCAGCACCACCAAACCAGCTTTACAACAAATGCTAAAGGAACTTCTCTAGGCAAGAAACACAAGAGAAGGAAAACACCTACAATAACAAACCCAAAACATTTAAGAAAATGGGAATAGGAACATACATATCGATAATTACCTTAAATGTAAATGGATTAAATGCTCCCACCAAAAGACATAGATTGGCTGAATGGATACAAAAACAAGACCCATATATATGCTGTCTACAAGAGACCCACTTCAGACCTAGAGACACATACAGACTGAAAGTGAGGGGATGGAAAAAGATATTCCATGCAAATGGAAATCAAAAGAAAGCTGGAGTAGCAATTCTCATATCAGACAAAATAGACTTTAAAATAAAGACTATTACAAGAGACAAAGAAGGACACTATATAATGATCAAGGGATCGATCCAAGAGGAAGGTATAACAATTGTAAATATTTATGCACCCAACATAGGAGCACCTCAATACATAAGGCAAATACTAACAGCCATAAAAGGGGAAATCAACAGCAACAAAATCATAGTAGGGGACTTTAACACCCCACTTTCACCAATGGACAGATCATCCAAAATGAAAATAAATAAGGAAACACAAGCTTTAAATGATACATTAAACAAGATGGACTTAATTGATATTTATAGGACATTCCACCCAAAAACAACAGAATACACATTTTTCTCAAGTGCTCATGGAACATTCTCCAGGATAGATCATATCTTGGGTCACATCTGTCTCTCAATGGGCATGTAGGTTGCTTCCATATCTTGGCTATTAAAAATAATGCTGCAATGAGCATTGAGGTGAATCTATCTTCTTTGAATTAGCGTTTTTATTTTCTTTGGATATATACCCAGGAGTAGAATTGCTGATTTGTGTGATAGTTCTATTTTTACTTTTTTGAGGAACCTCCATACTGTTTTCCACAGAGGTCAGAAATTGAAGAAAGATTCCTTTATAAAATATCCAATGGCTCTGCCCAAGCTGAGGGGGGAAATGGAGGGTCATTAGGATGCCCCTTGACAATAAACTGACATCTAATAAAATTAGTAATAGTTCAATGACACTGTGTCAAAACAGAAAGAGCTTCAGCTATGAAGCCAGCTACAACAAAGTCCAAATCCTCACCCAGTCACTTTCCAGCTGTGTGACTTTGAGCAGGTTGCTATCTATTCTGAATCTCACCTGCGAAATGGGGCTAAGGGTCAAATGTTTAGACTGATTAAGAAATTGTAATTAATGTTATGGAACAGAGTAGTTATGCAATAAAAGGTAAAAACCACAACTACAAGAATCAGAAAATCAACTGCAGTGCTGAATGCACAGGCATGAAACCGCCACTTGCAACAGCAAACGCTTCTTAGAAAACCAAGGTTTGGGTCTTTATTTTGTCACCTGAAGAGTTTCTTAGGCCTTCAGAAATCACCTTTTGCCCTTCATGAGAATTTATTTAGCAGGCTTTGCAATTATCATCAGATTTAAAGATTATGCAAATGACACGAGAAGGTAAACAGCACATCAAAAAAAAAAAAAAAATGAGTGCACCTATAATTAAAGACCTAAGGACACTTTTAATAAAGGTGAGAAAGAATGAAAGAACAATCGGGGTAACACTGAAATGAGTCACAAGGCTTGGCAATTCTCAGATGAGTTGGGAGCTGGGGGTTATTTTAAGTGGGCCTTGCACCCATCCCCTCTGCTCCTCCATCACAGAGAACATATGACAGAGTAGAGTCTGAACATCTCTGGGTGTTAGTTATCCACTGAACCATGCATTTACTCTGTAAGCAAATACTGAACGCTAGTTAGTGCCCAGTTTGAAAAATGCAGAAGTGAAAAAGACATGATCCCTGCCTTTAAACAACTGATGATCTAGTGGACGAAAGAGACAACGGTGGTGCCAACAACACAAAAAAGATGTGACAATAGCAGTAATCTCACCGTGCTGAAGGGACAGTGAGAACACAGAGAAGGAGTTTCAGCTCTATCAGAGTTGAGCATGAAAAAATAAAAGTGCTGCTTAAACCGAGTTTTGAAGAATGAATAGGAGTCGCCTAGAAAGGTAGGATGGTGTGCACAAGCAAAGGCACGGTGACCTCTTTGTGACTGCATACATAGTCTGGCGTAGAAAATGCAAAAGGGTAGCAGATGGTAAACAACTGTGAGCAGAGATCACTCACTCTCCTTTTCTTGTGTATCATCTAAGAATGTCTAGTAGGATGTTTGGCACGTATGTTCTCAGGAGATGAGCGTTTATTATGAAACCTGATGTTATCTGAAGACTTAATCCTATAGGTGATACAGAGCAGAATCAAAAGAAAGAACACTGAAGAACTAACTTATCAGAACAAGGAAAACAGACATGGCTTCTTTTTATCTAGGAGCTGGAAGGAATCTCAGATATTATCTAATGCAGCATTTCTTAACTTGGCATCCTCAACTACTCTATGAAAAATTTTGCTTTCATTCAAATATTTTAAAATATTACATATATATATATATATATATATATATATTAGGATGACCACCTTATTATCAAGTTCTGCCATGCAATTTTGGTACTCAAGTTTTTTGTTTGTGGTTTTGAACATCTTGACTCCCAAAGATCAGCCAAAATAATAGCTTTTGACTTCTAATTCAGTATTCTTTGGGACACCCAACTCCTTGTTTTTGAGAACAACTTTAATGCAATCACTCAGTGTGAGATGAGGCTATGGAGACCCTGAAAAGGGAAACGGTTTTGTGATGCATTCAGCTAATCAGTAATGAGGATTAGAACCCCAGATGTCTGGATTAATATTTGCTTTATCACAGTTTAGCCATCACCCATTTGAATAGGCAGTCACCCGTCCCATGATTTTCAGGATCTCTAAATACAGACCCAAGTTCATAATTCACAATGGTGCAATTTACCTTTACAGTCAGAGTTTCAGCTTCCAGTTTATCTTGGATTAAGTCTGTGCCCTATCTCTCTGAAAAGCAAGCAAAAAGGGTCAGGATAAATGACTCCATTTTATGATAATAAAAACAGTTTAAAAAAAAATCCACATTCCCTGATCTTCTCATATGACAGATTCACGACTTCACACATAAAGGAGGGATTTGTCTTCCGTTCTAATGAGATGGTACCATGAAACTTCTGCACCTAAAGTAAGGATTGCTCTTTCCTCCATTGAAGGAAGGTAGTAACTGCTTTCTTACCAGTAAATTTTAAAAGTAGAGCAAGCAATCAGTTTGTGCTGTCCTTTACATATATTTAATACTTAACCAGTGGCCCCTGAATGAATGGCAAATTCATGTTATCTAAAATACATTTAATGCAATAAAAAGTCTAGCTAGAACTGGGAGATGAGTGAACCACATGGTGTGGGAATTCATGAAACTCTAAAAACCTAAAATTCATGAAACTCTAAAAACTCTAAGGTTGTTCAGTAGAATCACCTGGGGAACTTTCAGAAAATGCAGAATCTGGAACCCCATCCCAGACTAACTGAATCAGAAATTCCACAGGCTGATACCCAGAATTTACAAAAGCTCTCCAGGTAACTCATGATTATCTAATCCACCCAGATAAACTCTGGCAATATTTTTCAGAGCAGAAGATTCTAAGTTAAAATGATGGAATCAGCTATGGCAATCAATTATAATCCTACATGAGATATAAGAACTTCCAGGATCAAGGTAATTGGGACCTGCTATTCCTTTCCTTCCTCCAGGTATTTCATTTTCTCAGGACCCAGCTTATTTGTCCAATAAACAAATAATTTTTAAATGCCTACTCTGCTAGACCTGAGAATATAATAGTGAACATAACATAAATAGCCATTTACTCATGAAGCCTATTGCTCTCAGTCACTGGAGTATGACAAGAGTTCTATCCAGGAAAATTTCCTGAATTTATAAACGTGACCTTTTTTTCCTGGTATTTCCTCACTTTTCACACTTGCTACAGACAAGCCTTTGGGTTTCATGGTCCAAATGGTGGAAAGTAACTGTTGTCATCAGCTCTTAAATTTACCTGTCCTCCATTCAAGATAATAGCCAATGCCAAAAGAAGTTCAGTGGCTCAGCTGGGGCTGGGTGGCTCTCCTGAATCAGCCACTATGGCTCAGAGGATAAAGGTCACATTAAAGAGACATAGTTGCTCCAACAGAACTACATCATCAGAGGTTGGGGCAATTCCATCAGAAAGAGATGATGGATAGACAATCTGATACATTTGACAACACTTCTCTGAGGACAGTTCATGCACTTCAGCACATGAATGCTGTGCCATTCATCTGGGCTGCTTACTGTCTGAATTTTGGCTCTGCTCAGATAATGAAACTATTATAGTCATTCTTTCATTATTCACTCATAAAACATTTATTAGGCATTGACCTGGTCCTGGTCCTGAGCATAAGAAGAAGACAGAATCCTGTAGTTCCTCTTGGAGCTCAGAGTTTAGTGATGGAGGCAAACACATAGACACATAAGGATAAATTAGTGTGATAACAAAAATATACTAAGTACCAAGAAAACACAAGAGAGTTAGAGAAATCGTCACATATTTCCTTCAGTGGGTCTTACTGGATACATAGAAGTTTCCAGGGTAAGTAAAGTGAGAAGACTCCCAAACAAAGCATACTATAAAAACAAAGTTAAGATCTGTGCAGGAGAAGGAAGTTTCACGGTTGAGAAGTGTAACCATGGCTAAAAGATTAGTCACTGAGTAAGTGATTTCCCAGCCCTACCACTATGAGCTATATAAATACGGGCAAGTTAGTAAAGCTTTCTGTACTTGTCTCATGGGATTGTTGTGAGGATTAACTTTTCTAATGCATGTGAAGTGTTTAGAATAGTGCTGACACACCTTGGGTGCTTAATTGTTTTACTATTGTTACCATTATCAAATCACTATCACCATTATTTCAAACAAATGTGCTACTCCTGGATGTGTTTATTTTACCTGTGAGAGGAGAGCCCATTTTGTTTATCATCATACCACAAAGATCGTGATTTGGACTTGGCCCAGGGTGCAAAGGAGTAAGTTCAAAGATCCCATGCATTAGGTTGCTGACAAGGTCATGGTAGATATCATAGGATTAGCAGAGGGAATTCCATTCCCCACAAAACCACAGGCTGCTTATACATAGTTGTATTCTCCCATTATGAGGTACCAATTCTATTTGGTTCCGTAAAAGACTTTTACTGGCTATACCTGTCATTCAGCCCAGTCCCCACCATGGAGTCTGTAAACCAGAATCCAACCTCATTCTTACTGAATAATGTTCCAAAGCATGAGCCAATCTTAAAAAATACAACATCACACCACTGGGACAGCTAAATTCCAACTTTAGAACTATTTCCTGCATATTCTTAGGACTTTGGCTCAAGGGATGAGACCAATGCCCCCTTAGGTTTTGGTAGGAGTTAGAGAATTATTTCTAAACTTTCCAGTCCTTTCTCTGTCTTTTCAGTCAATTACCAACCATGAGGACAGTAACATTTTGAACCAGAAAATCCATCCCAAAGCTACTATCTTTGCTGATTCTTTCACATTTTCTTCTGGCTTGGCCAAGGACTCCAACCTTTTCAGGCTTGCTTCTTTCCTACAAAGAATGCTCTTCCTGATAAAATCTGCCAGTCACTGTACAGGTGGTTAGAAATGCAGATGTAAAAGTTGTGGTCTCTGCCCCTTAGTAAGTGTCCCTGTGTGAAAGTCAGATGATTAAAGTAGACATACAACATAGTAGGAATCAGCATAAGGCTGCACAAAATAGGCACTCAACAAGTGCATGTTCAACTGAATTAAGTTTATTTATTGCACTGAGCCATAAAAAACTGATTATATTTGACTGGCTTGACGTCCAAAAAAATGGCAATTATATATGATACAACCTAATGAGGATTCTGATGGGATTAAGCTTTGGGTATTGTAGGAGTATGGGGAAATGATTACGTGGACCAAAGACCTGGCTTTTTAAAATTCAACTTTTTTTGCCTGGTTAGAAAAGCAATACATCAGAGAAGAATCTTGAAAAATAAATTCAGTTGCACAATCTCTCCGTTTCCACTGTTACTCCTCTTATGCAATCCATCATCACCGTTCACATGGACTACTGCAAAAGCTTCCTTACTGGTCTCTCCGATTTCATTCTTCTCTAATTTCTTTCTAAACAATATCCAGATGAATGATCTTTGAAACTCTCAGATCAGATCATGCTGCTCAGTTACTTAAAACTTTTCACTGGTGGGTAACCAGTTGTACCTTAAATAAAATCCAGACTTTATCAAGGTACCAGCATGATCTTCTGTTACCTCTTTTACTCTTTCTATGCCATTGTCTGACTCTCACTCAAAGACTCAAAGACTCCTTAAGCCTTCATTTTTAGTTCCTCCAAAGAGCTTTTTATTATATCTGTGGCTCAGGTCTCAGCAGATTTCTCATTTAAAGAATAACAAACAAGTTATATAAGAGGGCAGAACAAGACGACAGAGTAGGAAGATCTTGACCTCAGTTCCTCCCACAGACACACCAAAATTACAACTACACCTAGAGAAACTATCTCTGACAATGACCCAAAGGCTAGCAGAAAAGATTTTCCACAACTAAAGACAAAAAGAAAAAGCCACACTGAGACGGGTAGAATGGGCAGAGACTCGGTCTGGCTGGTATCTACACCCCTGGCTGCTGTGACTCATAGGTAGGAGGGATATCACAACCTCAGAGGGCTTCCCTGAGGGTCAAGGGCTCCAAACCCCACATCAGACTCCCCAGCCCGAGGAACCTGCATCAGGAAGGTGAGCCTTCATAATGTCTGGCTTTGAAAACGAGTGGGGCTTACATCTAAGAAAAATGGAGGGCTGTAGGAAACCAAGAATCCATTCTTAAAGTGTGCATGCAAAAACGCGCTTACTTCAAGTCCCAGTGCAGAGGCAGCAGTTTGAAAAGTAATTGGTCACATGTGAAAAAAAGATTCATCAAGTAATTTTAGGGTGTGTGTCCAAAGGGCAGGGACCTATTGGAAATTTCGCTGGGTACAGAGGAGCTGATGGATGCCAGCTTTTTTTTTTTTTTGGCTCACCGTCTACCTAACTGACCTGGTGCTAGCAGGCACCATTTTTCGCTCTCCTCATCTAACTTACTAGCACTGCTTGTCCCACCCTGGGTTCACCTGAGGACCCAATTCAGATGGTGCTCATATAAAGCAGCACCCACCCACCCCACAAGACCTGGTGGGCACCCTTGGCCGGCACTGAAGCCCATTCAAAGCAGCCTCCTGAACCCCCCCAGTGTCAGGAGGCACCCTTGGCTGGCACCACTGCACCCCCAAAGCAGTGTTAGCCATATTTTCTGGCCCCATACAGCAAAACACTTGCAACAGTCGCTGTAGGGTCTTACAGCCAGCTGCACAGGGAGCCAGCCACACATATTAGCATGCCTGCAGCTCCAATCAAAAGACACAGAGGGGTTTAATGAATAAAAAAACAAGCCCCATGTATATGCTGCCTACAAGAGACTCGATTCAGATCTAAAGACACACACAGATGGAAAGTGAGGGAATAGAAAAAGATATTACATGCATGTGGAAATGAAAAGAAAGCTGGGGTAGTAATACTTATATCAGACAAATAGCCTTAAAATAAAGACTATACACACAGTGGGAAGATGGCCCTGCAGAGGTGGGGACTGGAGTTATGCTACCACAGCTAAGGAATGCCAAGGATTGATGGCAACCACCAGAACCTGGAAGAGGCAAAGAAGGATTCTTCCCTAGAGCCTTTGAGAAGGAGAAGAGACCTAAAACACCTTGATTTTGGACTTCTAGCCTCCAAAACTGTGAGAAAATTAATTTCTATTGTTTTAACCCACCTGGCCTTTGGTACTTCATTACGACAGCCTTGGAAACTAATACAATGTGTCTAGCCAAAAATATGGACATAAGCCCTTTCTTGTATGTGTGAATCAAAAACTATTTTATATTTATAGATATTAAGTATAGCTATCTGTGCAGCCATGGAAAAATTCAGAAAGATGTATATCAAATTATTACCACTGGTTGCTTGGGTGGAAGAGTTAGAGGGATACAGGTGAGAAAATTCACTTCATTAAAAGTATATTTTTAAAAATAAAGTAAAAAATAAAGACTATAACAAGAGACAAAGAAGAGCACTACATAATGATAAAGGGAAAATCCAAGAAAAAGATATAACACTTAGAAATATATATGCACCCAACATTGGAGCACCTAAATACATAAAGCAAATATTAACAGACATAAAGGGAGAAATTGACAGTAATACAATAATAGTAGGGACTTTAACACCCCACTTACATCAATGGACAGAGAGTTCAGACAGAAAATCAATAAGGAAGGATTGGCCTTAGATGACACATTACATCAGATGGAATCAATAGATATACATAGAACATTCCATCCAAAAGTGGCAGAATACATATTCTTTTCAAGTGCACAGGGAACATTCTCCAGGATAGATAATGTGTTAGGCCACAAAACAAGACTTGGTGAATTTAAGAAAACTGAAACCATATCAAGCATCTTTTCAGACCACAATGCTATGAGACTAGAAATCAACTAAAATAAAAAACTGAAAAAAAACATAAACACGTGGAGGTTAACAACATGCTGTTAAACAACCCACTGATTACTGAAGAAATTGAAAATACTTTAAGACAAATGAAAATGGAAACACGAGGTTTCAAAACCTATGGGATGCAGCAAAGGCAGTTCCAAAAGGGACGTTTATAGCAATACAAGCCTACCTGAGGAAACAAGAAAATGTTAAATGAGCAATCTAACCTTACACCTAAAGAAACTAGAAAAAGAAGAACAAACAAAACCTGAAGTTAGTATAAAGAAGCAAATAATAAAGATCAGAATGAACTAAATGAAATAAACACTCAAAAATTAGAAAAGGTCAAGGAAACTAAGAGCTGGATCTTTGAAAATATAAACAAAATTGATAAACCTTTAGCAAGACTCACCAAGGAAAAAAAGACAGAAAACTCAAATAAGTAAAATCAGAAGAGAAAGAGGAGAAATTACAACTGACACCACAGAAATATAAAGGATCATAAGAGATTACCAAAAACAATCATATGCCAATAAAATGGGCAACATAGAAGAAACTGATGAATTCCTAGAAACAATCTCCCAAGACTGAATCAGGAAGAAACAGAAAATCTGAACAGACCAATTAACAGTAATGAAATTGAATCAGTAATCAAAAGACTCCCAAAAATCAAAAGTCCAGGACTAGACAGCTTCACAGGCAAATTCTACCAAACATTTAAAAAAGAGTTAATGCCTATCTTTAACCTATTCCCCAAAATTGAAGAAAGAATGCTTCCAAACTCATTCTATGAATAACATTACACTGTTACCAAAACCAGATAAAGACAATACAAAAATTGAAAATTCCAGGCCAATATCCCTGATGAACATAGATGCAAAAATCCTCAACAAAATATTAGCAAACCCAATTCAATAACACATTACAAGGGTAATACAGCATGATCAAGTAGAATTTATTCCATAGATGCAAGGGTTGTTCAAATCAGCAAAATAATCGAGGTGATATACCACATTAACAAAATGAAGGATAAAAATCATATGATCATCTCGAGAGATGCAGAAAAGGCTTTTGACAAAATTCAACATTGATTTATGGTAAAAAATCTCAACAAAGTAGGTATAGAGGGAACATACCTTAACATAATAAAGACCATATGTGACAAACCCACAGCTAACATACTGAATGGTGAAAAGATAAAGGCATTTCCTTGTCCTTCATCTCTATGTGGGGGAAGCCCCTGACCTTGGGGCTTTCTCTAAGAAGACAAATTAGCCTAGAATACAAACTAGAAGGCAGCAACTGTGTCTCAGTGTTAGCTTTTCAGGGAAAATCTTTCATTTAAGAATGTCCATTTCCAAAAAGTCTGTTCTGGGGCCTTTCCATTCTTCAAAACTCAGCTTTGTGTCACCTCCACCAAGGCTTCCTTGAATTCTCAAGGACATTTTTGAACACTATCTTTTCTGTGCACCCATAATACCCTATAATGTTTCTCACACTGAACCAAGACATTTGAGAGTTAGTGTTTTGTTCTTATTGGTACCCCCAACATCTAGCTTGTAAAAGCTTGGTAAATAATCACTGAGTAAATAAACATTATGTCTATACATTTCTCCCTTCAGGATTTTAAAATGTCTTTCTAAAAAAGGCGGGGAGGGATAGATTGTAAGTTTGGGATTGACATGTACACACTGCTATATTTAAAATCGATAACCAATAACGACCTACAGTATAGCACAGGGAACTCTGCTCAATACTCTGTAATAACCTAAATGGGAAAAGAATTTGAAAAAGAATAGATACATGTATATGTGTAACTGAACCACTTTTCTGTACACCTGAAACTAACACAACATTGTTAATCAACTATACTTCAATATAAAATAAATTTTTAAAAAACTATTCCATAATTTCTGAGGGGAATTCCCCTTACCAGGTTGGAAATACTAAGGCCAAGAAGGGGCAAAATAAGGATCTTACAACCAACTAAAATAATTGACAGACCCTACCTCACCTAAACACACAAGCTATGATTATTTAACACTATCCATACCAAATTACTTATGGTAAAGCTAGCAGAGCACCGTGGATTTATACAGACCAGGGATCAAATCCCACTTCAGTCCCTTGCTAACTATATAATCCAGAATAAGTTTCTTAACCTCTCACTCAGGTCTTCAATTTCCTCATCTGTAAGATGGGAATGAAAATATCTACCTGTCTGCTGTGAATAAGAAATAAAATAACACATGGAAAACAGATAGCCAATAGCAGGAACTCCATACATGTTAGCTGAATATATTTGTCATCTTGTCCAGGAGATACCACAATATAGAATTAAAAGGGAGTGGTTTCAAAAGCCAGTTTTTTTTTTTTACAATTTTTATTGGAGTATAGTTGATTTACAATTTTGTGTTAGTTTTAGGTGTACAGCAAAGTGAATCAGTTATACATATACATATATCCACTGTTCTTTAGATTCTTTTCCCATATAGGTCATTACAGAGTATTGAGTAGAGTTCCCTGTGCTACACAGTAGGTCCTTAAAAAACTAGATAGAGAACTATCATATTATCCAGCAATCCCACTCCTGGGCATATACCCGGGGGGAAAATGGGGGAGGAGCAAAAGGCCAGTTTTAAACCTGCCTGATTATTTGCTCAATGCCTTTTGATTCTTTATCCTTTTGAAGGCCACAAGGATTTCAGATAGGTGAGAACGTCATGTTCTCCTAGTTTTGGGGGGGTATTTTTTGTAATTGTTCTTTAAAATTATTGTGATAAAAGTAACACTTCCTACTGATAAATTTGCAAACAGTAAAATAAGGTAGAAAGTAGAGAGTAAAAGGGGTTCCCCATAGACCCTTAAGACCCACTCACAGTTTCTTCTATATTCATCTAAAATTGTTCTGTATTTTTTGAGTATTTGATTAATGTATCAATACTACAGGAAATGTTGATCAGGAGATATCTGCCTACATAAACAGATAAGCCCTCTTTGTTTATTTCTCTAAGATCTGCTCAGATTCAGGAATCGATGCTGTCAACAGAAATGAACCCAGAATCACCCCATTAGCACCTATTAGAAACTCAGCCCCATTACAAACTCTGGGAAAGGCTGTTGTCAGCCATTGAATCTGCTAGTAAGATCTAGTGAATTCTGCAAAGCAATCTAGTAGCAGATGTATGGAAATATGAATCAAGAATATTAGAAAAGTTCTCATTTGCTCTTTTGACTTTGTAATCATTAAATTTTTAATAAAATTAATGAGCATAAATTCTCAAAGGCAATTTGATAAAAGGTGTCATAACTAAAAACAGTCAAATTATTTGACCTGTATTTCCCATTCAAGGCATTTTCCCACAGAAATAAAGTAGATTAATACTTATTTAAAAGGATTTCATTACTTTTGTATTAATAATAGAAACAATTTCGGAGTCACCTAACCAATGACAGGGTTATTGCTAAATAAAGGATGACACCTCCTTGGCATGGAAAATTATGTACCTGTTTAAAGTTGTGCTTTTCAAATAATGTTTTACAGAGAGGAAATGTTTTAAAAAATATGTTAACTGTATAAAAAAGGACACAAAATAGCACTGTGATTTCATTCAAGTTTTTTTTGCTTGCGTGTCTTAAACTCTATGCAGTAACTCTCTAAAACGCCCCTATTCTCCCTTGATGCTGCATCTAGGTCTCTCATCTGCTCCCACCTCTCTTTGTTATAATTCCCTGAAAACTTCACTTTCTGCCACAGTCTAAATGAATATATTCTTTTTTTTCTAGCTCGTATTAAGCTTGCCTTATATAGTATAAGAATCTCAGATTTTACTTAACACTGAGAGAAATTAAACAATAAAGGATGCCTTATCTTCATTTTGTGGTAATCACCCTCATTACTGTTTATGGTCCTGCTACACAGAAGTATTTTTTAGCAGCCAGCATTTATTGATTCTTCCACTTTGTCATGCATTGAGCTAAATGCACTTTCTTACTCTTCATAACAAACCCATGAGAAAGGTGCACAGTACCCTGACTTCCCACTTACTTGCTATGTAACTTAGGGCTAGTCTCTTATCTTCTTTGATTATCAGTTTTCTCTTGTAAAGTTTAAGTGGCTTTTCCAACTCTGACATTTGACTTTCTCTTTATTACATGTAAAAATACCAAACAAGATGCATCAAAAAGAATAAAATACTTAGGAACAAACTTACCTAAGGAGGCAAAAGACCTGTATTCTGAAAAATATAAGACATTGATAAGAGAAATTGTAGATGGCACAAACACATGGAAAGATACGCCATATTCTTGGATTGGAGGAATCAATATTGTTAAAATGACCATACTACACAAGGCAATTTACAGACTCAATACAATCCCTATCAAAATACCAATGGCAGGGGACTTCCCTGGTGGCGCAGTGGTTAAGAATCCGCCTGCCAATGCAGGGGACATGGGTTCGAGCCCTTGTCCGGGAAGATCCCACATGCCACAGAGCAACTAAGTCAGTGCACCACAACTACTGAGCCCGCATGGCACAACTACTGAAGCCTGCATGCCTAGAGCCTGTGCTCTATAACAAGAGAAGCCACTGCAATGAGAAGCCCGCGCATCACAACGAAGAATAGCCCCTGCTTGCTGCAACTAAGGAAAGACCGTGCACAGCAACAAAGACCCAACACAGCCATAAATAAATAAATAAATAAGTAAATTTATTAAAAAACAACAACAACAAAAATGGCATTTTTCACAGAACTAGAACAAATAATATAAAAATTTGTATGGAAACACAACAGACACTGAATAGCCAAAACAATCTTCAGAAAGAAGAGAACTGGAGAAATCATGCTCCCTGACTTCAGACTATACTACAAAGCTACAGTCATCAAAACAGTATGGTACTGGCACAAAAACAGACACAGATCAATGGAATAGGATAGAGAACCCAGAAATAAACCCAGACTCTTATGGTCAATTAATCTACAACAAAGGAGGCAAGAATATACAATGGAGAAAAGACAATCTCTTCAAAAAGTGGTGCTGGGAAAACTGGATGGCTACTTGTAAAAGAATGATATTAGAACATTCTCTAACACCATATATAAAAATAAACTTTAAATGGATTAAAGACCTAATTGTAAGACTGGATACTGTAAAACTCCTAGAGGAAAACACAGGCAGAACACTCTTTGACATAAATTGCAACAATATTTTTTTGAATCCATCTCCTAAAGGAAATAAAAGCAAAAATAAACAAATGGGACCTAATTAAACTTAAAAGCTTTTGAACAGCAAAGGAAACAATCAACAAAATGAAAAGACAACTTACTGAATGGAAGAAAATATTTGCAAATGATATGACTGATAAGGGATTAATATCCAACATATGTAAACAGCTCAAACAACTCAACATCCAAAAAAAAAAAAACAGCCCAATTAAAATATGGGCAGAAGAACTGAATAGACATTTTTCCAAAGAGGAAATGCATATGGCCAACAGACATATGAAAAGATGCTCAACATCACTAATCATTAGGAAAATGCAAATCAAAACCAAAATGAGATACTACCTCACACCTGCCAGAATGGCTATCATCAAAAAGAACACAAATAACAAATATTGGCGAGGATGTGGAGAAAAGGGAACCCTTGTACACTGTTGGTGGGAATGTAAATTGGTGCAGCCACTGAGGAAAACAGTATGGAGGTTTCTGAAAAAAATAGAACTACCATATGACCCAGCAATTCCACTCCAGGGTATATACCTGAAAAAAACAAAAACACTAATTCAAAAAGATACATGCACCTTAATGGTCATAGCAGCACTATTTACAATTGCCAAGAAATGAAAGCAACCTAAGTATCCATCACGTAGGTTATTTGCAATAACATAGATGGACTTGGAGGGCATTATGCTAAGTGAAATAAGTCAGACAAAGACAAATACTGTATATCACTTATATTTGGAATCTAAAAAATACAACAAACTAGTGAATATAACAGAAAAGAAGCAGATTCACAGATATAGAGCACAAATTAGTGGTTACCAGTGGGAGGTGGGAGGGGCAATATAGGGAGGAAGTGGCAAGTACAAACTGTTGGGTGTAAGATAGGCAAGGATGTATTGTACAACATGAGGAATAAAGCCAATATTTTGTAATAACTGTAAATGGAAGGTAAAATTGTGCAAGAAATAAGAAATTTAAAAAGTAAAAAAAAAACCAAGTGAAATATAATATTGAAAAATAAAAACAAAAATTAACTAAAACAAAAAATACCAAACAAAAGGATAAAGGAGTCAAGAGGATCCCATCCTATAAATTAGTCCTATTTTTCTGGACTTACCCTCTATGAACATTTACTGGCCTAAAATAACTTTGTCATTTGTTCAACATATTGTGATCTTCCCAGGACAGATTGGGACCATAAGGAATTTTCTGGATACATAGATACATTCAAGTCCTTGGGGACTTTCTGATCACTCCAAGATCTTAGTTTCTTAATACAATTTTTTATTAACATTAACCAAGTACCTGATTTCAGGGTAGAGGCAGAAAAAGTGAATCTGGGACATCTTTTTGTGCCAGGAATTAAGGATGTGCTCAAAGTTTGATGTGGATATATCAAAAGGACAAGAAGTCAGCTCAAAAGGGCTTTCTTTGGCCATAATTGTTAAAATTTACAAAAGGAATAATGATTGGAATGGATTAAAGTTCATGGGTTTAAAAAGAATCCATTAGTCCTTATATAAAAATAGAAAGATAGATGATAGATGATAGATAGATAGATAGACAGATAGATAATGTCCTTGCACATGCAATGTGGAAGAGGTAAAGTAAATGTCATAAAAAATTTTTTTTGCAGTTTATCTGTACATTTTTTACGTCACTTTTCATTTTTTTTCACATCTTTATTGGAGTATAAATGCTTTACAATGTTGTGTTAGTTTATATTTTTTTGGTTACTTTTGTTTTTATTTTTTATTTCTTAACATCTTTATTGGAGTATAATTGCTTTACAATGGTGTCTTGGTTTCTGCTGTATAACAAAGTGAATCAGCTATACATATACATATATCCCCATATCCCTTCCTTCTTGCATCTCCCTCCTACCCTCCCTATCCCACCCTCCCAATCCCACCCCTCTAGGTTGTCACAAAGCACTGAGCTAATCTCCCTGTGCTATGCAGCTGCTTCCCACTAGCTATTTTACATGTGGTACTGTATATATGCCCATGCCACTCTCTCACTTCGTCCTAGCTTACCCTTCCCCCTCCCCATGTCCTCAAGTCCATTCTCTATGTCTGCATCTTTATTCCTGTCCTCCCCCTAGGTTCATCAGAACCATTTTTTAAACTTCTATATATATGTCTTAGCATACAGTATTTGCTTTTCTCTTTCTGACTTACTTCACTCTGTATGACAGACTCTAGGTCCATCAGCCTCACTACAAATAACTCAATTTCATTTCTAAGAATTTGTCCATTTCTTCCAGGTTGTCCATTTTATTGGCATATAGTTGTTTGTAGTAATCTCTCATGATACTTTGTATTTCTGCAGTGTCAGTTGTTACTTCTCCTTTTTCATTTCTAATTCTAGTGATTTGAGTCTTTTCCCTTTCTTTCTTGATGAGTGTGGCTAATGGTTTATCAATTTTGTTTATCTTCTAAAAGAACCAGCTTTTAGTTTTGTTGATCATTGCTATTGTTTCCTTCATTTCTTTTTCATTTATTTCTGACCTGATCTCTATGATTACTTTCCTTCTGCTAACTTTGGGGGTTTTTTGTTCTTCTTTCTCTAACTGCTTTAAGTGTAAGGTTAGGTGGTTTATTTGAGATTTTTCTTGTTTCTTAAAGAAGGATTGTATTGCTATAAACTTCCCTCTTAGAACTGCTTTTGCTGCATCCCATAGGTTTTGGGTGGTCGTGTTTTCATTGTCATTTGTTTCTAGGTATTTTTTTATCTCCTCTTTGATTTCTTCAGTGATCTCTTGGTTATTTAGTAGTGTATTGTTTAGCCTACATGTGTTTCTATTTTTTTCAGTTTTTTTTTTTCCTGTAATTGATATCTAGTCTTATAGCGTTGTGGTCAGAAGAGATACTTGATATGATTTCAATTTTCTTAAATTTACCAAGGCTTGATTTGTGACCCAAGATATGATCTATCCTGGAGAATGTGCCATGTGCACTTGAGAAGAAAGTGTATTCTGTTGTTTTTGGATGGAATGTCCTATAAATATCAATTAAGTCCATCTTGTTTAATGTGTCATTTAAAGCTTGTGTTTCCTTATTTATTTTCATTTTGGATGATCTGTCCATTGGTGAAAGTGGGGTGATAAAGTCCCCTACTGTTACTGTGTTACTGTTGATTTCCCCTTTTATGGCTGTTAGCATTTGCTTTATGTATTGAGGTGCTCCTATGTTGGGTGCATAATTATTTACAGTTGTTATATCTTCTTGGATTGATCCCTTGATCATTATGTAGTGTCCTTCTTTGTCTCTTGTACTAGTCTTTATTTTAAAGTCTATTTTTCCTGATATGAGAATTGTTACTCCAGCTTTCTTTTGATTTCCCTTTGCATGGAATATCTTTTTCCATCATCTCACTTTCAGTCTGTATGTATCCCTAGGTCTGAAGTGGGTCTCTGGTAGACAGCATATATACGGGTCCTGTTTTTGTATCCATTCAGCCAGTCTATGTCTTTTGGTTGGAGCATTTAATCTATTTACATTTAAGGTAATTCTCAATATGTATGTTCCTATAACCATTTTGTTAATTGTTTTGGGTTTATCATTGTAGGACTTTTGCTCCTCTTGTGTTTCCTGCCTAGAGAAGTTCCTTTAGCATTTCATGTAAAGCTACTTTGGGGGTGCTGAATTCTCTTAGTTTTTGCTTGCCTGTAAAGGTTTTAATTTCTCCATCGAATCTTAATGAGATCCTTGTTGGGTAGAGTAATCTTGGTTGTAGGTTTTTCCCTTTCATCACTTTACATATGTCCTGCCACACCCTTCTGGCTTGTAATGTTTCTGTTGAAAGATCAGCTGTTAACCTTATGGGGATTCCCTTGTATGTTATTTGTTGCTTTTCCCTTGCTGCTTTTAATATTTCTTCTTTGTATTTAATTTTTGATAGTTTGATTAACATGTGTCTTGGCGTGTTTCTCCTTGGCTTTATCCTGTATGGGACTCTCTGTGCTTCCTAGACTTGATTGACTATTTCCTTTCCCATATTAGGGAAGTTTTCAACTATAATCCTTCAAATATTTTCTCAGTCCCTTTCTTTTTCTCTTCTTCTTCTGGGACCCCTACAATTCGAATGTTGGTGCCTTTGATGTTGTCCCAGGGGTCTCTGAGACTGTCCTCAATTCTTTTCATTCTTTTTTCTTTATTCTGCTCTGTGGTAATTATTTCCATTATTTTACCTTCCAGGTCACTTCCCCCTTCTTCTGCCTCAGTTATTCTGCTACTGATTCCGTCTAGAGAATTTTTAATTTCATTTATTGTGTTGTTCATCATTGTTTGTTTGCTCTTTAGTTCTTCTAGGTCCTTGTTAAACGTTTCTTGTATTTTCTCTATTCTATTTCCAAGATTTTGGATCATCTTTACTATCATTACTCTGAATTCTTTTTCAGGTAGATTGCCTATTTCCTCTTCATTTGTTTGGTCTGGTGGGGTTTTACCTTGCTCCTTCATCTGCTGCATATTTCTCTGTCTTCCCATTTTGCTTAACTTACTGTGTTTGGGGTCTCCTTTCCACAGGCTGCAGGTTCATAGTTCCCGTTGTTTTTGGTGTCTGCCTCCAGTGGGTAAGGTTGGTTCAGTGGGTTGTGTAGGCTTCCTAGTGGAGGGGACTGGTGCCTGTGTTCTGGTGGTTGAGGCTGGATCTTGTCATTCTGGTGGGCAGGAGCACTTCTGGTGGTGTGTTTTGGGGTGTCTGTGAACTTAATATGATTTTAGGCAGCCTCTCTGCTAATGGGTGGGGTTGTGTTCCTATCTTGTTAGTTGTCTGGCATAGGGTGTCCAGCACTGGAGCTTGCAGGTCGTTGAGTGGAGCTGGGTCTTAGCTTTGAGACAGAGATCTTTGGGAGAGCTCTCGCCTATTGACATTATGAGGGGCCGGGAGGTCTCTGGTGGACCAATGTCCTGAACTCGGCTCTCCCACCTCAGAGGCTCAGGCTTGACACCTGCCTGGAGCACCAAGACCCTGTTTGCCACATGGCTTGGAAGAAAAGGAAGAAAAGGAAAAAAAAGAAAGAAACAAAATAAAATAAAGTTATTAAAATAAAAAATTAAAAAATATTATTAAAATTAAAAAGTAATTAAAAATAAAAAAAGAAGAAGAGAGCAACCAAACCAATAAACAAACCTACCAATGATAACAAGCACTAAAAACTACACTAAAAAACAGGGACAGAAAGAACCCTAGGACAAATGGTAAAAGCAAAGCTATACAGACAAAATCACACAAAGAAGCATACACATAAACACTTACAAAAAGAGAAAAAGGAAAAAAAAAATATTTTTTTAAAGGAAGAGAGCAACCAAATTAGTAAACAAATCTAACAATGATAATAAGCTCTAAATACTAAACCAAAATAAACATAAAACTAGAAAAAAATAGACATAGAAAGCAAACACCAAGTCTACAGTTGCTCCCAAAGTCCACCACCTCAGTTTTGAGATGATTCGTTGTTTATTCAGGTATTCCACAGATGCAGGGTACATCAAGTTGATTGTGGAGATTTAATCCGCTGCTCCTGAGGCTGCATGGGAAATTTCCCTTTCTCTTCTTTGTTCGCACAGCTCCTGGGGTTCAGCTTTGGGTTTGGCCCCACCTCTGCATGTAGGTCGCCCTCTGGCGTCTGTTCTTCACCCAGACAGGAGGGGGTTGAAGGAGTGGCTGATTTGGGGGCTCTGGCTCACTCAGGCTTGGGGGAGGGAGGGGTACGGAATGCGGGGTGAGCCTGCGGCGGCAGAGGCCAGCCTGACGCTGCAACAGCCTGAGGCACATGTGTTCTCCCAGGGAAGTTGTCCCTGGATCATGGGACCCTGGCAGTGGTGGGCTGCACAGGCTCCTGGGAGGGGAGGTGTGGATAGTGACCTGTGCTTGCACACAGGGTTCTTGGTGGCTGCAGCAGCAGCATTAGCATTTCATGCCCATCTCTGGTGTCCATGCTGATAGCCGTGGCTTGTGCCCATCTCTGGAACTCATTTAGGCTATGCTCTGAATCCCCTCTCCTTGCGCACCCCGAAACAATGGTCTCTTGACTCTTAGGCAGTTCCAAACGTTTTCCTGGACTCCCTCCTGTCTAGCTGTGGTGCACTAGCCCCCTTCAGGCTGTGTTTACACAGCCAACCCTAGTTCTCTCCCTGGGATCTAAACTCCGAAGCCTGAGCCTCAGGTCCCAGCCCCCACCTGCCCCAGCGGGTGAGCAGATAAGCCTCTCAGGCTGGTGAGTGCTGGTTGGCACTGATCCTCTGTGCGGGAATCTCTCCGCTTTGCCCTCTGCACCCCTGTTGCTGTGCTCTCCTCTGTGGCTCCAAAGCTTCCCCCCACCCACACCCCATCTCCGCCAGTGAAGGGGCTTCCTAGTGTGTGGAAACTTTTCCTCCTTCACAGCTCCCTCCCAGAGGTGCAGGTCCCATCCCTATTCTTTTGACTCCATTTTTCCTTTTTTCTTTTGCCCTACCCAGGTATGTGGGGAGTTTCTTGCCTTTCGGGAAGTCTGAGGTCTTCTGCTAGTGTTCAGTAGGTGTCCTGTAGGAGTTGTTCCACATGTAGATGTATTAATGGTGTATTTGTGGGTAGGAAGGTGATCTACATGTCTTACTCCTCCACCATCTTGAAGGTCCTCTTGTGTTGGTTTCTGCTGTATAACAAAGTGAATCAGCTATATGTATACATATATCCCCTCCCTCTTGAGCCTCCCTCTCACCCTCCCTATCCCATCCCTCTAGGTTGTCACAAAGCACTGAACTAATCTCCCTGTGCTATGCAGCAGCTTCCCACTAGCCATCCATTTTACATTTGGTAGTGTATATACGTCAATGCTACCCTCTCACTTCATCCCAGCTTCCCTTTCCCCACCATGCCCTCAAGTCTGTTCTCTATGTCTATGTCTTTATTCCTGCCCTGCCACTAGGTTCATCAGTACTGCTTTTTTAGGTATTTTTTTTTTCTCTTTCTGACTTACTTCACTCTGTATGACAGATTGTACGTCCATCCACCTCACTACAAATAACTGTTTCATTCCTTTTTATGGCTGAGAATTATTCCATTGTATATATGTGCCACATCTTCTTTATCCAGTCATCTGTTGATGGACATTTAAGTTGCTTCCATGTCCTGGCTATTGTAAATAGTGCTGCAATGAACATTGTGGTACATGACTCTTTTTGAATTATGGCTTTCTCAGGGTATATGCCCAGTAGTGGGATTGCTGGGTCACATGGTAGGTCTATTTTTAGTTTTTTAAGGAACCTCTATACTGTTCTCCATAGTGGCTGTGTGAATTTACATTCCCACCAACAGTGCAAGAGGGTTCCCTTTTCTCCACACCCGCTCCAGCATTTATTGTTTGTAGATTTTTTGATGATGGCCATTCTGACCGGTCTAAGGTAAAACCTCATTGTGGTTTTGATTTGCATTTCTCTAATGATTAGTGATGTTGAGCATCTTTTCATGCATTTGTTGGCCATCTGTATGTCTTCTTTGGAGAAATGTCTATTTAGGTCTTCCACCCATTTTTGGACTGGGTGGTTTGTTTTTGTGACATTGATTTGCATGAGCTGCTTGTATATTTTGGAGATTAATCCTTTGTCAGTTTTTTCATTTGCAAATATTTTCTCCCATTCTGAGGGTTGTCTTTTCGTCTTGTTTATGGTTTCCTTTGCTGTGCAAAAGCTTTTAAGTTTCATTAGGTCCCATTTGTTTATTTTTGTTTTTATTTCCCTTACTCTAGGAGGTGGGTCAAAAAGGATCTTGCTGTGATTTATGTCATAGAGTGTTCTGCCTATGTTTTCCTCTAAGAGTTTTATAGTGTCTGGCCTTACATTTAGGTCTTTAATCCATTTTGAGTTTATTTTTGTGTATGGTGTTAGGGAGTCTTCTAATTTCATTCTTTTACATGTAGTTGTCCAGTTTTCCCAGCACCACTTATTGAAGAGGATGTCTTTTCTCCATTGTATATTCTTTCCTCCTTTATCAAAGATAAGGTGACCATATGTGCATGGATTTATCTCTGGGCTTTCTATCCTTTTCCATTGATCTGTATTTCTGTGTTTGTGCCAGTACCAGTCTTAATTAATGTAGCTCTGTAGTATAGTCTGAAGTCAGGGAACCTGATTCCTCCAACTCTGTTTTTCTTTCTCAAGATTGCTTTGGCTATTCGGGATCTTTTGTGTTTCCATACAAATTGTAAAATTTTTTGTTCTAGTTCTGTGAAAAATGCCAGTGGTAGTTTGACAGGGATTGCATTGAACCTGTAGATTGCTTTGGGAAGTATAGTCATTTTCACAGTATTGATTCTTCCAATCCAGGAGCATGCTATATCTCTCCATCTCTTTATGTTATCTTTGATTTCTTTCATCAGTGTTTTATAGTTTCCTGAGTATGGGACATTTGCCTCCTTAGGTAGGTTTATTCCTGGGTATTTTATTCTTTTTGTTGCGATGGTAAATGGGATTGTTTCCTTAACTTCTCTTTCTGATCTTTCGTTGTTAATGCATAGGAATGCCAAGAGACTTCTGTGCATTAATTTTGTATCCTGCAACCTTACCAAATTCATTGATTATTTCTAATAGTTTTCTGGGGGCATCTTCAGGATTTTCTATGTATAGTATCATGTCATCAGCAAACAGTGACAGCGTTACTTCTTTTCCAATTTGTATTCCTTTTATTTCTTATTCTTCTCTGATTGCTGTGGCTAGGACTTCCAATACTTTGTTGAATAATAGTGGTGAGAGTGGACATCCTTGTCTTGTTCCTGATCTTAGAGGAAATGCTTTCACTTTTTCACCATTGAGAATGATGTTTGTTGTGAGTTTGTTGTATATGGATTGTATTACATTGAGGTAGGTTCCCTCTATGCCCACTTTCAGGAGAGTTTTTATCATATTTGTGTGTTGAATTTTGTCAAAAGCTTTTTCTGCATCTATTGAAATGATCATATGGTTTTTATTCTTTAATTTGTTAATATGGTGTATCACATTGATTGTTTTGCGTATATTGAAGAATCCTTGCATCCCTGGGATAAATCCCACTTGTTCATGGTGCATGATCTTTTTAATGTGTTGTTAGATTCTGTTTGCTAGTATTTTGTTGAAGACTTTTGCGTCTATGTTCATCAGTGATATTGGTCTATAATATTCTTTTTTTGTGATATCTTTGTCTGCTTTTGGTATCAGGGTGATGGTGGCCTTGTAGAACGAGTTTGGGAGTGTTCCTCCCTCTGCATTTTTTCGGAAGAGTTTGAGAAGGATAGGTGTTAACTCTTCTCTAAATGTTTGATAGAATTCACCTGTGAAGCCATCTGGTCCTGGACTTTTGTTTGTTGGAAGATTTTTAATCACAGTTCCAATTTCATTACTTGTGATTGGTCTGTTCATATTGTCTATTTCTTCCTGGTTCAGTCTTGGAAGGTTATACCTTTCTAAGAATTTGTCCATTTCTTCCAGGTTGCCCATTTTATTGGCATAGAGTTGATTGTAGTAGTCTCTTATGATGTTTTGTATTTCTGCGGTGTCAATTGTAATCTCTCCTTTTTCATTTCTAATTTTATTGATTTGCAACCTCTCCCTTTTTTTCTTGATGAGTCTGGCTAAAGGTTTATCAATTTTGTTTATCTTCTCAAAGAACCAGCTTTTAGTTTTATCGATATTTGCTATTGTTTTCTTTGTTTCTATTTCATTTATTTCTGCCCTGATCTTTATGATTTCTTTCCTTCTACTAATTGTGGGTTTTCTTTGCTCTTCTTTTTCTAGTTGCTTTAGGTATAAGGTTAGATTGTTTATTGATCTTTTTCTTGTTTATTGAGGTGACCTTGAATTGTTATGAACTTCCCTCTTAGAACTGCTTTTGCTGCGTCCCACAGGTTTTGGATCGTCGTGTTTGCATTGTCATTTGTTTCTAGGTTTTTTTTGATTTCCTCTTTGATTTCTACAGTGATCTCAATAATGTAACATAACATACATGCTAAAATAGAATTTTAAATTTTTAGGAGGAGAAGGTTTATTTTTATTTCAAAAATCCTAATGTTTTTCTTACCCAATAAACTATTTGGCCCAATCCCTGGGACCCCATTAAGGTACCACCTTTCAGGAGAAGATGTGCCCTGTAAAGTCATGAGTAGGAATATTCTTAGAAGGGGTCTGGACACTTACTGCTGGGAAGCTAGGGGAATCCAGCAAGCCTGATTAGTCCTGGAAGGGCTATGAAGAAATAAAGGAAAAGATGCAGAAGAATAGATAAAAGTAAAGAGAAAGAGTAAGCAAGGAAGGTCAGATGGCTCTGTTCAAGAGTCGAGGGCTGTAAAACGCAGACTGCTGGAAAAAGCAGATGGCAATGATGGCAGTTGGTCTTATCCCCCTTAACATATGCTCCAGGAGGGCAGGCTCACTATCCTATGCAATGCAGTGCCTAGCAGAGTGCCCAGCACATAGTTGGCCTTCAGTAAGCATTTGCTGAATGAATGAAGGGCTGGCTGGCTGGCTGGCGGGCTGGATGGATGGACAGATGAACAAAGAAACCTCGGTAACAGTACGAAGACTGCTAAGAGTAGCTTTTAGCCCTGGTTCTGATAATGCTCACTGTGCAACCTTGAGTCAGTCACACTTTATCTCTGGCTCTCAGTGTTCTCATCTCGAATATTAGGAGTTAAATCAGATCTCTGCTTTTCTATGACATTCTAGGATTTGGTGACTATGTACTCTGGCCCAGAAGGGGAGAAATGCCTCTGAGCCTTCCAATAAGCCAAATCCTTGTACACAAGCCAGGTTGTTTTAGAAAAAACTCGTAAGCCCTGACTCAGAGCCTGTTTTCCTTTAACACAGAGGTTTTATATTGAATTGGAAGATACTTAGAACTACCAGCTTATCTATGCTGTTTCCAGTTGAGCAAACTGAGGCTTAAATAGATTAGATAATACAGAGTTGGATCTGGATTCATATGAGAAATAGGTCTGTCCCCAAAATGGCTAGAATGAATAATATATTGTCATTTTATGTGACAAGTTCCATTTAATCAGAAAATATATATATATTCCTGGTTATCTGGTTCCCCAGCCTACAGTGACTTCGAAGTGGCCAACTAATAAGAGAGTGAAGGGATTGCTGGAGCCAGGCCTACAGAGAGCAGTAAGCAGAAACCACTGACAGCAGATGATTAGGGAGGCAGGTGGGAACTCACATGAGATGAGAGCCTGCAAGTGCCAGGTTCAGAACTAACCCCTTTAGGCAACTGTCTCATGTAATTCTCACGACGTGGGGATGAGAGAACCCCTATTTTACAGCCAAGACTGATGTTCAAAGGGGTTATTAACTATTTAAGCCAATGTCCATAAGCTGGTAAGTGAGAGAAATCATTGCACAGTATTCAATGGTACAGGATTCAGAGCTTCTCAATCCTGGCTGTCATCCAAAGAGCTTTTAGAAAACACTGCTGCCCAGGCACCATCTCTAGATTTTCTGATTTAAGTCCTTTGTGGTGGGGTCTGGATGTCAGCATGGTTTTGAAAGCCCCCAGGTGATTCTGACCTACATCCAGGATTGAGAACAGCCCTGCCTTCAGGGGAAACTCAGCCACTCATTAGCTGAGTCACTTTGAAGAACTTAATGTCTATGAATCTCAGTTTCTCCAACTGTAAAATGGAGATAGGTGATGGCTTCAACCTGTTATTGGTATTATATGTAATATTTGCACCACGCTTAACACACAGCCTGCCATAAGGAAAATGCTCAATAATTGTCAGCTGTTATTAACATTAGGAACAGTCTTTCCATAATCAAGATGAAGATCCAGAATCATTATGAAAAATGTTTACCTGTGATATTATTAAGAAGCTAGGGACGTAGACCATACATCATAGCATCATTAAATTGGAAGATACTTGGAATCACCAAATTTTCTTATCTACTCTCTTTCCAGTTGAGCAAACAACCTAATCAGAGATGATATGAGCTTGGCATCAACTAAAATATCTTTATTCTCATTTATATTTAATGAGAGCACTGAAGCTTGAACATGCAACGATCTTAAGCAAGCCCCCGTAAGAGATGACTTCAGATCCACAACTCTTTAAAATATTCATTGAAATAGGATTCCTCGGGCCATTTTTTTTGCCAGAACTAATTAAAATCTTAGAGCTGAGGTTTCTTTATTTGTAAAAGAAGAATAATACTTTCTGCCTTACCTACTTTCATAATTTTTTTAAAATGAGGATCAAAAAAAAGGAGGATGGAAAAACATTTCATTTCAACAGGTTTTTATTCTTTTGCATTATCAGGAGTTGTTTTAGCCTGAATTTGTGTTCCTAGATCAGATTAATTATTTGTTCATAGGCTTTGAGAGCCTCTGTCCAATGAATCATTCTGTGACTCAGCAGCGGGGGTCAAGTTCGAGAAGTTAATATCTTATTTTAACTTTGAGGATGCAGGCAGAAAACTCTGATAGTGAAGGATATTTCAGGAGAGAAATCTTGCAACTAACAAATGCTCTCTTCTCCTCAGGGCCTATCAACAAACTGGTGGAATTACTGGCACTTCCAACATCATGTAAAACCAAACATCTACCCCAAAGACCCAGACATTGATATAGGTCCACTTTTTGTTATTGGAGATTCGCAACCTGTCAAGGTACGTTTAAAAATCCTGGGCACTGGAGAATTTTCCTGGAAGCGGTTCTTGGAAAGGTCTACAACCTTGTCTTGGGGAGATCAGGCTGGAGGTTCCCATTCAAGCTTGTTTTCAGAGCATCTCTTCTTTTAAGTCCAGGATATAGATTTGAAATAACTGCATATGGGGTTGTAAGAGTAGAAGAAGATGTGGAGTGCATGACTCCATGACCTTAAAGGTCACTCAGTCCAACTCACTCACTCATAGAAGACACGCCGGTACATTCAACGAGTGCTAAATCACAAACATCTAAATATCTAGTTATGTCAACTAACTCTAGCTCTGTTAGAAGAAACTAAGGTGTTATTTTTAATTCAGGTTCATTTTGGTTCATTTATACACGAACCACAGCTCAAATGCCTCGTAAGACACTTAGTGATGTCTTACCTCTAATTCAGACTTCTTAAGCCATAGAAAAAGGAAGGGAAAACTCCAGAATGTCTCAGCTATTGACTTTTTTTAAACCTCAACTTAAAATCATCACGTAAAGGATTATTGCCAAGTTTTTTAGAAGGGAGTCTTCTTTCAACATAGGTGGTATAAGGATAACCACAGAAAGGTATATCTCCTCAAGGGGAAATGATGGATCCTGAAGAGTCAGGTGCTTAGGAAGAGGCTGCTACCTCCTTCTGGAAGAACTTTAGGAGTTTAAAAAAAAAAGAATGTAGCTTTGTCAGTTGCTGCCTGCACTTTGTGGTACATAAACCAAAATTACACAACTTTCTGAAAATAGATTTTCCCAGTTTTGGAAGACTCAACTTTCTCCAGTTAGGAAACAAATTCTCTTGCCTATATATATATATTTTTTTTTTCGCTATTCATTTATTTATTTATTTAGGCTGTGTTGGGTCTTCGTTTCTGTGCGAGGGCTTTCTCTAGTTGTGGCGAGCGGGGGCCACTCTTCATCGCGGTGCACGGGCCTCTCACTGTCGCGGCCTCTCTTGTTGCGGAGCACAAGCTCCAGACGCGCAGGCTCAGTAGTTGTGGCTCACGGGCCTAGTTGCTCTGCGGCATGTGGGATCTTCCCAAACCAGGGCTCGAACCCGTGTCCCCTGCATTGGCAGGCAGATTCTCAACCACTGCGCCACCAGGGAAGCCCCTCTTGCCTATATTTAAAGAACAAGAAATCCTTGACTGTAGTCTTGAATCAGTTGCTGTTGACAATGGCTCCACAAACAAGTTAGACCTCTCTGATGTTTGTGGACTCCTAGGCTCATCACTAAACTTATGACATTTTGATTTCTCTAATCTTCCCACCCCACAGTAATGGCGATTTGTCTCAGTGGAGTTCAAGAGGTAGCCTGACCCCCTCCAGAAGTGTCTTCTTTAGAACTATATCCAGTACACATGCCGCTTCTTCACAGATGATGGAGGTCACCTCTCCAAGTTTTACAGCTACTCTTTTGAGACATATCCCTAGAACCTTAGGCTTCTGTATACTATAGTTTCAAAGCGACTGTACAAGACATTACTTAAAATTATTTAAACTCTAAAATTCAGTTGTTTTGCATCAAAAATTGTTCTGATAAGCCCTAAACGTTTCTGTTCTTCCCATTTTACTGTCAATCCTTCTACCACTTTCTTCAAACATTCATTCCTTCGACAAGCATTAATTAAATCTATGTGCCAGGTCTGTGCTCATATTTTGGAAAAGTTAGAATTCTCCTTTGGAGTGATACTCAAAACCAATCCTTCACCTATGTTTGCCAGCTCTCAAAAATTTCCCACCCACCCCCTCTTCCATGTTTCCTACTACTTAAATATCTAGAAGCTTGGGAGTAACTGCAAATAACTATTATTACTTTATCACTAGGACATTTCTTTTTATTTATGACAGTAAGAGAAGGAAGGATCAAATCTACTATCCAAATAAGAGAAGAAATCTATATGTAGAAGGGAAGGTATCAAAAGAATGGGAAAAACAAAAATCAAACACTGCCCATAGTGTTGTAACTCAGTGGGTACATAGTAAAACTATAGAGGAGATGTGAATTATCATTCATTCATTCATTCCTTCAATTAAACATTTATTAATTGTCTGCTAGGTAATGGAGATATACTATTACTTCTATGCCTCCTCTCAGGATATGTGTGGTCTTTGTGCATTCGGCATAGACTAAATTAACTAAAAAGACCCCTAGAAAATGACTCAAATTCCCAGTAGCAAGATTATATATAATATCATTATGCCTTAAAAATAGTCAATCACAGCATGAGATCCATGATGGAAACACAAAGGAGGAAAGATGAAGCAGATACTAGGGGTCATGCCTGTATCTTTTATCACTTGACCATTCAGTAAATATCTGTTGAATGGATGAATGGAGATGGAGACTGAGCTTCAAGCAGAATACTAAACACGTAGGTTGAAAAAGAGCTCGGAAAACTTATCAGAAATATTTCTTTTTAATCATCATTCCAATCCACATAAGGACAAAAATTTCAAAATGGCTTCCACGGGCATAATAAAAGTAATAAAAGATCACAATCCCCGCAGTCAAATGGAACAAACCACGCAAGCAAGAACTGCCCATATTTAAATAAAGCCAAAAGACACCACAGTATCTCCTCCCACTCCAGTTCTGGTTCTTCTGGTGCCTCAAGTTTGACAGTCAATGAATTCTGACCAGATGGCTCTTTCTATAGAGATTTTACAAACACACACACACACCTCACACACACACACACGACCTTGAGTATAATGACGAGAAGTTTATATTGTCTCTTATTTGAGTTTTATTCTCTCTTCATTCAGTATGGCAAGAAGAAAATCAAATACATCGACTACAAGAAGGAGCACCTGTACTTCTACATGTGTGAGTCACCTGGGAGCCACATTCCTTATCATCCCATTTCCCCGAAGCAAACAGTTGTCAAGCCAAAAGCCATGACTGAAATCTTCCCACAGAGAGATCAGTTCATGTCTTATTGTGACCGAGAAAAAGCAGCATGTTTTATTTCATACTTACTAGGGTGAAAATCTGAAAAGGAAAACAGGAAAGCAAATAGGCATTCTTAACGGGCATCTCATCACTCTGGGTACTGGGCAGGGAAGGAGATGCTGTAAGAAGGATGGGAGGCAGGATGCCCATCAAGGGGTCTGGCATCTGGGACTCTCATCCTGGAAAGACTAAATACCTCTCAAGAAGAAAAGGATGGTGGTATTTGGGTAGGGAGGAGAGATAGGAAAACAATGCTCAAGCACTGACAATAGGATGCCAGAAAAAGTAGAGTCTCATGAATAAAAGTCACCTATAGAGTTTCTGTGTGGAAGAAAGCTAGCTGTTCCCATGGCTTACATACAGTTGTAGAAGATATTTTAGTGGATATATATATGAAACAAGTAAAACAGGTCTGAATGGGGGTCTAGGCTTAAGAGAAACTAGGGTAGCTGAATAATGCTAATACCAATAAAAAAGCATCAGAAGGAAAAATGCTTTGCTCTTAACCAAGTCAAACTCATGATAGCTCACAAAGAAAGGTTTAGTGGGATCCCAAAATACGCTTATCTAAAATATGCTTATACATTTGGAAAATAAAACCTTTGGAAAGGTTCCAAACATTTCTATAGATCAGTGGTTCTCACCTAGGAGCAATGTTGCTCTCAATGGGATATTTGACAAAGTCTAGATACATTTTTGGTTATCACAACAAAGGGGCATGGATGGTACTGGCATCCAGGGGGCAGAAGCCAGGGATGCTATGAAATATCTTACAATTCTCAGGACATTTATCTGGCCCTAAAATGCCAACAGTGTTAAGACTGAGAAACCCTGTTGCAGATGATCTGATTTGCCCAAATGTTGGCCACCAGTGGTCATCTGTAACACGCCTGACCAGGATGGCCTGTGGGCCCATTTTCTGAGATATGGGGATCAATTACCACTGCTGCCCTTCCACTGCTAGAATTCTGCAAACCGATCCTAAGGCAGTCCTTCTCTTGCATGACCAAAATGAGGAATGAGGACATTGGTGTCCCATTCTGAAAGGTAACCGATCCCCAGCCCAGATAAATGTATATTCACATAAGAAAAAGCTGTTGGAGTTTCTTTTCTGAACTCTCCTCCCCTGTCTGTAGTGCTACAGTACACCCTTAGCTTCATTCATTAGAATGAATGAATGGTGTAGATTCACTGCAGAATCCAGATTACAAACCACACTATCCTCAGGAGCTGTTTCATTGTGTCCTTTCCCTTCAAATGCCTTCAACTTAGTATCTCAGGTACAAGTGAGTCATGCTCAAACTGTCAAAGAGAAACTGGGTTGGACGTTTGGTAAAAGTGGCAAGACAGATTTGATTCAGGTTTCCGTAGTAGGGGAAAGGGACTTCAGTATAAACTGACCTTAACTCTGCTGAAACAAAAGTGGGAGACTTCTTAAACACTGGGACATGCTAAAGGAAATTACTGAAAGAGGTTAAAGTGAGAGGAAGCTGGTCATGGGCCATGTGTGTCTGCTAACTGGTGCTTATCAAAGTCAGGCTCCTACCCTCCCAGAGACTGGGGTACAGGGCCCAATTCTCAATGATTACACTTCAAAGGGACGACTCCCAGGTCCTTGAGAAAGACATCTCTGGGTTAGGGAAGATCCATCTCAAAGGGACAGAGAAAGGACTTTATAATTGTAAGTTTTCTAATAAATGATCTAAGAAAACAGAGATCAGAGGCCTATAGTCAGGTTTTGGCTTGAACAAACAGGAAGTTCTTTGGATAGACTTGAACTTTCTCAGGCAGGAACTTTAAGGGGGCTGGGGTCATCCCAGGGGCATGGCCTTGAGCTATTCTTAGAAACTATGCTAGCATTTGTGCAAGTCCCTTAGTATGTAGGGTGGACAAGATCATTTGTGCTGACAGTTTGCGGAGTTTGAATGTTTACGGGCCCACTTTGAAGCCTAGTCAAGAAAGGGGCTCAGAGGATCTGACTAAAGTTTGGTCAAGGAGAGAGTTGTCAAAATCCAAAGGGTCTCCATAAGACTCTTACATGCTCCAGGCAGCCTCACTGGTCCTGGGGGAAAAGCAGGTAAATAACTATGTGGCCAGGAACTGAGTACACCTGCTCTATTTCTGCCACCTCGACATATTGTGATAGGGCCCAGTGCTAAGGATCGTGAAGGACTGAAGGATTCCATGGACCTTGAGAAAACTTGAAAGCTCACAGCAGAAGCCCTTCCAGGATGCCTTCATCAAGAATGACTCAAATCTTCAAAGCTTCCCTAGTCTCCTGAAGGGAGCTGGAACCAAAGTCCTGGTTCAGCCTCAGAGACTCTGAAGCCCAGTGGAGTCCAGGATGTGGTCGTGGATCTCCACCTTGCATCCCTTCTCAGGGGTTAACATTCCAGGGGTGGCATGTTAAGGAGATCGACCCCTGCTGGCTTCCAAGGGAATCACATTCTGTTCATTTGTTCACCATCTTTTTAAAAATTGTTTTTCAGTTGGGCTCCCCCTCCTCATGCCTGTGTATTTCAATGGGCAATCCATGCAAGTGATGTACCTCCAAAGGTATTGGGAGGTGAGTAACTTGTCTCCTTCTCTAAAACTAGACCAGGCTGGTAGAAAAGGGGAAATGAAAATGCTTGGTCCCTTCCAGATGTAGCTTCCTTGAGTAATAGGATATAAGATTTAGCCAGTTTTATTTCCAAGAGCCTAACTTTCAAGCACTTCTTTCTGCAGGACATTGCCTGGGTCAGCAGCTTTTACATCCGCTATTTCATCATATTTGGCCCTTTCTATGGAATCTTCGGAACCATGGTGCTCATATACTTAGTCAAGTAAGAAAGCAAGAATAGTCTCTTATTCTCATTACCTAGATGGCCCTTTACCTTCCTTATCTGAGCTATTTATGATTAGCAATGATTAGCAGATTATGACACCATGCCCCGTTCTCTCGTAACTGAGATGTTTCCAAGAAAATGTGGGAAAAAATAGCTGAAATAGGTGAATAAGAAGAGTTCCTTGGAAAATGAATTTGCCCAAACTTGCCTTTTTTTCCGCTTGCTTAATTCCCCATTGCAGTACAGTCATCCCTCAGTATCTGTGGGGGATTTGTTTCTGGATCCACCACAGTTGCCAAAATCCAGAGATATTCAAGTCCCAGAGTCAGCTATCCGTATCTGTGGTTCCGCATCTGTGGATTCAACCAACTGCAGATCATGCAGTATTGTACGTATTTACTGAAAAATATCCACATTTAAGTGGGCATGCATGTTGCTCAAAGGTCAACTGTGTTCCATCGATCCCCAAGTCCTTAAAAATTGTAATCCAACTAGACATCATAACTTTTGCCAAAGATAAGGGAAGGACAGGATTTTTTTAAGTTATTTTATGACTAGAGATTTTCCCAAAGCCCAAATGACTTCAGACTGAAAAACCCTCTCCAAATCCCCAATTTATTCCTCCCTCATTCTTTCACATTATTATTCTAAATCCTACATAACAATAAAAATAATGGTAGCTACTATGCATCAGGCAATTTGCTAAAGGATTTACATGCATTATCTTATTTGATGTGATTATACTTACAAAACCCTGTAATGTAGATAGTATCAGCTTCATTTTTCTTTCTTTTATATATTTTCAAATCTTTTACTTTAATGATGACCAATGATGTATTCATAATTATACATATTTCAGAAAACCAAGGTTGTGTGTAACAAGAAATGTTGGGTGTTTCTTTGTTTGTTTCCAAGGGCTAAGTGGGGACTCCGGAGTCAGACTTGTCTGTGTTCCAGGCTCTACCACATGTTAGCTGTATGACCTTAGTTAATTTCTCTACACTTTGGCTTTCACATTTGTAAAGTGGGGCTAGTGACAGTACCTACAACATACGATTGTCATGAGCATTAATGGGACAGTAAGAAAGATCATAAAGGAAGCCTCAATAAATGTTAACTGTTACATTATTATCATTATCATTATAGTATTATTATTACTATTAGTCACTAAGTATAATGTTTCTATGTTTCTTTTGCATTGGAACAATAGAGCATGCTTATAATTAACTAATAAGTTCACTGTTATCTGTCGTGGTTTATCTGTTGATCTGGTTCTTGGAGAAGTTAGTCATGCTCTTCTGTTTCTTCAGGTATAGTGTGGTAGAAATTCTACTGCTCCTTATTTTGTCTTTAATTGTCTTTCTTCTTTGTGCTTCACCTATCAGTTGCTTTGACATTGGTGAATATGATGTCAAAGCTTATGCATTTCAATATGTCTGTTTTTGACTTTACAGCTTCATTTTTCTGATAAGAGAGCTGAAGCTCAGAGAAATTAAATCACTTGCTGAAGGTTATAGAGCAAATAAGGGCCAGTGGCAGTGCCAGATCAGAACTTGAACCCAGCTCTATCTGATGACAAAGTCCAAGCTGTTAATCACTTTGCATACACCCTTAAAGTTACCTAGGTATCTTTTGAGCCTTGCACCAATGCCAGAGCAAGCTTTGGGGGCACATTAGGCTGCAAGGCAGGTCATGTGACTGAATGCTTAGTGTGTCATCTCTAGATGTAAAAGGTCTCCAAAGACTGTCATACAGAGTGAAGTCAGAAAGAGAAAAACAAATATCGTATATTAACACATATATGTGGAATCCAGAAAAATGGTATAGATGATCTTATTTGCAAAGCAGAAGCAGAGACACAGACGTAGAGAACAAACGTATGGCTACCAAGGGGGAAAGTGGGGGGGGGGGGCAGGAGGAATTGGGAGATTGGGATTGACATATATACACTATTGATACTGTGTATAAAATAGATAACTAATGAGAACCTACTGTATAGCACAGGGAACTCTACTCGATGCTCTGTGGTGACCTAAATGGGAAGGAAATCCAAAAAAGAGGGGATATATGTATACATACAGCTGACTCACTTTGCTGTACAGTAGAAATTAACACAACATTGTAAAGCAACTCTACTCCAATAAAAATTAATTTTAAAATAAAAGAAGAAAACAAATAACCACCATATTATTGGAACCTTTGAGTCCCTGCCATTTCCTTTAATGCTCAGCCAGATCTGCCAGTGGTTGGAACTGAAAGTCGCCAAGGAGTGACACTTCCTCCTTCTATTCTCTGAAAGGTTTCTTGAAAGTCCCTGGATTGCATATGTTACCCAGATGAGCCACATACCAATGAAAATGAGCAGAGAGGAGAACAAGGACTGGCTTAGCACTCAGGTAATCATAGAGTTCCTGGGAAAGCATCATCAAAGCACCCTGATTTACAGTCTGCTTATGTCAAACAATAATAATTCATACTTATTGAATGCTTGCCAGGGGCCAAGCACTGTCAACTGCTTTGCATGTAACTACATGAGATACATGCTATATTCCCACTTTATAGATGATAAAATTGAGGCATGAAGACTTTGAGTAACTTGCATAAGACCACACAGCTAATAAGTGGTAGAAGCAGGTTTTAAACTTAGGCAGTTCGATTTCAGAGCTTTTGCTCCAAACCAAGGGTTAGTAAAGTATAGTCCAAGGGCGAAATCCAGCCCACTCTCTGTTTTTATAAATAAAGTTTTATTGGAACACAGCCATGCTCACACGTTTACATATTATCTATGACAGCTTTCATGCTACAACAGCAGAACTGAGTAGCTGTGATGGAGAAATAAAATATTTACTGTCTGGCACTTCATAGAAAAGGTTTGCTGACCCCTGCCCAACATGAAACAGGCTTTCAATGAATCTGAGACTCCTAGAATTAGAGAATGAATTTTATGGCCTGGAAGGACCCTGGAATCCACCTCATTTCATTGTATAGATAAAGAGGCCCAGAGAGGAAACATGGCATGCTCTGCAAGCATGCTGTTAACGATTTACAGAATTGTGACCCATGCAGAATACACCTGCCTCCTAAGCCTTCCACTGGCTGTGCCACGATTAACTGGAGAATCCAGTCATTATACTGCTTCCTTCTCCAAGCTCATTCTCAGATTCAGTGGACCTTCCACAGAGTAGTGGTTCTCAAACTTCTTGGTCACAGAACGACTTTACACTCTTAAAAGTAATTGAGAACCTCAAAGAGCTTTTGTTTACAGAGGTTATATCCACTGATATTTACTGTATTTGAAATTAATACTGAGAGTTTAAAAATATTTATTAATTAATTTTAAAATAATAAGAATAAAGCCAATGCATATTAACATCAGAGTGACGATGTCATCCCATGTTTAGTAGCCTCTGGAAAAACGCATTCTATAAGCATGAGAGAATGAGAATGAAAAAGGCAAATACTGTCTTAGAAGGATTATGGGAATCATTTTGACCTTGCAGATTCCCTGAGAGTGTCCTCGGGAAACCCAAGGTGCTCTAAATTACACTTTGAGCAACCACACAGAGCAGCCACAAAAATAACATTCAAAATGGCAACAACGCCAACAAGAACTAAACCTTAGAAAGGCATTGAATAAAATGACATTCATAAAGGTTCTTAATCTAGGTAGTCTGGAGAAGCCTGTGAACTTCTCCTCGGGATAATGTTTTTAAATGTATAAAATAAAATACCTTAGATTACAAAGGAAATATTTGTATAGAAATGCATTTCTATGCACAGAACCCTTGACTAAAGCCCTTGCATGCCTTACGCCTCATTTAGAAGTTCTTTCAGTCTATCCTATGGAAATGGTATTCAAACCCCTGCAATTTCTACCAAAGTCCTACAATCCTACTTCCACCTGCCAAAGTCCTCATTCATGACACTTTAGTGTTCTGTATTTGAGGGCTGAGAGTGACTTAGCTCCCTCAAACCCTACATACTTCTTCATATCTATTGCCTCATATATACTTAGCAAAATGTCTTATTGCCTTTTTAAATTGTAAGCTCCTTGAGACCTGGGACTGTGTATCTTTTTTATCCCTCATGGTTTCTTACACAAAATAGGTACTCAATAAGCACTTGTGGAATGATTGACTGAATAAAAGAACAACTAAACATTTTCTTTGTTTGACATTTGGGCTCATTTATGTCTAATGTAAGCTTTTTCTTTGCAGGTCTTGGCCACCTGTAATGTTGAACAGTCCTTTTTCAATGACTGGCTCACTGGGCACTTGAACTTTCAAATCGAACACCAGTGAGTGAGAGAAACAGTTCATGATAAAGGGCAAGGGCTGTCACTTATAACTGCCCCCCATATAGTCCAGAGCAGAGCCCTAGGCTTGGGACCTAAAAGAGAAAAAATGAACCAGAATTCTCTAAAGGCTGCTATTTTTCTATTAACGTCAATGGTAAGGAAGGGAAGAAAGAAATGAAGGAGGTGAAACAATTGTGAGTAAGTGGAGTGAAATCTTGGAAAAGTACCAGGGACTCAGTTTCCAGATTCCTATGGGCTTAGGAATTGGTGATTGTTTTCTTTGCATTTGGTTTGTTGGCAAAAGCCAAGAAAAATCATGGCAATTGGGTAACCAACTTCTGTTGAAACTTAACTACAATTTAATGTAAATATTTACTTACCTGTATCTTTAGAGCCAATGTTACAAAATAATGAATAATGAAGTGGAGTCCCTGCTGCAATTTCTAGATGGGATCTGGAAATACTTTACCAATGGGTCAGTTAGGGAGATATGCCTGAAAGAAAGAGAAAATGATAATATTTTGAGAGTCAATTTCTCCGGAATATTCAGGGGAGAGACTTTCCACATTCTCTTTGTCTAAGCCACGTCTATGATAATCAAAGAAGGAAAGAGACCTTATATTTGTTCAAGGGGTTTTCTCATTCTTTTTCTCATGTTAGTTCTTGAAAATTTCAGCCAAACAAAAGAAGGATTATTATTTATAGTTTATCAAAGAAGAGGTTAAAACCCAAGACAGTCATCTGGCTGATTAGTGAAAACCTTGGATAAAAACCCATCTCTCCTCACTTCTTATTCCTTTCCTGGGACTTTTAGCTATATACCATGATTAGAACTTATTGAATATTCATCTATTCATGGTGCAGAAGTTAGAGAGACACAGACAAAGATAAAGATGGAGATTAGCAGGGGTGGGGTAGGGGGTTTGATATCTCCAGCTCTCTGGGTCGTTCAAAATGGTAGAAAACCCTATACTTACATTTGATCTGGTCAAAACGAAACCTACTGATGGAGCTAATATGTATTCTCTTAGTTCTGCCTAAACATTTGCCACCCACAGGGCTTGCAGAGGGCTAAGAGGTGAGTGCTCCATCAAGTTCCTTAACTTCCCAGAACAAAAGTATCGTGCAAGTTCAAGGTTGGGTCTGCGTGGCTGATATAATTTTATTTTATAATGGGGAAAGAAAACTCTGGGTTTCTCTTTAGGTCTAAGCTTTACATCTCTTCTCTCTGTTTCCCTAGTCTGTTCCCCACAATGCTGTGCCATAATTATCACAAGGTGGCACCTCTGGTGAGGTCACTGTGTGCGAAGCATGGGCTGCAGTATGTGAATAAGCCCGTGTTGAAGGCATTTGGAGACATTGTCAGGTAATGACAGTCTCTCAACTCACAGCTCTCATTTCCCTTCACTGCTGGTCCCCAGACTGTTCGCTGGCTTATGCATCATTCACCGAACAACTATTTATTAAGCAACATCCGTATGCCCAGCATGGACGTCAGACTCTACAGGGAACAACAGCGACAACAGAAATGATAATTGTAATTCCTACCATTTACCTACTGCCTTCCAGGTACTTCTTAGTGAAAATGCCTTGTTGTCCTACTAAATTTCAAGCTTCTTATAAACCAGGGTTGTGTATTATTTGTCTTGTATCCCCCAAAGAGCCTTGACATGCTTTAGAACTTAAGTGGTGGGAGGGACTCTCAAATCATCTGGTCCAGGGTTGCAAACTAAGATGTCTGCAGTGTCCAGTGGGACATAAGTGTGTGGATCAGGCAGGGGTGACTGTCTAACACTGGAGAGACCTGAAGGAACTGCAAATCCATACTCATCCTGAAGCATTCATAGTTCCTTAGAGAACACTGTGCTGGTCAAATTAATAGCCAGTGACCTTGGTTTAATAATTTTTTCTTTGGGGATTAGGAAAAAGAAAAAAAAGCAGTATCTTAAATACGCCAGCAAGGCCAGGCCTGGTCTGATCTGATCCCTGAATAGTGTTCCATTTTCAGGCTTTCTACCACTGCCCTCCTTCTTTTCTGCCCTCCAGATATCTAGCCTCCTTTCAGTTGCTACATAACTCCCTGCCCCTTGCCATATCATAGCCTTGGTCATCTTTTCTTCCACCTAGAATATTCTTCCAACCTGCCACCTCCACTCCTGTCACCTTGTCAATTTCCATTCACTCTCCAAAGCTCACCTCAAAGGTCTTTTCCTCATCTTAGTCTTCCCTTGCCCCCAAGACTAAACCTGTCACTTGTTCTTACAGCACCTGGTTCTCTTCATTTCTGACCTTTATCACAATCATGATTAAATACCATACTGGGTAATAAACTATGTAATATGTGTCTCCCAAGCTAGACCAGGAACTCCATGTGGACAAGACTCACATCTCTCGTATTCATTGCTGTATCACCAGAGCCTAGAAAAATATCTTTCACATTATAAAATAGGAAGGGTAAGTGGGTACAGGATGGGTTGGCTTACAGGTATATGCTTTATCTTATAGAGATTCAAGGAGCTTTTTCTTTTAATACTAGAGAAAAGGATAAGTGATGCTTTGGAGTATAGAAGAGAATAAAATGAAACAAAAACTCAATCTCCTTCATATAGAAAAGGTGAACTCACCTTCTAAAAAATAATTCAGTGTATCTGACTCCCTCCACTGGGCAAGAAAGAAAGACATCTTTCAGATACAGCTGAAAATGACAATGTTGCCCTGAATTAAGCAAAAGAGCAAATGTTCCATGAAGTAGCTCGTTTGACATGACAGTCTCACCTACTGATGATTTTGTTTGCTCCTCCCACAGAGCCTTGAAGAAATCCGCAGCCCTCTGGATGGATGCTTACTACACCCATCCAGAAACATGATGCATATGGGCATGTGTTAAAGAGAAAACCATAAGCCCAAGAAGTGTCACTTGTGCTAAAGCCCATGAAACCAAACCTCTACAATATCTGACTTAACTGCAGTTTCAACCTTCCCCAGAAATGTAATCTTAATTAACTAGTGTGGAATTTTCTGGTCAGCACAGAGGAGGTAATCTGTCACGTGGTCCCTCTCCATCCCTTCCCTCCCCTACCCAGATGAACAAGAGGCAATCTGCATGATAAAACTCTTGCCATTCCCTCTCTCTCCCCAAAAAAATGAGGGTGTCTGGCCTAAAAATACTTTGCTAATGGCTTCCTTGCCCCTCCCTTCTTCCTATAAAAACTTTCCATTTGTATAACCCCTCAGAGCCTCCTTCCTTTACTCACTGGGATACTGTCCAATTCATGAATCATTGAATAAAACTAATTAAATCTTCCAGTTTCCCTGGTTGAATTTTTGTTCTTTAACAGCTTATTCAATAAGATTCTCAGAGGAGAAGAACCAAGGCCTGTTACTTTCACAACTTCCCAGATCACTGAGCGCTGAGTTAGAATTTAGACGGTCAATCCTGCAGATCATTTCTGCCCTCTGCTCTCTGGTCATATGAATAAAGATGGCTTAATTGGCCAGACTTCTGTCTCTTTAAACTAAGTGACTCCTGAGAGTTATGTTACAGCTCTACCTGAAATTCTTCAATGGATTCCCATGGTTCTTGGAATAAAGATGAAACTTGGTGGTTGCCAACAGACTACCAGCATTGGCCCTCCCCCATGCACCCGGCCCCACCTTGTACCACTTGCTCCCTCTGCTTTAGCCCCAATGGCTTCTTTCAAGTCTCACACACTCTTCTGCTTCAGGGTCTTTGCTCCTGAATCCAGTGTCTGAACTGCTCTGTCACCCTCCCTGCCCTCTCTCCTTCTCACCTGGTTAGTTGCCAATCACCTGCAATCCTGTAACCGCAGAACAAGCCCAAACTAGACCTATCTTCTTTCTAACAAGATACTGAGTTTTTTTCAGAGACAACAGAACAAAACTGCAAGTCAGGCAGCCAAAGCACACAAAGGAGAATATTTTTGACCTCAAAAAACACCCAGAACCAAAGTCCCCACCACCATCCCCAGGGACCCAAAGGATCAGGACATGACTGGAACTTGAACACCAGAATCCTTTCAGAAGAGAAGGGTCCATTGTCCTAGAAGATCCCATGTTGAAGCCTCCTACCATATCTTACCATAAATGGCCAAGTTCCAAAGCTCACTAATCAAAACCTGCCCCACCGGCATTTCTGCATACCAACCCATCCTCCACTAACTCATAAAATTTGACCGAACCCCCAGATGGCAGAGATAGATTTGAGCCCTGCCTCCTGTCTCCTTGTCGGCTGGCCTCAAAATAAAGCTCTTCTCAAAAGCCAGCGCCATAGCATTGGCTTCTATGTGCATCGAGCAGCGAGCCCTTTGCTTGATAACAATCCTAGGGAAACTTCCCTATTAAGTCAAGGTCTCCTGTGATACACTTTGTAGTAATCACTACAGGGATAATTTTATATCCATTTGTGTGATTCCTTAATTAATTTGTTTTCCACTATAACCTGCAATAGCCATGAGAGTAGAGACTGCCTGACATGATAGAGACACTCAACAAAGATGTGCGGAAGGAACAAAGCTAGGAAGGAAGGAATGGAGGGAGGGAGGGAGGAAAGGAGGGAAGAAGGGAGGGAGAGAGGGAAGGAGGGAGGGAGGAAAGAAGGGAGGGAAGGAGGGAAGAAAGGAGGGAGGGAGGAAGGGAGGGAGGGAGGCAGGGAGGGAGGGAAGACGGGAGGGAGGGAAGGAGGAAGGAGGCAGGGAGGAATGAAGGGGTATCTCTCTCTCCATTAATCTATCTTTTTTATGTGCTTCAAAGTAAATTTTCTGGGGCTTATTTTTAAAAATAAATCTCAGATTATGCAAACTACAAGTGCATTTCTCCTCTTCAATAAAGAATTGTGTAGCAGCTTCATCTTTAAGGGAATCTTGAAGGGAATTTTGCTATGTGAAGGGCATATAACATGGTTAACTTTCTGCAAAATAAATCATTAACTCAAAACAGAACAAACCTTCTTGTGCATACACTTATCCTTCATTATTTTTCAATTATTGATATATATTTATCTTCATCATTCTCTTTCATTTGGCAACATTTACTGAGCATCTACCATGTCTCAAACTTGGGCCAGGTGATGTGAACAAGAGTTGCAGGAGCCCAGGCTCTTGGAGCTTACAATCTAGTGGAAAAAAAAAACAGTCAATAAAGAAATAAATGGAAGAAAAAACAAGATCACTACATATGAAGAAAACAAAGGGTGTTGTGAGAGAGTGATAAGCAGGGACTAGTTTAAATAAGGGGTTCATAGAAAAGTGACCAGGAGAAGAATATGAAGGAGCCTCTGCCATGAGATCCTGATGAGAAGAATCATCAGAAGCAAGTGCAAAGGCCCAGAGGCAGGAACAACCTTTTGTTCAAAGAACGTAGCGGGAAGCCTGTACGACTACGGAATAGTGTGCCAGGTTTTTCCCTCACCATCGCTTCACCTTCAGTGTGTTTTGCCTTGGCTTTTCAGAGGCATTCAAAAATAATTTTCTAGATAAGCAACAAGGATAAATTGTATACCACAGGGAATTATAGCCATTATCTTGCAATAACTTCTAATGGAGTATAAACTGTAAAAATATTTAAGCACTATGATGTACACCTGAAACTAATATAATATTCTGAATCAACTATACTTCAATAAAAAATAATAAGAATAATTTTCTATTATTTGTACAAGCATAGTTTTCTCTGGGAAATCTTCTCAGATTTAACTGACCAGGTTAATTCTCCCTTTACAAGCTCTTATGCCCTGTGCACCTCACTAATACAACTTATTTCTGCCTGTACACCCACTAGACTAAAACTCCATGAGGGCAGTGAACCTGTATGCTGTTACTCACCATTTTATCACCAGCCCCAGTCCAATGTTTGGCATTGACTTGGTATTCAATAAATGTTTTAATGAATAATTAGTTAACCTATCTTCTCATGACAAGCTTTCCAAAAATTCCTGGTAATTGCTGCCTAGAATCCAGCTGTCATTCTGATGCTCTCCGTTCCATATGGAGACAAAAAACACCTAAGTGCCTAAGTGGACGGAATTGTTAAAGCCTGTAATTAGGAACCCTATGCTCAGTCAATTGAAAAAGGATGCACAAGAGTGACCTGGGGGACTTCCCTGGTGGTGCAGTGGTTAAGAATCCGCCTGCCAATGCAGGGGACACAGGTTCCATCCATGGTCCCGGAGGATCCCACGTGTCACGGAGCAGCTAAGCCCATGCGCCACAACTACTGGGCCCGCGCTCTAGAGCCCGCGAGCCACAACTGCTGAAGCCCACGTGCCTAGAGCCCCTGCTCCACAACAAGAGAAGACACCACGATGAGAAGCCCACATACCGCAACGACGAGCAGAGCCTGCGCACAGCAGTGAAGGCCCAATGCAGCCAAAAGTAAATAAATAAAATAAATAAATTTATGAAAGAAAAAAAAGAGTGCCTTGGTTCTCCATCTTATTGGGACAAACCCAAACACTGACTCACACCAAAAGAATTATCATTCTGACACATGATTTATTGGGAAAGGACTAGGCAGAGCTGAAGAGATAAGAGAGTGGGGCTGCCCTAAACCACAACGGGGAGTTTCTAGCCATGAGAGTACAGTGGCAAGAGCCCTGGATTTAGGTTCTCTTAATAGTTACACATCTACTCCTATCATACTCTCTGATCATGAGCTTGGTCCTTCCTTTCTAGAGATTACCTCCTTTATTCATAGATAATAAATGAAATACAAGGAATTATTTGGGTTAATAAAAACACAATATATGTTAAAGTGTCAGTACCTTGCCTGGCATAGGTCAGCTTTCATGGGCTACTGCATTAGCTGCCTAACTGTTCTCATTGCTTCCTGTCTTCTTCCCTCATAAGCACCTTTGAACTCGATGCCCTAGCTGCCTGGAATCTCCCAGATATCTGCATGAGGGGTACCTATTTATTATTTTGGTCACCTTCCATTCAATGCAATTTATGCACAGAATCCCTGTTCCCTCCCTCACCACGATTGCCTATCATTCCCTAAGCATTAACCTGTTTTATTTACTTCACAGTATTCAGCACCATCCGAAATCATTTATTTGTTATCTCAACTCACTGGAATATGTTTTAACACAGAAACCTGGAAGAGTGCTTGGCAAATGAATGAATGAATATAAGTATATCCTTGTTCATAAAGTGTAAGGAGGATGGGAAAATAACATCAGCTCCTTGAGAGCAGTGGTTTTGGACTGATTTGTTATATCGCCAGCACCAAAGCTGCCCTGAGTGCCTGTTCAATAAATACCTGTTCTTCAAGGACTGCTTTTTTTTCCTCTTCAAGCCACCAAACACATCTCAAAGTGGTCCTGCAGAGGGTACCAGGTCCAGGCCTACCTGGAATTTCCGAGGGCAAAGCCACCAGCACTATCCGATGGAGGAAAGTTTGGAGGACTTCGGAACGTCCAGCTTCAGAGAATCCAACAAGTAACAACGGAGAACCTTATATTGTGGCTAAAGGGCACTGCAGGCACATGGAATATGGACACGCCAGTGTTTCCCCCTCAAAGGGCTGGCGATTTTAAGACAAGACTCATATAAATTTAATAGAAAGATAAAATTAAGATGACCAGGGCTGCGTCCAACACAAGGGGCACGGGAGAGGTGGGGGAGGGGAGGAGGCGGGGAAGGGGGCCGCGAGGCGCCTGCGCAGTAGCTGCCCATGTCCGGTCGCAAGATGCGCATGGCTGAAAGAAGCTGCCTGGGGCGCCGCAGGCTGGGTCAGGCCTGAGGCTGGGATGCGCAGCCGGGGAAAGAGGCCTGGCTGGTTCCTTCTTACTGGTCCTGGAGAAGCTGATGGAGAACCACCCCCACCCCCGCGCGAGGCGCGCCCTGATAAGGAGAAGGGGAAGGAAAAGCCGGGGGAAGAGCAGGCTGCGGCAGCCAGCACCGTGGCCAGCTCGGCCTCCCTCGTGCTGCGCGTCCAGGACCAGGCCTTCCGCGGAGACGGCGAGTCTTTCCACCTGCAGTACGTGGACCTGGACCGGTTCCTGCCTGAGAACGGCCTCCCCGCCGGCCCCATCCACCGGGCTCAGAACCTGCGGCTGCCAGTGGCCGAGCTGGAAGGAAAGGAGCCTCTTCCACGGCGTCCCCGCTGCTCCTCCACCGCCGTCTTCAGCCCTCGGAAACCTGTCCAGCCCAGGTTGGTACCGGGCCTTTGGGCAGAACCCCCTGGCCCAAACGAGGAAGTCCGCCTCCCCCTGGGGGCTGCTGGTGGCCACACCCCCAGTGAGCCCCGTCTCCCGGGGGAGGTCCTGGTGGGCCCGCAGTGGGGAGAAACCCTCTGCTTCCCACCCTTTAGCACAGCACCCCTCTCCAGCCTGGGGACTTCAGCATATGTCACATCAGCAGCAATCGGAGCCTTTGTGTTGGTCGCTGTGCTGCGGATGGTGAGGACCGTGGCGTGAGCTGCATTTTCTCGTGCTGCTCTTTACCCCACATGCACTTTGCCCCTGATTGTTGGGAAGCTCAGGCAATAATAATAATAACAACAACAACAACAGCTAACATTTATTTAGCACTTACTCCATGCCAGGCATTAACACATAATCCTCACAAAAAATTGATACTCTTATCCCCGTTTTATACGTGAGGAAACAGAGGCACAGAGAGGTTAAGTAACTTGCCCAAAGTCACACAGCTGGTAGGTAATGGAGGCAGTACTAGAACCAGGATGGCTGTCTGCATAGCCAAGTACTGCTTAGGCGCTGGCACAAAGAAGGCACTGCCACTGCCCAGCCAGGACGAACATCATCTTTGGGGTTCCTCCTTCATCTTCTGGTCCTTTTTTTGGTTTTACCTCCGGGGATTGGTTTGTTTGTTTGTTTTCATGCCTCTTGGACATGAACCCACCAGAGGAGGCATGGCCCCCTTTTCAGGAGGGTCTGCAAAACTTTCTGCAGACTCAGTTGGAGACATATAGGCTGATGTCTCCTGAGAAGGACCCCAGGAGCTGGGATGGAACCCAGAGAACCTGTACCAAAGGATTCTCATGCTCTTTTTTTTTTTAATTTTTATTATGGAAAATTTTCCAAAGGCAAAAGTAAAAGGTTTCTATAATGAACCTGCATGTAACCATCACTCAGCTTCCATAATTCTTTTTTTTTTTTAAGTGAAATGTTTATTTGGCAGAAAACTTTTGAATTTAGTAAAGAAATGACAATAACTGGTGCACACATTAATTCAAAATATCTTTACTAAGCACCAAATAGAATAGTTCCTGAACTTTTCACTAAGAACCTCTTCATTACTGAAAGAATGCCTAACATGTAATCAGTTTAGTTAGGTTTTTAATCAAGAAATCTAAAGCTGCCAATCAGAGCTTCTGATTGGCACGAGATGACCAGGTTAACAACCTTGAAATCAGATAATGTGATTAAAAACAACTTTTAAAAGCTTTGTTTAACTATATACTCTGCTTGAGGGAATTCGTTGGCCTCCAGCTGTGTCCCATACACACACGCACACAAACAAAAATAAGTACTAAGTTATTATGTATAAAAATTAGTAAGTGGTCCCTGTATATTCAGAGGGGAATAATGCCTACTTCTCATGAGGAAGAAAGAGACAGATCACTAACCCCAGAGAGAGAACCAAGCAAGGCTGGCAGAAGAGACAAGAAGTCCTGTGTCCTGTGGATACGACGGAGAGGGCGTTTGGAGGCTGCAGAGACCATGTAGCGTCCAGGCCAGACGGGAACGCGAGTGGATGTCAAGGTGGGTGGGACGGGACCTTCAAGGCTGGAGAAAAAGCGAGCCAAGACACTGAGTCACAGAATTACTGCCTGTTCAGAAAACAGTGCTGCACTGGTTGAGGGCGAAGGGGTGTAATCTAATGAGGGAATGTAAACAACAGAGAAAGGAAAGCCTCATGCAAGGAGACCAGGCACAATCCCGGTTTGTATTTCTCAACAGCGGTTCAACAGACAATCTGAGGTGGCCTGTGTGACCTACAGAGGGTAAAATATCTTCCCAAACACCAAGTCTCCCATGCACCCTGCAGCCAGCCTCCCACCTCAAGGCCCCAGTCCCTTGGAATCAACACCATCCATTAGCAAGAACCTTCATTAATGGAAAAATCTGCTCCAAATAGCAGAACAAATAAACAAAACTCAGAGATTATCACAGCAAGCTTTAACCCTCATATTTCACCTATGCCCCTGTTGAGAGCAGGGTCCGCTCCGTTAGTTAAACTGATTATTGCATAAATGAATATCACTTAGCATATCACTGCTCCTACCACCACCCCCTCCAGAAAAAGTAAGTAAACACTACAAAAAATATAAACTTACCCCCAATAAAAGTCAACATTAACTTAAGGATACTACTGGATTGCTATAGCACTAGGTTACTACAGTACAGTAACAGTTACTACACTAACCTACGATATTATAATCCTCTTCCAACCTATTTACAAAATATCCACATTCTGAGGTTCTGGAAGTGTTAATTGTTGCATTAGATTACTCTTCTTGAGGTAGTTCAAAGTCGTGAAAAACAAGCAAATTTACATATTTTTATATACTGCCACTGATGGGTAAATTACCATAAGAGGCCTACAACCAAAATCCTCATCCTTTGATATGCAGATCAGATCGTACAAGCTTTTCCCCTCAGATCATACAAACTAATCTAAAACTGGAAACACAGAGATTAACAGTCGTACAAAAATAAAGATAAAAACAAGCAGAAAACAAAAACAAAAACAAAAAACATAAAAAGGAATCTGTAAAAAGCATCACACTAACAGTCTTAAACTTTGCTAAAGACAGACAGTACGCTCGGTTTACTAAAGCAATAAGCATTTTATAAAGTACTCCAGAAATAACGCTTATGAAAATAGGTGGACATTTTTACGTGAGAGCACAAAACTAAAATCATCTCATTCTCTGGCAGAGAGTTCTCCCAAAATGTCACGTCTACAAGAAGTGATGTTGGGCAAAACTGTGTCTGGACTGACTCAGCCACCAGCTCATTTTCAGGTGGCTTTTCCTCAGGTTTGCTTCATCGGTGCAGGGATATTTGCAGACGCCTGCTCGAGGTAGGCCAGGGAACCCTGAGGGATGTCGGCTGGCTTTTGGGGCTGCATGTTGATGTCCTCCAGCACCTGTTGCCAGTGTCTCAGTTTTGTTAAGTGCTTCGGAACCAGAGCATCCTTTCGCTGTAATTCATTCCTCAGTTCCGAGACATCCTCTTTCATAACTTGCTCTGGTTTCTGAACAGGTAACTGCAATCTCTTTGGTGGGAAAAAACATACTGTCTGTCTCGCAATATCTAGAAATTTCTGGATACACTGATCAACACCAGTTGGAATTTCTTCCTGATCTGTACTATTGACATAATCCTGACTCACCAGAGAAGCAAAACAAGGCTCGAAAGATGACGCCAACTCATCCACCAAGGTACTGTGAGAAGTTCTTGGAACGCCTGGTGTGGCCTGAAGAAACCCCCGCGGCAGTGGCAGGGGTCCAGGTGGCTGCGCAGAGAACATGCCTCCCAGCAGAGCCCCCATTTCTAGAAATCCATAACTCTTAACTCATAACCAATCTTGTTTTCTGTGACACCTTCCATTCCCCTCACCTGATTATTTTCAGTCACTTCCTAGATATTATATCATTTCATCCATAAATATTTCAATATGTATATAAAATATAAGGACTCTTTTTAAAAACATAACAAAAAATACCAATTTTATATCTGAAATTGACATCAACATTCAAATGTTAAAAAAAAAAATAGAGGTAACAATAATCAAGACTCTAAGAAGGAATCGTGTGCTCTTCTAGAATAAGAAAGCACTGGCAGTAATACCTACTGGGCTTTGGTCTCTGTGCCTTGGACTTCTCATGGGTAAATTAAATGAGAGAGTTAAGATGATAGTTAAGTTTTCATCTAGCTCAGATATTCTAATAGTTTTCAAAGCTAAATGGATTATCTTGTACCTATGGGTCTGAGTACCCTTAAACATGCCCTCAAAGTTTTTATTAATAATTTCAGTAGTATTTCATTTATCTCCCCTACCAGAATGTACACTTCTTGAGGGTCAAGAATTTATCTGTTATTCACTGCCAGATCTTCAGAGCCTAGTGGGCAAATTGTGAAGGGCCTTCTGTGCTGAGCCAAGGAGTCTGAACTTTATCCTAAAAGAATGAGGAGTCATGGAAGGAATTTAGTGAGAGAAGATGCATCACCAGATGTGCTCTTAAGAAAGATTGGATTTTTGCTACAAACAATAAATGCTGGAGAGGGTGTGGAGAAAAGGGAACCCTCTTGCACTGTTGGTGGGAATGTAAATTGATACAGCCACCATGGAGAACAGTATGGAGGTTCCTTAAAAAACTAAAAATAGAACTACCATACGACCCAGCAATCCCACTACTGGGCATATACCCTGAGAAAACCATAATTCAAAAAGAGTCATGTACCACAATGTTCATTGCAGCTCTATTTACAATAGCCAGGGCATGGAAGCAACCTAAGTGTCCATCAACAGATGAATGGATAAAGAAGATGTGGCACATATATACAATGGCATATTACTCAGCCATAAAAAGAAATGAAATGGAGTTATTTGTAGTGAGGTGGATGGACCTAGAGTCTGTCATACAGAGTGAAGTAAGTCAGAAAGAGAAAAACAAATACAGTATGCTAACATATATATATGGAATCTAAAAAAAAAAAAAAAAAGGTCATGAAGAACCTAGGGGCAAGACAGGAATAAAAACGCAGACCTACTAGAGAATGGACTTGAGGATATGGGGAGGGGGAAGAGTAAGCTGGGACAAAGGGAGAGAGTGGCATGGACATATATACACTACCAAATGTAAAATAGCTAGTGGGAAGCAGCCTCATAGCACAGGGAGATCAGCTCGGTGCTTTGTGACCACCTAGAAGGGTGGGATATGGAGGGTGGGAGGGAGGGAGACGCAAGAGGGAAGAGATATCGGAACATATGTATATGTATAACTGATTCACTTTGTTATAAAGCAGAAACTAACACACCCTTGTAAAGCAATTATACTCCAATAAAGATGTTAAAAAAAAAAAAAGATTGGATTTGTGGAAGATGAGAGTAGCGAATGGGAGGTCAATTAGGGAGTTCCTCTTGTGATACTGAGCTGAAGTAGCAAAGGTATGAACTAAGGCAATGGCTATGGAGATGGAAAGTAGGGAGCATATGAAAGAGATGTAGAATTAACTGGGCTTTAGAGAGGCATTCAAACAAAGACCACTTTGAGAAGCCCAAATATGGCCAATGGAAGGAAATTATAGACTTCATTCATATTTGGATTGAGAGCATTAATTCCCTCTTGGCATGCTCTAACCCTTGGTGCAAGAGCAGCCAAATGATCAAGATATGTGGGACAGTTGATGGGAGTGAAGCATGGTAAGTGACGCTGGTCACCACTAGAAGGTTCAGTGTAAATTATTCTTTTAGTACAGTCAGGATTTGGCCAATCAAATTGCAACTAGTACAATGCCTGCTACTTGGTAGATATTCAGGCAACAGATCCGAGTCTCTTGAGCACTTCAATAAACATGGATTAAATAATTTAATGTATGATAGAATCCTTAAACCCACAAAACCAAAAGCCCAAAGTCTCCAAGAGGTTCAGTAACTTGCCCATATTCACTAGGTTAACGGGTGATAGAGCCAGGCTTTGGACACAGACAGAATGACTCTGAGAGTTCATGCTTTAAAAACTCCTGTGCCATACAGCCTATCACCTTGCCAATCCTCCTAGGAAAAAGATGAAGGAAGACAGCCATTTAATACTGGCAGATCACCAAATATAAGAAGAGGAGGCAATAAAATATGAAGTTATAACAACCTTTTGTTGTTCAGCCAGAGTCCCTGCCAGGGCATCTACTGCCTGGTGGAGAAGGGATTTGAATTCTGTGATTGAGCTCAAGGAGAACATATAAAGAGCTCTCTAAAATGATGGTCTAGAACCATAGGGTAATGCCTGTGAGCTTTCTTCTAATAACCACCACGGGGTTAATAAAGTGAGGCAGATAGTTAATCATGTTAATAAACTGAGGCATGTGAATGTCTTTGATGATGTTGGGGACAGAGCTTAAGTTGAGGATCCTGGCTAGGTAAAGCTCCAAGAGTCCTTTAAGTATATGACAATGAGGACAGCTGCACCAGGGAAAGAAGAAAGAGGGGCACCCAGATTTGAAGAAGTCTTCTAACAGGAATAATCCTGATAATCCCTTTCATGGCAATGCCCTTCACAGTTCAAAAGGCATATGCATTCCTCACGTGATCTTCCAGCACCACTGAGGCAGCCAAGTCTAGTATCATTAGCCCGATTGTACAAAGGGAGAAACTGAGATTTATAGTAAGTGGAAGATCCAGGATGCAAAGCCAGGTTTTCACAATCTAAGATCAGCTCCAGGTTGGAACAGATGGTCCCCAAACTCATGGAAGTAAACAAATGCAAAGTCCCGAGAGGACAGAAACTTGAAAGAAAAAATTTTTTTTAATGTTCTCAACTGGGAAGCTCAATACGGTACACTCAACTCAGTCCCCAGTGTCTGAGACTCTCATAAGAATGGGTCTTAGTCCCACAGCCCTCAAAAATAAACCGCTTATTTGTAGCAAAAGCAAAATATCACCTTGCTACAAGTGTAGAAAGGGATATTCTAACATAAATAGGACTTAGTTAAAAAGTAACTCGTATTTTTCTAAGCGGACGCTTGCTGTAGTGTCTGGAAGGAAAATCCAAGTCTATTTGTTAGAGAAATACAACAGGAATTTTATCCGTGATTCTTTGCAGGCTGCAGAAGAATCCTCCTCCAGAAAATCAGGAGTGTAAACAGAGTAGCAGGATCTGCTGATGGGGTGAGTTGGGAACACTTTGGACATCAGTTCTTAAAACAATGCCTCGAATATTGTCAATGCTCGGTGAAAGTTTTGCAACTGAAATACTTCATCTTAGTTACCAGTTAACACTTCTGGGAAAAGAAGAGGTCAGGTCTAGACTCAAAATTTACCTTACTTAAGAATATCTTTCAGTAGAACAGTGGTTGCCAGGGGCCAGAGGTGGAGGAAATGCTGGTCAAAGGGCACAAACTTCCAATTATAAGAAGAATGAGTTCTGGGGATCTAATGTACAACATAGCGACTATAGTTAGCAATTCTGTATCATGAACTTGAAAGTTGCTGTTAGAGTGGATTTTAAACTTTCTCACCATAACAACAACAACATGGCAGTTATGTGAGGTGAAGGATATGTTAACTAACCTTATTGTAAATATTTAGCAGTATATGTGTGTATCAAATCATCACATTACACGCCTTAAACTTACATGTTACATGTCAATTATATCCCAGTAAAGCTGGGGGAAAAAAGAATAGCACTGAAAGAGGTACAAGAAAAGTCTGTTGTGATTTTATATACAAATTGCTGCTACACTCCTTAACTGTATATAACACGAGTCCCTGTTGCCTCTTGCCCTTAGTTTATGGGGTAACGTTCACGTGCTTCTATCCAAAGTACTTCCTTTGTTTGGAGTTACCTTCACTGGTTGTTCACATCTCTAGCTTATATAATCTCAAACCTGTTTCTAGTACCAATTTTAAAACTACTTATTTCAGGGAAGATTTCTAGATCCTCTAACAAGATGAGATCATTCCCTGAACTAAAGTCAAACAGCATTTGGTTTGTATCTCCTCTTGGATATGATTAACTCTGACTTTTATCACAGAGAATCACTGTTAACAATTGAACTTGAGGACCGTGGATGCAACTTATTCACCATTTTAGAAGTCTCTTAGTCTCTGAACATTGTTTTTAATAACTGGGTTGCTCTATTTTTCCTTTGGATTGAATTGACCTCTTTTAACCCTTAAAATGGTAATACCCTTGTTTCTCTAATGTCTAGTAAAGGAGGTGTGGCTTTGATTTAGTAAAACTGGCAGCATTTTGACTTGCTGAGAGATGGTATGTCTGTAACCTGTGCTTTAAAGGCAATTTGGGGGTGTAAATATGTACAAAAATATTTAATAATTATAAAAAGGCATACAGAATATACAACGAACACATGTAACCACCAAATATAAAATATCACCAATACCGGTGAAGGTCCGATATTATACTGTGCTATAATTAATCAATAAGCTCTTTCCCTCAACATTATGTTTTTAAGATTTGGGTTGAGAAGTGTAGCTCTTGTGAATTCATTTTCACTAACGCATGATATTCTTCTCTGTGCCATTATTTATTTAATCATTAGTTGTTTAGTGTCTTTTTAGTCTTTGTCTATTATATCACATGGTTTGATTTATATTTATAAAATCCAATTTCACAATCTTTGCATGTTAATGATGAGTTTAGTCCATTTATATTTATTCACCGTATTAATTCATTTGGATTTATTTATGCCTTCTCAGGTGATTTCTATTTGTCTTGGTTTTTCCTACTATTCTCTTTATCTTCTTTATTATGTTTAGATTGATTGATTTTAAAAGTCCATTTATTCCCCTAAACTTAAAAATATTTCGTTGTTATCTTTTTAATTTTTGAAAATACATACATCTAAGTAAAAGTACAAGAATTTTAGAGCACTCAATTTAATGAAGACTCCAGTATAATGTGTTAGTGTTAGCTGATATTTTTAATTATCACTTCCCCATAGACAGTATTATCAATATTTAATACAGCCTCTGTTTATCCCAATATGTTATTTCCCATGTGTTTACCAGCTTCTAAGCTCACCATTTCTTCTTGCTTATGAGACTTCGTTCAGAGATCACATTCCTCTCCTGAACAACAGTCTTTAGAAGCATCTTAAGTGCACAACTATAGATGGCAAACTCCATTTGTTCTTGCATTAAAATGTTTTATTTTATTCATGTTTTTCACTAACTTCGTATTTTTTAACATAAAACCTTCATAACAGTTAAAATGATAGTACAAGAAACATTGGTAAGCACTTCACCTAGATTAACCAATTCTTTTTTTTTTCTTTTTCTTTTCATTTAGCTTTATCTTTTTCATGCCAAAGGAATTTAATATTGATAAAATAACATTATCTATTATGTACTCATTATTTAAATTCCCCTACTTGTCCCAACAATATCTTTTGTAGATATTTTCTTCTCAGATTAAGGATCAATCAAGGATTGTGTATTAAATTTAGTTATAATATCTTTCTAGTCCTTTAAAATCTAAAACAGTTCCCAGTTTTGTTTTTTGTTTGTCTTTTATGAAATTGACAATTTTTTAGGTGTCCAAGCCAGTTGTAGAATTTCCCATCATCTGGATTTTTTCAGGTTGCTTCATCATGATTAGGCTCAGGATAAATATTTCTGGCATTAAAACAACGTAGGTGATGCTTTTGCCCCCCCCCCCAACTTTGTATAATTGATATGTAGGTGTACAATTCTAGACTGTGGTTGTTTTCTGTCAGCACTTTAAGGACCTTATTCTGCTCTCTTCTGGGCTTTATTGTAACTGTTGGAAAGTCTGTTTTTTCAGACTGTTATTCCCTTCTCTCTGACTGCTTTTATGATCTTCTGTTTTCTTCTATTGTACGACTTTTTTTAAATGGTATTTCTCGATGTGGACAATTTTTATTTATTCTGCTTGAGAGTTTCATACTTTCCAAATTTTTTTATCTTTTGTCAGTTCTCAAAACTTCTCAGCCATCATTTCCTAAAACATTCTCTTTCTTTCTGACATGCTAATTTTATGCATTCTATTCTAACTTCCACATTTCTTTTTTTTATATAAATTTATTTATTTTATTTATTTATTTCTGGCTGCATTGGGTCTTCGTTGCTGCTCGCAGGCTTTCTATAGTTGCAGCGAGTGGGGGCTACTCTTCATTGCGGTGTGTGTGCTTCTCATTGCAGTGGCTTCTCGTTGCGGAGCACAGACTCTAGGCACGCGGGCTCAGTAGTTGTCACTCGCGGGCTCTAGAGCACAGGCTCAGTAGTTGTGGTGCACAGGCTTAGTTTCTCCACGGCAAGTGAGATCTTCCCGGACCAGGGCTCGAACCCATGTCCCCTGCATTGGCAGGTGGATTCTTAACCACTGTGCCAACAGGGAAGCCTTAACTTCCACACTACTTAACTTTTCTCACATAGTTTCCATCTCCTTGTCAGTTTGTTCCATATTCTAGGGATTTTCTTCATATATGTCTTCCAGCTCACCAGTTCTCTCTACTATTTCTAATTTGTTGTTTAACACACCTACTGAGTCTTTCATTTCAATGACTATTTTTTTAGGAAACCTATAATACTCTTCTATAATTCTTTTGGTAATCTTTGATAGTCTTTTTCCCTTGCTCTTATTTTCATTTTTTAATTTCTTTAAATAATAAAAAATCTATTCTATATTTTGTACCTGATAATTCCAATATCCCAAACCCTATGTTATTCAGTTCTGCTATTTGTTGTTTCTGCGAAGTTTTGTTCAGGATAACTTTTTTCTTTGTATTTTTTTATTTTTTGAATTATAATATTATTTTTACTGATTTTACCTGCAGGAATCTTAAGGTAATTTGGATTCTTGTTATATTCCTACTCATGATCTTACTTTGTTTCTGCTAGATAGCAAAGGTATTCACAACCCAGCACAATGTTCTATTAATTTCTTACATAGTAATATAAATTTATAAACTCCAAACCCATGTGAATTCAGTGTGGTAGTTACAAATACTCAGGTAGGACTCTTTTTTGGCCAAAACAGAAGCTCTTTTTCCATCAAGGTGATTTTTTTTCTAAGCCATCATTACTAAAATTCTATATTTGGGTCCATCTATACTCTACACTCTGCATATCCAAGACATAGTTTCCCATCCCCCACTGAGGTCTTTAAACCAAAGATCTATGTTTAATGTAATGACAGAAGTCCTTGTGACAGCCTCAGCACCATCTCACGACCACAGCTCTGGTTTGCAGGTTCCTTTTCAGTCTTCAGTGCTAGGCATTTTTCTTACTTGCTTCTGAGCTCAGTATGACTTTACAGTGGTGTTTGTTATATTTTACCAAGCATTTTCAGGTGTTTTGTGCAGTCTGGTTTTCTCATTATCTTTTATATTTATACAGCCTGGAGCAGACGGATGAAGGCAATTTTCAAAAGTAATTCTTCCCACCTTCTCACTTGGTTTGAATTACCCCTCAAGGAACAAAAATTTCCACTGTGGGTTTATGTTCAAGAAGATGGATTTCAGATTCTAAAAGCAATTACCAAAGGAGAATTCTCAAAAACTATTTTGTTAAAGGCATTGACACTGGTATTAAATATTCAGCATCCAAAGCGTATTGAATTTGACAATATTCATTAAAATGTGAAATTTCTGGTGAAATATTAATCAATATTTTGGGGGCGATACTGCCTATAAAATTGATCCTGTTATTTTGCAGCCACATCCTCACATAGAATTAGTTGTCATTTGCATTCATGATGGTTAGGTTTAGAGAACTTTACTTTAAATGCTTAATTTCTTTTAATGCCCCAGAAGACAAAAACATAGAGAATTAAAAAAAAAGACATTGAAATGTATCAGTTATGCTTTCTTTTTTGCAAAATAATGCATTCCAAACCATACAGAGACTCACAACTCACAAGACTCAGTCTTGCCTAAGCAGTATTCCAAATTACTATGTATCAGAAGATTAAAGGTCACTCATGAATAATCAAAAGCATGACTGCAATGAGAGTTGATCAAAATAACATTAGCTGTTATGATAAAAAAATCCCCAAATCTCAGTGACTTATTACAACAGAAGTTCTCAATCACATAAAATCTAGTGGAGAAGAGGGGCTGCTGGCAGAGTAACTGCTCTGCACAGTCATTCAGGAACACAGCGTGAAGGAGAATGCAATAAGCAATGCAGGTAGGGTTGCCTGACTTAGCAAATAAAAATACAGGAGTCTCAGTTAAATGCGAGTTTCAAATAGACAGTAATTTTTAAAATATATTTCCCATGCAATATTTAGATTATACTTATACTAAAATATTACCTGTTGTTTATCCACAATTCAAATTTAACTGGGTGCCCTTTATTTTATCCGGCAGCCCTAACACATGGCTTCCGAAGTTTCCATGAATGTCAGTGTCCAGCCAACAGATGAGGTAGAAAGGGAGCAGAAAGTCATATGCTTCCAGTCTGAGGGGAGCGGGGATGAGCTGGTCCAGGCCTAGAAGTAGCATTCATTCCATTTGCCCGTGTTCCATTGGCAGAACATGGTACCATGGCCACACTTAAGACAGTTTGGTTGGCAGTGTGCTCTAATTCTGTGGCCAGAAGAAAGATCTATTGATGAGCAGCAAGTCAGTTTCTGTCATAGCAAAGGTCCATGATACATTACTCCACAATGAGCAGTGCTCAGCAATATAGAATGGTGTTTAAGAGTAAAGGCACTAGAATAGGGGAGTTTGAGGGCTTGCAGAATATGAAAAATTATGGATGAAAACAGCTCAGCTGTACCAGGTACAGGGGTAGTATAACTCAAAGTGGAAAATAAAGAGATCTATAATTTAAAATAAGCTCTCATTATATGTTAATAAAATTATTGCAAGATGATTTGTCCTGCAGCTGGGCTATAACTAAAAAGAAAAACAAAGGAATGGGAAATGCAAGACTATCTCTCAGAAATACATAAATGCATAAATATACACACATATATATATATATATATATATATTATATATATGGCTTGGGAGGAAGGGAGTTGCATACTAAGGATAATAGTATAGAGATACTCTGAAACCTTCATATATATATGGATCATAAACAAACCTCAGAAACTTCCTCTAATTAATGCTACTAACTTCAGGAACTTGACCAAGATTAAAATGATAAATGGTTGAGAAAAACTATAGGTTGTTGAAAAGGTACAAAATCACATTTGAATATTGGTTTAAGCAAATATGGATGCTTGTATAATATATTGGAAATGTATGTTAGTCTATGTTTCTTAGAATCACACATATTAGAAATCAGTCTTCTTCTATGAAATCTTACTTATTTTGGAAATGAGTCGATGGCTCACATGTCACTGTTTATGTGGTGGTTTCTTATCAAGAATATAGAAGAAATACTTTGAAAGCAATAAACCCTGTTGTGAGTGCTTGCCATGAAAATCTAATTCAAAAAAGGTGACTGGAACGTAACCTTTTCTATTCAAGAAGTCATAAAGATTTCCTTTCTTTTCTTGGTCCCCCTCTTGGTCCTTTCTAGACTTTCAGTACTCATGACACAAAGAAATAGCACTGAAGTGACTGAATTCTTTCTCCTGGGATTTGGTGCCCGACACAAGTTTCGGTATGTCCTGTTCACTGTATTTCTAGTCATCTATGGGACCTCTGTGGTGGGTAATGTTGGAATGATCCTACTCATCAAGACAGATTCCAGACTCCAAACCCCCATGTACTTTTTCCTACAACAGTTGGCTTTTGTTGACATCTGTTACACCTCTGCTGTCACTCCCAAGATGCTGCAAAACTTCATAGTAGAAAACAAATCAATATCATTCAAGGGTTGTGTCAAGCAATTATTGGTTTATGCAACATTTGTGACCAGTGACTCTTACCTCCTGGCTGCTATGGCAGTGGACTGTTATGTGGCCATCTGTAACCCACTTCGCTATCCCATCGTCATGGCGCAAAGAGTCTGCATCCAGTTGGTAGCTGGTTCATATGTAATGGGCTCAATAAATGCTTCTGTGCACACAGGTTTTACATTTTCACTGGTCTTCTGCAAGGGTAGTACCATCAATCACTTTTTCTGCGATGTTCCTCCAGTTCTTGCCCTTTCATGCTCCAACATTGACAACAACATCATGCTACTTGTTGTCTTTGTGGGATTTAACTTAATTTTTGCTATGTTGGTCATCATCTTTTCCTGGGAGAATATCATAGCTGCCATCCTAAAGATGTCTTCTACTGCAGGAAGGAAAAAAGCCTTCTCCACCTGACAGCTGTCACCATTTTCTATGGAGCCCTCCCTTACATGTACTTACAGTCTCATTCTAATAATTCCCAGGAGAATATGAAAGTGGCCTCTGTATTTTATGGCATTGTGATTCCCATGTTGAACCCCCTGATCTACAGTTTGAGAAATAAGGAGGTAAAAGAAGCTCTAAAGGTGATAAGGAAAAAATTCTTCTAGATTAAACCCAAATTGTTAAAATTCAGCACATCAAAGCATCCAGTAGAGATGTTTGACCACTATTTAATATTTCTGAAATAAGCAATACATTCACATCTTAAACCAGTGTTACCTCCTTCAATAGATAATTTCTTCAAATGCAAAAAATATAGTAATGTCTCATAGGACTAATTTTCTCATGGATTTAGTTTGAGAAACATATCCCATACTACCCATCAAAAGGGGCTTTATTGAGATTATTTAAAATATTAAGTATGTGTAGACTTGACAAAGTATATAGTTATTTCAAATATATTTCAGATATATTTTTAAAGACTAGAAAACCCAATTTTGTATGTAATCAATTTTAAAATTGAAGTTTCTGATTTCCTGTTCATTTAAACAAGTTCCCTAAATTGTCAAGAAGGAGGCTTCTCCAGGGTCCCGTGATCCAGGGACAACTTCCCCGGGAGAACACACGGCGCGCCTCAGGCTGGTGCAACGTCACGCTGGCTTCTGCTGCCACAGGCTCGCCCCACATCCGTACCCCTCCCTACCCCCAGCCTGAGTGAGCCAGAGCCCCCGAATCAGCTGCTCCTTTAACCCCGTCCTGTCTGAGCGAAGAACAGATGCCCTCAGGCGACCTACGTGCAGAGGCGGGGCCAAATCCAAAGCTGAACCCCAGGAGCTGTGCGAACAAAGAAGAGAAAGGGAAATCTCTCCCAGCAGCCTCAGGAGTGGCAGATTAAATCTCCACAATCAACTTGATGTACCCTGCATCTGTGGAATACCTGAATAGACAATGAGTCATCCCAAATTGAGGAGGTGGACTTTGGGAGCAACAATATATATATTTTTTCCCTTTTTCTTTTTTTGTAAGTGTGTATGTGTATGCTTCTGTGTGTGATTTTGTCTGTATAACTTTGCTTTTACCATTTGTCCTAGGGTTCTCTCTGTCCGTTTTTTTTGTTGTTGTTTTTTGTTTGTTTGTTTTTTTTAGTATAGTTTTTAGTGCTTGTTATCATTGGTGGATTTGTTTTTTGGTTTGGTTGCTGTCTTCTTTCTTTTTTTTTATTACTTTTTAAAAATATTTTTAAATTATTTTTTATTTTAATAACTTTTTAATTTAATTTAATTTTATTTTATCTTCTTCTTTCTTTCTTTCTTTTTTTCCTCCCTTTTATTCTGAGCCGTGTGGATGACAGGGTCTTGGTGCTCCAGCCAGGTGTCAGGGCTGTGCCTCTGAGGTGGGAGAGCCAAGTTCAGGACACTGGTCCACAAGAGACCTCCCAGCTCTACGCAATATCAAATGGTGAAAATCTCCCAGAGATTTCCATCTCAATGCCAAGACCCAGCTCCACTCAACGACCAGCAAGCTCCAGTGCTGGACACCCTATGCCAAAAACCTAGCAAGACAGGAACACAACCCCACCAATTAGAGCGACTGCCTAAAAACATAATAAGGCCACAGACACCCCAAAACACACCACCAGACGTAGACCCGCCCACCAGAAAGACAAGATCCAGCCTCATCCACCAAAACACAGGCACTAGTCCCCTCCACCAGGAAGCCTACACAACCCACTGAACCAATGTTAGCCAGTGGGGGTAGACACCAAAAACAACAGGAACTACGAACCTGCAGCATGAGAAAAGGAGACCCCAAACACAGTAAGTTAAGCAAAATGAGAAGACAGAGAAACATACAGCAGATGAAGGAGCAAGGTAAAAACCCACCAGACCTAACAAATGAAGAGGAAATAGGCAGTCTACCTGAAAAAGAAATCAGAATAATGATAGTAAAGATGATCCAAAATCTTGGAAATAGAATGGAGAAAATACAAGGAACATTTAACAAGCACCTAGAAGAACTAAAGAGCAAGCAAACAGTGATAAATAACACAATAAATGAAATTTAAAATGCTCTAGAAGAGAACAATAGCAGAATAACTGAGGCAGAAGAATGGATAAGTGACCTGGAAGATAAAATAGTGGAAACAACTACTGCAGAGCAGAATAAAGAAAAAAAAATGAAAGGAATTGAGGACAGTCTCAGAGACCTCTGGGACAACATTAAACACACCAACTTTCAAATAATAGGGGTCCCAGAAGAAGAAGAGAAAAAGAAAGGGACTGAGAAAATATTTGAAGAGATTATAGTTGAAAACTTCCCTAATATGGGAAAGGAAAGAGTTAATCAAGTCCAGGAAGCACAGAGAGTCCCATACAGGATAAATCCAAGGAGAAACATGCCAAGACACATATTAATCAAACTATCAAAAATTAAATACAAAGAAAAAATATTAAAAGCAGCAAGGGAAAAACAACAAATAGCATAGTAGGGAATCCCCATAAGGTTAACAGTTGACATTTCAGCAGAAACTCTCCAAGCCAGAAGGGAGTGGCAGGACGTATTTAAAGTGATAAAGGGGAAAAACCTACAATGAAGATTACTCTACCCAGCAAGGATCTCATTCAGATTTGACAGAGAAATAAAAACCTTTACAGACAAGCAAAAGCTAAGAGAATTCAGCACCACCAAACCAGCTTTACAACAAATGCTAAATGAACTTCTCTAGGCAGGAAACACAAGAGAAGGAAAAGACCTACAATAACAAACCCAAAACAATTAAGAAACTGGTAATAGGAACATATATATCGATAATTACCTTAAATGTAAGTGGATTAAATGCTCCAACCAAAAGACATAGACTGGCTGAATGGATACAAAAACAAGACCTGTATATATGCTGTCTACAAGAGATCCACTTCAGACCTAGGAACACATACAGACTGAAAGTAAGGGGATGGAAAAAGATATTCCATGCAAATGGAAATCAAAAGAAAGCTGGAGTAGCAATACTCATATCAAACAAAATAGACTTTAAAACAGAGACTATTAAAAGAGACAAAGAAGGACACTACATAATGATTGAGGGATCAATCCAAGAAGAAGATATAACAATTGTAAATATTTATGCACCCAACATAGGAGCACCTCAATACATAAGGCAAACGCTAACAGCCATAAAAGGGTAACACAATCACAGTAGGAGAATTTAACACCCCACTTTCACCAATGGACAGGTCATCCAAAATGAAAATAAATAAGGAAACACAAGCTTTAAATGATACATTAAACAAGATGGACTTAATTGATATTTATAGGACATTCCATCCAAAAACAACAGAATACACTTTCTTCTCAAGTGCTCATGGAACATTCTCCAGGATAGGTCATATCTTGGGTCTCAAATCAAGCCTTGGTAAATTTAAGAAAATTGAAATCGTATCAAGTATCTTTTCCTACCACAATGCTATGAGACTAGATATCAATTATAGGAAAAAATCAGTAAAAAATACAAACACATGGAGGCTAAACAATACACTACTTAATAACCAAGAGATCACTGAAGAAATCAAAGGGGAAATCAAAAAATAACTAGAAACAAATGACAATGAAAACATGACGACCCAAAACCTATGAGAGGCAGCAAAAGCAGTTCTAAGGGGGAAGTTTATAGCAATACAATCCTACCTTAAGAAACAAGAAACATCTCAAATAAACAACCTAACCTTTCACCTAAAGCAATTAGAGAAAGAAGAACAAAGAAACCCCAAAGTTAGCAGAAGGAAAGAAATCATAAAGATCAGATCAGAAATAAATGAAAAAAAAAAATGAAGGAAACTATACCAAAGATCAATAAAACTAAAAGCTGGTCTTTGAGAAGATAAACAAAACTGATAAACTGTTAGCCAGACTCATCAAGAAAAAACGGGAGAAGACTCAAATCAATAGAATTAGAAATGAAAAAGAAGTAACAGCAGACACTACAGAAATACAAAGGATCATGAGAGATTACTATAAGCAGCTATATGCCAATAAAATGGACAACCTGGAAGAAATGGACAAATTCTTAGAAATGCACAACCTTCCGAGACTGAACCAGGAAGAAATAGAAAATATGAAGAGAGCAATCACAAGCACTGAAATTGAAACGGTGATTAAAAATCTTCCAACAAACAAAAGCCCAGGACCAGATGGCTTCACAGGTGAATTCTATCAAACATTTAGAGAAGAGCTAACACCTATCCTTCTCAAACTCTTCCAAAATATAGCAGAGGGAGGAACACTCCCAAACTCATTCTACGAGGCCACCATCACCCTGATACCAAAACCAGACAAAGATGTCACAAAGAAAGAAAACTACAGGCCAATATCACTGATGAACATAGATGCAAAAATCCTCAACAAAATAATAGCAAACAGAATCCAACAGCACATTAAAAAGATCATACACCATGATCAAGTGGGGTTTATCCTAGGAATGCAAGGGTTATTCAATATACACAAATCAATCAATGCGATACACCATATTAACAAATTGAAGGAGAAAAACCATATGATCATCTCAATAGATGCAGAGAAAGCTTTCAACAAAATTCAATACCCATTTATGATAAAAACCCTCCAGAAAGTAGGCATAGAGGGAAATTACCTCAACATAATAAAGGCAATATATGACAAACCCACAGCCAACATCATTCTCAATGGTGAAAAACTGAAACCATTTCCACTAAGATCAGGAACAAGACAAGGTTGCCCCCTCTCACCTCTATTATTCAACATAGTTTTGGAAGTTTTAGCCACAGCAATCAGAGAAGAAAAAGAAATAAAAGGAATCCAAATCGGAAAAGAAGTAAAGCTGTCACTGTTTGCAGATGACATCATACTATACATAGAGAATCCTAAAGGTGCTACCAGAAAACTACTAGAGCTAATGAATGAATTTGGTAAAGTAACAGGATACAAAATTAAATGCTCAGAAATCTCTTGCATTCCTATACACTAATGACGAAAAATCTGAAAGTGAAATTAAGAAAAGACTCCCATTTACCATTGCAATAAAAAGAATAAAATATCTAGGAATAAACCTACCTAAGGAGACAAAAGACCTGTATGCAGAAAATTATAAGACACTGATGAAAGAAATTAAAGATGATACAAATAGATGGAGAGATATACCATGTTCTTGGATTGGAAGAATCAACATTGTGAAAATGACTCTACTACCCAAAGCAATCTACAGATTCAATGCAATCCCTATCAAACTACCACTGGCATTTTTCACAGAACTAGAACAAAAAGTCTCACAATTCGTATGGAAACACAAAAGACCCCGAATAGGGAGGGTGAGAGGGAGGGAGACGCAAGAGGGAAGAGATATGGGGATATATGTATATGTATAACTGATTCACTTTGTTATAAAGCAGAAACTAACAGCATTGTAAAACAATTATACTCCAATAAAGATGTTTTTAAAAACAAGGAGTCTCCTCATTTGCTCTGTTCCAATTATTGCGTAAACCTGAAATGTAAATAAATGTACTGCTTTGAAAAGCGCCTTATGACTCAACTCAAGCTGTTAACACTTTCTACCTAATAGTCTTTTACTAGTTACCTTCTCTAACACTTGAAAACACCTATTTCTTATATGATAGTATGACTTCATTTTGGCATTAGTTACCCTGTTGATTCTGAATCCATCTCTTTCTTGAATAAGGTAAGGAGACTCTTGGAAACATTTTCTACATACTTCTCCATTAGAGATAGAAAATCTGTAGGTGGATCTAAAAGCCCAAAAAGTGATCATTCACTTAGGAAAGATATACCAGTTATTTTTGTGCAGACAGATAACTTTAAACTACAGAAATTCACAGAGGAATTGAAGAGAGGCCAAGAGCCTTTTCAATCAGGAAGATAAACTGTTTACAAAAACGTTTTAGTTGATAGATTCAGGATAGGTGATGGAAAGCCCCACATGAATCTACAGATGCCATGCTAGCTAGATAAAAGAGCAAGTTTCACATTAAAATAGTACTAGCCAATCTAATGGACTGGTCAGAAAATACACTATTAAATAACAACACAAGGAGCATTGGGCAAAAAAAGAAAAAGAAGATTGTGAGATGATGGATATGTGAATGAGGTTGATAGTGGTGATAATTTCACAGTGTGTACCTGTATCAAAATACAAAGTTATATGCCTTAAATATATACAAATTTTATCAATTATACCTCAGTAAAGCTAGGGAGGAAATGATAAAACAAAATAAAACTTAATGCAGGTTAGGAAGTCCAGGTGTCCAAATTGGAAATAGGACACAAAATAGAGAATCATGTAGTACTCTGCTTTCAGTACTGAGGTGAAAGAAATCCCAAAAGGAAATATTTGGACATCCCAAATAGGAGGAAATAGTTGGTCTGGGTTCTGACCAGGGAATGATTAGCAATTGTTAGCAGTTGTCCAAGAGAAAATCCTTCCTTTCAAACATTGTATAGAGTAGTAATGGTCTGATTTGCACGATCACATATGTTTCATAAATCATCAGCTACACTTTAGGCTGTTTGGGTCCAGACTAGACTGAGAGGGGCAGAAAATAAAGATCCCAGTCTTGACTGAATCAGTATTTTGTGCATCCATTAGTGTATTTATTTACAATGTCAAACATTTACTGATGGCCTAGTGTAGAATCACTGGACACCTGTAATTGAACCAGATACCGTCTCTAGGAAGAGATTTAGGAAGTAACTACATGATTCAAAAGGAAAAAAAAAGACGCTGTTTTGCAAGGAAAGGGATGGATAGAGATGTAGGGCTCATTCCCAGCCTAGAACAGCAGCCCCAGAGCCTGAGAGCCAAGTGGAAGGGTAGCTAGAGACCAAGACAGGATGAAGACTAAACAAATATCCATGAAGCAGAAGTGCAAAGCTCAACCATCAAGAGGATACCCTCCTAAAAAGTGAAATCACTCAAGAATAAAATCAATGAACTATTGATACACACAACAACTTGGATGAATGTCCAGGAAATTATGCTGAGTGAGAAAAACCAAAGCAAAAAGTTATACACTGTATGGTGCTCATTATATTTGAAATGACCAAATCTTAGAAATGGAGGACAAACAGATTAATGGTTACGAGGGTTAGAGATAGAATGAGGTAGGGCTAGGGGACGAGGAGGTGGTGGCTAGAAAAGAAGAATACAAGGGAACCTTGTGGTTTGGAAACTGTTCAGTATCTTGACTGTGGTGGTGTACAAAGGAAACTACAACAGGTGATAAAATGTTACAGAACTTAATACAAACACACAGACACAAACTGGGGAAATCTGAGTAAAATCAGTGGACTGCATCAATGTCAATATCCTGGTTGTGATATTATACTATAATTTTGCAAAATGCTGCCATTAGGGGTGTATTAGTTTTCTGTTCCTGCTCTAACAAATTACCACAAATTTAGTGACCTAAAACAACACAAATATATTATCTTAGAGTTCTGGAAGTTAGCAGGTAAAAATGGGTCTCTAAATAAAAGTGTCACCAGGGCTGCGTTCCTTTGGGGAGATTCTAGAAAAATCTACTTTCTTAATTATTTTGGCTTCTAGAAGCCACCAGTATTCCTTGACTTATAGCCTATTTTCTCCATCTTCAAAGCCAGCATCACAACATCTTCAAATCTCTGACTCTCAATCTTATGCCCCCTCTTCCAATTTTAAGGAAAATCCAGAATAATCTTTCCATCTCTAGGTCAGCTGATTAGCAACCTTAATTCCATCTGCAACCTTATTTCCTCTTTTCCATGTAACCTAACACATTTAGAGATTCCAGGTGGAGGATACAAAGATCTTTGGGAACTGCCTATCACAGGAGGAATCTGGGCAAACTGTACAAAGGATCTCACTGTATTATTTCTTACAACTGCACGTAAATCTATAGTCATCTCAACAAAAATTCAATTAAAAATACATTTGGTGAAAATGTTTTTTAATCTATCCTGTAATTAACTTCATTTTGAATTGTGTTGATTGTTATTTTCTCATACACACATACCTTCCACCACCCTGAACTTGCCCTCTGCTACAGGGGAAGAAAAAGTCCTGCACCACAGATGTCTTGCTCCTGACATCACTCATCATTTTCTTTGGGGCTCTCTCTTACAGGTACTAACAGCCTAAATCTACCAACTCCCAAGAGTAGGGAAAAGCATCGTCATCTTGTGGCATTATGATTCCATGTTAAACCTCCTTATCTACTGCCTATGAAATAAGGAAGTAAAAGAAGCTATACAATCAATAAGGAATAAGTCCTTCTTGCTCGGACATAAATTACTAACACTGAATGCGAGACATATCCAAGTGGTTAGTGTTCTACTGCATTTGCTGATATCACATTGGCCATAGCAAATCACATGGCTAACCCAGATTGAAAGATTCGGGGTAATTGACTCTACCACTTAATGGAAGACTCTGCAATATCACCTTGAAATGCTGAGGCTGCATTGAAGAAAAGAATTTGTGACCATTTTATAACATACCCACCATGCTTTTGCCTGTAGTAAATATTTTTTTATACCATATGTTATTGCTTGTATGTGGAATCTAAAATACGACACAAATGAACTTATCCATGAAACAGAAACAGACTCACAGACATAGAGAACAGACTTGTGGTTGCCAAGTAGGAAGTGTGGTGGGGGAGGGATAGATTGGAAATTTGGGGTTAGAAGATGCAAACTGTTATATGTAGGATGGATAAACAACAAGGTCCTACTGTACAGCACAGGGAACTATATTCAATATCCTGTGATAAATCATAATGGAAAAGATATGAAAATATATATATATGTATAACTGAATCACTTTGCTCTACACCAGAAATTAACACAACCTTGTAAATCAACTATACTTCAATAAAATTTTAAAAATATATATATTTTCAGCTGACACCCTGGTCAGGATATGATTCATACTGCCATAGGTGTATATATGAGAAACATGCAAATTTAATCTCTGTAAACACAATGATAATGTGTAGTTTGCTCATTATTGTAACCCCAGTATCTAATAATTCAGGAATTTATTAGGTGCTCATGAAATTCTTACTAAAAGAATGAGTAGAGATTGCACCAAAAAACCTAACTGGTCAGTGCAGTGAGAAAGAATGCTAGCTACAGCACAGTACAGCTAACTGTTCTTGTAGTATCCCATATTATAAGGGCTTTGGGGATCCAATGACTGTCTCTAAGACATTATGAAGGAGGCTCAATTCTTCAACCAAAATTGGAAGTCAAAGATTAGCAAAAATGACTAACTGAATAGAAAATATTTGTCTAGACCAAGATGGAAGAAAATATGGTATCACACAAAAGTTTTGAACAAGAATGACATGGAGAAGAGAATCTCTACAGAAGCTTAAGACAAAGAATCTATTCACCACCCCCTATTTATATATGGCAAAATATACTTGTTTTTTTATCCACTGTCCATTCTCCTCTTATTCCTTCCTAAAAAGAACCCAATATTATATGGAAGGTGATGCAGCCTGATAAATAGCTATATTGCTTTTCAGCTTCCACTGTAGCTACAGTGTTATGTGTCTTAGTTTGGGTTCCTGGGATATGGCCTTGGGTAAAGGTAATATATGGGGGGGTGGGTGCAGTGAAGAAGTAACCTTACCTAAAGAAAGGTCTGGCCTTTGCCTTCACCTACTTGGAGTTGATCTCTAAGCCCCTGAAATACCTACCCTAAAAGGAGTATCTTTGTTTGCCTGGAGGCTTTGGCCACTAGACAGTCTAACAATGTGATATGTGATGGGGGCTTTGGGATATGCCCTATCAGTTCTAACCTCCAGAGGAACTGGGAACCAAAGGTATAACACTGAACCTCTAGGAGGGATTGAGAACTAAAGACCAGCCACATGAGCAATGACATAGAGCCCAAAAAAGAACTGTGCACACCCAAGGCTCAGGTGAGCTTCCGGGTTGGCCAGGCTCCATGCATATTGCCACATGTTGACACTTGGGGGGGTAATGCATACCTGAGGATGATGGAAGCTTCGGGTTTGGAATCCTCATAGACATTGCCCTCTATGCATCTTCCTTTGACTGGTTATAATTTGTATCCTTTTGCTATACTAATACTGTAACTGTACATATAGTGCTTTCCTGATGTGTAAGTCAGGAAAGGCTCTAAGAAAATTTCATAGACTGAGTGGCTTCTAAACTACAGAAATTTAATTCTCACAGGTCTGGAAGTTGGAAGTCTGAAATCAGGGTGCCAGCAAAGTTGGGGTCTGGTAAGAGTGTTCTTCTCGACTGCAGACTGCTGCCCTGTCATTGTGTCTTCACAGGATGGATAAACAACTGGAGAACAGTCTGGGGTCTCTTTTAAGGGCAATAGTCCCATTCATTTGGTCTGCTCCCTCATGATTTAATTATTTCCCAAAGGCCCCACCTCCTAATACTGTCACACAATGGGTTAGGATTTCAACAGATGAATTGTAGAGGGACAGAAACATTCAAGCCATAACATAGAGTGATTTTAGTGAATTATCAAACCTGAGGATGATTGTGGAGACCCCTAATGAGAGGTGCAATTGAGAGTGGCTCCGAGGACCCTTGAATTTTTGACTAGTGTCTAACTGACATCAGTCCTATGGGAACTGTTCCCTCATACTATGCAGTTGACTAAGCTTTTGGAAGAGAATTATCCCAAGCAGCACAGGGAGGGAGCAGGAATAATGAGATAGAAGGACAAAAGCAAGGAAAGGATGAATAACTTAGCTGACTGACACCCAGGAAACTGAAACTCAATCCCACAGGGAACTTTGGTAAACTATGTAGAATGTCCTACACAGCTGTCCTTGTAAAGAACAAGAGCTTAAGACAATTATTCACTTCCCCTCCCCCATTGCTTGACGGTCACACAATATCTTGCATGGCTTCTGGGATATTCCTGAGACAGAGATGCAGAGAGATACTGTAGGAAACCTGCATTCCACTGCAGATGCACTGAAATCGAGTAGCTGAGATGTGGTGTAGGGCACAGAGGTTTCTGCTACTCCAGGTAACACAGTTCTAGCCAGTGAGATCTAAGTAGACGTCTGCTGGATTTGGGGAAAGCTTTTGTTTTCCTGATCAAAGGTGTGTATGTGGTTATCACTCTACCCTCCAGGATCCTTTTCCTGCTTTGAAAGGGAATGTGACGTCTAGCACTATAATAGACATGTTAGACTGTGAAGCAACCAGCATATGGGAAAGATTACGCAAATCACAAAGTGTGAGTTTTGACTTCCAAACTAATGCTAGGAAGGAAATATAAGTCTCTGTCTTTGCCAAAGTAACAGCCAAAAGTAAGTTGGATTTTCATCTACTTACAGTGGAACACACTGCTAACTGAGACACTGGTCATTCCAGTAAGGAATGTTGAATGTCAGCTCACCGCCCTTTGGCAATAACTTTCCTTCAGACAAGAAGCTACAGACTCATTGAATCTCGCTTTCTCCTTTCATAGATTAAAGGTTTAGCCCTAGCAGCATCATAGCCAAACGCTACTCAAAATCTCTTATTCTACAGACTGTTATCTGAAGTATTCTGATGGTGTAAACTGTAACTGGAAGAAAGGGTGTCTTTATCCAGGACTGACTTTTAAAATATAAACATTATTAGAAAAAAAGAAAGAAGAGATTGAGTCAATTTTTTTCTTCAAATTAAAAAATGGTCAAAGTGGTAATGTAAAAAAATTATTCACATAATAGTAACTCTATTTGTCTGATTAGGGACATAGGGACTTAAACTGAGATTAGCTTTGGATTTCTTTTTTCCAGATAGCCCTATTTTTAGCTGATTATGGTGACAAGGTCAATTTTCTAGAACTGAACACAAATTCTTAGATGTAGTAAAACTTGCTCAACCTGATTCACAAGAAAAAATTTTAATGGAGCTGTTCTATAACAAGACAACACACAGACAAAAAAGTCCCTAATGACAGTAACATGGTTAAATATATCTTCTCTAGAGAAAGCTTAAATGTTCTCCAGCTGAAAATAACTACTGAACATTGTTTATTCCGATTCCATTACAGCCCCTGGAAGCTCAGGTTCTCAAGGGAGAAAGTATTGATCCCTTAGGCTCCAGCTTCAAACTCCCCAGTTAGAAGGAAGCACACAGAGACCTTGGTGGACAAGTTGCCTGTACCAGTTGCAGAAAGAGAATCTGGATGCAACTCTCATGTAAGTAAAACAAAGCACAACCCATTTTTCAAAATCAGCCATGTGTCATCCCAGTGTATGCTGGAAATGGTGGAGCAAAGGGGTCAGAGCCAAAGTTCTAGAAGTTTCACCCCAAGACCCAGGAACGAAGGCTTCATCCCTGGTGACACAGTGGAAATGGAGTGAGGGATGTGAACTGGGCTGAGTGTTGCCTGAGAAGGATATGAATGAACAAATGATTGAAAGATTAAACGAATGAATGAATGAATGAGTAGTGAGTAGTTCATGGCCTTAGTGTGTTATCTGCATGTGTTATGACCAGTTTTGAGTGCCCGTTCAATGTCTGGCCCTGTGCTGGGTAGTTTATATAAATCACATCACTTTAAGTCACAGCATTACAAAGCAGACTTTACTTCTTTCCCTTCCCCTTCCTTCTTAAAACAATTAAAGCTATTTTAAAATGAAAAGGTGATGAAGTTTAAAGACTTCCTCTCCCTACTCACATGCCCAGGGATAATCATTAAAGGTTTGGTGTGAATCGTTCCAGAGCTTTTTCATGGATAAATTTAAAGAATGAGAAAGAGAGAGAGAGGGAGTAAAAAAAAAAACAAAAAACAAGTTTTATTTTAAGAGGGTCCAGCTCTACATATTATTCTGCAACTTTCTTTGTTCATTTGACAATATTATATGATCACCTTTTCATAAGAATATATATTTATCACGTGCTTTTTGGACTATGTATTGATTCATAATATGAATCTATTCTGATTTATTTAACTCTATTTCCAAACTTTGGCTATCGTACATTGTCACAATGAGCATTATTACCTTCTAAGTAGTTCTGTGATCGCTGTTTTATATAAGGTAGAACTGAGGCTGGGGGAGTTATATCATTTGTCTCTATGAGGTGGTGGGACCAGATTTCAAACCCAGGTGCTTTCTATTGCACAGTGCTTAATACAAATGAAGCTTCAAAAGCACCAGGTTTCAGTGTAGGTTAAGCATGTTCAGAATACTCAGGTTCTTGTGTGTGTGTATTTGTGTGTGTGTGTGTGTGTGTGGTGTTCTTTGTACTGGTTTTTACATAGCTCTTGAAAACTGTCATGTCATACATTTTATTTGCATTCAAAATGATTAAGTTAACATAGCAAATGTCATTATCTCCTCAAGATACTAGTTTAAGTGGACTCATGATCTATGCTAGCTTCTTCTGACAAGTGCTGTCACCCACTGGGTGGAAGCCTCCTTGAAAGGGTTGCATTTCATCTATTTTACAGCAAATTTACCTGAGGAGGCAAACCACACATACTTATTAGCCTTTAGCCCTCACTAAATGTTGAAAGAAGAGAAATGTTTCTTCTTCTTGCACGACGGAGTTATCCCACTCTGTTCATTTCTCAAGCTGTTTGAAAGATCCAGACTCTCCACATCAACCACAGGTTTGCTTTGCTACACTCCCCACCACTAAAGGCACCTTCTTATCCCAAACTGACTATCGCATCTGTGGAGCTACAGCTCTGCCTGGTATTACAGACACCAGAGTAAGGAGCCCTCTAGTGACGTATGGGGATGTGGGTTTTTCTGTGAGGAACTTCTGTCATTGCACAATATTTAAGGTGCATAAAAATACATTTAAAATAATGTAACAACCATTCATATAGCCACCATCTAACGTCTGCAACATTTTGGGGTTTTTTTTTTTAACATCTTTATTGGAGTATAATTGCTTTACAATGTTGTGTTAGTTTCTGCTTTATAACAAAGTGAATCAGCTATATGTACACATATACCCTCATATCTCCTCCCTCTTGCATCTCCCTCCCACCTCCCTATCCCACCGCTTTAGGTGGTCACAAAGCACAGAGCTGATCTCCCTGTGCTATGCGGCTGCTTCCCACTAGCTATAGATTTTACATTTGGTAGTATTTATAAGTCCATGCCACTCTCTCACTTCGTCCCAGCTTACCCTTACCCCTCCCCGTGTCCTCAAGTCCATTCTCTATGTCTGCGTCTTTATTCCTGTCCTGCCCCTGGGTTCTGCAGAACCATTTTTTATTTTCTTTAGGTTCCATATATGTGTATATGGAAACATACCATATGCTAAAAATAGCATACGGTATTTGTATTTCGCTTTCTGACTTCACTCTGTATGACAGACTCTACGTCCATCCACCTCACTACAAATAACTCAATTTCGTTTCTTTTTATGGCTGAGTAATATTCCATTGTATATATGTGCCACATCTTCTTTATCCATTCATCTGTTGATGGACATTTAGGTTGCTTCCATGTCCTGGCTATTGTAAATAGAGCTGCAATGAACATTGTTGTACATGACTCTTTTTGAATTATGGTTTTCTCAGGGTATATGCCTAGTAGTGGGATTGCTGGATTGTATGGTAGTTCTATTTTTAGTTTTTTCAGGAACCTCCATTCTGTTCTCCATCGTGACTGTATCAATTTACATTCCCACCAACAGTGCAAGAGGGTTCCCTTTCCTCCACACCCTCTCCAGCATTTGTTGTTTGTAGATTTTCTGATGATGCCCATTCCAAGTGTGAGGTGATACCTCATTGTAGTTTTGATTTGCATTTCTCTAAAAATTAGTGATGTTGAGCAGCTTTTCATGTGCTTCTTGGCCATCTGTATGTCTTCTTTGGAGAAATGTCTATTTAGGTCTTCTGCCCAATTTTGGATTGGGTTGTTTGTTTTTGTAATATTGAGCTGCAGGAGCTGTTTATATATTTTGGAGATTAATCCTTTGTCCGTTGATTTGTTTGTAAATATTTTCTCCCATTCTCATGGTTGTCTTTTCATCTTGTTTATGGTTTCCTTTGCGGTGCAAAAGCTTTGAAGTTTCATTAGGTCCCATTTGTTTATTTTTGTTTTTACTTCCATTGCTCTAGGAGGTGGATCAAAAAAGATCTTGCTGTGATTTATGTCAAAGAGTGTTCTTCCTATGTTTTCCTCTAAGAGTTTTATAGTGTCCAGTCTTACATTTAGGTCCCTATCCATTTTGAGTTTATTTTTGTGTATGGTGTTAGGGAGTGTTCTAATTTCATTCTTTTACATGTAGCTGTACAGTTTTCCCAGCACCACTTATTGAAGAGACTATCTTTTCTCCATTGTATATCCTGGCCTCCTTTGTCATAGATTAGTTGACCATAGGTGCATGAGTTTATCTCTGGGCTTTCTATCCTGTTCCATTGACCTGTGTTTCTGTTTTTGTGCCAGTACCATATTGTCTTGATTACTGTAGCTTTATAGTATAGTCTGAAGTCAGGGAGTCTGATTCCTCCAACTCCGGTTTTTTTCCCTCAAGACTGCTTTGGCTCTTCGGGGTCTTTTATGTCTCCATACAAATTTTAAGATTTTTTGTTCTAGTTCTGTAAAAAATGCCATTGGTAATTTGATAGGGATTGCACTGAATCTTTAGATTGCTTTGTGTATTATAGTCATTCTCACAATATTAATTCTTCCAATCCAAGAACATGGTATATCTCTCCATCTGTTTGTATCATCTTTATTTTCTTTCATCAGTGTCTTATAGTTTTCTGCATACAGGTCTTTTGTCTCCCTAGGTAGGTTTATTCCTAGGTATTTTATTCTTTTTGTTGCAATGGTAAATGGGAGTGTTTCCTTAATTTCTCTTTCAGATTTTTGATCATTAGTGTATAGGAATGCAAGAGATTTCTGTGCATTAATTTTGTATCCTGCAACTTTACCAAGTTCATTGATTAGCTCTAGTAGTTTTCTGGTAGCATCTTTAGGATTCTCTATGTATAGTATCATGTCATCTGCAAACAGTGACAGTTTTACTTCTTCTTTTCCCATTTGGATTCCTTTTATTTCTTTTTCTTCTCGATTGCTGTGGCTAGGACTTCCAAAACTATGTTGAATAATAGTGGCGAGAGTGGACAACCTTGTCTTGTTCCTGATCTTAGAGGAAATGGTTTCAGTTTTTCACCATTGAGAATGATGTTTGCTGTGGGTTTGTCCTATATAGCCTTTATTATGTTGAGGTAGGTTCCCTCTATGCCCACTTTCTGGAGAGTTTTTATCATAAATGAGTTTTTATCATAAATATTTGAATTTTGTCAAAAGCTTTTTCTGCATCTATTGAGATGATCATATGGTTTTTATTCTTCAATTTGTTAATATGGTGTATCAGATTGCTTGGTTTGCATATATTGAAGAATTCTTGCATCCCTGGGATAAATCCCACTTGATCGTGGTGTATGATCCTTTTAATGTGTTGTTGGATACTGTTTGCTAGTATTTTTTGAGGATTTTTGCATTTATATTCATCAGTGATATTGGTCTGTAATTTTCTTTTTTTGTAGTATTTTGGTCTGGTTTTGGTATCAGGGTGATGGTGGCCTCATAGAATGAGTTTGGGAGTGTTCCTTCCTCCACAATTTTTTGGAAGAGTTTCAGAAGGATGGGTGTTAGCTCTTCTCTAAATGTTTGATAGCATTCACCTGTGAAGCCATCTGGTCCTGGACTTTTGTTTGTTGGAAGATTTCTAATCACAGTTTCACTTTCATTACTTGTGATTGGTCTGTTCATATTTTCTGTTTCTTCCCGGTTCAGTCTTGGAAGGTTATACCTTTCTAAGAATTTGTCCACCTCTTCCAGGTTGTCCATTTTATTGGCATAGAGTTGCTTGTAGTAGTCTCTTAGGATGCTTTGTATTTCTGCTGTGACTGTTGTAACTTCTCCTTTTTCATTTCTAATTTTATTGATTTGAGTCCTCTCCCTCTTTTGCTTGATGAGTCTGGCTAATGGTTTATCAATTTTGTTTATCTCCTCAAAGAACCAGGTTTTACTTTTATTGATCTTTGCTATTGTTTTCTTTGTTTCTATTTCATTTATTTCTGCTCTGATCTTTATGATTTCTTTCCCTCTTCTAACTTTGGGTTTTGTTTATTCTTCTTTCTCTAGTTCCTTTAGGTGTAAGGTTAGATTGTTTATTTGAGATTTTTCTTGTGTCTTGAGGTAGGCTTGTATAGCTATAAACTTCCCTCTTAGAACTGCTTTTACTGCATCCCATAGGTTTTGGTCGTCGTGTTTTCACTGTCATTTGTCTCTAGGTATTTTTTGATTTCCTCTTTGATTTCTTCAGTGATCTCTCTGTTATTTAGTAACGTATTGTTTAGCCTCCATGTGTTTTTTTTTTTTTTTTAAGTTTTTTTCCCTGTAATTCATTTCTAATCTCATATCTTTGTGGTCAGAAAAGATGCGTGTTATGATTTCAGTTTTCTTAAATTTACTGAGGCTTGATTTGTGACCCAAGATGTGATCTATCCTGGAGAATGTTCTGTGCACACTTGAGAAGAAAGTTTAATCTGCTGTTTTTGGTGGAATGTCCTATAAATATCAATTAAATCTATCTGGTCTATTTTGTCATTTGAAGCTTCTGTCTCCTTATTTATTTTCATTTTGGATGATCTGTCCATTGGTGTAAGTGAGGTGTTGAAGTCCCCCACTATTGTAGGTTACTGTCGATTTCCTCTTTTATAACTGTTAGCAGTTGCTTACATATTGAGGTGCTCCTATGTTGGGTGCATATATATTTATAATTGTTATATCTTCTTCTTGGATTGATCCCTTGATCATTATGTAGTGTCCTTCCTTGTCTCTTGTAACATTCTTTATTTTAAAGTCTATTTCATCTGATATGAGTATAGCTACTCCAGCTTTCTTTTGATTTCCATTTGCATGGAATATCTTTTTCCATCCCCTCACTTTCAGTCTGTATGAGTCCCCAGGTCTGAAGTGGGTCTCTTGTAGACAGCATATATATGGGTCTTGTTTTTGTATCCATTCAGCAAGCCTGTGTCTTTTGGTTGGAGCATTTAATCCATTCAAGTTTATGACCATTTTATTAATTATTTATTTTATGACCATTTTCTTAATTATTTTGGGTTGTTATTGTAGGTCCTTTTCTTCTCTTGTCTTTCCCACTTAGAGAAGTTCCTTTAGCATTTGTTGTAGAGCTGGTTTGGTGGTGCTGAATTCTCTTAGCTTTTGCTTGTCTGTAAAGCTTTTGATTTCTCCATTGAATGTGCATGAGATCCTTGCCAGGTAGAGTAATCTTGGTTGTAGGTTCTTCCCTTTCATCACTTTAAGTATATCATGCCACTCCCTTCTGGCTTGTAGAGTTTCTGCTGAGAAATCAGCTGTTAACCTTATGGGAGTTCCCTTGTATGTTATTTGTCATTTTTCCCTTGCTGCTTTCAATAATTTTTCTTTGTCTTTAATTTTTGCCAATTTGATTACTATGTGTCTCGGCGTGTTTCTCCTTGGGTTTATCCTGTATGGGACTCTCTGCACGTCCTGGACTTGGGTGGCTATTTCCTTTCCCATGTTAGGGAAGTTTTCGACTATAATCTTTTCAAATATTTTCTCTGATCCTTTCTCTCTCCCTTCTCCTTCTGGGACCCCTATAATGTGAATGTTGTTGTGTTTAATGTTGTCCCAGAGGTCTCTTAGGCTGTCTTCATTTCTTTTCATTCTTTTTTCTTTAGTCTGTTCTGCAGCAGTGAATTCCACCATTCTGTTTTCCAGGTCACTTATCCGTTCTTCTGCCTCAGTTATTCTGCTATTGATTCCTTCTAGTGTAGTTTTCATTTCAGTTATTGTATTGTTCATCTCTGTTTGTTTGTTCTTTAATTCTTCTAGGTCTTTGTTAAACATTTCTTGCATCTTCTCGATCTTTGCCTCCATTCTTTTTCCGAGGTCCTGGATCATCTTCACTATCATTATTCTGAATTCTTTTTCTGGAAGGTTGCCTATCTCCACTTCATTTAGTTGTTTTTCTGGGGTTTTATCCTGTTCCTTCATCTGGTAAATAGCCCTCTGCCTTTTTATCTTGTCTATCTTTCTGTGAATGTGGTTTTTGTTCCACAGGCTGCAGGATTGTAGTTATTCTTGCTTCTGCTCTCTGCCCTCTGGTGGATGAGGCTATCTAAGAGGCTTATGCAAGTTTCCTACACAGTGTTCTCTTGGTTGCTCTTCTTCCTTAGCTCTACCCTACTTGCCAAGACACAAGTGTATATTATTTTCCACCTATATCCATGCAATAGCCTACTCACTGAACTCTGAATCCTCATTCTTTTCTTGCTGCTAGTTACAATCTGAGAACACACAATTATGCTGCTCATTCTTTCCAATGATTACCACTCCTCCAGCTTTCTTTTGATTTCCTTTTGCATGGAATATCTTTTTCCATCGCATCACTTTCAGTCCGTCTGTGTCCCCAGGTCTGAAGTGGATCTCTTGTAGACAACATATATATGGGTCTTGTTTATGTATCTGTTCAGCCAGTCTATGTCTTTTGGTGAGAGCATTTAATCCATTTACATTTAAGGTAATTATCAGTATGTATGTTCCCATTACTGTTATCTTAATTGTTTTGGGTTTGTTATTGTAGGTCTTTTCCTTCACTTGTGTTTCCTGCCTAGAGAAGTTCCTTTAACATTTGTTGGAAACCTGGTTTGGTGGTGCTGAATTCTCTTAGTTTTTGCTTGTCTGTAAAGGTTTTAATTACTCTGTCAAATCTGAATGATATCCTTGCTGGGTAGAGTAATCTTGGTTGTAGGTTTTTCCCTTTGATCACTTTAAATTTGTCCTGCCACTCCCTTCTGGCTTGTGGAGTTTCTGCTGAAAGCTCAGCTCTTAACCTTATGGGGATTCCCTTGTATGTTATTTGTTGCTTTTCCCTTGCTGCTTTTAATATTTTTCCTTAGTATTTAATTTTTTTTAGCATTTACATTCAAATCTATTGCAAGGTGGCAAAAGTTCAGCAACATTTAAGTACTATCAAGTTTCATTAAATGGTTCCATGTTTTTGGTGAAAAATGTAAAAATATTTTTCTATAAACACTTCATAAGAGGCAATGTGAAAATTACCATATTTTTCAGAAATAATTAAGTCCATCCTCAAATGTTCCTTTTTAATCCTCTAACTGCAACTTTCATATCTAGAGGGGAAAAGTTATTTTAAACCCTGTCCTGTGACTGTTGTCTACACATTTAAATTATGGGGAAAAGTCTTTAGAACTTAATTTTTCTAGTATTTAAAATAAAAGCAAGACACAAAAATCACTTGGCAGTCAGATGTGACATGAGAGCCAACACAGTTCTGAAAACCAACAGTTGCATTAGGCAGAAGTCAGAGACCAGAAACTCCCTTTTTCTTCTTTCCTCATGCCTGTTGGTAATTCTGGAAGTCCATGCCAGTCTTCCTTAAGTTTCTTGTTGATATTTACAGACCACACACAGATCTCATAGTGCATTGTACTCCATACATTTTGATGGATCTGTAGGAAAGTGCTTCTGGCAAATAGTCATTAACCTCTTCAGTCCCTGAATATATTTCCACTGTGTCTCATCATTTAAAACATGTGCAACATTCTTGGAAAAAAATCTTTTCCCTACCAGTTCTGGCAAGGATGCCAACCACAGTGACACCAATGGGCCAAGGGGCATTTCCAATGGCCATCTGAAGATAAGCATCATTAGCCTTCACATATTCCCTCTGCAACATGAATTTAATGATATCTGTTATGGATTCTTTAATATTGGCAGGAAGATTCCTTTTCCGTAGCTTTCTGAAAAGGGGTCTGAGATAGGACTCAGTCTGTTTCTGAGTAGCACTGTTCAGTTTACCCTGCATGCTGCGCTTCACATAATCCTCTCTGGCATTCAGCTCCTTAGCACAAACACCAAGAAGAAACTTAAGGAATTTGGTAATGATGTCCATGTCTTTATAATCGTCACCTTTTCCTAAAGACTATCCCAGTGCCTCTAACTCTTCAGTTGTGGTGTTTTCTTCATGAACTTTCAAATCATTCTGGGCATCTTACTCTCCAGGTTCTTGGCCACCCACAAGTTCATTGAGGTACTGCTGATCAATCTTATCCAAAGCTGCTTTCAGATCATTCCTCAATCCCTTGTTAACTTCCGGTGTGAGGATCTCTATTTTTCTTAAATGCTGAAAAGCATCATAATCAGTTTCTCCAAAGAGTCTGATTGGTTCTCCTCTTTCTCTTAATCTCCTGATAACCTCTTGCCTAGAAAGAGTCATGGGTAATTTTCCTTCTACCAGTTCAAATTCTAATACTGAATTCAATGAAGTTAATGGTTTCTGGTCCTCCTCTTTTGACTGTATCTTGTAGCCACATCTTTCAAAATATCGTTCCTCTTCTTTTTTTGCAAATTCACTACGCTTGAAATATTTTTTATTTTCCACCAGCAGGTTCCTGTCCTCCACAAGCTGCATCTTCTGGAGGATCTCTGATTTCAGAACATCCATCTCGCTGCCCGGGTTGAAGCTCGAGTTTTCTTTTTCTCTCTCTGGCTCATTGGACCAAGCCTTTTGTCTCAGCCAGCCGCCACAAACCCACTACACAGCTGTATTTAAATTTTGATAGTTTGATTAATATGTGTCTTGGCGAGCTTCTCCTTGGATTTATCCTGTATGGGACTCTCTCCACTTCCTGGACTTGATTGACTATTTCCTTTCCCATGTTAGGGAAGTTTTCAACTATAATCTCTTCAAATATTTTCTCAGACCCTTTCTTTTTCTCTTCTTCTTCTGGGACCCCTATAATTTGAATGTTGGTACTTTAATGTTGTCCCAGAGGTCTCTGAGACTGTCCTCAATTCTTTTCATTCCTTTTTCTTTATTCTGCTCTGTGGTAGTTACTTCCACTATTTTATCTTCCAGGTCACTTATCCGTTCTTCTGCCTCATTTATTCTGCTATTGATTCCTTGTAGAGAATTTTTAATTTCATTTATTGTATTGTTCATCATTGTTTGTTTGCTCGCTCTTTAGTTCTTCTAGGTCCCTGTTAAATGTTTCTTTTATTTTCTCCATCCTATTTCCAAGATTTTGGATCATCTTTACTATCAGTACTCTGAATTCTTTTTCAGGTAGACTGCCTATTTCCTCTTCATTTGTTTGGTCTGGTGGGTTTTTACCTTGCTCCTTCATCTGCTGTATATTTCTCTGTCTTCTCATTTTGTTTAACTTACTGTGTGTGGAGTCTCCTTTTCACAGGCTACAGGTTCATAGTTCCCATTGTTTTTGGTGTCTGCCTCCAGTGGATAAGGTTGGTTCAGCGGGTTGTGTAGGCTTCCTGGTGGAGGGGACTGGTGCCTGTGTTCCGGCGGGTAGGGCTGGATCTTGTCTTTCTGGTGGGCAGGGCCACGTCCAGTGGTGTGTTTTGGGGTGTCTGTGAACTTAGTATGATTTTAGGCAACCTCTCTGCTAATGGGTGGGTTTGTATCCCTGTCTTGCTATTTGTTTGGCACAGGGTGTCCAGCACTGGAACTTGCTGGCCATTGAGTGGAGCTGGGTCTTAGCATTGAGATGAAGATCTCTGGGAGAGCTCCCGCCAATTGATATTACGTGGGGTCAGGAGGTCTCTGGTGGACCAATGTCCTGAACTCAGCTCTTCCACCTCAGAGGCTCAGGCCTGACACCAGGCAGGAGCACCAAGACCCTGTCAGCCACACAGCTCAGAAGAGGGAGAAAAAAAGAAAGAAAAATAAAATAAATAAAGTAATTAAAATTTAAAAATTATTAAAATAAAAAAAAATTTTTAAGTGATTAAAAAAAAAGAAGATAACAACCAAACCAATAAACAAATCCACAAATGATATCAAGTGCTAAAAACTATACTAACATAAACATAAACATAAAAATCAGAAAAAAGTCAGTGGCATACAGCAAACCCTAAGTCTACAGTTGTTCCCAAAGTCCACCACCTCAATTTTGGGATGATACATTGTCTATTCAGGTATTCCACAGATGCCGGGTACATCAAGTTGACTGTGGGGATTTAATCCACTGCTCCTGAGGCTGCTGGGAGAAGTGTCCCTTTCTCTTCTTTGTTCGCACAGCTCCTGGGGTTCAGCTTTGGATTTGGCCCCACCTCTGCATGTAGGTCGCCTGAGGGCATCTGTTCCCGCCCAGACAGAACGGGGTTAAAGCAGTGGCTGATTAGGGGGCTCTGGCTCACTCAGGCCAGGGGGGGAGGGAGGGGTATGGAATGTGGGGCAAGCCTGTGGCAGCAGAGGCCAGCGTGACATTGCAACAGCCTGAGGTGCACCGTGTGTTCTCCCAGGGAAGTTGTCCCTGGATCACGGGACCCTGGCAGTGGTGGGCTGCACAGGCTCCCGGGAAGAGAGGTGTGCATAGTGACCTGTGCTTGCACACAGGCTTCTTGGTGGCTGCAGTAGCAACCTTAGCATTTCATGCCTGTCTCTGGGGTCCATGCTGATATCCACAGCTCGCGCCCATCTCTGGAGCTCGTTTAGGCAGTTCTCTGAATACGCTTTCCTCACACACCCCGAAACAATGGTCTCTTGCCTCTTCGGCCAGTCCAGACTTTTTCCCGGACTCCTTCCCAGCTAGCTGTGGTGCACTGGCCGCCTTGAGGCTGTGTTCACACAGCCAACCCCAGTCCTCTCCCTGGGATCCGACCTCCGAAGCCCGAGCCTCAGCTCCCAGCCCCCACCCGCCCCGGCGGGTGAGCAGACAAGCCTCTCAGGTTGGTGAGTGCTGGTCGGCACCAATCCTCTGTGCGGGAATCTCTCCGCTTTGCCCTCTGGACCCCTGTTGCTGCGCTTTCCTCTGTGGCTCCGAAGCTTCCCCCACCCAGCCACCCCCCATCTCCGCCAGTGAAGGGGCTTCCTGGTGTGTGGAAACTTTTCCTCCTTCACAGCTCCTTCACAGAGTTGCAGGTTCTGTCCCTATTCTTTTGTCTCTGTTTTTTCTTTTGCCCTACCCAGGCACGTGGGGAGTTTCTTGCCTTTTGGGAAGTCTGAGGTCTTCTGCCAGCATTCAGTAGGTGTTCTGTAGGAGCTTTTCCACATGTAGATGTATTTCTGATGTATTTGTGGGGAGGAAGGTGATCTCCACGTCTTACTCCTCTGCCATCTTGAAGCTCCTCCCTAGATTGTTATTTTAAATTTAAGGATTTCTGTTCTGTGAAAGATATCATAGACAAAATAATAGATGATAGAATGTGAGAAAATATTTGTCAAGTCAACTGACAAGAGATTTAAATCTTGGATAAACAAAGAACATGTAAAATCAGTTCACTAGAAACATTTACAAAAAATTTTAACAGGCAATTTACAAAATAATAAAATCCCAAAATTCTAAGAACGTTTACATAATGATCAAATCTACTTGTAACTAAAGGGAAAAAACCAAAAATGAGACATCACTTTACACCTATTTTCCTGACCAAAAAATATTAGGAAAATATCAATGCTCACTAGGAAGTGAGGATGTGGGGACCCCCATGCAAAATTAGTAGGCGTGTACACTGGCGCATCCGTTATATAAAATGATCTGGAAAAACTTGGTCAAATGAAATATGTGCATACCCTCAGACACAAAAATTTTGTCCCTAGGAATACACCCTAGAAAAATTTCACACTGAGTTATTTGTAGTGGAGACAAGTTGTAGGCAATCTGCTATCCATCACTAGGAAAGCACATAGGTAAATTAGGATGGATGGACACCATAGAGCAGTGCTACTCAATGTGTGGCCCATGAACCAGCACCAGTCCTTGGACTCTCTGTTTCCACTCTATGATGAGATAACTACAGAAAGTGAGACTGAGCATTTAAACCATCACAAATTTTTGACAATGCTGAGAACTTTTTATGTTTTTTACAAACATGGGACCACAACAGATTGGAAATTTTATAAAGAAAATTATCCTTTACCATAAATACTTTGATAAACAGTTCTGTGAAGGACTCTACAATTCCACGTGACCATCATGGCAGAGAAGAGCTTCTAAGGAATGAAAAAGAATAAAATGAAAATATGGAGCTAGGTGGGAACAAGATCATATAGAACCCCATGCATATGTCAAATTTTCAAATATAATGATTAGTATTTAGGCAAATTGGGATTTCTAATTAAAATATAGATAGTATAAAAGAAAGCCTAATTAAATAAAACAGTATTCTTATATCTTCCCGAATTGATGTATGTATTAAATACTGTCAGTTTGCACACTGAGAACACAGCTACTTCTGTTCTGTACTTCTCACACACTGAGAACACAGAACACACACAACTTCTCCAAAGTATAGATGAAAATATCTAAGTTAGGTGTCAAGGTTCAGCCTTTAAAATCTAACTCAATTATATCATGGAAAATATTCTCTGACACCCCACTATGAAATTAAATATACCATTAGTTAAAGGATCACAATGGTCTTAGTTTTCTCTGCTCCTCTTCCTTTGCAACTTTATATATTTAATTTTGCTAGCCATGGAACAAAACAATGGCACTGAAGTGACTGAATTCATCCTCCTGGGATTTGCTGGTCAACACAAGTGTGCTCATTCTAGAGGGTAACATTGGCATGATCCTATTCATCAAGATTGATTCTTCCCTTCACACTCCCATGTACTTTTTTCTCCAAAACTTGGCATTTGTTGATCTCTGCTACACCTCTGCTATCACTCCCAAGATGTTGCAAAACTTTGTAGGGACAGAACAATCCATCTCATTCATAGGATGTATGGTGCAATTACTAGTCTATGGTACTTTTGCAACAAGTAATTGCTACATCCTCGCTGCTGTGGCAGTGGACTGTTATGTAGCCATCTGTAACCCACTTCACTATGGAACAGTTATGTCCAAGAGAGTCTGCAGTTCATACTTCATGGGTTTCATACTTCATGAGTTTCCTTCATACTTCATGGGTTTCCTAAATGCTTCTGTAAACACAAGTTTTACTTTCTCATTGAACTTTTGCAAATCCAATAAAATTAACCATTTTTCTGTGATGAACCCCCAATTCTGGCCCTCTCATACTCCAGTATTTACTTCAATGTCATGCCACTAGCAGCCTTTGTGGGGTTTAACTTGACGTTCACTGTGTCGGTCGTCATCTTTTCCTACATGTTTATCCTGGCTGCCATGTTGAAGATCTCTTCTGCTGCAGGGAGGAGAAAAGCCCTCTCCACGTGTGGCTCCCACCTGACAGCCGTCACCATTTTCTATGGGACTCTGTCTTACATGTATCTGCACCATCGCACCACAGAGTCTCAAGAGCAAGAAAAAATGGCTTCTTTGTTTTATGGCGTCATGATGCCCATGTTAAACCCCCTTATCTACAGCCTGAGAAACCAAGATGTGAGAGAAGCCCTAAAAGGGGTTGGAAAAAAGTACTTCAAGTTTGATCCTTGATTTCTAGTTCTCTATGCTTGTAAACAACCAGACTAACAGTGCCAATGTTTAAGAAATCAAAACATGCATAGCACAGGGAGATCAGCTTGGTGCTTTGTGACCACCTAGAAGGGTGGGATAGGGAGGGTGGGAGGGAGACGCAAGAGGGAGGAGATATGGGGATATATGTATGTGTATAGCTGATTCACTTTGTTATAAAGCAGAGACTAACACAACATTGTAAAGCAATTATACTCCAATAAAGATGTAAAAAAATAAAAATCAAAACAAAGAGCCAAACAACATAGGAAAGGTTGCTCAATCTATTAATATGGAGCTGAAAATTAAAGTAACAATGAGATAACCACCAATATGGCTGGCAAAAATTGAAGAAGAATGATAATGCCTATTAATTGCTATGATGTAAGGGAAAGGATGCTCTCACATTTGCTAATAGATAATTGAAGTGTTACCTTACTTCAGAAGGAATCTGGCAATATCTTTTTAAAAGAAGAATCTTCCATCCAGAATTTCAGCCTTGCAAATGGATCTATGGAAATAAAAGTTTTAATCTGTAAGAACATATATGTAAGGATGTTTATTGTAGCATTGTTTTGAAAAAGAAGACCAAGAAAGTAACTATTCCTCAATAGGGAAATAAATCTGTATTATCGTAATTCCAAATTGTGTCTATTGCTGCATAACAAATTTCCATAAATTTAAGGGCTTAAAAAACACACAATTGTTATCTTATAGTTTTATAGTCAGAAATCTGCACATCACTTAAGTGCATCCTCTGAGATGCTACAATCAAGGTGTCAGCCAGAACTGGGAACTCATCTGGAGGCCCAACTGGGGATGGATCTGCTTCCAAGCTCACTCATTTATTGACGGAATTCATCTCCTTGCCATTTAAGACAGATTCCTACCTTCTTGCTGGCCGTCAGCCAGGGACTACTCACAGCTCTTAGAGACTATCCACAGTTCTTTGGCACAAGGCCCTCTTCATAAGCCCTCTCATAACATGGCCGCTTACTTCTTCAAAGCCAGAAAGCCATATACAGTTATTCAGTACATGCATCGTGTGAAACAAAATATTGCCATATGCCCAAATCTTACTACCAATTCAAGAGTCAGTCTCTCCCTGAAGTTTTCCCAGGTCAACACTGTTTCCTGTCAACTTTCTGCCCCTGGAAGTAATTTCTTCTTCCACTGAATACCCACAGCACTTCACTTGTATCAATAAATATTATTTATTATTTATCACTTCCTATCTAAATTATTTATTTACATATAAGACCTTCACTATCATCTATAAGGCAATTGAAATATGCTTTCTTTCTATGACCTTTTAACATCTGGTATAGAGCCTTAGACACATTAGGTATTCTGTAAATATTGAATGAATGGATGGGTGGATGAATGATGATAATAAAAAATAATATGGGCAGCTTTCTAACTGGAAGTTATGTGAGTATGTAGCCTACACTTGTCTCTAAATATCAATCTGTGGACAACAGCATTCAAATGACCAGGGAAAGTTTTTCAAAGTGTAAATTACTATACCCCAGTCCTGGAGATATTGATTCAGTAATATTAGATGGAGCCCAATATATTTAAATATCTGCATACATAGAATGTTGCTTTAATTGCATGCTCCACTAGAAAGTAGTTTTTAAGTGCACAGGATTTAGAATCTTTTGGAATGTGGTTTATATCCCACCCCTGCCACTCCCCAGAAGTGTCTTCCTGGAAGCTAATTGAGCTTTCAAACCTTGTTTCTCATAATAATACATATCTCATGAGACTTTTCAATGTGTTTGTTTGCTTGTTTGTTAGGAACAGATAAGATAATGCATAGAAATCATAGTGCCTGGCACTCTTAAACTCTAGGTAAATGTTAAAAGTAATGAGTACTAACAAGGACTATTTCAACATGGGTGTGACAGATATTACAAAAACAATCTCATCACATGCACACACACACACACACACACACAGAGCAAATAAGAAGTCTCTTAAGATTTACAACATGAAAACTTTCCCCTCTGGGAAGCTCCTCTCTCCTGCAGCAGAAAACTAACTAATACAGGTTGTTTCCTTTGATCCTGTCTCAGCGCCTATAGTCACAAACACTCAAGGGAACAGGTAGTAATCCCATAGGCTTCAGCTATGAGCTCTGTCTAGGGAGAATTCATTTGGTGGGCAATCAGCCCACTAGCCTGGGAAGAAAATCTAAAGACAAAAGTCCTGTGAATAAAGCAAATTACACTTTTTCTTCTTTAGCTGTGCATTATTCTGGAATATGAGGACCACAGTAAAATCTATAGGATTAGAGCCAATATGCCAGCATAATTAACTCTAAGATTGGGTAAAGTCATCTTATCATCAGCAAAATAATATAAATGGAGAGAGGAAATTATTGATGGTATGGAGAAATCATAAAATGGCCCTGGAGATGATAGCTGATATATTAGCTATAATGCTCCCAACTGAAAATAAACAACCCTTACAGAATATGAGCAATAAATAGACAAGGCCACTCCATGACTGAGATGGGCCAAGACAGAAAAAAAGGTCACTCTGTGAGTTTGTCTGAAATAAAACAGGGACAAGTACTCTTAGCAACAAGAAAAATAGCTAACCATTCCCCTCTTCCAACTAAAATGAGTAAATACTCCTCCTTTACCCACTTTAATTTTCTCACCTCTTAGGTATAAATTACCAAAATATTCAACCACCGAATTCCTAAAAACACTCAAAAGAGAACTCACCTCCACTTCCTAAATCCTTCTTAGAATCACCCAGCACAAGCCTAAATCCTACAAGAGGCCTTCCCAATCTCCTCTTATCCAACACTCTGGTCCCTCTGGGATGTGTGCTTCCTTATTATGAAATAAGCCTAACTTTACTTGACTACATATGTGCTTCTGGTGCTTGTTGGCTACTGGACGTTGATGGTGTGAATTGCACCAGGCGCATCTATTATCTCTCTTGAACTTTGTTTCTCTTGTTATTCATTTTTATTGCAAAAAGAAATTAATATGTGTCCATTATTTTTTAAATACAACTCTTTTTAAAGTTTAAAAAAAAGAGAGATTCTTTATTTTTCTTATTCCTACTTCCTACTTAAATTGTTCATATATCCCTGCAGATGGTGTTTTCTTCACATAAACACACAAACACACACACATACACACACACACAGAATTTTTTAATTAAAATTCAGTTCACACTCCACTTGTTTTTCTGCTTTACTCACTTAACAGTATGTTGTTAACATTTTTCCTAAGAATACATATAGGTCTCTCTCATTCTTATTAGGTGTTTCACAGAAATACAAACTATAAATTAACTCTGATTTGTTTTAGTATCACCCTATCTATTGCCAAATTTCTGCTATAAAAAAAAAAATAATGCATAGACTCCTGTGTGTTTAAGGTAAATTTTTTTCCATCTCATTTTATCAAAGATTAAACTGAGGTTGAGGGAACTTACATTTCTTGCCCTAAATCACATACCTATTAAATGGCAGTTCCAAGATTCAAATCTAGATCTTTCCAACTTCAAAGCTTGTCCACTTGTCATTGCAGTGGTATAAGATAAAGCTTCAAAGTTGCTTTGAATACAATATAATTGGATACAATATAATTTGTACAACTTTAAAGCATAGGTATTATTCATCCAATAAAAGTCTCTTCCAGAACTCCCACTTCTGCCCAAGATAGAGTAACAGGGACTGGATTTACCCTCCTGCCTGAAACAATAAAAATTGGACAAAATATATGAAATACTATTTTGTAAGACACTGTGCATCAAGCAATAAAGGACAGTGGTTCCTGAGAAGGAAGAAAAAAAATAAACCCAAAATTTCCCCAGCTTTCTGTGTTAAGAAGGTTCCTAGACAACAATGCAGAGAGGGAGTACTCAGGAAATGTTTAGTGGACTTCCTAAAGGAAATGGAGCTGAAAATTTGATGAGAGCAAGGCAACTAAAGTTTGCAGGACAGAATGTTGAAGAAAGTTCATTGTAAAGAGAAAGAACCCCAAGATCTGCAGAGGGTCCAATTATTTAGCTGAGTACTAATCAGTACATACACATGCGGAAACAATTTGAGGTAGGGAAGGAAATAATTACAGATAATAGTGCTTGATGCTGACACAAGGCTGGGAGTAGTGCCTGTTCTCACCAGACAGACTAGAAAACCTCAAGATTCATAATGCACTGGGTAGAACACACAGAAAGGACTTGCCTCAGTAGTGCAAATGATTAGCCCTATACTGAACTCAGCTCCAGTTACAACCAACAAATCTACAAAGCAAGACTCAAAAGGATCAAACAATTTCCAAGTAACTTAATTGTACTCCAGAACAAAGCTCAAGAATATTTATAAGTATATGAAAATACCTAGCAACACACATGGTAAAATTCACAATGCCTGGCATCCAATCAAAAATTACCATACATACAAAAATCAGGAAAACATGCCATAAGCAGAAGAAATATCAATGGACAAAACTGACCAAAACTGCCAAAAATGTCAGAATTGGCCAAGGACATTAAAACAATTATTATAACCATCCTCCATATGTTCAAAAAAGACAAGTAGAGATGTGAAAGACAAGCTAAATCCTATAGTGCCTGATGATTAAAAAAATTTCACTGGATGGGAGTAACTACAGATTAGACATTCCAAAAGAAGTGATTAGTGATCTTGAAGACCTAGCAATAGAAACTATCCAAAATAATAGAAAAGTGACTCAAAAAGATAAATGAACAACACATCAGTGAACTGTGGAGCAACTTTAAGAAGGCTTATATATGTGTAATTGGAATCCCTGAAGGACAGGAGAAACAGGGCTTATATACAAAATGTTTTTGAACATTTTGTAAATTTGATGAAACTATAAAACCACACATTCAAGAATCACAAGAAATTCCAAGCAAAAGAAACATGAAAAAGCTACAGCAAGGCACGTCATAATCAAATTAATCAAAACCAGGAATAAAGGGGAAATCTTAAATGCATACAGAGGGAAAAAAGACACATTATAAATAGCAGAACAAAAGTAAGGATAAAAAGAAGATATACAGATTGCCAACAAACGCATGAAAGGATGCTCAACATCACTAATCATTAGAGAAATGCAAATCAAAACTATAATGAGGTATCACCTCACACCAGTCAGAGTGGCCATCATCAAAAAATCTACAAACAATAAATGCTGGAGAGGGTGTGGAGAAAACGGAACCCTCTTGCACTGTTGGTGGGAATGTAAATTGATACAGCCACTATGGAGAACAGTATGGAGGTTCCTTAAAAAACTAAAAATTGAACTACCATACGACCCAGCAATCCCACTACTGGGCATATACACTGAGAAAACCATAATTCAAAAAGAGTCAGGTACCACAATGTTCATTGCAGCTCTATTTACAATAGCCAGGATATGGAAGCAACCTAAGTGTCCATCGACAGATGAATGGATAAAGAAGATGTGGCACATATATACAATGGAATATTACTCAGCCATAAAAAGAAACGAAATTGAGTTATTTGTAGTGAGGTGGCTGGACCTAGAGTCTGTCATACAGAGTGAAGTAAGTCAGAAAGAGAAAAACAAATACCATATGCTAGCACATATATATGGAATTTTTAAAAAATGGTTCTGAAGAACCTAGGGGCAGGACAGGAATAAAGACGCAGACATAGAGAATGGGCTTGAGGACTCGGGGAGGGGGAAGGGTAAGCTGGGACAAAATGAGAGAGTGACATGGACATATATACACTACCAAATGTAAAATAGATAGCTAGTGGGAAGCAGCCACATAGCACAGGGAGATCAGCTCGGTGCTTTGTGACCACCTAGAGGGGTGGGATAGGGAGGGTTGGGGGGAGATGCAAGAGGGAGGAGATATGGGGATATATGTATATGTATAGCTGATTCACTTTGTTATTCAGCAGAAACTAACACACCACTGTAAAGCAATTATACTCCAATAAAGATGTTAGAAAAAAAAAAGTAAGGATGAAAACAGATTTCCTCTCATAAATAATGCAAGTGGAAACACAGTGAACCACCATCTTAAAGTGCTTAAAGAAAAAATGCTTTTATAATAGACTAAATATTTTCCTATCCATCCTTTTCTTAACACACATACACGCCCATGAATCCTTCTGACTTTCAATGAGTTTGAAAAGTGCCCATATAATGTTAAATCACTTTTCACCTTTTATTTAAGTTGTTGTCCAGGTGACTTAATTTCAGAATCGTTAAAAGCAAATTAAAATGATTTACAATGTTTGTGTCATTATCCCACCATGATTAAAGCAAATCTAGTCCTGGTATATCCTGGTATATCATTTTGTTCTGCCTCCCACTAGATTCAAAGCTGCTTGAAGGAAGAGACCAAATCTTATTCATTTACATTACAGTCTCTCCTCAAGGAAGCATCTTACATAAATGTTGACTTGAAGTGAAATTGTCGCTTATTTTCTTGCTAAAATGTTACTTATGGCTGTGAGTCTCTATCCAGCAACGAATTTGAAAGAAACAGAGATGACTTAGTTTGCATAATGCCCCATTTACCAAAGTCATATTCTGACTTTAATGATAGAGCATCAGTTATAAGGTTATTGATGTTAATGAAAATAAGACTTCTAACGATTTATCAAGTTATCGTTTTCTTATCTACAGGCAACATCTTAAGCTGCCCACTGACACCCTAAAGCTATTGGCCAGAGCCAGACAGGAGAGGCTATGAGGGTGGTCACATTCAAAAGCTTAGCAGTTCCTACAACAGCATATGATATTTAAATCATCATAAAAATAATAAATATTTACAGTTAATTGCAGCTTTGGACCTCATTAACTCCTAGAACTCTCAAAAATGCCACTGATATAATTGTAACTACTTTCCTTTAGAATTTTCTCATTATTCTTTTTATTTTTTACCTGTCACAGGGTTAACTTTCTTTCTCTATGTAGACCTTTTTTTTTTCAGTAAAAATAAGTAATATCTCTACCTATAACAGTAGGAATCTATAATGATTCAATTTTTTCAATTTTCCTCTTTTCTAGTAGGTAACACAGGGATCAAAACAATTTAAAAATATATTTTGGAATGCATTTCTTCATTTATCTATTCCCTGCCTTGTTCCTGGGAAAAGCTTAATGCATATTATGGACCCTCTGAACACAATTTTTAAAAATTTTATTCAAGAATCTTCAACCCACCATAACACAAAGCAGTTTTTGTCAGATGCCAATCTGTAAAAGTGATTTTAACATTGAAACACCCATTTAATAAGTGAACATACACTTCCTATTTGAGGCAAATTATTCTACAAAACTTCATCATAGATGATCAGAAATTGAGGTAGCTTCAGTTCATACTAGCACCATAATCCAGTGACTTATAAAAGAATGAAAGGTAAGGATTGCATCTCCTTGATGCTAGTGAGTTTTCACATTTTCTGCTAGATAGCCTAAAGGGAAGCAGGAAAATTGGTTGGAAAACCTGGGACATTTGCCCTAAGAATTGTAAAGATGGAGAGAATCAAACATTGGGAATAAGTCTCCTGCAAAATCATTTGATGAAAGAACACTTGAATCATAACAGCATCATTTCATGGACAAATGCCACGGATGTTCTTCCTTCGTGCAAGAAAGTTTATCATATGCCTGAAGAAAGAATCAGAATTATTATTAGCTAATATTAGCATTGGTTTTCTATGTGTCAGCATATAGAAACTGCATTATCTCACTGAACTTTGACAAAATAATCCCCATTTTTAGATTATTAAAAATGTATAATCCCTATTTTCACATTATGTAACTCAGAGCTGTCAAACAACGGATCAATCCACAAAACTAAGTGGTGGAATCAGGATTTTAATTTAATTCCAGAGCCTGTGCTCTTGACCAAAACAATACACATTTTTTTACTGAAGGAAAAGTAACCTAACTGGAATATTTTTTCTAAGTTGCGTATCACTTTTATCCCCACACTTTCTATCGCGGTGTAGTTTACATAGAGTAAAATGAGCCATTCTTAGTCATATCACCAAAAGTCTGCATCCTGTGAGTAGCTGGCTCAGAGTTCATGGGATTTTTAACAGAGCTATTATAAACATATCCTATCTTTTCATTATCCTTCTGCAGATCCAATGCCACCAATAATTTTTCTGTGATGAACCCCCAGTGCTTGATTTTTCATGCTCCCATATTTATCATTAAGGCAATCACTGCCTTCATAGAGTTTAACTTGAGTACTGCACTGGTTACCATGTTTGGTCATCAAATTCTCCTACACAGATATCCTGGCTGCTTTCCTGATGATGTCCTTGGGGAGGAGAAAAGACTTGCCACTGTGACTCCCACCTAACAATGGGCGCCATCTCTTCTATAGGCCCTCTCTATGTGTACTTACAGCCTGATTCTAACAAGCCCCAGGAGAATTTGAAAGTGAACTCCATGTTTTACAGCATTGGGATTCCCATGTGGAACCCTTGATCTACAACCCAAGAAATAGGGAGGAGACAGAAGCACTTGATCATGATAGCAAAGAAATGTTTATGAACTAGACCACATTTCCTAATATTAGGCTCAGAGAAGCATCCAAGTAAGTTTTTTACAAGATGCTATTTGCCCAGAGCAATTTTTCCAGTAGCCTCAAAAACATGTTGACCTTCCTAAATCCCTAAATTACATGGAAGATTATCGAATTTTCACAGAGATGGATTTATCTGGAGAGGCAGCATCGCCCTTCTGCCTGATGAACAAGCCTCTCTTGCTAATGACTGCTCTTTATAAAAACTATGAAAATCAGCCACCAGTATGTTACGGCAGCATTATTCAAAGAGTATTTGAAAACCAACTACTGCAGTACTAACCTGAGAGAAGTAACCTCAGCTTCGAAGAAAAATTAAGGGAAGGGGAACTTCTTGCACACTGGGAAAGCAGGCAAAAGTCCATAAAGGCATTTGAGGTAGATTAGGGAGCAAAAAAAAAAAAAAGGAAAATATTAAGCAAATTCCATGAAAGTTCATCACTGAGCAGAACCTCCAAGGGTAGTCAGCAATAGGAAACTCTCCCCAGATCCTCTGAGTGTAAAGCATTCATATTATCCCATCACCCAACACTGCCCAGATGCCCTCAACCAAGATCTGAAGCCATTAGGGACCCCAGAAACAGAGGAGAATGTAGACTGACCAATATGTTGGCAGCCACAGCCAGCAGAGAGCTGACATGCTGAAGGCTTCCACCTGGTTCTGTCCTCTAACATCAAGTCTGGCAGCATCCTGCCTAGTCAGTGGCAGGGCTGGCAAAACAAAGGAAAGCTTCTCTCACTCCAGCATCACAAAATCTTACAGCTGTGCCAGTTCAGGGAAGTGTCAACAAAATTTGCCTTGGCCCAACATTTCCCAAAATGGAGTCCAGAAAACGTATTCTTAAACTTCAACATGAAAAGGATTCCAAGGCCAAGTAGGGGTGAAAGTTCTAAGTTAATATCAGATTTCCTTACTACCAGACTTTCCAGAAGCATAATACATAGCAGTACCTTGTGGATTTCTAAGAGGGAAGAGTGTAGAGCATTTCCTGAACTTATTGCACCATAAGGCCCTTTTTAATCTATGGACTATTTCTTCTATTGTCTCAATTGTAAACTGCACGTTTCTTTCATGTTTTAATATTTCTGTTAGGATTATTTTAATATCCACATGTACGTTTAACAGAGGAATAAAGCTGTAAGACTGATGGTGAATAGTTCAATTTATCTATCGAATATAACATAATAAAGTAAATACATTTGAATAGCTTGGAACCCATGTTCCCTATATAGCACAGTTTGAAAAATACCTGTTTTTTAAAAAATAAAAAGCTGGCTAAATGCTTTTATAAAAATAACTAGAGTAAGTAGACTATTGAATTAAATACTTACTAGAAAACATCATTTGAAGAATATCTTCAGCTCTAAACAGAATATCACATTTGTATATAAATAATTTTCTATTCAGTCATAAACACAAGTGAAACAGACCTTCAAGATGGTGGATGAGTAAGACGTAGAGATCACATTACTCCCCACAAATACATGAGAAATACATCTACATGTGGAACAACTCCTACGGAACACCTACTGAACGCTGGCAGAAGACGTCAGACTTCCCAAAGGCAAGAAACTCCCCATTACCTGCGTAGGGCAAAAGAAAAAAGAGAAAACAGAGACAAAAGAATAGGGACGGGACCTGCACCACGGGGAGGGAGCTGTTAAGGAGGAAAAGTTTCTACACACTAGAAGCCCCTTCGCGGGCGGAGACTGCGGGTGGCGGAGGGGGGAGCTTCGGAGCCACGGAGGAGAGCGCAGCCACAGGGGTGCAGAGGGCAGAGCGGAGAGATTCCCGCACAGAGGATCGGTGCCGACCAGCGCTCACCAGCCCGAGAGGCTTGTCTGCTCACCCGCCGGGGCGGGCGGGGGCTGGGAGCTGAGACTCTCGGTCGGATCGCAGGGAGAGGACTGGGGTTGGCGGCATGAACACAGCCAGAAGAGGCTAGTGCGCCACGGCTAGCCGGGAGGGAGTCCCGGAAAAGGTCTGGAGCTGCTGAAGAGGCAAGAGACCATTGTTTCAGGGTGCACCAGGAGAGGGGATTCAGAGCGCCTCCTAAACGAGCTCCAGAGACGGGTGCGAGCCGCGGCTGTCAGCGCGGACCCCAGAGACGGGCATGAGACGCTAAGGCTGCTGCTGTAGCCACCAACAAGCCTGTGTGCAAGCACAGGTCACTCTCCACACCGCCCCTCCCAGGAGCCTGTGCAGGCACTGCCAGGGACCCAGCCACTGCCAGGGTCCTGTGATCCAGGGACAACTTCCCCGGGAGAACGCACGGCGCGCCTCAGGCTGGTGCAACGTCACGCTGGCCTCTGCCGCCACAGGCTCGCCCCGCATCCGTACCCCTCCCTCTTCCCAGCCTGAGTGAGCCAGAGCCCCCGAATCAGCTGCTCCTTTAACCCCGTCCTGTCTGAACAAAGAACAGACGCCCTCAGGTGACCTACACGCAGAGGCGGGGCCAAATGCAAAGCTGAACCCTAGGAGCTATGCAGAAAAAAGAAGAGAAAGCCGTGTGGCTGACAGGGTCTTGCTGCTCCAGCCGGCTGTCTGGCCTGTGCCTCTGAGGTGGGAGAGCCGAGTTCAGGACATTGGTCCACCAGAGACCTCCCGGCTCCATGTAATATCAAATGGTGAAAGCTCTCCCAGAGATCTCCATCTCAACGCTAAGACCCAGCTCCACTCAACGACCACCAAGCTACAGTGCTGGACACGCTATGCCAAACAACTAGCAAGACAGGAACACAACCCCACCCATTAGCAGAGAGGCTGCCTAAAATCATAATAAGGTCATAGACACTCCAAAACAAACCACCAGACGCAGTCCAGCCGACCAGAAAGAAAAGATCCAGCCTCATCCACCAGAACACAGGCACCAGTCCCCTCCACCAGGAAACCTACACAACCAACTGAACCAACCTTACAAACTGGGGGCAGACACCAAAAACAGTGGGAACTACGAACCTGCAGCCTGCAAAAAGGAGACCCCAAACACAGTAGGTTAAGCAAAATGAGAAGACAGAGAAACACACAGCAGATGAAGGAACAAGGTAAAAACCCACCAGACCAAACAAATGAAGAGGAAAGAGGCAGTCTACCTGAAAAAGAATTCAGAGTAATGATAGTAAAGATGATCCAAAAACTTGGAAATAGAATGGAGAAAATACAAGAAACGTTTAAGAAGGGCCTAGAAGAACTAAAGAGCAAACAAACAATGATTAACAACACAATAAATGAAATTAAAAATTCTCTAGAAGGAATCAGTAGCAGAATAACTGAGGCAGAAGAACAGATAAGTGACCTGGAAGATAAAATAGTGGAAATAACTACCACAGATCAGAATAAAGAAAAAAGAAAGAAAAGAATTGAGGACAGGGGCTTCCCTGGTGGCGCAGTGGTTGAGAATCTGCCTACTAATGCAGGGGACACGGGTTCGAGCCCTGGTCTGGGAAGATCCCACATGCCGCGGAGCAACTAGGCCCGTGAGCCACAACTACTGAGCCTGCGCGTCTGGAGCCTGTGCTCCGCCACAAGAGAGGCCGCGATAGTGAGAGGCCCGCGCACCGCGATGAAGAGTGGCCCCCACTTGCCGCAACTAGAGGAAGCCCTCACACAGAAATGAAGACCCAACACAGCCAAAAAAATAAATAAACAAATAAATAATAATTAAAGGTGCTAATAATTAAAAAAAAAAAAAAAAAAAAAAAGAAAAACAATTAAATAAAAAAAAAAAAAAAAAAAAAAAAGAATTGAGGACAGTCTCAGAGACTTCTGGGACAACAGTAAATGCACCAACATTCGAATTATAAGGGTCCAGAGGAAGGGAAAAAGAAAGGGACTGAGAAAATATTTGAACAGATTATAGTTGAAAACTTCCCTCATATAGGAAAGGAAATAGTCAATCAAGTCCAGGAAGTGCAGAGAGTCCCATACAGGATAAATCCAAGGAGAAATATGCCAAGACACATATTAATCAAACTATCAAAAATTAAATACAAAGAAAAATTATTAAAAGCAGCAAGGGAAAAGCAACAAATAACATACAATGGAATCCCCATAAGGTTAACAGCTAATCTTTCAGCAGAAACTCTACAATCCAGAAGGGAGTGGCATGACATATTTAAAGGGATGAAAGGGAAAAACCTACAACCAAGATTACTCTACCCAGCAAGGATCTCATTCAGATTTGACAGAGAAATTAAAACCTTTACAGACAAGCAAAAGCTAAGAGAATTCAGCACCACCAAACCAGCTTTACAACAAATGCTAAAGGAACTTCTCTAGTCAGGAAACACAAGAGAAGGAAAGGACCTACAATAACAAACCCAAAACAATTAAGAAAATGATAATAGGAACATACATACTGATAACTACCTTAAATGTAAATGGATTAAATGCTCCAACCAAAAGACATAGACTGGCTGAATGGATACAAAAACAAGACCCGTATATATGCTGTCTACAAGAAACCCATTTCAGAACTAGGGACACATTCAGACTGGAAGTGAGGGGATGGAAAAAGATATTCCATGCAAATGGAAATCAAAAGAAAGATGGAGTAGCAATTCTCATATCAGAGAGAATAGACTTTAAAATAAAGACTATTACAAGAAACAAAGAAGGACACTACATAATGATCAAGGGATCAACCCAAGAAGATATAACAATTGTAAATAAGTATGCACCCAACATAACAGCACCTCAATACATAAGGCAAATGCTAACAGCCATAAAAGGGGAAATCGACACTAACACAATCAGAGTAGGGGATTTTAACGCCCCACTTTCACCAATGGACAGATCATCCATATTGAAAATAAATAAGGAATCACAAGCTTTAAATGATACATTAAACAAGATGGACTTAATTGATATTTATGGGACATTCCATCCAAAAACAACAGAATACACTTTCTTCTCAAGTGCTCATGGAACATTCTCCAGGATAGATCATATCTTGGGTCACAAATCAAGCCTTGGTAAATTTAAGAAAATTAAAATCATATCAAGTATCTTTTCCTACCACAATGCTATGAGACTAAATATCAATTACAGGAAAAAAAACTGTAAAAAATACAAACACATGGAAGCTAAACAATACACTACTTAATAACCAAGAGATCACTGAAGAAATCGAAGAGGAAACCAAAAAATATCCAGAAACAAATGACAATGAAAACACAATTACCCAAAACCTATGGGTTACAGCAAAAGCAGTTCTAAGATGGAAGTTTATAGAAATACAATCCTACCTCAAGAAACAAGAAACATCTCAAATAAACAACCTAACCTTACGCCTAAAGCAATTAGAGAAAGAAGAACAAAAAAACCCAAAGTTAGGAGAAGGAAAGAAATCATCAAGCTCAGATCAGAAATACATGAAAAAGAAATGAAGGAAACAATAGCAAAGATCAATAAAACTAAAAGCTGGTTCTTTGAGAAGATAAACAAAATTGATAAACCATTAGCCAGACTCATCAAGAAAAAAAAGGAAAAGACTCAAATCAATAGAATTAGAAATGAAAAAGAAGAAGTAACAACTGTCACTGCAGAAACACAAAGGATCATGAGAGATTACTGCAAGCAACTATGTGCCAGTAAAATGGACAACCTGGAAGAAATGGACAAATTCTTAGAAAAGCACAACCTTCCGAGACTGAACCAGGAAGAAATATAAAGTATAAACAGACCAAACACAAGCACTGAAATTGAGACTGTGATTAAAAATCTTCCAACAATCAAAAGCCCAGGACCAGATGGCTTCACAGGAGAATTCTATCAAACATTTAGAGAAGAGCTAACACCTATCCTTCTCAAACTCTTCCAAAATATAGCAGAGGGAGGAACAATCCCAAACTCATTCTATGAGGCCACCATCACCCCGATACCAAAACCAGACAATGGTGTCACAAAGAAAGAAAACTACAGGCCAATATCACTGATGAACATAGATGCAAAAATCTTCAACAAAATACTAGCAAACAGAATCCAACAGCACATTAAGAGGGTCATACACCATGATCAAGTGGGATTTATCCAAGGAATGCAAGGATTCTTCAATATATGCAAATCAATCAATGTGATAAACCATATTAACAAATTGAAAGAGAAAAACCATGTGATCATCTCAATAGATGTAAAAAAAGCTTTCAACAAAATTCAACACCTATTTATGATAAAACCCTCCAGAAAAAAAGCATAGAGAGAACTTACCTCAACATAATAAAGGCCATATATGACAAGCCCACAGCTAACATCGTTCTTAATGGTGAAAAACTGAAACCATTTCCTCTAAGATCAGGAACAAGACAAGGTTGTCCACTCTCACCACTACTATTCAACACAGTTTTGGACGTTTTAGCCACAGCAATCAGAGAAGAAAAATAAAAGGAATCCAAAGCAGAAAAGAAAAAGTAAATCTGTCACTGTTTGCAGATGACATGACACTATACATAGAGAATCCTAAAGATGCTACCAGAAAACTCCTAGAACTAATCAATGAATTTGGTAAAGCAGCAGGGTACAAAATTAATGCACAGAAATCTCTTGCATTCCTAGACACTAATGATGAAAAGTCTCAAAGAGAAATTAAGGAAACATTCCCATTTACCATTGCAACAAAAAGAATAAAATACCTAGGAATAAACCTATCTAAGGAGACAAAAGACCTGCATGCAGAAAACTATAAGACACTGTTGAAAGAAATTAAAGATGATACAAACAGATGGAGAGGTATACCATGTTCTTGGATTGGAAGAATCAACATTGTGAAAATGATTATATGACCCAAAGCAATCTACAGATTCAACGCAATCCCTATCAAACTACCAATGGCATTTTTCACAGAACTAGAACAAAAAATTTCACAATGTATGGAAACACAAAAGACCCCGAATAGCCAAAGCAATCTTGAGAAAGAAAAACGGAGCTAGAGGATTCAGGCTCCCAGACTTCAGACTATACTACAAAGCTACAGTAATCAAGAAAATATGGTAGTGGCACAAAAACAGAAATATTGATCAATGGAACAGGATAGAAAGCCCAGAGATAAACCCACGCACCTATGGTCACCTTATTTTTGTTAAAGGAGACAAGAATATACAATGAAGAAAAGACAACCTCTTCAATAAGTGGTGCTGGGAAAACTGGACAGCTACATGTAAAAGAATGAAAATAGAACACTCCCTAACACCATACACAAAAGTAAACTCAAAATGGATTAAAGACCTAAATGTAAGGCCAGACACTATAAAACTCTTAGAGGAAAACATAGGCAGAACACTCTATGACATAAACCACAGCAGATCCTTTTTGACCCACCTCCTAGGGAAATGGAAATAAAAACAAAAATAAACAAATGGGACCTAATTAAACTTAAAAGCGTTTGCACAGCAAAGGAAAAAATAAACAAGACCAAAAGACAACCCTCAGAATGGGAGAAAATATTTGCAAATGAAGCAACTGACAAAGGATTAATCTCCAAAATTTACAAGCAGCTCATGCAGCTCAATATCAAAAAAGCAAACAACCCAATCCAAAAATGGGCAGAAGACCTAAATAGACATTTCTCCAAAGAAGATATACAGATTGCCAACAAACACATGAAAGGATGCTCAACATCACTAATCATTAGAGAAATGCAAATCAAAACTACAATGAGGTATCACCTCACACCAGTCAGACTGGCCATCATCAAAAAATCTACAAACAATAAATGCTGGAGAGGGTGTGGAGAAAAGGGAACCCTCTTGCACTGTTGGTGGGAATGTAAATTGATACCGCCACTATGGAGAACAGTATGGAGGTTCCTTAAAAAACTAAAAATAGAACTACCATACGACCCAGCAATCCCACTACTGGGCATATACCCTGAGAAAACCATAATTCATAAAGAGTCATGTACCACAATGTTTATTGCAGCTCTATTTACAATAGCCAGGACATGGAAGCAACCTAAATGTCCATTGACAGATGAATGGATAAAGAAGATATGGCACATATATACAATGGAATATTACTCAGCCATAAAAAGATAGGAAATTGAGTTATTTGTAGTGAGGTGGGTGGACCTAGAGTCTGTTATACAGAGTGAAGTAAGTCAGAAAGAGAAAAAGAAATACCGTACGCTAACACATATATATGGAATCTAAAAAAAAAACCAAAAGGTTCTGAAGAACCTAGGCGCAGGACAGGTGTAAAGACACAGACGTAGAGAATGGACTTGGGGACACGGGGAGGGGGAAGGGTAAACTGGGACGAATTGAGAGATTGGCAGGGACATATATATACTACCAAATGTAAAATAGATAGCTAGTGGGGAGCAGCCACATAGCACAAGGAGATCTGCTCAGTGCTTTGTGTCCACCTAGAGGGGTGGGATATGGCGGGTGGGAGGGAGATGCAAGAGGGAAGATATATGGGGATATATTTATATGTATAGCTGATTCACTTTGTTATTCAGCAGAAACTAACACACCATTGTAAAGCAATTTTACTCCAATAAAGATGTAAAAAATAAATAAATAAACACAAGTGATTTAACGAATTCTACTAGGAAGCATGCTACTTACCCTGCTCCAGTTATTGTGGATGCTAAATGTCTTTATTTCTTTAAAAAGTATCCGATGATTCGGGCTGGCCGTTTCACAGAATCTACTTATTTTGGTGAATTCCTAGTCCTTGAAAACACGCATTACTGTCATTATTTACTACCATAATATGAGTCAGCTTTCTCCCTCGCCTAAGGGAAGTGAACCTTGTATAAACACTTTCTGGAATCCCAGCTTATGTTTACCCAAAGAGTGGAAGTGAATTCCAGGTGTGATCCACTTCTTTTTCAAGAATGGCTGGTCATACCTATGCATCACCTTTCCCTGACCATTTCACCCCATCAGGATACTACCAATGGCCTTCAAAGAGCCAACATATTCCTAACTGTATTCGTTTGATAGGGTTGCTGTAACAACTATCACAAATTGAGTAGCTTAAACAACAGAAATTTATTGTCTCACAGTTCTGGAGGCTAGAGTCTGAAATCAAGATGTTGGCAGGATTGGTTCCTTCTAAGTTGTGAGAGAAAGATCTGTCCCAGGCTTCTCTCCTTGCCTCACAGATGGCTGTCCTCATGTTCACATGGTGTTTTCTCTGTGTATGTGTCTGTCTCCAAATCTCCCCTTTTTATAAGAACACCAATCATATTGAATTAGGACCCACCTTAATGACCTCATTTTAATTTGATTAAAGTCTCTTTGAAGACCTTATCTCCAAATAAGGTCACATTCTGATGTACTGGGGGTTAGGACTTCAACACATGAAGTTTGAGGGGGAACACAATTCAACCCATAGCATCATCTAGAGGCAAGGCTGCTCAACTCTTCAGGACACTAAGAATCTTATAAACATCTAGTCTAAAGCAAATCCAGATCAATCCTTTATTCCCTCTTCCTTTCTTGGTAGATGAGTCTCTGTGTGGCAATTGGACCTGTCATGACATTCCAGAATTATTGGAATTACATCTTCTCCTGGCCAGGATGCCTCTCACATCCTTCAGAAAGAAGTGGGCTCTGATTAACAAATCCGGACTGAAGACTCAGAGAACTGAGCCCCAATACATTCTCAGGGGTCTGACAAGCATAGGGAAGATTATAAGCAGGTAAGAGATTGTTATTATAAAAAGTTCAGTTTCAAGCTTAACCACAACCTACGATAACCCCAAACCTGAAATCTAAAATTCTGTAATAATAACCAATAATGATAATAATTATAACAACCATTTACTGAATAGTTACTACGTGCCTGGAATATGTACTTTATGTGCATGGTTTTACTTGATCTCACTACCACTGTATAAGGTTGATACTTTCAATTAAATCTGATATGTATGTAAAGAGCCTCGCACAAATCCTGGCACATGGTATGTGTTTAATAACCAAAAGTTAATATACATGCCCATTTTACAGATGAAAAAACTGATCTTCAGAGACACCTAGGATTGCACTGACAGAGATGTAAGCTGTATTTGAATCTAATACAGGAGTATGTTAGACTCCAAAGTTTAGATCTTATCTACTAAACTATGCTGCAGCCCATATCTATCCCTGTGTCACAGAAGTTCAAAATTATATAAAACTCCAGAAACATCCGTCATGTCCTCTGTCCTTTATGAGTCACTGAAATCTTTTACAGCACCCCTATTTAGTCTCCAGAGCTTGAGAATTACTTTTTTAAGATTGAATTATGACTTCAGAAATGGGATTTGTAAGCTTCCTCTTTTTCCAGGGCCCCTTTCCCCCGCACACACCCAGATAGTTCCAGAAGCTCTTTATAAGCACCCCCTACCACCAATGCCCCTTAAAACTCTTATTATCAATATAGAAGACACTGTGATATCAACTGGTGAATGTACCAGATAAGACCTTAAGATCTCCCAATAAATTAGAGTCGGCTGATCAAGGAAGGGCCCTCTACTTGGCTAGTTTCAACATCAAATGCTCTCCTTCAACTCACATTAGAATTACCATTTCCTTTCCCTAATTTCTGCACCAGAAATATGTAGAGTGTCCAAAACCGTGCAAAGGATTTTACATACACCATCTTGTCTGACCCTCACAGCAACTCTATGAATTCACCCTGTGTTGTTGAAGAAAATGATACTTAGGGTAGTCAAACGGCTTTCCAAATCCCTCAGCCAGGAAATCTCAAGCAAAGATGGGCGTTTAGGGGTTTTTGTATTATTCTATTTTCTTTCCACTACAGCTCGTTGCACCTCTGATTTTTAACATTCCTTTTCAACTCATGTCTATGATTATATTACAGAAATCTTACTTAATCATCCCAACTCAACTTTCAATCTTACTTGACATTCCCTAATCAATTTTCAGAAATTCATTTCTTCAACAAATGTTTTTGGAATGGACACTCTGTGTCTGATTCTGAGTTGAGTGGGGACATAAAAATGAGCAAGACAGACATGACTTCTCCCTTCATGGAGCTTACAATCTAGCATTAGTGTCACAGCCAATCCAGAACTTAGCTGAAGAGGCCAAAGTCATTGCATCAAAGAGGATATGGTTCAACCACACTCAAAAATGTGAGATAAAGGACCTTTCACAATGAAGGTAAAAGGAAGTCAGAGTTTACTTCCTGAAAGTGTTCATTAGGAAGATTTTGGGTGTTTAGAGAGATGACTCAAGAGGCTAAAGTCAACCATCTTTAAAGAGGATACCTAGCCTTCTGTTTGCAACAGTTAAGTAAGTGTGTGATGATTAGCTCATTAAGAGAACATTCTTATCTTCCCTTTTTAACATGTGAAATTTTAACTGAGTCAGACATAGGAGGTCTGGAGTCTATATTTTTATAACAACTTATTCATAACAATAATGAGAGCCAGAGTCAGTCTGACTAATGTACCTAAACCACTGCCTACACTGGGGAATAGGCCCCAGGCCATTGGTGTCTGGAACACTTGTCAACAGTCCCATATCTAAATCTCACAGGGTGGTCATGTTCTCATTTATAATAACCTATCAAAATGATTGTTAGAATTCTTTGAGAAAATGTAGTCAAATACACTATGAAAATTCTTCTTATATAATCCCTCCTAAAAGCCCTGTGTTAAGATTTTCTTAAGCTCAAAGAGGCACCATTTTAGAGTAATAAGGAAGTTTCTGCCATCTGGTTTGAAGAATAAAATTTGCGTTTGCAAGAGTCTATTATTTTTGGAAGGAGCTCTTTAGTACATTTAACTTTGCAGATGTTAGGTGAGCATTCATTCATTGTTTGCTAGTTTTTGAGAGGAAGACCTGAGTGGGATCACTTTAGGTTGTTGGCTCAAATAGATAAATACTCCAAGGATTGAAATGGGTTCTGTTTGAGTTTGATCCAAAGGCTCAAATAATAAAATCCAGACATCGTTTCTTTGCATCTCTCAGCTCTGCCTCTGTCATGAGTCGTCCTCAGCCTCAAGCTGGTCTCCTTCCTGATGGTAAATGGCTGTAGCAGCTCCAAGCCTCACGTGACCAAATATGGTGATGGACAGAAAGCCTTTCTTTCCATGAATCCCAGAAAATATCTCCTCAGAGCTCACTGGCTCTGCTTGGATTGTGTGCCCCTCCCTGAAACAATGGCTTAGGGGAGGAGTGATCATGCTTCTGACTGCAGATAGAGCCAATCATTCCCAAGCGCAAAATAAAATGAGCAGAATGGTTTCCCAGGGGAAACTTAGGGCACTCTTACTAAAAGAAGAGAGACTGAATACTGGACCACAAGTGATAGATGTCCATTTATTTGGGGAAAGATAAATTCCTGTGCACATCATTTTAATACAAGGTAGATTGAGATTGGCCAAGTAAAGGTGTAGGCAAAAGGCAAGAGGGCAAAGGGCATGGGGCAGAGAGAGGTTGATTCTGAGGAGAAGGATCTGGGAAGGTCACTTAGACTTGAGCACAGTGGGAGCTGGTCACTCAGTTTCATCTTCAGGAACCCTGCGTTCCAGCTCCTGCTCCCCCACTGGCCTGTCATGCCATATACACCAACTCGGTTCTCCTCCATAGAGATTCCTCACTTACAAAATAAAAATGGTCATCGTAAACTCTTAGGCTCCTCCAGCTCTGACCCCATAGGATTCTCGCTGTGGCCTCCACTGTTGGTGCCCTCCTCCCTCTGCCCTCAGGTGTCCTGATGCCTATGCATCCCTTACACTGTGATGCCTCAGCTGGTCCTGCCTTCTCTGTATTCTGCCCTCTCCCCTGACATCAACCAGCAGGTAACTACTTTACTGTGAGTAACTCCCAGCTGAGTAATGAAAGAATCTTTGATATGGGATTGTCATTTGCATTTTGACAAAAGCCTTCTAGAACTTACGCTTTAACACAACAGATTTATTAGAGTGATGGAAATTTAGGTATTTTGTTTTTAACCAAGTGGGCTGTGGGTCCTTTCTGAAATTATCCATGAACTTAGCTGCCTTCACATACAATTAGCCCTGGAATCATTAAGGAAAACCAGACTTGGAGAAGCCAAGCTTTCAGACTTTAATAGTCATATAATATATTGGGCAGTGAATATATTAAAGAACTCATTGTACAAACATTGGTAATTCCTCTTTGACATAGGAGATTTGAGTGAGCTAAAGTCATTTCCCTGAAACAAACATGGAGACATTGAACTGTGTGAATTATGAGGTTGTGCTTCCACAGAGAATAAGTATCTGGTGTGACTTGGAAAGAGCATGAAGGAACAGTGGAGGAGATGTGGAGGGAAGCTGCATTCCAAGTCCCTTTAATAATATCTCACTGACCTTCAGCATTGACCTACAGCATAGCTTCCTCAAGACACAGCCTGCTCTTCCCCACCTCTGGGGCTCTGTCCACATGATCCTCCTCTTGGAATGTCCTCTCCTCCCATCCCAGCTCTGCTCTCCACACTATCCTCTCTTCCTTTCAAACTTCATTATAAATGTTGTCTCCCATAGGAAGTCTTGCCTGATCTCTCTGCTGGAAATGATACGAGTACCCCTGAACTTGCACAGCACCTTACCTCCATCTCTACTACATCAGTGATGAGAAAGTGCCCTGCTGAAGGAGATCTCTGCTCAAACTGCACAGTCACAAAAAGACTTGGCTCCGGCGTTATGGTAAGCCTCATTCTGGACCTTGTTGAGAAATGGGCCTGGTTAATGCCTGCCTAAGTGACAGAAGGCTATGATAAGGTCCAACAGCAAAAGGGACTTTTCCATCCCTTTCTGTGCCTGTGATAGGCAACCTCTGAGACAGTCTCCAGTGATCCCTTCCTCCTGGTATGCACGGCCTGTGTAATCTCCTCCCCTTGACCCCTTGAGCATAAGTAGGACATAGTGACTCCCTTATAGTGAACAGAATATTGAGAAAGTAATGAGACGCTGAGATTAACAAGATTAGGATTAGGAAAAGACTCTGGCTTCCACTCTCAATCTCTGTCTGTCTCTCTGTGTCTCTCTCTCTCTCCCCTTCCTCTCTCTCTTTCTCCCACTCTCCCTCGGAGGGCAGCCAGCTGCCATGTTGTGAGTTTCCTATGGAAACATCTATGTGGCAAAGAACTGATGTCTCTGGCCAAAGCCATGTGAGTGAGTTTGGAAGAGGACATTCCCCCAGCAGAGCCTTGAGATAAGACCACAGACCTGGCTAACACCTAGATAGCAGCCTGTAAGAGACCCTGAGCCAGAAGCTCAGCTTAGCTTCTCAGCTAAGCCACATCTGGATTCTTGACCCATGGAAACTGCGATATATTAAATGTTCCTTATTTTAAGCCACTAAGTTTGGGGTTAACTTGTCATACAGCAGTAGAAAACTCATACAGTAACAAATCAAATGTGCCTTCCAGAATCCTACATTTTTTGGAAAAAACTTTTCCTTCTTGCCCTGAATCTCTCCCTCACTCTACAAATCACTCTTTGGCCTTGTTATTCTTCAGAAGTCTACACTTTTTCAGGTAATATGCTGGTCTAAGGAATTAAGCTCAGAATTTGATGGTCCCCATGAAATTGGCTCTTTTCCAACAAATTGTATAGGTATCCGAAACTCAGAAAAATTCTTTCTTGTTAAAAATGTAGTCCAGGGAAGTTGGACTATTTTATAGATAAAATATTTCATAGCTATATTTCCCACATGATTCTATTTTCTGGCCCATCAGTTCAGATAGATACATATTTCATATTAATAAGCCTGGACTATGAGAAGAGGAACAAAGTCTATTCAAATGTCTTGAAACAGCTGGGAAGTGAAAGCTTCTTATGAACCCAGCAGATTCCCAAGTGAATCACTTTGGGGGCATTAGCTGACATTTTGAGCATCCTTTTCAGCTATTCATCATGTTCTTCCACAAGCCCCAGCATGACCATCATTGGTGAGTGGCTTCGGTAGCTGAAAAGCAGGGGGCCCAGCCCTATTGGAAGGGTCCCCAGGGTGCTTCTTAACTCATAAAGGTCACAGCTGCTGCTGGAAGAAGAGATACTACTGTCATTGATAGGGACTCTATTAATATTTCATCGAAGTCCTATAAAGCTCACTTCTGTGTCTGAATCCCTCACTGGTTTGGTATCAGACATTAGATCAGTTCACTTCAGCCTTCAAATTACTAAAAATTAACCCATGGATCCTTAGTCAAATCAACTCCAAAAAACATTTATTGTTTATCTGTCTGCTGGGTGCAGTGCAAGTTGGAGAGCAGAGAACGATGCAAAGATGACCAAAGCACAGAGGTTTTTCCCACAAGTTCAGAGTCTGCACAGACCTGAAAAAAAGGCTCAACAATAGCTCTACAATCAATGACCTCAAAGAGCACCAGAGCTGGAAGCTGAAGACCTAGAGTCTTAATTACAGCTGTGCCAGCCTCAGTTTTTCCATCTGTACAACAAAGAATTTGGGCTAGACCACGGATTCTGTAGGAGGCAGGATTCTAGGAAGGGCTCCCAAGATTCCCACCCCCTGGTGTTACATGCCCTATGGAACCCTCTCCCCAAGAGTGTGGGAGGGATACATGTACGTGACGGCATCTCACTCTCGTGATTAAGTTATGTTGAAAGGAAGAAATGAAGGGATTTTTAAAGATGTAGTTAAGGTCCCAAGTTAGTTGCTTTTCCAATAAATCAGAAGGGAGATGGAAAGCTAATATAGATTTTAGAGTGCCATCTTGCCTTCTAATTGTAATGATTGAGAATGTCTGCCTGGAGCATCATAATGAAAAGGATTCAAAATTTGCACCTAAGTTCAGCTACAAAAATTGTCATCACTGATTAATAATGTCTGCCATGGGTATTTATCAGTTAGGACTCCTCTGATTGCAAGCAACAGGAAACATCACACAAATTGGCTTAAGGAAGGGAAAAGAATTGTTAGACCTGGTATTTATTCAGGAAATACTTACTGAACCCTACTGAGTGGTGAACATTGTTCTAAGCACTGAAGTTACCACAGAAGTGAAGTCCTTGTCCTCACAGAGCTCACATTATAGTAGCTTATTAAAATGAAAAGTCCAGGGATAGAGTTGGCTTCAGGCATTGATTCAGGAGTTCAGTGTATAATCTCCATGTTATAGCCACTTTAGGCTTCAGGCTTATATTCTCTCTGCTACACATCAAACGGGAAAAGATTATTCTTCATCTGGTTACTCAAGCAGATAGTCCAAGATTCCCTCTTTTTAATGGTCCTGATTGAATAGGCTTGGGTTGTACAACCATCCCTAAGCCAATCGGTATGCCCTGGAAAGAGTGGTGTCCTACTGGGTTAAGCTGGATGTTATGGACCTCATGTCTGTGTCCCTCCTCCCTCCAAATTCATATGCTGAAGCCCTAATGCTCAATGTAATGGTATTTGAGAACTACATGATTCAATAGATATGAAACACTTAGAACAGTGTCTGACACATAGTTCATGCTTAATATATGTTAGCTATTGTCATTATTATTCATATATTCACACATTTGTTGAGAATATATGTTCCAAGAGCTATCTTAGGTGCTAGAATTGCATAAATATATATATGTCAGTCTCTTCCATGGAGAGCTCAACACAGATGTTTTAATTGCAAAATGAGATCATTATTACAATAAGAGAAGAATGAAAATGCTTTGGGAGCCCAGAAGAGGGAGCCTAATAACATTGTAAGAATGAGGGAAAACTTCCCAGAGAAGGGAATATTTCTACTGCACCTTACCTTCATAAGCCATGTAAAGAAGAAGACTGAAGAGAATTAGAGAGGTGGGTAAAACAATAGAAAATTTAAAAACAGCTATATCTTAGAAACATTGTGCAGAGTGAAAAAAATAAGAATGAGATTTATAACACTAAACAATTTCTATAGTATAAAGACTTGGACACAAAATGACAACCTGCATTTTGCAAAAATATACACATAAAAATGCTTATGAAACATACTTAATAAGAGTAGAGAATTGGAATTAAAATCATAAATAAAATTTTAAAAGAAAGAGAAAGCAAGGTCATGAACACTCAGTGGTGATAATGTACCATCAACTTAAAGCCAGAGAGGGAGGGAGGAAGGGGGTACACCAGGGAGAACAAAGAGACCAAACACAGAATATGTGAGAATTTGCATCTGAAATTCTGGAAGAATCATATCACTGCTGGTAGTATAAAGCCTCTGGTTATTTAATCTGAATTCTCAAAAGTAATGTTACAGACAGTAAACACATGCACGTGTGCACATACGCACACGTCTAAATGTGGAGAGGAGCCTGAACTACCTTACCTGGCCCTCTTATGCACTTAGAAATAAGTGCCTCTTCCCCTGAACAGACAGACAGTGACAGGCACACAGCAAGCAAAGCACAAGCTGGATTTTAGCACCACTCATGCCCTCAGCAGGACACACTTGTGCAGGATGCAACTACACGACCCTAAGAGGTGGCCCTACAGTAGTTATTCCCTTTCATCAAGCCTCCAGAAAAAAAAAACAAAACTGAACAGCTCTAAACTATATACAAAATGAGCAAGCAAAAGCACAGAAGGTGTAGATGGTCAGAGCACTCCATATCGGCAAATCCAAGAGCACTGAGCCTCAGAGCGGGAAAGTTGGTTGCCAGCCTCAGTCTCCAGCATTAGAGCATCCCTGGGCTTGGGAAAGGCTGTCTCTTACAAAGCAAGAAAACATCCCATCATCTTCAGATGGAATGTCTACAGAGCTACTCTAGGAATGTCCATGTCAGCAAATGACTCTTTAGCCTCAAATCATTTTCCCTCTGCCCAAGACTATTTGACCCAAATACTACCTTTCTTTCTCTGGTGTGGGATCTTCATGGAGGAGTTTGACCCTGTGACCTAACGTTTGAAGAATGGGACGATGTTAACTTGTGGCAAAGAGAGAAGAGAGTGATGGAGGATGGGATGTAGAGGGGTTAACAGTAACAAGCAGCCTGAAGTACTAAAGAACAAATAATAATCAAAGTGGTTTAATTACTTGAAAAAAAGAGTTCAAATTTTGAAAAGGAACTTTGCATCTGACAACCATGGTGCAGTGTACAGTGTATAGGACTAGAGCTTTTACATCTATGAGTTCACAGGATCTTCACAACAATCCTGTAGAACTGGGTACTGAAATCATTAGTAGTGCTGGAGGAGGAAGAAGGGAAGGGCCATCACAGGCGAGGGGTGGGAGGGTTCCAGTCTAAGGTAGAGAGGTCATGGCCAGCTCCTTACCAAAGGACAAAGCCTTTTTAACTGTAGCGGGACAGGACAGGCAACATCACCTGGGTATTAGGTCACAGAGCTGCAGACAAATGGATCTGTATTCTAGTCAGCTAGAGGGGACTTGGACCAGTCTATTAACCATTCTAACTTTATTTCCTTAAATGGGATGTAATAATAATATTCACAGTGTACAGTTGCCAAGAGGAGTAAAGGTTTATAAAGTGCTTAACGGAATGCCTATCACATAGTAAGTGTTCAATAAATGGAAGCTATTATTCATGTATTCAATAGGTATTACTGAGGGTTTATTTTGAGGCCATCACTGATCCAAGCCCAGAGATACAATGTTCAACAACAACAAAAAAAGACATGGTATTTGTGCCCATAAAGTACACAGCCTAGTGGGACAATAGGCAATAATGAAATAATCACCAAAAATATTAGTTGTGAATTATTCTAAGTGCTATAAAATCACACAGAGACAAAAGATTGTAAAACTGGAAATAGCACGAAGTGAAGGAATCTGAGATTTATTGGTCTAGGGATATCTAATCTAGAAAGGATCAGGAAACAAAGCAATATTTGAGTTGAGATGTGGAAAGTGAATAGGAGCTAACAAATGGATATGGAAAAGCACTCTAAAGAGAAGAATCAGCATATGGCAAGTGCCTGTAATGGGAGAGGGCATGGTGCAGTCCAGGAAATAAAAGATGAGCGTGGCTAAAGCATGGAGGTAGAAAGAGTCGTGTAAGATGAAGCTGGCATGAAGAGGGCTGAGTAGGCAGGTGTTGTGCCCTATGGGTCCTGGTGGGAATCAATGGAAAGCCACCAAGGATTTTCATTCTATTAAGGTTGACTTGTCAGGAACATGAGACAGAGTGGGATAACATGTTCACATGAGGTTTTGACAAGATGGCTCTTGCTATTTATGTGGAGAGTAGATGAGAAGGAAAAGATAGAATGGATACTGGAAAATTGTTTTGCAATGATAGCAGTGGCCCCAGCTAGAGATGATGATGGCTTGGGATAGCAATAGAGGAAATAGCACAGAGTGAAGGATTTTCTGAGATTTATTTAGTAAATTGAATTGACAGGACTAAAGGATGGATTGAGTATGGAGCGTAAGGAAAAAGGAAGAATCAGGAATGTCTTGCAGGTTTTTGGAAGAGCCAGTTGCTGACATCGGGAGCACTGGAAGAAGTCCCAATTTGGGGGAAAGATAATACATGAATTTCTTTGTGGCCAAGTTGAGACTAAAATGTCTTTGGGATATCCAAGTAGAGATACTCTGCAGATATATGTTTCTAGAGTTCAGAGAGAGGTCTAGGTTATGGATAGGTACTTAATAGTCATTGGCATGTAGAAGGCATGAATGAGATCATGTAGGGTGAGGATACCGAATAATTTTTTTTAAGTGGCTTTAGACTACACCCTAAGGAATTCCAAAATAATGATTGGGTAGTGGAGGATAAGTCAGCAAAAGAAAGTAAAAAAGGAATATTCTAAGCTAGGAAGAAAACCAAGAAAATATTCAGCACCAGAAGCCAAGTGAAGAGAGAGTCTGAAGGAGTCAACATTATTCAATGCTGCTGAGAATTTTGTAAATTGTGTCATAAATCACAGGTCTGTTTGTTATTCAACAGCTTAAAATTGCACACCTTTAATCAAGATTTTAAAAATTAAAGGCTTAAGAGTTTAAATTATTTGCCTGAGTTTATGCAGTCAGGATGTAGTGGGCAGGGTTTTAAATCTAAATCTTGCACCAAAGCCCATTTTATGAAGGTTCTCAGCCTCTACTGTCTTCCTTGGGGATTAGATATGAAGGTTCCTCCCCACAGCACTGTGATTTGCAAAACTAGAAGAACCTGATGCTAAGAGCTTAGCAGCAGCGTCTGCCTCCTCTCCTCCCAGGGACTGCACATCTCTATAGAAGAAAATCCTCCATTGTCTCTCTGTAAGTAAGTAGCAGAGAGATTGGCAAAAGAAACATGATTTAACTCAGTGGTAGCTGTGATTTCATCTTGAATCTAGACTGGGATCAAGTGCATCTGGGAAACAGGCAGAACTCCTGACCACCGTCTCTTTTCAGAACAGCTGCTGAGAATGTATAGAAAAAATCTTTTTTTTTTAATAGATCTTTATTGGAGTATAATTGCTTCACAATACTGTGTTAGCTTCTGTTGTACGCCAAAGTGAATCAACCATATGCATACATATGTCCCCATATCCCCTCCCTCTTGAGCCTCCCTCCCATCCTCCCTATCCCACCCCTCTAGGTCATCGCAAAGGAAGGAAGGAACCCAACACACACACACACACACACACACACATACAAAAAAAACTTAACTCAGAAACAAAGTCTTATTCACAATTCTGAGTCCAGCAGAGTAGCTATTGCTCAAAATTCATTCCCATCCCAACCTGCTAGGTCCCAGGAAAATACTGGATGTCAAGTCTGAAAGACCCAGTTTTATCACTTTTTCCCTCCTTTCAACACTCAGCTTCTCTCTCAACCCCTGCCTTAGGACTGTTAAGATCATTTTACTATGGTTTATCCTTGTTCATGTCAGATACCCTGTGAAGCCCATGACTCCCAACTCACCCCCATCCACTAATTCTCATGCCTGTCTGGTTCTATCACATTTTCTGAACTCATCCTCCACCTTTCTCCTTCTGCAATCATTTCACTATGACTCTGGAACTCAAGATCTCTTATCAGCAAACTCCCCTGTATCCTCAACCTCTTTGATAATATTCCCCTTCACCTTCGTGCTCTAACTGAAACCTGGTTCTTCCTTGAGGACACTGCAGTTATTTCTAATGATGGCTCTCTTCTCTTCCACTCCTGTAGCACTGGAGCTGGAGTTGGGGTACATACCCTCCTTATTGCTTCATTGATGCTTCAAGATCATTCTCTCTCCTTCCTCATCAACAAAATTAAAGCTCTGACCCTCACATCATGAAGCTGTGCCTACACTACCCCTTGTTTTCCCCACTCCTCCAAAGCCAAGTCACTACTCTTCAGCTCTTAAGATGTTAGCTTCTGGTCACTGTCATTCTCCCCCACACAATTCCTGTCATAGGTCTCATAGGTCAATATCCCCATAGAAAATCCTTCCCATATTCTGGCCACTCAGTATTTTGGCCTCCTCTCCACCATCAGTCTTGTCCTTTTCTGGTCCTGCTCCAGGCCTATTTTTTTTTAATTTATTTTATTAAAGTATAGTTGATTTACAGTATTGTGTTAATTTCTGCTGTACAGCAAAGCGATTCAGTTATACACATATATACATTCTTTTTCACATTCTTTTCCATTATCGTCTATCACAGGATATTGAATATAGTTCCCTCTGCTGTACAGCAGGACCTTGTTGTTTATCCATTCTATATGTAACAGTTTGCATCTTCTAACCCCAAACTTCCAATCCATCATTTCCCCACCCTCCCCTCCCCCTTGGCAACCACAAGTCTGTTCTCTATGTCTGTGAGTCTGTTTCTGTTTCATAGATAAGTTCATTTGTGTCATATTTTAGATTCCACATATAAGTGAGATCATATGGTATCTGTCTTTCTCTTTCTGACTTACTTCTCTTAGTATGATAATCTCTAGATCCATCCATGTTGCTGCAAAAGGCATTATTTCATTCTTTTTTATGGCTGAGTAGTATTCCATTGTATATATGTACCACGTCTTCTTTATCCATTTGTCTGTCAATGGATATTTAGATTGTTTCCATGTCTTGGCTATTGTGAATTGTGCTGCTATGAACATAGGGGTGCATGCATCTTTTTGACTAGTTTTTTCCAGATATATGCCCAGGAGTGGGATTGCTGGATCATATGGCAACTATATTTTTAGTGTTTTGAGGAACCTCCATACCGTTTTCCATAGTGGCTGCACCAATTTACATTCCCACCAACAGTGTAGGCCTGTTTATCAATATTTGCAACCCTTGCCTAAACACTAATTCAAACACTTCACTCTCTAACTACCTTCTGAGCCCCAACCTCAACAGTTCTTTGACTGCCCCCGAAACTTTAATCTATGTATTCTGCTACTTTTTCACTGCCCCTCATATCTTGTTTTCTCCTTATCTTCCATGGTCAATCATCATCATCATCCTCTTGCATACGTCTTCAATTCCATTGTGTCTCTCTTGCTTTGTCATATTTACTTGGCTAAATCAAAGTTCTAATTCAGTCCAACTCACTGGCTTCTCTGCAGTGGTATCCATTCAGCCAGTAGAAGGAGGACATGCTCCCATGCTGGCTGATACCACTTTACCCTCTCCTTATTCTCAAAGCTCCATTTGCTGTCTGGCAACCATACTATATTTCCTTAGCCTATCTACTCTCTTGGACAACTATTTCATCCTCTCTCTTCTCTCCTTAAACCTCTAACACTGCTGCTTCATCCTTACTCATAGCTAATGAATTTGATCATTTCACATAGAAAATGAAAAAGAACTTCCACAACTTTCCTTCACCACATCTACCCACCTGCCTGATTCTGGGCCCCTAATACTTCTGCCATCCCTGTCACGCTCATGATCCTATGTAAGATCAACCCCTCTATTTGTATACCAAATCACATCTCCTTTTACCTAGTCAAGGACATTGCTCTTCCAATTTTCCCTTCTCTTTTTTGCATCTTCAGCTTCCCCCTTTCTATTGGATCATTCCCATTAGCTTACAGATATGTTATTCTTTCTCCCAATATTAGTATAACAACATCCCCCCCAAAAAAACCCTTTCCTTTCCATTCCTTTTCTTCTCTTTAGAGCAAAACTCATTGAAAGGGTTGTCTAAACTCACTGTGTCTAAATTTTCTCCTTCCATTCTCTCTCCAATGAGGCTTTTGTCAAAACTGTCTATCTCAAGGTCACCAATAACTTCCACATAGCTAATTCCACTGGTCAATCCTCAGTCCTGATCTTACTTCATCTTTCATTAGCAACTTAACACAGTTGATGATAATCTTCTCCCTCAAGCACTTTCCCACTTGGCCTCTAGGACTTTACACTTGCCTGGTTTTCTTCTGACCTCTCTAGCTGCCATGTCTCAGCCTGATTTGCTGGCTGCTCCATATGTCCCAGACCTCTAAATGAAGGCAAGTCCTAGGGCTCTGTCCTTGAACCTCTATTTTTATCCATATACGCTCAGGGCTTTAATATCATTTAGATGCCTGTAACTTTCATATATCTAACCAGAGCCCCTCCCCTTTAGTCTAGATTCTTATACCCAGTAGCCCACTGTATATCTCTACTTGAGTGCCTACTAAATATCTTAAATTTAATGTATCTTTACAAATCCCCAGATTTTCCCCCATAAAACCTGCTCATTCCACAGTATTTTCCATACCATTTAAGGGTAAATTCATCCTTTCAGTTGCTCAGGTCAAACACACTGGAGTCATCCTTAACTCCTGCTTTTTCCCACATCCAATGTGTCAACAAATCCTCTCAGATACAGCCTCTTCTTTTGTCTGTATCTTCAAGCTATATCAAGAATTCTATTGCTTCTTACTATTTCCACTGCTATGACACTGATCTGAGCCAAGCTGCCATCAACTGTCCCCCTGTATCATTGCAATACTCTTCTACCTGGTCTCCCTACTTCTGTATATGTCCTACAAGCTATTCACCACACAGAATCCAGAGGATCATGTTAAAGCATAAGTCAGTCCCTCTGCTTAAAACCCTTCAACGGGTCCTAATCCAAGCTTTCTACCACGTGCTCCAGAGCTCTGCAAGGCTGACCCATCACCTGTCTGACACCAGCACCCACTACTCCCTCACTCTGCTTCAGCCATGCTGGCCTCCTTGCTGTTTCTCTAATATGACAAACTTGCTTCTGCCTCCGGATCCTTGCTCTGGGTATATTCCCTCTGCCTGGAATTATCTTCTCCCATATTTTGGCCATCCCCATTCCTTCACTTCCTCCAGATCTTTACTCAAACATCTCAAATGTTGACTTCTCATTGAGGCTTGCCCTGAACACCCTATCTAAAATCCACCCTCCCACATGCACATTTCCTATCCCCCATGTTAGCTTTATATTTTCCTCCTTAACAGGAGGAAAATCACTATAACTTCCTATATATTTCAGTTGTATTAAGCCATGAGCTTGATGTAGACAGGGATTCTTATCTGTTTCCTTTATTGTCATCTCTCTGGAGCCTAGAACAGTGTACATTGCACAATAAGAGCTTAAATGAATAAGTGAATGAATGAGGAAACTGAGTTACCAGGAGGCTTAGTAATTTCTCCCAAATTACAAAATTGGCAGCTAGTACACATCAAAGCCAGAACTCAGGTCTCATTTCAGGACCCCCATGCTTTCAAGATGGAGACTTACCAAAGCCAGGGTGGAAAACACCCCATCCCTGTTTGCAGGAGTCTGCCCAAGACTCCCATTCTTCCTGACGTCTTGTGAAATATTCATAATGCCATGAAATAAGCTTTCCCAGTGCCCCTGCTGGGACTTCCCACTCATCTCTAATTTAGTGAATCCAAACAAACAGGACAGAAAAGGAGCAGCTGCCCTATGAGTAGAGAAGCAAGTGAAGAACTTCCTAAATTTCAAGTTGCAATTAGCAATTCCAGAGAGCAAAGGGGTTTTAGATAAACCACAATAGCCATTGTCAGTCCTGCTGTAAGTATTAAACCCACTAAGAAGACTATGCCTTATCTCAACTTACAGGGCCACTGGGAAATAAAGGGCCATTCATGGAAATTGAACTTGATGTAACCTCTCCTTCTGGGCACATTTACCTAGAAATTCAATGTTCTGGCCTGGAAATTTTGTATTCAAACTAATAAAATTCACACATTTTCTGAGCACTAAACTGCATGCAAGTCACTCCCTACTGTTGAGAGATGAATGAAAAGATTAAAATAAAAAATAATACCATTTGTTGAACTTTATGATATGTTAAACTTGAATTAAGAGCTTTAAAATCAATACATCATTTAATCCTTACATCAGCTCTACAATATGGTATAATATCCACGTTATGACTGAAAATGCCAGTTTAGTTCATCTTCCTAAGGCACTAGGATGAATAAATATCACAGTGAAAATTCTGACCTAAGTACCTCTGACTCTAAAGCTGAGGCCCTTAACCAATGTGTCAGACCACCTTCAGTTAAGAAGATTAAGAAATTAAGAAGGGGTAAGACTCAGACTCACCCCTTGTCTCCAGTAGCTGAGTTTTCAGGAGAAAAATGGAAAAACATCTAACTCTCTTTTCAAAAAAAGAAAAAAAAAACAGTGCTGATCAACTGTAATGATAGATGCTGGTTGAGGAGAAATTTATTCTAAACAGAGTTAGCTAAGAATCCTCTATGTATAAGGCATTTGCATCATGTTTGAATCATAGGTAAGGTTTAAAATGTTGATACAAGGCAGAGGGAATTCCGGGGGAAGAGATTTTCCTTGAAAAAGACAAGATCTTGAATCAGTTAAAGCAGCAATCTTCATAAGTACAAGACTCTGAAGCTACATTAACATCCCTACTCTCCAGAACAGATCAATAAATATACCCCAAAAGGAGGATTCAGACATTGAACTCCCACACATGTCATCTGTTTGGAATTGTTACAAGAATGAAGAGAGGGCCTGCCCCTAAAGTTCTCCTCCATTTGGCCTGAAGAACTCCATCTCTTTACCTTAATATCTGTACTTCTGACAGACAGATAGTCAACGGGTTAACAACCTACTTATAAAAGCTAAAAGCCTGTAGGAAAATTACAATCTATAAATCACACCTCACTCTGTATTGATTTACTCCCTTGGCTTCCTTCTAACCCAGCTGAGGGCTAGCATCTGATGCACAAAAGAGTACTAATGGGGATGAAGGAGGGGAAAGAAAGAGGAAGAGAGAATTCTGGAGCCTGTGGTAGACCTCAAGGGGCAGGTCTGAATGAAGTCCTGTGGCTGAGCTGTCAGTCACAGGAAAGAACGAGGCCAATGACAGAAGGTGGGGATCGTTAAAAGGGACATAAACCCAACTCAAACTATCTAAGCAAATTAAAGAATTGATTGGATCCTGTCCCTGAACTAAATCCAGGCAGGTTTACGCAGTGGCTGAAGTTGCAGGCTTTGTCACAACATCATCTGAGTTCAGATCCATACCCAAATTCTTACTCACTGTAGAACTTTGAGCATGTTACTTAGATTCTCTGGGCCTTTCTTCCCTCACTGGAGTTAGGGTGTGATGTTAATAACCATACCCACTTCATAAATATTCTATGGAAATTAAGTCGATACATGTGTTATGTGTTGAATTGTGTCTCTAAAAAGATATGTTGGTGTCCTCAGTACCTTAGAGTGTGACCTTTTCTGAAATTAAATCTTTACAGATGTAATTAGTTAAGACAAGGTCATACTGGAGTACAGTGAGCCTTAATCCAATATAACTGCTATACTTATAAGAAGGGGAGAAGAGACACAGACACAAGGGGAGAATGCCATGTGATGTCAGAGACCAAGATTGAAGTATGGTAGCTGCAAGCCAAGGAATACTGGGGCAACCACAAGCTGTAAGAAAAAAGCAAGGAAGGATTCTCCCTTATAGGTTTCAGAGGGAGTGTATTAGTTTGCTTGGGCCACCATAACAAAATACCATAGACTGGGCAGCTAAACATCAAAAATGTATTTTCTCCCAGTTCTGGAGGTTCGAAGTTCCAGATCAGGATTCAGCAGATCCTTGATAATAACCTAAACGGGAAAAGGATTTGAAAAAGAATAGATATATGTATATGTATAACCGAATCACTCCGCTGTACACCTGAAACTAACACAACATTGTTAATCAACTATACTCCAATATAAAATAAAAATTAACAAAATAGAAAATAGAAAAAAAGATTCAACAGGATCTGTTACTGGTGAGAACTCTTTTCCTGGCTTAAGGTTGGCCCAGACTCGCTGTGCTTCACATGGTGGAGAGAGAGAAAGCTCTCTGGTGTCTCTTCTTATAAGGACACTAATCCTATCAAATCGGAGCCCAACCCTATGACCGTATTTAACCTTAATTACTTCTTTATAGGTCCAAACATAGTCACATTGGAGGTTAGGGCTTCAATATATCAATTTGAGAGGTGGGGGGGGTGGGGGGGCTGGGGGAGGGGACACAATTCAGACCATAACAGGGAGCACGGCCCTGTCAACACCTTAAACTTGAACTTCTAGCCTCCAGAACTATGAGACCATACATTTCTGTTGTTTTAAACTTCCCAGATTATAGTACTTTGTTATGGCAGTCCTAGGAAACTAATACAACATGTGAAATGCTTACACCAGTGCCTGGTATATAGAATTTAATACATGTTATTATTACAACTCAGGCACAATTCAGTCCAGGTCCTCAAGGAATGTCTTCAGGCATTTCTTTCTCTTCACCTCTCAGCTTTGCTTTCCTCCATATTGGCTCACCCTCACAAGCTCTCATGGTGGCCCCTGGGAACTCCAGCCTTAGATGCTACTAGCTTAGCAGCCGCAGCAAAAAAACACATCTCTTTCTCAATATTTCTAGCAAAAGTCCTGGGGCTGAATCTCATTGGCCAGAATGAGGTCACATGTTCATCCATGAACCAGTCACAGTAGCCAGAGGGATGCAGTGCTTTGGCCTGACATGCCCACCCTGCAGCCATGACTGCCATCAACTCCATTTGAACCACATGGACTGAGAATGGAGACGGATGGTTTGGAAAAGGAAAATCAGGCTGCTAGTACCAGAAGGAGTACCAGAATGCTCCGGAGACACGTACAACAGATCATCATTATATGGCATTTCAGCAAACTGAAGTTTATAAGCGTCTCTGAAGTTCTCATTACATTCCTGATGTTATCCTAGTAAGAATTATTGGTTGCAAATAACAGCAACCAGGATTAATCAACTTAAACAGAAAAAGAATTTTCTGGAGAGCCTCTGGTAGTTTTCAAAGCTGAAAGGGAAGCTGGAGAATCAGCCTTGGGCAGGAATGAGTAATGTTAACACTAACCAAGGTCTTGCCTGTGTTCTGTCAGTCAAGGGACAAGGAACGTGGATTTCTTCATCCCTCATCTGGGTTCTACGGCAAGAGGTGGGACCCTCCACCTACCTATTTAGAATCCCCGCCACCAAACTAGCAGAGTGTTTGGATGTTGAGCTGGCAAAGACAAAGATTCACTGTAGTTTTCTACTTATTGACAGTGAGGAAGTGACCATGAATCAAGCAAGGCTTTAGAGTCATCCAAAACCTGTGATCAAGGTGTGAAGAGACATCTTTAAAACTAACCAACACTTAAGTCAGAGTGCAACACCAAACCCATAGAAAGAGATTTACTTTGGTTGAGGGAACCAGAGAAAGCTTCGTGAGAGAAGTGGCAGCAAGCCAAAAAAGACGATTTTGATGGGAGCAGAAAAGCAGGAGTAGGGCAAACAGGAGATCTCTAGGAGAAGCGACAGCATGAGTAAAGGCATGGAGAAAAATAAGATCGGGCGGAAAAAATAGGGAAGACTTTTTTGAATTCAAGGAATTTGTTTTTTCAGCAGAATTGCAGTGCCTCAAAGATTATCTTTAAAAACAGCTGTTACCCAACAACTACTTAAAGCTTGAAATAAGGAAAACATTCCCACGCCAACTCTGCACTCGAAATAGAAGCTGAAGAGATACAAAATACCGAGGCCACTATGGCATCTAGTCGATGCTTTTTATGGAACGAAAAGTTCCATGGGCTACTGAAGGCCTCCCTCCTCCTCCTCATGCCATTGTTCTGTTTCTCCTGAGCGCCCACTGCCAGGGTGTCAGGGAGGGAACAAGGACAAGCAGACATCTGGAGCCGCAGCCAGCCTCCAGTTCCCCTGCCCCCATGCAAGCGTTCTCTTCCCAGGAGCAACAGCAACAAGAAAATAGCAAAAGTTGCCTCTAGCATTTACTGAGCATTTAACAGGGCTAGAGCTATTCTGGGAGCTTCATGACCACTATATCCTCTATGACAACCCTATTTAGTAGATGCTGCTCCAATCCCCATTTTGCAGACAAAGAAACTGAGGCAGAGAGAGGTTAAGTCATGTGCCCAAGGTCACTTATTGTCTTCCTGCCCCTCACACTGCACAAAAGAATACTAACTGAAATCTCTCAGCATCATAGTTTTTGAAGGCTGAGGTAGTAGAAGGCCATGAGTGAGGGGAGGGAAAGAGCTGAAAGTTATTCAGCCTTGCAGTGTGCCAGATTTTGTGTTAAGCAGTCTACAGAGTCGAGAAAACAAAAACAAACTTAAAGTCTGTTCAGTAAATGCACAACAATGTGAATGTACTTAATGTCACTGAACTGTACATTTAAAAATGGTTATAATGGTAAATTTTATGCTATATATAGTTGCCACAAAAAAAAAGTCTATCAGGTAATGCTAAGTGGCAGGCTAGTGCTCTGCAACCATTAGTCCATTTAATCCTCTCAGCAGCCCTAGGAAGCAGAGGCTATTTATTATCCCCAGTTGACAAATGAAAAAATAGAGGCTCCCGGAAGTTAAGTAATTCCCTTAGTTAGGTCACCCAGCTAATGCATGCTTTCAATTCCATTATGCTGTGCTGCAGGTAGTACTATTAGTAATAATAGTATAGTGCTGTTAGTATTAATTAGTATTATTAATTAATGAAAGTATTATTATTAGAAGTAATATTATTACTAATAGTACTCTTAGTAGTATAGGCTCTAGAGGCAGCCAATGTGGTTTTGAGTCACAACTGTATTATCTACTAGCTGTGTGATCAGGGACAAGGTACTTGACCTCTATGTGCCTGTTTGCTCATTCGTAAAAGGGGGATAATAATAGTGCCTCTTTCATAGGGTTGTCAAGTGGACTGAAGTAAGATAATCAGTTAAAATGGCTTAGAGTAGTGCCTGACAAATAGTAGGTGTTGAATAAAATATTTTTGCTTCTATTAAGCTTTTCAAGAGGGAAATTAAGCTAAGGGAGCTGTGCAATTTACCTGAGGCCACACAACTAATGAAAAAGTGGGAAGATAGTCTCACACCTTTGCTGGCCAAGGTGGGAGGAAGTGGACGATCATGGGGGACAGTGTGATACTTCTCCCAGCCATGAATGACCATTACAGAGTGATTTCTGGAACAGATCATAGATCAGTGAAGGCTCAGACATCTTACTGGGTAAGAATCTCGTGGATAAATCTGTAAAAGTTTAAAGCTATAGACATTCTCATCACAAAAATGCACACATGTGAAAAGACAAAAACTTCCTTAATGACGGACTATCCTTCGTGCCACTGTATGCTTTACTTACTCAGTTTAAACAGTAGGCACCAGGGCCATGGGCCATCACAGAGCCCAGGCAGAGTTCTGCACCACGCCCACTCACCTGACCTGTTCAAACAAGTTCCCAGGATTCTTGGGTACCTGAAGTTCCCCTCCCCAGCCACAGAGCCCTCTGGTAAGAACTCCTAGCCTGGATAACCCAGCCCAAACCCTACTGCCATTCATACTGATTTAGAAAGAACACTCTAATTCTTATTAGGGTAACATCAGGAATGTAATGAGAACTTCAGAAAGTAGGGCAGTAGTTCTCACTTCTATTTCTGATTCATTAAGTCTGGTGTGGTATACAAGAAGATAAATTTTTAAGAATCTTCCTAACAGATTCTGATGCAAGCAACTACCTTACATTAAGAATTACATGTTTATGGGACTTACCCAAAGTCATCGGGTAAAATGAGATTAAGATAGGTTGGGGCTAAGAAACGATTCCACCTGAGGAATCAAGACACTAGCCAGTGCTCTTTCCACCTTTCACACAACCTAAAAATATTTTCAAATGAGTTAAACTTTTAAAAGTTTTCAAAATATCTATGTAAATAAAAAATTTCTGCAGAGTAAGAGAAAGCTAAAAGGGAATACAACAAGATGATAATAGTAGGGACTCTGAGAAAATGGAGTTCTGAACTTTTTTTCCCCCTTTCGTCTGCTTGTTTATATTTTCCAACATTTGTAAAATAAATATGTATTCTATATAATGAGACATCTTGGAAAGTAAACCTTATGTTTAATATGTATATTTTCATATCTTAGTTTCTGGACATTTAATTTAGAACATTAACTGACTTAATCTATATTTTTCTTGGCTTCTTACTTTCAGAAAAATTATAGATGGGTTAGGAGAACTGATATGAATTTACTTGAAAGTGAGCCAAAGCAAAGATAGGAAGGAAAAATGTGGCATTTGATTAGCTACTCTGTGAAGGGTTATAGATGCAGACCTAGAATTTTTGGACTACTCTTTCACCCTTGAAGAGAAAAAGAAATTAATAGTGCAGCCCTGCAAGATTTAATAAGGCATATGCTTTCAGATCTTTGGTGCTTTTATAAGAATGCCATTAGAAACAAAAAGGTCAGGAAGACAGAAAACGCCTGCATCCTGGGAGTGCAATAACAAAAGAATGATGATCAAGCCTTGCAACTGTCTAGCACTTACCAGTTTTCAAAGGCCATTCATAATAATTAGCAATTGGAAAGAACCCAAATGGCCAACAATAGGGCACGGGCTAAACAGTGGTCGATTAACTGGATGGAATACTTCATAAAGAGAGGCAATGGTGAACTCGCAGGCTGAGCTGATTCTGGAAATGTCTGTATGACCTCATGTTAACTGAGAAAAAAATAAAACGCAAAGTAGTGCCTTGGGACTTCAATAAGGCATTTTAAAAGGCCTATCACATTAGCTTCCTAGACAAGATGGAGAAATAAGGGCTTCATTATTAGAGAAAAGAGCTGATGTCCAATTCTGGCTCCACCAGAAACTAGCTGAGTAGCATTAGACTGGTTAAAGGCAATCCCTTATTTATGGAGATAATGCATTTCTGTCTTCAAAAACTTTTTAAAAGCCTGAGTTGGGAAATTAACTTACATGTCATGAAGAGGATTCTGCTCTCAGAGATGAAAAAATATGTAAAATCTCTAATACATTTTGCCTTCTTGAAACCGTCTTTTCAGACTCACTTCTGGCAATTTATATAATCTTTAATTTTATTATTTTCTTTCCAACTGAACCTGAAGTCTGAAGGCTCAAGCCCAGAGAGTTCACTATTTTTGACATTCCCAATAAATTTTATTTTAGTCTCAATTTGCATTGAATATGAAATATTAAGTTCATTATCACCAATATTAGAACTTAAATCTTTTCCAGTTTCCACACAAATTTAGCAAACCAAGTCTTGGTTTTGTTCTATATAACACTTCTGTCTCAGAGATTCAGTGAAGAATAAATTTAAATGCATGTAAAACTCTTAATTTAATGCCTGACACATAATTTGTTTTCAATAGATGTACTACATTTTATTCTGGATGCTAATATCAAGATTAATGACAATGAATAATGGTGCAGACAGACTGCAATCTTAAAAGTAGAACAGTGTATACCTAGAAGAAGGCCTTTGCTAACAAGCACCAGGGCTTCTGGCTTTGCCCACCATAAAACTTTTATCTCTGCATCAGTAGTGATATACTAGCTCAGGCCATCAAACGTGTGAGTGGGAAAAAGCCAAGAAAGGGAGCAGATATGTTGGATAGTGGAACAAAAACATAGAATAATTTTGCTAAGCTCTAAGGTATGGTTTAAACATACCAAGATGAAAATTAGTGAGGGGAATATAGGACCTTCCACTTATATTTTAAAAGACTAATTGCCCAAAAACAGATTGGAGAAGACATAACTTACTCTGGCATATATGGAAAGGATTTAGAGAACTTGGCTAGCAGGAAGTCTGCTGTGAGTCAATACTATAATTTGACTCCACAAAAAGCTAATGTGATCTCAAGGTGAATGTATAGCATTATGGTATTTAGAATGGGTGGGCAAGGACACACTGAGAGTTTCAAGTTTAGTTCTGTACAACTTACTTTAAGAAGGAAATAAGCAGAATAGTGTTTGTGTTTGGAAAAGAGTGACCAGGACAACCAATGAGGGCTCTCAACCTTATCATCTGCAGAATTCTTGAAGGATCTGGTCCCAAAAAATGTCTCCGGGATATATAATAGCCTACATCAAATGCTACTAGCTATGGATGAAGAATGAGCATTTGTTGTGTGGACCATCAGGGCAGGATCAAAGGGCAGAAGGTGAAGTGAGATGGCCCCACAATCAGAATGTTCCAGAAATGAATCACATTGGCAGATAGTAAGTTCACCATCAATGGAGGTGCTTAAGCATAACCTGGAGAAACACCTGGTGGAAAGTAGTAGAAATGTAGTAGAAAGAAAAATGAGTCAATGTGCCCTTTAGAAGATCCCTTCTAATCCTTTTCTCTATTCTAATCTTACATCTATAAGACTTTGAATTTAAGTATGTGAAAATAAGTGTGTGCAAGGCTAAAATTGGAAGCAAATATGGAAAGATGTGCTTGTTTAAGTTGCTGATCTCTTAATTTCAAAAGTATTATATTTTAGATACCTTGCATTTGTACTCTCCTCCCCTCGTGATTACTGTTTTTGATATTATATTTTACATCCTAATTGTTTTGTGTATCCCTTAACTGCTTATTGTAGACACAAATGATTTTACTACTTTTGTCTTGTAACCTCCCTACTAGCTTTGTGCGTGGATGATTTCCTACCTTTATTGTATGTTTGCCTTTACCAGTGAGCTTTTCCATTTTGTAATTTTCTTGTTTCTAGTTGTGGCCTTTTCTTTTCCACCTAGAGAAGTTCCTTTAGCATTTGTTGTAAAGCTGGTTTGGTGGTGTTGAATTCTTTTAGCTTTGCTTATCTGTAAAGCTTTTGATTTCTCCATCAAATCTGAACAAGATCCTTGCTGGGTAGAGTATTCTTGGTTGTAGGTTTTTCTCTTTCATCACTTTAGGTATATCAGGCCACTCTCTTCTGGACTGCAGACTTTCTGCTAAAAAATCAGCTGATAGCCTTATGGGAGTTCCCTTGTTATGTTATTTGTTGCTTTTCCCTTGTCACTTTTAATATTCTCTGTCTTTAATTTTTGTCATTTTGACTACAATGTGTCATGGTGCATTCCTCTGTGGGTTAATCCTGTATGGGACTCTAAGCTTCCTGGACTTGGGTGACTGTTTCCTTCCCCAGGTTAGGGAAGTTTTCAGCTATTACCTCTTCAAATATCTTCTCAGGCCCTTTCTCTCTCTCTTCTCTTTCTGGGACCTATAATGCAAATATTAGCTCATTTGATGTTGTTCCAGAGGTCTCTTAAGCTGTCCTCATTTCTCTTCATTTTTTTTTTTCTTCTTTCCTGTTCAGCAGCAGTGATTTCCACTACTCTGCCTTCCAGCTCACTGATCTGTTCCTCTGCCTCATTTAGTCTACTATTGATTCCTTCTAGTGTATTTTTCATTTCAGTTGTTGTATTCTTTAATTCTGTTTTGTTGTTCTTTATATTTTCTAATTCTTTGTTTAAAACTTCTAATTTCTCACTCTGTGCATCCATTCTCTTCCTGAGTTCTTTGATCATCTTTACAATCATTACTGTGAACTCTTTCCAGGTAGGTTGCCTATCTCTACATCACTTAGTTCTTCTTCTGGGGTTTTATCTTGTTCCTTCATCTGAAACATATTCTTCTGTCACCTCATTTTGTCTAAATCGCTATTTGTATTTTTATGTATGTTGTAGGTTGATTACGTTTCTTGACCTTGGAGAAGTGGCTCTCTGTAGAAGACATCCTATGCATACCAGCAGTACACTCCCCTCCTGTCACCCAAGGGTCCCAGGGTAAGTATCTGGCCTGCGTTCACAAACTCAGCCTGAAATCTGTGGGACTGTAATTTTCTTGCTTCTTCTGTCTTTCCCCTGGTGGGTGAGGCTGGTCTGGAGCCTTATACAGGCTTCCTGGGGGGAGGGGCTGGTGCCTGCCCAATGGTGGGTGGAGCTGGGTCCTAGCCCTCTGGTGGTCAAGGGCATGTCTAGAGGTGGCTCTAGGCACAGGAAGTCTTTAGGCAGCCTGTCTGCTCATGGGTGGGACTGTGTCCCCACCCAGTTTGTTTTTTGGCCTGAGGAATCCCAGCATTGGAGCCTACAGGCTATTGGGTGGAGCCAGATCTTGGTGCCAAAATGTCAGCCTCCTGAAAATCTCACACAGATGAATGCTCCCCAATATGTCTGCCACCAATGTCTATGTCCCCAGGGTGAGCCACAGCTGCCCTCTGCCTCCCCAGGAGACCCTCCAAGACCAGCAGGTAGGTATGGCCCAGGCTCCTATCAAATTACTTCTTTTGGCCTGTGTCCAGGTGTACATGAGACTTTGTGTGCGACCTTTAAGAATGAAGTCTCTTTTCCCCCCAGTCTTGTGGAGCTCCTGCAGTCAAACCCCACTGGCCTTTGATGCTCTGGGGGTTCTTCTTCCCAGTGCTGGACCCCCAGCCTGGGGGGCCTGATGTGGGGCTGAGAACTCTCACTCTTGTGGGAGAAACTCTGTAATATAATTGTTCTCCAGTTTTTGGGTCACGCACCTGTGGGGGTGGGGTATGAGATTTGATTATATCACGAGTCCATTCCTCCTCCCAGTCTCATTTTGGTTCCGTCTTTAGTTATAGAGGATCTTTTCTGATAGGTTTCCGTCTTTTTCAATGATGGTTATTCTGCAGATTGCTGTGATTTTCGTGTGCTCGTGAGAAGAAGTGATCTTAGGATCCTTCTACTCCACCATCTTGGCCGGTCTCTGAAAGATATCATCAACTGAGAGTTTCATGTGCATTAAGGTCCTTCTTCATTTATTCATACTCCCTTTCTCATACCATATAAGAAGTGTGTATGGGGGGGGGAGTAAATAATAATCTAGACGAAAGAAAATATAAATTAGAAAAGATCAACTCTAAGAGCAAAGAGTTAGGAACTATATTATATAGAATAACTATATTATTAGGTCACTTAAGTTTCTATTCAGTTACGAAATGAACAATGAATTTGGCATTGAGCTTCCTGGTGGCCAAAAAAAAAAAAGGAAATCAGTCGCATGATTCTCAATATTCACAAGAAGAAAACATATCAGATCTTCAGGACAAGCAAAACTTCCCCTGGCACTAAGCCCTGAAGGGAATTGTTCTTGTGGGGGCATTGATTAATGTCATGGGTATTGTCCTTAACAAAACCCCTGCAGCAAATAATAATGTAAGCCTTGAAGCTGTTTTTTTGACAGTGTTCCTGGGAGAAAACCCAAGGGCACAATGCAGTAAAAACAGTTTTCACAGGCCAGAAAATTATTGTTTGAACCTTTTATAGTGTAGGTAAACCTAAAAATTAATGTCTGAACTATATTTTTTAAGTTGAGTGGATGACATACCTTTCAGGCAATCCTTTATAAATATTACTTCTCCAGACCAATCAGAGAGCTTGAGCTTATACTCTGAGATAAGGGACCAATTCTCTTTAACTTTTTAAGCATTTCCTTTTGCTTTAACTCCTTCCTTTGATGTCCAAAGTATTATGCAGGGCCCTTCTCTTCTGCCAGGGCTGTTCCCCTTCCCCAGACTCTCACCTACAGCCTCTATATACAGCTCACTTTTCCCTTTGTGGTACTAGACAGCTTGTGTGACATGTATCCTCCCACTGGGAACTAAATTAAGACATCAAAATCTTGTCACATCAGGCACCTAATAGTCACTAGTTGTTTGCTAGCACTGTTCATTTGGGAGGAATTCAAAATTCTGATCCTGAAAGAAAGCTGCCAGTTTCCATTAACAGTCATAGTCAATTCAAATATCTTGGTTGGTATCTAAGGGTAGAAAACTGATAGGGCAAAGAGTTAGTGGGACTTTACCTGCACTTTGAACTTGCATTGGTGAACTAGCATTTAAGGATTGGTGATCCTTCCCATCAATTGCCTATTGATCACTATAACAGAAGACCTGGAGCAGGGAAAGAGGCATATAATAATGACCTAGACATTATTTTATAACCTACATGATTGGTGCCAACCACACCTTGTCCTTCCCTCCCACTCTCTCATCGGCCTTCTTTCTAATCTTAAGTTCTCTTTCCTCTTCTTACTTGTTTATTGTCTTCCTCCTCCAACTATAATGTAAAACCTTTAAGTGCAAGGACCTTGTCTATTTTATTATCTCCAGGGCCTAGAACCATGCCTGGCACTTAGATACTCAATAAATATGTGCTGGGCTGGCTGAATGAATAACTGAATAACTGAAATTTCCCAACTGGCTTAGTGATAGAAGTGAATCATTTTCCCCCTGTGGGCTTTTGCTTCTTCCTCTTTAAAAGGAGGGGTTGGGGCCAGTGTGGGTGGGATTGTGGGCTGTTCATCAGAATATGTTCTCCTCTTCTTCTATGGTAGGAAAGCTAGCTGAGCACATGACTGCCCAGGAGTTGGGCATCCATGTGACTAAGTTCCTGCCAATGGAATGTGAGTAGAAGTGATGGAGCCCCTAAGACAACAGCTGTGCCTTCTACATATTCTCTTTTCTCCTTTCCTTCCAACTGGAAACTGAGCAAAACACCCACCCAGCCTCTAACATGCAGGCAGTGAGATACCCAGGAGGATGCCAGAGCTGTTCAGCTAGTCTGGACAACTTCTGGCCTGGACAGAGCCCAACTACTTACCCCAAAGGAAAAATGAGTCATTGCATTTGGTGTCTCTTTCTTACAGCAGTTTAACATCCCCCTTTAATGGATATAGCTAGGTAATCTCTGGGAACCCACTGTAGTTCATAAGGGCTTGATTGGCGATTGACTTCATCATATATAATCACTTACTTCACTTTAGAAATATGTATTCTCAAGGATGATCATCATGTACAAAGGATACACTTAACCCTTGATCTTAATATTTTTCTCCAGTTATATGAATGTGTGTTTCTTGGAGACAAAATTTAGTATGCATCTTTGAAATAATCACCTATACCAGCTGGACGGAATGAGGGTTGAAAGCATGGCTTCTTTATGAACCACAAAGAGTACAGTAGTAATAATCATATAATCACTACCATTTCACATGCAGAACACTACATGTTCCATCATGGTTTATTTATAGTGTATTCCAGCATCTGAGTATTTCCCAAATCATGGCAAGGATACCAGGAAGAGGAGAGGAGATGTTTTAGGCAGGTCATAAACTATTTTTTAATCTAATAGCTATGTATTATTTTAATGTATATTTAATGTACCTTCAATTTATGCCAAATGAATCTACTTCCCAATTAGTGGGATAGTATAGTTTTCCTTAAAAACAAATTTATGTAAGTACATGATTAACTCAAGTGAGATTAATAATGACTAGCAATCATAGGCACCTTTGTGGTTTACAAAATACTTTTTCAAATTAATATCTCTTTAAATTTCCTAATTGAATGTGTTAAAATGCAGTATTAAAGCAAATGGAGAATAGCACAGAGTTCCATTTTTTAAAAGACTGAGTATGTATTATGTTGCTAGCATTACAACATTAGTAAAGGAGACAATTTATGGGCTTTGATAATGAAAGAACTAGGCTCGGAATCCAGGTCAGTCATTCATCAACTGTGAGACCCAGAGCAGGCCTTTTATTCAACAGTCGGTAGACACTTATTGAGCACCCTAGGTGTGAGAGGCATGGATCTAGGTGCTTGGGATACATCAGTGAACAGAACAGCAAAGATGCTTGCCCTTATGGACCCTAACTTCTAATGAGGGAGACATAAGAAATAATTAAATCACCATAATAAATAAGTAAATTATATACTGCATTAGAAGATAAGAAGTACCCTTTAAAAAGAAGGAGAACAGGTGGAATAGGAAAGAGACAGTATAAAATAGAGTGATCAGGGCAGGAATCATGGAGAAGATGACATTTACAGAGGCTTTAAAAAGGTAAGAGCATGAGCCAACTAAGTGTCTGGGGGGAAGGAGGTCTAGCAGGAGGACTTCCTTTGGGCTTTCTAAGGCCAAAGTGTACTTGGTGTGTTCAAGAAACTACAAGGAGGCCAGTATAGCTGGAACATAATGAGTGAGAAGAAAAATAGCAGGAAACAGGGTCAGAGGAGTGGGGGCAGGTGGTGTAGATCATGTATGGCCCTGTAGGCCATTGTATAATAACTTCAGCTTTGACCCTAAGTGAAACAGAAAGCCGTTATAAGGTTTTGAGCATAAGAGTGACATGAAATAATTTATGCTTTAAAAGAATGATTCTGGCTGTTCTATCAAGACTAGAATGTAGAGGAGCAAGGGTGGATTTAGGAACACCTTTCTGGAGACTTACAGTACTCCAGGTCAGCGACGATGGTGGCCAGGACCACAGTGGTAGCAGTAGATGTGGTGAGAAGTAGTTGGACTCTGCTCTGGATATATGTTGAGGGTGGAGCCATGAGAACTTCCTAATAGGTTGGATACAGAGTGTTGGAAAGAGAATGGAGTCAAAGATAACTCAGGTTTTTAGCTTGAAAATTGGAGGGATGGAGTGACAACAGTTGAGCTAGGAAAGACTGTGAATAGAGCAGTTTTGAGGAGTAAGATCAGAGTTCAATCTAATATTGAGATATACCATTTCTGCTGTTCTTTACTAAATATTTTGCATAAATCCGTATTCCCAACTTGTATCATTTTTATTCTGTTTGAAAGAATTCCTTTAATATTTCTTGTAGTATAGGTCTGCTGGTGATGAATTCTTTCAGTTTTGTATTTTTTTTTAATTAATTAATTAATTAATTAATTTATTTATTTATTTATTTATGGCTGTGTTGGGTCTTCGTTTCTATGTGAGGGCTTTCTCTAGTTGCGGCAGGTGGGGGCCACTCTTCATCGCGGTGCGCGGGCCTCTCACTATCGCGGCCTCTCTTGTTGTGGAGCACAGGCTCCAGACGCGCAGGCTCAGCAATTGTGGCTCACGGGCCTAGTCGCTCCGTGGCATGTGGGGTCTTCCCAGACCAGGGCTCGAACCCGTGTCCCCTGCATTGGCAGGCAGATTCTCAACCACTGCGCCACCAGGGAAGCCCCAGAGTTTTGTATTTTTTTAATGTTTTTATTTTGTCTCGGTTTTTGAAATATGTTTTCACTGGGTTTAGAACTCTAGGTGAACATTTTTTTTTCTTTCAGTATTTTAAGATGTTGTTTGTCTTCTGGTTTGCATTGTTTTCAGTAAGGCTGTCATTCTTACGTTTATTTCTCTGTATATAATGTGTCCTATTTTTAATCTCTAGCTTCTTTCAAGAATTTCTCTTTGTCATTGGCTTTGAGCAATTTGATTATGATATGCCTTGATGTTGTTTTCTTAATGTTTCTTTTGTTTAGAGTTTGTTGAGCTTTTTGTGTCTGAAGGTTTATAGTTTTCATCAAACTTGGAAATTTTTCAGCCATTATTTCTCCCAATCTTTTTTTGGCTCCCTCTTTCTCTCCTTTTTTTGGGGGGTAACTGCAACACTGTACGTATATTAAGCTGATTAAAATTGTCCCAAAGCTCACTGATAGTCTGTTTATTTGTTTTCAATCACTTTTCTCCATATGTTTCATTTTGGATATTTTCTATTGCTATATCTTCAACTTTAAAATTTTCTTCTTTAGTGCTAATCTGCTCTTAGAAACATCCAGTGTATTTTTCATCTCAGACAGCATATTTTCACCTCTAAAAGTTAGTTTTGGGTTTCATAAAAAAGACATTAACATGTTGTTGCTTCCTTTATTTTCTTGAATGTATGATATATACTTCTAATACTGTTATATGATCCTCGTCTAATAATTTTCTCATCTATTTATTTCCGGGTCTACTTGTATTGATGTGTTCTTCTCCTTGTTATGGATCATATTTTCCTCCTTTTTTTTATTTTGCAGGCCTGGTAATTTTGATTGGATGCCAGACTTTGCAAATTTTAGATTTTAAGTACTAGATATTTTTGTATTCCTTTAATTACTCTTAAGCTTTGTCCGGGGGTTCAATTATATTACAGGAATATCTTGGAGATATTTCATGTTTGGTTCCAGACCACCACAATAAAGCAAATATCATAATAAAGCAAGTCACACAAATTTTTTGGTTTCCCAGTACACATAAAAGTTATGTTTGCTTATACTATTTTATAGTCTATTATGTGTACAATAGTATGTCTTAAAAAATGTGCATACGGGACTTCCCGGGCAGTCCAGTGGTTAAGACTCCATGCTTCCACTGCAGGGGGCACAGGTTCAGTCCCTGCTCAGGGAACAGGCACATGCCTCACAGTGCAGCCAAAATAATAATAATAATAATAATAATAATGTTATATTGATTTTTGCTTTAAAAGGATATGTGTAGGTATGTTGTGCCATTTTATTTTAGGACAGGTAAGGAGTTGTACTTAATTATAAATTTTTATTAAAAAGGTCATTTAGTATGATAAAGCTATGACCACCATTCGGTAGAATGAAATCCAGATTCCGTGGGATAGCATTTGAAATCCTTCACAATTTTACTCCAATATGTCTTTCCAATCTGCATTCCAGCCTTCTCCCACCTGACCTTCTCCAACCACGTGGAACTCCTGGCTGTCCCTGAGTATGCCACACTCTCATCCTTTGCACATATTCTAGCTTCCTCCACCTGGAGTATTTTCCAGACTTCTATTGAGTTCCCATTGAGTCCTGCTCAAATATCACCTTCACTCAAACATCTAGTTTAGCTCCCTCTTTGGCCCTCCTGGCCATTTTTTATGTCACTATTTGTAGGCACAAATCACTCTTGCTATCATTATACCAGTTTACATGTCTTCCTCTCCCCCCAACCTGTAGACTCCCCCAAGGACAGCATGTTGATTGAGGGCTTTGGCTTTGGAGTCAGACAGCTGGGTTCAAATCCACCTCCAACACACTCTATATGGGTGATTTTGACTTTGGGCAAGATAATTAATCTTTCGAAATCTCAGTGTTCTCATCTTCATAATAAAGGCAATAATACTTACCTCTCAAGGAGTTTCAAAGAATTAAATAAAACACTGTATATACAGCACCAAGCACAGTACCTATCCCTTACTAATAGCTCAATAAATAGTGATTCTTACCATAAGCGTTATTATTCATTCCTTACACCTATCATATAATATAGCACATTGTAGGGGTTCAATAAATGTTTGCTGAACAGGTTAATTTGGTTCTAATATACTACTCCTCTCTAAATACCATTTTTAAGAAAGAATCTCTAATGATGGGACATCTAACCTCAGAGAGAGCTATTAAGAGAGATATTAGTCTGAGGATTTTTATGGATCTCTCCAGTCACTCCATGGAGACAGTTCACCCAGCCAAGCCCTGGCTGTGGCTCTTGATCATTTATAATTAATCTGGATGGGCCAGACCTCAGATGAAGGGAAATAGTCAGAAAAATAGAGATGGTTGCTCTTTTTATTCATGCTTCTGTGCCAGAATATAGATAATCCTTTTAAAGAGGAATTTTTAGACTATGTGGGAAGACCTGCCTCATACTCTGCTCCAATTTAAAACAAGCGCTGGACTTGGAGGGGGGCCCAGGACTCTGACACAGATGAGGGAGGACGTGAACATGCTCATTTTCCCCATAACAATGGGCAGAGGAAGCAGTGGGAATTCTTTACATTGATAACCGCCCAGAAGAAGAGATTTTTCTATTCCCATCCCCACTGGCAATTACAGTGATGAGACTGGTCCTGATTCTTCACCCCCAAAGGATATGAAGAACCGATGTATTTGGATCAAGAGAACTTTTTGTCCTCAATTACCTGGAAATGTCAACTAATTGTTGGTGAAGCCTAGATTTTCAGAAACATAGAGAGATCAAGTTTTAAAAGAGCCCTAGGTGATGATTTCTTTCTGTTACTGTCTTTATGTTTAAATATCACCCAGGCAATGTTTCTGCAGTTACCGTTACAAGTTTATAAGAATGGGTTTCTGGGAAACCCATTTGGAAGCCAATTAATTTTTCAGATGTTTTCTACCAGCAGTTCAGTTAATTGACAACACATAGTGAAGTTGTCAAGATAAAAGACAAAAGGAGCTGAGCCGGCAGTTTTTGTTTCCTATTAAAATATGATTTATTACAAGTATCTTTTCATCATGTGTTCTGTTTGCTAGCTATAAATGCATTTCGGTGATGAGTTAGTTGCATCAGACTCAACTGTGATCCATCATTAACTAGCTAATAATTGTTTTCTTTGTTTACTCTTTGGGAACTGCTTTCTGTCTCTCATGCTGATACTTGGGATCTGTCCACCCATCTACTTGTTGTTTCTCCTTCTTGAATAGCTAAAGAGACAGACAAGTCTCAAAACTAAAAGTCCTAAACTGGCCAGAGCACTTCTTGACATCCAATCTCCTCATAATCTGGCCTTCGTTCATTTCTCTAACTCCAGCTCTTCTTTTCACTTTCCATCCTTTTCTGCCTATATCACATCCTTTAAGCTTCTCAAACACACCTTGCTTTCTCTTGCTTCCAGCCTTTGTACGTGCTGTTCTCTCTGCCCAGGACACTCTTCTCTTTCCCTTACCCACTGCTGCTCATCCTTCAAGTCTTGATTTAAACCTCACTTCTTCCTGAAAGCCTTTCTTGAACCCTAGACTGGGCAAAATGTTCTTGTAATGTGTCCTCAGGGCACCCTGTATTTCTCCCCCTTATGTAGTTACCTGTTTCCTCCACTGAATAATAAGATTCACATCTGCTTTTGTCACACTGCTTCTCCATTATTGAGTATGTAATGTATATACTCAATAAACGTTAACTGAATGCTTAGACGAATGAATGAATCAGCTTTCCCAAAGACCTTCACATGGTGAGACAATATTCCCTTTCATGTATGAATTAACCAAGGTCTGGTGAGCTTAAGACACTTGCCCAATACCACTACAACGTCTTGGCATCAGAACTGGTGTTCAAGTCTTCTATTACCAGTGCAGTGCTATTTCCATTATTTAGTGGATTACAAACTAAAATGTCCACTACGGTAATAAGTGAAATGTGAGAGGTATAAGACCACACATATGGTGGAGGGAACTGTGACACACTGAAAGACACATGCCTCATTTGAAGGGAGCATCACTATTTGGGTCTAGCCAATTGTTGTCATAGAACAAGGTCCAGCGTTGCCAGAGGTTTTTGTTTTTTTTTTTGAAATGGGAAATCCAGATCTTTATGTGAAATAGTCTGATTTTTTTAGTACTGGCCAAAAAAATGTTTTTAATATATTATGCATTCCAAACAAAACAGTCATGGGCTAGGCATAGCCTTAAGCCCCATTCTGCCATCACTACATTACTCTAGACTGAGCTTCTTCTATACAGCTCAACCCTACCTTTGGAGAGACCTTCCTGTGTTTCAACAACCGGCACTAAGGCAACTCCATAGTCACCCACTGCAGGAAAACTTCTTGAGAATCAAAAACGTCAATAAAAGAAAATTACCTTTTCCCAGTAAAAGACGCTCAGCTCCCCGCTCTCCAATTGCTTTAGAATTGATCGACCCCATGGCATTAAGTTCAGCTTCCACACAGGCTGTGATAACTCTTACAATCTTACACGATAGAAACCCAAAGCTTGCAAAAGGAAATAACGAATTTCTTTTCACAGGAGGGTCCAAAGACCACTTACATGAAGATATAAGACTGGTTTTCATTTCAGGGGGAAAATGGCACCAAACTTTATACTTCCTCCCCACTCCATTATGACTGAGAGACTGTTTACTAGCATTAGACTCAGGAGGGTTGAGTTTACCATCTGGCCCTAACACTTGCAGCTGTACGGTCTCCGGTAAGTGCTAACCTGCTGAGAACCTTCCTGTCCTCATACAACAGATAGAATGAGAAGAAGAGCTACCTCCACACCAACATTAGTCCACAGCTAACTGGACTCCATTATTCCTGTGGATTTTTCTAGGTAGAAATGCCTGGCCCCAAGTCTCTGCTCTGCAGCTGAGTGTGATACAAAGGGAACCACAATGATCCAGAAGAGAATTAACTCCCACAGGGAGGAAATCCCACTTTCATGCTCTTGAGCCTATTTGTCTAATTTTCACCCAGTGGCTCTCCCCTCCTTCTCATTCAGATACGGAGAAGATGGGTACTCTCCATCACTGCTTCCTCACAAACTTCTCTGTAATTTCTCAGGAGCACTAACTGATGTTTCCCAGGCTCCAACAGGCACGATTCTCTGCACTTACCTGTGTTTGCTCATTCAATCCTCATGTCCAAGCAACTGAGTCAAAATCACACAGCTGGGAAGAGGGAGGGCCAGGATTTGAATCCTGCTCCTCTGGCTCCAGAGCCTGAACATTTAGCCACCGTGAGAGTTACTTCCCCCTCCTCCCCCTGGGATCTGGCTTGCGCCCACACCATTCCTTCATTCCTTCATTCATTTGCTCAACAGTTAAGAGTAAGTGCCTATAATGTGCCAGGTCCTCACAAAGCTTAAAATTCTAGGGGGTTTGCAGCAACCTGGATGGACCTAGAGATTATCATACTAAGTGAAGTAAATCAGACAGAGAGAGAGAAATATATGATATCATCTATATGTGGAATCTGAAAAAAATGACACAAATGAACTTATTTACAAAATAGAAATAGACTCACAGACATAGAAAACAAACTTATGGCTACCAAAGGGGGAAAGTGTGGGGAGTGATAAATTAGGAGTTTGGGATACACACTACTATATATAAAACAGATAACCAACAAGGTCCTACTGTATAGCACAGGAAATTATATCCATTATCTTGTAATAACCTATAATGGAGTATAATCTGCAAAAATACTGAATCACTATTCTGTACACATGAAACTAACACAATATTGTAAACCAACTATACTTCAATTTAAAAAATCTACTCTTCCGTTAGAATTATTTTTATTTCGTTTTTGTTTTGTAATTTGGTCAGAGCTCCCTCCTTTTTCTAGCTACTCAGAAAAAGTTGGCTCTCATTTCTATAGGTAAGTTTTTATATATTTGAAGATGGCTATATTCAATATATAAAATCGGGAACTATATTCAATACCTTGTAACAACGTATAATGGAAAAGAATCTGAAAAAGAATATATATGTATATATATGTGTGTGTATATGTATGTATAACTGAATCACTTTGCTGTACACCTGAAACATTATAAATCAACTATAATTCAAAAAAAATTCTAGGTGGGAGGAAAAAACAAGTAAGGTAAATATGTAAAAAATAAATGAATAAATATAGTAGGTAAGCTAGTAATTAATATTAAGGGGAAAAAATTAAGGAAATAAGAGGGATATGATGACAAGGGCAGGAAGGCCAGTCTAGCAGTTGGAATGTGGGATCCACAGGCAGCAAGTTCAGCACCTGGCAGAAAATGCATGCAAACGGGTGCAACATGAGGGATTTGTAGGAAAGGAACCTAACAGTTATTAAGCCCCAACTTCACGCCAAACACAACATGTACAAGGTAAGTTGTCTTATTATATCAATGTAACAAACCAGAATTTTTAATAACTTCATTTTAGTATTATTAATAGTAGCATACTCTAGACCCAGTACTAAGCACTTTGCATATAACTTATTTGAACCTCTGAGAAAATACTACTTTCCCCTTCCACAGATAATGAAATGAAGATTAACGAGGTTACCCAGATTGCTAGAGGTTACCTGGCTAGTAAGTGGCAGGACCAAGATTCAAACACAGGAAGGACTTCAAAGCCATCTTTCTTCTAAACTAAACAACCTGCCTTAAAGCCATCAATATAAGGAACATGGCAGCAGGTAACAGCAGGTGTCTCACTTTGCTTACTTTTCCATAACAAAATACCATGGCCTTGGCTACAGAAATTTATTTCTCACAATTCTGGAGGCTAGAAGCCCAAGATCATGGTACTAACGATCAAAGGTTAGTTTCTCCTGAAGCCTCTCTCCTTGGCTTGCAGACAGCCACCCTCTCACTGTGTCCTAAAATGGACACATCCCTGGAATCTCTCTCCTCTTATGAGGACACCAATCACAATGGATTAGGGCCCCATCCTTATGACCTCATTTAACCCTAATTACCTCTTTAAAGGCCCTGTCTCCAAATACAGTCACATTGAAGGTTAGGCTTCAATATATTAATTTGGGGAGACACAATTCAGTCCATAACAGCAGGTGACGGAACTCCAGTTCTTTTGGGAAGAGAAAAGAGATGGTTGAGAAATCAAAGCATGGTCCCAGCCCTAATATAACTAGAGAGCAAGTTCTGGCTGGAGGGAAAGTGGAGATGGTGGAGTTTGGGTGTGAGAGGAGAGTGGGATGAGCAACAGACTGACACCAAGCTGCCCAGTGGCTCAGGTGTCGGGCTGGGAGTGACACCTTCTCTGCCTTAACTTGCAGGGTTGCAGTGGGCTGTGGGTGCAGGTGCTGCAGCTGTGGGACAGGCAGCCAGGAAAGTCATTCCACTGCTGTCAGAGGAGGTGGGCTCTCTGGGACCCTGGCATCTGTCTGCCAGCTCACAGTTCTCTTTTTCAGCTGCCTTTTGTCTTTCATTAAAAAGTTGTGTGTGAGCATTTGTGTATGTGTGTGTGTGTGTGTGTGTGTGATTGTTATTGTAACTGGGGCCTGACATTTCTTAGCACCCAAACTGGTGCACCTATTCCCATCATCAGCGGGCTCTATTTAATCCATGTACACTGACACCATCCTTTATCGCTTCTGTGCATGTGTGTATATGAGTCTGTGTATGTGGGAGAGAAAGAGAGAAAGAGAGAAAGAGAGAAAGAAAGAAAGAAAGAAAGAAAGAAAGAAAGAAAGAAAGAAAGAAAGAAAGAAAGAAAGAAAGAAAGAAAGAAAGAGAAGAAAAGGAAGGAAGGAAGGAAGGAAGAAAGAAAGAAAGAAAGAAAGAAAGGGAGAGGGAGAGAAAGAAAGAGAGAGAGAAAGAAGGAAAGGAGGAAGGGAGGAAGGGAGGAAAGAAGGGAGACACAAGATGTGAAAGAAAGAGAAAGGGGAAGAGAACAAATTGAGAATTGTAGTGGAGAGACACAGTAGATGTGGTCTCTTGTCCTTCTAGAAATGTGTGTGTCTAAGTGGGACATCTGGAATATTTGCAGCTATTTGGGATCTCGCAGGGAGCCAGCCTGAAGGCAGACAGTTCCTAAGGATGGCAAAAAGGAGAGGCGGGTGATGATACCTCTTTCACTATCTCAAGAAACCCTGCTGTGCATCCGACCTCAGGACTTCCAGGGATGGCAGATTTTTTTAAATACTTTTTATTAGAGCCAATCAAAGTTTTCCATTATAGCAGCTGAAGGCATCCAAGCAGATACACTCCATGATCCTCCCCAGCCCTGTGACTACTAGTAACAGTTCACACATTACAGAGAACCTTACAAACAACTCAACACAACCGTATGAAATAGGGACTATCTTTAGTCCCAATTAAAGAAAAAACAGACATTAAAGAAGTTAAGTCACTTGGCAAAAGCCACTCTGAGATGGGGTCAGTATGTGAAACCTGTCTGACATGACATCCTTGCTCTGACCCCCTATCTATCAGAAAGCATGAAAAACCAGAAATTTTCTGTCAGCCAAAAAGTCCCTGAGGGCCAAGAGAAAAAAATCCTTGACCATTCAGAAGGGTTCCATTTAAGATCTCTCTCTTTTCAGAATCTCTTGCACTCTTTAAAATTCTAAATTGCTGCAAAATTATTAAGAAGGGCTAATAAGTGACAAATCTAGTGTTACACTCTGGGTTCTTCAACCAGGACCATAAATCCCCAATTCTACCATATTTTCTTAGGAGAGTGCCCCATTTTCCCAAAAAAAAGTTGATATTTTTTCAGTAGTCCAAAGGCATATGGTTCTCCCTCTCTTTCTTTTTTCTTCAGCTGAATCTTGGGGGTTGTTAAGGAATTTTCCTCCATTCAATAGGAAAATATATGTACAAACATCTACTATGTATAAGTTACTGTAAGGAAAAGAGGACAGAATATAAAGAAAAAATGACCTATCATAGAACAAAAGTAATCAGCCTTGAAATGTAACAAAAGACATTTAGACTGGACCTCAATAAGGACTTCCTAACCAGAGGGTATGAGATATTGAAAGGGTTAAAAAGGAAAGCTCATGATGGAATCTTTCTCAGTTTCCAAAAAAAAATAAGAGGTCTGGAAATTTTTAGTTGCAACTTTTCTTGATTGTGGAGGAACAAGACTAGCTGACCAATCATTTGGTCACAAAGAACTTGTCCTAACTTAAACAAAAGGAGTTTACTGGAAGAATAGCAGTATCTTACAGAGCCAAGGGCAGGAACACCAAAGACACAAAGTCACTCGAGAGCCAAAGTAAGTTCTCCATCCTTCTCGCTCTCTCTCTCTCTTTCTTTCTCTCCCTCTCTTTTTTACTCTCTCTAATTACATGGTCCTTCAATTTGTTTCTAATCCATTCTCTCTGCAAATAAACTTTCTCTGTCCTGCTCCCACATGTCCCATGATGACCCAGCATGGCCCCCTCAGACCTCATTTCTGCATGGCCTGAGAAGCACAAGACCCACAGCAAGCTAAACAATTCTCTCTGTAACCCAATTCTGGATTTTCTGGAGATGGTCTGGTTGGACCAGCTCAGCCTCTGGGTGGGTTTTCCTGAGGCAGGTGTCCACCCCTTGCCCAATCAGCTGTGTCTGGAGCAGCAAGAATATGCAATAAAAAGATCACTACTTGAGTCCATTTCTGCATATGTGGGATGGGGGGTGGCAAGGCAGAGGACTGTCCTCAGGTTAGATTGTGGAAGCTGGGTGTGTCCTCCAAATATGTCTGCTGCACGTGATCTTTAAAGCCTTCTTCCACCATGAAATTCTCCATCTGGGGAGTGTTTTTGTTTGTTTGTTTGTTTGTTTTGGGTGAGTCTGTTACAGGACCGGGTGGCCTACACCCAGCATAGGTGATGCTCGCAACCCTTCCGGGGCCTGGATACACCAGTGCGCTTCCTCACAAGCCCCACACTGCACAGGGAGCTGGTGTCATCCTCAGATTAACATCAGGGTTTTTATTTCAAGCTACTGAAGCAAACAGCCAGGGAATTCTCTGAGGAGCAGAGCAGTTGGAACCAATCTCAGCTCATATGCAGGCTCTGTATTCAGACAGAAACAGAGTGAACAAGATAACACCGTATCCTCAGGGAATCGGAGAGGATGAAAGAGGTGAGCTATAAGCGCAGGGAAGTTAGGCGAGGCAGCAGCAAAGATGGAAGAGTTCCAGGAAGATTCTGAAATGCAGACACAACATGGTCATCTTATTTGGGGAATTTTAATGATGACATTATTCTACCAAGCCCACTCCCTTCATGTCTCAAACAGAAGTGCCAACAGGCAGGAGAAAGGAGCTAGAGAAGGCACTTGGCCCTGCTCCCGGGTTATGGAAACTGGGCCCCAGGGTGGTGTTTCCTCCAAGGAGAAATATGGGATGGGAGTGGTATATTATCTCCAGCCTAAGCAAGGAAGCACAGTCTCAGCAATTTCCTGGACACCTGCCCTCTGCTAATTAGCACTTTCACCCATCAGTCTCAGCTCAGTCCCAGGAGTAACCCTTTCCCTCTCTCCATGAGTGCTGGTGACTCAGGTTTCTCAAATCGCCCCTGACAAATGCATATCAGGAGTGGGGCAGTGCTCTGCTCAGACCACGGACCTCAGTCCATCACCCACACTGACTACAGAGAGAGCTTTCTAAAATGGAAAGGGCGTCCTGGCACTCCCTGCTCCAAACCCTTCAGTGAATCCCCTCTATTGACAGAATAAGCATCGTTGGCCCAGCCTGCAAGACCCTGCACAGCACAGCCCTGGGTCCCCCTCCAGCCTCATCTCAAACCTTTCTGCAGGAGACACAGCCCATGCTACAGCCCTCACTGAACTGTTTGTGGTTCCCTAATGCACAGTGTGCTGTTCCCATTTCTGCACATGGCTACATGCTGTTCTCCTGCCTGGACCGCACCTCTCTCCCTTGGTCACCTGCGGCTAAGCCCTTGCCTCTGCTGTGGCACTGTTGCACCAGAAGGAAGTTATCTGGGTTCATGTCTTCCTTTTCCTGTTGAATCATTAACTCCTTAAAGACAGGGGCTCTGCTTTGCCCTGAGGCATATCTCCAGGGCCTCAGGTGGTGCCAGTGCATCAAGGAATGTTTGAAGAGGGAACATAAGTGATCATGAAAGTGAGGGAGGGAGAGACGGAGAGAAACTGGAAAGGGAGAAACTTCCTACCCCTTAACAATGTCCCTGACCAGCTTATCCACGGGGCCTGGGAAAACGCAGGCCGGTGGTTATCAGGCAGAGCAAACATCTTCCAACTGTCACAGGCTTTAGGGCTTCCAAAGCCCTTTCACACACAAAGGCTCATTTGATCCTCACACTATCCCTGGTAGGTCACCAGCAATTTTCCCCATTTCACAAAGAGGAAAACAGGAGCTAAAGAAGGGAAGGGACTTCGAAGGCCACCAGTCAATCTCGGCACCTAGAGCCAAGTGTACTCCTTCACTCCTACAGGGCTCCTCTGTGTCAGCAGAGATGCAGCTGTGCTAGGGGCTAGTGGTCTCTGAAGGGCCCCAGGCCAGACAGCCTTGGGAGGCCTGGAAGAGATCCCACTCTGAGCAGCCGCTCAGGAGCCAGAGTCCCCACTCACTGCCCAGTTCCTACTGCAGCACAAACACTGCTTTATTCTCCTGCGTCCAGCAGCCTGACGCCATCCCGGCTTCCTTCTGGCCTCTGTCTCTGTCCTACATCTGGGAAGACAGTGAATAATTCTTCCTTTCTTTCTGGAGCCTGTTGCCTTCCAGATATTTATAGACGCTCCTGGCCCCGGTGAGGCATCTTTTCTCTACTGTTTAAATTTAGCTGCCTTTGTCTTCTTCCCCTGACTTATCTGCTGAGCCCGCCTGGGTTTCCTCTACTGCCTTTGTTCTCCCTGTGTTTGTTCCACATCTTCTTTCATCTGCTGAGCCGAAACAATTTTGCCAAAGTTTCTCTGAAGCCTTAATATAACTTTCTCCTCCAGGCTCAGACCTCTCCACAGCCCTCACTCTGCCCACTTTCCACTTTCCCTTGCCCAGACCTCACCCTCACCTTCTCTCAATCGAGCCCATTTGCAGAAAGGGAAAGCGGCCGTGGCTAATTGGCAAACAGAGCCAGAACCAACGACCACCCAATCTCCTCTGCCCAAAGCCATTTTCACTTTTAAAAGCCCCTGGTTTCAATGCCTCTATCTTGAGTCTCAACCCAGAATCATTTTGTCTTTTTCTCAGCAGAATATGTAAAGGGTTTGCACATCTTTGTTCTTTTAGGCACTGAAACTGATCCTAAGACAATCTTGCCTTAGTGCTAGAAAGAGCAGCTGCCATCCAGAGATGGAAGTGCACTATTTTGCCTCTAATAACATTTAATAGATATAACATAGGTTGAAATTAGGTTCCCAAGTCCAAATCATACAGGGATCTCCAATTCCAATGGTTCCAGGGATCGGGCAAGTACAGAAATGAATGAAGCCAGTATGGCCACAGACAGTAGGGACCTACAGCATATACACTGTGTCTTAAGAAAGTTTCATACTATATACTTATACTACATCACTCAGATTTTCTGCTTTTTCCAGAGAAGTCAAAAATCTGGACTTTTAAATAATGGCAATTAATTCAAAATTTGAAAAACACTAAATGAACAAAATAGAACATGCATCACTGTTATGACCTCTGCACCCCACCACCCACCCATCCCTTCACATATCATCCACAAGCCTTACTCCTCACCACCTCCCTAGCCATGGTGCAGAGACCAAATGGCCCTTCCAGTTCCAGTTGGCATCTCCCTGGCTGTCAATACGTATGGTTCCATTTCTACCCCTCTGCCATTCTTCAGATTGGATTCTGAACTGATAATAGCAGAGCTTTGCCTCTAATTCAAGATCCCATTTCCTCTCTGCTCTCTTCTCATGCTTGGCAACAGTGATGTTCATTTTCAGAATCATCCCCCAGAAGATCTCCCATGGCACATCAGTCAGGATAAGCTAGGTTATGCTGCAACAGCAAACAACATTAAAATCCCCGTACCTTATGAAAGGTTATTTTTCCCTGAGTAGATCATGCTAGTAGCAATCTTCATCCAACACGATAGCTCCTGTTTTTGACATGTATCAGATCAGCTTCTCTATCAGTGTGTGTAAGGTGTCACAGGATAGGTTACTCCTGGTTCCCTGAAGGTAATTTTGAACTAAAAATATAGTAATCTTTCCCAGAAAAGAGCTATAATAATTCTCTTTATTGACCTTTCAAGTCAGAAACTAAATCCTGCTCATCAAAAGACATAAAAAAATAAGCAATGTTACATGAAGAAAATATTTAAATACTTGCTTAGAATAAAAATATAGCGTCTAGGGTAATTTAAGATTTTTTCCTTTTTTTGAGCCCTCAAAATAAATATGGATTTGAATATTTTCTTTTTTTAACAGCTTTATTAGAATATAATTTATATACAATAAACTGCATGTATTTAAAGTGTGCAACTTGATAACTTTTCATACATATGTATACTCTCTTGGAATCATCACTACAATTGGTAATAAACATATTCATCACCCACCCCCCCCAAAAAAAATCCTGTAGCTCAAAATCACAAATGTTCCTTGTTCACCTGTGCCACAAGTCCATGGGGGTCGTCTGGGGCCTCTGCTGCAAGCCACTCCCACACTAAGGCTGGTGGAGCAGTCACCACCTGAAAACACTGCCATCATAATGACGGAGAAAGAACGTGATGAACTGTACACTGACTTTTAAATCTCTTCCCCAGAGGTAACACTCATACCCTTTCTGCTCACATTTCATTTCTCAAAACAGATTATATGGCCATCTATAATTTCAAAGAAAGTAAAGGAATGCCATTTTTATCATGTGCCTGGAAGATGGAAATATTTCGGGAACAGCACTAAATGACTTCCACATGTGGTATTTCCACTTTTCAGGGAGTTTTTTAGGTTCTCTTCAATGGTTCTGAATTCATTCTTTTATTCATTTAACAACAATGACTGAGCAAAGCTCTGAGGTGGGCAATCTGTGCATAGGAATAAGAACTTGCCTCTGCCTTCAAGCAGCTATGACTTGTCTAGGGGGTATCAGTAGATCTGTGCCAGTAACTTGGAAACAAGTAGACACAGCAAGTGCCCCAGGCAAGCGTTAGTAAAATACTGAGCATAGAGAAGGCAGTAAACATAGAGAAGGTGGTATCTGAGGAAATCCTCAGAATGGAGAAGGGTAGACACAAGCAGGAAGGATGCCTATTCCAAGCTGAATCCCTCCACTCCAATACTTGTGACCACACAGCAGATCAAAACAGGATCCACTTCCTGGATAACTAGTCCTACATCTGTCCATAGGATGCAGGCAAGGAGAACTACATATGGCAGCCAAAGCAACCCCTACCCCTATCTTGGTTCCAAGCTCAGACTGGAGCCAATTGCTTAGATTTGAACTTCAGGTCCTCTACTCATTTGCTAGATGACCCTGAGCAAGTCAATGAACCACTTGTGCCTGTTTCCTCATCTGTACAATGGGGTATTAATAGTACTGACCTCAGAGGGTTGATATGAGAATTGAATATATGAATGTGGGTAACGTAACAAGTAAAAGGAGGCTGGGTACATGGCAGGCATCGTGTCAGTGGTAGCAAGCATCCTTATCCTGCCCTGGTCATTGCCTCAATCTCATTGTCTTCTTGATGTTTCTTCTTCCTTCAACACCTTAGGTACAAGACTGCTGTTCCTGAAGTGTATGCTCTTGGACATTGATTGAGACTGCTCTCAAGTGTTCCTTGGAAGGAGATATGATCTACATAAAAGCACAAGACAGAGGCAAGAGGGCTCTATGCCCTCAAGGTAGGTCCCCTGAGCACTAGTCTGCATCCCATCTCTGCCTCCTCGCAAATGAACTTCTTATAAATCCATTTTCATGTATCCCCACCCTCTGTGAACTTCTAGCTAAAGTCACATTTTTCATAGGTGTGCCACAGGGCACAAATCCCAAAGATAGACTCAAGAGGAAAAAAAAAAATAACTTCTGTCGTATGCTGCATATGGAAAACTCCCTCTCGGAGATGGGCAAAGCACAAAGCAGAAACCAAAAAAACCTGTTTCATTTTATTTAATCCAGCATTTTCTGGGTTCAATTCTGACCATGATAACTTTATTCTGCATGTTACACACTTTGGGGAAAGTTGTGCAAAGGCAAGAGCTGTTTCTTATTGATCCACTTATCCACAGAAATGCAGATAATGCTTGGAGTATAATGGGCATGAGAAAATAGTCAATACACTGAACTGAATTGCTTATGTAATCTTGGGAGAAATATTTATTTCCTCCCTGGGCTTCAGTTTTACCATTTTTTAAACAAGGGAATTGGACTAGAGAGTTGCTAAGATCCTTTCTATCCTCAGTTACTAGCCAGTCTCTCATTAGATGTTATTTTCCTTGCTCTCTGCCTGGTCATTATTGAGCCTCGTCACTTTATTCAAGGTGAGAGCAAACGCAAAACCGTCAACCCCCATGAGCAGGAAGCTAACAGGAAATGATCAAAGCTGACATTTACTGTACGCCAGCCACTGTGCGGAGTGCTTTACAGGGATCACGGCATCTAGTTGCAGCAAGACAAACAGATAAGTACCATTATTAAAATCATTCCCATTTTACTAAAAAGACTGAGGCACAAACAGACTAAGCTATCGCTTAAGTAACTCCACCCAGTTGGCAGAGATGGGATTTGAACCCAAATCATGTGACACCAAACCCCATACTCTTAACCTTTAGGCAACACTGCCTCCAGGGTGGCATGAGATACAGGAGCTGCAAGGATTCAGAGTCTAATCCACTCTGATTCCTGTTAAGGGAGGATTAAAAGCTTTAAAGATTTGCTTCATTTCTTCAGATTGATTCAACATATTTGTCTACCCCTATATTCTACCATTATTTTGGCCTCAGCTTTCAGGAAAGAATGCAGGGAATAGCATATTCCATGCACTTATTTGTATCAATTACCATTTTAATAATAATTATCTATAGAATTTCCAGGAAGCAATTTCATATCCATTATCAAGTATGATTTTTCATGCCAGCCTTTTGAGGCACACAGAGAAAATCAATATCACTGTATTGATTTTACAGTCGAGGAAACTGATGTTCCAAGAGATGAAGGAGTTTGCCTAAGATGCCAGGCCAATAAATAAATTGTGGATCCTGGATTTGAACCTGGCCTTTGGGCCTCGAGGAGAAAGTACTCAAGGGTTCAATATGATCCAGGGCACTTGGCTCCCAAGGTTAATCCCAAGTTGGGGATGGGGAGTAGGCAGAGTTAGTGAAGACATGGGTGTGAACTAAGGGGGAAATTGACAAGGAGACCCTGGAGATAGAAGGAAACCCACTTTGACATCCAGAGGGAAAGGAGTGTCAACTCTCTTCCTTGGCGTTGGCTGAGGGTACATTCAGGGTTTAAGTGCCCTTCACGAACCTACTCTTATTCTGCTTCCTTCTCTCTAACCTTCTGCCTCTTCAAGTCACTATCTATCCATCATCTTAGCCACCTCCCAGACCTGGGACCATTTATGCTTCACCTGCAAATATTCGCTGGGTACCTACACTATGCCAGGCCACTGTTATTAGGCATTAAGAAGACTGAAATGAGATACGTACAAATCATTGAACTCCAGGGAAGGTGCTGACTTCAGGCTCAGGAAAGACTTGCAGAGGTGGTATATTTGATCTGAGTCTGGTGGGTATATAGGAGCTCTCCAGAAGGATGACATGGGCCAGAATAAAGATTGGACAAAGAGTATCCCAGGCAGAGGGAACATGTGCAGGGATTTGGATTGAAATGTGATACACAGAAGGGAAGTGTCAAGAGCTGAGGCTCAAAAGGAAGGTACAGCTAGATCTTGATGGGCCTTGAAGTCCAGCTGACGACATTGAACTTGATCTCTCGGGCAGTGAGGGAGCTATGACTGTTAGGGACAGCTACCCCTCTGTGCTAGGGATGGTTTTGAACCTATCTTTGTTGTCTTGTTCTTCTCATAGGAAGTCCTCCCGAGAACCCAGAAATGAATTCAGAGATTCTCATTGTAATTAGAAAAGAATATGAAGATCAGAGAAGAGAGAAAAAATATCACTCCCCTTGGTCAAAGAGGTAAGCATATCTTAAGGTGTACCATGCCATGGGGACAGGATGCCAGCGGGAACAGACAGAGGTCTTCACCCCTCGCCTAGAGCCCAGGAGGCTGGTAGAGGCAGGTCCTCCAGGTAGACCTGTCCCCTCCCCTCATGGTGACTCTGTGTGCGGAAAGGAACATGAGTGCTCGTCCTGATGTCGTTGCTAATGAAATCAGTCTCCCAACTGAAAAATTTAGTGAGTGATGGTGATGAGCATCATGGGACACGACTGACACCCTGACCTCTCCATCCCCTTCATCCCCGGGGGAGCCGCTGTGCTGCATGCAATGCACAAACCCAACACAGGGAGGCGGTGTGGGCCCACGGTCGCCTCAGCCCAGACACCGCAGAGCAGGGAACTCGGGACAAACAGAGGAGGGAAACGGACCCAGATAACAAAACAAATTTGTGGAAATTTGCTCTTACTATAAGAGACTTTCCTCTAGCAAGTGCCCCTAGTCTACCAATCCAGTCCTCTGAGCCTTACAACAAACCCTTCCCAAGCAGAAATTTTATGAAAGTTCTCCGTCCCTGCTCAGTTCCTGGGCCTGGCACTTAATATCACTGCCCCCTGGTCCTAACTGCTTCCCCAGCTTTCTTTCCCTGTTTCCCTCACCTTGCATGATGCTCAGGTCTACTTCTATTCCCCGTCCGGGTCCTTGTCTGTGCCTGTGCCCATGCTGTTCTCTTCAGCTGGAGCAGCCTTTTTCAAAAGACCCCACCTCCATATCTGATCTAATCCTAATGACACCAACACCATGAAGCCTTCCCTGACCACCACCACCCTAAGCCAGAAAGCACCTCTTGTTCTCTCTCTCATTCTCTCCAGTGCCCCCCCAGGACATTCTCTGCTCCTCTCCGCCACCCACTTCCATCTACCATCTACCGTATGTGGCAGTCATTTGCACGTGGGGGCAGAAACACTTCCAAATGTGAGCCCTGCTTCACAGTAGCTCCACAGGATAAAGGAGGTTAAATTCGATCAAAGGAGTGTCCAGAGATGTGCTTGCTGGTCAGGTGAGCTTTTGTTTTCTTATCTAGAGAAGGCTTAAGGTAGAAAGATAGATCAGCTGGGAACTGATTAACTAAATTATGATATATCTATGCTACAGAAAATGACACAGCTTTTAAAATGAATGAGAAAGTCTGTATGTGCTGGTAGGGGAAGGTGTTCAAGATATATACTCTTTTAGAAAACAAAAATAAAAGGCAAACCACTGAATAGCTTAATGACCTCATTTATTTAGGAGAGAAAACAATATTCTGTACACACGTAATCTTACGTACATAGAAAAACTCTGGAGGAATATACAAGAAACACTAACAGGAGATAAAGCAGAGGAAAAGAACTAGGGTGATAAAGGAAGGGATACTTTTTCTTTGCAATTTAAGTCCTATGATATTTTTACTTTTTGCAATTGATTAATTCATTCAGTAAATATTTGTTTAAGGCACTGTTCTAAGCACTGGGATACCTGGATATTATAAAAGGAACTTTAACCTTTCTGTAATAATTAAACTAGTTTAAAGATGGAGTGAGATTTTTCCACCTTGTCCCCCCTGCTGAAAACAATGATAAAGTAGGGCAAAATATATGAGTCAGATGTTTTGAGGCATTATACAATAGGCAACACACGACATAATCCTTGAGAGGCAAGCCCACAATCACGCAGCTCTCGGGACTGCACACACTTCCCTACTTTGGTGCATCGAGGTGGAGCCCAAAGGGGGCTGTAATCTCACCATGCTAAGAAGGCAGATGTGGGAGTTCTGGGCAGCTGAAGCAACTGGAATGTGTAGGGTCAAGTAGCTCTTCAGAGAGAGTAGCCCAGACGTTTGTGTGGAGACTCATGGAGAGTTCTTAGTGGGAGGCTGGGCTGTGTATGCACAGGGCAAGACTCTACAAGGCTGAGCAAAGATTGATGACAAGCTAAGAGCTGAATGGGACTGCCAAAGTGGAGGAAAACTGCTGAAACCTCAGGCATTCAGTTAAGAACTCAAAAAAAAAAAGAAAAAAGAAAAAAAAAAGCCAGGCCTTAGGAATAAGGATCATGCCTTAGAGTTAAGTTCAAAAATGATATAGACCCACCCTATAAAAGAATAAAATCAAGACTGGCAGGACCAAAGAGATTCACTAGTAACTTAACCTTTCAGAACAAAAATCAACACCCATAAGAAAATATGGCAAAACATAGACTCGATATAATGTATCATTCAAAGTAGTCGGTATACAATAAAAAATTACTACATATGTGAACCATAAACAAGGGGGGGCGGAGCAATCAATTCAAACAGACCCTGAAATGACCCAGATGTTGAAATTAGCAGACAAGCACTTTAAAGCAGCTATTATAAATATGTCCAAGGACTTAAGGAAAAAGATGGTCATAATGAGTGCAAAGCTAGGAATCACAGTGGAAGAATGAAAAATGCTAAAAATAGAAATTGTAGGACAGAAAATTATAGTACAATACCTGAAACTTAAAACTTACTGAAATAGAGAAAAAATAAAATTTAATGTACAAAATCCCAGTGACCTCTGGGATGATATTAAGCAGGCTGATATACATATAATTGAAGTCCCAGAAGGGGAAAGAGAGAATAGACAGGGAAAAAAATGTTTGAAGACATAATCACCAGTATTTTCCCAAATTCGATTTTTTTAATTAACTTATAGATCCAAGTAATTCAGCAATCCCTAAACAGGATCAATACAAAGAGGACCATAGCTAGACACATCATAGTCAAACTGCTGAAAATCAAAGATGAAAAGAAAATCTTAAACACAGCCAAAGAAAAAATAAGGAAAAATACAATTATCGATTGACTGCTCGTAGTAAACAAGAGAGGCAAGAAGACAAGGGAATAATGACTTTAAAATACAGAAAGAAAAATAAGTCCTCCTAAACTGTATATTCAGTAAAAATATCCTTCAAAAATTAGAGCGAAAGAAAGTTATTTTTAGGTGAACATAATGTGAGAGAATTCATTGACAGCAGACTTGCACTATGAGAAATGCTAAAGGAGGTTCTTGTTCTTTAGGCTGAAGAAAAATGACACCAGATGGAAATTTGGGTCTACAAGGAAAAAATAATAACATTTTACTGTGTGGTAAATTACATATGAGTATTTAATGTATATGTCAATACTAGCACAGGAGATGGGTTGAGGTAAGTGGTATTTTACTGTTGTAAGGTTCTTACATTTTACATGAACCAATGCAATATTAATTCAAGGTAGACCTGGTAAATTTAGGATACTTGTATTGCCTAGAGTGATGCCAAAAAATACATAGAGTTATATTTTAAAAACCAGTAGAGAAATTAAAATGGACTGCTAAAAAATAGATGATTAACCCAAAGAAGGCAGGAAAGGAGTAAGAGAGGGAAAATACACCAATGGGACAAATAGAAAACAAATACCAAGAAGGGGGATTTAAAACCAACCATATCGTTCATTACCCTAAATGTATTGAATAAATGGACTAAACCTTCTAATTAGAAGGTGGGACTTCTGGTATGACAGATAAGGAGGTCAGCAAATCCTCTCCCCCGAAAAGCAACTATAATACTAAAAACAAAGTTGTCTAAATAACTATTTCTGGGCACTGGAAATCAACCAAAGCCATACAATGAATTCATGAAAAACTTCTAAACTCTGAGTAAAAATGGTGGGAGTTTGTGATGTTCCTGCTTGGAGCAGCTTTCATCTTCCCCCACAGCCCAGCAGCTTTGCGGCCAGAGCCAGCTCACTTGGTTGGAAGTAGAAAGCCAAAACCCATGCCCATCAACACTGTCGGTAAAACTAGCCATCCTGGTGGCAAGTATATGGTGAAGCCCAGTGGTTCTACTACCTGGAGACTGGAGTCCTGGTTGGAGCAAGCAACAGACCAGAGAACTAACCAGAAATTTAACAAGGTGATTCAGTAAGCAAGACAGCCCTGAAGAGGCTTGATAAACCCTCCACATATCCCTGGATGACCAGGAGACTGAGTACACATGCAGAAAAGACTAAGGATGGCCTAGCTGAGAGTGACAGCCAGGGTAGACTTGAAAACCACCTGAACTTTGATAAGTTCCACAACCCACATAGGCACAATAAAAGAGTGTGGAAGCCTTACTGGCTTGAAGGGTTCAGTAGACCAAATAATGCCCCCGATCCCACAAAGATGTCCATGTCGTAATCCTGGAAGCTGTGAAGGGTACCTTACATGGCAAAAGGGACTTTGCCAATGGGATTAAGGTTAAAGACCTTGAGATGGAGAGATTATCTTGGATTATCTGGGTGAGTTCGATCTAATTACATGACTTCTTAAAAGCAGAGGACATTTTCCAGCTCGGTCAAAGAGATGCCATGTGATTAGGACCTGACCCTCCATGCTGGCTATAAAATTGGAGGAAGTAGGCCATGAGCCAAAAAAGGCTGTTGCCCTCCAGAAATCGGAAAAGACAGGAAATGGATTCTTCTTCCCTAGACTCTCCAGAAAGGAATGCAGGCTTGTGCACCGTGATTTTAGCCACAATAAGAAACCAGTTGAACACAGCTGGTGAGCAAACATGGGCTGACCACTAAACTATGAAGAAACAGACGGAACCTATCCAAGGCTAGGAATACAGTGAAAACCAAGACAAAGTCCCTAATCTCATGGAGTTTATTTCTAGCGGAATTGTACACAACCAGAGCAAAAACAGTAATAATAGTAATCAGGTAGTGAGAAGCACAATGCAGAGATTTAAAGTAGAGCAATAAGGCAGAATGATTGCGTGTGTAATTCAGATTAAGGAAGTGAAATTTATGCTAAAATCTAAATTACAAGAAGGGACAACCACATAAAGGTCAGGGAGAATAGTAGTGCAGGTAGAGGTAACAGTGCAAAGGCCCTGGGGCAGGAAGAGTCTTGCTATATTGGAGAAAAGGTCACTGTGTCTGGAGATGTAGTGTGGGCACCAGGGAGAGCAGTATGATGTGCGATTAGAGAGAAAGGATGTAAGGCTGTGTAAACCGGTGTAAGACGTCTGCGTCTATATGATAGGAGACGATTGGAGGATTTCAAGTCAGTTAGTGACATAACGCGATGTACATTTTCAAAGAATACTCTCATTTCAGAGAGGAGCTTAGGGCACAGGGCGGCAAGAACAGAGGCAAGAAGATGACCTGGGAGTCCCGGCCACAGTCCAGGAAAGAGGGGTGGCAGTGCTTGAAGTAGGCTGGTGGCAGGTTAGGTGGAGAGAAGAGGACACATCTGGGATAGGTTTTGGAGGCAGAGCTAATTTGGTGATGGATTGGGTTTAGGACGAGGGAAGAGACAGAGAGGAGTCAAGGATGAGACTCCTGGGTTTGGAGCTTAAGCAAAAGGGTTTGGGTGGATGATGGTGCTGTCTACCAGAAAGAGGAAGACGGGGGTCAGGATAGGGCAATGAGATCGAGATGGGGACATGGCATCAAGGATCCCCTGTCTTAGCTGTATTAGAGACGAGAAACTTATCAGACCTCTTAAACTATTTACTAAGTCTCGTCAACAATATAAAGATGACCAAGACAGAGTTCCCATATTCCAGGAATTCACAAGTCTAGTAGGGGAGAAGAATGGATACATAAGAATTCAAGAAAAACTGTAAGTACTTTTTTTAAAAGAAAACATGAAAGTATGGGAAAGGAAGAGAGAGGATCCAGCAGGTTGGCAGGGCATAGACATCTAGGAAGGCTCCATGGAGGACGGGGGCTGTAAATTCAAATTCTAAGTGTGGTTGGACTTGAAGAAGCATCACTGGAGTATGGGTAGATTCCAGGCAGAGAGGAAAAACTTCAAGTGAGATTCTCAAGAAGTAAGTCATACTCGAGGAAGTTTGAAGGGTTACGAAGGTTTAGTGTGTGCTAGGGGAGAGCAATGGAAGATCCTGGAAAAGTATGTTAGAATCAAATTATGAGAGACTTTGAAGGCAGGCTGGGGCCAAGGGTTTTATCCTGTGGCCTAGAGTGGATGGGGAGACACAGAGGACTGGTCAGCAGAAAAGTGACTTGCTTGGAGCCTTAAGGTCACTGTGGCAACAGTGTTTGAAAGGTGGTGATGGATGGCAGAGAGGGGGGCAGGGAGGAAGAAACAGAGCAGGAAGCCAGTTTGGAGATTATCCTCTAGTGCAGGTGAGGGGTCAGGACAATCTGAAGGGAAGCATTAGGAATGAAGATGAGGGGATGGACGAGGCACGGCAGAGACTTACAGATAGGGTTTGGCAATTGATTAGACGTGGGAAAAGAAGTCCAAGATAACTCTGAGATTGAGCATGAGCGTCTGGGAGAATCATGGTGCCATGAACCAAGATAAGGGACAGGGAAGAAAAGCAAGATGGGGGAGAGAACAGCGAGTAAGTGAGATGATGGGCTTGATTTAGATCGTGTTGAGTTGGATGGTGCCAATGCAACATCAGTTTCCAGGTAGAAAAGATCCATCAGCACATGGATACTTGGGCCAACGCACAGGAGACGGGTCTAACCTCAAAGTAAAGTCTTGGGAGTTCTTGGCACCAATAATAATAGCTTGTTGTGTATCAGGAGCTGAGTTAAATCCTTTACATAATTATCTCATTTCCTCTTCCATGACAGCCCTGTGAGGCGAGTACTATTATAATTCCCACTTTACAAATGAGGAAGTTGAAAGGTCAGGGAAGTTAAGCCACTTGCTCAAAGTTACATACAAATTAAATGGTGAAGTCAAGATTTTAACGCATGCACTTGGGTGCTGCCCTGCATGCGAAAACTAGGGGTAAAATGGGCTCTGGGGGCTCCCAGGGACCTCTCCTTGACTCTGCTCAAATATCCATGGAACTTTAGGACCAGTGGACCTTAGAGAGCTCATTCTCCCAGCTCACAAATAATGCCAACTGAAACCCAGAGAGGGAAACTGATTCACCCAAGGTCACCGTGAGGTTCCAGCTGGCTTCCTGCACGCTCAGGCCTCTCCACCTCACCTCATTATTTCACTCTCCCTCCCAAGCCAAGCACATTCCCACCGCAGGACCTTTGCATTTGCAGTTCCCTCCACCTAGTGCTCTCCCTCACAGATTCTCAAGGGCCCTTCCTTCTTATCAGGGGAACCCAGCTCCAGTGTCACCTCCTCACAAACACCTGCTCTGACCAGCAGACCCGATGTAACCCCCACACATCCACTGCCTGACATCGTACATGATTCAATTTTTTCACGCAGTTACAGCTCTCTCAAAGCACCTTATTTATCTACTTGATTGGTGATAGTCTGTCTCCAGCTGGCAGAAGGTACAACAACGTTTACCGTATGCCCAGAACTTGGAGCAGAACTTAGCAGGGTGAGCCCTGAACGGATGAAGCTAGAAAAGGAAGGAGGGAGAGAAAGGAGGAGGGAGGGAGGGAGGGAAGAGAGAGGGAACCCTCCTGTGGACAGAGCAGGCAGGAGGGAGTTTATCCAGTGCCTTTAGTCATGAAGGACCAGCCCAGGCCTCCTTTGAGCTCCACCGCCTCCACCGTGGTACTTGTACCCCAGAGACCAGCTGAGAGTCGTGGCTGGGGAAAGCCGTGGGCTCACTTGCAGAGTCAAGAGGAAAAGGTCGTAGCAGACACTGCAGACAGGCCCAGCCAGCTGGGACCAGAGCCCCACTACTGCATGTCTCTGTGCGTGTCTGCTCCATCCCACTGGAGATCGCCTTCTCCTTCTCCTCTCCTTCTCCTTCTCCCTTGAATACCCACCCCCGCATTCCCCATGGGCCCCCCTCACCAGTCCCGTATCTGCCTCCTCTCCTCTTCTCCATCACCCGGCTCCCAGAGGGCTTCTCCCTTTCATCTCCCCCACCCTCCTATCTTACTCTTTCCCCCCACCCCAGCCCATTCATATCTGCTTGCTTTCAGCTCTGCAGCCCCTTATCAGATGCCCCTCTCTCCACCTCTGCCCCCTTATCTGCTCAGCCCCCCGCCCACGCGCACTGTTATTTTTTGTCTTCTTGATAGAGACCCACAATAAACAGCAGAGGCTCAGAGACTTGCATTTCAGGCTCTGACAGATGCGCTGAGGGAGTGAGTGACAGGCGCTCAGAGTCCGGGGGAGAGAGCGTCGCAGGGAGCACAACCCCTGAATTCACACACAAACCAAGACGTGGGCTTTGGAAAGGGTCGGGGTTCAAATCCTGCCTCTGGAGCTTGAACCGTTTTTCTACCACATGCTAACTGAGAGATGCTGGGCAAATAGCTTCAACCTCCCGGAGCCTCATCTGTAAAACAGAGCTTAAAAATACTCCCTCCAAGGATCACTGGGGGCCAAGGACAGTGTGTGACACGTGCTAGACATGTTTCGGAAGCTCCGTGTTATTCTTCACCACCGGTGTTCATACAGGTATGGAGGCACCTGTATTAACTCCTATAACTGTCTAACGACCGTACACCTGTGTACCTCCTAGCAACCCTATGTGATTGTTGACAGGCTACCGATGATGGAATGGAGACCCAGAGAGGTTGACTGACTTGCCTGAGGTCACAGAGTCTGCCCCCAGTTGGCCTGCAGGGGACCCCTCACGCTCCCACACAGCGAAGCAGCTCTCAGTAATGAGGCAGGGACCTCCCAGCACCACCACCCCGCCACTATCCACTGTGACCCTCAATTCCAAAACCAAATGAAGTCTGCGACGGCCTTGCCCTCACCTGGGACACCCGCTCGGTTCCCAGGATAAAAGGAGAAGGCGAGAACTGAGTTTCCACCAAAGAAATGGGAGGACCCAACTTCTCCCGCTGGGACCTCAGGAAGTGCCTTCAGCTGCCACACGGGGCCAGTTTTCTGGGTTAATCATTTTCTCACACCAAAGAACACATCGTCCCCACCTCCTGAGCCCTACTCTTCCTGACTGTAATTAAGGGTGTCAGCCGGGCGTTGCTGGGGAAAGCGACACCCAGAGCCCTTCACACGCCTGCTCTGGAAGGCACTGGTGGCCCGGCCCTGAGCTCAGCAGAGAGCCAGCTGCCGCCAGCGTGCCCGGCGGGGACAGCAGCTGGCAGACCGTGTGTCTTTGCGCCGCGTAATGATCGCGCTTCCGGAGCCAGTCTCGGGCTGCTGGAGAAAAGGGTCCTTAGGGACCACCTACGGCCACCAGCCACCTTACCTTTCGGATGAGGAAACTAAGGCCCAGAGGGGGACGGGCCTTACCCAGAATCACATAGCTCTCAGCTGCTGCGATGGGAAAGCAGCAGGGGAGGGTTTCTGCCTCCCCAGCCCATATTCCCCAGTCCCTGCCCCCCCCCATATTTAGGAGAGTGGTTCTCGTCCTCGGTGACTTTACCTCCCAGGGGACACGTGGCAGTATCTGGAGACATTTTGGTTTGTCTCAACTTGACAAGAGGGGTGGTTAGAAGGCAAGGGTGCAGCCAAACCTCCTATAACGCACCAGACAGCCCTCTACAGCAGAACGCGTCTGCTCCAAAATGTCATGGTACCAAGGTTAAGAAACCCTGATCTAGAAGCACTCCACAGAGACCTGTGACTACCAGTCACGTTAAATGCTCTTTTTGCAAGCGTCCATCATGTCCTCTTTGGCAATGGGTGGATTTGGACTATAGAACTGGGAATTGGGGCAGAGTGCATTGTCAAAACTGGCACCCACATGGCCCAGTGACTCCTAAGAAGATCATTCTGGCATTTCCCTACTTCTGTGCCTTTGCTCAAGCTGTCGTATCTGCCTGGGTGTCTGTCAGCTCTATCTCCATGTGCCAAATTCCACTCATCCTTGTGGGCCACTTCAGTGCCTCTGCCTCCAGGAAGGCATCCCTGGTTTCTCCTGCTGGGAGTCATCTCTCTGTCTGTGAACTCCAGCAGCACTTCAGTGACACCTCTCTGACACACAGCAGAGCCCGCCTTGTATCAGAGTTAGGAGGCAGTATAATTCGATGTCAGGTTTGTGGGCTCTGGAGTCTAAAGCCCTGAGTGCATATCCTGGCTACCCTACTTCCTATTCATGCAGCTTAGAACAAGTTACCTAACTACTCTAAGCCTCAGTTTCCCTATCTGTAAAATAGGAGTAGGGGTGGGAATAGTGCCCGTCTCATGGGAGTGTTGTGAACATATTACTTACACCATGTAAAGCACTTAACACAATCCCCAACACATGGTTAGTGGACAGTGAAAGTTAGTGGTCATAATTATTACATAAGAATTAATCTCTCCCCTAACTAGACCATGGTATCTGTCAAGGAAAGATTCTATAAGCAACAAGGGTTTACTGTATAGCACAGGGAACTATATTCAATATCTTTTAATAAACGATAATGGAAAAGAATAAAAAAATGTATATAGGTATATACATATATATGTATAAACGAATCACTTTGCAGTACACCTGAAACTAACACAATATTGTAAATCAACTATATTTCAATAAATAAATAAATAAGAAAGGGAAAAAAGTCATAAAGATTTTTTTTAAAAAGAAAGATTATAGCTCCACCCCACTGCCACTTTACCTAACACATGACCCCGTAAATTACAGTTTTTTTTTTTTTTTTTTGGCCACAACGCGTGTTGCAGGATCTCAGTTCCCCGACCAGGGATTGAACCCAGAACCCAGCAATGAAAGCGCCAAGTCCTAACCACTGGACCACCAGGGAATTCCCATAAATTACAGTATTTTTTAAAAGAATGGCAAGAACATTGACACGTAAGCATCCTAGATCGTGGTCATGCCCATGACACGTGATCTCCCTCACCTACGGCCTCGCTTAGTGCCTGTAAGAAGCTTGACCCACACACACAAAAGACACATCCTGGTGCGTCTCCCACCTCGTCTGATCACCAGGCACAAGAACTCTCTGAGCATTCTTAGGTGAGGAAGGAATGCCCTGCAGTAAGTTTTCTCAGTCTCTTCACTATTGACATTTTGGGCTTGATAATTCTACGCTGGGGTGGGTGGGTGGGTGCTATCCTGTGTGATGTGGGATATTTAGCTGAACCTTGGCCTCTACTCACTACATGCCATTAGCATCAAGGCCTCCCCTCCGTTGTGACAACAAAAAATGTCTCCAGACACTGTCAAAGGTTTCCCAGGGGGGCAAAATTCCCCCCATTTGAGAACCACTGCTCCAGGCCATACATTCTCAGTGGGGGCAATATCACCCCCAAGGGAGCAAACATTGGTTCTCAGGAGACAAAAAAATCTTATCCTTTTTAGGCATAAAACACAGATATACACGTAGTACACAAACAGCTGTGCAGTATATTTGTGGTAATAAAATTCATGGAAGGAGGCAATTAGGGTGAAAAATGTCCAAAAATATTCCTGAAAGAGCAATAACTAAAAAAGCTTGAGAAACACTGACCTAGGCAATTCATCCTTTGAAGAAAGTTATTCAACTGAACCAAACCATATGTTGTTAAATGCCTGATGATAATAACAATAAGATCTGCCAACTCTGTGCTCAGCCCTGTGTGTTCATCATCTCAGGGAAGCCACAGCCTGAGCCACCCAGTCTGTGCTTCTGCATCCGCAGTTTACAAGCCAAAGCTCTGCGGCCTAGAAATGCTCTTTGACAGGATCTGGGTCACACAGCTACGAGAAGACAGAGCCAGGACTCAGCAGCCAGTCTGTCCGACCCCAGAGAGCTTTTGCTTAGCCCCTAGGCCACCCCACCTATGACCTGCTGCACTTGGTCACGGAGCCTTTCCCGATGATTCCATGGCCACTGTCTCACTAGTGCCCAGCCAGGCCTTGGGACCACACTCTAGTCTCCAGCGCTTTGAGAAGATAATATTGGCTGATAATTGTTAATTGATTTCTCTGACCCAGGTACCTGTATGTAACTCGTGCGCTCCTCTTAGCCACCCTGGAAGGGAGATTCTGTTATTGAGAGGCTGAGTTGCTTGCACAAGGTCACACCACCGGCAGGTAGAGCTGGGACTTGAATCCTGGCGGTGTGGATCGAGGGGTTCACTACACGCAGGCACCCAGGGACCCAGAGAACTCTGGAATTCTTCAAAATCATGTCAGCCTGGATGAGATGGGTGTATACAGCAGTGTGCTTTGTTATTGATGTCGTTATGGGTGTGGGCACAGTCATGTTTTTAAGAACACCTTTAACCTAGACCCCCAGAATTATGCACGAGTAGTATTTGGGTTATATCCTTTCAGAAATTTTTCACGTGTAAGTGTACAAATGCAGATAGGAGGCAGAATTGGTCTCCCCCAAATTATGTACTAGGCAAATTTTAAAAGAAGAAAAATAATAATAATAATGTCAGCCTGCTGTGGTTGCAGTCAGCCAGTAGGTAGTGAAGGGGACTCACCCTGTCTGTCCATCCACACCCTGGTCAGGAAGGCAGGAAAGGCAAGATGATGGGAAGGAAACGCAGAAAGGGAGGCTGAGCAGACGAGAAGGAAAAGGAAGGAGAACAAGTGAGGGAAGGTGGGTGGGGGGAGGCAGCTAAGGCAGTCCTGGAATGGAGGAAAGAGAAGATTAGGGAAAGGGAGTGGATAAGAAGCAGGAGCTCAGTGGCTGGGGACGAGGGGGAGGCGGGAGCAGCATTGCTGAGCTATTTTTATGAACCAAGTGCTGCTGATTTGCATGTTTAGCATCTCTTTGCATATTGAGGTCAGAAGGCCCAACTCCTCATATGAGGAGGCATAGGGATTCATTGGTGCAGCCTCTGAAAGGCTCTTCAAGCACACTGTGCCCGGCTCTTCCCCAGGGAAGGAAAAGGAAGGGGAGTGGGAGATCCAATCCATCATCCCGCAGGGGCACAGCGTGTGCTCCAGGAAGGGGCACTGCCCCTACTCACAGCATCTCCCTGGGCGGGAGGCTCAGCCTCTAGGGCCTCAGTTTCCCCAACCACAAAAGGAAGGGAAGTGGGTTATGGCCTCTGGAAGGAGCCCAATCTAGTTAGGCAAATCACCCATGAATTAATTCATGAAAAGAGCTCATACCTCAAAAGAGGATAGAGTCAAAGGGAGTTGTGGGAAAGTGATTGGCCAGGTATCTCTGATACCTTACCCTTTGTTTTGAATCTTTGGGTGCAAAAAAAGAAGGAAAGGAGGGAGGAAGAATGGAAAGGAGGGATGGAGGAAGGGAAGGAGGGAGGGGAGGAAGGAAGGAAGGAAAGAAAGAAGGAAGGAAGGAAAGAAAGAAGGAAGGGAGGGAGGGAAGCAGAAAGGCAGGAAGGCAGGAAGGAAGGAAGGAAGGGAGGGAGGAAGGCAGTTTGGTTGGTTTATAAGCTAACTTATGCACTTGTCACTTGCATTATCCTCAAGCTGCCCCATGAAGTAGATACTCAAAGAATCCCCACTGTAGATGAGGCACGACTTGGCTCAGTTACTTGCCCACAGTCACAGTATTAGGGGCAGAGCTGTGATTTGAACCCAGAGCTCTCTGAGTCCATAGTGTATACTCCCAACCATTACACTAAAGTGAGCCCCAAAGCACACAACAACAGACAATAAAGGAGAGTTTGGGCACATGAGATGGGAACAGGAACGACAGTATCTCCCATGACCCACATTGTGTCTCCCTCTCTCTCTCTCCCTTCTCTCTGCACATCTGCTCCATTAACCTGGAGAAGACCAGTTTGGGGAGTTTCTTAGGGCTCCTCTGTGCCCCCAAACCTTTGCTTACATACAGTTTTGATTTGCCATGGCAGGAACTCTGACCCCAATTCTATGTGACCTCTTGTTTCAAGTCCCAGCATCAACTCATTGATTTCGTTTCAGTGTTTCTCTACAGACAAGATGCAGTATGCCCAGCCTGTGGGCCAGTTACCCTTGGGAGGTCCCTCGGATGTCTGCCCCTGGTCCACCAAATGCAGCCTGGAGAAACAAGGATAGGGAATCCAAACAGGAAAATTAGATGCCACAGGTACACCAGGAGGGGTAGAGGGGATTGCAGGGGGAACAATGGTTGGCGTCTTCAGAGGTTCACTCTTAGAGACAATGGTCTCTGCTCAGGGCAGCCTTTGCTGAAAGGGGGATTACAGTGTCTGAGCTCAAGTTCATTTGAAGGGGAGAATAAGCAGTGGAGACAGAAGTTCGAAAGGAAGAGTACTCTAGAACACTTGCCAAAAAATATCTCCTCTGCCTGCCTGTCTAGTGCCTGAAGATCTATCGTTAAGGATTCCTGTGGACAAGTCATTTAACCTCCCTCTGCATGAAAAGCATAAAGGGCAGCCCTAGACATTTTGCCCCAGTGAGAGGCTAGGAAGGGGTATCAGTTGACTGTGTCCATGCTGTGAGTGTTGGAGCAGAGCCTGTTGGTCATCTCCCCAGCATCCATCTCCTCTTCTTCTATAAATAGATGTCTTATCTGGGCACGTGGCCACCCAGCTAAAAGCCATCTTTCCCAATCTTCCTTGCAATTGGCTGTGGCCAACTGCTTGGACTGAGGCCGGGGCGATATGAGTAGAAGTCGTGGTCAGGCCCTTAAAGGGAAGAAGCATGCTTTGCCTTCTCTCCACTCCTGCAACTGGAACCATCCACTTGGTACTTAGCCATCTTAGCCACAAGATGGAACGTGCATCTTGAGGACGGCAGAGAAACAAGATAGAAACTGCCAGGTGCCCAGGGCCACGGGGCTATTGTGTCAGCCTTGGGCTGTTGGTGCTCACATTGTTATGTGGGTGAAACACAGACTTCCTTCTTGCCAGCCAGCATTATTTAGCTCTTAGCATGTCACTCAATGTCTTTCCGGGCCTCAGTTAAAGGTGCCCCTTGAGCCCATTCCCAGGCCATCAGGTAAGCACAGCTTGGTTCCCTTCCCAGAGCTGGCAAGGAAGGACTGGGGCCAGGGAGCCTGCGCACAGCTCTGACCTCAGCTCAGAGCCCCGCCCTCAGCGGCCTCTGCTTCCTCTGCTTGGGAGACTTTGTTTTCTGATCCCCAAATCAGGACCCACGGTCTGACAAAGGATTAGGAGGCCTCTTGGGGGAACAAGAAGCACTGTAGGAGATATGGACTGGATGATAGAATATTGGCATTTATGGGATATTTCAAACAAGTACAAGAGCACTGGGAACCTCAGATGCCGAGTTACACTCAACAACCCAGGATGTACAACATTTTGTTTAGGAAAGGCCTGTACTCCCAGGCCCAATCCTCTCTTTTGTCCTTCACCCACCACCTCACATATTTCAGGTACTTACCATGAAGGCATTAAGTTTACAAGCTCTAGCGTAAATGAAGCGAAGCAGAAAGTGGCCCCAAGGAAGAGGGTAGGCAGGAACCCCAGCTTCGACTTGCCTGGTTCAGCCTCCAATGACAGGTTCTCCAACCATCTCCACACCCCCAGCCAAAGACTAAATATTCAAAGTCCCAGGGAAGGAGTATCTGTTTTGCTGGGGTCAGACACATGCCCACCCTTGGCTTTTCCTCAGAGTGGAGAGAGAAGGAACTAGTTTTCCTTGGCTTCCTTAGGAAAAGAAGGTGAGCACTGGAAGTCATTTTCCCACCAAAACCCACGTATGTAATGATTGGAGGGTTACGATACCAAGAAGACTTGGGAAAAGCAGTGGATTCCAAGTGGCCAAGAGATGGAAAAGCATCCACTAGATCCTCCTTACCCTCTCAAGAAATAAAGTAAAATTAAATAAAACAAGAACAGAAGAATAAAACCCCAGAGAGAAGCTCTGGAGCCAAGGGAATCTCCTTTTCCCAGAAATATTATCGTTGGTGGCATAATTTGATTCTCTAGCAATGCCTGTGATTCAATAAAAGAGGAGTCGACATTGTTAGGAGCACAAGTCACAGGAGAACATCATCAGGATACAACCTCACTGACGTCCTCTGGAGGAGAGCCTGGAAAGAGGGGGACAGTGGTAAATTCCCAGGTGTCAGAGCCGAGGCAGGGAAAGGACCACCTAGGGCATAGCAGTGGGTACAATGCTCTGTCTGTGCTATTTTCCCAGACTTTATGCTCTCTGGCAGGGTTCCATGGCGCCCTCTCTTCCATCTGGACCTGGTGTGATATCTCTAGAAATATAGTTTATCTCATTACACACCTGAATGCCACTCAGTTGTTCTTGCAGACAGAAGAGACCATGTTTCCTATCATTACCATCTGGCCACCTGCTATGCTTCTCAGTAATGCCTCCTAAGAATACCCTTCTTCAATACCCCCTGTGAATTTAGCAGAATAAAGAGAAAAATTAAAGCTAATCTGCTCAGATTGGCTTTCCATCAAGGGATACTTTTGTAATGTGCCATAGAGTGGGAAAGCAGATGCATTAGAGACAGATAGATTTGGGTTAGAAGAGTAATGATAAGTATTTTTATTATTATACCTAAGATGGATTATTACCCTGTGCTGGCCGCTGTTCTTTTCACTTTAGATGGACTATCTCATTTCATCTTCGCATCAATCCTCTGAGTTAGGTAACATTATTATCTCCATTTACAGATAAGAAAACTGACACATAAGTAATTTAAGCAATGTCACACAGCAAGAAAATAGCAGTGGATCTGAGTCTAGAACCAAGCTTGCAACTCCTCTGCAAAACTGCCTCTGAATAAATGTTAATGCCTCTCCCATCTCTCAAATCCTTGGTTCAGACAGACTTGGGCATAAGACACTAGGCAGGTGGAAAAGGGAAGGAAGACACAATTTGAGAGGACAAAGGGAGGGGAAACCAACAGCCTGGTTGTCTTGAGGACAGTCAGACAACAGGAAGCACATAAACAGGGGCAGTTTGGGCAGCTGCTGGTATTCCTGGAGAGCCTACGGGGCAGCAGACACTTCTCCAAACTACACGGCCCCCAACATCATGGCTGTGGGCACTGGCCAGGGCCAGGCAGGAGGCAAGTCGTCAGGAATTCAGGAAAGGCTGGAACCAGCCTAGACAGATGATAGATGATAGATAGATAGATAGATGATAAATAGATACATAATTGATAGATGATAGATACATAAGTAGAAGATAGATAGATGATAGATAGATAGATGATAGATAGATACATAGATGATAGAGAGAGAGAGAGAGGGAGAGAGAGGGAGAGAGGGAGAGATAGAGAGATAGATATTGGACCAGCATGCTGTGTCAGAAGCTTAGCCACAGACACAGAGCCATCAATGAAGAAGTACGCACATGGATGGCATGGCCTGGTATGGCATTGCCAAGTACCAGACCTGTGGCAGAGGATGGGCAGGCACTGCTGATATACCTGCCCTGGTCAGGGTTACCTTGGAAACTTGGACGGGGCTGAGCCTCCTGACAGGGGCATGGGTGACTCCAGCCAAGGAGGGCTTAGCTAGCATGAGGTTCCACCTTTGTGCCCCTTCCCACGTCTGTGCTCAGTGTGGGGCTCCAATTACCTCTCTGGCCTCACAGATCAGCATTGCTGTCATCACTCACATTTACCGAGCATGTACTTTGTGCATGGTTCAACACACCGCACAGCTGGCTTTGCATTAAACTATCACAACAGGCATATGTAGTAGTATGTCATTTTAGGTTCTCAGGTTGCAAGTAACAAACCCTGTTGCCTTGTTCCACTGTCGCTCTCTTTCCTCACCCCAAAGTCCTTGGAGGCTGGAGGCCACATGTTTCAGAAAAGGGAGGTTAAAAAAATGGCCTAACTTCCTTCGGACTTTAAGAAAGTAAGTAGGGAACAGTCCTCAGAGCTTTCTGACATTCTCTTCCCAGGTTATAATCTTCAAATTTGGTTCCACTAAAATTTTTGCACTTCTTTCATTAAAAAAAAAGAAAGAAAGAAGTGAACTTTTACTGCATTAAAGCCACTGAGGACTCAGGATTAATTTGTCATTGCAGCTTTGCCTGACTAATACACTACTCATGACCTCATAGGTTTGTTGTTAAGAATCGAGTTTATGCATGTAGAGGATTTATAATCTTGCCAGAAGTTTAGTAAGCAGCAGTTGTTAATATCATTCTTGGACGATGGAATATGATATTGATCTCCAGAGGACTTGAGTTCTTACTGATGTTGGCATTTATTGCCCCAGCAAAAATATTCCACGCAGCTTCTGTTCATAACAGCACAGAGCTGGGGCTGGAAGTGCTTCATATTTGCAAAGGGTTTTATTGGTTTCATTAAGAATTATACAGTAACCCCAGACTCTCAGAGTTGGAAAGGATCTTAAAGGTCATCTTGTCTATCCCTCACCTGGGGCTCAACTCCCCTCTCCAACTTTCCTACTGAAGATTCCTTTGGCCTTATCCCAACACCCAAAGAGCCCTTGCTGCTGGAAAGTACTTCCTACACTTGCCTGAATCTATCTCCAGTAGCCTGTGCCCTGGCCAGTAAACCTGCCCAGCCCATCTGATGGCCCAATGACCATTCATCCAATTCACTCAGCAAACGGTCATTGATTTCCTACCTCGTGCCTGGCCTCACTGCTGACTATGACCTCAGGCAAGTTACTCACCTTCTCTGAGCTTCCAGTGCCTCCTCTATAAAATCAGAGTATAATAATCCTCTGAGTTGTTGTGAGAATTAAATAAGGCAATATGTAGGGAGCCTGGCACATAGTGAGCGTTCAGTAAATATTCGTCTTAATTGTCACTGTGGTGGTTGCAAAGTATTGGGAAAAATAGAAGTTGAGTCAGTATTTACAAGTCTGATGAGGACAGCAGAAGAGAAAGGGTGGGGTATCACAGAAACACGGAATGGATTTGAATTGGATTTAATTATTCCATATGAAGAGAAATGCAATTGGTTATGCATGGACCCTCAGAAAGGTCTGGAAAAAACAAGCTGAGAAAGCCACCGTAGAGAGCTTAGTGGGTCCTCCTTGGAAGACCGCAAGCACACATGATGGGAGAGCTGTTCATGGGGGACAGCAGCAGAACAAGGTTGGTGGCATCAGAACCAGGAGAAGCTCAGGATTCAGTGCCAAAGGTGACCCAGGAGCAGGACGCGATGGTCGCTGGGACCTGCTTTTATGTGGTTCCGAGCACTCCTAGCAACTTAAAGGAACTGGGCAGGACAAGCGCAGTGGACAGAAAACAGATGAGGCAGAAGTGACCTTAGCAATGACCTTGCATCCCCTTCAAGCTCCCTGACAAGGAAATCAGCAAAACTGCAGGATGCAGGAGAACGCAAGTGATAGGAGCCAGGTCCCCTGGGTGCTGTTTGCAAGTTGGGTTCCTGCTTCTGAACCACTGCTTCGCCGCATGCCAACAGAGGAGGAAGCGCAGGGCTGCGGGTGTTGGGTACAGGGATGAGGAAACCGCCCCCTCCCCGCCTCACCGTCCTGGCCCAGCCTTACTGTGACGTCAAACCCGCCAAACGGAGCAACGTGGGGGGGGGGGCGGGGGGGCGATTGGTCCACTCCCACCCGACGCCCTTCCAGAGCCCGGTTTGTGTTGTTGTTCTCATGGCACCTCTTCTCTGAGGAGAGCCCAGGAGGAAGGCGTTCCCTCCTCCCTACGCGTGCTGCTTACTGGCTGGTTCGCTGATGGCCCTTCACATTTCCTGGCTGCAGCTGGGATGCGACCTCAGAAGGCAGGCAACCCGTGGTGGGTGGAGGCTCCTCGCCTGAGTCACAGAGGGCATTCCCCACCCGCGCTTAACTGCCGAGAAAACCGAAAGCACCCGCTCTCCCTGGGAGACAGTGAAGGGTCCTGCTAAATTCTGTTTAAAACGGGGATTTTTTTTTTTTTTTTTCTATTTGGGATTTTGTTTTAATGATCAAGAGGGAAAGACTCTTTTTCCCTTTAAGGAGCTGAATTGCTGGATTGTTCAGTGGAAGCTCCCTGCCCCCTGCAAGGACCCTGAATAGGTCAGAGAGAAGTAGAAGAGGGGGTAGGATGGAGAAGCTCTACCCATGGGGCCACATGGACCGTGAACTGGCTACTTTCCAGCTGTCAGCTCTCTCCAACATTGAGGCGCGCAGCCAGGCCCCAGTGCGCCAACTGCAATGACAGACACTGACAGCCCCCATCAGGTAACCAGCGTGGCTCCATGGCTCCACCAACGCAGTAGGGTCACAGGAAAAGCCACAACCTGAGTTTGATTCCCAACTCCATTATGTATATTGTGTGTGACCTTCAGCGACATCACCACCTCTCTGAGCCTCAGCTTTCTCATGTGCAAAGTGGAACCAATAATAATGACCTGATAGGATTCCAGGAAAGATGAAATAAGATGAACATATATAAAAAGCTTAACACAGTGCTGAGCCCATCGTAATCACTCCAAACTAGCAGCTTTTAAAGTCTCTATCTAACGTGAACATGAGGCTGGCTGCAGAAAGCTGGTCCCTTTAAAAGGAAATAAGGGGCCCAGAATGTGTGTCACTCCCTGGAGTGCGATGACTCAGCTTCTAGAATTCTGGAGGCCACCCCTTGGGAAAATGACAAGGATGCATCTTTGTCCCTCTCTGTTATTAGTTCCTTAGCTTTAAGACTCTTCCCTCAGATCACTTCCTATTCCCTTTATTACAACAGTAACAAAGGCTGGTAAAGACCCCCAAATCGGTGGGCTGCAAAGTGGTAGTCTGGCAGATGCCTTTGCTTCCTAAGGGAACAGAGGATGTAGGGAATAAAGCATCATAAGGGGTGTGGGGTGTGTGTGTATGTGTGTATGTATGTGTGTGTGTGTGTATATGTGTGTGTGTGTAGGTGTGTGTGTAGGTGTGTGTGTGTCTGTGTGTGTGTGTGTGTCTGTGTGTGTGTGTGAGACCAGGCTCCCGTGAACGTACTTAAAGACCAAGTGGAGCGAGCACGCAGCATCTCAGCTGACATTTGCAAACACAGCTAAATTGAGAGGTGGCGGGGTGGCAGGTGGCCCTCTCTAGCAAGGTCAAAAGACTCACGCCTGCTGACCCGGAGAGGTGGGAATTGCAAGCAGCAAACAAAATCACACTGCCACTTGGAAACCTGCCAACTGCTGCAATCAGGGTAAAAATAATTGGAAAAGTAAGCCAAGTGTGAATGAGATGCTGTGGCACCGAGTAGAGGTACAGAGCTCTGTTGTCTACCCCCCTCTTCCTGCTGAGCCCCCTCCTGTGCTGGCTTCTAGGACATGGTTTCTGCCCAGTGCTCTTCTGGTTGCCGGCTGTCCCTGTCCCCTTCCCTGGCTGCCCATTCCTCTCCCATGCCCTCGGGCTTGGTCCTTGGCATCCTGCTTCTCCCTGCTAATGTATTCCCTGGAGGATTCATCCTTTCTTGTGATTCATTCCCACCCCACCACAACCTCACTGCAGCTGACCACCAAGCTAGAACCTCTAGCCTAGAGCCCTCGCTGCCCCAAGCATGGCTCACAGGCCACTTTCTCCTGGATATTCCCAAGTAAGCCACTGACTCACTGGTTTAATCCATCGACAAATAATTAGTGAGTACCTGCTACATGCCAGGCACTGAAGTAGGTGATACGGATAGAGAAGTGAAACTTACACTCTATTGGATGTAAAGAAAGAAAATTTTAAAGATATTTTTAACAATTAGAAATTGTGAAAAAATGTTATAAAAAATATAACATGGCCTGGGACTTCCCTGGTGGTCCAGTGATAAAGAATCTGCCTTCCAACACAGGGGACACGGTTTCGATCCCTGGTCAGGGAACTAAGATCCCACATGCTGCGGGGCAACTAAGCCCACACGCCACAACTACTGAGCCTGCACACCACAGCTAGAGAGAAGCCCGTGCTCCATAGCAAAGAGCCCTCACGCCGCAACGAAGATTCCGGGTGTCACAACAAAGATTCCGCGTGTCGCAACTAAGACCCAACACAGCCAAAAATAAATAAATAAAATTAAATAAATAAAATTAACATTAGAAGAAAGAATATAACATGGCCTAACATGGACAAAATTGAGGGTTGAGGGAGGGGAAAAAAATCTACTTTTTATAAAGTAAGACCACTCTGAGTTGACAGTGTTGAAGCTAACACCTAAGGCAGATGCCTTTGCTTCCTAAGGGAACAGAGGATGTGGGGAATAAAGCAGGAGCTGGGTGTGCAAAGAGTGGAGAGAGATCATTTCAGAAAGATGAAATAGCATGAGAAAGGCTCTCAACAATTTCTTTACAAAATAATTTAATTTGTGTGGGACATGAAATGGAGGGTCTCCAATTTGCTGACTACCAAGCAGAAGTTAAAGGCTGACAGACAGTAGCACCATGATAAAAGATATGCGTCAGCCAGACATCCAAATAATTACCTAAATTGTCCCAACCCTGACATTTATCACCAGCCCTCCCCTTGGAGGTATGTAAGTAGGAAAATAATGAGAAGAAAGTTATTTTGTAATTACCCAGCATGAATTATGACTCCGAGAGGCTGTTTCCCGGGGGTGCTTTAGTGTAATTTAGTTCAGCATTATCAGAGTTCAATTTAGTATGACATCATTGGTGCAGAGAAGCTCTGGAACCAGACTCAAAAGAACAGGAGTTTCATCCTGACATTCCTAGTCGAGTGACTGTAGATCCTAACCCTGTTAAGACTTGATTGCCTTCTCTGTGCTATGGGAATAATCATTCCTGTTTTACCTACCTCCCAGGAGAGTTGGAAGAATCAAATAAGACAATGGATATAGAAACGCTTTGCAAACTGTAGAGCACCGTTCATGGGAGGGGTCATTCTTCATGTCCTTCACTGAGGTTGAAAGACCCTTTTTGGTCGCATCTGACCAAAGAAAACCTAACTTAAACTGGTTTAAGGAAGAAAAAATTTACTGGCCACAATAACAAAAAAATCTAGGATTAACTAGCTTTAGGTACAGTTTGATCCAGGGGCTCAAATGATACCATTTGTACCCAGATCTCTCTCCATCTCAACTCATCTCTTCTTCATGCTGGCTATCTTCTTAGCTCTTCATGGTGGCTGACAATTGCTCTAGACTTATACCCTCCCAGGTTCAAATCCAGTAGGAAAGAGAGAATGTCTCTCTCTCTCTCTCTCTCTCTCTCAACAATTCAAGGAAAGTTATGAACCTCACTGGCCCTAATGGGATTATAGGACCATCCTGGCACTGACCACTGTGTCCCAGGAATGAGGGCCTCCATGAACCATGTCTGAGTCACATGCCCAGCTCTCAAGCAAGAAGCATGTGGACCAAAAGTGGAGAAAGGACGGATTCCTAGAAAAACCAAGAAAAGATGAAAGGAAGTTGGACAGCAAAATAGCAGCAGAGAACGTCTCTCTACCCCCTGTATCCTAAATCCCTCCACACGATGCTCCCAGGTCAGTCTTCGGTGTCTCAGCACCAGCGGTAACTAAAGACTAATGTGATTACAGAACCTGAGAATGGAACTCAACCCTGCTTAAGAATCAAGTTCTGCAGTGTAGCCATTTTTTTCATTTAGCTGCCTTCTTTTCGTTCAATCCAAAGTCACAATCATTCCTTCTACAAATGGTTAAGTTATTCTATAATTTAATTTTTTTTTTTTTTTACCTCTCCTAATTTCTTGATTCCGTCCTCTGGAAATCCTATCAGCTTGTTGATGTTACTTCCTGCATCTCTCCTCTGCCTCTTCAATTTACTTTGTATTTCTTTGTAATTTTAGCTCAATGTTCTGGAATATTTTTTTTAATTTGTTTGTTGAAGTGTGGTTGATTTACAATGTTGTATTGATTTCTGTGCAGGAGGGTAATTCAGTTGTACATGTATATACATTTTTTTTCATGGTCTGGAATATTTACTCAGTTTTATCCTATGGATCATAAATCTGTTCTTTAACTGTCTTCTTTCTGTAATGAGACTTCACGAACGATCTAGTAACTATCATTCACTGTTCCATTTTTTGAATAACAATATGTCGCTTTTCTATGGAACATCCTGTGAGTCTCCCTGAAGATACTAACTAGATTTTTAGAGGATTTTCTTTATTTCTTCTCTTTTACCTGTTTCGTATGTTTTTAGTTGTTCTTTGCCATCTTGAGAATGACTTGGGTATATTTTTATTCTGCTTGTTTTCCTACTAGCTGGTCTTCTTTGTTTAACAGTTTCTATTACTGAATAAAAGACTGGGTTCATTAAAAAAAAAGAATCAAGTCCTACAGAAACTCAGAGGGTACAGCTTTCTCTCAAGTCCCCAGAGTCCAGCTTGCTGTTGAGCATCTCGTGTTTCCTTTCAGAGCCAGTCTGCTACCTTCCACTCCAGGCTGTCCTTCCAGGCAGTAGCTGACACCTGCAAGGACCTGCCTTGTCAGCTTCATCCACTTCTCCTACAAGTATGGATTCCATCCGTTAATCAACAATATTGATTCCATGTCTTTTTTGGCCCTGGCTTCTTCTCTCCTGCCCCACAGCTTTTTTTTTTTTTTTTTTTTTGCAGGCATCTGGGCATATAAAAGATGTAATGGAGCACAAACACGTGATAACTGCTTGGGGGTTTTGGGGGGTGATTGCTGGGTGTGTGGCAGGGGAGGGCAGGTCATGGGGAAAGCTTCACAGGGGAGAATTGAGCTGAGGCTTAAGCAATGATTAAGAATTTGCTAGAACAAGAGGAGAGAAGATCATTCCAAGCATGAATCTTGAGATCCAAAGCTATTTTGCTCTCTCTTTACAAAAAAAGAAAACCCTTTTCTCAACCCAGAAGTTGCAAACCAGTGGCCCGCAGATAGATCAGGCTGACAGATGTGTTCAATTTGGCCCATACAGCATTTTGTAGAATTTAAATTAGTTGCCAACATTTAAAAATGGTGAGATTTTACATAAAGATCTGGGTTTCCAGCTGCTCTTGAAAACTCAGCAGTTCTGGCAGCCCCGGACCTGAGTCCCCATTGGGGCAGCAATTGACTAAGTTGAGTGGCACCTGCCCTCTTGAGACAGAGCAGGGGCCACATGACCTGCTGCCCTCCTAGTCCTCCTGTGTCGTTCCTGGCCCTGTTGGCATTTGAGTTTGTGAGGCTGTCTCAACCCAAACAACTAACCATTGACTCTTCAGACCATCTCCCATTATTATTATCATTATATTATTTTATATCATATCATATTCAACAATCTAATCTGTTTACATTACTCCCTTACTTAAAAGTCTCCACTGATTCTCCAAATCAACAGAACAAAGTCTAAATACCCAGTGCAGACTGGGCCGACCTCGACTACCCGCCTCTACCTTGTCCACCAATTTCCAAGCCCCAAACCGTCCACTCTGAGTTTTCACCATTTCCTAACCCCATCCTTTCCCATGACTGCATACTCTTCACACATGCAGTCCCTCCACTGGCCAGACTCCCCTCTGCCTTCAATGTCCAGCCGAGGGGTCCCCTTTTCTCTGTAGACCACCCTGACTTTTCTAGGTAAGACTGTCTCTCCCTCCTCGGGGATTCCTTGGCAGCACTGTGTTCCTACCTCGGTTCCAGCACCTGCCATGTTTCTCTCTAATTATCTGTTTACAAGGCTGCCTCCTCCACACCCACCCATACTGAGATCCTTGAAAGCAGAGACCATGTCTGATTCATCTTTGTAGATTCAGCGCCTTTCTGTAGACCTTGGCAGATATCAGATACTCAATAAATTCTTGTTAAATGAATGAAGAAAGGAACAAACACACCGGGAACAAATTGGCATGTGTTCATGGAATGTCACACCTCAGCAATTGTAATGAAAGAAATCCTTTCCATTGAAGCTTTTCTGTCTACTCTCTCACAAGGAACTCCCTTCTCTGGATCCCAGTAGAAACAGTAGTTTATGATAGATCTTAGGTAAGTTATTACAGGAAGCTAGGAGGAAGGTCGGATCCCTCGGGTGTTGACAGACATAGAATTACAGAGCCAGAGAAGGCCTCGGCACTGGTCTCTGACTTTCTAGCCCCTGGCAGCTACATGCACCAGAGCTCTTGAGGTAGTGGCTCGGGCCCCAACACCAACTCTCATCCTGGCAGAGAGTAACTCCACAGCTGAGTCACCCCAGAGAAAAGGTCTAGGATAAGTTATTACTTTCTCATTCAGTTCCAGCCACACTTGGCCTACTTGCTCTTCCTTAAATACACCAAGCATCCTCCTGCCTCAGGACCTTTGCACTTTCTATTCCTTCTGCCTGGAATTCTCTTCTCCAGTGTGTTTACAGGGCCTACTCCCTTACTTTATTCAGATATAAGAGCACATTTAATCTTATTACAAAAGCCTTCCCTGATCAACAATGTAAAACCGTAAAACTGGCCCCCATGCCTTGTCACCCCCGATGCTGTACTCTGCTTTAAGGGAGAACTGTAGGAACCAGGGCGCTAGGGACCAGTGAGAGCCAGGACCTAATGTCATCAAGACCCTCTCCTCTCTCCTCTTCATCTCTTATGTTTGTTCTGCTCGGCTCCATTCTTTTCTTTCTCTACATGAAGAAGCAGTCATGAGTCACATCCTTCAAGCTCATAACTGAAAAGAGAAGGGATCCTTCCCACTCATCCTGGTGAGAATAATCTCAAAGAAATACCCTGATTGGCCTGGTTTGGGTCACATACCAATCCCTAAGCCATTACCACTGCAAAAGGATGTATGTTTTTGTGGGTCGGGTGTGGGTCTTGACCCAGGATTGGCTCTTACAGGGCCTGTTTGGTTTGGTTCATCCCCCAACCTGTCACTATGACCAGAGGAAGAAAAGCTCAGGCCTGGGTCACACGCAGACTTGGAGCCAGGAGTGGAGTGAATGCCATCTGAACCATGTGGTTAAGGATGGGTGAGTGGAAAATCAAGGTGTAATTGCTCCGAAGACAGAGGAGACAGACGGACACTGGGCAGACAGGTGTATCAAACATGTGATTATGGCTGCACGGTCCCCAAAGCACTTGCTCTCATCCTTTATTTACTCCACTAAACCTTCACGCCAGTTCTGTGCAAACACCCAGGTATTATTACCCCCGAAGTAACATTCAAAACACTGAACAACCAATGATGTGGGCACTGGCCAAGCAGAAGGGATCTGTCTTAGTCATTTGGAGAGAGGGGGTCTCCTTACTACCCTGGGGAAGTGGGGATGATACCATAGACTACGTGACTTAGAAACAACAGGAATTATTTCTCACAGTTCTGGAGGCTGCAAGTCCAAGACCAGGGTGCCAGCATGATCAGCTTCAGGTGAGAGCCCTCTTCTGGGTTGCGGACTGCTGGCTTTTCATTGTATCCTCCCAAGGCAGAAAGAAAGCTAGCAAGCTCTCTGGCCTCTTCTTATAAGGACACAAATACCATTCATGAGGGTTCCACCTTCATGACCAATTACCTCCCAAAGCCCCGCCTCCAAATACCATCACACTGGGGGTTAGGATTTCAACATGTTAATTAGGGGGGCTTAGACACAGACATGCAGTCCATAATAGGACCACTAGGATGGCCACCCTGGTGAACAGCAGTGAAACAATAGCCTGATTACCCTTATTTTACCCTCATACTGAAAGCAAGAGAGATGTTTAGGTTTGTGCCCAGACACATGGCAAATTGGTGGCAAGAAGTCAAGACCCCTGGAACCAACTCTAGGCCACTTTCCACCATCCTAAACTACCCCTCTGTCCTCAGCCATCAGGAGGTGAAATGAGGCAGGATGGAGGAAACCAGAAAAGAGTTGCTATTATGATCCCAGCCACTTGGAGGAAGCCAGCATGCCATAGCACACAGGGAGGGCTGCTCAGCGGGTGCCACGAAAGCCTGGAAAGCAGCGCCTGCCAGACAGCAAGGATGGGGAGCAGCCAATGGGATGGGAGTTTGCAGCCAGGATGGCAGATGCCAGGAGGGCTGCAGCTATTCTGGGACTCAAGCTGTAGCTGCTCCTTCACCCAGGCCCTGCCAGCCCCCCTGTCCCCAGGGGAGTGGGGAGACCCCCACCCTCTCTCCAGCTCCTTATAGATGTAGAGTCTGAGACCTGAGACTTCAGAGCCAGGAAGCCGAACCAAAGGGAATCAACCCCTCACAAAACAAGCATGATTCAGCATCACCTCACGTCATGGTAAATGCTTAGTCATTGTCCTTATTAGAACTCTAAACTAACCCAGTCTACTCAGAACTCATCTGATCCAAATGCCCCATGCTGTTAGGAGAAGAAACTGAAGCCCAGGAAGAGAATATGATTTGCCCCAAATTTGAAGCAAATTGGAGGAAAGCTGGCCATTGCCTGATGTCTCAACTTAGGACTCCTTCACCTGGGTTGCCCGAGATTGGGAGATCATCCGATTCTCATTCTTGGGGTCATCCTCCTTCCACTTCATGGGGCCAGTTGAGCTTGACCTTAATGCTCCCCCATTCCTCCAGTAAGGGCCGCACCATAGCTGCAGGCGTGAATTCCTGCTACATCCCTCTTCCACGTCCTCATGTGCTGTACTGAGGACCACATGATGCAGACTTGGGCCCCCCTCTCTCTTCTGGGCTCAGAGCCTGAGCCAGTCCACAGCCTCTAGCCCCAGATCTTCACAGTGATGCGGTCCCTCTCAGCTCTCTGAGCCAAAGGCACCACCCGGGCAGAAACACCTTAGCCCCAAATATCTCTCCTGGGAAGAGAAAAACAAAAGAGCAGGTAAGAAAGCAATTCCTACTTTTCTGCTCCTAACAGATCCCCAGGCTTCTTTCCATTGGCTCCACCTTCTCAGCCTGGGCGGACAGCCAAGCGTGTGTCACACAGCTCCGTCATGCCCTCTGTGTACAGACTTGTGGTCAGCAGCACAGGTTCTGGATATACTAGATATACCAGAGTTAGAATCCAGCTCTGCCATCGACTAGATATGTGACCTGGGCAGTTTACTTCACCTGCCTGTTTTCTCATCTGAAAAATGGGGCTATGGGGGCTTCCCTGGTGGCGCAGTGGTTGAGAATCTGCCTGCCAATGCAGGGGACGTGGGTTCGAGCCCTGGTCTGGGAGGATCCCACGTGCCGCAGAACAGCTGGGCCTGTGAGCCACAATTACTGAGCCTGCGCATCTGGAGCCTGTGCTCCGCAACAAGAGAGGCCGCGATAGTGAGAGGCCCGCGCACCGCGATGAAGAGTGGCCCCCACTTGCCGCAACTAGAGAAAGCCCTTGCACAGAAACGAAGACCCAACACAGCCATAAAAATAAATTAAAAAAAAAAAAAAATGGGGCTATGGTGGTATCAACCTTTAAGGGTTGGGAGGTTTTAGTGACATAAAGGATTTGGCTCTGTGCCTGAGATAGAGTCAGCCGTCAGTGTTTTTCAGCGGTGGGATGACATCAATGTCTGCACAACCTGGGGTGAAGGGGGACTGTCACTGCGGCCACCACTACTTTCCCTGCTCCTCTCAGCCCATCTCAAGCCCTGCTTCTGCCAGGAGGCTTTCTCCACCACTACTTGACTCCACGATCCCTTCCCCTTAACCAAGCAGGAGCCGCCAATGGCTGCTTTGTTCAGTGGGTGTTTCTCTAAGGCCAGCTCCACTGGTATATTTAAGAAAACCCAACATGGTATGAAAACCACATCCCTGTTAACAGGCACTGGGACACTGTTACTGCCCAATCTCTCCCAGTCCCAGGCTTCTCATCTCCTCCAGGAACAGGCCTGGAGCAGACCCAGGAGAGAGGAGATATGCCTGGAAGGCGGTTCCCCCTCACAGCTACTCACCAAAAAAATAAGCCTCTGTTCCACTTTATAGATGTTACCCTGTGTGGTAGCCAAGACAGTCATCATCCCCTGCTCACAGAGAGGGAGGTCCAAAAAGACAGTGTGGGCTTGGGCTTTGGAAAGAAAATGACCAGGCCAAGTTCTTTCTCTGCCATTTACAAGCTCTGGGACTTTGGGCAGTTACTTAATTTCTTTGCTCTTTAACTCCCCTCTGTGTAGAAGAGGGGGCTATCACACTTCTGTTTCAGGTTATCGCAGGGATTTTAAAAGATAGCATTTGGAAAGCACTGAACACGAAATGAGTGTTTAATGAGTGATGGGCATCAGCTCTTCCACCCACCAGCTATGTTACCTTCAGCAAATTACCTAATTTATCTGGACATCAGGGTTTTTTAATCTGTAAAACTGTGATTTGAAAAAAAAAAAAGAAAAGAAAAGAAAGAAAAGGAAAGGAAACACCTCCCTCATAAGGCTGCCAGAAGAACAAGGTAAGACCATCCATGTAAAGCTCTTAACCAAGTGCCTGGTACAAAGTAAGCGGTCAATAAATTTCAATTATGCATTGCCGTCCCCTGGGGCAGAGAACTGGAGAGTAACAAAGCTACAGCTCCGACCAAGGTTTCCTGGCTGTCATCCAGCATCCCCTGGGCTGGGGTGAAAATGGTGATGAAAAAAAGAAATCAGCAATGGTGGCTTCATTGACGTGGGCAAGAATAAATTTTTCCAAATATGGCAGTTTTTTCTATGCCTGAAACAAGAGATAGGTGGTGCACCTTTATCCAGGTGGACAGATAAGACAGAGCGAGAAGGCATAGGTCACAAAGGTGGGCATGACCTCACTGCAGTGCCAGGGTATTTCCAGGCGAAACTTCTCTTGGCAAGACTTACCGAGAATCATCCTATAATTAGGTCTTACTTCCCAGAGCCTAGGAAGAGCACCCGCAGCTTTTCCCAATCCCTGCCTATCATCTCTTTTTCCTTCAACACTGCGGCTCTCCTTTTCCAGAGAATTCCAGGGCAGGATCTGGGCTCCCTCCCACCATCCTCTTCCCAGAATTCTAAAGGGTGCCTGGGAGAAGGCATCTGCCCTGAATGAATGGATCAGAGAGATAATTCAGAGTCAACAGCTGGTTAATAGGAGCTGCTCCATGGTCTGGCTGTAGAGTCCAGCCTGCTGAGTGCATCTGGACAATATCAGAATCACAAATGGAAGAGATCTGGGAAGGGCTCAGCCCCAGCAGACACTCACAAAGGAAGGAATATGTAGGGAACCAGACAGGCAGGGGTGATGCTCTTCAAAGTCAATGCGTTTATATTAACCATGTTTTTTTTCGTTTCTCTACACAGCTAGAGAAGAGAGATGGGTAGGCTATCAAGCCAGAATCAAAGGAAATTTCTAAGTAGAACATTTTCTATAGGTAATGACCAGAATAGTGCCATCATGTGCTATATCAAATAAGTCGTAAACGACTAGATACTTTGATCAGTTATTACTGCAGAGTTGTTTTTACATGCCCACTGTGTACATCTCACTGCCCTCCTGATTCATATTCAGAGGACTCAGGAGAAATAATGGCTTTCTTATTGTTGCCTCTCAGTTCATTAAAATCTGTATTTCATAGAATGAAGCTAGTTATCTCACCTGAGAGATGCAAAGACTGTAAAAGCATCTAAGGAGTAAAACGACACCAAATGTTAACGATAAATAGCTTGTAGAAACACAAAAAGATTATCTAATAAAGCTGATATCTATAACTCAAAAACAAATAACCAACGTCAATGAGCTTATAAAGAAGGCCACCTCCCAGGGCACAGAAGGGGAGCCTGAACAAATCTGCTAGCTAATGCACGGAGGTCTCCCCCACCACCCACATTAGCATAGAGCCCTGCTTTTACCTCCCTGGACCATCCTGTATCCTCCCTTTGAAGCACTTTGCATCTTTACAATTATTTAAGATCATTTTTTCCCTACATCCCCCCACCTCCCCAGGCAAGGACCTTACCTGTTTTCTTGACTGCTGTATTCCAGTGCTTAGCATGGTGCCTGGTGCATAGTAGGGGCTCCATAAATATTTGATGGCCAACTTATGTGAAGATCTCTCTCCCTGAATCCCCTTAAGGAGGACTATAGGTTCGTGGCCACCTGCTTCCACAATCTCTTCCTCAGAGGCTACGTGGATAGAGAAGCCAAGCCATCACCCTTCCCACCCATCAAGTCCAGGTTCTACCTCTTTTTAGCTCGGAAATCTTAGGCAAATTACTAACCACTACCCTATACTCTGATTTGTTTTCTTTCACAGCACTTATCATCACCTGCCCTATTTTGTTTGTGTGTGTGTGTTCATTGTCTCCTCCAACCAGAAAGTGAGCACCAAGGGATCAAGGACTTTGCTTCTCACTGCTAAACAGGGACAGTCAATATATGTACAATCAACATATGTACCAACATCATGGACACTGACCAGTCAGAATGGATGTTGGCCCCATGGGCTGTACAGGTGCACATCGCCTGTGTATCAAACCTGGCTGTACTCTAGTTCCTAGAACAGGGTCTGGAATGTAGTAGGTGCTCAATAAATATGTGTTAAATAAATGGATGGATTACAGTCACCCTGTCTGTAAAATAGGATATTTTAGCTACTCGACATATATGGATTCCTTTCTGCCCCCATGACGGTCAGCTCTGGCCAACTAAGGAAGCAGCCAGGGTACTACAATTAGTGATGTTCTCCGTGGTATTTCTTTTTTATTAATATGGTGTTTGCTTAGCACTCTCTGTTGCTGGGCATTCATATTATTTCCATTTTCTCCTTATCATAAATATTCCTGCTATGAATATTTTTGCATGAACTAATTTCTTACTAATTGTCAGATCAAAGAGACCAGCAATTTTCTAAGCAGGCCTGAGCCAATGCCCAGTGCCTGCAGGAAGTGTTCACATATCTGGCTCCCCCATACTCAGCTCATGAAATTTTGCAGATGTATTTATTGTTACCCATGGAACGTATTATCACAAAATGGGGATTATTTTCGTGCATTTAACTGCTAGTGAAACGGTGCCTTTTTCCACGTAATGTTTGTATTAGTCTTCTGTGCTGCAGAACAAATTACCACAATCTTAGTGGCTTAAAAGGACACTCATGTATTAGAAGTCCTGGCACAGCGTAAATGCTCTCTCTACCCGGGGTATTTCACAAGGCTGAAGTCAAGATGTTGGCCAGCTGAGTTGTCATCTGAAGCTGCAGGTCATCTTCTAAACTCATTGGCAGAATTCAGGTCCTTGCCGTTGTAGAACTGAGGTTCCCATTTTCTTGCTGGCTGTTGGCCAGGGGTCAATCTCAGCAACTAGAGGGCTCTTAGGTCCTTGCCATGAACCCCCCATGAACCCATTTTTAGAGCTAGCAATGGAGAATATCCCTCAAATACCCATTCAGGAAGGGCCCAAGCCCTTTTAAGGGTTCACCTGATTAGGTAACACCAATCTGGATAATTTCCCTTTTGATTAACACAAAACCAACTGACTATCCCATCATATTCACAGATTCTGCTGAAACTCAAGGGAAGGGGGTGACATGAGGTTATACACCTGAGGGGTGGGAGTCTTGAGGGCTGTATTACTTACCTATGGCTGCTGTAACAAATTACCACAAACTTAGTAGCTTAAAACAACATACATTTACTATCTTTCTGGTCTGGAGGTTGCAAGCCTAAAATGGGTCACCAGGGCTTGTGACCTCCAGACCAGAAAGATAATAGATGTATGTTGTTTTAAACTACTAAGTTTGTGGTAATTTGTTACAGCAGCCATAGGTAATGAATTATATTTGCAGCATCTCTTAGTATATTTTGCATGCAAAATATACACATACATTGCATGGATTAGTTCAAATCACTTATGTCTAAAGTCTGTTTTTCCACTGAGTTCCTTTCCCTTCTCTCTGATTTTTGTTTTATCAGGTTTTTTTGCTCTATGAAAACTTGTTGTCTCTCAATGTTGTGTATTTGACAAAAGCCATCTTGTCACTAATGACATTCTCCATTTCCTCAACACACAGAAAGATATCTTCTCTCCACAGCTTGAATAAACGTGCTGCTCTGTTCTCTTCCTAATTTGTGTTTTGTTATTGTTTCTTTGTTTCATTCTTTGGACGATCTGGAATTTTTTCAATGTATAAAACTGAAATATGGAGCTAAAATCTCATAACATTTCTTACTCTGAGACTACTTTCAATATTGTGATTTTGTTCCACATTTTTATTTTCTGTATTCTGATAGTGAGAAGCACTTTCTCAAAGTATAGTCATTCCCATGGTCATTTTCCAAAGCACAGATATTGAGTAATGCCACTGAATGATTTTCAGTTTGCAATATATTTTTTTTGATTTTTTTTTTAGTTAGGTAAATCCACCATCAGAATACTTTCAAGCATTTCCCGTCATCATCATCTTCTTTATTAATATCATCTGTGCCTTCCTGCCCATTTTTTCCCCCAGATGGCTTTCACTACCAGTTCATCAGATTCTGCTAAATACTTCATTAAATTATTATAATGTAGAAAGCAGAGTCACCTTTTTTATCGTTAAGCTTTCTCAGCAACCGGAGAGATTAGCTTTCTATTTCTTCCTGTAACTTCATTCTACTAAGGTTTCATAATTTTCCCTGAACAAATTTCTAATGTGGTAGATTAAATTTATTCTCAAGTATTTAAAGGTTTTCTGTCATTATTACAACGAATTTAACATGTATGTCAAGAAATCATAACAGTAATGAAAATAGTTGTTCAGTTCACTTGTATCTACAACTCTTGGTTAGATTAATTTCTGTGTGTTTTCCCAGTAGAGTAAATCCTTGACATTCATGATTGAACAGTCATGGTTTCAATAACTTGCAAGAGACCCTGAAAGGCCATAATGTGTAATGATTTATCATTTTACTGGGGTTCAAAATTGAATCACTCCTGCTGCAAGGTTGCTGTGTAGGAGAAAGTCATTTTGCTAAGGGGAGTAGCCAGCCACCCAGCATGAGAGCAACGCTGGATATTATATACCCTTCGCCCTTCCCCCACCCTTTCCCGTGGTGAGTCACCACAAATGTTTGCACATTAAAGCCTCTGAGAAATTGTGCAATAAATGAATTTGTTTCATTTTGTTTAATTAATGTTTCTCAAACTTATTTGAGAACAAACATTTTTCTCATGGCACACAGTGTACCATGAGACACCAGTTTAGCAAATAATGGTTTAATACTTAACTTAGAGAATGATTATGGGTAAAAAATCATTTAAAAGATAATTACCCCCGTTTGACTTCACTTTTACACAAGACATATGCTATGATGTTTTTGAGGTGGGGTTTTCCCAAAGGTTTTGGGACTTACCTTGCGCAAGGATACCTTCAAATCGTTGGCAAATGTGATACTTTCCTTTCTTCATTTCCCATTTTTGTGCCATTTGTTTTCCTTGCTGCATAACTATTTTAGCAATTTTATAGTCTGCCGTTTTATTTTACTTTATTTGTTCATTAAACAAACACATCTGTAGTGCTTGCTGTATACTGTTCTAAGTGCTCTATTAATAACAATCCATGTAACCTAAAACAACCCATGAATTAGGTGCCATTCTAATTAGTCCTATTTTACAGCTCAGAAAACTAGTTTCAAATGGTGACAAGGCATTCTTGCCTAGATCTTATTTTTTAAGGAAACCATCACAAATATTTTCCTTCAGTCATATTATTGGCTCTAATTATAAACATAAACATAGTATGTAAAAGAAGAAAACATTCTTTTTTATTTGTTTTTTTTTTAAACATCTTTATTGAAGTATAATTGCTTTACAATGGTGTGTTAGCTTCTGCTTTATAACAAAGTGAATCAGTTATACATATACATATGTTCCCATATCTCTACCCTCTTGCATCTCCCTCCCTCCCACCATCCCTATCCCACCCCTTTTTATTTGTTTTTAATGTGCCTTTAATCAACATTAAATATTGAAAGGTACCGATTACCTTTCTTAGCTTCCATTGAGATAATTACGTTTTCTACCATTTTTCTGTCAGTGATAATAAGGTATTATGCTACCTTTGTTTTACTTGTTTATAACAGGTCACTTGTTTCAATGTGTTGCTGTGGTTTGTGCGTTAAGATTAAGATTTTATTTCTAAGCTCAAAAATGAATTGAATGACAATTCCCTTCTTTAGGGATGGAGGGTGACGCAAATCGTATTCTCCTCAGCCAACTCAATGTGTAAATATCAATGCAGTGGCTACCCTGCTACTCTGCACTGGACACTGTAGAACATGGAAGATTCCAGATGAGCTTAATATGAGAAAGAGCAGACCTTCTACGGCCACACAGGAAAAAGGATCATGTTCGAGAAGACAGTGATTTTGAGAACTTCGTAAATGCCCAAAATCTGTACAACTGGACACTTTTTTTCTATTATTCCATTTCGGTTTCCCCCAAAGACCTAAGATATTACTGAAATAGAAGTGGCCCCAGATCAACTGAGTGAACACACAGGACTGACGTTAGCTCTGTATTTATTTATTTATGAGTTAGCCCTTATAAGGGCAGACCCTACATCCATCTTATTATGGGTGGCTATCTGCCCACCATGTACCCAAGTGCCCGGCATACAGTGAGTGCTCAATAACTAATGATTAAAAGAAGAAATGAACCAGCTCTTTGACCAAACCAACTAGTCAAGCTGGTTTTTAAAATGCAGGGCAGCTAGAGACTTGTTCCATGGGTCACCAAGGAAAGAGGTTTTGCAAAGACTTCACCCTCATCTGAAGTCAGTCTGGGGTGGGAGGGAGCAGGAAGCTTGGAGAGATGGAAACAGGACAGCAGAGTCCCTGGGCCTGGAGAAAGAGTCAGAACCACAAGGTTTTTCTGGCAACTTTCACTCCCTGAGAGACAGATCTGTCTCTACAGCCCCAGGTACCCCACCTGGAACTGGCAGTCAGCACTTTGCATCCCAAAAGCTCTCAGAGCTCATGGGGTCAGGACTTAAGGACAATTAAGGAACCCAGAAAAGTTCTCACCTCCTATAATTATCCCTGACAAGCCCTGAGCCAGTCTCGTCACCTGGTACCTAGTGACCAAAATACATTCAGACCCAGGGAAACAGATGCTGTATATGGACTGAATAGATAGATCCCATCAAGTGAGCAAACTTGTCTCATGCACTTCTCTTTTTTCTTTCCATCTTCATTCATATCTTTGTTGCCTCCCCCAGTTTCTCTCCCACTCTCCACTCAGTTCCTTTCTCCATTCCAAGCCCTCCCTCCTTTCCCATTTGGGTCTGATCCCCTTAAGCCTCCCTTCCTCCATCTCAGAGGCCAGATTCATGCTTTTGCCCCTACTCCAGTCTCTCCCTCTGGGCCCTTTTGCCCTCTCTCCCTGCCTGCTCCTCTGCCCCTGCCCCTGTCCTGGCCTGTCTACCCCCCTCGCCCCTTCTTCCCCTTTGTCCCATCACTAGGATCCTGCGGGTGTGGATTCTGTGACTGCTTCGTTCTCTTCTCTGTCATCTTGGTGGGGTCCATAGCCAGCTCTCCTGTTGCTCAGAGATGTGGAGGCAGTTGCTAAGAGACAGTGAAACGTCAGTACCTGGCCCTCGAGGAAAGAAAGGGAGCGAAAAAGGGAGAGAGGAGGGGAGAGAGGGAGGGGAGGACCTGGCAGAAGCCACATACCCCAGCAGCCTCAGCACTAGCTGAGTTTCGGGAAGAAGCATTCGGATTCTGTGAACTTTCTTCTAAGCATCCTCTCTCTGATTCCCCTTTTGAGTAAAAGAAAGGAAACGGCACAGGGACAACAGGACGGGAAACCACAGAGGATGCTGCCCGGGGATCCCGGAGCCATGGAGGAGAGGCCGGGGGAGGGGACAAGCCTGTGAGGCAATCTCTTCTCCTGAAGCAGCGAGCGGGGATTCCAGGATGAGGGAGGGAGACCCGTGTCTGCTGCAGATTGATGGCTGTGTCCTTGGAACAGAGTAAGTGGGCTCCTGAGGGCCTGTGGGAGTGCAGGGGGAGACCTTGGGGCTGAGAAAAATGAGACTGGTTAAGGGGAGCTGGGGTGATTTCCCAGTGGGTGGGATTGAGGCTGGAAGCGGTGAGAAGAGAGGCAGTGCTGGACGAGGGGGTGAGGGGAGGACAAGTGAGGACAGCAAGTGGGCACAAGAGAAATGAGGGGCCACGGCAGATGCGGGGTGGATGGCAAGCTGAGACTCTGGGTGTGTCATCACGCTCAGCCTGTCTGCCTGACCCAGTGTGGGTGTGGGCTCCCGCTGCGGGGCAGAGGGGAGAGTGGAGTGTTTGTGGAAAAGGATGCTGGGATTAGGGGTGTGCACCAGGGGGTGAAAGATGGTGGGGGCAGACTGGGAAGGAGGCTCTGCAGGTGTGAGTATGCAGAAGGAAGCGGGAGAGAAAACTGGGGAGGTGTGAGGGCAGGGCAAAATATGGGGGAGTCACAGGAGAAGAACAATGCTCGTGTGTGTGTGTGTGTGTGTGTGCGTGAGAGAGAGAGAGAGGGGGAGATGGGAGTGCTGAGTGTGGAAAGGGGGTGTGCAAACGGCCAGTGTGTATATGCATTTTTTCTTAGAGAGTTATTCGAAGGTGGGGTGTTTGGTGCTGATGCGGGTGGGGCTAGGAGAAGAAGCCAATGCACCTAGCCCAGGACAGACACCTAGGAGGAGGATGGCTGCAGGTCGGGGCGGGAAGGTTAGTGGGTGACAACAATATGAGGGTGGGGTCTGTCCCCACACTTGAGAGACAGTAAGCAGAGAACTTTGTGGTTGGTGGCCAAGAAGGTGGCCAGGGGAGGCAGCAAGTAACCTAGGAGGACAGCAGGGAGGAGAGGGCACTGGTTCGCTCTGCCTGAGTGCTTTCCTTGTTGACAGAGGGAATTCGGCTTCCGCCCCCTGAACACGGAGCCCGGCTTGGGAAATGCATCCCCTGAGCTCTCCTGGCTGACCCTCATCCTGCACCTCCGGGACACATGGCTCTTTCCAGCCGCAGTGGCCAACAGTGGGGCTCCTCCCTTCCCTGGGGATTTCAGTAGACACTGAGGCTGAGTACTGAGGCTTTCAGAGGCCCATGGAGACCCCCTCCCCTCCGGGTTCCCTTCCCAAAACGCCTACTCCAGGACCCTCTTGGACTCGAGCCCACCGGGCCACCAGTAGAAATGGCCTCTGAGACCTTGAATGCAGGAGATTCAAAAGCAGCCCTGGCCTCCTAATGGGTCCCAGACTTGGGACAGGGCTTAGGGGTTTTCAGACGTGCCAGGACCTTTAAAAGGCACCTTTCCTGTCCTCCACTCCCCCTCCCACCGCTCAGACATAGTCCAGAGAGGAGCACCCAGCAGTCATGGGTGAGAGGGACATGAAAGACCTGCAGGGACCCTTCCCCGACCTGCTGGCAGCTGGTCCAGCCCCATCCTTGTGTCATTCCTTTCTCAAGCTTTGATCATCTTTTCAGACCCTGGGGGACCTCAGCTGGGTGTATGGCCCCCTAGGCTCCAAAGGGGACTTCCCGTGGAGCTCACACAGGGAGCCCTCTGGTGCTTAGAGGCTCCTGGGAAAGGCTGGAGCCATGGTACCACGTGCTGCCAAGCCCCACCTGCCAGAGCTCTGGCCCCTGATGCAGCTGCCTTTCTGAGCCACTGACTCTTGATTCCATGGACACAGCCCCAGCCCCGATGGGCTCCCTTCAGCACCGCTCTTGCCAGCAGCCTAAGATGGGTGACACCTGGTCCCAGCTGCCCTGGCCTGGGCCCCCCCGCCCAGCCGTGCTGCTGGTCTCCCTCATCTTGGCCGCAGGGGTGATGCCCTCGGATGCCGGCACCAGCTGCCCGGTCCTTTGCACGTGCCATAACCAGGTGGTGGATTGCAGCAGCCAGCGGCTCTTCTCCGTGCCCCCGGACCTGCCCATGGACGCTCGCAACCTCAGCCTGGCCCACAACCGCATCGCCGCCGTGCCGCCCGGCTACCTCGCGTGCTACATGGAGCTCCGGGTGCTGGATTTGCGAAACAACTCCTTGGTCGAACTGCCCGCGGGCCTCTTCCTGCACGCCAAGCGCCTGGCACACCTGGACCTGAGCTACAACAACCTCAGCCACGTGCCGGCCGACATGTTCCAGGCCGCCCACGGCCTCGTGCACATCGACCTGAGCCACAACCCGGGGCTGCGGAGGGTGCACCCGCGGGCCTTCCAGGGCCTGGCGCAGCTCCGGGACCTGGACCTCAGCTACGGGGGCCTGGCCTTCCTCAGCCTCGAGGCTCTCGAGGGCCTGCCGGGGCTGGTGACCCTGCAGATCGGCGGCAACCCCTGGGTGTGCGGCTGCACCATGGAGCCCCTGCTGAAGTGGCTGCGGAACCGCATCCAGCGCTGCACGGCAGGTAAGGGAGGGAGCCCGGCCCGGCGGACAGCAGAGGCTCCCTGGGAGAGGGAGGGACTTAGAGACCCTGTGCGCCTGCTGAGGGCCGGACCCGGGCTCGCCTCCTCGTGCACGGGTCTTGCACTGCCCAAGTCTTTGCCGAGTCCTTGCTGTGCGTGCCCGGCATTAATGAAAGAGATGCCACCCTCGCCCCTGTGGCCCTACCTAATGAGGCAGACAGAGAGCAAACAAGTAAGACCAGCTCATTAATAATAGACAGTGTTTCTTGAGCGTGCACCATGACCTTCCAACTTGGCAGGTGTTATCTCATTGGACCCCACTCTTATTATCCCCATTTTACAGGTGAAGACACTGAGGTTTAGAACAATGAAAAGACTTGGCCGGAGTCACTCATTTAGAAAGTGGCAGAGCTGTGGATAAAACCCAGGTTTACTCTACCAGATTGCTTTTTAAGTGTGCTAAGTACTAGAAGAAATAGAAATGGCTCACCCCATTTATTTTAGTACTTACTATCTGCCAGGCCCTATTCTAAATACGTTACATGTTTTAGCTCATCTCATCCTCACAAGAACCCTAGTGAGACACCACACACACACACATACACACACACACATACACACACACACACACATACACACACAGAGGAGGAAACCAAGGCACAGAGAGGCTCAGTAACTTGCCCAACGTCCTACAGCCGTTAAGGGTTGGAGTCAGGATTCAAACCCTGGCAGCCTGGCTGCCCTCTGGCTGTATCCTGATGAGTCAGGTTCTAGGCCAACAGGAGCAGGCAGGACCTGAGTTCTGGGCTGGCCAAAGGGCCTTGGCAGAACTCTGCAAGGTTTGGGCATGGAGTGTAGAGCTGAGAAGAGAAACTCTTATGTGGCTATTTAACGAGCCAGCCTCTACTGGGAGTGGACTGGGGACTGAGGGAGCCTGACTCCCACAGGCTCAATGAGCCCGCAGGCAGGCAGTGTGGAGCTGTGGTCCCCAGTCACCAGCCCTCCTGGGTGGCAGCTCCAAACCTCTGCAGTAGGACTAGCTGGGGGGCACCACCCAGGGGCTTTCCCAGAGCCTGAGCTCAGAGCGAGTTCAGAAGCAGCGGTGCTGAATGAGGTGGGAGGGAGAGGAGGACTGAGTGGGGAGCCCAGGATCAAAATAGTTTGCGGGGGGCTGTGGGTCACGATGCCAGCGTTCCCACAGAACTGCAGGAGGAAGTTCTCTGGGACCAAAATAGCTGGGGACTGAGATGGGCGGAGGGGAGGGCGCACGGGGCGGGGAGGCTGGCTGCCTGGAGCGATCTCCCCACTAGCCTAACCTCTGCAGGCTGCACCTCCTGCCCTCTCTCTTGTGCACTAGGGACAGAAAGGGCCCGCAGGCTTCCTCCACACACACGGGCTGCTCCTCTTCTGGGATCTCGGAGCTCCCTGCTGCCCTTCGGAAGAAGCACAGGCTCCCGGTGAGCAGGAGAGGGGTCCAAGATCCCATCAGTGAAGTCTCATGTCCGTACAGGTGAGGGACCCAAGTTCCAGAGAGGGAAAGTGACTGGCCACAGGCCACAGCTAGAGATGCAGCTTCCCTGTTCCTCCACGAACACACTTTGCACCATGACACACTCTCCAGGATATTTCGTCTTGGGGGCAAAGAACTTGCCAGTCTAGGTAGGATGAGGTGACCCTCTTCCCTTTGTCTTTTTCTGCTTCTTCCTCCCTTTTTCTTCATGGGATTCCCATTACTATCCCTATCTTTTGGACAAATCCCAACACAGAGGAACGTAGGGAGACCTTGGGATATAAATCAACTTCAAGACTGGTCCCTTGACTTACCAGAGGGCTTCGTCAGCCCCCGGGCTCCCATCCTGCCCTCCTGCAGGCTCTGTCAATTGCCCTCAGGGTCCCCACATCCCCCAGCCTCGCGATGCATCACCACCACCCCATTCATTCACTCAATAGACTTTGGGATTCAGCATCTTCTGGTTCTGGATGTTCAACTCCAGGTGCCATCTTGTCCTGGCTGGGGTCTGGGGTACTATGCGTACAGCCTACAGAGAGCCTTCAGCCTGGGGTTTGGGGAAGGTTGCATCCTCCCTCTGAACCTGAGTCTCCATTTCTAAGGAGAATCATGCTCATCCATTTCTCAAAAGAGTCAATCCAAGTCCATCATTTTATTCTCTTCCCTCAAAGAAAGACTGCAGAATGAATAAACACCATTTATGCACCACATAATTTAAAAAGCTCCTTCACATTGACTTTCTTAGACAATTGAGACTAAATTATCCCCTTCTTACATTTCCCATTTCTTCATAAGAGCCAGAAAAGCAAGAAAGACTTGCCCAAGGAAAGAGTTGGATTAATATTTATCCACTGAACGAAGGAGTGGCTGCCTGCTGGAAAGCCAGTGCCTGGCACTGCGAGGCAGAACTGCTATTTGCCTGCCGCTCTCCCTTCCAAGGCAGAGAAAGATGCAGCCACTGACAACCACCATGCATTTGTACCAGTGACCCTGGAAGGATGAGCTGGGGCCATCAGTGATGGAAAGAACAGCAATCCCACTGAAGGAGAAGCCCCTCCTATAGAAGTCTGTGTGCAGAATATGACCCCACTGACCTGTCCAGAAAGACCAACCTAGGATGACAATAAAAACATGCACCTATGTAGTACTTACTGTGTACCAAGAATATATCATTTATGTATGTTAATTCATAGAATCCTCACTACAATCCTATGACATAGTTACTTTTATTATCCTCATTTTATAGATAAAGAAACCACAACACAGAGGTGTTAAATAACTTAGGCATAATCATACAGCTAGGGAGGGATAGAGAGGGGATTTGAACCCAGGCCAGTAGCTCCAGATCCCATACTCTTAACCCTACACTCTGTGTATCTGGAAAAGCCATATGGGGTAGTAGAAAGACCCAATGCTTTGGCGTTGGACAGAGTCATTCATTCACATGTTCAGTTAACAAAGGTTAATTGAGCATTTAATGGACAGGCCTCTGTTCTAATGCTAAGGATACTACAGGAAGAACTTATATTCAAAAGGAGAAAACAGATAATAAACAAACTGTGAGACAGTGATAAATACAATGGGGAAAAAAATAAGCAAAGTAGGTAAGAGAGAGAAGGCCCAGAGAAAGGTGAAGTGGGCTTGCTATTTTATATAGAATCCTAAAGGAAAGCCTCACTGAGAAGTTGATATTCGAGCAAAGTCCCAGAGGAGGTGAGGGCCTGAGCTGTGCGGAGATCCAGGGGAGAAGCACCCTCACGAGGGGACAAATGCAAAGGCTCCCCCTCCCCACGCTGAAAGGGGACGTGCTCGGGGTGATGGAAGAATGACCAGGTGTGTGTGGATGGAGCAGAGTAAACCAGGAAGAGAGTGGAAGGGATGGGGAGGTTCTTCTGGGAAGGAGAAGAAGCCAGGGGAAGGTTTCAAGCAGAGAGTGACATGGCAGGACTTCAGGTTTAAAAGGATCACTGAGCCAGCTGTGTCGAGGTGGTTTAAGGGCAGAAGCCTAGAAACCAGTTGGGAGGCTATTGTAAGAGATTACGATGATGATAAAATCCCGCAGAAGTCCCAGATCTGCCGTTAGCAGGGGCTACGGGACTTTAGGCAAGTTACTAAAGTCTCTGAGCAGTGATCTCCACCTCTATAAAAACAGATATAAGGCTCAAGAGGGAGGGGATAAGAGGACATATGTATGTATATGGCTGATTCGCTTTGTTGTGCAACAGAAACTAACACACTATTGTGAAGCGATTATACTCCAATAAAGATCTATTAAAAAAATTAAAAAAAAAATACTTGCCTTGAGGGTTGTTGAGGGCACTAAAGAAGGTGAGTGAAACTTTTGGCACATGGAAGCAACTTCATAGAAACCCAGTTTCTCCTGGGAGGGGCGGGGGCTCGCTCTTCCCGCTCTCCCCTCAGCCACCTCGCCCTCCCTGGCTTCTGTGTTGCAGATTCTCAGCTGGCTGAGTGCCGGGGCCCCCCAGAAGTCGAGGGCGCCCCACTCTTCTCCCTGACCGAGGAGAGCTTCAAGGCCTGCCACTTGACCCTGACCCTGGATGATTACCTCTTCATCGCCTTCGTGGGTTTCGTGGTCTCCATCGCATCCGTGGCCACCAACTTCCTCCTGGGCATCACGGCCAACTGCTGCCACCGCTGGAGCAAGGCCAGCGAAGAGGAGGAGATTTGACCCGGGTACCTGGTGTCCCTCCACGCCGCCCACCATCACTGCCGCTGACCACTGGGCACCCTCCCTGGCTGCCCACTCTGGCTCTGCCCTGGCCAGAGTGGGCAGCCAGGTCATGGCTCAAGCAAGGTCAGGAAACTACCTTTGTGTGAGCTTCTACGGTGGGCCAGACACTGTGCTAGGAACTGGGACCGACCTAGACCTTGCCCCTCAAGGCACTTACCTCTGATAGAGGAGAGAGAATCGAAAACTCTTCCCTTTAAGACCTTTAATCAGCACACTGAGTCCATAGTTATGGAAGCCCAGAGGAGGGGTCATCAACTGTGTCTAGAAAAGTCCAAGAGAATTACAAGAATGGAGGTGATTTTTGATGACCCAGGTGAACTGGGTCATCAAAAAATTGTCTGCATTGTCCATAGACAAAGAAGGGCAGACATAAGCCAATGACAGAGGCCAGAGTATGCATGGTGTGTTGAGAACAGTGAACAATCCCTGTGACTTCAATGTACAGAGCGGAAGTGGCACAGGACCAAAACTTTCCCCCTGACACCCAATCTGTCAGCTCTCGGCGTTGCCCATCACTGCCTCTGAGGGCGAGAACACCTCCATGCCAGCTCCCTGAACCTCCTCCTACCAGCAGCTGCCAGGTGAGGCCGCTTCCTGTTGACTGCCCTCCCCCCATCCTATGTGGCCAATTGTAGCATGCTGGCGAGGTCCAGGTAGCAAACTGAGGATGGACACCTTCAGTGCTCTTTCTCCTACCCCTGTCTCCTGCCTCTCACTCAAGCGTGGGCTTCAGAAGAGGGAAGCAGGAGTCCTGGCACCCTGGGACTCCTAATCTTGTGATTGTTCTTGCCGCGGTGCTCATGCCAAGGGATCTCGCCAGGGCAGTGCACCGTGGGCTGCAGCCCTGTAGCATGATACCCAGGACTGAAGGAGGAGAAGGCCACCACAGTCGTAACCATCAGAGGATTTGCTCCTCCTTCTAAGCAACTCACCCACTTCAGCACAAGGGTGAGAGAGCTGTTAATTACCCAGCACTTGCTGGTGTCAGGCACTGTGATAAGCTCTCTCCAGAGACAATTCCCTTTAATGCACACAACAATCTCTTGAGGTGAGCATTGTTGTCCCCATTTTACAGATGAAGAAATTAAGGCTCAGAGAGGTTAAGTCACATGCTACTTAACGAGCAAAATAAAATCTGTGCTCTTCCTACTACCCCATTCAAGTTGGGGAACATCACAATTCCCTCTAAAGTTATCTAAGTTCAAATTCCAACTTGATGAAGCTCCCAAAAAGGACCAGGCACTCTCCTGGGCACTTTTAAATCTGTTGAGTCATTTATTTCAATTCTCCCAGCAACACTGCCTAGCGAGTTTTATGATTCCCATTTTACAGATGAATTAATTGTAGAGAGCTGAGTATCTTACCCAACATTATCTGGATAAACTCTAGAAGGAAGGTGATAGGCAGCTGCATTCAGGGAACCATGTCTAAGCCGTCAAAAATCAAGTAATTTCATGTGCAAAGCACAATTATCATCATCATCATCGTCGTCGTCATCATCGTCTTCATCTTCACTGTCAGTTTCGTCATCTTCATCATTATCTTCCCTGTATTTGTTCAGCGCTGGACAGTTTGTGAAGTACTTTGGCGTCATTCTCCTTGACTTTTCACGACCCTGTGTGGGAGACAAGCCCAACGTCATTACTTCTATTTTACAGATGGAGCAATAGAGATTCAAGACTGGGTGTGACTTGCTTACACAGCAGGGTTGCGACTCAACTCCATCTCATTTCTCTTTCCAGTGCTTTCCCAGGTGCTTGAGGAAGAAAATGCCTGGGAGGGCTGGGTAGCGAGTCCCTAGGATTCACTCACAGCCATGAAGGTCCTAGTAGATCAGCTAAATAAAGGGCAGTAAAATCAGGTGCCCTGCAGATTTAGATGTGCTCAGGGCACATCAGCCCCTGAAACAGAGAAGCAGCACAGATAACATCTGAATAGGAGACACCTGCCTTGCAACGTGTAAATAACACATTAAGACTGGTGGCCACGGTGGCAGTCATGCAAGAAATAAGACCTCTGGAAAATAGGAGAGGAAGCTGCCTTCCTCCATCCTACTTGAGCCCTGCTATGCAGTTTTGCAAGAGATACAAAGGAAGCAGGAAAGCAGTGGGATGAGAGCCTCTGCAGGATAGGGGAAGACTTTAAGACCCAGTCCGATATGTTGGCAAGGCTGGCCAAAATGAGAATTAAAACGAGGACATTCTACCTTGCCTTCAGCTCCAGCAAGCTTGCATCACGCATCCTCCCGGCACATCATCTTCCAAGAAGTCTTCCCCTACTCATGCTTCCCTGAGCTAGTCAACCAAAAGAGTGCCCGAAACTTTGCTAGACCTGGGGTACTTGAATCTTGTCTCCTCTGCATCTCACTTACAACACCTGGGTCAGAACCCCGCTCCTGTGAGAATGGGAGCAGGACTGTGCCCACTGTCTTCTTCAGCCGCATCCAGGGACGGGCGGGCCAGGGCCGCTCTCTCCACGAGTCAAGCTGACAGCCTAAAGTATTTGAGGAAGAACTTCTAGAAATAATAGTCCTGACACAAACAGTTAAACCTCCCACGGAGGGACACCATATACATCTGTCATAATCTCTTAGAGACTCTGGTTTGCTGAAATATAGTTAACATATTTTAAGACATGTGATTTTTTTTTTTGCATAGAACTAGACCAAACAAGCTAGCCCTTGAGATCAAATGTCCATTCTAATAATACTGTTTAGTTCCCATTAATGGCAAACCTTTCTGAGTAGGATACAGGCTTTTAAAGAACAGATGCTTCTCCAGCTACTAGAAGGTCCCCAGTTAACTAACCCACAATGTAGAAAGCATTTAACTTCCCTACCGCCAAGGAATTCGTGCTTCTCCCCTGCCCGCCACCACCACCGTCTTGTGCAGGCTATCAGAAGCAAACTTCTAGTGGTATGCTTCTAGGGATAATCTAGCAGTCCTGGTTGGAACTCTTCCCACAACCCTACTGACCGAGAACCCATGATGTTGCCCCTACAAGGCTTCATTAGGTTTTTCCCAGACTGGTTAACACATAAGCCTTGAGGTATCTCTGAGTCCATGTGTCTGTTCATGAGGCTCTGTGGATGTTGGGTATCTACTGATATGAGGCCAATCTCTCTGGAGCCTGAGTTCAGTTTCTGACATGGTCTACCCAGCTGTCTGTTTACTGTATTGTTTACTACACTAAAATAGAATCATTAGGGTTGGGGTAGGAATAGCTGCTCAGAAAATATATGAGAGACAAGTATGTAGCTGAGGCAGCCTAATGACAGCCTGATTGCTTCTCTACCCCTCAGAGATCTGTCCTCATCACAGAAGATTTTTTCATGCCGGGCCTGAGGATAGCAAAGTTTAGGTGACCAACAGGGCTATGATGGTCAAGGTCTGGACCAAGAAAATGGTTCTTTAGAAAAGACCCCACATCTGTACACACCGCTCTAGACAAGTTGCCTCTGGTCACCTTATGACACGTCCTCATCTGTATCTTCATTCTTGCAGGGATTCCCAGGAAACCCCACAGAAACAGGTCCCCTGAGTTGCTATAGAGTTTACTGGCTCCTTTCAAGGAACTTGGTGTACGGAATTTGAACAGACCAAGACAGCTATTTCTCCATCAGGGAAGACCTAGAGCCCCCATTTTCCCTAGAGATGTCTTTGTTTATATCACTCTGACATCCTTTCCAGCTCTAGAAGAGTAAAAAGAGACACCTTTGTCCATTCCTCAAAAGAACATCTTCCCAAAGCTAGAGAAATTCATCTGCTCTCCCCACTCCAGAAGGAGGCAAAAGGGAAGTGAAGGAGGAAGTTGCAAGGTCCTTTGCAAATCACCGTCGTGTTTGCCACAGCACTGGGTGGAGAGTTCTGGATGCAGAGAGCTCTTGATTGTGGAGTGCTGTTGTCTGGGGGCAGGAGGGTTAGGGCAGGGTGGGGAAAGGGAAGATGCCAACCTTTGTATGGAGATGATTTTATAACCATGCACTTTTGTAACTGTGAAGAATTTTTCATAAATGTACATTAATAAAAAAGAGTGTAGAGTTTAACAAGTTTTCTAAAGAGTTGTGAAGAGGAGGGAGGGGGAGGGAGGCAGAAAAAGAAAGAGAGAGAGAAAGGAACTAGGCGGAATCAAGAGAATGTGTGCCAAAATATACACACAAAGGGCCTATGGCGAGGGTGTAGATGGGAATAATTAGGAGATGTGCCAGCCATGGAAGGGCATGTGTGGGAGTAGAAGGAACATCACAGAAGCATATTTCTACCAGGCAAAAAAGAACACACTTGCGTCTGTATGCACACACCCCTATGTGTAGGCATATTTTGGTGTCTGAAATTACACAAAGAAGAGAGCATATGTCTTATACATGTTGGTGTTTGCAGCTTGGGTCATCTGGAAAACATGCCAAGGCAAGTGGGTGTGTCTGTCTAGTTAGCATCACTAAGGAATGTGTGCTAGGGAGACGGTCCATGCCAGCCGCGTGGGCATAAGGACACTAGATCAGGCATACAGGTAAACCAGGCATCTAAATGCATGGCGTAGGACGGATGAAGTCATCACTAGTGTAGGTTCAGTCTCTGTTCTCATAGGTTAATTTTAAAAAAGGAAGGGATTCGAAACTTCCTGAGTCTTGCAAGGGTTGCCTACACATCATTAGAAATGAGATGGTGGGACAGTGTACCTTGGGAACAGAGGCAGAAGAAGGAGCAAAATCTACTTCTATGTGTATGTTGGCAGCCATGGTTATCCCGGTACTCTAAAGAAGAAGTGGTTCTAAGCAGGAAGTGGTTCCTTCCACCAATGCATATTTTAACCTCCCTCTATTCCTCCCGCTCCAATTGCCACAGAGTACAAATACTGCACTCACAGAGTAAAGCCACTAAAGGGAACACACACACTGACTCAAAACACTCAGATAGAAAGACAAAGAATGTGTACAACAATAACCACTGTTTTCTGGATTCGTTTGGAGAGGAGCAAAAACTTTCTCTTAAAATTAAGGACTTAAGAGAGCCTATACTGAACAAGTGCAAAATCAAAAATAAGGGTCATGAAATGAGCAGATATCTCATGGAAGTCCAGACCTTGTCTATCTCATTCAGTGCTATCTATCCCTAGTGCCATGCATATACCTAGCAACTTATGATGATGATGAAAATGATAAAGCATTTATTGAGCATGTCATATGACCAGATACTGTGCTGAGTACAATGTGTGAATTAATTTACTTAATTCTCACAACAACCCAAGCCAGGTACTCATTATACCCATTTCCAGATGAGGGAACTGAGGCTCAGACAGGTCACACAGCCAGTAAGTAGTAGTTCTGGATTTAGACACTCAATAATACCTGGGGACTACCCGACTTCAGGGGACAAGAACAATATGAGACATTAAGAAAATCCAGTCTCAATCAGAAGTCAGCTTTTAGCCACAAAGACCCTCTAAAATTACTTGGTGAAAAAAATAATTGGAAGGGGATAGGTAAAAACAATACATATCCTGTATGTTTCATTCTGTATAACTTTGATTACTACATTGACCAAGGTAGGCTAATTGTGATAACAGGTGATCCCCAAATCTCAATGGAATAAAGCCATGTTTACTGGGTTATTTAACATAATAAAGGCTTATTTCCTGCTCATGTCACATGCCAATGCATGTCAAAGGCTCTGCTCCACATGGTTATTCAGGGACCCTTGATGCCTGCCATCCATGAGGCCACAGATCCCTCCACTGCATTCTCTGCAGTGTGGAGAATCTCAAGGGAGATTTGGTGGGGGGCAAAGCTGGAGGTACTGTACATAAATTCCAGCCATATTTCACTGGCCAGAACTCAGTGCCTTGGCTCCATTTAATTTCAAGGGACTAGACTACTATGTACCTTGAAAGCAAAGGAAACAGGGTTTGGTAAACCCCACCAAGTCTCTAACACCACCTGCTCCACTCATCAGCAAATACCTGTTTCAGTCTCCCTCCCACATTTATCTTATCCTGTCACCACATCCAGCTCAAAGCTCAAGATTGCCAATGATGCAGTATTTTCTCCATTAGGTCTCCTTCTGGTCCAGTGACCTATGAACTAAAAAGGAAATTCACCACCCACCCACTGTACACATACCCAGTACACAGTAGTGGCACAGGGACAGAGTAACAGCAAATTAAAACCCTTGTTTGGAAAGAAAGGGGGAAAACAAAAACATACAGCAGTCGTGGTCCATAGCAATTCTGAAATCCTGATGGAAGAGCATTATGAAGGCCTCAGTTCAAGTTCCTTTATTAGACCCTGATTCTGCTTTCTGGTAAGAACTCTTTTGTGGGTCGTCCTCTATAGCCTCTGACTCTTCCTTCTTGGAGGATCTCCCTTTCCCATTACTCATCCTGGCCATATCTAAAGTGGGTATTGGGGACCATGTACTCTTTGGAGGTTGTCCATCTTCTACAACCAGCCTCTGGCTGGTGCAAATACGCTGGCCTGAAATTTGTTTTAGGTCTCAATAGTCAATAGCTTTTTGAATCCAGGTTCATGGTTTCTTAGCAATTCACCTCCCTTAAAAACTTAATAAGACTTTTGTTCTATTTGCTTCCACTAAGTTCCATGTTTCAGTACAAACACAAGGTTCTTTCCTAAAAAGTGTTTTCAAGCCTACCTTGATTCCTTGCTTTCTCTTCCCAGGTGCCTTCTTTCTCAATGGCAACCTTGCAATTATCTGAAACAATAGATGAGAAGTCACATTCTTATTCTTATTTGTTTCCACTTGGCTAAGTTGCTTTAACTGAAAATTTTTAATGGGCCTTTCTGCTCAAAGCCCTTTTCTGTTTTATCTCTTGTGACGTAGGTCTAAAAACAGTCAGATTTTCCAATTTTTTAATGCTCAAAAATTTTTTTTACTTCCTCTCTGTTCCTTTTTGTTTCTACTTTCAAGCTGCTCTAAAACTAGTTAATACATTAGAAAATGAATTTGGATCAATTTGGGCTGAGACCAAAAATGTTTGAAGCACATAAACAGTAATGCAACATGAACTTTGTAAAGGAAATGAACCTCCTTGTGGAAAATGATCTTTGTGATGAAAGGTAAAGAAACAGAAAAAAAAATACTACCAAGTTAAGAGTTAGTCCATGGCATTGAGATTTCAGAATGTCTAGCAGAAATCACTACTGCAGGGATAGGTTTGCCATTGGAGGGATAAGAGAGATTGATGAGAAAGAGTCAGTGCCCATGGATGGTGACTAAGAGGCTATTTGAGGAGAAAATATTGGCTCTATTGTGTCACTGGTCCTTATCCCCAACCCACTCACCATGGAGGGCAGAGATGATAGAAAGAGAAAAACACCACTAAGAGAGGGTTATGATAAAAAGAATACTATAGGGTTCCCCCCAGCTTTACACTTAGCTCATGTAATCATTTGGGAGTACATTGCATGAAGCTCTAGAAAATATATAATAATGTAGCTGATTTTTTACAAAACCGAGGATGCTCCTCCTATAGCTGAGCCAGTATTCAAAAGAGATCTCTATGCACGTAAATTAAAAGCTAAAGCTATGGGAATGGTTCATACAGGAAGTTAGAGTTCCATATAAAGGAGCAGTTTATGACTTCACTCATTCAAAATTCCATGTGATAGGCACGTTTCAAATGCTGGGTTATGACAGTGAGAAGATAAAGTCTCTGCCCCTCGGTGCCTATTTTCTATTTAGGAGTGGGAATTGGTGGAGGTGGGGGATGGAGGTTAGATCAGACAATAAACAGTAAAAAAAATTCCTGTTAGTGATAAGTGCTGCAAAGAAAACACAGCAGGAAGAGGGTTGGGGGGATGAAGTTGAAAAAGTATGCCCACATCACGTAGGTCCTTGTGGGCCTTGGTTGGACTTCACATTAAGTGTAAATGCCATGGGAGACCACTGGAGGGTTTTGAGCAGGGGAATGACATAATTTGATGAATTTTTCAAAGATCAGGTCAAACGCTGTATGGAAACTGTTCCAAAGGTGGGAAAGGGTGTAGGCTGGGACACCAGAGAAGGGTCTTCTGCATAGTCCAGTTGGAAGATGTTTGAAAAGGCTACCAGTGTTGGTGGTGGGTAAGGAGACAAATTGAGGTTATATTTTAGAGGCAGGGCCAATGGGACTTGCTGATGCATTAGATATGGTGAGAGAGAACAAAAGAGGAATCAAGGATAACTCTTTTTTTTTTTTAACTTCAGCTGTATCTATGCTCAGCCAGACCCAAGTAGCAGAAAGGCTATCTTAATTCTATGGAAAAAAAAAAAAAAAAATCCCAACAGACAGCCAACAATCCGTAAGTTATAAGAGGGAGAGAGGAAGCAGATATACAAACAGATGCATAATGTCAGGAAACAGCTCAAACCTGAAAACCAAGAGACAGGGGTAGAAAAATCTGAACACACGGTGTTGGTTTAAATACCCTGTATCACTCTGAACGTCCCAGTGGCTCTTAAACAGAGCAATGGAGCTTCAGGTACTGAAGCCTAAATAATCAGCAGCATCTTCAGAGTACAGATAGATTTGTATCCACTGACATGCTAGAGGCAGAGCATCGATCCAAAATGATTTCCTAGAAGGAAAGTATAAGACTCCCTCAGCTGCAGACAAAGAAGCAAATCCAGGAAACAAATTATATTTGAGATGAGCACAAATATATTCGAAATGGGAATATTACATGAAGTCATATTTTTTTTTAAATGGGAACGAACAGCTTGTACTCATTTTAACCAAAGAGTGAAAGACGATGGTGACAAGCTGGGCCTCTCAGGATGTTACACCGTGAATGTTCACAACCACTGCCGACTTTGTACGTTTATATTGTACCACACGCCGCACCAAGTGCTTCACCTGCCATATTTCATTGGCATCTGACTGAAAGACAGCTACTCTTGAGAAATGCAGAGAATAATGAAGAGCATGGACTTGGGAACCTGGGTTCAAATCCTGGTGCTGTCACTTACCAGCCATGTGAACTTGGGCAGGTGACATCCTCTCTTTGTGTCTGAATTTCCCTGTTGATTTGAAAGGACAATGGTAGCCACTTGATAGGGTCTCTGAGAAGGTTAAAGGAGATCATGTATGTAAAGTGCTTAGAATGGTGCCTGGCACACAGTGATATTCAATTAGTGATAATGACTATGAACCGCTAGCTTCCCGCTCTTACAGGGAAAGAACTAGATGCTAAGAGATGTTTAAGTCACTTATCTAACATCACACAGTTGAAATGGGACAAAGCCAGGGTTTTAATCCACATCTGTCCTCCAGACTCGGTGTGCTAAACTGCTATCCTATACCAGATAGGTCACGTTGGCCAGCTGTGACAGTTTGTCTCCAAACATGGGATCCAGTGAATCATGCCTTGGAGTGGTCCACCCCACCCTGAATCTGTGCTGGCCCTGCAATTCAATTTAACCAAAGGAAGGTAGTGGAAGTGAAGCTGTGCCAGTTCCGGACCTAATCCTTAAGAGGGCCTGGCAGCTTCTGCTCTGGTGCTCTTGGGAGCCCTGAGCTCCCACGGATTGTCTGATCCATGGAGACAGACGAAGAGTTCACATGGAGAGACCACGTGGAGAGAAAGAGGCTCAGCCATTCCAGTGTGCCAGCTGAGCCCAGCTTTCCAGCCATCCGCTCCAGGCACCAGGCACATTAGTGGATCTGTCTGAACATTCCAGCTACAGCCACCCTCTGAGCACAGCCCCACGGGAGATCCCAAGCAGGACCAGCAAGAGAACTGTCCAGTGAAGCCACAGTGGGGACAACTGTTAAATTAATTAAACAAGGAGGCCGTTAGACTGAGCTGGCTTTAATGCCTTGGTAGCCTTCGTCAGCAACCAAAACCTAAGCCTGAAATACCTCAAGGTTAAGAAATCAAAACCTGAGGACAGCCAATCACAAACAGCCAATTAGCCTTTCCCAAATAAGGCAACTGCTTTAGCCAATCAAACAATTTCCTTGCTTTCTTTCTGCATCTTCTCTATAAAAGTCTCGCGCCTAGTTTCAGTTGGTGGAGTACTCCTAACCACTTCCAGCGAGGCACTGCCTGATTAGAATGAATTTTTGCTCAAATAAACTCAGAATTTTTAATATGCCTCAGTTTATCTTTTAACACAAGTAATTTTTTAAGCCTCTATGTTTGAGGCTATTTGTTATACAACAATACACAATTGAAACACTAGTCTATGAGGAAAAGACTTATTGAGGACAAAAATGTGTCAGCAATATAAGGCTGAAGCCAGAGTGACTATCCCATCCCAGAAGCAAGGTGCAGAGAAGGTAAGAGCCCATGCTCCAGGGTCTAACCAACCAAGTTCAAGTCCTGCTGTTGTCACTGCTAACCACATAAGTTACTCAATATTGCCCTGACTCATTCCCTTCTCTGCATAATGGGAATACTACCTGTCTCATAGAGTTGTACTGGTGATTCAATGATATAATCCCTACTAATGACACTAGAAAAGTGTCTGACTTATAGTAAGAAATCAACAAAAAAATTAGCAACTGCTATTTTTATTAATAAAAATAGTATAATTATTCTAGATGCAATTAAATTGACCAACTCAAGGAACAGATGAATTCTCCAGTTATTGTTTCTAACTTTTCCAGGAATAACGCCACTGGAAATTTGTATCACTTTGCTTTGGGAAATGCCAGTGCACAATATTTTAAGAGTTTGACAAGGACAACAAAAATTAATAATGAAGAGAAGATTACCACCCATCTCAAACTGGTCTTGAAGAGTATTGACATCCCAAGCTATTACTGCAAAATAAGATTTTTACAGAGAAACGTATAATGGCAACATGCTTTCCCCCAAAAGAAAAGTCATTTACAATCCGGACACGAGGTAGTATGTGACTCCTCCAGGCAAAGTTAAAAACCCCATCCCCTCCACAATAGTGGAAGAATATTGAACTTTCAGAAATAATGCAGCAGCCAAAGGAAGCACAGATGCAGCCACGGAGCCTATGATTTACCGAGAGGAGGGCAGCTGCACTGCACAGTTGCTATTTTGATGAATAAGAAAAGGGAGAAACAAAGCCATCCTCAGAAATAAAGGTGGCTTCTAAGGATTACTTTAAGCAAATGTTAAATCAATAATAGAGCCCCTAAAGGAAGAACTAGACGTTCCAACAGAGATCAGATTTCAGGGGACAAGAGCCCCATGGAACACCCAGAAGACATCCAGGCTGCACAGAAGAGACTCACCGGCCACAGACGCGAGAACTATCACCAGACCTTTGGTGAGGTGGAGTCAGGCACTGTTACTTGAACCTGTTCTATGTCCTACGTCGCTTCATCAGAGATGTTTAGTTGATTAGAAATTGTTCCTTGTTTTGGTATAGACCCTTTCCCTCTATCACTTGTGAGATATGGATTTATGGATTGCATGAACATTTTCTTATGACTAGAGTCTTGAGATTCTGCTGCCCAGAGTTGGTAAAACCAAGGATACAGCCCACTCTCTGAATTCCTCCTTAAAGAATTTATTTATTTCTGTCTGAAAGTGCTACGAGTTACTCAAGGAGGCTGATAATTATAGAAGGCAGCTGTAATGAAGTGGAGGAAACGCTAGGCTGGAATTCGTCTTATTCACTCAACAAACACTTGCTGAGGCCCTGGTGTGGGCAAGGCAATGTTATGTACAAGAGAGAATGACTGAAGACCAAAGAGACCAGGATCCCTACTTCAGATTTTATCCACCGTGCCTAGCACAGGACCAGTGTACGGCAGCTTTCCAACACATGTTTATTAAACCAATTAACCCTGCCACTAACTCACGAATTTCCCTCTTATAATTCCCCCTGAATAAGGGTTCAGACATCACCTCTTATTTTAAAAAAACAGTGAGAGACACACTTCCCAAACTTTAATGTGCATAACAACTCCCAGGGGACCTTGCTAAGGCGCAGACAGTGTACCAGCAGCCTTGCATTTCTAGGAGTTGCATTTCTAACAAGCCTCCTGCATCACTGGTCCGTGGACCACACTTTGAGTAGCAAGGAGTGAGATGATCTCTCAGGGAGAGATTCTGGACACACCTGAGGGGCCCTCCAACTCTACATTTTTTTAAGGGTGGAAAACACTAGCGATTCTAACCGTGGAAGTAAGAGGAAGAGAAGCGAAGGGGGCTGGGCATGGTGCCGGGCTGCACCCAGGTTAGTGGAAGCTTCTCCCCAAAGCCGGCAGGAAAGGCCCACTCTTTTGTCACAATGCACAAACAAAGCTTTTGGTGTCTGTAAAAAGAATCAGCCATAATTTTGCTGGCTCGGAAGGCTCTGTCTTTTAATGATTCTTCCTGTTTTTCTCAGCCTGATCCAAGAGAATGAGAAAACAGCCCTGGTGAAGGTCAGGCGAGGTCAGGGAGGTCCCTGGAGAGGGCTGCTTTTGGCCCACACTTGGAGAGAGGAGGCAGATGGAGGCCCACCGCCCCCCTCCCCAGCTCTGCCTAGTTCTAGGCCTACTCCTTGGCTAATCCAGCCCAAAACCAGAGTGTTGGAGTGACAAGGGATCCAGGATGGGGAGCTCTGCATTAGTCAACTCCATTCAGTTCCACACTCATTACAACTGCTGTGTGTGCCAGAGGAGGCAGGATCAACAGAGTCAGGGCCTGCTAGGAGCTCATGTCTATAAGGGGAGGAAGTCATCACAGGAAGACAGATTGCAATGCAGAATGCAATCAAGGACACACCAAAGAGACCCACAGGTAGGAAAGAAATTTAGAGAGGCAAGAGGTCGAATTCCCTCACAGGCATCAAGGTAAACATCATGGAAAAGGGGACATCTGAAACTTGAAGGTGGGTACGGGATCCTCAAGTAAAGATGGAAATAAGAATATTCCAGTTCAGGGAAAAATAGGAGAGAAGGCACAGAGGGGAATTTTAATGCATGTACAGCATGGAATCCAGTGTGACTAGAACTTGTAGGAAAAGAGCCTGGTTAAGAGGGGCTGGGATGCCAAGGGAGGATTCTCATCATTAGGGCCTTAAGTCTCTCTTTCCCATTTTAGGGTCTGATAGAAGCCCCACGTACACACACACTTACCTGGCCCACTTTTAGGATCATACCTGCAAAAAATGATACCACAATTATCCCTGGTGATTTATTTGTCTAACAATCTTTAATTGAACCCCTAATATACGTGAAGCACTGTCCCAGGGACTAGAAATACCACAGAGGAATAAACCAGACACGTTCCTGAGCGCTAGACAGACAATAGGTAACATGAGGTAGTAGAAAGAACACAGGACCTGAAATCAGAGATGCCTTGGGTGCAAATCCTAGCTGTGCATTGTACATGAAAGATTTCACATCTCTGGGCCTTGGTTTCCACCTCCCTGACGGGGATAATTATACCTATCACACAGGATTGTTGTCGAAATGAATCTATGAGGAAAGAACTTCATTCTGTGTTGGCTACAATGTAGACACTCATTATCGGTTTGTTCTGTATTCAGCCATAAAGAAAGGAGTCTGAAAGAACTAATCTCCAGGGTCCCTTTCAGCTCTCATATTCTGCTTTGGCAGTTCTAAGACTCTGCAGCCCCTGTAACTGTGTCCACCACCAGGGGCCTGGAACGTCCCAGCTAGTGGGCCTCTCCCCAGCCCTGGGCAAAAAGTTTCCCCCAGGGCAGCCTGAGATGAAGACAGTGGATCAGGCAGCCATTAATCAGGCCGCCGCCCTGGCTGGACCAGGCGCCTGCAGGCCAGGCAGCGTTCTGGCTGCTCAGCTGCCCAGATCGGCTTCCTCACCACTCCTCCGACCCGTTGCCATGGCAGTGAACCCCAAGAGAGGGCTAGGAGTGGCCAGAGCCAAAGAGGAAGATTCTGTTCTTCTGATTCAATCTGCCTCAGTCTGGGTTGATTTCAGGGTCCCAGAGTGAGAAATAACAGAGAGAATTTAAACTGACTGCGTGTTTTTTTCAACACTAGACAATATGTTAAGTGCTTTCCATCAGTTATTTCATACTCATGATGACACTGTGAAATAGGAATTCTCATCCCCGCTTAGCAAAACAGGAAACTGGGGTTCAGAGAGGTGAGTACCAATGTCACCCAGGTAGTCAGTGAAGCCAGGACATTTGGGCCCCCCAATCCCACCCCCACCCCCCAGGGTTGTATGATTCCAGAGACTCTGCACTTTTCCACACGCCACAGGCTTCCCAAAAGCCAGTGCCATTGTCCCCCTTGCCTGAACATTCCTGGAGCTCAAGGGGGCAGCTGCAGAGGATGGAGACCCTGAGTCCTTCTGAGACCCCAAGGATCCCCCTGAGACAAAGCCAGGTCACTCTGACAGTGCACTACTCAGGCAGCTGCCAGAAAATATTTTCGGGAATTTCCTAATGCAATCCCAATTTCAAATATTCAGCCTGCTTTTCTCAACAAAAGAAAAGAAAAGAAAATTCCAACATTTTAGCACCCACACGAACACATCTCCAGAATGATCTCCTACATCTGGACACAGCACAGTATTGGATAACATCTGTCAGATCCTGTCCCAACATTCGATTCTGAACACCAAGGTCCCTGTGTTTAGGCACAGACTGTCACCGTCTGGTTTTAGCTGCAGGGCTCTGTCCAACTGGGGGGGCACATCCGGGGCACCCAGGGAAATCAGCCTCCTCCCTAAGCTCAGATGCTGGGAAACTCACCAAAAGAACAGGGTTGGCTTCCTTCCCTGCCACCCACCCCCTCCAGAGTGGCTGCTGACCTACTGAGTCCAAGCACTGGGAACCCATGACGTGGGAAAATCCGGCTGGCCTCGGTGGCCCCAGACATCTGGATCCCCTAAGCCCAGGCAGACAGCGGAGACAGAAGCCAGTGGCGCAAGGGGGTTTGGGAAGGCGGTTGGAGGAACTTCTGTCAAACTCTCTGCCTCCTGAACAAACACTTGCCCCGCTATCTAGGGGTCAGCAGAGCCATGTTTATGTATGCCTAGACCACGCCATTCATTCATTAATTAACTCCCTGAGTGGCCTTTGGCCCCTAAAGCCTTCCCTCCTTGGGGCTTCGGTTTCCTTATCTATAAAATCTAAGAATCAGATGATTTCTAAGGCTTCTTCTTGCTCTGGCGCTTTCTGATGCTAGGATTCTACCATAAAAGAACAGGAGGAACAGTGCTGGCTCCACTGCTGGCTCTGACTGACTGGCGCGGGCAAGTCCCTCCCCGTCTCCAAGCCTTAGGTTCCTTGTGTTGACACGCCCTCTGCATCCGCATCTGCATGCACTCCAGCACCCTCCAGAGCTGACAGCACCTCAGCACCCCCATCGCCACCACCACGGCCCATCAGGCTGTCCTCATCTCCTGCAAAAGCCTCTGAGCATAGGCGTCTAGCAAGAGCCATCATCTGCTCCTCCACCCATTCTCCTCCAGGCATCCAGGGTGATGTTTCTTGGGAATTCCCTGTTAGTCCAGTGGTTAGGACTCCACACTCTCACTACTGAGGGCCCAGGTTCAATCCCTGGTCGGGAAACTAAGATCCCATGAGCTGCACGGTGTGGCAAGAAAAAAAAGAGAGAGAGACAGGGTGATGTTTCTTTTCAAAACACAAAGCCAATCCTACTAGCATCCTGCTGATATGGATCCCCATTGCTTTTATGGTGAAGAACAAAAGCCTCCGTACAGCCTGCAGGACCTTCAGGGCTAACCCCAGCCAACCCTTCAGCACCCGGTCCCATCAACCCCAACACCTTCCCTCAGGGCACCAGTCACCTGGCCTCCTTTTACCTTAATGGGCAAAGCTCCCTAGCCCCAGAGGCTTTTTCCTGCGAGTCCTTTGTCTAGAATCTGATCTGCTCCCTCTCTATCTCACCCCATTCTTCAGCTAGCAAATTTCTTCTCTTCCTTTAGGCCTCACCTCCAGCATCCCCGCTCAGGAGTCCACCCAGGCATATACCTGGAGAAAATCATAATTCAAAAAGATACATGCACCCCAATGTTCATTGTAGCGTTATTTACAATAGCCAGGACATGGAAGCAACCTAAATGTCCATCAACATAAGAATGCATAAAGAAGATGTGGTACATATATACAACGGAATCTTAGCCATAAAAAGGAACGAAATTGTGCCATTTGCAGAAACGTGGATGGACGTAGAGACTGTCGTACAGAGTGAAGTAAGTCAGAAAGAGAAAGACAAATATCATATAATATCCCTTACATGTGGAGTCTAGAAAAATGATACAAATGAACTTATCTGCATAGCAGAAATAGAGACACAGACATAGAGAACAAACATATGGATACCAAGGGGGGAAGGGGAATGGGATGAATTGGGAGATTGGGATTGACATATATACACTACTACGTATAAAATGGATAACTAATAAGAGCCTGCTGTATAAAAATAAATAAATAAAATTAAATTTTAAAAAAAATTAATTTAAAAAATAAAAAAAGGAGTCTGCCCAGGAACTTGCCAGGCTAGCTCAGAGTCTCTGCTTAGACTCTCCCGGGAGACCACACCCTTTCCTGCACAGCATTCCTCAGTTTCCAAGTATGTGTTCTTTGACAACATTATTTGTTTTCTCTCACTCTTACTCTCCCGTAGTTTACACTCAAAACATATTCCCAAGATGGGCAGGTGGAGCTGGGAGTTCTGCCCTCAGGAAGACCCTGGCATGGAAGGGAGGGAGGGGGGTGTCACCTCTTCCAGCGAACCCTGGCAGAGACCAAGGCTATGTCCGCTCTGATCTAAGTCTTTGAGGCTCCCGAGGAGACATCCTGCTGACTGCTGGAAAACTCTGCCCAGGGCAAGCTTGTGACTTAAAGTCGAACGTGGGCTGTGCTCAGAGTTCATCCCAGCGGAGGGTGCTCAGAAGTCCCCCCCAGAGACCTCTGCTGCTGGCTGCCCTCCCAGCAGTGGGCCTCTCCAGAGCATCAGTCAGACTCGGGGAGGGAGCTGGAGTTTTATGTTGCAAAGGTAAGATGACTAGATAGATTCCTCGTTCTCTGGAAATGTCTAAAGTACTTTTCTCCCCACCTCCTTCCACCAACTGACTCACGCTGATCATTCAAATGTGAACGTAGCCTTCCTGCACCTCCCTGGCTGGATGAAGGACCCTTTGTCTGCTCCTGTATAGCACCCACCCCACCAGTCATCCCTGTGGCATTGTACTCGGTACTCTGCACTGAAAGTATGTGTCTCCACACCAGGCTGGAAGCTGCCTGAAAGAAGGGACCTAGTCTTTTTCATCTTACAACACCAGCACCCAGTGCCCAGAACACAGATACTACTTGGAAATCTGTCGGTGTATAGATGAGGAAACTAAGTCCCTGAGAGGAAGAGTGAAGTCTCAGCAAGGTCACATGACATGTCACTCACTGGCATACCACCCAGGTCTCCTACTCCAAGATGCCACCATCTTTTCCCGTTGCCTCCCTGCCTTCAAAGGAATGGGCCCAGTTCATGATGCTAGGGACAGGGCCTCCAAAGACTCAGGTTGGGAGTGCCCTGAAGGCAGGATCCCTGGGGTCCCCCATAGGCTGTTGTGTCCGCCACCCACCAGCTGGAGAGGCAGACCCCACTCAGGACTGAGATTCATAGAGAATCCAACCTCATTTCCAGCAATCCATGGGTACAGGGTAGCAATCCCTCCCTCCTCTGCAGGCAGAAAATCCATTTTCCAGTACACAGAGTCTGCGATCCTCCCTCTATCCCCTATCCTGGAGCAGATGCTTTCTAAGAATCAGCCGGCATTTACCAAGCATGATGTCTCACTCCGCCATGCACCCCCCCAGACCGTAAGCTTCTTGAGGGCAGGGAAACTTACATTACGTTTGGATCGCAGAATATATTATCTGAAAGGGGTTTGCAGATTCACCGGGTTCCACCTTTTTTTTTTTCTTTAATATTTGAGAAATGGGATCCAGAGGGGGTAAAGTGACTCTCGCTGGTCACAGGGTCTGGGGTCTGAGCTCTGCCCCTCTGTGTCCCACACAGATCTCTCTGCCCCACCGCACCGGACTCCAGCTCTGACAAGCCGCTTCCTTGGAGCTCCTCCAGACTTGAGTGCAGAGCCAGTCCCTGTGAAGGTTTGGTCATTGATGGGAGGGAACACATCAAGATTCAAACCACAAATCTGATCGCGTCACTTCCCTGCTTAAAAGGCTTTGGTGGTTTCCTGCTACCCTTCAGATGAAGTTCATCCTTCTTGATGTGACCCACACCCCCAGGCCCCTGCTTTCTCTCCAGCCACAGACCCTTGGTTCGTTCAGCTGCTGTGCATCCCAGCTGAGTTCCCCTCACACACTCAGGGCTGTTCCCATCTCCTTGCCCGGCCAACTCCTGCTGGTCCTTCAGCTCCATGCCCATCTTCCTCCACCACGAAGCCTTCCCTGGGGCTCTCCCACCCCCATCCGACCCCCAGGCACCCTGGACTCATGGAATCCCATTCAGCTCACTGTACTTGCCCATCATCTCTGCACTCCATCCGATTACAAACTCCCCAGGGGCTGAGACAGTATCTGTCTCCACCCTCATTTTATTTCCACAGGCAAGCTCTGTCCTCAGCACACAGAAGACCTGCAACAAATACTCGTGTTTTGATTGGCAAGTGGGGACCACTCCCCTTCACCCGACCTGCTCCTTGACTCAGTGGAACCATGAGAGGCTAGTGAGTGTGGACCCACAGGGCAGCTGCAGCTGAGGCAGGGGCAGTGGTTGGGAGGGAGCAGCTCACAGGGAAAGTGCTAACAATCTACCCCCCTGGAGTGCCCGTTTAAGACGGTGGCTATTCCAGCCTCCGTATCAGTCCAGGATGCATGTGGAAGGGGAAGTCTTCATCTCCCTCTGATCCCCGGCTGCTACTTCCTGAGCTTCCTTAGGGCTCAGGGACAGACGGGCAGACCGGTGGGCAGTGGGGCTGCCACACGCTCCCACCCCTGGCACACATCCTGTCACTGCCTCTTCTGGCAGGATGTTATTGCAGAGCGCGGGGCTGTTATTGTCAGGAGATGGGCTTTCCTGAGCTCATTAAAGGGCCTCAGTCCTTTCCCCAGGACAAACCTCCCTTTTCCTGTGTCCCCCATTAACGCAGAGGGAATGGGGCCCTGAGGCAACTCCACGTGGAGTGTGACAGCTCCCCCTCCCTCCTTCTGCTTCTCTGCTTGGCTGGCTGAATACTAAGATCCTAGATGGCCGTGGTTCCCATCTGAATGCCTTTGTGCCCCAGGCAGTGCTTGGCACTGACAGCCATTGTCTAATTCAACCCTCACAATAATCATGTAAGATAGATATTATTATTACCCTCCATTTTACAGTAGAGAAAGCTGAGGCTCAGCGATGTCAAATGATGTGCCCAAAGTCACACAGCAAGAAGGAAACAGCACAGGGATTCAAATCCAGGGCTACCTGACTCCACCACCCATCCTCTGGCACCATCCCCTTGCTGCCACCTAGCCCGTGAGCAAGTTTTCAGTCTGTGTAAGTGAAGAGCTGCAGAGAATGAAGTGGGAAAGGCCTTCCCAAGAGCCAGCGATTCCCTTTCCCTCGAGGGAATCTACAGGTCGCAGGATCTTCCCTCATCCCTGGGAAAGAACTAGAACTAATGTGGAATAATGCAATAACTCCCATCTTGTTAACCAAATCCAAGCTCTTCCACTTTCCCTCAGAGGAGAAAGGCTCCTCATCATTCATGAATGAGGCAGAAGAAGGATAAGGGTGATCAAAAACTGTAAGTGATAAGTGTAATGTCTCTTGAGTGACGTGTTGGAAAAGAGCAGCAATGTGGCAGCCAAGAGACCATGGCTTCGTCTGTGTCTTACTAATTCTACTACTAATCATACTAAGCAGGTGATGCTGCTGTATCACACCTTCCAGGGGCCTCATTTTCCTGATCTGGGAATTAGGATAACTCCTCCCACCACACAGGGTGTACCATAAGAATCCAATTATTCCATGTGCGTGAAAGTACCTTATAAAGTAAAACACAAAACTCTGTTTCCATTATATGGATGTTTTTTCTTTCTTTTTTCTGTCTGGGTGACAACCTAGAGTAACAGCTTTGGGTCCTAAAACTGGGTTCAAATCTCAGTTCTGGGGACTTCCCTGGTGGTGCAGTGGTTAAGAATCCGCCTGCCAATGCAGGGGACACGGGTTCCAGCCCTGGTCTGGGAAGATCCCACATGCCGCAGAGCAACTGAGCCTGTGCTCTAGAGCCAACACAGCCAAAAATAAATAAATTAATTAATTTTTTTAAAAATAGGAAAAAAATAGGAAAAAAAAAATCTCAGTTCTGCTGCTTACTAGTTATGTGACCACAGATGAGTGTTTTAACAACTCTAAACCTCTGTTTCTTGGTAGGAAAAAAGAGAACAATAATACCTGCCTCATGGGTTTGCAGAAAGGACTCAACACATTGACATCTAGGGACTTTCCTGGTGGTACAGTGGTTAAGACTCTGCGCTTCCACTGCAGGGGGCACGGGTTCGATCCCTGGTCAGGGAACTAAGATCCCATGTGCTGCATGGCAAGGCCAAAAATTAAAAAAAAAAAAAAAAAAGATGACCACTGAGCACAGTGCCTGGAGTTCAGTAAATGGCAGCTGCTACTTTATGACAAATGATTATTATTTCTGTTACTGTTTCGATTATTCTACTGAAGTTGCATTGGCAGTCCTGCAGAACAGTGGACGGACTGGGAGTAAGGAGGCAGCCTGGGTCCACCCAGTCAACAGCAAGGAGGCTTCCTGAGTCCCCACACCCATTGGCCAGAGCCACACAGCATGAAGGAACAGAACCGACACCCTCCCTACCATGGGACAAACCAGACAGATAAACAGAAACAGAGACAGACAGGGAGGTAATGAGAGAAGCAAAGAAGATCCTCTTGGAATAAAGATGCGATGAAAAGAACAAGCCTGCCTGAAATGCCATCCTCTTTGTCACCAGAGCTTAACCTATTGGACACTAATCTGATGGCGTGGTACCACACAGAGTCCTTTGCCTGCAGGACCGCACTGAGTCACAAGCACATGCCTAAGAGGTAGGGACTGCTATGATTCCCAGCTTACAAGAAGGAAATTGACTTTGAGAGGTTTAGTGACTTGTCCAAGGTCACATAGCCAGCAGCATGATTTAAACCCCCAATGACTCCAGAGCCCAAGTTGCTTTAACACTCAGACGGGGTCTAGAGGCTGGTTTGTGCCACTATTTACTGGCGGAGTGACTTAGGAAAGGACGTTACCTTTCCTGAATTTCCGTCTTCCTCACCTGTGACACAGGCATAAAGCCCATCTTGCTGGACCGTTGCGGCTTCAAGGCCCTATGGCCAAAGCCCCAGCGCGATGCCAGACCTGACAGGTGCCTGCGGAGTGATTTTCTTCCTGTCTCTGCTCATCAACTTTTCCCAAACCTACTTGACCATAAGAATTACCTGACATGCTGAAACAAAGCACAGATCCCTGAGACCTGCCCTAAACCTGCTGAATCTGAATCCAGAGAGAAGTTTCCTCAGAACCTGTATTAAAAAAAAAAAAAAAGGAATTCCCTGGTGGTCCAGTGGTTAGGACTCCGTGCTGTCACTGCTGAGGGCCCGAGTTCAATCCCTGGTTGGGGAATTAAGGTCCTGCAAGCTGGGCAGCACAGCCAAAAGAAAAATAAATTTTTAATAAAAATAAATAATTGAATTTAAAAAGTCAGTGTTATGGTATAAAAATTGGTAAGGGGATTGTTTTAAAAAAAGAAAGCAAAAAAAAAACTTCCACATGATTCTTTTTTTTTTTATGCATAACAGTACCTCTTAATCCCCACCCCTATGTTGCCCCCTTCCCCCATCCCTCTCCCCACTGGTAAGCACTAGTTTGTTGTCTTTTTTTTTTTTTTAATTTTTGAATTTAATTTAATTTATTTTTTTATACAGCAGGTTCTTATTAGTCATCCATTTTATACATATCAGTGTATACATGTCAATCCCAATTGCCCAATTCAGCACACCACCATCCCCACCCCCCACGGTTTTCTCCCCTTGGTGTCCATACGTTTGTTCTCTACATCTGTGTCTCAACTTCTGCCCTGCAAACCGGTTCATCTGTACCATTTTTCTAGGTCCCACATACATGCGTTAATATACGATATTTGTTTTTCTCTTTCTGACTTACTTCACTCTGTATGACAGTCTCTAGATCCATCCACGTCTCAACAAATGACTCAATTTCTTTCCTTTTTATGGCTGAGTAATATTCCATTGTATATATGTACCACATCTTCTTTATCCATTCGTCTGTCAATGGGCATTTAGGTTGCTTCCATGACCTGGCTATTGTAAATAGTGCTGCAATGAATATTGGGGTGCATGTGTCATTTTGAATTATGCTTTTCTCTGGGTATATGCCCAGGAGTGGGATTGCTGGAACATATGGTAATTCTATTTTTAGTTTTTTTAAGGACCCTCCATACTGTTCTCCATAGTGGCTGTATCAATTTACATTCTCACCAACAGTGCAAGAGGGTTCCCTTTTCTCCACACCCTCTCCAGTATTTGTTGTTTGTAGATTTTCTGATGATGCCCATTCTAACTGGTGTGAGGTGATACCTCATTGTAGTTTTGATTTGCATTTCTCTAATAATTAGTGATGTTGAGCAGCTTTTCATGTGCTTCTTGGCTATCTGTATGTCTTCTTTGGAGAAATGTCTATTTAGGTCTTCTGCCCATTTTTGGATTGGGTTTTTTGTTTCTTTAATATTGAGCTGCTTGAGCTGTTTATATATTTTGGAGATTAATCCTTTGTCTGTTGATTCGTTTGCAAATATTTTCTCCCGTTCTGAGGGTTGTCTTTTCGTCTTGTTTATGGTTTCCTTTGCTGTGCAAAAGCGTTGAAGTTTCATTAGGTCCCATTTGTTTATTTTTGTTTTTATTTCCATTACTCTAAGAGGTGGATCAAAAAATATCTGACTGTGATTTATGTCAAAGAGTGTTCTTCCTATGTTTTCCTCTAAGAGTTTTATAGTGTCCGGTCTTACATTTAGGTCTCTAATCCATTTTGAGTTTATTTTTGTGTATGGTGTTGTTAGGGAGTGTTCTAATTTCATTCTTTTACATGTAGGTGTCCAGTTTTCCCAGCACCACTTATTGAAGAGGCTGTCTTTTCTTCATTGTACATCCTTGCCTCCTTTGTCATAGATTAGTTGACCATAGGTGCATGGGTTTACCTCTGGGCTTTCTATCTTGTTCCATTGATTTATGTTTCTGTTTTTGTGCCAGTACCATATTGTCTTGATTACTGTAGCTTTGTAGTATAATCTGAAGTCAGGGAGTCTGATTCCTCCAGCTCCGTTTTTTTCCCTCAAGACTGCTTTGGCTATTCGGGGTCTTTTGTGTCTCCATACAAATTTTAAGATTTTTTGTTCTAGTTCCGTAAAAACTGCCATTGGTAATTTGATAGGGATTGCATTGAATTTGTAGATTGCTTTGGGGAGTAGAGTCATTTTCACAATGTTGATTCTTCCAATCCAAGAACATGGTATATCTCTCCATCTGTTGCTATCATCTTTAATTTCTTTCATCAGAGTCTTATAGTTTTCTGCACACAGGTCTTTTGTTTCCCTAGGTAGGTGTATTCCTAGGTATTTTATTCTTTTTGTTGCAATGGTAAATGGGAGTGTTTCCTTAATTTCTCTTTCAGATTTTTCATCATGAGTGTATAGGAATGCAAGAGATTTCTGTGCATTAATTTTGTATCCTGCTACTTTACCAAATTCATTGATTAGATCTAGTAGTTTTCTGGTGGCATTTTTAGGATTCTCTATGTATAGTATCATGTCATCTGCAAACAGTGACAATTTTACTTCTTCTTTTCCAATTTGTATTCCTTTTATTTATTTTTCTTCTCTGATTGCCGTGGCTAGGACTTCCAAAACTATGTTGAATAATGGTGGTGAGAGTGGAAATCCTTGTCTTGTTCCTGATCTTAGAGGAAATGCTTTCAGTTTTTCACCATTGAGAATGATGTTTGCTGTGGGTTTGTCGTGTATGGTCTTTATTATGTTGAGGTAGGTTCCCTCTATGCCCACTTTCTGGAGAGCTTTTATCATAAATCGGTGTTGAATTTTGTCAAAAGCTTTTTCTGCATCTATTGAGATGATCATATGGTTTTTCTTCTTCAATTTGTTAATATGGTGTATCACATTGATTGACTTGCATATATTGAAGAATCCTTGCATCCCTGGGATAAACCCCACTTGATCATGGTGTATGATCCTTTTAATGTGTTGCTGGATTCGGTTTGCTAGTATTTTGTTGAGGATTTTTGCATCTATATTCATCAGTGATATTGGTCTGTAATTTTCTTTTTTTGTAGTATCTTTGTCTGGTTTTGGTATCAGGGTGATGGTGGCCTCATAAAATGAGTTTGGGAGTGTTCCTTCCTCCACAATTTTTTGGAAGAGTTTCAGAAGGATGGGTGTTAGCTCTTCTCTAACTGTTTGATAGAATTCACCTGTGAAGCCATCTGGTCCTGGACTTTTGTTTGTTGGAAGATTTTTAATCACAGTTTCAATTTCATTACTTCTGATTGGTCTGTTCATATTTTCTATTTCCTCCTGGTTTGGTCTTGGAAGGTTATACCTTTCTAAGAATCTGTCCATTTCTTCCAGGTTGTCCATTTTATTGGCATAGAGTGGCTTGTAGTAGTCTCTTAGGATTCTTTGTATTTCTGTGGTGTCTGTTGTAACTTCTCCTTTTTCATCTCTAATTTTATTGATTTGAGTCCTCTCCCTCTTTTTCTTGATGAATCTGGCTAATGGTTTATCAATTTTGTTTATCTTCTCAAAGAACCAGCTCTTAGTTTTATTGATCTTTGCTATTGTTTTCTTTGTTTCTATTTCATTTATTTCTGCTCTGATCTTTATGATTTCTTTCCTTCTGCTAACTTTAGGTTTGTTTGTTCTTCTTTCTCTAGTTCCTTTAGGTGTAAGGTTAGATTATTTATTTGAGATTTTTCTTGTTTCTTGAGGTAGGCTTGTATAGCTATAAACTTCCCTCTTAGAACTGCTTTTGCTGCATCCCATAGGCTTTGGAGCGTCATGTTTTCACTGTCATTTGTCTCTAGGTATTATTTTACTTCCTCTTTGATTTCTTCAGTGATCTCTTGGTTATTTAGTACCGTATTGTTTAGCCTCCATGTGTTTGTGTTTTTTACGGTTTTTTCCCTGTAATTCATTTCTAATCTCATAGCATTGTTGTCAGAAAAGATGCTTGATATGATTTCAATTTTCTTAAATTTACTGAGGCTTGATTTGTGACCCAAGATGTGATCTATCCTGGAGAACGTTCCGTGCGCACTTGAGAAGAAAGTGTAATCTGCTGTTTTTGGATGGAATGTCCTATAAATATCAATTAAATCTATCTGGTCTATTGTGTCATTTAAAGCTTATGTTTCCTTATTTATTTTCATTTTGGATGATCTGTCCATTGTTGTAGGTGAGGTGTTAAAAGTCCCCCACTATTATTGTGTTACTGTCGATTTCCTCTTTTATAGCTGTTAGCAGTTGCCTTATGTATTGAGGTGCTCCTATGTTGGGTGCATATATATTTATCATTGTTATATCTTCTTCTTGGATTGATCCCTTGATCATTATGTAGTGTCCTTCCTTGTCTCTTGTAACCTTCTTTATTTTAAAGTCTATTTTATCTGATATGAGTATAGCTACTCCAGCTTTCTTTTGATTTCCATTTGCATGGAATATCTTTTTCCATCCCCTCACTTTCAGTCTGTATGCATCCCCAGGTCTGAAGTGGGTTTCTTGTAGACAGCATATATATGGGTCTTGTTTTTGTATCCATTCAGCAAGCCTGTGTCTTTTGGTTGGAGCATTTAATCCATTCACGTTTAAGGTAATTATCGATATGTATGTTCCTATGACCATTTTCTTAATTATTTTGGGTTTGGTATTGTAGGTCCTTTTCTTCTCTTGTCTTTCCCACTTAGAGAAGTTCCTTTAGCATTTGTTGTAGAGCTGGTTTGGTGGTGCTGAATTCTCTTAGCTTTTGCTTGTCTGTAAAGCTTTTGATTTCTCCTTCGAATCTGAATGAGATCCTTGCCGGGTAGAGTAATCTTGGTTGTAGGTTCTTCCCTTTCATCACTTTAAGTATATCATGCCACTCCCTTCTGGCTTGTAGAGTTTCTGCTGAGAAATCAGCTGTTAACCTTATGGGAGTTCCCTTGTATGTTATTTGACGTTTTTCCCTTGTTGCTTTCAATAATTTTTCTTTGTCTTTAATTTTTGCCAATTTGATTACTATGTGTCTCAGCGTGTTTCTCCTTGGGTTTATCCTGTATGGGACTTGCTGCGTTTCCTGGACTTGGGCGGCTATTTCCTTCCCCATGTTAGGGAAGTTTTCGACTATAATCTCTTCACATATTTTCTCGGGTCCTTTCTCTCTCTCTTCTCCTTCTGGGACCCTTATAATGTGAATGTTATTGTGCTTAATGTTGTCCCAGAGGTCTCTTAGGCTGTCTTCATTTCTTTTCATTCTTTTTTCTTTATTCTGTTCCACAGCAGTGAAGTCCACCATTCTGTCTTCCAGGTCACTTATCTGTTCTTCTGCCTCAGTTATTCTGCTATTGATTCCTTCTAGTGTAGTTTTCATTTCAGTTATTGTATTGTTCATCTCTGTTTGTTTGTTCTTTAATTCTTCTAGGTCTTTGTTAAACATTTCTTGCATCTTCTCGATCTTTGCCTCCATTCTTTTTCCGAGGTCCTGGATCATCTTCACTATCATTATTCTGAATTCTTTTTCTGGAAGGTTGCCTATCTCCACTTCATTTAGTTGTTTTTCTGGGGTTTTATCTTGTTCCTTCATCTGGTACATAGCCCTCTGCCTTTTCATCCTGTCTGTCTTTCTGTGAATGTGGTTTTTGTTCCACAGGCTGCAGGATTGTAGTTCTTCTTGCTTCTGCTCTCCACATGATTCTTATAACAAGGTACATTTGGGAGTCAGTGGACCAGTGCTGTCTGCACATTAGAATCACTTGGAGAATTTTTGAAAAAAATCTCAATGCCAAACCCCATTCTAGACCGATTGACTCTCAGTCTTGGGCGTGAGCCCCAGCCAGGCATCAGGACTTTTCATAAGCTCCCAGGTGATTCCAAGGGGCAGCCAGAGTGGAGAACCCTGGCTCTAAGCCAGTGCTGTCCAAAAGAACTTTCTGGAATATTGGAAGGGTCCTCTCTCTGCACTGTTCCATCTGATAAGTCCTAACCACATGTGACAATTAAGAACTTGAAATATGGCTAGTGTAGCTGCAGAACAGAAATATTAATTTTGTTTAATTTTAAATGATATCCATTTAAATTTGAATAGCCACATATGGCTAGTGGCTACCTTATTACACATGCAGCTTTAGATCCGGGTGTGCACACCTCCCCCCTCTGGGTAACAGGCAGGAGCTGAGGAATGAAAATAAGAAGGGTCCTCCCCACTTCCTAAAAGGAGCAGGGGTCCTCTCTGAGACATTTCCTTGGAAATCAAAATGTTTTCATGGGATTCAAGACAATAATTGGTCCCAGGGGTCTGTTCCGTTGGGTAAATTTCCCACCTGGCCCCTTTCTTGGCTCCACTGGAGAAGGAAAACAGCCATCTCCAGGCTTCCAAGGAGAGCCTTGAAGTTGCAGGAAAAGCCAGGGGGTGGGCTGAGGAGGTTAGCTTCTATTTTAAAGATGTTTTCCTCTTTAGAGTAAGCTCCATCCTCCAACGGTGCAGACAGGGCAAAGGCTATGACTGACATTGTGTTACTGAACATTAAACAGCCTCTGAGGTCACCTGGCAGCTGGTGGGCACGTCCTGACAGCCGGTTCTTAATCAGACTCACCCCTGCCCCTGGGAAGCTTGAGGCCCTGGTGGCGAGGAGGCCAGCTGTTGGCAATCACCAGGTGATTTTCCCATCCCCCTCCATACTCCCTGCCCCTCGTGTCACCCCACCCCCGTGCCCTGCGGTGATGGATGTTTGTGAGTTAAGTGGACACACAGACAGGCAGGCAACACAGACCACCGGGCAACAACACAGGAAGCTCTGTTGGGTTTCTTCTCCCCTGCTATGAGCTCACTCCTGGATGAAAAGCTGTGATTTCCAACCAAATGTTTTCTTACAGTCACCACACCTATTGGTTTTCTCTCCTCTGGGAACATTCAGCAGGTCTTGCAAGGGGTCATCTTACTCCAGCTCCATTAGGGCAATGGGACCTCAAGACCTCAGTCCAGGGTTGTGGAGGGAATATGGAACTGTGGAGGAAGGGCTGGGTCTGGGCAAGTCAGTTCACCCTTAAAATGGGGATATTAACGGCCACTTCTCAAGGTGGTTGGAAAAACAAAGCCAGGTGATGATTTGTAAGTAAAAATCACCAGCAGACAGCAAGTACCCAAGTATTTTTAGTCTGAGCTTCCCTAACCCCTATTCCTTAGGATTTCTTTTTTGGTTATTTGTTTGTTCATTTGTTTGTTTATTTGGCCACACTGCACGGTTTGCGGGATCTTAGTTCCCCACCAGGGATTGAAACCGGGCCTGGGTGATGAAAAGGCCAATTCCTAACCACTGGACTGCCAGGGAATTCCCAGGATTTCTTAATCTTCACCTTGCCCTTTCCCTAAATTTCCTCTTAATAGTTGCAGTGCCCTAGGCTGTGACCTCTGACCCCTGCAGATTTGTTACCCTAAGATAATTCCCCAAATAACCAGACAATACCCAAATCCCAGTGGGCCACGCACTGTGGGACTCCCTGCCAGGACTCAGTCAACCCTCCCAGCACTATTTTCTCTTCAAATTTTTAGCTCAGCTTAAACATTTGCTATGTTTCCCCAGTATGGTGGCTGAGCATTTGTGCATGGGATGGGGCAAGGAGTCAGCCACAAAATCAGTAAGACACACATCACCAAGGCATCCTCCAAGCACTGTCCTGACTAATAGCTCTTACAATCATCCAAACAACCCTATGAAGAGAACATGGAAATTGTTATTATAACTCCTATTTTCCAGATGAGGAAACTGAGGTACAGAGAGTTGAAATGTCTTTCTCAAGTTCACAAATAGTAGCTGCAGACCCAAGCCTCAAACTCAGATCGGTTTTTACTTCAAATGATACTTTGCATGCAACGCACACACAACAAGAACTAAAATATTGATTAGTATTATTGTTATCCAAATTCCATGCCTTTCCAGCAGCAGGGAAAGAGCTGTGTTTTAAAAACAAACAGGCTGTGGTTAAGTACAGACACTGGTGTCCAAAGAAACCAGATATTAATATGCACTTGCAAGCCGAGGAGGTTTACTTGTGTTAAAAGACCTCGGTAATGAACATGGGCTGTGGAAGCTTCTTAGAGAAGGCAGGACTTGAGTTGAGCATGGAAGAAGGGATTGGCCTTGCATGGGGAGAGGGGAGAATCAGGGCTTTCCTGGCAGGGAACTCCACCAGCGCAAAGGCTCTGGGTACTGGAATAAGTATGCATGTTTTGTCAATTCAACAGCTGAGCTCAGGGGCCAAGCACTGGAGATGCAGAAATAAATAAGACAAGGTCGCTGCCCTAAAGGAATTTACAGTAGCAAGGCCAACATGTGCTCTTTGGGCCTATGAGGGAGAAAATCAAGGAAAGGAGACAGCTCTGGTGGAGTTAGATAGTGAACAAGCCTTGAATGGCGGTCCAGGGAGTCTAGGGTTTATCCCGCGGGCAGTGGGGTGGGAGAGGGCTCCTCCTCCAGCCCCTTTGTCCCAGTGTCTGAATCATGCTCAGGCCCCAGGACACAGCTCACAGGCCCTTTCAGCTTTCTCCCCCAGGCTCCGAGGCTCCATGAAAGCCACAGGACAAAGACAATAAATCTCTCTAGTGACAGCCCCCCACCGCCCCGCCCCGCACCCCCTCCCCCAGCTTTTGTCCCTCCCCTTTGTCTGGAGAGGAAGACTCCCACCCCACCAGGGGCCAGGCTCTCACCGTCCTGTCCCCTGACCCTCCTCCCTCCAACCCCCTTTCCAGTGGGCTTTATGGTTTCCATGGAAACCAGAGAGCCCTAACAGCCAGGGGTCCCTCACAAAAACACTGTTTGTGCCGCCATTTGGGGTAGAGGAGACAGAGACGGTGCGAAAGTGAGAAAATAGCTTACAAATGCCTTCCCCGCCTGCAGCCACGCAATCGCTCTGGGTTGGGAGGAAGGAGGAACTGCGCTTTCTGATTTCAACTTCAAAGGGGCTTTGCTGGGTTAAGTCCAAGCCTGGCCTGGCAGCCCTAAAGGAACACACGCACACACTCACACACACATACACACTCACACATACACTCACACACTCACACACACATACACACTCATACATACACTCACACACTCACACACACACATACACACTCGCACACACATACACACACATACACACACATACACACTCACACATACACTCACACACATACACACTCACACATACACTCACACACTCACACACACATACACACATACACACACTCACACACACATACACACTCATACATACATACACTCACACACACATACACTCACACACACATACACTCACACACACACACAATATACAAACACTCAACTACTCATACATACACACACTCACCAGCCCCACCTTCCCAGGAGAGGTGGGCTCAGTCCACTAAGAAACAAGCCTCCCATAAGATGACCCTGCACTTAGAACAACTGTCTGTTCCCAGCATGGAAAAACCCTCTGGTGACCTCCCAGAGCTGCAACGCCCTCAGGATGCCCCAGCCCCCAGCATCTTGTCCCTCAAGCCCCCTGGCCTTAGGACTCAACAGATTGGAAACTTGCTTCTCGGCCTTTTTAAAGACCTGGTGACAGCAGAGTTACAGATGCTGCAGGTTGGAAGGCCAGCACCTCTGCAGGCTTTCCCACAGGACCCCTGCAGGAGCCATCAATCCTGCTCAAACGGACAAAGGACAGTGGACCAGCAATACATGAGAACAGAAGAGAAACACTTCGTTTCCCACTTTGCTAGGTCCCTGCTTGGAGATCGATCCAGACCCTGGGAGTGAGCTCAGGTTGGAGAGGGGGCCCCCAAGTACTAGGAGTATTTCAAAAAGCAACCAGTCGAATGCAAGCATGCAGCCCCTCCCTATGGAATGGATTACGACAGCCCAGATTGTTCTCATCGGCCGTTACGAGGCAGTCCAGAATTCAGTAGGTAGTTCAGTTGCTTCAGATTGTTTTTGGTAAACGAGGTAATCTAGGGGTTGGTTCTCACTCAGCACGGTCTTCTTGGGAGTCCAAATATTTCTGAGCACAAGGGGGTTGTTGGTGGATAAACGCCCAAGCCCCTTGAATCAAGCCTTACGTTGGGCTCATCCAAAGACCTTGCTGAGTTCACTCCTTACCTCTAGCTTGCATTAGTTCTCTACCTTCCAGAGGAAAACCAAATGAGAGCCCTCCTTTTCCTCTGCCTAGGTCTCACCCCAGCATGTGGAGTGGAATGTAAATCTGGTCCTCCCTCCATCTAAATTATTTGTCCAACACCTGGAGGGTAACTTTGGCATCGTGGATGGTAGAAGAGGGTTCCAACGGATTCTCACCCGACTCTTCCATGTACACTGTTGTTCTCGGAAAGTTAGCTTAACTCTACACTTAATCTATAAAATGGACGTGATAATGCAGCACCCTCCTCCAAGACAGTCGCAATGATTACGAGATAACAGATGCTAAAATGCCTGGCACAAGGGTCTCTAATAGTCACTACTTCTCTTCAATGAGCTGGATAAATGTGATATAATATTAACTGTGATCCCTCTAGCCATTTCTTTTATCTCAAGGAGGCAATAGATCTTATAGATGCACGTTAATGCCTAGTCTGTCTACACCAGTCCCTCCTTACGTGTGAAACTTAACTTTGAACTAATCCGTTTTGAGTGCCTAATGTGTGATCTCTGCATCAAGACCCGAGCAAAGATGTAAAATAAGAAAAAAAATTTTCATCATCACTTACATAAAAATAATTTACTGAGCAATCTGACCTCGACATACCAAGCCTCGCAGAAGACAAGGGCGTGAGTAAAACACAGTCACTGCCAACCAGCAGCAGCATAGTGTGGTGGAGAAAGTCCCAGCCCTGGATCCCCTCCACCCAGGCTGAAATCCCAACTAGCCCTTACTGGCTATCATTTCATGCTTGGCAGGTTACTTCCTCATTCTGAGCCCAGTTTTCTCATCTGGAAAATGGGACTGATCACAATAGCACCTATGCCTCCCAGGAGTCAATGAGGTAAAGTCCATGAAATGCTCTAGCTCAGGAAATGTGTAGGTTAGGAAGTGCTCAATTAATTATAGCTGCTGAGGCTGCTGCTATTATTATTAATATTATTATTATCATCATCATCATCAATCCATCCAATTCTGGAATAATTCAATCACAAAATAGCACAGGAGCAGGGTGAGGGGTGGTATAAAGATCCCGGTTGGCCCTGGGAACCCACTTCCCCTTTGGAGCCTTTGTTATATAAAGCAACATGGAGAGATGAGACCCAAGGATGCTTTCTTGCTCAGTGACTTCAAGAGGTACTCAAGGTCACAAACAAACAAGAGAAACAACAAAAAGCACCAAGGAGCCCCTTAAAGCTAACAGTTCTGTTGGGGTCCTCCCACTCAGCTCGGTTCCCTGACAGCCAATTTGTTTTCCGGAAAGCTCTTTTTTTTCATCCAATTGCTCCTCCCTGTGTCTTCCCCTCCTCCCAGCCACCTTCCTCCTCCCGGGGAAACAGAAGTTCCTGAGGGCCAGAGAGAGGGCCAGAGGTCTCCACCGGCCTGGCCAGGAGCCACTGGGGCTGCTTCCTGCCAGGAGACTTCTGTGAGCTGCTTACCACCCCAGGGAAACCCAAATAAAGCACCTCCCCACCTGAGAGCATTTTGCCCTTTAAGGGAAGGCTGTGTTCGGAGCCCAGAACATATTTACAGCTTTCTGAAGATTTCATCCAACCTTTTACGGACACAGTAAGCATCAAAGAGGCCCACCCAGGCCCATCTGCTACTGCTTTCATGGGCAGACCTGGCCTGATCCTGAATAATTACCAAGTCACTGAGCATTGCCTCTGATAATCTTTCTTTCTTCTTTCTTCCCTTTTTCTACCTCCTTATCCCACCCAAGTCTTCTCTTCCACCGTCAAGCAGCCTTATGATCTAATCCCATCTGTCTTTTCAAAGATGAGACTGAGGGTAATTATTCAAAATAACCACCTATATATGTGTACTGTGTATATATATATATATATATATATATATATATAACTGAATCTCTTTCCTATATGCCTGAAACTAACACAACATTGTAAATCAACTATATTTCAATAAAATTTTTTAAATGACCATCGAATGTGGCTTAATATATTTCCACCCCAAGAAAGAAAAGCTTAAAGAAGAGACCTGCTAAGCATTCATGTGCCCAGAATTTTGTTTTATTCTCACAACAGCCTGTCAGTAGGTACAATAACCATCCCCACTTGATGGACAACTGGATAGCTGAGGCTCAGAAGCGATCTATAACTTGCCCAAGGCCCTAGTGACGGGTGAGGACAGAGCTGATATTCTAACTCAGGGCTCTAGGAGTTGTCTGTGTGACACCACACCACAGCAGACTGAAAGGCGAAGGGATTTCCAGCATTGCCGAGAGATTGACAGGATTTACAGGGAGACACCAAAGTCTGAGGAATCTATCATACCCTATAAGTCTCTCTCAAAACTACCTTCTCTTGGGACCAGATCTGAGTCTGTCCATGACTGAGGTGGCAGGCAGGACATCCTCACTCTAGGACACCCTTGATAACAACAGCTAATCACACTGCAGTTTCCTCATCCAGAAAGGACAATGCACCTGAATTCCCAGAGACTTGGGGAATGAAAGGCAAGAGATTTTGAGATACTGGTAAATTTCTGCCATTCTATTAGATAAATAGGTAGACAGAGATGATAGACTATGGTTATAAATATATACAGAGGGAAATAAAGACACATAAACGTATACAGACATAGAGTTTCACATCACAACTTTTCATGTCAGTTAAATAGATAACTAATAAGAACCTGGTGTATAGCACAGGGAACTCTACTCAATACTCTGTAATGACCTATATGGGAACAGAATCTAAAAAAGAGTGGATATATGTGTATGTATAACTGATTCACTTTGCTGTACAGCAGAAACTAACACAACATTGTAAATCAACTATACTCCAATAAAAATTAATTTAAAAAAAAAATTCAACAGGACTCAGGAGTGGGGCAGGGTGGAACCAGCACAGATTTTATAATTAGGCAAACCCGGCTTTGAATCCTGCATGGCCATATACTGGTTACATGACCTTCAGCAAATTGCCTAACATTTCTGAGCTTCAGTTTCCTCTTCTGCAAAATGGAGATGATAATATCTGCCTTTATAGACTTATTAAAAGGATCTGGGATTATTTATGGAAGATACCAACATTGCATTGAGGTTGGTAAACAGTCAACAAATAGTATTATTCTACATATTCTTATTTGAAATAGTAATGGCGTCACGAAGCTCTCCAAGACATCCAGACGTACAGATCCCCAGGATGAATGTGGGCCAAGAAACAGTCCACCCCTTCCATCCTTATCTCTCAAAGCAGAGATATGGAGACTCCAAAGTCCAGGGCAGTTCTAAATACAAGAGAGAGAGTTTCACCAGCCAAAGAGCTGCTGCTCTGGCCTTTCGGGAACAGTCCTCTGCCTTCAAGCTCTTCATGGGCCACCCACACTTACAGGAGAATGTTCAGACGCCCAGCATGACTCAGCGACCCCTTCACTTCCCCTGCAGCCTCATCTCCAGCCAGTCTGATCTCCCACTCACATACCTCCAACCAGACGTTCAGCCCACCATTCCCCAAACACAGTGTCCCAGGGCTCTGATCATGCTGTTTCCTGAAGCATCTTCCTTGCCTTCTGCCTAAAGAATCCCCTGTCATCATTAGGAGCCCAGCCCAAATCCATCAGGCAGAATTTTTTTTAATTAATTTTTATTGGAGTATGGTTGATTTACAACATTGTGTTAGTTTCTGCTGTACAGCAATGTGATTCAGTTATACATATATCCACTCTTTTTTAGATTCTTTTCCCATATAGGCCATTACAGAGTATTGAGTAGAGTTCCCTGTGCTCTACAGCAGATCCTTACTAGTTATCTATTTTATATATAGTAGTGTGTCTATGTCAATCCCAATCTCCCAATTTATCCCTCCCCGCACTTTCCCCCTTGGTAACCATAAGTTTGTTTTCTACACCTGTGACCCTATTTCTATTTTGTAAATAAGTTCATTTGTATCATATTTTTAGATTCCACATATGAGTGGTATCATATGATATTTGTCTTTGTCCGACTTACTTCATTCAGTATGACAATCTCTAGGTCCATCCATGTTGCTGCAAATAGCATTATTTCATTCTTTTTTATGGCTGAGTAATATTCCATTGTATACATGCACCCCTATGTTCATTGCAGCACTATTTACAATAGCCAGCACGTGGAAGCCACCTAAATGTCCATCGATGGAGGAATGGATAAAGAAGATGTGGTACATATAGACATCAGGCAGAATTAACCACCACCTTCTGAAAGGAGAAAAAGAGGGTGTGGAGGTATTAGAGGAAACAACACTTGCTAAGTACCAACTGTGGGCCAGGCACTGGCTACTCCACAAACTTTATACTACTCACTCCTTCAAATAACCATAGGAGCTAAGTCTTATTATCCCCACTTTGCAGATGAGAAAACTAGTTCGTGTGGTCCCACATTTGAAAGACCCCAAGGTCCTTTTCCTCAACTCCCTGAGCCACACGGACACAGAGTAAAGCGTAGGCCTGTCTGTCTCTGACACTAGACTGTGTTTCCTGTAAACAATCCGTGTCTTACTCATCTCTGAGACCTCCCAGTCCCCTCAGCCCAAGCTTAAGCCCCAGTATCTGGCACCTGGTAAGCCCTCAATAAATGCTTGTCACAGAAATCCTTCTCTGCACACACAGGGAGCTGCTGGGTTATCTTTCTGCTTATTACAGATTCTAGAGAGAAGGGACACTGGATCACTGAGGAATAGCATTTCCAGGTAGAATGTCCCAGGTTTCTCTGTGGACACAGGTGTGCCAGCAGGCGGACTTGACCTTGGCAACCACCCATTTGCAGGAGCTTGAAAAAACAACTTCCTGTTTCTCTTTTAACCGCATTCATTTTAAAGGAAATTCCAAAATTTTAGTACAAACAGTCTAGCAGTACTGTGATCTCCAAGCTCATGATCACACTCTGTGAAGATGGGCCATTGGACCAGGAAGGACAATGGCCCTGTCGCCTCTGTACACCTAGGGGGCATCTTTCCCAAATTCAAGGCAGAAGGGTCCAAGAAACCTACAGCCTAGGAGGCAACCTTTCCCACAACCACGGCATTCACCATTTTTTGGAACAAACTCCCCATGTTTGGGGATCTTCCCACCAGCTGAGCACCGTCTCCCAAGTTAGAAGCTGGAACGCACTTTCCCTGGCCTCCTTTACAGCTAGTGTCAGCACGTGGGAGAATTCATTTTGAAAGAGAACAAGCTGAGGACCCAGGAGCTACACGGAGTCTGCTTTCTGGCTGAGGGGGAGGAAATTGCCAGGGTCTCAGAGTCAGCTGTGGTCCAGCCCCAGGCAGAACTTCATGGTACAAGCAGTGAGGTCCCTACTAGAACCGGATAATTCGAGGATGGCTCCTTCCCAAAGCCAAGTTTCCAGAGATTCTGTGAGCTACCTCATGTTCTTTATTAAATTCATTTTCTGCATAAATAGGTGGGGGACCTTCTGTGGTTTACATCTAAGACGCCAGAAGGATGCAAACCTCACGCATGCCAGCCGTGCAAAACAAAACCCATTAAGACTGAACATAGACTGAGCCCCTCACCTCCGTGGAGAGCCCATGGACCTGAAACATGCAAAATAAATACATGTTGGAATAAAATGTAGAGAAGCCACGTTTCCAGGCTGCCCCTTGGGCTCTCAGACCCAACACCAGAGAAGGAAAAGGACAGGTTCCACGTATTAAATAAGATTCCGCAGTGCAGTGGGTTGTCTTTGAGACTCAGAAGCTGGCTCTGAAGATCCTTTCTCTGAAGGAGTTTCCAGAAATCACTGAACAATGGCAGCACCACTAGAAAGAAGTCTGTCACCTCCCACAGAAGTGACTTTGAGGGACAATATGTTTCTGAATTTGCAATTTTGGAGCATTTGCTCAAATATCACCCTCCATCACAGGGTATGGCAGAAAGTGAGGAGAATCAGAACAGAGTTTCCTTCCAATTCTGCCACCAAACGCCCCTTGCTTATTTCCCTTCCCTGGGTCTCATTTTCCCTGTCTGTGAAATCAGAGGGTTGACCTTTGCTCCCCATTGCCCCTTTCAGGGAACACTGACCCTGCAAAAAGCTGCTTCTTTTGATGCCTAGGCCATTGAACCAGGGCTACAGGCATGGCTGTACAGCTTGTGCAAGTAGCATGTGTCCTGCCAAGGATGCCCACCTGAGGGGTGAGTAAAACCCAGCCCCACTCCCCAAGCTGTACATCCGGGGACAGGGCTGCTTCCCCTGGAAGAGGGACATTTTTCCTTAATTTGCACAAAAGCATCATATGGGCCCTACTTCTGGTTATTTCATCCCCATGCCCTGCTCACTGGGGGCATCCTACCCTCCTCTTAGTCATCACCCCTCTTTCACTGCAGACTTAGCTCCTGGTTACAAGTGTATGCACTGCCCTCTTCCAAAATGATCCTCAGAACTTCGGTACCAACATATGTACCTCATCCAGCAGCTTGGCCTCTCCATTCCTTGATGTCCTGCATCCCAACAATCTTTTCTCCTCTCTCCTCAGCCACCCACTCAACGGTCACACCATAGACCATGGCGTTACCAGAAATCTCTGTTTCGAAATCCCACTCTTTGACCTCTACTTCCCATCCTTCCAGCGCACTTGCTGCAATACCTCCCCACACTCCCACATTTCTTGTCTCTTATCCTGACCACTAACTCATTGATCCAACCACATGTCCACCAGCCAGCAGCCACCTCCGGTCTTTGCTTCCTTCCTTACATAAATTAAACACCACGGTCCTTCTTTTTTAATGACGCTCTTGCAGATAACCCCACCCCACCCCCAGATCTCTCTCCTCTGTCACAGCCACCTTGCAAAACTCCAACACCTGCCGAACAACTTCTCTGCTCCTATAACCACAGCAGCTAAACGCTGCCAGAGAAAATCATGCAACCTGCAAAGTGACTTCACTTTAAATTCATGGACACAAATCTCACAGTGGGGAATCAGCACTGTGTGCTTCCCTGGGAAAGGTGCTTTTTCATTGTCCAAGGTAGTAATTTATGCCCTCAAACTTTTATATGCCCCTTTGCTCCGCTGATGCCCTCACCTTACAATTCACTTAGAAACTAAGAGTCACAAAACCAGGATGCCCTCATCTTCCCACCACCAAGGTCTAGCAACTTGTCTGCTTCTTAGCTCATTCCCCACTCCTTCCTTCCTCATGTGCTGAGTAATGTTCTCTCTTCTTATCAGGCTGATCCTTCCCCACCTGTTCCAGCTCGAATCCTCTCTGAGCCTCTCAAAGGCTTTTCTCCTCCAACCATCCCATCTCTGTGGATGCATCATTCACTCGTAGTCTTGGTCTTCCTCAGACCATTACTGGCACGCAAAGGTGCTCCTCAATCTCTGATTGTTAAAAGGCTTTCTCGGGGATTCCCTGGTGGTCCAGTGGTTAAGACTCTGCACTCTCACTGCCTAGGGCCCAGGTTCAATCCCTGGTCGGGGAGCTAAAATCCCATAAGCTGCATGGCACAGCCAAAAAATAAAATAAAATTTGTTAAAAAAAAAAAAAAAGAGGTTTTCTCTCCATCCCACATCCTTCTCTAGATATTGCCCTTTTCTCTGATCACTTTCCCAACAAAACTTTTGAAAAGAGTTGTTTCTGTGAGCATTCTCCCACGCCCAGCCTCACATCCACCCTTCAACTCTCTGTCTTCTACCAACACGATCCACTGTGACTGGTCCATGTTACCACTGACCTCCGTGTCACTAAATCCAGTGGACAATTTTCCAGTCTCTTCCCTGATCACTCAGTAGCATTCTTCACAGCTCCATCTTTGCCATGCTCAGATTTTTATCACCAGTCCAGACCGCTCTACAGAGCTCCAAACTTGCGTGTCAAACTGCCTTCTTGATGTCTTCACTTGGATGTCTTACTGACATCTCAGGCACGATATGGTGAAAAGAGAACTCTCCTCCCTCTCTCTCTCTCTCTCCCCACACACACACACCCCACCCCACCATCACCCCACCCACTCTCCCATCCAGGCCATTAGAAGTCCTATTCATTCTACATCCAAAACCTGCCTCACTTGTCACCCTCTGTGGATGCCACCCTTAGGCAACCTACCATCAACTCTCATCTTAGCCTCTGAAGTAGTCTAGTAACTGGTCTCTCTGCTTTTTCTCCTGCTCCCCTTCAGTTTATTCTCTACACAGAAGCCTGAGGGATCATTCTAAATACACATTGGATCATATCAGTTCTGATGGCTTCTCATTGCCCTTAAAGTCGCACTCGCTGTGGCCTTCGAAGTCCTACATGACCTGGCCCCTGTTTGTCTCTCTAACTTTGTATCATGCCACTCTTTCCCTGACTTCCTGCCCACTAGCCTTCCAGATGCCCTGACAATAGCTCTGAGCCCACTGAGATCTTTCCTGCTTTGAAGTCTCTGCATTTGCTGTTCCCTGCATCTGGAACTCTCTCAACCAGCCCTTTGCATGGTGAGCTCACCGTCATCTATCAGGTGCCAACTGAAAGGTCACCTTCCAATAAGACTTTCACTGAGCACCTTGTCTGAAATTGTCCTCAATATTATTTTCTATCTGAAATGTTACTTGCTTCACAGCATTTTCTGTTTGTTTATGTACCTGTTGACTGTCTATCTACCCCCACAAAAATGATAATTTCCATAAAAAAAGGATCATGTCTATCTCATCCTCCACTATAATCCCAGTGCCTAGCCAAGTGATTGGCATACAGTAAATGTGTAATAAATATTTGTTGAATGAATGAATGAGTGAATGAATCATCATGATTTGTCTTTAGTCTAATCTTTTGCCCTTTATCTCATACTCCTTTGTATGTATCCCCTACATACAAGCCAGTCATGCCCTTCCCTGACCTTTTGCCTTTGCTCACACTGTCCCCTCCATCTGGACACCCTCTTACCCCCATTCCACATTCAAGTTCTCAAAATCCTAGTCAACATTCAAGGCCCATCTTCAACTCTAATGCCTGAAATTCCATCATTAACAATTCTTAGAATCCTAGCGGGTCAGTTCTTAGAGATGGTAGTTCAAAATTGTATTTGCTGCTTCAGCTGCCCATAGTACTGCACTGAGGAGGATTCTGGGGTCTAGAGCCATAATCAAGCAAAAAAAAATGTCATCCATGACAATGGGAAGGGGATGGCTGTCCTGATGTTACAGGTGGGGAAATTGATGTTCAGGCTGGTGGGCTGACTTTCCAGGGGACACACCTAGGTGGAGGCAGTGCTGAGAACAGAACTTGTGTCTCTGGACCACCAGTGTGGAATTATATCAGGCTGCCTTGTCTACACCCCCAGACAGAGGGGCTGAGGTTCACACAGACTTGAAAGACTATTGAGACTGTGAATTTTAAATTTTAAAAATAGATACACAGTATATGATTTTTAACCTTTCTTTTCCAACAAAACTCTGACCAGATTAATTTTACATGCAAACTTCTGTCAGAAGTCTCTACTTTTATTTTTTTGTTACCACCAAGATAAAAATATTTTAAACACAACAAGAAGAATCACCAACAACCATAGTCCTGAAGCTAAGTACTCCTTCTTTCCTTATGCTGTCTTTTTAAGTGCAAAGATCTTCCAAGCTCTCTGTAGTGGAAAGTTCATCAAGTTGCTTTTCTTTGTAATAAAAAAGGTGAACAGGGAGAATGGGAGAAAATTAAAACCTATTTGCCATAGACTAAACATGTCCCCCCAAAATTCATATGTTGGAATCTAATCCCCAATGTGATGGTGTTTAGAGGTAGGGCCTTTGGGGTGATTAGAGCATGAGGATGGATCCCTCATGAATGGGATTAGCACCCTTATAAAGGAGACACAGAGTTTACTTGCCCTCCCACCATATGAGGTTATGGTGAGAAGACAGCTGTCAATGAGAAGCATCTGGAAGCTGTGAGAAGTGGGTCCTCACCAGACATTGAATCTTCCAGGGCCATGATTTTGAACCTCCCAGCTTCCAGAACTGTGAGAAATAAATGTTTGTTATTTGTAAGCCACCCAGATTATGATATTTTTGTTATACCAGCCCTAATGGACTAAAACACTATGGTTTATCTCTTATATGCCAGAGACTGTGCAAGGCCCTTGCAAATGTCAGCTCATGGAACCTTCAAAACAGTCCTATGGGGTAACTACTTTATTATTCCATTTTACAGATGAGAAAACAGTACATTGGTAAGTATCACGCCCCAGAACTTTGCTCCTCTGAGTGTGTTCCTTGGACTAACAGCATGCACCATTGCCTGAGGTCTTTTAGAAACAAGATTCTTGAGACACACCCTAGACCTACCGAATCAGAGTCTGTATTTTAACAACACCCCCCAGTGATTCTTCTGCACACTAAATCTTAAGAAGCCCTGGTCTTGATGACACAAACAAACAAGAAAAGAATCAGGATTCAGACAAGACCTAACTGTGCTCTTGACAGCATGGCAGCAGAGACTCTGACTGCAGCCCAGCTGGTGCACATGTCCTAAGTAGAATCACTGGTACCTCTTCCTGCCCCACACAGAGACCCCGACTCACTGTCCTCCTTGGCTGGGCTGAGCTTGGGGGAGGGTAGCTGCAGGCTGGACTTGCTAGTGCAAAAAGAAAGTGGACAGCAGAAACACAAATGACATGGTTATGAAGAAAACAGGTTGGTTAAGTCCTCACTGACACAGTTGGACATATCAATACTACATTTGATTGCCTGTCTCCTCTGACATTCATCTGTCAATGGACACTTAGGTTGCTTCCATATCTTGGCTATTATAAATAACGCTTTTATAAACATTGGGGTGCGTGTATCTTTTTGAATTAGTGTTTTTCTTTTTAATATATACCTAGGAGTGGAATTGCTGGGTCATAGGGTAGTTCTATTTTTAGTTTTTTGAGAAACCTCCATACTGTTTTGCACAGTGGTGGCACCAATTTACATTCCTACCAACAGGCCACAAGGGTTCCCTTTTCTCCACATCCTCACCAACATTTGTTATTTGTTTTCTTTTTGATGATGGCCATTCTGACAGGTGTGAGGTGATATCTCATTGTGGTTTTGATGTGCATTTCCCTGATGATTAGCAATGTTGAGCATCTTTTCATGTGCCTGTTGGCCATCTTCATTTCCTCTTTGGAGAAATATCTATTCAGTTCTTCTACCCATTTTTTAATTGGGTTGTCTTTTTTTTTTTTTGATGTTGAGTTGTATGAGCTGTTTATATATGTTGGATATTGACCCCTTATCAGTCATATCATTTGCAAACATCTTCTCTCATTCAGTAGATTGTCTTTTCATTTTGTCAATGGTTTCCTTTGTTGTGCAAAAGCTTTTAAGTTTAATTAGGTCCCATTTGTTTATTTTTACTTTTGTTTCCTCTGCTTTAGGAGCCAGAGCCAAAAAAATATTGCTGTGACTTATGTAAAAGAGCATCCTGCCTATGTTTTCCTCTGGAAGTTTTGTAGTATCCGGTCTTACATTTAGGCCTTTAATCCATTTTGAGTTTATTTTTGTATATGGTGTTAGGGAATGTTCTAATTTCATTCTTTTACATGTAGTTGTTCAGTTTTCCCAGCACTACTTATTGAAGAGATTGTGTTTTCTCCACTGTATATTCTTTCCTCCTTTGTTGTAGATTAATTGACCATAAGAGTCTGGGTTTGTTTCTGGACTCTCTATCGTGTTCCATTGATCTATGTGTCTGTTTTTTGTGCCAGTACCATACTGTTTTGATTACTGAATCTTTGTAGTATAGTCTGAAGTCAGGGAGCATGATTCCTCCAGCTATGTTCTTCTTTCTCAAGATTGGTTTGGCTATTTGGGGTTTTTTGTGTCTCCATATAAATTTTTTAATTATTTGTTCTAGTTCAGTGAAAAATGCCATTGGTATTTTGATAGGGATTGCATTGAATCTGTAGGTTGCCTTGGGTAGTATGGTCATTTTAACAATATTAATTCTTCCAACCCAAAAACACAATATACCTTTCCATCTGTTTGTGTCATCTTCAATTTCTTTCACCAGTATCTTATAGTTTTCAGAGTACAGGTCTTTTACTTCCTTAGGTAGGTTTATTCCTAGGTTTTTTTGTTTTATTTTTAATGTGATGATAAATGAGATTGTTTCCTTTGTTTCTCTTTCTGATAGTTCGTTGTTAGTGTATAGAAATGCAACAGAGTTCTTTATATTAATTTTGTTTCCTGCTACTTTACTGAATTCATTGATGAGCACTAGTAGTTTTCTGGTAGCATCTTTAGGATCTTCTATGTATAGTATCATGTCATCTGCAAACAGTAACAGTTTTACTTCTTCCTTTCCAATTTGCATTCCTTTTATTTCTTTTTCTTCTCTGACTGCTGTAGTTAGGACTTCCAAAACTATGTTGAATAAAAGTGGCCGAGTGGGCATCCTTGTCTTATTCCTGATCTTAGAGGAAATGCTTTCAGCTTTTCACCATTGAGAGTGTTAGTTGTGGGTTTTTCATATATGGCCTTTATTATATTGAGATATATTCCGTCTATGCCCACTTTCTGGAGAGTTTTTATCATAAATGGATGTTGAACTTTAGCAAAAGATTTTTCTGCATCTATTGAGATGATCATGTGGTTTTTATTCTTCTATTTGTTAATGATGTATCACATTGACTGATTTGCAGATACTGAAAAGTCCTTGCATCCCCTGGATAAATCCCATTTGATCATGGTGTATGATCCTTTGTGTGTGTGTGTGTGTGTGTGTGTGTGTGTGTGATCCTTTTAATGTATTGTTGAATTCAGTTTGTTAATATTTTATTGAGGATTTTTGCATCTATGTTCATCAGTGATATTGGCCTGTAATTTTCTTTTTTTGTGATATCTTTGTCTGATTTGGGTATCAGGGTGATGCTGGTCTCATAGAATGAGTTCAGAAGTATTCCTTCCTCTGCAAGTTTTCGGAATAGTTTGAGAAGGATAGGTGTTAACTCTTCTCTAAGGAGTGAAGTGGGTGGTGCATCCTTTTTCCAAAGGGCAAGGGTTGCCTCCATGCTCTTCAATCCTGGCACCTTGGGATAACAGTCCCCATACTCTGGGTCACTGTTGTCCCTGCTGCTGAAGTCCTTTCTCTGCCAAAGAGACAAGACCCAGCCCACATAGAGTGCAGCCTGGGTCTCTCTCTCTCTCTCTCTCTCTCTCTCTCGTCATCAGAGGCCACTTTATCCACATCATACAGGAAGATCTCTTGAATTTATGGACATATTCCAGACCCAGAAAAAGATTGCCAAATCTTCATGGATGCCCTTAAACCTGGCCCAGATTTTCTCAGGGACCGGAAGAGAAGTTTTCCCTGAGTATTTTTATAGAGGGGGAAGTCCAAGATTTTATTTTCTATTCAATCAGTACATCCCCACCATCATGAGAGTGGATGTCCAGACATAGATTCCCAGAAACCGTTTGACTCAGTGCTGGCTCCAGTTGGCTCAACAATAACTTCCCCCGGAAGCCAGCCAGCGTTACACAGCATCATCCAGCCGAAGAGGCTTGAAGACATAATTTCTAACACAAACACTGAAATGGGTCACTGCAAAGCTATAACTTGAGTAATTCTGCTTACAAGAATATCAGAAGTGCCTCCCAGGACATGGTCCAAACAGTCCTGTATTCCGACTCTGTGGTTCCTAAGTAGCAGCTCTAAGAGGACCGGGATGGTTTGAGTCAGTGGTTAGTAATCATAGTATTCATCAATCCCAGTGCATCTCCTCTGGCACCGGTATTTAATTCATCTTTCTGGGCTCTTTAAAAGCAATCAGTTTGTTTGCTTTAAACAAAAATCAGTTTTTCTCACTTTTCTCCCACACTTTCTTTATCCAGTTGTTTAATCATTTAAGCAAACACCCTTTGAGCACCTGCCACATTGCAGGCATTGGGAATACAAAGATGTGTAAACACAGCGCCTATGACGGGGAAGATGTCCATAGAGCAGAGGAGACAGGTAAGTACACAGAGCTGTTACAGCGCAGCCAAATCAGGGCTCTTCTAGAAGCAAGTTCCCGGTGCTCAAGGGGCATCAAGTGGAGGAGGAGGGGTCTGGCCGAGTAAGATAGTTCAAGCAGATTTGGGGAATCCACTTCTGATTATCCTCTGTCCACGTAAGAAGCAGCCTCAAGTCGGCAAGAGATGTGTCATACAGCTAAATAATAAAGGACAGAGTAACATGGGGTAAGATGCCCATTGAACACAAATATGCTTTTGGCTGATGTCTCCAGGTTTCCAGTTGAATAAGAAAATGAGCCCTGGATGACCTTGAAGGTGGGATAGAATGCCAGACATTGGAACCCTGTGGCACTGAAGATGGACCTGTGCTTTCAGCCAGGGCATTAGCCCTCTGTGATCACTCCGAGGAGCACACCGGAAGATGCGTGTTTGCCTGCACAGCATCCTGCACTTCGCCTGCAATGATGCCTATCACACTTTATTATTCATCGTTGAACTTCAAAAGAGCAGAAAACACTGGTATGTTATTTATCGCTCTAACCTTATCATCCAGCGTGTGCCTGGTATATGGAAATAAAAATAGATTTGTTTAAAAAAGCACATGGAACAAAATACCAGACCAGTACTCAAAACTGTCAGGGTCCTCAAAAACAAAGCCCGAGAAAGTGTCACAGCCAAGAGGAGCTTAAAGAGACACGATGACAAAATGCAATGAGGTATCCCGGATGGCATCCTAGAACAGGAAAAGGACATTAGGTAAAACGTAAGGAAGTCTGAATAGAGTATGGACTTAGTTAATAGTTATTGTATCAATACTGGTTTATTAATTGTGACAAGCGTGTCATGTTAATGCAAGTGGTTAATAATAAAGGAAACTGGATGTGGAATAGATGGGAACTCTCTGTACTAGATGAGCAATTTTTCTGTAAATCTAAAACTCTTCTAAAATAAAAAGTTAACAAAAATATGGCTAATCATCTTCATGCACCTTTGTGCCCTCCCCCTGCCCAGCTGGCCCTCTACCATTGCTCTGACCCTCTCACAGTCTCCATAAAAGACCTTCTCTCTTTGCTAAGCTTGGAGCTATGGAACATGCTCTTGCCTGGCAGTGAGAAGCCCAAGTTCCTTTGCCATCATCCCACTGTATGACTTTGTATAAATCATTTGCCCTCCATGGGCCTTAGTTTACCCATCTATTCAATGGGAAGGTAAGACTAGAAAGCTCTTTCAAGTTGCTCCATAATGACAAAGATGGTGTCTGGTTCCCCTCAGTATCCACAGCTCCTAAGAGAGCCCTAGGCGCATAGCAGGCCCTGAATAAAAGTTTGTTGAATGAGTAAATCAATAAACATTGCTTAATACTCTAAATATAAATGGAAACTTTTAAAGTCAGCCCAACGTCTCCAAATCTCCTTTCTTATAAACTTGATTTTAAGCTCCCTTTGTGTCTTCTCCACATTGCTCATAGGGACTTTATAAGCATTTGAGCAGTAAGTGAGAAGAGTAATGGAGAAGGTCAGGACCCTCAAGCTTTGAACTCCCTGGAGTTCAGACACAGTGGTACCAGCTGAGATGGCAGGGACCTCGCATCCAGATCCTGTCACACGAGTGTCATCCGGGCTTCGGGGGCTGGTCTTCCCAAGGAATCCATTGGCCCCTTCTCAGCATCCTTCTCCAACAAGTCCAGCTGAGAGGGCCCAGAACACCCAGCCCCTGTTTAGGAGACCCTGGCAGATCTCTTAGAAGAAGACAGCTCAAGCCCAGGGAGGAGAGAAGCTAGAAGTCACCAAAAAAAAAAATCTCTGCCCCCCCCGCCCCCGCCAAGTGGTCTAGAGACCCAGATTTTAGTCCCAGCCCCCAATCTGCTCCCCAGACACACTCGGAGATCTGGGCAAGTTTTTCTCTGTCTCTGCCCGGCTCCCCTCCCAGAGCTGGGGTGGGGTGGGCACAAACAAGGATGAGAGCTCTTTCTAGCTCCTGGGAGGGGCTGCGTTCTCTCCTACCCCTTATCTCTGGGTTTTCCTCTGCACACAGCACTCTCTCCACTCACCACCCACCCTCCACCCTTCAGCGAGCAGGCTCCTGGCATGCCCCTTGTCTCCAGTCCCCGCTGACACCCTGCCCAGGATCATTCATTGTCTCCACTAGGCCCTCAGAACTCTTTGTACATTCCCTCTCTCAGAACTGACCATGCTCCATTATAACCATTCATCCAACTGTCTGTCTCCACCACCCAACCGGGAGCCCGCGACGTCCTGTTCCCCATTTGATCCTGTACCCAACGTGCTGCCTGGCACATCGGTAATAAATAAGGACTCGTTGAGTAAACAGATGAGTGAGTGAACAAATGAAGAAATGTGTGTGAACAAACAAAATCATGAAGTGCTCTATAATCTTATAATTTTGGATAACTTACCTCAAATTTCCCTGGAGAGTTGGTGAGGTTCTGTTACAGGATCTGTTTAAAAAAAAAAAAAATCCAATACCTTGTTGTTACAGTTGTAAATTCCTGCAGGTTTTCCCAGGTGCATTTCAGAAGAGGGAAAACAAACACGGATACCCCGTCCTCCAGCTCCCTCCCTGCCTCCCAATTTCTTCTTCCCACCTACCTCCTCCCTCTCTCTGTCTCTACTCTTTCCTCATTCTCTATCTCTGTTTCTCTTTTGCTGTCTCTGTCTCTATTTCTGTCTTCTCACTGTCTCTCTGTCTCTCTTTTTCTGTTCTCTCTGTCTCTCTGTCTCTCTCTGTCTCTGTCTCTTTCTGTCTCTCTCTCTCTCTCTCTCATGCATTTTCCACCATTTCCCCTCCCAGCCCCCGTCCCCCTTCACTGAGGGCTCTCCACGTGTGCCAGGCGTCTTACAGATGAGATCTCACTTTCCATCCCAACCACCTGGCACTGCCTCATTTGGACTTTTGGAGAAACTCTGGTTAAGAACGTGGGCTTTGGAGTTGGACAGAGGCAGCTGTCTCCAGGCCTGGTTCTTCCATGTACTCGCTGTGTAACCTTGGTCAAGGTACCTGACCAAACTCTCTGAGCCTCCACTCCCTTATTAGCAAAATGAGGTGAAAATGCCCCTCTCAGAGGGCTGCAATGGTTCAAGGAGAGAATGGTGGTGAAACGTTACTCTCTGTTCTACTATGGTGATGGCTTTGGGGTCATCTGCAAACATCATTAGTACCTGGAGGTCTTTGTGGAAGATGGTGACCACCTGAGGGCTGAATGGATGCTCATGTGATACTGAATGAGTGAATGAATGAATGAGTCAATAGCAGATGATAAATGAATAAAGGGGCAAATGAATGAATGAGTGATAGGTCTACCTCCATGGGAAGAAATGTTGGTATTTCTCCCCTAGACCTGTGCTCTGGGCTGCAACATGTGTGCCCACCGATTCCACGGCTTTTCAGAGCACAAAGGCTTAGCTGTTCCCTGTCCCTTTATTTCCTCTGTCTTCCCTGTTCTCACTCCCATCCTGTCCCTTCTCTGGTGTCTATTTTCTCCATCTTCTCGCCCTCCCCCCCCAGCTTCCTCTCCAGTTTCCCACTCGACTCCTTTTAGGTCCCCTTCTCCCCACTGCTCCCCTCAGCCTACTCGCCCCACTTCCCACCATAACATTTGCAAACTAGGGGTCCCTTCCTCATCCCAAGACACTAGTGTGAGAAAAGGCTTCGGACACAATAGTTACACACACACACAAAAAGATTTATTTGATGAACCGCAGTGACTAACAGGGTCAAAAAATAGCATAGACATTCCAAAGAAGGGGCAAGTGGGGCAGCCGGCAGCCTCCTCCACCATCTGTCCAGGATCACCGATGGGGCCTCAGGGGGCACCCTCTTCCCTTCTGGGAGCTTCCTCCAGCCTTGACTGGATGCTTTGGGGACAGCCCTGGACTGAGAAAGTGAGTCTGTGGAAAGATTCTGGCCTGAGATGGGAAGAATAAGCTGAGATAAGTCCCTTCCCTTCTTCCCCTCCCTGTGCTCCCAGAGCTGGCTCCATCCCATCCAAGGTCAAGATGTCCACGGACATCAAGCTGGGCTCTTCCTGCCTCCATGGCTCATGTCTTGTCCTTCACGTCCAGAGTCCTCCAAGAACAAAACCCGGAATACACACACCCTGCCCTCAGTGCACAAAGGCCCCACAAGCATCTTCATCCTCAAAGCCTCTCTGGCGGTGTGACTGTCATGCCACCAGTCTTGCAGTGACGGCTCCAGTCCCCGTTCCCAGCCCCCCAAGAAGCCAAGCAGTCTGATCCTGACGGGAGGTGAGAAAGAAACCCACCCGGTGCTTTCCACCACATGGTAAGCAGGTGTCCCCCTTTAGGAAGAGGGCTACTGACCCTGGAAAAATAAAGAGTGATGAAGGAGATGCTTAAAAATTCAAAGCAACGTTGGCAGGCTTGGGAAAGGGGTCAAGGGAAGCTCCCATTTCCCTCATAGAACCAGGGACAGCGGCACAGGGACCCAGAGCACAAGACTTCGCCAAGCTTTGGGCGCCAGCTGCTTTGGGAGGGGATCTCCCTATAGGGAGCCTGGGCACAAACACAGACTTCTCTCTTAAAGCGCGGACCAGCCGTCGGAGCCCCCAAATCCAGTGGGGGTGGACTCATTTTTATTCTAAATTGCCTCAGCCTGTCCCTTCTTCCCTCAAGGATATTGGGTGAAGAGCAGAGACCTGGAGAGTAGGGGGGGTGAGTTCATCCAAGTGACAAGTGACACAGGCACACCGCTATTCATGTGATGCTCATCCTTGTTTACACATATGTACACACACAAAGCAAGCGCCCCACCCCCACCAAAGTGACCCTTGGCACCCATTCACACCAGTGCCCAAGAAAAACATCCTGGAGATGTCGGGATGGGGTGGAGAGACAGGGAGAGGCCTGCAGCTCACGGTTCTGGAGGAGGCTGGAGGGATGAGGATTTGGGGAGGGAACCCAAGCAGCAGTTAGACTAAATGCAGACTCCCCCTCTTTCTCCATTTTCCCTTCCCAGCTCCCCATTCATATCATGAAACCAAGGAGCCTGCTGCTTCATCAACCCCATTACGTTCCAGTCCCCACAGAAAATAGAGGATGCAAAAAAGGGTCTAAGGAAATCTGTAGAAAGCATATCTAGTTGGCATCATGGAGGGGCTGCAGGAAAGGAGGCCCCCTTCATGGATGGCTCTACCTCCAGTGCCTGAAATGACAGCAAACCGCTCCAGTTCGGAGGGAGGCTCTGGAGCCCCCAGCTACAGGGACGGGAGCAGTAATTTTGCTGATACCCAGCCCGCCTCCTGCCCGGCCCATTCCCATTCCCCCATTCCCTCCCCGGGGCACTCAGGGAACAGGACAAAGAGCTTGAACAGGGGCAGTGTTTGCAAGCTTCAGGATTCTTAACCCTTAGGAGCCCTTCAGAACAAAGAAGTAAAAATGGAAAGGAGGGACTGAACGAGGCAGACGAGCTATGCGAGAGGGGTTGGGAGACAGGAGGTAAGGATTCTGAGTAAAAACTGCAGAGAGAAAGGGGGAAACAGAGGGAGGAAGAGGGGCGAGAAACCTAAAAGGAAATGGGGGCGAGAAAAAAGCTGGAGATCCAAGAAAAATGCTGGGGGGAAATGGACTTTTACTGAGCCAGGACACACATCATTTTAGTTTCTCCATTTTCTACACATAGAGAAACTGAGTCTCAGAGAGTTTAAGAGACTGGGGCAAGGTCAGTCTCACAGAGACTGAGTGGCCGAGCCCGGGTCTGCAGGGCTCAATCTCTCTCCACTAAACCACAAACCTCTGAACCAGAGCAAAGGGAAAAGGGGGACAAGACACAGGCAGGAGGCAGGGAGCAGGGAAAGGAGTCAAGTGCAAGAGAGAAGGTGCCCCCGGCTACCTGACCTTCAGAGAGCAAGGGCAAAGGCTGGGGCCGGGCAGAGGGCACCAGGCGCTCGGGATCCCAGCCCTAGTCAACCACGAGGGTCTCTTGGCTGTAAGGGATGGATTTCTCCTGCGTCGGCTCTCCGCCCTTCCCGCTGCCGGGGCCGGGCCCCTGGCTGTGCCCGGAGGAGTAGCTGGCCGACTTCTCCCCGCTGCTGCTGTGGGAGGCTCCCCCGCACCTGCTCTGTCCCCAGCAGAGCACGGAGGCGCAGGCCTGGCGGAAGCGCAGGTCGAAGAAGGCGTAGAGGAAGGGGTTGAGGCAGCTGTTGACGTAGCTGATGCAGGTGCAGTAGGGGAAGACGTTCAGGAGGAAGATGTCGAAGTCACAGGGCCAGTGCAGCAGGCTGCCCAGCATGTAGAGCGTCTTCACCAGGTGGTAGGGCATCCAGCACAGGGCGAAGGTCACCACCAGCACCACGATGATGCTCAGGAGCCGGCGCCGCTTCCGCAGGCCCTCGATGCGCTCCTTGCGGAAGTGGCCGGCGATGGTCTGGGCGATGAAGAAATAGCAGGTCAGCATGATGGTGAAGGGCACCACGAAGCCCACGGCGGTGGACGAGACGCCCAGGCCCACCTCCCAGGCCCACTCGGAGCTCGGGGTGGCCACCATGGAGTAATCCATGTAGCACTGCACCCTGGTGCTGTTCTCCACGTGGAGGATGGCGCCAGTGGAGCGGAACACCATGACCGGCACGGCCAGGAGGGCGGCCAGCGCCCACAGGACGGCCGTGGCCGCGGCCCCGCTGACCCGCAGCCTCAGCCGAGCGTTGGCCACTGGCCTCACGATGGCCAGGTAGCGGTCGAAGCTGAGGCCGGTGAGGCAGAAGACGCTGGCGTACATGTTGACGAAGATGAGATAGCTGCTGAGCTTGCAGGCGAAGGCGCCGAAGGGCCAGTCGTAGTCTCGGTACGTGTAGGTGGCCCACAGCGGCAGGGTCACCACGAAAGTCAGGTCGGCCACCGCCAGGCTGGCGATGAAGATGTCAGCCGAGCGCCTCTTCTCGCGGCTGCTCCGAAACACAGTCCAGAGCACCAGGCCGTTGCCCGTGGTGCCCAGCAGGAAGACCAGCATGTAGATGGCAGGGATGAGGGCCCCCGAGGACTTCCAGTCGGCGTACTCACACTCAGACTGGTTGTCTACCCCGTAGTAGTTGTCGAAATCGCCACCTTCCTCCATGCTGGGGAGCGAAGTCGGGCAGGGGGTCCCGGGGGTACCAGCTCCGTGGCTGTGTTGCGCCAACTCAGCCAGTGCCCTCAGCTGCTGGCTGGAGCCTCGGAGGGCAGGCGGGAAGGGCTGGAGGTGTCCAGAGCCCTTCCTAGCAGCGGGAGGAGCTGCCTCTGGCTCCTCTGGACCCTGAAGGATGCCTCCCTCCTGCAGGCTTCCCTCCACCCCCTCCTGCCCTGCCCCAGCCTCAGCTCAGACACTTCCTCGCGCCCTCCTGAGTCTCTGTCTCCTCCTTGGCTGTCCCTTCCTCCTCCCACCTCCAGACCAGCCCCTCACTTGTGAGTCTTAGGATCTTGAAGTTACAGCCCACTTTTTTTTTTTTTTCCTTCTTGTCCCTGGGCAAGTGGACCAAATTGACCCCTGCAGTGCTGGGCAGAATGTTATCTGTGGTTTGCAGCCTGCTCTCCTCCTGGCCCAGTTTCTCTCCCTCTGGTTTCCTCTGGTGTTTGGAGAACCCCTCTCCAGTCCTCTGCACCCTCCTGTTCTCACCCCCTCCCAGCCCCTCTAAATGGGGCAAATTATGCAGATTGAAACCCAGCCTGAGCTGGAGCCGAGGAGGGTAGGGGGCAGGAGGGTGTGAGATTTCGCAGGATGGTCTGAGCCTCTGGCATGCCCTCCTGGTAGGCCGGTCTGTCTCCTCCGTCCTCCACCCTCCCCTTCCACCCTCCCAGCCCCACCCCGAGCAGACTTCACTCTATCCTTCCCCTCACTTCCTCCTCCTTTACACCTCGGCTTTGACCCGCTCTCTATGGGGATGTTTGTGGTCTATAGACCCAGTTATAGAGGGATTTCTCTACGATTCATAAGCTGTTAGCAGATTGCAGTTTTCAGATGGCACAGGAAGTTTTAGAGGGTCGAGGAGAGAGTCACAGAAGAAAGAAACCTCAGACTAAAGTATCTCTAATCAAGCCATTAAATCTATGGGGAAACTGAGGCTGAACAAGGTAAATGTCTTGCCCAAGTTCACAGGATAAATTTTGGTTTGCTTTTGTTGTTTGCTTTTCTTCTTCTCCAAGCACCTAACTCAGTGCCTGGCAGGTAGTAGGTGGTCACTAAATGGTTGTTGAGTGAATAAGTAAGTGGATGGATGAATTAGGGAGTGAGTGAAAAGAGGAGTCCATATATAGAAGAACGGGTGTTTGAATTACTATGCAGTGAAAACACGGATACAGTTCGGTCCCTGAGTTCTTACTGCCGTACATAGACCAGGCAGGGCATGTGGGGGTCAGGAAGTCATAACTGAAGGAAGAGGCAGAAAAAGGGGTAGCCATTTAGTAGATGCTGTGGGCACAATCCCATAGAAACTGACTTGGCCCTGTCTGTTGGCCTCTCCAGGACCTCTGGGCAGGAAGGAGAGAATGATGCACAAGATAAGATTAAAAATATGCCCCCCCCCCCGAGAGTGGAGAAGGCCATCTAAAGTTGGGCAAGAGTGAGATGAAGCAAAATCCGGAGATGAGTCTTGGCCACATTCAAAGCAAAAGGCTTACAGAATTAGAATCTGTTATCTCAAGCAAGAGTTAGTCAGAAAATCTTCTCCAGAGGTCTTAAAACAGGGACCCCAAACTCAAATACTCACAAGGGCCAGGCTAAGAATGTATATGGGTAAAACAAGCAGTTTGAGACAATAGGGAGTGGTGGAGACTGGCAAGAGGAGTATTACTCACAGTCTAACAAAACACGCATACTCTATCAAGAGGAAGGCTCCGGGGCTCCAATCTCCGCTTGCCACGCAGAAATGTGGAACCTACCATGACCATGCCTTCTGATTTTTCAACATAATTTCAAATTCTAGATTTTATGAGAAATTTCCAGATTTGTAAATTTGGGGAATTAGTTCCATTTTTTTTTTAAATAAGACGGCAGGACAAGTAAAACATGTCCCCAGGCCCCCAGTTGGTGCTCTTTGAACGGGAGCTTACCCAGAATAGAAGGAGGCAGAAAAACAGGAAGGATAGGCCAGGAGGAAGAAACATAAAATGCAAAGATAGGGAAATGAAAACAAGCACGGCCAAAGCCTCAGAGTGTAATGGGGAGATGCAAGAAAGGAGAGGCAGAGAAAGATAAGGAAGATCCTGAGGATCTCGGATGACCTTTCCCTAAAGGCAACGTGCAGATGAGAACACGTTGGTGTTTCTCAAGAGGATTAAGCATTGAGCACTTACTACGTGCTAGACGTTCTTCTAAACATTTTCTATTTTATATGTCTTCATGATCTCTTTTAATCAGCAGAAACACTTTAGAAGGTAGGTACCCTCATTCATCTCAATTTACAGGTAAGGAAACTGAGGTACAGGGAGGTGAAGTGACTTGGCCAAGGTCAAATCAGAATTTGAACCAAGGCTGTCTTGAGTCTATGAACTAAATCACTACGTTCCCAAAGAAAAAACTCCAACCCGTTTTAAATTGGGGGATTTGCCATCTGTAGAGATTATAAAAATGTAGGATGGTGCTAGGATACCTGTGGTTTACTTTGAAATAAGCTCTCTTGGGTGAAATTAAAAATAGATTGACTAAAATATGTTCGAGATACTCCCCACTCTTGATTAAACAGAGTATAAGACACTGCCAGGCAATAGTCTGTGCACCTTAGCCTGATCTAGAAACTGCCCTGTGACCAGCTATTCCCAAAGAGGATTTCCAGTTGCCTGATGCCAGGTAGAAAGTTAACAGGACCAGCCTCTGGAATCGTGGCAGTCTGCAACATGGTAGTCCGGGCACCCAATAGGACCCAGAGCTGGGGCTTCCTTGATCTTACAATACACAGGGTAGGAATTGCTTGGGGCCTGCTTGCTCCTGCACATTTGTTTAACAGAAGACTGGGCAGGTGGCAGAGTGGCTGTCATTATAACCTGACAGCAGGCTTGGGTGAAAATGGTTAACCTTCAGCCATGTTAGACTTCTTCAGTGATTACCTTGACCTATCAAAAGGGACCTAGGTGTCGTGCAGGAATCAGCTCAGGTCAGGTCACAAGAGATGGCCCTTCCAAGATAAAGGCCAAATGAAAGGAGGCTCAAGAGAGAGGGGATATGGGGATATATGTATACATATAGCTGATTCACTTTGTTGTACAGCAGAAACTAACACAACATTGTCAAGCAATTACACTCCAATAAAGATATTAAAAAAGAAAAAAAAAAGAAAATGCAAAATAAATAAATAAAATGACAAAACAAAAAAAAATTCAAGACCTCCAGTGAATCCAGAGCTTCTGTGGTTTTCTCAGAAAGATGTGGGCACTTGTGCCCTTTGCAGTTAGGAACACAGAAGGAGGTGAGCAAGTGAGCCCAGAATGTCCCCCAAATCGGCCAGCTGTTCCTGGCTCCTCCCACTTGAATTCCGAGCCGAACAGGAGCCCAGAGACCCTGTTGGGAGAGGAGACGGATCCATCTCTTTAATCCTCTGGCCTCCAGGCTCTCTGACTCAGAGAGGCAGTTAATCTCACCAGAAGAACCAGACTCACTGAGATGGGAGGGAATAGAGAGCCAAGGCTGGGAGGGGGCCATTGATTGGGGCCAGAGAGGGTGGAGTGCTGATAAGATCTGGCCCCCAGCCGAGAAGCAGCTGGAACCAGATGGCCTGAATGCCCCGCGATGGCAGCCTGAACGGAGCAGGATCTGCCAGCCCTCCTCACCCCGCCTGACACCCAAGGCGCCTGGTCACCCAAAACAGAAGATGAAAGTCTAGTCAATGGGACCAGTAGCTGAAGGCTGACCTTACGTGCCCCCAGGGCTCAGAAGTTGGCCCTCTCCAGACAGAGAGTACCTGGGCAGAGCCTGCTTTTCATTTCGGTCCCCCCTGAACTTGGCACTGGTATATATCTGCTGAGTTAGAACCAAAGGAATGCGCTCGGGGAAAGGATAGAAAAGGTTGGGTCTTCACCGCAGGGCTGCTCTACTACACTAACAAGGGCACCTTTTTGCTGAACTGAGCCAGAATAATCTACCCTGAGCCATCTGGCAAAGCAGCAGCAAGGCCAGACCCTTGGCCAGTGTCCTCACATGCCCCACCGGGGTTGGCCGGCCCTGGAGAGGCCGAGCGGGTTTCCCGGGGGACTTGCCCCTCTCCTGGGTGATTTCTTTGGGATACTGTGCCGAGCCTGGCAGACCAGTGCTGCAGACCTGCTCTGGGCCCTTTGAGGAGCGCCCAGACTGCTGGGGGGTTCAGTGACTCCACAGCCCTCGCCCACCCCACCTCCAGGGTTGTCCCTGGCCTAGAAGGCAGAGAGTGGCTTGGCCCTGCGCCCGGGCCGTGTGTGACTGTGCACACTTGCGGCTCGGGTGGAGCTGCCGGTGAGCAGGCAGGACCTGTGTGTGCCCGGGGTGCGCCTGTGCGCTGGGCGCGGCACTTGGGCAGGTAGCGTGTGGTGGGGTCAGGGACCTGCCTCAGCAGCCTCCTCGAGGACAGGAAAGACGGTTAATTGACTCTCTCTAAGGGCTTGGGATGAGGGGAAAGGCTGAACCTCGCCCAGACCTGGCCCCAAGCCTGGGTGCAGGACATCAAAGCGGAGGCTTGCCTTTCTCTGCCCCTTGCTGACTTCTCACCTCCTCCCCCAGCTGCCCGCTGCAGCCCCCTCACTTCACAGGTCTGCTTTGAACTCAGCTTCGGAACTCACCCAGGGCACCAGGGCCCTGTTCTCCCCTTCCCAAGGGGCAGCAGCTGTGTCCCTCACAGCTGGTGGTGTCATCTGAAGAGGAGGGGAGGGCAGGCGAGGGAAGCAGGCGGGGTGCCCAGCCCACTCCCTTTCCTCCAGCCACACTCCCTTCCCCATCCCAGCTTATCTGACCAAAAGCAAATGGCCAGCTGCCTTCTGACCATTAAAGCAGAACCCCCTCGGCTGCCCCTTCTCCCCTGGCCATTTGGTGCTCCTTCAAACTCCCAGGCCAGTCTCCGGAACTCCTGGATCTCCTGAGCTCTGGGGACAGCAAATGCAGGAAAACCCACAGGCCTGGGAGCCAGGAAATATGAGTCCCAATTTCATCTTGATTACGAATTCATTCACTCAGCAAATACTTATTGAGCAGCTACTATAGTGTGAACAATGCAGACCGTGTCCCCGATCTCCTGCACGTACATCCTAGAGGCGGGAACGAGACAAAATAGATGTGCAGTAAGGAAATGCAATGAAATCTATGGATAATGACAGAGAAAATACACAGAAAGGGGATGATTTTTGACAGGATAGACCACGGGAGTGCAGGGCTTGGGAGTCTCTGACATTCTAGCTGAAACCTGAATGACTAGCTTGCTGTGTGACCCTAGACAAGGCTCTTGCCCTCCCTGAGCCTCAGTTTCCCTGTTGGTACATGAGGACATTGAACCAGCCAGAGCTAGCTTTCTGTGACTCTGGAAATTGTGGCAGTGGCTCCCAGAGGTGGTTGAAGAAGTGGATTTCCTGCTAAAAAGGTCAAAAGAGAGAGGCACACTGATTCAGTGGAAGTCAGTGATGGGCAGAGTCAGATCAGAATCTGTTCTCCCCGTCATGGCACCAAAACCCATCTAATGTTTTTTTTGTTAGAGTGAGTAAGAGGCATCTGGAAACCTTTCCTTATCTCCTCACCCACCCCTCTCACGCCTTCACCCACCATTGCCCACACCCCCCCCTACATAGCATGGCACCCCGTACATAGTGGGCATCTAATAAATACACAGGGACCATTTGGCTGCAGCCAGAAGGACCAGCATTTCTATAACTTCAGAAGCCCTATAAAGTCAGGGCTTTCTTTAAGACCACCTGGATGGAGGGCTAGTTTCCCATGACTTAGAATAGAAAAGACTCCCTAAATTGCATTGAGGCCATTGATTCCCAAGCTGAGGTGATGGACCTTAAGAGGAGAGTAATAGGGGAGAGGAAGTAGCACAGGGCCAGCATCAGCATTTCATAAAACCTTTTGGAAATGACACCTTCCCCGCCTCCCCCTTAAGGAGATAACCCTCTCTACATGTCAAGCTTGGATTTTCACACCTCGAAGTGGTAACTCTGGTGACTACTTGCTGCTCGGGATGCTTTGATGAACAAAAGCTAGAAAGATGAATTCATCATTATTTAATAAACTGAGTGGGCTAGGTAAACAGAATCCTCCAAAATGATAGCTCATTTGTGGGGGGAGGACAGGAAAGCAGGCAAAGTGGCCTTTGCCAGTGAAAAGCTTGCAGTCACTAATCTGTTCCATATACTTGACTTTGCCGATGAGGAAAGTGAGGCCCGTGGAGGGAAAGGGAATTCCTCCAGGTGTCCCCACGGGATCAAGCCCACTGTCCCCTGTGCCACTCTGTCTTCCCCTCGCATCCCTAAAGGTTGCATCCAGAGGAAGGCTTCTTCCTTGGAGGCTGAGAAGAGGGCTGGCAGGAGGCAGCAGGGCAGGAAACAGCGCAGAGGCCGGAAAGAGGTCAGGAAGAGGCGGACAGGACCCGACCCCCGCTCGCACCCAGCCCTATCAGCCTTCAGGAGAGCAACAGGGTGTTTCCAAAAATATTTACAGTGAGTCTAAATTAATGAAGTACTGTATCAGTGCTGACAATGGGAGGATGTGGGGCGGAGCCCTCCAGGGGAGAAGACCAACGCAATCAGCCCAGAGGCTGCACAGGGGTGACTGAGCCTTCGGGAAGGCCGGCCTGGCACCAATAACCGAGGAAGTCAAGCCCTTCACCCTGGGGCCAGAGCAGGAGACAGCGCCCATGCTTCCCAGGGACAGGGAGACATCCTAGATTCTCAGAATTGCAAAGAGCATCATTAGCCTGCCACCCTGCCCCAATCCAGTGCAGAAATCTCCTCGACAGCACACCCGTCCGAGGGCCATCATTCAGGGGCCTCTTGAATACCTCTGTTAACCAGACACCCACTCCTGCCTCTGGCAGCCCATTCCCTGTCCAATTTGGGGCATCACTGCTCATTCAACAGTGTTACCTTCAATAGAGCAGAGTGGTTCAGAGCATAGCACAGCCGCTCACCAGTCACATTGCCATGGGTGAGCAGCCCAGTCATTTCAAGCCTTGGTTTTCCCATCTGTACAATGGGAGTCACTATAGTATCTACCTTATGGGGTTGATATGAGGTTCAACAAGAGAGTAGAGGTAAAATACCCAACTTGGAGGGAATGCCACGGAGGCAGAAAGACATGAGCAAAAGTGCAGAGATGCAAAAGAAAGAGCTTCAAATGTCATGGGGCTAAAGTTAAATAAGGCTGGGAAAGCCAACCACCATTTTGTCGCCATTAAAGTGTCACCAAAGAGCTGGACCTGCACAGTCCAGTACATTACCCACTCACCACAGTAGCTGTCAAGCACTTGAAAGGTGACCAGGGCGAATGGGGATGAGCTACAGGTATAAAATATACGATGGGTTTCAACGTACGAAGAAAAGAATATAAGAGATCGCATTAGTAAGTTTTTATATTGATTACATATCAAATGATAATATTTTGGATATATTGAGGTAAATAAAATATATTATTAAAAGGAATTTTACTTGTTTCCTTTTTTAATGTGACTACTGAAAAAATTAAAAGTACACGTGTATGTTGTGCAGAACTTTTTGCGAGTATCTCTGATTTTCTTCAGAGGAAAATTCTTTTGCATGATATCACCATGTGAAGAGAATGAACATTTGTAAGTTGTGTAATGCGCCTCCAGGAATTTGGATCAGTTTACACTCCTAACAATAGTATGTGAGAGCGCTTATCCCACTGCACCCATGCTAACAGAGGATATGACCATTAATCTGCCAATTTAATAGCAAGCAATCTCATCTCATTATTAATTTTTGTCTATTTGATTAATGATGCTTTGATTAAGGTTGAACTTCCATGCACATGTTCATTAGCATCTATATTTCTTTTGTGATTAGCTTGTTCATGTCCTTTGTCCACTTTTATTTTAGAATTTTACGTGGTGACATATGAAAGCATCTATATGTAAAGGATAAAAACTCTTGTCATGTGTATTTCAAATATTCTTCCCAATTTAAAAAAAAATAGGTTTTTTTCAATTATAAAAGCAATAATGTTCATGATGCAAAGTTCAGAAACTATGAAAAGTAGAGAGACATAAATAAAAGTCATAATAATAATAAAAAAAACAACTATACTTCAATTAAAAAAAAAGAAAAAAGAAAAAGTACACGTGTAGTTCCCAATATATTCCTATGGGGCAGTGCTGAGCTAAAGGATCATATCCAAGCTTTAAAACGTTCACTCTGGAGCCATCTTGGAATGGGCAGGCTCATTAGGAAACAATTATCTAAACCAAAGGCTAAGGCTAAGGGGAGAACTCAGATTTTTTTTGGTCCCAAGGTAGAATCGGGAGGGATGTGAGTTCTCTTCTCCTTACACGAGAGCTCCACGTAAATACAGTAATAAATAAATACAGTATACAAATAAAGTAATAAGTAAAGCTTATCACGTCCTGATAGGTAAACTTTATCAGGCACTGCAAACACATATTTAAATGCTTTTCCCAATGTAATTTCACAAAAATTTTTTAAATTCATAAAAATTTTATAAGGTATTAGAAAAAAATACTTATGGTTACCAATGGGGAAAGGTGGGGGTGAGGGATGAATTAGGAGGTCGGGATTAATACATACACACTACTGTATATAAAAGAGATAATCAACAAGGACCTACTGTATAGCAAGGAACTCTAGTCAATACTCTGTGGTGACTTATATGGGAGAAGAATCTGAAAAAGAATAGATACATGTATATGTATAACAGATTCACTTTGCTGTATACCTGAAACTAACAGAACATTATAAATCAACTATACTCCAATATAAAATAAAAATGTTTAACATAAAATAAAATATATAGTTCTAGTAATTAGATTAGACTAATTAGACTCTGATTAGAATAAATCAGAGTCATGAAACAAAAATATTACAGGTGGGAGAAATAAAAGGAGCTTAAAAAGTAAAAAAAAAAAAAATGTATAAGATAATTTACATTATGATTCCCATTTTACAGATTAGTAAACCAAGGTTCAGAGAGTCACATCACTAGCTGAGGAGCAAGCAGCTTCTGTGTAACAGAGGGAGGATTTGAACTCTCAGCCTAGACTCCAGAAGCCTGAACACTCTATAGCCAGGATATACTCTCTCGATGCAGGACTCTGCTTCTACACCCAAAGAGTGTCTGCTCGTGCTTCACCGAAGGGGGATGCCAGAGGAATCTCCTACACGGAGCCAGCTTTCTCCTGCGCTGCAGCGTTAGCTCAATTGCAAGCAGCCTGTCTGCACCGTGAGGTTGAATTAAAAAAAAAAATTCACCTAGGGCTGTCATCCAGGGCTCACAAGAATTCACAGGACTATAATAGCAAAAGGATCATTTGCAAGACCAACATGCTTTGCGATGATTTAAAAAGTAAACTCTGAAGGCAAAAAGCCTGGTTTCAACTCCTGGCTCTGCTACTGTACCTCTCCAAGCCTTGATTTCATGAACTATAAAAAGCAGGTAATAACAGACAGCAGTGGCCAGAATTCTGAGATACAAGATAAAAAGACTTAGGTCTGTGCCTGGCACAGAGCAATTGCTCAGTAAACATTGCCTTTACAATTATCTCACTTAATCCTCACAATAACCTTATGGGATAGGGAGGGTTCTTTATGATAAGTAGGAATGATAACATTCCCAGTTTGCAGATGCAGAAATTGAGGCACACACTGAGCTCTCAGGAGGACTTGGCGGCCTTGGGTCAGAGGTGGGAGCCCAGAGGCATCACAGGCAAATGTAAAGAAAACTGCATTTCAGGGCCTAAGACTACAGTTTCACTTGGTGATGGTCTAAATTGTGTTCTGGTGACTCAGGAAGAAAAAGAAAAGAAAAAGAGAAAGAAATTGAGGCACAAAGAAATTTGTCCACTTTCCTAAATTTCCAAGTATAGGAAGTAGGATTCAAACCTTGGATGGCTGTTTCCAGAGTCTGCAGTCTTTTTTGGGGGGGAAGCGGTGGTTGCAGTCTTAATCACCATGGTATACAGTTTGTGAAATCGTATTTTTTGAACAATTTGTGAAGTCATATTTTTTTTCTTGCTCTTTTTTAATGACATTTCCTTAGTTTCTTGAGCTAGGAAAGCTGCCTGATCTACCTGCCCAACGCTTGGATAGCATCCAGTGGGATAGTCAACCGCTTGCTGTGAGCACAGAGGGGTAGCTGTCTCTGGATGCTACAGGGATTGGCTGATGAGTCACCCATCAGCTCCAGGGCTCCAGTGGTACCACAGGTATCCAATGGCAACTACCTTAGCCAAGAAGGCACGAGGCAGGTGCTACAGCATCTCCCACCTTTGTGACAACTGAGGCCCAGAAGTGGTTGAGGAGATGGAAATAAGCACCAGATACGGGTGTCCCTGCCAGACAGGAGTGCAGAGCGGCCTCCTGAGGTATATCCTGGGCCTGGCTGGTAGCTGCAATGGTTCTGACTGCTGGGCGATGCTGACCTCTGGTGGACATGAGCCGGTACTCAGCCTTGACCTTCCTCTGAGCCCGATTCCCAGCACTGGCTTTCCGGCCTTGCCTTGGGTTCAGAGACCCCACAAGCTGAGCCCGTGAGTTGGGCGGGCTCAGGTAAGGCAGACGTCTCCTTCCTCTAGGCTCCCATGGCATCTGGAATTGCCAACCCCAGAATCTTCCAGTTCTGGGGCTGTGCTAGGAATCCTTAGCAAAGAGGACTTACAGTCAAATCGGTGGAAGATTCTGGGGCTGAGCAAGTCTTAGAAACCAGCTCGGGCCCCCAGTATCCTGGAGAATCAAGCACTAGGCCCCTACACCCAGCTCAGTGTTTTAAGCTATGTATTCTCTCCTGAAATGTGATTACATTGCACTGCAATTATCCAATATCATATTATGACATTGATATAGGAAAAGAAATGTTCTTGTCATTTTCTCTTTGGATGGTGCAGGAGTAAAACCCAGAGACATTGAATCATCCTCAATATTATTCATGACTCTCCATCAAGCATGTCACTCTGTAAAGATACACATGAAAGGGGAAAATGTAACTCTGTTTTATTAAAGAAAATTATGGACTAGAAAGAGACTAAGGAAACTGTTAGAATAAATAAACTGACAATTGATTGGAAAAAGGTTGACAGTCAAATCCCTGGAGGCAAGACTCGCATTGCTGAGCACCTCGCGCCACCTTGTGGTTGCTTGCAGGATAGCAATCCCAGCCTCCACTCTGCCTGCTTCATCCACCGTTTAAGACATTGAGAATTTCTTATCAGAACCGTTTATCTCCATCAAATTTGTACTGAAACCTCTCCTATCACACCCATTTATTGTAGCATTTATTGTAAAAAAAAAAAGTGGAAATACAATTGAATGGGCCCAAGCAAGAAGTGCGAATCTAGAAATATTCTTCATTCAACCCCTCTTAGCTATTCCAGTCTTAGCCACATAGAAATTTAACTAATCACATCTCTTAAAATATGTGCATGGCTTTTTTCCTCTTTCTCTCTCTGGAAATACATTTCCCTATTTCTCAGGCACCAGCCACTCAGATAAGAAGTGATCTTCAGCGCAGACAGGTATAGGGACAGAGCCAGTAAGTGGCTGAGCCAGGCTGGAGCTCCAGGAGCCTGTGACTCACTTAACGAAGGTTTACTGCATTTCTCCTCTGTATGCGCTAAGCTCACTGGTGAGTCAGAACACTGCGTAGGCCTCTACCTTCAAAAGACTGAGAGCCTTGTCGGGGAGACAAACATCTACTTACGTAAAAAAGCAAAGCTGCAACTGTGGAAAGTCTTACAAGGAGAGTTCCTTTCCCACAGCCAGAGTTTTAGAGGCCGGCTCTTAGAGGTTTTAAGCACTGAAAAGATTATGACCTCTTCCATAATCAATTTAGAATAAAAACAAGCAGAATCAAAAGATAAGTGTAGGGGAATTCCCTGGTGGTCCAGTGGTTAGGACTCCACATTTTCACTGCCGAGGGCACAGGTTCAATCCCTGTTGGGGAACTAAGATCCTGCAAACCCGTGGCACAGCCAAAAAAAAAAATGTAAGTGTAGAGAAATTTCAAAAAGTCTTGTCTTTCCCATGATGACTTCTTTGAAATTAGCATCTTACGAAAAATTAAGAGTGACTGTGTTTCACTAATGCCTGCAATACAAAATGCATACTTAGTCTGCTTCTTGGGGAATCCAGGACTGGATACATATATAATAGGAGTTTGTCCCAGTCAGGAAAATCAAGAAAGACTTTCCTGAGAAAAGGTAACTGCTCTGAGAGCTTCAAGATGAGAAGGCGGGTAGGAGAAAAGGATGGCAAGCACTGGGCAGAGCATGTGCAAAGGTCCTGTGGCAGCCTGGAGCTTCAGAAAGCCGAGGCCAAAAGTAGGCAGGTGAGGCTGGAACAGAAGACAATGAGGGGCCAGGCCACACTGGCTTTGTGGGCCAACTTGAGGTGTTTTGTCTTTATCCTCCAAGCAATGGAAAGCTGTGAAGGGTTTACATTAGCAGGGCGTGGTGACAAGATCCAGTTGGTGTTTCAGAAAAGCCACTCAGGCTGTATGTGGGAAATGGACATGAAGGAGGACAAGAGTTCAATTAGGAGACATTTGTCCCCACGGAAGATGATAGAGGCTCTGATTAAGAGCGTGGTGGTCCAAATGGAGAGAAGCGAATAGATTACGGAGATATTGGGGATCAGATGCAGGTCTAAGGACAAGGGAGCTGTCAGGGTGCCTCTTAGGTTTCTCACTTGCTGGAACTAAATGAATAGGGGTGTCATTCATGGAAACAGGGTGTGGCAGAAAGTGGTAAGAGAACCTCAGTGTCTATTTTCTCCTTCCTTTAGTGATTGCATCGAGTCCTCTGATGGGCCAGTTCAGATGTCCTCGGGCTCCTCTCCCTTTTGCTCCAGCTCTACCAAGGGCTCCAATGGACCCGCAGGCACAGCCGGATAGAGGGCTCCTCACCACTGGCCCGACCACGCCTCCTCGCCTCCCACGCTGGGGCTTCCTGTTGATACGGCTGATGCCCGTGTCCTTGCAGGCAGTCAGAAAAACAAAAGGGTTAGCACCCCAGGGGACCAAATTTGACCACTGGGAGAGAGAAGCCAGTGGAAAAATTCTTCCTGCATTCTCTCCCAGAGGGCTGGTCCTCAGGGGAAGTTTACATAACTTGGAGTAGTTGTCCTACAGATGGGCCAATTCACAATATGCATCCTCCTTCCTGCCTCACTCCTCTTGTGACTTACTCCTATTCCCTGGGACTTTATTCCGTAATAAAATAAGAGCACATAGGTCCCCTGCCTCAGACCCTTCTCCTGGGAGAACCCAGTCTAGGCAGTAGTATAACCCCCCGTATTTTAACTGGGGACACAGCTGCACTAGACACGGGGTGCCCAGCCCTCCCACTACAGCTCACTCCCTATCTGCAGCTTCATGATGAGTCCACAGGATGTGAGTAGAAGTGACGTGTTTTTCTGGGTCAGATCTTTTAAAAAGGAAATTGCTTACTCTTCACTTTCTTTCTTTCCCCCGCTTCCCTTGGGCTGGAACATGGGCATCAGGCAGGTGAGCCAGCTTTGACCATGTGGCTGAAGACAACATCTGGCAGAAGGGGCAGAGCAACTGGACACTGCGTGGAGGGGAGCTGGACCACCCATCTGCCTCTCTGTCTCACATCTTAGCCTGTCCCATGCCCACATATAGGGAATAGTGGAACAAGAACGGGTTTGGGTGAAACCCATGAGTCCAGCTTTAGACATTCTGTATTTGAGTAGCCTTCGAGAAATCCAAGTGAAATGGCAATCGATCAGTTGGACATGGGTCTGGAACAGAGAGGGAAGGTCTGGACTGCAAATATAAGTTTGTAAATCATCTCCCTCTCATGGGTGGCTGGTAATTAAACTTTAAATGTGTCCAAGGTGTAGTGAGAAGAGAAGGGAACCTGTGGCAGGCAGCTTCCAAGATGGCCCCAGTATAATCTCCACCTCCCGGTATTTATACCCTGGGCAACACCTCTTGAATGTGAGCTGGACCTACTGACTTGCTTCTAAAACCTAGAGTACGGTAAATGTGATGGGATGTCATATCCAAGATTACAAAAACTGGCTTCCATCTTGGGTGCCCTTTCTCTCAATCACTTGCTCTGAGGGACGTCTACCATGGTGCAAGCTGCCCTATGGATAGACGCAGGTGGCAAGGACCCAAGGAGGCCACTGACCAACAGCCAGTGAGAGACTGAAGCCCTCAGTCCAACATGCTGTGAGGAAAGAATCCTTCCAATAACCACAAGGCGGAGATTGAAAGCAGATTCTACAGTCTTGGTCGAGCTTTCAGGTGATGATTCAGCCCCAGCCAACATCTTAACTGCGGCTTTATGAGACTCTAACCCAGAGACACCTAGCTATGTGAGAGCCAGATTCCTGACCCAGAGAAACAGATAATAAAGGCTTGTTGTTCTAAGCTGCTAAGTTTGAGGGTCATTTGTTTCTCAGCAATGGATAACTAAGGTGGGGCCCATGCCAGAGCCTTGAGGATCCCTCTCCTTTAGTGGCTGGCAGAGGGGAACAAGCCTGCAAAGTAGGCACAAGAGGCAGTCCAGGTGGGTGTCCAGTCACAGCATCCAGGAGCAGAGGACAATTCAAGGAGGAGGGAACAGCCAACAACGGTGGGATGCAGCTGACAGATCAAATAAGAGGAGAGAGGAATACTTGAAGGACACTGAGATGTGGAAATCACTGCTGACCTTAGAATATAAGCTGCTCTTTCAGGACAGATGGGCGTGGAAAACCTGTTTAAGGTCACTGAGGAGAACGTTGGAAAGGAGGAAATACAGAACTTTTACTAGAACTTGGACAGTGAAAGCAAAAAGAAATAGAGCAGGATAGAATTTTTTTTCTTTAGTGGCAAAGACTTGAGCTTGTTTAAAACCAGTGGGGACTTCCATGATGGCAGGATGAGGAATTCCACTGGCTCCCCAGGAAACAAGTATAACTAATGAAACTTTTTAAACCCAACCATTTAAAGTCTCTGGAAATTGTCCTAAGGGAGGACAGCAAATGAAGAAACAATTATGCAAGATCTAAATCTCAGTAAGAACAGCAAGAGTCTGTGAAACTTGAACCATAACACGCTCCTTCCCTCCACATCTCAACAAGACAATGAAAGTTGTAATCTGAGCAGGTGTGGTTGAGAAAATGGACCTTCCTATCCCCTAAGTTCCCAGTAAAGGGGTAAAGTATTTCACTGGGAAAGGCAAACCACTGTCATTTCTCATTCCCCCAAACTCCAAGTTGCAGAGGCTAAACTCCTGGCAAAGGTGACCGAAATATCAGGGGCTCACTTCCTCCACCTGGTCCGCACTTATAGGTCAGAGGCTCAACCCCAGGCACTGCAGGCCAAGAATATGGGGGTCCTGATTGCCCTCATCCAAGTTCATGTCAAGAGAGGCAAGCTGAGAAGACTTGAGGCCACCCTCTTCATTCAGTGCCCTGCTCATAAATCAGGGGGGTCACTCTGAAAAAGTGGACCGCTGTCCCTGCCCCCAGCTCTGGAGAAACGGTTCGGAGATTTCACCCAGGAGGAAAGGCAGTTAGTAAGAATGGAGAGCTCCATAAAGACAGACAGGACTGACATATATATCAATGGATTAGAGTACAGCCTCCACAAATAAACCCTCACATTAATGGTGAATTGATTTTTGGCAAGCATGACAAGACAATTCAATGGGGAAAGAAAAATCGTTTCAAAAAATGGTGCTAAGACAACTGGATATCTACATGTGAAAGAATGATGTTGAATCCCTATTTATGCCATATAGAAAAATTAACTCACAATGGACCAACACCTGAATCTAAGAGCTAAAACTGTAACACTGTTCATAGAGAACATAGGTGTAGATCTCATGACCTTGGATTAGGCAACAGTTTCTTAATATGACACCAAAAGCACAAGCTGTAACAGCAACAAAAAAATGGATAAATTGAACTCCGTGAAAATTAAAAACTTCCGTGCTGCAAAAAAACACCATCAAGAAAGTGAAAAGACAGCCCATAGAGGAGGAGCTTCAAGATGGTGAAAGAGTAAGATGTGGAGATCACCTTCCTCCCCACAAATACATCAGAAATACATCTACATGTGGAACAACTCCTACAGAACACCTACTGGACGCTGGCAGAAGACCTCAGACCTCCCAAAAGGTAAGAAACTCCCCACGTACCTGGGTAGGGCCAAAGAAAAAAGAAAACACAGAGACAAAAGAATAGGGACGGGACCTGCACCTCTGGGAGGGAGCTGTGAAGGAGGAAATGTCTCCACACACTAGGAAGGCCCTTCGTGGGCGGAGACTACAGAGGGTGGAGGGGGGAAGTTTCGGAGCCACGGAGGAGAGCGCAGCAACAGGGGTGCGGAGGGCAAAGCAGAGAGATTCCCGCAGAGAGGGTCGGTGCCGACCAGCATTCACTAGCCCGAGAGGCTTGTCTGCTCACCCGCCGGGGCGGGCAGGGGCTGGGAGCTGAGGCGCGGGCTTCGGAGGTCGGATCGCAGAGAGAGGACTGGGGTTGGCGGCGTGAACACAGCCTGAAGGGGTTAGCGCACCACAGCTAGCCGGGAGGGAGTCCGGGAAAAAGTCTGCAGCTGCCAAAGAGGCAAGAGACCATTGTTTCGGGGTGCACCAGGAGAGGGGATTCAGAGCACCGCCTAAACGAGCTCCAGAGACAGGCGCGGGCCACGGCTATCAGCGCGGACCCCAGAGACGGGCATGAGACGCTAAGACTGCTGCTACCGCCACCAAGAGGCCTGTGTGCAAGCACAGGTCACTCTCCACACCGCCCCTCCCGGGAGCCTGTGCAGCCCGCCACGGCCAGGGGCCCGTGATCCAGGGACAACTTCCCCAGGAGAACGCATGGCACGCCTCAGGCTGCTGCAACGTCACGCCAGCCTCTGCCGCCGCAGGCTCGCCCCGCATCCGTACCCCTCCCTACCCCCAGCCTGAGTGAGCCAGAGCCCCCTAATCAGCTGCTCCTCTAACCCCGTACTGTCTGAGAAAAGAACAGATGCCCTCAGGCGACCTACACACAGAGGCAGGGCCAAATCCGAAGCTGAACCCCTGGAGCTGTGCGAACAAAGAAGAGAAAGGGAAATCTCTCCCAACATCCTCAGGAGCAGTGGATTAAATCTCCACAATCAACTTGATGTACCTGCATCTGTGGAATACCTGAATAGACAACGAATCATCCCAAAATTGAGGCGGTGGACTTTGCGAGCAACTGTAGACTTGGGGTTTGCTGTATGCGACTGACTTGTTTCTGATTTTTATGTTCATCTTAGTATAGTTTTTAGCACTTGATATCATTGGTGGATTTGTTTATTGGTTTGGTTGCTCTCTTCTTTTGTTTTATTACTTCTTTAAATTTTTTAATTTTAATAATTTGTTTAATTTTAATTATTTTATTTTATTTTTCTTTCTTTTTTTCTCACTCTTCTGAGCTCTGTGTGGCTGACAGAGTCTTGGTGCTCTGGCCGGGTGTCAGGCCTGAGCCTCTGAGGTGGGAGAGCCAAGTTCAGGACATTGGACCACCAGAGACCTCCCAGCCCCACATAATATCAATCGGCAAGAGCTCGCCCAGAGATCTCCGTCTCAATGCTAAGACCCAGCTCCACTAAATGGCCAGCAAGCTCCATTGCTGGACACCCCATGCCAAACAAATAGCAAGACAGGAACACCACCCCACCCATTAGCAGAGAGGCTGCCTAAAATCATACTAAGTTCACAGACACCCCAAAACGCACCACGGGACGTGGTCCTGCCCACCAGAAAGACAAGATCCAGCCCCACCCACCAGAACACAAGCACCACTCCCCTCTACCAAGAAGCCTACACAAGCCCCTGAACCAACATTACCCACTGGAGGCAGACACCAAAAACAACGGGAAGTACGAACGTGTAGCCTGTGAAAAAGAGACCCCAAACACAGGAAGTTAAACAAAATGAGAAGACAGAGAAATACACAGCAGGTGAAGGAGCAGGGTAAAAACCCACCAGACCAAACAAATGAAGAGGAAATAGGCAGCCTACCTGAAAAAGAATCAGAGTAATGATAGTAAAGATGATCGAAGATCTTGAAATAGAATGGTGAAAATACAAGAAACGTTTAACAAGGACCTAGGAGAACCAAAGAGCAAACAAACAATGAACACCACAATAAATGACATTAAAACTTCTCTACAAGGAATCAATAGCAGAATAAATGAGGCAGAAGAACGGATAAGTAACCTGGAAGATAAAATAGTGGAAATAACTGCCACAGAGAGGAATAAAGAAAAAAGAAAGAAAAGAATTGAGAACAGTCTCAGAGACCTCTGGGACAACATTAAATGTGACAACATTCGAATTATAGGAGTCCCAGAAGAAGAAAAGAAAAAGAAAGGGTCTGAGAAAATATTTGAAGAGATTATAGTTGAAAACTTCCCTAACGTGGGAAAGGAAATAGTCAATCAAGTCCAGGAAGTTCAGAGAGTCCCATACAGGATAAATCCAAGGAGAAACGTGCCAAGACACATATTAATCAAACTATCAAAAATTAAATACAAAGAAAAATTATTAAAAGTAGCAAGGGAAAAGCAACAAATAACATACAAGGGAATCCCCATAAGGTTAACAGATGATCTTTCAGCAGAAACTCTACAAGCCAGAAGGGAGTGGCAGGACATATTTAAAGTGATGAAAGGGAAAAACCTACAACCAAGATTACTCTACCCAGCAAGGATCTCATTCAGATTTGACAGAGAAATTAAAACATTTACAGACAAGCAAAAGCTAAGGGAATTCAGCACCACCAAACCAGCTTTACAGCAAATGCTAAAGGAACTTCTCTAGGCAGGAAACACAAGAGAAGGAAAAGACCTACAATAACAAACCCAAAAAAATTAAGAAAATGGTAATAGGAACATACATATCGATAATTACCTTAAATGTAAATGGATTAAATGCGCCAACCAGAAGACATAGACTGGCTGAATGGATACAAAAATAAGACCCGTATATATCCTGTCTACAAGAGACCCACTTCAGACCTTGGGACACATACAGACTGAAAGTGAGGGGATGGAAAAAGATATTCCATGCAAAAGGAAATCAAAAGAAAGCTAGAGTAGCAATTCTCATATCAAACAAAATGGACTTTAAAACAAAGACTACTACAAGAGACAAAGAAGGACACTACATAATGATCAAGGGATCGATCCAAGAAGAAGATATAACAATTGTAAATATTTGTGCACCCAACATAGGAGCACCTCAATACATAAGGCAAATGCTAACAGCCATAATAGGGGAAATCGACAGTAACACAATCATAGTAGGGGACTTTAACAATGCACTTTCACCAATGGACAGATCATCCAAGATGAAATTCAATAAGGAAACACAAGCTTTAAATGATATATTAAACAAGATGGACTTAATTGATATTTATAGGACATTCCATCCAAAAACAACAGAATACACTTTTTCTCAAGTGCTCGTGGAACATTCTTCAGGATAGATCATATCTTGGGTCACAAATCAAGCCTTGGTAAATTTAAGAAAATTGAAATCGTATCATGTATCTTTTCCGACCACAACACTATCAGACTAGATATCAATTACAGGAAAAAATCTGTAAAAAAAATACAAACATATGGATGCTAAACAATACATTACTTAATAACCAAGAGATCACTGAAGAAATCAAAGAGGAAATCAAAAAATAACTAGAAACAAATGACAATGAAAACATGACGACCCCAGGGCTTCCCTGGTGGCGCAGTGGTTGAGAGTCTGCCTGCCGATGCAGGGGACACGGGTTCGAGCCCTGGTCTGGGGGGATCCTGCATGCCGCGGAGCGGCTAGGCCCGTGAGCCACAGCTGCTGAGCCTGCGCGTCTGGAGCCTGTGCTCTGCAACAAGAGAGGCCGTGATGGTGAGAGGCCCGCGCACCGTGATGAAGAGTGGCCCCCACTTGCCACAACTAGAGAAAGCCCTCGCCAAAAACAAACAAACAAACAAAAAAAAACATGACGACCCCAAACCTATGGGATGCAGCAAAAGCAGTTCTAAGAGGGAAGTTTATAGCAATACAATCCTACCTCAAGAAACAAAAAACATCTCAAATAAACAAGCTAACCTTACACCTAAAGCAATTAGAGAAAGGAAGAAAAAAAAAAAACCCCAAATTCAGCAGAGGAAACAAATCATAAAGATCAGATCAGAAATAAATGAAAAAGAAATGAAGGAAACAACAGCAAAGATCAAAAAAACTAAAAGCTGGTTCTTTGAGAAGATAAACAGAATTGATAAACCATTAACCAGACTCATCAAGAAAAAAAGGGAGAAGACTCAAATCAATAGAATTACAAATGAAAAAGGAGAAGTAACAACTGACACTGCAGAAATACAAAGGATCATGAGAGATTACTGCAAGCAACTATATGCCAATAAAATGGACAACCTGGAAGAAATGGACAAATTCTTAGAAAACCACAACCTTCCGAGACTGAACCAGGAGGAAATAGAAACTATAAACACACCAATCCCAAACACTGAAATTGAGACTGTGATTAAAAATCTTCCAACAAACAAAAGCCCAGGACCAGATGGCTTCACAGGCGAATTCTATCAAACATTTAGAGAAGAGTTAACACCTATCCTTCTCAAACTCTTCCAAAATATAGCAGAGGGAGGAACTCTCCCAAACTTATTCTATGAGACCACCATCACCCTGATACCAAAACCAGAAAAAGATGTCACAAAAAAAACTACAGGCCAATATCACTGATGAACATAGATGCAAAAATCCTCAACAAAATACTAGCAAACAGAATCCAACAGCACATTAAAAGGATCATACACCATGCAAGTGTGGTTTATCCCAGAAATGCAAGGATTCTTCAATATACACCATTCAATCAATGTGATACACCATATTAACAAATTGAAGGATAAAAACAATATGATAGGGACTTTCCTGGTGGTACAGTGGTTACAAGCCCTCCTGCCAATGCAGGGGACAAGGGTTTGAGCCCTGGTCTGGGAGGATCCCACATGCCGTGGAGCAACTAAGCCCTCATGCCACAACTAATGAAGCCCGCGTGCCTAGAGCCCATGCTCCGCAATGAGAGAGGCCACCACAGTGAGAAGCCTGTGCACCACAATGAAGAGTAGCTCCCGCTTGTTGCAACTAGAGAAAGCCCGCACACAGCAACAAAGACCCAATGCAGCCAAAAATAAAATAAATAAATAAATAAATTTATTTTTAAAAATACATGATAATCTCAGTAGATGCAGAAAAGCTTTTGACAAAATTCACACCGATTGATGATAAAAACCCTGCAGAAACTAGGCGTAGCGGGAACTTACCTCAACATAATAAAGGCCATATATGGCAAACCCACAGCCAACATCATTCTTAATGGTGAACAACTGAAACCATTTCCTCTAAGATCAGGAACAAGACAAGGTTGCCCATTTTCACCACTATTATTCAACATAGTTTTGGAAGTTTTAGCCACAGCAATCAGAGAAGAAAAAGAAATAAAAGGAATCCAAATCGGAAAAGAAGAAGTAAAGCTGTCACTGTTTGCAGATGACATGATACTATACATAGAGAATCCTAAAGATGCTACCAGAAAACTACTAGAGCTAATCAATGAATCTGGTAAAGTAGCAGGATACAAAATTAATGCACAGAAATCTCTTGCATTCCTATACACTAACCATGAAAAATCTGAAAGAGAAATTAAGGAAACACTCCCATTTACCATTGTAACAAAAAGAATAAAATACCTAGGAATAAACCTACCTAAGGAGACAAAAGACCTCTATGCAGAAAACTATAAGACACTGATGAAACAAATTAAAGATGATACAAACAGATGGAGAGATATACCATGTTCTTGGATTGGAAGAATCAACATTGTGAAAATGACTATACTATCCAAAGCAATCTACAGATTCAATGCAATCCCTATCAAACTACCAATGGCATTTTTCACAGAATTAGAACAAAAAATTGCACCATTTGTATGGAGACACAAAAGACCCCGAATAGCCAAAGCAATCTTGAGAAAGAAAAACAGAGCTGGAGGAATCAGGCTCCCTGACTTCAGACTATACTACAAAGCTACAGTAATCAAGACAGTATGATACTGGCACAAAAACAGAAATATAGATCAATGGAACAGGACAGAAAGACCAGAGATAAACCCATGCACCTATGGTCACCTTATTTTTGATACAGGAGGCAAGAATATACAATGGAGAAAAGACAGCCTCTTCAGTAAGTGGTGCTGGGAAAAGCTACATGCAAAAGAATGAAATTAGGACACTTCTTAACACCATACACAAAAATAACCTCAAAATGGATTAAAGACCTAAATACAAGACCAGACACTATAAAACTCTTAGATGAAAACATAGGAAGAGCACTCTTTGACATAAATCACAGCAAGATCCTTGTTTTGATAAAAACAAAAATAAACAAATGGGACTTAATGAAACTTCAAAGCTTTTGCACAGCAAAGGAAACCATAAACAAGACGAAAAGACAACCCTCAGAATGGGAGAAAATATTTGCAAACGAAACAACTGACAAAGGATTAATCTCCAAAATATACAAGCAGCTCATGCAGCTCAATATCAAAAAAAACAAACAACCCAATCTAAAAATGGGCAGAAGATCTAAATAGACATTTCTGCAAAGAAGACATACAGATTGCCAACAAACACATGAAAGGATGCTCAACATCATTAATCATTAGAAAAATGCAAATCGAAACTACAATGAGATATCACCTCACACCGGTCAGAATGGCCATCATCAAAAAATCTACAAACAATAAATGCTGGAGAGGGTGTGGAGAAAAGGGAAACCTCTTGCACTGTTGGTGGGAATGTAAACTGATACAGCCACTATGGAGAACAATATGGAGGTTCCTTAAAAAACTAAAAATACAACTACCATGTGACCCAGCAATCCCACTACTGGGCATATACCCTGAGAAAACCATAATTCAAAAAGAGACATGTACCACAATGTTTATTGCAGCACTATTTACAATAGCCAGGACATGGAAGCAACCTAAGTGTCCATCAACAGATGAATGGATAAAGAAGATGTGGCACATATATACAATGGCATATTACTCAGCCATAAAAAGAAACAAAATTGAGTTATTTGTAGTGAGGTGGATGGACCTAGAGTCTGTCATACAGAGTGAAGTAAGTCAGAAAGAAAAACAAATACCGTATGCTAACACATATATATGGAATCTAAAAAAAAAAAAAAAAAAAATGGTTCTGAAGAGCCTAGGGGCAGGACAGGAATAAAGACGCAGATGTAGAGAATGGACTTGAGGACATGGGGAGGGGGAAGTGTAAGATGGGACTAAGTGAGAGAGTGGCATGGACATATATACACTACCAAATGTAAAATAGATGGCTAGTGGGAAGCAGCCGCATAGCACAAGGAGATCAGCCCGGTGCTTTGTGACCACCTAGAGGGGTGGGATAGTGAGGGTGGGAGGGAGACACAAGAGGGAGGGAATATGAGAGTATATGTATATGTACAGCTGATTCACTTTGTTATACAGCAGAAACATTGTAAGACAATTGTACTCCAATAAAGATGTTAAAAAAAAAAAGAAAGACAACCCATAGAACAGGAGAAAATGTTTGCAATCACATATCTGATAGGGGACTTGTATCTAGAATATAATAAAGAACTATTACAACTCAATAATAAAAAGATAAATAACCCAATTAAAAATTGACAAAGAAGGGACTTCCCTGGAGGTCCAGTGGTCAGGACTCTGCACTCCCAATGCAGGGGGTGCAGATTCTATCCCTGGTTGCGGAACTAAGATCCCGCATGCTGCACGGCACAGCCAAAAAAAAAATGGCAAATGATCTTTACAGGCATTTTTCCAAAGAAGATATACAAATGGCCAATAAGCGTGTGAAAAGATGATCAACATCATTATCCGTCAAGGAAATGCAAAGAAAAACCACGTTGAGATTCTATTTCACACCCACATGGAGGGCTGCAATCAAAAAAGCAAATGATCACAAGTATTGGCAAGGATGTGGAGAAAATGGAAACCTCACACACTGCTGGTGGGAATGTAAAATAATGCATCCACTTTGGAAAACAATCTGGCAGTTCCTCAAAAGGTTAAACATAGAGTTACCATATGACCCAGCAATTCCACTCCTCAGTCTATACCTAACAGAAATGAAAATATATGTCCACACAAAAACATGTACACAAATGTTCATACAAGCATTATTCATAATGGTCAAAAATAATAATGGCATAGCCATACAGTGGAATATTATTTGGCAATAAAAAAAGAATGAAGTATTGATACATGGTACAACATGGCTGATTCTTTAAAGCATTAAGAATGAAAGCTAAGTGAAAGAAGTCAGTTACAAAGAATCACAAGGTGTATGAGTCCATTTACTTAAAATGTCCAGAATAGGCAGATCAATAGAGACAAAGTATATCAGTGGCTGCCTAGGGCTGTCGGGAAGGGGAGGTTAAAAGGGGAATAATTGCTAACGGGTATGAGAGTTTTTTCAGGGTGACGAAATGTTCTAAAATTGATTGTAGTGTTATTTTTCTGAATTTTTTGAGTTTATAGCATTTGTCATCTTTTTAAAATTTATAATTTGTTGTGATTTGTTCTTCTAAATAAATAGTCTCTTCTGTAAAAATAAATAAATAAATAAATAAATAAATAAATAAATAAATAAATTTCGTCCACAAAATCAGAAAAAATTAAATAAATAAAATAAAATAAAATCGATTGTAGTGATGGTTGCATAACTCTGAATACACTAAGAACCACTGAATTGTACTCTTAAATAGGCGAATTGTATAGTATGTGAATTATATCTCAAAAAAAATGCCGTTATTTGAAAAGTAAAAGTCAACGGAAAGGATCCTGTTGAAAGAAAGTAAAACAGATGAAGGTGAAAAGGGGTAAAAGATAGGGAGGGAGGGGTCCAAGGTAGAGGCGGAAGGTTAGAGATTGCTTCCTCACAGGGTTAGGATGGATGCAGATGTTGGGAGGTCAGAAGATTTGGGACAGAAGAGCAGGAAGACAGAGGTCTGAAGAGAACCGAGAGGGTATGAAGGAGCTGCTGTGGACATTAAGACGAGGACGGCTGGGCAGCCTGCAGCCTGAGGTTGCCCTCTGACTCGCCCCTTTCCTGCTTCCCCCTGTGGTCCTCACTCAAATCATGAAAGGCTTCTCAAGCATAAGCATTTATTAGGGCGTGGAGGGGAATGGTTGTCTGACCAATGAGAAATGGACAAGCTTATCCAGATCTGGGAAGCAATGATGGGGGAGGAGCTCAAAGGAGAGGAGAAAGTCAGAGTGAAAAGCAGAGGAGAGGGAAGCGCTAGCCAGCCTGGACTTTTCTGAACCAGGGGTCACCCACACACAGGACCATCCTCCTGGGTGCGCCGCACCTTGAACAGTTGCACAGCACCCACACTGAAAGTAGCTCCACGCTTGGTTTACTGCTTTACTGTCCCTGTCTTGAAATTCTTAACAATTTGGGGGGTTTTTGTTGGGTTTTTTTCCCATTTTTATTGGAGTACAGTTGATTTACAATGTCGTGTTAGTTTCAGGTGTACAGCAAAGTGAATCAGTTATATATATATATACATATATCCACTCTTTTTTAGATTCTTTTCCCATATAGGCCATTACAGAGTATTTGAAATTCCTAATAATTTTTGAACAAGAGGCTCCACCTTTTCATTTTGCAATGGGCCCCACAAATTATTCTACCCCATAAAGAAAACTCTTCCATCCAGACCATGGCCAAGAATGGCTACACGAGGGAAAAATGACTTCTATACAGCTGGAAAAAAAATTTACAAAGCTCAGACGTAGATTAACCCAAGAATGAATCCCCAGATAAGATCATCTATCTCCCTACCATCTATGCATACCTCTATCTCCCTAGCCTACTTACTCTTACTTTACCCAAAATTTCAGTGAGGAACTGTGGTGATTTTGCTGTTCAGAAATGCTTACTGCCACTCCCTGGGAAGGGAGGGTTAGGCTCCCCACCCCACTGACAACTGGCTTGGTCATAGGTTTGCTTTAGTCAAGGAAATGTGTCACTTCTAAGCAGAATCTGTAAGACCCAGCATGTGGTTTACCATGTCTTACTTTTCTTCTGCTGCAAGAGCAGTAATGTCCCAGATATAGGGCTGCCCCCATCAGCTGATCCTGGAGTGAAAATACCATGGGGTAATGCTACAGTGGCTGGAACTGTGAAATGACCAAGAGATAAATCTTTGTTGCTTTAAGCCACTGAAATTCTAAGGCTATTTGTTACTGCAACATAATCTAACTTATCCAGACTAATACAGAATAGCCTCTGTTTTCCAGGACCACATCGACTTAAAATCAGCAAATTATGAGATCCTAGAGGTCTTTTCTCTAACCTCTAGAACCTGACCTGACACGTATGTATTGAATATTTGCTGAATTCATAGTCGGGGACTTCTGTGTCCTTGGAGTAATATCCAAACTCCTTTGTCTGTATTCAGAACCCTCCACAATCAATCTTTACAGCTTTATCTTCCACTACCCCCCAAAACAACTGATTTGCTCACTCATCTCCACACACTTTTCATTTTTTCATTCATTCATTCATTCTTTTACCCAATATATACTGGTACCTACTCTTTCCTGGGGATTGTGCTGGATGCAGAAATGTTCACCAGACATGATCTCCCTGCCCTGGTGATTCTCAGTTTCCCCAGACCTTTGGTCATGCCATTTCCCTCTGCCAAGAGCATCGTTTTCACCCCTTTCTGCTTATTTAAGCTGCTAACCATTCTTCCAGACACAACTTAGACCCCACCTCCTTCTGCTAACCTGTCCATCACCCCACTTACTCTGCAGCACTCTGCCCCTCCTCTCAACTCCTACACCAGTCACGTTCTCACAAATTACTTGGCAATTAGTTATATCCTGCCTGACGGCCTCTCTCCTGTTGTGTTCCAAAGGGCTATTTAAAACTCATTATTAAAAGATTTATGCTTTTTGTGTTACATCCTTAAACAGGCACATAGAAACAGCACATTGCATGATGCAGACTCAAAGTCAAGCCTCAGTTATCTTACAAGACTTAAAGTTCAACCAACTTTAGACCTAGAAAAATGGCAATTTCCTATGGTTTGATCAGATAGTTCTACTATGAAAAGTGATCTGTTGGCTCTGGAGGTCTCCGGGGGAGAACACTCACCACCTGTCCTCACAGGGTCCCGCCCGCTGCCACTTCTGCTCTGGCCTGAAACTCCCAGCACGCAGTGACATAGACCTCCCTCAGAGAGTGTTGGTAGGTATTAGGGGAGAGGATTGTTTCTGGAACATCAGCTTCTTTCAACCTCCTGACCAAGTCCTTCCCTCTTATCCTGCACTAGGAATATTTCTAAAGATCCAGCAGAAAGACAAGAGAAAACCAAAAAGGAGAGAAAGTAGTATTTGCTGAGCATCTGCTGTGTGCCAGCGTTGCGTGTACACATGGGCATTTACTCCTCCACGAGGACCTTAAAAGGTGAGTGTCCTCGGTTTTCCGGAGAGGGAAACAGGCTCAGAGACTGGAAGAGCCAAGCTCAAGGTCACTCATCAGCAAGCGCTAGTGTCCCCTTGTCCGTGACATCCACGCCGCCCGTGTAACGGGCGTTCTCCGGGAGTATTTTCTGGGTTGCATCTCGCCGACCCCTCACTACCATCCTGCTAGGTGGATATGGTCTCCATCTCGCCGAGGCAGAGCCAGGCCCCCCAAGACCTTGAGCCTCGCCTCTCCCATCACGCAGGGAAGGGCGGGCAGGGCAGAGAGCTTCTTCCACGGGGCACACCAGTCATCCTGCTCAGCCTGGCGGACTTGGCATGGCTGAGCTGGCAACGTGATGCTCCTGCCGGGCGGCTGAATAATCAGAAGCAGCGCGGCCTGAGCTTTAACCACCATCATTTTAAAGATTATTATTCACGGTTATTTCAGCTAATTAAGCCTTGAGCGCCAGCCAGCTCGGCTTCCAGCTCAGAGAGGGAATGCAGGAGCTTCATGTCGGCTTCCGCTCCAGCTTTTGTCTTGGCGGGGGGGGCGGCGGGGGCGGGGGGGACGCAGAAGCAGAGCTCATAGCTGGTGGCTTGTAAGGACCAGGGGATCCGGGGATCAGGGAGGGGCGCTCAACCTCCACCGGCACCTCTCATCAGGGAAATGAGGTCTGGTCCCTGCCGCCAAAAATCCCCTGACCTTTGTCATCTCTCAGGAGTGGACAGTCTGTCCTCTGCAGGTCCAGCAGGGAAGAGTCAGGACTGGCTTGAAGTCTGGGGTGAAAGCCAGGAGCAGTGAGCAGTGAGTTGGAGTCCCAGCAACCTGACTTAGTAGCTTTGAGAATTTGGAGAATCCCCTTTTTCTCATTTGCATGCTGTCTGAAATTTAGCTTTAGTGCATAAATCAGGAGACAGTATAGCCTAGTGCTGTGCCCATGCAGCACAGTAGCCATGAGCCACATGTAGCTATTTTAATTTTAATTAGCTAAAATTAAATTAGATTTAAATTTTAGTCCCTCCGTCACACTAGCTACATTTAAGGGCTCAGTGGGGATACTGTGGTGGACAGGGCAGCTCTAGGACATCTCCATCATCACAGAAAGTTCTATTGGACAGCACTGCCCTCTGATTAAAGGTATAAGCATCCACGTTTGACTCACGGATGCAAACCCCAGCACCACCACTTACTGGTAATCTCGGGCAAGTTACTTAATCTTCTTTGTGCTCAAGTTTTCTCGCCTATAAAACGGGGAATTATAGGGTCCAGCTCATAGAGCTGTTCTAAAGACTAAATGAGGAATATATGTGAGACACTTAGAAGAATGCCAAATAATGGTAAGCACTTAAATATTAGCTCTTATTATGTCTGTGGGAACGTATGTTCCCACTGATGTGAGGCTTTCATTTTACAAAGCTATTTTACAATTGTCCCCTGACTTGCATTTCACAATAGCTCTATGAGGCCAGCAGGGGCGTGAGGAGCCAGCTGAGCCATTTTACAGACAGGCAAACCGAGACCCCCGAGATTACCCAACCTCTCGAATGGCTGGCAGAACTAGGACTTGCACTAAGTTAATAATTCAACAACTAACCTCTGTGGATTCTTTCATGTCCGATGTCCTGAAACATCATGAAATGTCCTATTTCAGCCTTAGCCTAACCTCATAATGAGGTTAAGAACATTCCTCGCATTTTAAGAGCAAGGCTCTAAGAGGGGAGCAGTCCTAATGTTCTCTGGCACACACACAGCATTTACTCAGTCCTAATGTTCTCTGGCACACACACAGCATTTACTCTGTGCCAGGCACTGTCCTAAACACAAATCTAATCTCCACGACAACCCAGTGGAGTAGGGACACTGAGTATTCTCATTTTAGTAATGAGGAAGGTGAAGCACAGAGAGGGTAATTAACTTTCACAAAGTCACACAGCCAGGAAGTGGTGGAGTCAGGACATGAACACTCAAGCAGTCTGATTCCAGCCTGGTTAGAGACCTTACACTTCACTCACCAGCATCCCAGCACAGGTGAAGGCAGCAGGAGAAGGACAAAGCCCCTTTGTTCCCAGGGCCTCTTTTTCTCTCCTGCTCTTTCTCTATCGTCTGCGTCCAAGGAGAGGAGAGTGAAGGCGCCTCTTCTGGCCTCAGGGGGCTGCCTGTGGGATGTGGGAGGTGAAGCAGCTAGGAGTCCTCTCTCAGGCGTGTGGCAATGACCCGTGGCCCAGGTGCCTTTCTATGCCTGTCACTGTCACCCTGTATTAGTCTGCTCAGGTAGCCATAACCAGTTCCACAGACTGGGTGGCTTAAACTACAGAAATGTATTTTCTCAGTTTGGGAAGTTAAAAGTCCAAGATCAAGGTGTCCACAAGGTTAGCTCCTTCTTAGCGCTGTGAGAGAAGGATCTATTTCAGGCCTCTCTCCCTGGCATGTAGCTGCCCATCTTCTTCCTGTGTCTTCACATGGCCTTCCCTCTGCACATATAACACCCTAATTTCCTCTTCTTATTAGGACATCAGCCGTATTGGATTACGGTCCACCCTAATGACCTCATTTTAACTTGATTACTTCCTTAAAGACTCTATCTCCAAATACCATCACATTCTGAGGTCCTGAGGGTTAGGACTTTAACATAGGAATTCAGGAGTGAGGGGACACAATTCAGCCCAGAACATGCCCTATCTCTGTCCACACTGCCCGACCCAGGTCTTGGCCACCTGGAGGAGCCAATGAGAGCAGGGTTCTCGGGACAGAGCTGTGGGGAGCAGGTGAATAAGGAGGAGGGTTCCCAGAAGGAAAGCGAACATTCTGGGAACCAAATGACAGCCCAAATCACACTTCAGCTGGGATGATCGGGATGGGACCTGAGGGGGAGGAAAACGTTATTTACTGACTACCTTCTCTCTGCCAGGCCCTTTAACACAACATGTCCTTCAATCTCCTCAACAAGCCTGCAAAGTGGGTATTGTTATCCCATTTTATAGATGAGGAAAACAATACTCAAGGTGATTAAAAAAACATGGTGGGTGAGAAAGCCATGGAGTTAAGCATCATGGGTCCTAACTTCTCAGTAAAACCGCCAAATAATTTGTTCTGTTTGTTTGGTTGCCTTGCTCCTTCCCACTCTGGAACCTGCGCAGATGTGTTCCCTTCAGCCAAGGATGCTTCCCTATGTTCTCAGTTCATTTGTCCTCGTTAATTCCTGCTCTTCCTTCAGCTATTAGCTCAAGCATTTCCTCTTTGGAGAGGCCTCCCCTAAATCCCAAAGTTCTTTGAAGGTTATTCATTCTCATAGCACCATGATCCTCCTGCCCTTATGGGTTATTCTGAGAAGTCTGGTTCCCCTGTTTCCACTAGACTATCAGCTCCTTGAGGTCAGGGACCATACCTGTTTGTAAGTATCTGTTTGTATATTCCCAGCACCTAGCACAGTATATGACACATAGCAGATGCTCAATCAATACCTACTGAAATGAATGACTATTACCTCCTCTAAACAGCCTTAATTGACACTCCTGTCCCTCTGAGATCCAGGCTTCCTTTCTCCAATTAGTTCCTATGACAGTTAGTTTTTACTTTATCTCAGCACATCTTACACTGAGGTATTCTAGTTATGTTTGGCACTCTCTCTAGACCATGACTCTTTGAAGATAAGGTCCAGGTCCTATTCCTTTTTGATGCCAGGAGCCCAGCTCATAAGCTGCTGCAGAGTAAGTAATCCATTGTGAATTGAGAGGAAAGGGGGAGAGTGGAAATGCATCCTGGTGGTGAGATTTCCCCCGTCTAATAGTGTTCAGAGAGACAGATACGGTTTTCAGAGAACCACTGTATCAATCCAGACTCTCAAATCACTGAAAAATTCAGCCGTCCTTCAGGTATGGTTGGATCCAGGGGCTCACACACAATGGCATCAGGATGGGGCCTCTGTCTTCTCAACACTATGTTTTTCTGGGTTAGCCTTAGGGAGAATTTCTCCCTGTACTTACTAGCTTCTAAAAGTTCCAGGCCCATATCCTCCCAGCTGTGAGTCCAGTGAAAAGAGAGATTCTATTCCCCAGAAGTTCAAACAAAAGTGCAGAAATCAAATCCCACTTGACCAGTTGGGTCACTTATCTACCTCTGAACCAACCACAGTGGCCTGGAGGAACTGATGCTGTGATTGGTCAGGCCCAGGTCACTTGCCCAGCTCTGGAGCTGGAGTTGGAATCAGCGTTGCTGAACCTATGGGTTTAGAGCTGACTAAGTAACCAGGAGACAGGGCGATAGATGCTGGGCCAAAAAGACCCACCATGTTCACTCTGACCAGTGTTTACAACTCAGTTCACCCGTGCTCCTAACATTCCTATGAGGCTGCTGGCAATGCTGCTGCAAACGGTGGTCCTTCCCACCCTCCTTGGTTCTGAGATGTAACTTCAGGGAAGCACCACCCGGCTTCCCACCATCCTGCTCTCCTCACACTAGCCCAGAAACCTGGTGGACTGCAAGCCAGAGACCCCTGGACCGTAGTGCCCTGGGATGCAGAGTCCCCCCCACCCCTCCCCACCAAGCTCTTCACACGGGGGAGGACTTGCCCCAAGGAGAGGCACTTAACCTTGATGTTGGCTTCCTGTTGCCGCCCTTCCTACCGAGACGTCATTGGCCTTGGCTCCCTTCCTGACATTTCTATTTTTTTCTAGCTCCTGTTAAGGAGGCAGCAGAACTGTAAAAAGTTTTTTCCAGTAACCCCAGTATTTCAGGCTTTATCTCTCTATTGGTTAGAGACATCCTCGCAAGATCCAGAGAATGATTTTGTTTGGTTTTGTTTAGACTGTTGCAAGGATGGATGGATGGATGGATGGATGGATGGATGGATGGATGGATGGAATGCAGGCTGGATGAATCAGTTTTAGGTGCCTTCAGAACACCCTATCTCCATGTCTTGTCCTATTTACCGTCTTAGGCTCCAGATTCCTGGAAGCATAGAACACACTTTTCTTTGTCCTGAAATCAGTTCACATTCCTCCCTTGTCATAACAATGATTGAGATTTACCATGGCTGATTTTTATCAGGCACTGAGTTAAACACTCATTCATTCTTCACCATATCTCCACGGGCTGGTCTAGGTGCTGTTATTGTCTGAAATTTATGGTTAAGGAAACCAAGACTTAGTAGTAATTTGTCCAAGGCACACAGCCAGTCAATGGCAGAGCCAAGACTCAACACATGTGACTTTAGCTATGCTGTAGGGCCCTGTGTGCAAGGAAACTCAGCTCCATCCACACCAGTTTTTTCATTCTCCCTTTAACATGGTATATCTTATTCGTGATGCTCTGCCTGGAGTAGAGTCTTCCCTCCTCCCCTCTATGTACACTGATAGCAGGAAGTATATTTGTTGGGGCCATGCTAGGCTACATCGCTGAACAAATGAGTCGCAGTCTCAGTAGTTTATCACGACAAAGATTTATTTCTTATAGATGGCTTCCAACAGGGGAAAAAGAGATGGAAGGGGAACATGGGCTCTTAACTGCCTCAGCCTGGAAAGAACACGTGTCATTTCTGCTTACATTTCATTGGCCCCAACCAAGGAATATGTGGACATTTGTTGAACACATCCTGTCTCTGCCACAAAGAACCACACAGCTCCTGCCCAGGGGCAAGCAAAAAAAAAAAGGTAAAGACTCAGCCAGCTCAGCCAACCAGTGCGGATGGGAGTAGGGGGATGAAGGCAAAAAGACCAAGATTCTGGCTGGTGGTTGGGAAGTGGGGAGCGATGGGTAGGATTCAGGGATTAACCGAGTACCACAAGCTCCACACTCCAAGGCTTGGGCGGGACCCCGTTTCTATTGTCCCGAATATTGCTCCAAAGAAGTGAGCCAATGCTGAACTTCTTGGCTAAGACTTGGAACTCTTGTTATCTAGGTTGGGGCTGCTAATTACAGGATCTGACCTGAGTTAAGGGAACAATGTAATAAGAATAACAATTCCTGACTTTTCAAACTTTAGAGTTTACAAATCATTCTCACAGCCATAATCTCATTTGACCCTCCCAATAACCCCATGACGTAGGCATGTTATCTCCATTGTATGGTAAGGAAGTTTAGAGAAAGGGGATATAACGGACCAAAATCACACAAAACCTGAGTGTACTAGAGTAGTTCTCACTGCCAGTTTTCTGAACCCATGCTCAGAGATTCTTCTACAGCTCGGATGCCTCCCATGCAAATTTCTATGGAAATTGACAACGTGAAAATGAACGTCAGCAGGATTTGCATTCAAGAAACTGGGCACTCTGGGTATTTGAGAAGGAGGAATTTAAACGTGCAGGTATTGAAGGCAGGCAGCCTGGGTTTGAATTCCCGCTCTGCCACCTGTGATCTGGGTGAGGGTTGGCAAGTTCATCTATCTGGGCTCACTTCCCTCATTTGGAAAACAAGAATGAACTGTGCCTAGCCCATAAGGTTATGATGGAGACTTAATGAGACAACGAATATAAAATGCTTAGCACAAGGCCTGGCTCAACGTGAGAGCTTAATAAATACTCGATGATGCTGCTGAGATCCTTCTTAGAAACAAAATGATGCCCTTATCCCTTCCTCCCTCCCTAGAGCATGAAGGTGCCTCACTACATTACTCTCTTGGCTTCAGCCACAGAACAATCTGACACCTAACCAGCCTTATAGGCAGCAGTCTGCAAGAAGGGAATGTTCTTTTTTATTTTGTTTTTGTTTACACCACTTTTTTGAGGTATAATTGGTGCACAAAATATTGTACATATTTAGTGTGTAAATATGAGTTTGGAGGTAAGTATATACCCATGAGACCATCACCATAATCAATGCTATGCCATCAATATATATCCATCACCTCCAAAATTTTCCTCCTGTCCTCATTATTGTGTGTGTGTCTGAGATAAGCACATTTAATACAAGATCTACCCTCTTAGCAAATGTTTAAGTATACAATACAGTATTATTAACTATAGGCACAATGCCATACAGTAGTCCTTAGTATTATATTAATCTTGTATAAGCTAAACTTTCTACCTCTTGATTAATACCTCCTCATTTCTCCCTCCCCAAAAGCTCCTGTCAACCACCATTCTACTCTCTGCTACTATGAGTTTGACTATTTTAGATTCTTTATATAAATGATACCATGTAGTATTGCCCTTTTGTGACTGGCTTGTTTCACTGAGCATTCTGTTCTCCAGGTTCATCCATGTTGTTGCAAATGGCAGGGATTCCTTCTTTTTCACAGCTGAATAATATTCCATTGTATGTGTATACCACATTTTCTTTATCCATTCACCCATCGATGGACATTTAAGTTGCTTCCGTGTCTTGGCCATTGTGAACAAGGCTGCAGTGAACGAGGGAATGCAGACATCTCTTCAAGACCCTGATTTCAATTCCTTTGGCTATATATCCAGAAGTGGGATTGCTGAATCATACAGTAGTTCTATTTTTAATTTTTGGAGGAAGCTCCGTACTGTTTGTCTCAGGATCAGCAGTGGCCATTGCCACCAATCCCCGGGTCTTCATCTCAGTTTTGCTGCCACCCAGGGGCCATTTCATGCCATGCCAGGGTTACTCTCAGAGCGTTCCTTTTAGGACAGTGGTTCTCAAAAAGAAGGTGAGGAATGGAGGAAAGACAAAAGCACATCTGACTCTCTTGGGGGAAGGTGAGGCTTGTGAGGGTTGAAAGAGTCCCACAGGTACTTCTGACATGTACCTCTACTCTGCTCCACTAGAGACCCACTGATTTACGTGGAGCTCAAGAAAAGAGAAATGAGGGAAAAGGAGACCCAGGAGGACCTTGTCTGTTTTTGCCGGCACCAGGAAAGTATGTTGCTTCCAAGAAGTGTCAGCTCTGCCTCCAGAATGAGGCAATGTTTTGTTTCTGACGCAGTTCTCCAGCCAGTAAACACTCGATCGGGGAAGTTATGAGATGGCCTTTCCTAAAGAGTCTTAAAAATCAATCAGGAGGGGCTTCCCTGGTGGCGCAGTGGTTAAGAATCTGCCTGCCAATGCAGGGGACATGGGTTCGAGCCCTGTTCTGGGAAGATCCCACATGCTGCAGAGCAACTAAGCCCGTGCGCCACAACTACTGAGCCTGAGCTCTAGAGCCCGTGAGCCACAACTACTGAGACCACGTGCCACAACTACTGAAGCCCACACGCCTAGAGCCCAGGCTCCGCAACAAGAGAAGCCACCACAATGAGAAGCCCGCACACCGCAATGAAGAGTAGCCCCCGCTCGCCACAACTAGAGAAAGCCTGCGCGCAGCGACGAAGACCCAACGCAGCCAAAAATAAATAAATTAAATTAATTAATTAATTTTAAAAAAATAAAAGATTAAAAAAAAAAAATCAACCAGGGTAAGGGACTTGTATGGAGAGTGTATAGAGAACTCCTACAGCTCAATAAGAAAAGACAAATCGGAAAAGGGTCCGAATAGACATTTCTCCAAAGAAAATATACAAAAGACAAATATGCAAATGAAAAGGTGATCAGCATCATTAGCCATCAAGGAAAAGCAAAGCAAAACCACAAAGATACACCACTTCACACCCATGAGGATGACTAGAATCAAAAAGTCAGATGTTGGGCTTCCCTAGTAGCGCAGTGGTTAAGAATCCTCCTGCCAATGCAGGGGACACGGGTTCGATCCCTGGTCCGGGAAGATCTCACATGCCTCAGAGCAACTAAGCCCATGCGCCACAACTACTGAGCCTGCGCTCTAGAGCCCGCGATCCACAACTACTGAGCCCAAGTGCTGCAGCTACTGAAGCCTGCGTGCCTACAGCCCGTGCTTCGCAACAAGAGAAGCCACCGCCATGAGAAGCCTGCGCACCGCAACAAAGACCCAACACAACCATAAATAAATAAAAATTAAAAAAAAAAAAGACAGATGTTGGTGAGATGTTGGTGGAGAAATCAGATCCTTCCTACACTGCTGGTCGAATGTAAAATGGTGCAACTGCTTGGAAAACAGTCTGGCAGTGTCCCAAAAGGTTAACCCTAGAGTTAACACATAGCCAGCTATTCCACTCCTCGGTATGTACCCAACAGAAATGAAAACTTATGTCCACACAGAAACATGTACACAAATGTTTATAAAATCATTATTCAGAACAACAATTAAAAAGGGAAAATAACCCAAGCCTATCAAATAAAATGGAGTATAGCCATACAAGGAATATTATTTGGCAATAAAAAGGAAAGGTACCTGCTACAGCATGGACGAACCTTGAAAACATGCGAAGGAAAAGAAGCCAGACACAAAAGACCACATGTCGTATGATTCCGTTTATATGCAATGTCTAGAATAGGCACATCTATAGAGGCAGAAAGTAGATTAGTGGTCGCCTAGGGCTGGGGGCCAGGGGAGGGTGGAAGGTTATGGCTAAGGGGTGCAATGTGTCTTTATGGGGGTGACAAAAATGTTCTAAAATTGCTTAATGGTTGCACAACTCTGTAAATATCGTAAAGGCCACTGAATTGTACACTTTAAATGGGTGATCTGTATGATACGTGAATTATATCTCAATAAAGTTGTTAAAAAAATATATAAATCAGACTCTTCCTTGTACACCTGCTTGAGTTAAGGGCGGTTTCCAAGCACCTGCATTCAGTCTAGATCACAGGAAAAACAAAAAAAAACGGGGCCTTCTGGGAGGCAGGGCAGTTGTACTGCAGTGCAACCTTCTGGACCCTTCAGTGAACCCTTCAGTGGCTGCAGCCTGGCATGGCCAGGCTCACTGGGGCTGGAGGGGACGCTGCAGTGGGCTGTCACCATGCCTCAGGAGAGCAGACCAGTTCTACCAGCCTTGGACGCAGCCGTGAGCCTGGGCGGGGCATGAAGCTCTGCAAGGTCACGCATGGGCTCCAGACCTACAGGCACCTGCTCTGAAGACAAAGACACAGAGTGAAAGGAGCATGAGATTTGGCTGCAGCCAGACCCGACCTGGCACCATGTCTCTTCCACCTATTAGCTCCATGACCTCAGGCCTTTTCTTCACCTGAAAAAATTCAATAATAATGCCTATCACATCAGCTCCCCTCCCCCCATTCCATTTTGTTTTGTTTCGTGTGTCTAACACTTATGGAAGGCTTACTATGTACCAAGCAAAAACTGTCTGTGCACTACTATTTCTTTCAGTCTTCACTGCAGCCCTGGACAAAGCAAGGACTATTTATTATTATGCCCTTTTTACAGTACTGGGGGCTGCAGCTCAGAGAGGTCAACTTCTCCATTGTCACACAGCTAGTAAGTAGCAGAGCAACTGTGCCAAATCTATCACTTTAAGTGCCATACTCTACTCCATCCCCACAGCCAGGATGACATTTCATAATGTAGGTAAAAAGCTTGACCCAGAGCTGCACCCTCAGAAAAGAGTTCCAAGAGCCAGGGTGCCAAAGTCCTGCTCCCCGAGCAGTGTCTCCATCCAGAGGCCACAGAGAAGACCCCTGGCCGTAGAAGAGGAATGATGATGCTTTGGATATACACATCTCTTGAGCACTATGGGCCTGGGACTTGTCATGTGATTTCCTTGCAGTGGCCAGAGATTGTCTATAGCCCCAAATATTCCATGCACTCCCCTCTCTGGGAGAGTCTGATAGGAAGGCAAAGATGTGTGGGAGGAATCACACCCTTACCAGGAGAAGCCTTTGGCTTCTGGGGTCGGGGAGGCAGAGAGTTAATTGACAACTGGCCTAAAACCGAGATGAGCAGGTCTGAAGAATGGACCAGACGATGAGGCCAAGGCAGGGCTGTGAAGCAGCTGGTAGGCTCAGGAAAGCAGATTTTCTTGCCATTTCCCACCCAACAAGAAAGCTAAACTCAGCCTTCCTGAATCTACTTCTCACTGTGTGTTCCAGTTATTATTGGGGTAATAAATTATCAAAACTTGGCTGCTTTTAAAACAGCCAATTTATTATGTGCCTGTATTCCGTGGGTCAGGGATTTGGTAAATGGGTCAATCGGGGGGGAAGCTAAGGCAGGGAATGATTGACACCTGGGGGCTGGAACCCTCTGGGGCCTATTCACTCACATGCCGGGTGCCTGGGCTGGGTAGACTCAGAGATAGACAGAGCACCTGCCATGGCCTCCCCATGAGGCTAGGCTTCCTCACAACATGGCGGCCTCAGGTAGTGAGACTTCTTACGTGGCTACCCAGCACTCCAACCACCAGTGTTCCAGCAAATAAGGCAGAAGCTGAACCACCTTTTACGCCTCGGCCTAGGAAGTCCAGCATCATTCTTCACACTCTATTGGTCAAAGCAGTCACAACCCCACCCAGATTCAAAGGCAGGGACATCTTGCCACGAGAAATGTCAAGGAATTTGGGGGCCAAGTTCAGGGGCGTATGTGGAAGAGACTGTCTGAGGAGGGTCTGCCCTGTTTCCTGCAGAACTCAGAGGGAGAATATCTCAGGTATAATAATGAGTGTCGAAAGAAGCCGGACGCAAAAGAGTGCATCCTGTGTGATTGCATTTATGTGACATTCAAGGACAAAACTAATCTATGGTCAGAATAGTGGTTCCTGGGGGGTGGGGTGCAAGGGATACAAAGGAGGGAGTTTTCTGGGCTCTGTACGTTCTATATCTTGATCTGAGTGGTGGTTACACACACGTATTCATATGTAAAAATCCATCAAAGCTCTATGCTTAAAATTCATAAACTGGACACAGCAGGTCAATAAATGATTTTTTTTTTTTTTAATTATCCAGCAGAAGTACCCATCCTCCATCCCTGCCCCAGCCAGCTTTCCATGCCTCCTCATCCTGGTTGGTGGATGGAGCAGAAAGGCTCTACCCAGAGGCAGGGGCCTGTTCCATGCCCCCAGCTGGCCCTTCTGCCCCCATTTCCTTCTCAGTTTCAGGATCCTAAAGTCAGTGGCAGAAGGGCCAGGCCCTCTGTTTTACGGAAGAGGAAGCAGGAAGCAGCGAGATGGAGGGATTTGAATGTGACAGCGTGGGACCTCATACCTCCTCCATCGACCACGCCCCCGCCCCCGGGATGGTGAAAGCCCTAAAGGCAGAACTCCCCCCCTCTTCCTCTCTGTTAAGAGCATGACCTGAACTCTCGGTTGCCCATCAGACTCTGCTTAGTGAGGTCTTTGTACAACCATGCCCATCCAGAAGGGATTTTCTGGAAAGCGGGAAGGTTTCCTTCTTGACGAGTTTCTGTGACCCACCCAGCTGGGCGGGGCTCCCACAGAGCCCGGGCAGAGAGACAATGCTGGCCCCTCCTTGGGGAGTGGCCCCAATGACCAGCCCTGAGGGCTGTAGGCCTGAGAGCTCTCACCTCTCCCAGAATCTCCAGAGCGTTGGGAATGAGAAGATGAGATGCTTTCACTTTCCAACTACAGAACAGGCGTCTGCACCTTTAAGTCCTATAACGTGAAGCTTAACTCTGACAGTCAAGGCCTCTCCTGATCCTGCTCTGTCCACCCTCACCCCCATCAGCCTCATTTCTCCCCTGTTCCACGGGCAACTCCTGTTCTCACAACCTGAATTGTGCCCCCTCCAGCCCCCAGAGTCACATGTTCAAGACCTTCAACACCTCAGACTGTGACTGCATTTGGAGATAGGGTCTTTAAAGAGGTCACTAAGTGAAAATGAGGTCATGTGGATGGGCCCTAATCCAATATGATTGGTGTCTTTATAAAGAAGAGGAGATTAGGACACAGACACACACAGAGGGAAGCCCATGTGAAGACACAGGGAGATGGCTGCTGCCTACAAGCCAAGGAGAGAGACCTCCGAGGAAACCACCCTTGCCAGCACCTTGGACTTCCAGCTTCCAGAACAGTGAAAAAATAAATTCCTGTTGTTTAAGCTGCCCAGCCTGTGGTATTTTGTTACAGCAGCCAGAGCAGACTAAGACAACTCCCATCCAAATTGCTCTGCACTGTCTCACACTGTACGTATGTCACCATTATTATCTCTATGACACCATATTTTGGTTTATCTCCTGTAGTTGTCTTCCTTGCCAGAATTTGACCCTGTTACGATGGCTGCACCTGACTCATCTCCACTTCCCCAGCATGAGGAACAGATGGCTCGATAAAATGTCTGTTGGATTGCATTGCATGGAGGAGCTTGCTGAGTGTCTCAGCATAGCCCCAGCAGCGTCCCGGGCCCTCAGACCCCGTGGCTTCCCCTTCCGTGCCTTTGCCCTGCTCCCTGCACAAACACTAACAAAGACTTTAAGGTCGGAAGAATTAGCATTGCCTTAGAGATTGTATATTCTAAACCAAAGCCCCAGGGAGGGCAATGCTTAACCCAAAGATATGGGTTGCTAGTGATGAAAAGGCTGGCTTCCAGGGGCTGAAAACTAGCAGACTTGGGGGCAGGAAGGGCCTTTCCCATCTTCCCAGCACCCCAAAGCTTGAGTCAATGGCTCCTTCTCATGCTGGGTGAAACCAACCCCGATCTGTCTGTGAATCTGAGAAAGTGTGTGTGTGTGTGTGTGTGTGTGTGTGTGTGTGTGTGGTGGGAAGGGGGGTGGTTATGTGTGTGTCTTGGGGTGGAAAAGACCCCAAACTCACCTGTGTGGTGAAGCAGGGATAGAAGCTTCTGGAGCCCCGGAGAGAGCACAGCGCTTGAAGTTCAGACAGACCTGGGGTTTGAAGTCTAGCTCCTGTGCTGCCACCAGATTAAATGAGCCAAACACTTAGATGAGAGGGCCCAGCATAGCTCCTGGCCTTTGGTGGGTGCCCTTCATCCCAGATGTTAACCTTCTCCTGATGTCTGTCTTGCCCTGGTGCTGAGCCTGGTGCACAGAAAGCATCCTGTTTGGGGCCAGGCCGGCAGGGGTTAACAAGAGAAAGGCAGGTTGCTTCTCGAAAACAAAGGGCCCGGTCAATAGATGTGCAGCAGCAGCCATTCATCAGTGAGGGCAAAGTCTCCATGGGGAGCTGCCAGCCGGTTTCTCTGAAACATCTAGAACAGAGCAATCCGGGAAAGCCAGGTTGAGCCTTGAAAGGCCCCAAGGTATGTCTGTCCTGTGGTCGATATCCTCGGAACACAGGGCTCCTGTCTCTCCACCCCCGGAACCCCTCGGGATCAGACTCAAATCACACATTGTAAGAGCTGGAAGGGACCCCGGGCATCCACCGGCTCCCTCTTAACCTGGGGTCCTTGTTAAGAATTCAGCCATCTGTGAACTTGGAGTGAGGGAATAAATGTTCGCTAAGTGTTCAGCAATGCTAACGGAAATTGAGTGTTTCTTTCTATTATGAACACAGGCATCAAGCCCCAGCAGAATTAGGAGGACCTAAGACTTTGTCACTAAGAATAATGACAAGTATCTTCATAGCTCATTACAGTCATGGCAGAATTCTCAAAACATTATTCATACGACTACCTCAAAATTGTAGTAGTGACCGGACCTACCACTAGATCTTGTTTAATGCATTAATAAATAAATGTATGTATTACTATGGCACAAATTCATTTTTCAATATTTTGATAACTGTATGTTGATATAATTAGTTTCCTTTGTCATCCTATGTCTTTAACTTTACCAGACCACCTAAAGTGTCCAGTGGCACAAAAAAGATTAAAAACTCCCACTCTTGTTTAACGTCCACTGTAGATGGGGAAACCAAGGCCCAGAGCAAGCAATGCTTTTCATGGATGGATGGAAGAATGGATGGATGGATGAATGAAGGATGGATAGTTGGATGGATGGATGGATGTGAAAATGAGAAAACAGCATAGTAATAACAATAATAACCCTTGTTGATTTCCTACCCTGAGCCAAGCACTGTTTAAGTAATTTAATCCTCTGAGGAAGATAATGTTATTCTCCCAATGAACAGTTAAGAAAACTGAGGCTTAGAGACATGAAATGACTTACCCAAGGCCACACAGCTAGTAAATGGAAGAACTATGATGCAAACCCCTGAGCCTGTACTCTGACCTCCCTTCCCTACGATTGCTCTTCACCAGTCCAGTTAAGCATGGTTTAGGGCTGAGCTCTGGGGTCACAGACCAAGGTTTGAATTCCAACTCTGTCACTTGCCCACTGTGTGACTCTGGGCGACTTACTTCACTTCCACGAATCACAGTTTTCTCACCCACAACACGAAGAGAGCAAAAGTATCTCTACCACCAGGTGGTACGTGGACTAACAAGGCATGGAAGACACTTAGCACAGCGCCCGGCACATCATAAATGCTCGAAAACTACATTTTAATTGATGAAACCAAAGCACAGACTCATTTTAAATGGTAATATGTGCTTACATGCTAAGATCTCCAGAAAATAAGAAAATAAAAACTGTCTAGGCTAGAAGCCAGATTCCAGCTCCTGGTTAAGATCAACAGGTCAGGAATTAACAAGTGCCCACTGGAATTTTGCTTTCATTTTAGGAAGTGAGGGGGAAAAGTTTGAGATTGGAAACAAATATATAAAAATGCCAGAGTTAGTACTTCCTTCCAAAGAGTACAGTATGGAAAGTGGGGAAAGAGTAACTTCACAGTGGAGAAATCTGACAAACACTGCCTTGGCCAGCTGATCAAGGTTAAAATTAAGAGTGATAAGTCATTTGGATATCATGTACCTTTGGTATGGTATCATGAGAATGATGCTTTACTTCCACCTCCCAAAAACCTATAACCACTGTCTAATCAGGAGAAAAACATCAGACAAACTCAAATTAAAGGACATTCTACAAGTACTCCTGAAAACCGTCAGGGTCATCAAAATAAGGAAAGTCTCAGAAACTGTCACAGCCAAACAGAGCCTAAAGAAACATGACAGCTAAAGGTAATGTGGGATCCTGGGTGGGATCCTGGAACAGAAAAGAAGTATTAGGTAAAAACTAAGGAATGTGAATAAAGTCTGGACTTTAATAAAAATGTATCAGGGCTTCCCTGGTGGCGCAGTGGTTGAGAGTCTGCCTGCCAATGCAGGGGACACGGGTTCGAGCCCTGGTCTGGGAAGATCCCACATGCCGCGGAGCAACTGGGCCCGTGAGCCGCAGTTACTGAGCCTGCGCGTCTGGAGCCTGTGCTCCGCAACAAGAGAGGCCGCGATAATGAGAGGCCCGCGCACCGCGATGAAGAGCGGCCCCCACTTGCCGCAACTAGAGAAAGCCCTCGCACAGAAACGAAGACCCAACACAGCCATAAATAAATAAATTAAAAAAAAAAAATTGAAAAAAAAAATGTATCAATACCATTTCGTTTGTTGTAACCAAAGTACCATACCAATGTAAGATATTAACATTAAGGAAAACTGGGTGTGGGTTGAGGGGAACTCTCTGTACTATTTTTGCAATTTTTCTGTTAATCTAAATCTATTCTAAAATAGAAAGTAAACTTTTAAAAAATGGTATATCTGGGTGGTGAAGTTACAGGCAATTTCTTTTCTTAATTGTACTTCTCTGTATTTTCTAAGTGGTCTACAATGAATATGTTTTGCTTTTGTCATCAGAAAAAAATTCAACAAGTTTTGTCTTTAAAAAAATGAATGAATGGGTGTTCGGCCCTTTGGAGACAGAGTGCTATATAAATGAAAGAATAATTAGAGTTGTTCCTTGGGCAGCGATTAAAACCTACTTGATCTGGGGCTTCCCTGGTGGTGCAGTGGTTGAGAATCTGCCTGCCAATGCAGGGGACACGGGTTCGAGCCCTGGTCTGGGAAGATCCCGCATGCCGCGGACCAACTGGGCCCATGAGCCACAACTACTGAGCCTGCACGTCTGGAGCCTGTGCTCCGCAACAAGAGAGGCCACGATAGTGAGAGGCCCAGGCACCGTGATGAAGAGTGGCCCCCGCTCGCCGCAACTAGAGACAGCCCTCGCACAGAAACGAAGACCCAACACAGCCAAAAATAAATAAATAAATTTTTTAAAAAAAGAAAACTATCCTAGACTATCCTATCTCCTACTTCAGAGATATGGGCAAAAACTATTTAAAAAAATAAAATTAAATTAAAAAAAAAAAAAAAACCTACTTGATCATTCTGCACCCAGGAGGCTCCAGCCACGAGGGCCTGGCACTCTCCCCAGGGTAGAGCGGTGTGCCTCTGAAACCTGCCAGCATGTTTCCTGTCTGTGATGGGCTCTCTCTGGCAGGGGAGGGGCGGGGAGTCAGGGCAGCTGCTCAGTGGCCAAAGGCTTATCCCAGGTGAACCTACACTTCAGGCTCAGAGAGACCCCAGAGGCAAATCATCCCCAGGAAAATCCCGTCCACCAGCTTCCAGGCCAAGTGTCAGCCTGCTCTGAGCCTAGGAGTCGAGAGATCCAAAAAAGGTCCTCTGTTCCCACCATATAAATAAACAAAAGAAAGAAGACAAAACTAGCCAGGACCACTTGCTCTGTCCCAGGTATGTTCATTTGCCACCATTTAGACCTCAAACGGTTCTGTAGAGGAGATCCCCTATTTTACACCTCTTTTAAAGCTGAGGCTCAGAGAGTGTCCCTGAGGGTCAGAAGCCGCAGATAAACTCTGACCTGCTCACCCCTCCACCGGAACTGCCTGTCTCTAGCCCTCTTGGGGATGGGCTGTGCCCATGGCAGATGGCTGGACCACATTTGGGGGACAGGATGCTGGAGGAAGGACAATGGGCAGCAACAGTGGGTAGAAGACTTCCCACAACACCCACCACTACCACCCAGATAGCAAAAGGCTTCCGTGGGCAACCGCCAGCTTGTTCTCAGTCTGTCACAGCCTCAGAAGTCTCAGAAACTGTCACAGCCAGCTTATGCCAGGATCCCATAGGATCCTGCCCTCTCTCCATTGGATGCTGCAGAGACTCCAGGGCCCCTGCAGATGGCTGAGCCACAACAGGGAAGGAGCCTGGGTTCTGAATGACTGTGAGGTGCAGAGTGTCCCTACCACTAATCCACCCCAGACGGGGCCATGAATGGAAAATAAACCTTTGTGTGTTAAGCTACGGAGATTTGGGGGTTGTGTGAATCGGCAGTCAGCCTACTGTAACCAATACACCCTCCTCAGTGAGTGCTAGGTGCCCAGCGAGTGCCAGGGTTCTCAGGCTTAACCCCAACCCAAACACCAATTCCAGCCTTGGATCGTAGGGAATGTGGAACTGCCCCCTGGACTCCATTCCTGTTCAGTTCCCAAAGGCTTCCTCCGTTATCTGGTAGTACCGAATTCACACGTGGACGGGCTCTGGGTGAGGGCCTCGGAAGCAAGGCATCAGGAAGAGACGATGTTGAGACGTTTCTAATTATAACGGGATTGGGACCAGATCTTCTGAGAGTTATCAACAAAAATCCCGGGAAGGGACAGTTCAGCTTTCTGACATGTAGGAAAGGATTTGATTCCTTTATAAACACATGGACTTGTTGCCTTTAAAGTGGTGCCCTCAAGGGCTGTACACTTATTCTAGAGCTCATTCAACTCTTCGGAAATCGCCTTCAGAGCCACCTTTGACCAAAATTGATCAGCCCGCTTGACTGCCCAAAGAATTCCCCAATACAGACATCCAAGTGACTTTCAGCCATTTCCAAAATCCAAAGCCACGTTCCAAAGACCAAGACCTGCCCCTCTGAGGCCACTCCCAAGAACCCCAGGCACAGTCTAAGAAATGGCTACATGCTAAGAAGACCACACTTCCCCAGTTGTTGTCAAACACTTTACAGGCAGTTCAAAGCTCATGTATGTTGCCCTATTCTCTCCCTGACTCCCAGCAAGGTCCTCAGACAGAGGGAGAGTGTGCTGTCCCCACCCACCAGACCTGGCTCTGGCCTTCTCTGGAAGCAGGGCCCCATCTCTTCCCCCTCCCAGCAGAGCCCGGGCACTGGGACCGGCCCAGGCTCCATTTTCCCCACTAATGAGTCTTAAGTGTTTGGCTTGGGCTCCTGCCAGCCCTACTCCTATGGGTAGGAGGGAGGTGCGGTGGGAGAGAAGGAACCGGACGAAGCTTATGCCAGCTCGGCTCCGCTGGCTCCCGGGAGGGCCGGCGCAGGGGCTGTGTGGCACAGACCCACCCAGGGGCACAGCTAGGCACCCACTTGAGGTCCCCTGTCTTCCCCCTCCACTTCAGGGGGCCTCCCAAAATGCAGGTTCCTAGGCACACCGTCTAGATTGGAGTCCGGGGATGGGCCCGGGAATGTGCATTTTTAGTAAGCACCCCAGGAGATCGTGATGCAGGGTGAAGGCTAACAACCGCTGCTCTAGTCAATGATGGGAATTCCAGCCTCATCTGCGCATTTTTCTGAAGAGTCCACAGCTTTGGTCAAATTCTCAAATTAGGTCAATAGCCCCCATACTCCCTAAAAAAAAAAAAAAAACCGAAAGGCTAAGAAGCTCTGGTGAATGGGATGATTTCTAAATTCAGCTATAGCTACAATTTAAGTGACTCTGTTTGGCCCCCATTAAGGTGAGTCCACAGGAGACTCTCCATTTCCCAAACCTCAGGGAAAGATGATGCCAGCCCTGAAAGAGGCTGGCAGGTCTGGGGAACCCAGGATGACAGAGGACTAGGCTGAGGGACAGTAGGATGTCAATGGTCAGGGGCTTAGGGGAGAAAGGCCAGAGCTTGGGGGACATTCTAGACCGCATGGGTTCAAAGGACCCTTAGGGATCACAGAAACCAACACAACGCCCCCCCCACCCCCGCTGTAAGAAGGGTGAATTTTTACCAATATCTGGTCCTCTCTCTCTCTCTCTGGCCACACATCTAAACTACATTTCTCAGTTTCCCTTGCAGTTAGCAGGGGGCATGAGTTGAATTTCGGCCAGTGGACTACGGGTCTCCCACAGGATCCTGCCCTCTCTCCACTGGATGCTGCAGAGACTCCAGGGCCCCTGCAGATGGCTGAGCCACAACAGGGAAGGAGCCTGGGTTCTGAATGACTGTGAGGTGCAGAGTGTCCCTACCACTAATCCACCCCAGACGGGGCCATGAATGGAAAATAAACCTTTGTGTGTTAAGCTACGGAGATGTGGGGGTTGTGTGAATCGGCAGTCAGCCTACTGTAACCAATACACCCTCCTCAGCGGGTGCTAGGTGCCCAGCGAGTGCCAGGGAAGTGACGGGTTCAATGTCAGAGCAAGCTGCTGGTCGGCCAGGGCTAGAACCAGCATTTTCCCAGGTACAGCCTCAGACAGGGGATGCGGCACCATGACCACACACCACAACCTGGGCAGCACAAATTCCCAAAAAACTTTATTGTTTCAAGTGGCAAAATGGTATCAGTTTCTGTGGGGCGCCTGGCAGGGCGGAGGGAGACCGGGGATGGGGCTGGGCTCCGTCCGTTACAAAAATCAAAGGCTTTTATAAAAAATGCTATAAACTGGTATCAAAAGAAAACCCAAGGGAGGCTGGAGGAGGAAGCAGAGAGGGAGGCGGGAAGACAGCGAAGGAGGGAGGGACCTAAACCTTCGACCGCTAACAACTGGTTGGGAGAGAGGTGTGAGGGGAGTTGGGACGGTGATACAAAGTGCATAACTGTGCCTCCCCAGACGGCCCCCGGAGGTGGAGGGGGCAGAGGCTGCAGCCTGGGGCGTGGGGGTCTCAGCAGTCTCCTTGCCGGGGACCCCACAGGGACAGGCACTGCCTGAGACTGCCAGATGGGAAGGACCTGCAACAGAAGGAAAGAGAAGAGGTCAGGCAGAGACGTGGGAGTAGAGGAGGCGCTTCGGCGTCTCTCCCCCACCTCTCCACACCCCCTCCACCGCGCACCCGCCTCCCCACACCGCAGCCTGGCTCCCCCAGCGGAGCCCGGTGCGATGGAGACCCTGCTGGGCACCTGGAGCCTAGTGAATGCACCCCAGGGTCCCAGATTGGAAGGGCGGGCAGACCACGCTCAGGCCACCTACAGGGCACAGGGGACCCTCCTTGAGCCCAAGAAGGAAGGTGGGGATGGACGGCCCCAAGCCAAGGGACCTGCCAGGTCTCTGGAACTTGGCCTCAGCTGCCTGCTTCCAGCCTCGCAGAGAAAGAGGGATGGAGAGCTCAGGTCTAGAAGAGGGTCTGGGGCCTCCTGAGTCCTCCAGGGCAGGCCCTCTTCAGCCCTGAACCCACTCCCAACCCCAGACAGGCCCAAGCCCAGCTCCTGCCCTCACCTCAGTGACTTCTCAGACCTTCTTCTTCTTCAACTTCAGGGCTTGCAGCCAGTTGGGCGACGATCCTTCTGACCTTTAAGGCAGAGGGCGAAGGTCAGAAGGGAGTGGTAGGGACAGAAACGCCCCTCCCACCGGGAGAGGTGGCCTCGGGCTTGGTTAGAGACCAGCACTCCGGCACCAACTGAACAGAGCAGACTTGGGTCATGCCAACCATCTCAAAGCCTCAGTTTTCCTCTCTTGTAAAGCAGGGTCTTCCTTTTAAGGCCAACGCAGTGAGGCCAGTGAATGCCCGGCGCGTAGGTCACCTACCCTGAGGATTTCTCTGGCTTGGGAGGTAACGCGAGGGGCTTCCCCAGCCCCGGGACCTTGCAGGACTTGGAGCGAAGGATCACGGGCTCCTTCTGACTCGACTTGCTCTCTGTCGTTTCCCCCTCATCAGCCGAGCGGTTCCGGGAGCGCAGCTTGGCCTGAGAGACAAGCCAGGTGCAGACAGATGTCAGAGGGGCAGGGAAGAGCATCCACAGAAGGCTAGGCCTTCTCCCCAGAGTACGCCGTCCCCAGAATCAGGCTCAGACCCCCTCTACCTCTCACCCCAGTGGATGCAAAGTCGCTTAGAGATGAGCTTCCCCCGAGAGCTGAGCCATGCCTGGCACACAGCAGGCCCTCAAAGAGACACTGCTGAAATGAATCCAGACTAACTGGGCTGGACAAAGCCAGCAGTGGCTTCCCATCCCTGCGCCTCTGTTCCCTCTGTCTCGAATGTCTCCCCGCCTCACACCCTGCACAGCCCACTCCTCCGCGCACCTCGAAGCTACAATCACATGTTCATAGGAGGCCTTCCCCAATCTACCCTCGCCTCCTGCACCCACTGTCTCTCCCTCCCTCTGAGCAGGCCCACCTCTTACCTCTACCCCCCCCCCCCAGTGACACCTAAACTTCTCCCTTCACCAGGGCTAATGATGGCACGGCTCATGTCCCCCACTACCCTGGGAAGTTGTGGGACACAAACACGCCTTGTTCTTCCTTCCATCCCACTTAGCGCGCAGCACAGGGAGAGCAGAGTGAGAGGAAGAACAGGAGGAAGGGGATCGGGAATGAGAAGATGGATGGAGGGAAGGCAGGCTGGACGCAAGGTGGTCAGATGGCCCCGTTATCAGACGGTACCTTCAGGGCTGATGGGCTCAGGCCAGGAAAGAGGTTGACTTTCAGCCCCTTGGTCACCCGTGTCCGGCGGTTCTGAGGCTCCTCCACCACTTCCTCGTCTGAAGACGGTACCCGTGAAGCCCGCGGCTCTGCAAGGGCCCAGAGACGGGCTCAGCACAGGCGGCAACCCCAGACCTCCCCGCCCCTGCACCGCCCTCAGACATGGACACGGACATCGTCACACGATACCCCGGCCCTACCTGTAGAGTCCTGGAACAGCCTTGCGTCCGACTCTGCCACCTCCGACAGGCCCAGCGTGCCCCCAGGCCGGATGGCCGGGGCCCGGTGCCCACGCTTGCGCCCCAGGTTGGCACGGCTCCGATACATGGCACTGTCAAGGATCTCGGTGTCCTGCTCGGGACAAGGGTAACACCACTGCCATCGTCTTCGTGGTCCTGCCCCATCCCAGGGGAGCCGCTAACAGCCTTGGGCCGGAGCTTCCTGCTTTCTGCCTCCCGGACTGAGACTGCTCAGGGCCCACACAGATGAGGGAGGCCCAAGGGACGAGTACCCACCCCCATACCCCCGACAACATCCCACCCACTGCCCTGGGCTCCCCTCCACTGACCTCAATGAAGGAGAAATCCTGACCAGTGGAGCTGGCGGGAGGGCCCTGGGGGGGCCACTGTGGGGTGGGGGGCCACTGTGGGGTCGGCGTCCGGTCCCGCTCGCTCCGCCCGGTCCCTGCAGGGCCCCAGGTGCCGTCTACCTCTTCTGTCTGGCTGGCTTCACCATCAGGCTGGGGCCTCCAGGAGGGCAGAGGGTCCCGGCCAGGCTCCAGGGGCTCCCCCTGGTCAGCGCCTGCTGTGGCCCCTTCCTCCTCTGACAGCTCCCTGAGGCCCGAGGCTGCCGACTCCCTCCGGGCCGCTGCCCTGGAGCTGCTGGCAGCCAGCATCTCCTCCAGCAGGCCCTGGGAGCCGGAGGGCGGGGAGCGGGCCAGGCATCCGCCAGGGCTGCAAAGGACCAGAGGCCAAGGTCACGTGGGACCACATCTCCCTCCCCGAAGGGCGCTTTCCCCAACCTCTCCCTCTTCTCCATGCTTCTCCCGACAGGCGCCTCATACAACACAGCACAGAGGGCAGCACCTGGGCCAGCCTGGCGGGTTCAAATCCCAGGTCCACCACTTACTGAGACTTTGGATGAGTGCCTTCACCTATAAAAGCCTCGGGGTCTCCTAACTACAGAATCACTGGGGGACTGGAGTGAGACTCTAAAGCCCCCAGCACAGTGCAGAGCCCTCGGTATATGCCCTATAAATAACGGTTACTATTACCACGACCGTCGCTGTTGTTGATGCTGTCAGTGTGTCCCCCCCCCCAGGGCACCAGCTTGGGTGGTCACTCTCCTTGGGATAAGCCAGGCAGCGGTCCATCTGCCCAGCCTGCCTCTTCGGCCCCCACCCTCCAGGTCATCCCTCCCCGTGCCCCAGTCTCACTGAGCACCCGGGCCCTCACAGATGGCTATGTGTCCGACTGTGTATCTGGACAAGCTGTTCCCGCCTGGAAGGCTCCCCCGCTGCCTCTCTGCTCACTCTCCCTGCAGTTCACTTCCTCTTCTGAAGCCGGCCGGCTCCCCTCCCCCAGCCAGCGCTCTCCCCAGCCCTGCAAGCCCTGGGTTCTACCTGCCCCAGCCCCTGCCTCAGAGTCTGTGGTTCTTTGTCCCCACTGCCCATCTGTGAGCAACTCAAGGGCAAAGACGGGCCCCCTGCCACCTTTGTGCTCCCAGCCCTTGGTCCAGGGCCTGGCCAGGAGCGGGACGGAGCAAATATTTGCCGAGGGAATGAGAGGCTGGGTCACCTTGCACCTCGACACGGCGTCTGCGTCTTCTGCCCGCCGCTCCCTGAAAGCATGACAAGAACACACCAGGCACAGCACACCACTCTCACTAGCTCACGTTCCTCACACGAGGAGACTGTGTTGCCCAGCTGCCCCCCTGAAACACACAGATACACCTGCACACTCTCACGGCACATCTCCTGCAAGGAAGTGTGCACTATTCATCAGTCACTCCTTCCACACACACCTCGTACCCGCCACACCACAAGCACAGCAGAGCCACACCCGACACACACACACACCGTGCACACAGGCATGGGAAAGGCGGGCAGGACAGCACCCTGGAGCCAGGCCACGAGTCCCAGATTGGAGGGGAAGAGCGTGAAGCAGGTGAGTCAGTACCAGGCCAGAAGGGGATAGGGCAGGAGAGAGCGTGTGTCAGTCTGTCCTTCCACAAGCTGCTGACAGATGGAAGTTAAAGCAGTCTTGGGAGGGAGGGAGGAGGCGGAGGTAGCAGCAGAAGTGCAGCAAGGCAGCGGAATCAGGAGCAGCCCTGGAGGGGGGCCAAAGCCAGCTTACCCCGCTGCTTAAAATCAGGGAGGCCAGGGAGGGAGGGGGCAGCGGCCGCACCCCACCCAGCCTGAGGAGGCCCTGCCCACAGCCTCTCCCGGGGTGAGGCAGTGAGGAGGCTGAGGGCAGGCCCCGAGAGCTAAGGGGACGTGAAACAGCGGATGGGTGGATGGAAAGATCCACCTCCAGAGCGAGACCTGGCCCGGAGCCACGTGGGCAGAGGGCAGTGGAGGAGCTCGGTGGGCTCTGGGGGTGACCATGGGGTGGGGGAGGGAAGCATTCATCCCTGCTGACCTGTCTAAACCCCACTCATCCTTCTTCCCATCCCGGGAGAAGCTTTCCTTCTCCTTGTTCTGGGAGCACCCAGAACACCTATAACCTGAGCCGCTCCCTGGCAGGGAAGCAAGTCAGGAACCCGTCCTGAGCACTGCCCACTCCAGCACACATATGGACTGCACCCCTTGCCTGTGGCCTTGGCAAAGTTACTTATCCACTCTGAGCCTCAGTTTCTTCATCTGTAAAATGGGGATAATATAAGTACCTATACTTTGCCGGGTCTGTTGGCAGAAATATACACCCAGCACATAGTTAGCCCTTGATGAATTTTTAGGGTAATCATCCTCGTGCTCAACACAGGTTCCCGGCCTGAGGACTTGTCTCATACCATCTCTACCCCTCACCCACCTGGACTTAGAGGCTCCTGAGGGCCGGGACTCTATCCAACCTCACCCCCACAGCCACTCCAGGTGTAAACATGGGGATCGGCATGTAGTAGATGCACAAAAAATCAGTTTCCTTGTGTTCAAGGCTTCAAGACCGAAAATGAGAGAGGCGAGGACTGAAGCTGGAATGATGTGTCTAAAGGGGCAGCAGCTGACCTTGACCTCAGAGAGACAGAAAGAGCACCCAGAGAGATGGTTACAGGGCTGGGGCCCAAGGGAACGTGAAGGAGCCCACATTCACAAGCTGTGGGGCCTTGAGAAAGTCACACTGCCTCTCTGGGCCTGCTTCCCCACCCACGGAATGAAGGAGCTGGCCTCAGTATCCCTGCGGGTCCTCTCACATTCTGTGAAGAACCCCCCACCCCGCCAAATGGCTGGGAGGCTTCTGCCTCGCTGCGGCCTGGGGGAAGGGGCAGGAGATGACCAGGAGGCCAGAGAGAGGAGAGGGCAGTGCAACAGCTCTCAGGAGACCCAGGAGCGCCACTCCCACCAGGACGAGGTGACCTAGACACAGAGGGGAGGGGCCTGAGCTCTCCCCCACGCCGCTCTTGTCCCAGTTATATGGACAGTGGTACAGCCAATGACCACCAGCAGGGGAACCTTTGCCCCACACAGGATGATGACCAAAGTGTCTTCCAAGGCCTCACTTTCGGGACAGCCCCTCACGTCCATCCACACTTGCAAAACAGATACAGATACTGGTGGTGAGCATTCGGTCAGTGACGACCGCGTGCCAGGCAGGTTTCTATCACTTCCTGTGTATGAACTCCTAGCCCAACTCCAGAGACATTGCTGACTCAGTGACCTTAAGCGGGTCACACCACTCCCCGACCTGCTAACCGGAGATGATAAAATCCCTTTCCCGCTTCACAGGGTAGGTGTGAAGATCAATGCTGTGGGTGTCGGGGGTCGATTACTCCCAATTACAGACAAGACACAGGACGCCTGAGCAGAGATGGGACTTGCCCAAGGTCACAGGGGTGGTGGCAAAATCAGGACTCAAACCTGGCACACAGGCCCAAAGCCAGCCGGCTCTGAGCTGTCCTCAAGGACTTCTCGTTACCAGGAGAACCTCCAAAATTTCCTCTAAAGAGCAACTTTCCAGAGGGTAGAATTTCCCTAAGTCAGATGCTCAGAACACCAACCCCTTGGATATTAGTCAAATAAGCTTGAGAAACATCACATTAGAGAAAGATATACAGGATCCCTTACTCCTGTGCTTTCAGTGCTAATATCCATACTCCCTAAGTCTCCTGTACGCTCACTGAGTACACGGTGCCGTTTTCCAAACACGCAACATGGCCGGAAAAACCCAAGCGTTTTCAAGGTGTGATGGAGACCGGAGCTCAGAGAGCTGAGCGCTGAGGACTCCCAGCTTCTCTGCCGATACCCTTCCCCTTCCCCAACCCAGTCCCCCAGCCAGCCTCTCCCTCCATCCGAAACAAGGGGAGATATTCTCGCTTTCCCCCTCCCAAGGCCCACCCCAATCTTCGGGGAAAGGTGGAGGCCTGTGGGTCCCACTGCGTGGTAGTCTAAGAGCCTTGAACGCAGTAAAGACACAGAAGTCAGAAAGAGACCTTGCTGGCTCGGTGACCTTAAGCGGGTCACACCACTCCCCGACCTGTTAAACGGAGATGATAAAATCCCTTTCCCGCTTCGCAGGGTAGGTGTGAAGATCAGTGAGATGCAGTGTGCAGCTGAGCATGGGGCACTGCGGAGTTCTGAGAAGTTCTGAGAGTCCCGGGAAGCGGAATCCGGGGCAACCACGGGGAGCCTACACTCTCCTCCCACCAGGAATGTTACAGCTCAGCGAGGTCCAGCAACTTGTGCAGGATCCCAGGAGCCTGTGGACTCCTAGTCCCGGGCACTCAAGCCCTTCCTGCAGGCTTCACCTCTGCCCACACTCCTCCATCTCCCCCTCAGCAGCCTGAGCCCCCAGAATACTCCCCGGGGCATCGTCCTGGCCCCAGGCTCTGTCCACCTTCCCCTCTCCCTCCTCCTCAACCCCAAATGCCTCTCCTGACCCCTCCAACACCCCACCGATTCCCTCTAGACACTTCCTGGTCCCTCCTGCCCCCCTCCCACTACCATCAGCCCCTTCCACTTCTAACACAGATCCCATCCAACACCCCCCTCCCTTCTTCCCTTCACGCCAGGTGAGAAGCTCCAGGGTTGGAAAAGGTCAAACCTGCTACTCAGTCAAGAGAATTAAACCCAACCTCAGTGGATGGAAATGTTAGGGAAATAGAAACAATGCCTTTTTAGCACCCTTACCAGGTGCAACATCACCTCAGTTGGTTTTAGAACAGAAAAATCTCAGGGACAGACTGTGGTTGGCTCGGAAAACTATCGGTTTGGTTTTTTTTGGAAAGTTCTTTTTCAGAAACTCTGTGCATGGAGGCCAAGGTCATGGGGCCAGGAGCCAGGTCCCAGTGCCCTTCAGGTTCTTTTTTTTTTTTTTTTTTTTTAAACCAGGGTTTATTCTCTGTTGTTGTTGTTTTATTTTTTATTTTATTTTATTTATTTATTTATTCATTGGCCGTGCCACGAGGCCTGTAGGATCTTAGTTCCCTGACCAGGGATTGAACCTGGGCCGCAGCAGTGAAAGTGCAGAGTCCTAACCACTGGACCGCCAGGGAATTCCCGCCTTTCAGGTTCTTAAACTGATGCCCTCCTGGGCCTTAAGTCAAGGCAGGCAAGAAGCACAGAGATCCTACCCGCTGCAAGAAGCAACGAGTGCCACTGCCCGCTCCACCCTGACGTGGAGCGCTCAGGCCAGGACGATGCAGAGTCCTCCGCCCCAAGCCTGTGAAAGCATCCGTGTTCCCTGGTCCTGGAGCACCTGCGGCTTCAGGACCGAGAGGCCTGGGGAACAGCCACCAGAAACCAACCAAAGACAGGACATATCCTCCAGCATACTCACAATCACCAAGGAAGCCTAAAGCATGGGTTGCAAAAGTCACACCTCAACCATCACATTCATCGTTCAAAAAAGGAACTCACCTGTATGTATGTCAGAGTTCAGTTTAAAAAATAAAGCAAAAGGGCTTCCCTGGTGGCGCAGTGGTTGGGAGTCTGCCTGCCAATGCGGGGGACGCGGGTTCGGGCCCTGGTCTGGGAGGATCCCACGTGCCGCGGAGCGACTGGGCCAGTGAGCCACAATTACTGAGCCTGCGCGTCTGGAGCCTGTGCTCCGCAACAAGAGAGGCCGCGATAGTGAGAGGCCCGCGCACGGCGATGAAGAGTGGCCCCCGCTTGCCACAACTAGAGGAAGACCTAGCACAGAAACGAAGACCCAACACAGCCATAAATAAATAAATAAATAAATTTTAAAAAAAATTAAAAAAAAAATAAAATAAAAATAAAAATAAAGCAAAAATTCACAGTCCAAACCACCTCAATTTTCCAAACACTACAAGTTCTTGGGGGAAGGCAGTTTCTATCCCCCTTAGAAAGGGTGCACTTTTCGGACAGCCATCACACCTTCCCTCCCCACCCTGGGATGGCGCTCCCTTACCTGACTCCAAAGCCGGGGGATTCCCCTGCCTCTGATCCGGGTTCCTTGGGGCAGATGGCCACGGAAGGCAGGGGAGCGTCTCCGCCCTGGGTCTCTGGCCCACTTGTCTTGCCAACTCCCAGCTCCCTGGCCTCCGAGGGGTCTCTGGCCTCCAGGCCAGGGGACAAGACGCCGTCGTTCCTCAGGCCTGGTTCAGGGGGCTGGCTGACCTCCCCTACCGCATGCTGCCTGGCTTCACTCCGGGCCCCCAAGAGCTCCACGTTCCGGAGCCCCGAGTCCTGGGTCCAGTCCGTCTGCCCCACTCCACACCCCCGTGGCCCCCGGGAACTCTCAGACTCCAGGTCGCAGGGCATCTCCAAATTCCTCAGGCCCAGATTGTCGCCCCAGTCCATTTGGCCCGCCCTGAGCTCCCTGTTTCTCAGCCCTGGGTCAGGTGTCCAGTCTGCCTGACCCACTCCGCGCTCCCTTGATTTAAGGAACTCTCCTGCCTCCACACCTGACCAGTCGGTCTGCCCCACGCCACTCTCTCTGGCCTGGCTGTGGTCTCCTGCCTCCCCCACTGCTGCCAAATCTCTGCCCCTCAACCCGACCTCAGAAGTCCAGTCCTTCTCCCCGACTCCGATCCCCCTGGGCTCCACAGACCCTCCAGTCTCCAGACGGCCGGCCAGCTCCACGTCTCTCAAGCCCAGGTTGTCTGCCCAGCCCACCTGCCCCATGGCATCCTCCCTGGCTTCACTCAAGCCCCCAGAACGCGCACAGCTGGACACTTCCAAGTTCCTAAGGCCCAGCTGGTCCCTCCAGTAAATGGTCCCGGCCAAGGTCTCCCCGGGAGGCACAAAGTGGCCACCTCCTATCTTGCCAGAAGGGCTCAGGCCAGCGCCACTCGCTCTGTCGTTGCCAATGATGCCAAACTGATGGCTCCTCTCGGCAGCCTCCACGCAGAAGTCGCCGCTCCAGTCCCGCTGCCCTGGGCTGAAGGACGCCTCTGGCTGGGGGACAACGCCGAGGCTGAAGTCACCGGCCCAGCCTCGCTGCCCCCCCTCCCTGTCTTCCTGGTCGGCATCACCGGGGCTCTGGCCCCCTGCCTGCTGTCTTCCCTGCAGCCCTCCAACCTCCTGGCTGGCACCACCGCCTTGCCAGCTGCTCTGGTCTCTCTGTCCCAGTGCCCCATCCTGTGACTGGGGGCTGCTGGGGCTGAACAAGCCCCCAGGCTCAGTCTCTTCAGGCCAGCTTACATCCCTGCTGGCCTCGCCCAGGCTCTCTCTGCCACTCAGAATCTTCTTCTCAAACTCCTCGTCCTGTTGTTGGGCTTCCTCGGGGCTGAACCCGGCACTCAGGGCTCTCACTCCGAAGCCTCTGTCCCGGGAGCCGAGGGCCGTGGAGCTGCCACCGCGGCTGTAGTCTCTCATCCAGGCGCTCTTCCCGAAATCCTGGCCCGGCTGCTCTGCACCCCGCCTGCTGCAGGTGCTCAGGGAAGCATCGTTCTTCCCGAACTCCTGGTCCTGCTCACCTGCGTCCTGGCTGCTGCACCTGCCGAGCTGGTCCTTCCTCCCCAATTCCTGGCTCTGCTCATCTTCACGCCGGCCGGCGTAAGCACCCAGAGACTCCCTCTTCCCAAATTCCCAGTCCTGAAGGCTTGCATCCTGACTGCTGTAAGTACCCAGAGAATCTCTCTTCCCGAATTCCTGGTCCTGGATTTCTACATCCTGGCTGGAGGAAGAGCCCTGGGAATCCCTCTTTCTGAACTCCCAGTCCCGAACATCCCCCTCTTGGCTCTGCGGAGTGCCAAGCTGGGTTGGCTTTCCAATCACCCGGTCCTGGGCCGCGAGCCCCCCTGGGGCCGACACTCCACTCCCATCTTGGCTGCCGACCTCCATCCCCTCCTGGCCGATGCCACACCTGCCGGCCCACTCCCTGGAGCTCCCCTCCCCCACTCCGTGCCCACACTTGTTGGTCCAGTCCCTCTCTCCAAGGCCTGGGTCCCCTCTAGGGCTCGCACCCCCAAGGCCATAGTCCTGAGAAGTGTCTTGGGACCAGCTGGAAGGACTAAAACTGCTGGGATGTGTGTCTGCTACAATCCCAAATTCACTCTGCAGATCTTTCTGGGCCCAGCCAAGGAGTCCCTGGGAATCAGGAAAAAAGAGAGAAACAAAGAAACTATGCTTAGAGTCAATCAGGGTGAGAATCAGTCCAGAATGAGAGAGTCAGCACTGCCTAGTGCCCAAGAGCCCCACTTTGGCTACAGAAAGCCTGGGTTTGGATCCCAGCTGTGTGACCTTGGGCAAATCACTTAACCACTCTGGGCCTCAGGGTCCTCATCCTTAAATGGGGTAATTCCTACTGCGTGGGGTGGTACAAGAGGATTAAACAAAATCATTTAAGCCAAGTACTCAGCATAGCGCCTGGCGCACCATGGACACTCAATCGATGATCCCATGGTCATGTTTACAGCCCTTGGGCAACACTTGGCAAACCGCCAGGAGAGAGGCTGCCTGGCAGAATGGTCTTCACATGGGTATGGGGCTATACTTTCAGCAAGGAGAGATCAAGAACTCTAAGCCCCTCCACGATCTCCTTTCCAAGGCAAAATCCCAACGCCACCCAACACCCTTCTAGCCCCCGGGAGTTCCCAGCCCCTTCCTCCCTAAGGAAAGCACCCTCCTGCCTAGGCCTCCCCGGGAAGACCTCTCAGTCCTCGCCCACCTGCCGGCCTGCCCGCCTGCCCGCCTGCCCGCCTGCCCGCCTGGGAGGCAGAAGGGACAGCCTCCTCCTGCACAGGGGAAAAGACCCAGCCGGGACTCCCGGCACCCCACCCCACCCCACACTCCCTGACTCACTCCTGCGGGTGGGGGAGCCCTGGGCTCAGGGCTGCGGAGCCAGCCAGCCTCATCCCGCAGCGCTGCGTTGGCCAGCAGCCTCTCCAAGACAGACATGCTGGGCTCCCTGTCCCCAGGTCGGGCCATGGCCCCTGCCTCCTGCCCCCTGCCCGCCCCAGGCTACTGGGTGCGGAGGGTGCCAGGACAGGGCTGGGCCGCTCCCCTCGCCCGGACCTGTCCGATGGCTCCGGCTCTGGCTCTCGCTGGCCCTGGCCCCGCTCCCTCCAGAGCAGCTGCAGCTCCGGCAGCCCCGCCCAGAAGCCAGTTGAGTCACCCACATCCTGGGACAGACACACCTACTTCAGGAGCCAGCCTGGTCTTAACTCCTTCCTGCTCCTCCTCCTCTCCCCACCTCTGCCCCCAGAGGCCCCCAGGCTCCGCCCTCCTTCCAGCCCCACCCCTACCAGCCCAGGCTGGGCTTGAAAAATACATTTCAAAAGCCACCTGGACCCCAGCCCTGAGATTCTGGGGCAGCCTGGTAGAAGAAAGGGCACTGGCCCTGGAACTGGCGCTCTGGCCCTGGCCCAGCCACCAACTTGCTGGGTAACCTTTGCACAAGGCTCTGCCTCCTCGGGGCCTCACCTGCCTGTCTACAGAGGCAAGTCTGAGCTTAATAGTAATAATGTTCATAAAAGGCAACACTCACCAAGCACTCGAGATGAGCCAGGCACTATTCTTAGTACTTTACAGGTACTGTAACCGGCACGCTACAAGGTAGAGCTCCTCACTGTTCTCCCCATTTTACAGATGCAGAAACCAAGGCACAGACAGAAAAGTCACTTGCTCAAGGTCACACGTGGGCAAAGAGCAGGGCCAAGACACGAACCCAGGCAGTCTGGGTCCAGAGCCCATAGCTCTAACTGGCTATGCTGGTGCCCTTCATAATGCCACCCATAATAATGTACTGAACACTGTTTGCCAAGCATTGCACCCAGCGCTTTCCATGTCTATCTTACCCACAATACAAGCCTAAGAGGCAAACGTTATCATTGTGAAAGGACTCTGAAGCTTAGAGGTTAGGGTATGTTCCCAAGACCAGTCAGCTGGTGGATGCTGGAGCCAGATAAGAACTCACACTAAACCCTAAGCACCGTCCCATACCCTCTGCTCTGCCAGCTCTGCCAGACGGTACAGCTCTGAGGGGCACGTCCTAGGTGCCCTTGATCATGGCTGGATCCCAAGCTCTGATCACATAAAATCCATGTTGAAAGAACAAAGCCCTCCGGAAGTCCTGGCTTCCATCCCAAGCCCCGCCCCGTGCCCTGTCCTCACCTCAGAGCAGGCACTTGGGGTCTGTGTGTCCTTCAGCTCAGATCCAGCTCCCCGCCTTGCACCTCCAGCACTGGGGGGTGGTGAAGCCAGGAGGTCATCCAGCCAGTGGGAGCTGCTCTCAGGGCCTGCAGGCTCGGGGGACGCCCTACATGGGTCTTGAACCTCTGTCCTGGGTTGGGTGGTCTCAGCCTGGGCCAGGGTCACGGCCTCCTCCTCGGCAGGCAGTGCCTGCCCGGGGTCGGGGATGGTGGCAAAGAAGACACAGGGCTGGTCACGGGGTGCTGGCTGCTGCTGCCCCAGGACCGGCTCCAGGATGGGCAGGGTGGCCTCCCTGGTGGGCGGAGGAAGCAGGGATCCCTGTCTGGGCAGGGGCTCCCGTTCCTCGTCCCTCTCCTCTGCTTGCAGCAAGACTGGTCCAGGCGGGTCCCCTGCTGTTGGCAGGGGCTCGAGGGGGACAGCTGGGGACTGAGGATGGCTCTCCCCATCGCCCTTTTGGGTTGGGGAGGTGCCCGGATCATCCGCCTGCACCCAGGAACCAGGCCTTCCTGGGCCCTCTGGAGCTGGCGGGGCCCCTCGCGCCTGCTGGGACACTCCTTCCTCCCTGCCGGATGCAGCCCAGTCTCCAGCCTCTGCAGCCTCCACAGCCTCCGCGGCCTCCGCGGCTTCAGTGATGGGGGAGGGGGGCGGGGAGTCCAGCCGCCACACCCCTAGACCCGAAGGCCGCGTGGGGAAGGTCCATTCAAAGGACTGTGACAGGCTCCAGCTGGACTGTGTCTCACTCCCAAAGGGATGATCCAGGGCCGACTGGCGCCCCTGGGTTTGGGGCAGGGCAGCCAGCGAGCCCCCCAGCTTCTCCTGGTCTTCGCCGGGCGGCCGGAGCCCACCTTCAGAAAATCGGCGCTGAGCCAGGCTGACGGGACAGAGGTCCTCACCCTCTGTGGCCGCCACCTCCCCAGATGGCAACGTCCAAGGGAGGTCTAGCAACTCACCCCCCTCCGTCAGGGGTTGGGGCAAGGCGGCTGGGGGCTGCTCTGGGCTGCGGCGCCCCGAGAGCTCCTGGAGGAGAGGGCTGCTGGGTCTGGGGGCCTCCGGGGCTCCCAGAGAGGGGAGCCCCGGAGTAGGGGGGTGGCAGGAGCCCTCATCAGGAGGGGCCGCAGCTGGGGATGCCGGAGTCTTGGGGAGGCAGGGAGAAGTGCCGGAAGCTGCAGGGCTCTGGGCTTCTGGAAGCTGTGAGTGGCGGGGAGAGCTCTCATCAGGTGAGGAAAGACGGGGAGACTCGGGGGCCGAGCTCGAGGCTTCAACGGGGAGGCCTGGGCTGGCGGAGCGTCCATTCTCCAAGGTGGAGCCTGGACTGGAGGGGACCCGGGGCTTGGAAACCTGCAAGAGAAAGGTCAAGAGCCATCACTCACCACTCAGCTGGGTGGGGGGCCCCCTGCCACCCCCACAGAGACCTCAGGTCAGCGGTTGCCTCGCACTCTCACACTCCACGGAGGAAACCCGGGCGCAGAGGGACAGCCACCCAGGATGGCCGCAAGAGGCTCCCACATGACTTCGAGTGTCTTAAACGTCTCGGGGTCCACAGACCCCTCCTTTTGGCCCTCTCCCCACAAAATGCACGTCGCCTTATTCACACGGTATCACTCACACCACTTCAGGTGGTTCAAACCCTCCCGCCCACACCCACCCACCCCAAAGCTCACCTAAGGATCTTCTAAAGGGTCCGTGGTTCATGGGTCAAGAACACTGGCTTTACAAAGGGAAAAGGAAAACTGGGACTCTGGCTGTCTGGGTGTGGGGAGGTTCGGCCTCAGAGCAGGACTCCAGGCCCCATGCAGCTCCAGACCAGCTCCCAGGAGCAGCTCCTACCTCCCAGGGATGGCGTGGAGCTCTGCACCCTGCTCTGTGTGTCACAGTCCCGACTCAAGGAGGCAGGCAGGCCGGCCTCAGCGTTCAGGTGAAAGGCCCAGGGCACGGGAAGGCACCTGGCCCAGAGCTACCCCTGCCCCGGCCCTTGTAAGCTGTATGCCCTCCTGCACAGAAGTCACTCCGAGCCTCAGCTTCCCCATCTGTACCCTGGGGCTGGTGGCAACCGTGTCCGTCTCACAGTTAGGTGAGGATTAAGTAAGATTTGTGCACATGGCCTTTCAGGATAGGACTTAGAGAAAGAATGGATGCTGTGGGACACTGGGGCCACCAAACACCTGGCACTCCTTTACCTTTCCACTCAGCCTGTCCCCAGACGGCAAAGTGAGTCTTGCTCTACCTGACCTCTGCCCACCCCCAGAGATCACGATTCCCCTGCCGCCCTCTCGCCAATGGGGCTATTTCTGCCACATCATCACCTACTGGGTCTGGGCAGGGGGAGGCATCCTGCTTCCTTCTCAAGGCCAACTTCCATTCCCTCCACCCTCTGTCCCCTCTACAAATCTCTGGTTAATTTAAAGCTCATGCCCTTGAACTACACCAGCCAGAACCCCTCCTGTTAGAGCCCCCTACAGACCCCTCCTTCCCTCAAAAGCAGAGCTCCTGGACCACTGCCACCCTCCCCAGCGCTACCCCTGTTATAACGCATAGTGATTCCAACAGTCACACCGTCAACCCACCCAGCATCCTGGCTCCAGTCCTTGCCCTCCTCTTCCCCGATTACTTTGTGACCCACCTGTCCCCAGGATCCTACCCTAGACCTTGTCCTTACCTGTAACGACTGCTCCTCCATAACCTCATTTTCAGGTGTCCTGCTCACCCATTCCCACCCACATCTGTCCACCTCCCTCTTTCCACCCCCCACCCCGCTTAATCCCTCAGCCCCTCTGAGAAGCACAGCCACTAACCCTCCTTCCTTCTCACCGTCCGACTCCCTCCCTTCTCTCTTTATCACCACTGATGTCACTTTTTTACACAGCTCCCTCCCTCACCCTACTGCTTAACCTGTTTAAATACACAGCTCTCCCCACCTCAAGGCTGCACCCGGGCAGCTGTGCTGGAGGGGGCTGGAGAAAAGCATGCAACCAGGATGGCTGGGCCTCCTGCGGCTCACCCCCCCTGCCCTCAGAGGGGCTCCCTGCGGCCCAGCAATCCCACTGCACACCCCCTCCACCCCCCAGGCAACGCTTTCCCATCTGGTCTCCTCAAAACTCCATAGTTCCTCCCGGGCTCTCTCAGCTGACGGCCTTGCCCCCCTTCCCTGAGAACGCAGGGGCCGTGGGCGGAGGACACCCACACCAGCACCCACAGCCCCGCCGCCTGCACAGGAGCCCAAGCACCCTGCTCCCTGCCGTGGTCGTGAACTGTCCTTGCTCAGAGCTAAGGCCAACTCCTCCTCTCTCTGTCCTGCATCACTGATTTTTCCTACTCTACTGGATCATTTCCATCAGCACACAAACTGCTCTCGTTTCTTCTGGCTTAAAAAAAAAAAACACACAGTGCTGTTGACTCCTCCTCTCTCCCTGGCTACCACCCCTTTTCCTTAAACACAGGGCTCTGCATTCAGTATCTATCGCCACAGCTTCTCTCGCCCATCCTCTGCTGAACCCCCTCCAAATGGGCTTCTCTCCTCGCCCGCCATCCCACCGCTCTGGTCAAGGTCACCCATGACGCCCTGCAGCTAACTCCCATTTCTCAGTGCTCATCTTCCTTGCCCCGTGGGGAGCGTCTGACCACTAATCCGCCCTCCTCCAGTCTCCCGCCCCCCCACCCCCCCAGTCCTGGAAGCTACTAGCTTCATTTGGCTTCCAGAGCACTCCACGCTGGCTGGATTTTCTACCTCACCGCTGCTCCTTCCCGCTTCTTCCACGCTCCTCTGCTAGGCCTCCTCCTCTTCCCTCCTATGCCTCACCCCCTCCCTTGGTGATCTCAGTTGTCTTTACTACCACCCCTACACTGACAAGGCCCTGCAGCTCCAGACTCAGATATCCCACTGCCCCCTCGACGTTTCCCCTTGCATGTCTACAAGGCATCTCCAACTCAACAAATCCAGAAGCAAGCTCCTCTGATCTCCCCCGATCCTGCTTCACCCTAAGAAGTCCCCTTTTCCATAGAGGGTAACCTTCTGATCGCTCACCTCAGAAGCCCTGGAGTCACCCTTGATTCTGCTCTCTCCTCACATCAATCTATCTGCAAATCCCGTCCACGCCACCTTCAGATCCTAGACAGAGGCCACCACTGCTCGCCATCTCCACCACGGGCTATACCTCCAGAGTCCATGACCCCATCATTTCTCACCTGGGTTATCCCAACAGCCCCCTAACTAGTCCCTGCTGCTGCCCTGGGCTCCCTGCAACCAAGAGGGCAGGGTGACTCTTTACAACTAAAACAGCAGAGGTCACTCCTCTCCTCCAGCCCCTCAATGGCATAATCCCCTCACGCAAGCAAAGGTCCTCCTAGGGGCCTGCAAGGCTATCACCTCTGAGTCCTCCCTATCGCCCAACTCCTCCTCTCTCACTGCGATCCAGACATCCAGGCTTCCTTGCCGGGAAGGTACCAAGTCCTTCATACTTGCAGTTCCCTCTGCCAAAAATGCTATTCCCCAACATCCACATAGCTCACTCCATTTCCCTCTTCGTAGCAAGGCCTCCCCCTGTTATCCTCACCCCAGAACCCTTCCAGGTGTCCCCAGCACCTGTCTGACACACTACACATCTGCTGGCTCGCAGGGATGTCTGTGTTGGCATCTGCCTCCCCGCATTGGAAGGTGAGCTCCCTGAGAGCAGGGGCGGTCTTTGTTTCGTTCTCTGCTGTTTCCCCAGTACCCAAGTCACAGTAGTTGCTCAATAAATACTTTTGGACAGACAAATGAATGGAGTCAGGTCTCCCTCATGGGGCAGATAGGACAGCCTCTGGCTAGCAAGGGCTCTGTGAGTAAGAAGGACCACCCTTCACATCACTTACTCAGAAATTCAGGCCGTCTGCCCTCTGAGCACACTGTCAGGAGAGGGGATGTAGCAGGAAACCCCCAAGAAAGGACTCTTCCTCTCTTCTGAACCCTGAGAAGGCAATCCAGCCAGGGAGAGCCGAGGACTCAGACCCTTCAGATCCTGCCTCAGCTCCTGGGTAAGTTACTTAACCTTTCAAGGCCGGGTGTCCTCACCTCTCATATGGGACCAAAGGGGCCTGCCAGCTAGAGTTATCACAAGGATTAAGTTAGTCAACATTCCTGGGATGTGCCCAGCACACAGTAGGTAATCAAGGACAGTTGTTCTGGACACTGTAAGAGCCTCAGGGCCTGAGCCACGCTTAGCCAGGGTGGCCTGGAAGTGGAGAAATCTGAGTCCCAGGGCCAGCCCTTGGGCCAGTCACCTCCTCCACGGCCTCCGCTTCCCCATCTAAACTACAAGGAGGTGAAAGAGATGATCTTAGATGACCCTTCCAGCTCTAAAATACCACGGTTCTGATTCGCAACCGGAGGGTAACTCACGTCAGTAGGTGGCTCAGAGCTGGCCAGCTGAGCCAGGTCCCCGTTGAAGGCCAGGTCCGAAAGGGGGTTCCTGTGAGGGAGAAAGAGGGGAAATGGAGGCCTAGAATGGAAAGGCCTGTCACAGGGTAGATAAGGGAGAGGTGATCACGGGTCTGCCTAAGCGACTGCAACAGCATCCAATGTTAACTGCCTCCCACCTCCCACAGGCATTTCCTACTGGGGGACAGAGACGCTATGCAGTTTCCACAAAGTGCCCCAGAGACAGTGCCTGTTCCCCACCTACACACCAAGGGTTAAGTTCCCCCAACTCCATTGGGAAGAGGATGCAGCTTGCCCAGACCCCTCCATGGCTCCCAAAAAGATACCCGCCCCCCTTCCCTTAAAGGGTTAATGTTCTCCTGCCACCAGGGAGAATGCAGCTGGTCCCGCTGCCCTGCCAATACTTCTTGAGGAATTGCAGGGGGAGGGAAAGGGGGAAGAGGGAAGAGTGATTTTCCAAGGTTGAAGTTGTTCATTTTAAGCCTGGCTTGGAGCAAAGGAGGGGAAGATGAAGGTCGGAACCCAGCCTGGACAGGGTGTGACCTCCTGGGAGCCCAGGCCTGGGACAAAAGGGTTGATAGGAGGCCCTGCCTTCCAGGCACTTTAAGGTGAGAGAGGGGAAAGGCTGGAGGGCAGGGCAGCGCAGGGTAGGGCAAGGGTCTTACCTTCCAGCTCAGCTCAGACCACAGCGGCCCTGCCCTCCACAGCAGCAGGAGTGGGAAGGGGCCTGTGGGCCCAGCAGAGCTGCCAGGGGTCCAGCTGCCAAGTGCCTCAAGCAGCTCTCCCTGCCCTGAGCATGGCCTCCATGCAGCTGACAGCCCTCAGCCTCTTCCAGTGCCCAGGGGCACCTCCTGGTCAGCCTTCTTTTATATACTGGCACCAACTCTAGGCAAGTATACCATACGCAACAGTCTCCAACCTAGCTGTACTTCCTGTGCGTTGACACTAGCTGGCCTGGCACCAAGGTGTGTTCATGTCTTTCCTCTCCCATCAGACTCCTCCTCACAGCCAGACTGTGCCCTCCTCAAACTGACACACTCACACACACACACACACAAGCACCTGGCACACGGCTGCACCCACAGCACGAGCTAGCAGTTAAAGTTAAAAGCACACACTGGAATCAAACAGACCCGAATTCAAACCCCAGCTCTGTCTCTCTCACTTGCTAAGGGACCAGGGGAAGTCACTTTTGAGCCTCAGTTTCCTCATCTCTAAAATGGGTCTAATATTCCCTTCACTAAACAGCATGGCTGTGGATTAAGTGAGGCAGAGATTGACTCTCAGTATAAAAAAAAACCTGAAAATAAACTTCCATACCATACATTTGAACTCTACTATAAACGTACATCAACTCTGTATAGAAAACTATCATTGTAAAAAGAACACAGTAGCACTGTCTGCTGGCGGGATGTTTTGTGACTCAGACCTAACCTAAAAGCGAAGATCACAATCCCAGATGCAACTACCCACTTTGTCCTCCAGGCTGCAACCAAACATACGGCCTCCCACCCCCTCACCTCTCCTCGGGGGTCTTGCTGGGCTCTTCAGGGCACTCTGTGGGAGACTTTGCCGGCCCCTCCTGGGCCCATTCCCTGGAGAGGGTCCCACCATCCTCATCCCTGGGACCTGTGGCCACACCATAGGTCCTGGGGCCATATCTTGAGCTGCCATCATGGTTAAAGGTGAGGCGGGAGCCCCAGCGGCGGTCAGGGTTGGCCGGGACCTCCTTCCTTGGCTGTTCCATCTTGGCCAGGATCTCTTCCACTGTGGTGGCTGCAAAGCGCTCCGAGGCTGGACGGAAGGGGGCGGGTGCCTTCCGCACACCCGTCGGGGCGGCACATCGAGCTGGAGGTGTCAAGGGGGCTACCTCTTCTTTCCCAGGCTCCTCTTTCACAGTCTCTCGGGTGGCTTCTCCTCCAGTAGGGGCCTCAGCCATAGGCCTTGGTGCAAACGGAAGGGGACGCTTGCTGCCACCATAGGGCTGAGGTCCCGCCAGCATGTTCATCTTGCGAGCAGAAGGCAGCTCAGCCAGAGGACCCCGGGGAGGCCGAGGCCCAACAGGCACCAGCAGGCTGGGCTTGGCAGGCAGGGCTGGCTTGGCGGGCAGGGCTCGGGGTTTGGGCTTGACAGGGGGTTTGGCCCGAGCGTCACCTACCAAAAGGAAAGGGTTGGTTCGGGGGATGTCAGAAGAACAGCAAGCAGAACTTCATCTCCCACCGTACAAACTCAGAATGTTCACATCCTTCTAGGTACAAGTCAAATGTCACCTCTTCCACGAAGCCTTCCTTGATTTTCCATACACATGCCAGAAACATCTTCTCCCATCTCCAAATTCCCAAAATGTCTAGTCAATCCCCCTTATAAGCTAAAGCTATTTAAGGGTCCAGCTGGCAGCTATTTCTCCCTGTACCCACTTTGCACCTAGTACACGTTCTTAACAAATGAATGAATAAATGAGCAAATGAGCTAATAAATGAGTACCTGCTTACCCATATCAAGTAGTCAGCCCACCATCTCCCCAATGTAGTCCTCTCCTCTTACATGATACTCTGCTATACTACCATCCACAGTAAACTTGTTATCCCAGCTCAGCTTCCCTACTCTGCCACCCTGCGGCCCCCTCCCCCAGTGCACACCCAGGCCACCTCCCCACTGTCATCTGGTGTGTGATCAGGAATGCAAACTTACTATTGACCTAAGCCAAACAGAAGTAAATCTGGTATAGGAGGAGGAAAAAAAAAGAAAAAAAAAAAAGACCAGAAACCTATCGTCTACGTAAGGCATTTCAATACCAAATAAAAGACCTTGAATTACTCATGGCCACGGCCGTTTTAATAGAATCCTTCATCGCCCACTCATTTGGCTCACGGCAAGAAAGGCGTCTAGACAGGGAGCCAGGAGGCCTGGGTTCAAATCCATAGGTGCATGCCATTTCCCCCCTAGGCCTCAGTTTCCTCCTCTGTCAAACATGTGGTTTGATCCACACCATCTCAAGGTTAGTCTGCTCTCCTCTGCTGGAGAGCTATGATCTCAAACAGTTCTGAAGGGTCTCAATGGGAGCTAAGAACCTTTCAGACTCATCCTGCCCGTCCTCAGTACTCCTCCCTCCCTCCCTCCCACTGCACAGAGTCATCGTTCGCCCAACCGCTCCAAGACAGAATGGGGGTTCAAGCCTCCGCCCCTCCCACCCTCCTCCCAGCCACCCCGCTGCCCCACCCTGCACCCATAGGTACCTGGCTCAGAGCCAGCAGATACCAACTCCTCCTCCGGCTCCCGGGGCGGTAGGGAAGCCATGGCTGTGCCTTCCCTGAGAGCAGATACTTTCATCACATGCGGCAGACCTGCGTGAGAAGTGGGAAGCAGAGGGGTGTGAGCTGGGGTGGCTGAAGACCCAGGAAAAGAGAGAAAGCAAAAGGGTTGGGCGCTGGCAGTAGGCTCGGTGGCGAGGGACGTCTCCTACTTCTGGCAGAGGCAGAGTGCGGGACAGGAAGAGGGAACTTCAGGAGGGGGGGCTGGGGGAGGTCAAGGGAGGTCCCCAGCCGCCACACCCTCCACACTTCCCAAATCACTCTCCAACTCTTGTCTCCTAACCCTAAAGTCCTGGAGCTTCAGGGAGCCACGCACTGCTCCCTCCCGTGGCCTGCTCTCCGTGGCACCCCACTTACCTCTCCCAAGGCACCCCCCGGGGTCCGGTGGCCCCACTCGAGGTATCTACTCAGGGGCAGAGTAAGAGGTCCGCAAAGTCTGAAGTCTCTCTGTGAATCACCTCATGGGAGACGGGAAAAACCCGCTCCCTCCTCCCCAACCTGGGGCTCCGCCCCACCGCCTGCCTGCCTGCCTGCCTGCCTGCCTGCCTCCCCCTTCCTGCTCACCCTCCTTCTCTCCCTCCCTCCTGCAGCTGGGAGTGGTTCCCTCTCCCCCCGCTTCCCCCCTCCTCCTTCCACATCCCTGCCCCACTCCCGCCTCCTTCAGAGCTGTCTCATCCAAACACGGAAAAATAAGGAATAAAAAGTAAACATCTGGAATACATTTTTTTCTTTGATTTCTCAATCGCTTTGGCTTCAGCTTGGAATTTGATGAGGTAAAGTCAGGGCCTAGTCCTGTTGCCATAGCAATGGCCTCCCACTGGATTTCCAGAGCCTCGCCAAGAGGAAGGAGGAGCCGGCCCAGGCCTGGGCTGGGAGAATGGGACAGGGCTTGAGAACATCCGGGGGGCGGGGTGGCTTGGGGGAAAACTCCCTAGGGTTCCCTTTCTTGGACAGTCACAGTGGGACAGCCTCAGCCTATGAATGTATGTGGGCATCACTCACCAGCCTAGACTTGACCTGAGGGGTTTTGAGGGGGGCTGAAGTAGAAATGTTAAACCTAATGACACAACCCTATGGTAGAAGCCAATCGGGTGCCCCTCCTCTAAGCTTGTAACAGAAGCTTCAGGTCTGCTACACCAGATTCAAATGCTGGGTGGATCTACCACTTTCTAGCTCTGTGACCTTAGGCACATTGCTGATTTCTCTAAGCCTCAGTTTCCCTATGTGAAAAACACAGTTACTGAGACTGTTAAGAGGCTTACATGAGGGACTTCCCTGGAAGTCCAGTGGTTAAGACTCCGCGCTTTCACTGCGCACTGCAGGGGGCACAGGTTCGATCCCTGGTCAGGGAACTAAGATCCCACATGCCATGCAGCGCAGCAAAAAAAAAAAAAAAAGAGAGAGGCTTACATGAGAGGATGCACACAGCTGCTGACCACAATGCCTAGCACCTAATAAGTGTCCAATAAATGTTGGCCATTATTAGTATGATTCCATTTAGTGTCACCAATAAGCTAACACATTGGTGACCACCTCCTCCTTTCCCCAAACCACAGGCTTCCGTTGTTCCAGACCATTCCTTCTCTCCTGCAGGCCCCAGTCATGTCACCTGCTCTTCAGACACTTCACCACCTCCTCAGTTCCCACCCTGGCTCCTGAAGCACCATCCCACCCTCAAGACCCCCCCAGGTTGACAGAGCCCTGCCCCTCTTGTTCCAAAGGAAGAGGGGTATTTCCTATCACCTTGTGTGTCCACAGTCAGCGAGGACGACCCAACCTTCTCCAACCTGCAAGGGGCACTGCCTTCCTCAAAGTCACCCACTCCAGCTGGTCTGGCAAGACAGCACCAAATCCGAAGGGACCTCAGGTGTCCAACCATTGCAAAACCCACCCACCTCTCACTTTTACCCTGCCCCAGCTTGTCTGAAAGATGGGAGGGAATATGAAGGAGGTAGAGAGAGACCCATGATTGTCAATCCCTTGGTCAGCCAACTACCACACAGGATGCTCACTGTGGGTGGGTGGGTGAGTAACTGTGCACAGCCGGTCCAAGTGTGCATGGAGGAGGGGCACATGACGGGAAAAAATAAAATTAAAAAAACACAAGATTGTTTCCTTGTCCCTGAACATTATTACCAGGGACATGGTGTGGGTGGTTAGAAATGGAGAGGAACTGGTCCAGAACCGAAAAACCCTTCACCTGGGGGCCTGGTGGACACCTCAGCAGTGTGAGGAGCTGCAGCTCGCCTTCCCCAAGAGGAGGGGGTCGCAGCAGTTCAGAGGCCCCAGCCAGGAAACCCAGGTGACCAAGGCCAGAGCCCAAAGCTGTAAAATCTCAGTGGCTCTGAGCATTCCCAATCCGTAAGAGTCAGGAGGAGGCTAGCTGACCCCTGGGAGCGCAGGCCGCCAGAAGGGCAGGGGAGAGGCCAGGCAGCTCCAGCCCCGGGGCAGAGGCCCAGAGAAGCATCGCCGCAGGCGGGGTCGGCCCTATAGACCTGGGATCTCCGGCCGGATCTGGGGCCAGAGAGGTCGGAAGGGACAGCTTGTAAACTGCTGGAGGAGGGAGGGCCAACGGGAAGACGGAACAGCCCGGGGCGAGGGGCCGTCTGGAGGGCCCCAGTGGGGAGCTCTGGACACAGAGGGACGGCAGCAGCCTGAGGGGAGAACAGGGTAGAAGAGGAGGAGGAGGGGGCGGCGGCGGTGACAGAAGCAGAGAACCTGTGCGCGGGATGTGGAGCAGCCGGCGAACAGACGAGGGACTGGGGACAAGGACCGGGTGGGGGCGGACTGGGGTGCTTGTGGGCGTGCCGAGGGAGCCGGGGGAGGGGGCTAGCGCAGGCCCGGGGGTAGGGAAAGGCGGGGGTCCCTCCAGCAGCGCCGCCTGCCCCCGGCTCCTCCTCAAGCCCTCGCCCCCTCCCCCCTTTCTTCTGGCTCGGTCAGCACGAGCTCCAGACCGTGCACCCACCGCCCCCGCGCACACGCGGCAGGTCCCCTGTGTCCTCCGCCTACCCCGCGTCCCCGACCCCTGCAAACTTTCCTGGTGACCCCCCTCCCTCCAATCTCAACCGAGGTCCCGACTGAAAAGCGCCCACTCCTTCCATGCCTCTCCCCCGCCCCCAACGCCGGACCCCGCCCCCTCCTTCGCCCTCCCGCCCGCCCCCGCACACTCACGCGCTCCCCCAGGATCCGGCTCCGCTCTGCTCGGTCTCGGCACCCCGATGCCAGTCTCCGCCGCCGCTACCGCCGCTGCCGCCGCCGCCGCCGCCGTCACCGCGGGACCAAGCCAGTACGAGCTGTGGCGGGGCCCCGCCCCTAGCTCCGCCCATGTCCACGCCCCCAAAGCGCCTCATGAATATCCATGAACCGGTGAAAACCGGGAGTGGATAGACCGTGCAGAATCCGCCGGGTCGTACGCAAATAGGCGCAGCCCAGGTACTCAATTATTAATGAGTCTTGCAAATGAGGGGCCTGCCACAGGCTCAGACCCCGGCGACACTGACGCAACTTAGCTGCTAAAGAGCGCTTGGGCAAAATGGCCACCGAGACGACTGCCTAGAGAGGAGACTGCCTTAGGACGGCCCCATTCTCAGGCCCAGCCGCCTGTACTGATTGCAGCACCATAGAGTCACGGCTAGAGAAAAGGTAACCATTGGCGGACTAGAGAGGCTTCCTGTGCAAACACCTAAGAGCCTACGCAACGTGGCCACTCCACGTGTATAAGTTCAGGTTTAGAGCCACCGCGGGGATGACTGGAAGCTCTATTTTCCTCGCTAGTCCTCATTTATCTCCTGTTATGCTCCCTTCCCATATCTAAATTCCTCCCAACCTAAAAATGCGGCATACCCCTTTCCTCCCATAAGAAAAGCTTCACACATACTCCACACCTTTCCTGCATCTCCATCAAACTTACACCACCCCCACCCCCCCACACACACACACACACCACTCATCCTCCCCAATTCTCTGGGCTCAGGTTTCCATTACCCCTGCTGCAGGGAAGCTGGTCAATCCTGATTCCATCATCTAAAGGTGATTAAGGATGGAGCCGGAGCTGCCCCCTCAGCTTGGCTAATGGAGTGCAACTGTGAGAGAGACTCCCTAATCAGATCAGCTCTCATTTCTAGACTCTCAGGTGGCCCATCCCAGCAGAAGAGAGTGAAAAACGATGCTTGTCCAGCCGGGAACAGAACAGGATGTACCTGGAGACTTGCTTCCCAGCTGAAGGGTCAGAAGAGTGCAGTAAACACAAAAGTGGCAGCAATACAACAGGGCTAGAGAGAAGGCATAAGGACATGGTTTCCAAAGTCGGTTCCCTTTATTAAATGTTGATTTTTCACAGACCAGAAATACAAAATAAAAGTAGAAATAGGCCCCGGTTAGGAGCTACAGACCTGACCTCACATGACCCCTGCTTGCAGCAACTTGACCAGGACAAGCAGCAGCTATATCCCAAAGGCAGGGAAAGCAGGACAAGGATTTGGATCCTGCACTGCCCTGCCTCCCACCGAACCTCTCCCCTAATTATAAAGAGCCATCCTTGTGAAGCAGCAGAGTAAGACGCCTCCCCTGCTGCCCCAGGGAAGTGCATACTAGCAGGAGAGCTTGTTCTGATGGCACGGAATCCAAGGACTACATTTCATACGAGGAGAAACTGGTACCAAAACATGGGGTGGGGAGACTGGGGGTGTGACAGGGTAAGCCCAAGAAGAGAGAGTTTTCCTCCTCTCTACTCATCAGATCCTGACGCCGAGTCTTCGGAGCTGGGGGGAGTACTGGCTAGTTCCTCTTCTTCAGAGTCCTGAAAACCAAAGGTCTCTTAAAGGGAAAGGTGTAGAGTCCAGGTGCGCCCCCCCAGCCACTTTTCAGTGAAGAGTCCCCAACTCCCAACCCCCTCCCTAGACTCCAGCACTAGCCTTCAGAACCACAGAATTCCACCTCTCATTTCTCTTAAGGGCCAACCACAACCCTTGGTCCAGAAACACCTGCCCCAACAACTCAGATGCCCCTCGCCCTCCCAGGCTCCAGGGCCCCCAGACTCCTGCTGCACCTCACTCCGCCTTCTCTTCTTTTTGCTCTTATTCTCTCCCGAAGAGCTCTCATCGCTGGACACAAACTCTTTGCTCTTGAAGCTCTCACTCAGCTGCCTGGATGAAGACTTGGATGATGAGCCCCTAGAGGGTGTTGATTTCTTCTCCATCTTGACCTTTACTTTCTTCTTCTTCTTTGACTTATCCCTAGATTAGCAAGAGGGGAAAGGGGCTGGGCCCTCAAGTTCCCACCCATGGTCAAGGCCAAATCTCTCCTGGCTTTAACAGGGCCTTTCCCAATCCCAGCCACACTGCCCAGCTCACTCTAAATGTGCACAGCCAGCCACCTCAGCCCCAAGTGCCCCAAGGGAGCACATCATAAATGAATAACCGGAAGAATCAGGGGCTACAGCCTGAAGCAGCCCTATATGCAAAATTTACTTAAAACCTCTTACTTTATCTTTAAAAATCCATGTGAATTATGCTCCACAGTAATAAGTATGTTTAATTTCCCCATACCTTCAAATAAAATTGACCCTCTTAGGAAAATGAGCCATATATTTATCCAAGTGACTTTGGAAATTCTCTAGCACATTACCCATACTTGGGCAGCTGCCTACCCAGATCTGAGAAGCACTGCCCACCACAGTCAGAAGCATATCTATTATCTTTAACACCCCAATCCTCAACCTGGAATTGCAAAAATATCTGCTAAGAAAGCAGTAACTGGGCCATTTTGTTCCCAATACTCACCTTTTAGAAGACTCACCCCGGCCCCCTTCATACTCTTTCATGGCTTTTTCATATTCCCTCCTGGCATCCTCAGCCTTGCGATCCCACTCCTGTCTCTCACACACACACACACACACACACACACACACACACACAGAGGAAAACCAGAGGGAAAAATGAGGCCTCTTCCCTGACATAGGCAAAACCAATACAGCAAAGTCCCACCAACCCCTCATGTCTGCTGCTACTTACCTCTTTCTTCTCTTTGGACATTCCCTTCCAGATCTCGCCTGCCTTCTTGGAAAGATCCGTGATACTGATGCCAGGATGGTCTGACTTGATCTTCTCTCGGCTGGCGTTGAGCCACAGCATGTAGGCAGACATGGGCCTTTTGGGGGCGTTAGGGTCTTTGCCTTTCTTTACCTACGTAAGAACCCAAATGCCTTCGGCCGTCTATTTCCACAAACCCCCCCATTCTCCCAAAGAACTTATCTGGACAATTTCTTAGGGGGATAAAATGGAGAGACGACTAAGTAGCGTCAGGCCAGACTGAGAGCTCCCCAAGGGCAAAGACCACGTCTTCCTCCCCTCTGCACCCCAGGGTCAAGCTCACTAGGGGTCCCTTTCCTTGGGCTCCTGGCACAGAAGAAGCCTGCCCCCAGTTCACATCTCCCAGAAGCTGATTATCTCAAGGGCCAGAGTGAAAAATTTCCAGGATATTCATTCCTCAAGGCCATCATTGCTGACTGTAAAAATCAGCCCCGGAGGACCGGTCAGCAGGCCCTACTGGTGGAGGACAGAAGGTAAAGAGAACGGCTTCCCCAGCGCCCTCCCACTGAGCAGAGTCTCCACCTCCACGGGCTTCTTGCGACTCTTGCGATCCTTGGCCATCTTGGCCTTTTTCAGCTGCTTCCGTTTCTTCTCTTCCCGGTCACTGTCACCCTCGTTACTGGAGGAGCTGGCAGAGGCATTGCTGTCAAACCTGTCAAGGAGAGTGGGGCTTAGACTCGGGGAGAGAGGACAGCACCCCGCAGCCTCAGGACAGGAGGAAAATGAGCCCCAAGATGCCTGCCCGGAAAGGAGAGAGGGAGGAGGACCATGGCCTCCCCCCACCAGGCCCCAACCCTGCTTCCTCCCCTTTGCTGAGGTGGCTTCAACCACACCCTCTCCAGACCCAGCCACGGCGATGGGTTACTTGCTGAATCAATCAGTGAGAAACAAATGAACCAATGCGCTTCAGTGGCTCTCCTTGGTCATGGCCTACCTAACCCAGGTCCTACACCGTCCCCACATACCTGGGGACAAAACCACTGTCTTGTCTTGCCCAGAACGTGCCCCAAGTCCATTTCACCACTTCCCTGGATCTAATCGTTTTAATCTGCCCTATAGTCTTTTCCAATGAAGAGATAATTAGTTACTATATAAAAAGTGGGGAAAACCAACTTCAGTCCAACCCAGTACCTACCCAAACAACAAACACTCCTACCTGTTACACTCGGAACTCCTCAGAAGGTGGAGCTGCTTTACACCTGAATGGTGCTGAGCCGTTTTCAAAGCATTTTCACAAGCATTTTCAAAGCATTTTCACAAGCATTTGCTCACTGACCTCGTAAGTACGCGGCAAGCAGAACTAGTGAACTCTAGCAGATTTTTTTTTTTTCTTTTTGCTGCCCAACATTCATTCCGAATTCTTCTGGATTAAGAGAGTTCCAATTTCCTGCTGGGAACCACCTTGCCCCATTCAGGAGGGGCTCACCCCAACCACAGGCTCTAAGGGCGGGTAAATGGCTTAGTTCTGGCCCATCAGAGCACATCCTAGTAACTCAGACTCAGGAAGGGGCAGTAACCACACTGTTTACCACTGCTCTGAGAAAACTGGCACTTCTGGGTGTTAAACCAATAGGATTAAACCTGTCCAAAGCTTCTCAGGGTCATTTAACACCACATGGGGCAAACCTATCTAAAAATAAGGAAATCAGAAGAAATAAAAAGATTCCCCACAGCTTATAAGCACCTGGGTCCAAGCGCCTGAAGCCAATTCTACCACCAGACTCTCCAGTTACATGAGCTTATAAAATTCCCTCTTACGCTAAAGTCAGTCTGAGTCGTATCTCTGACATCAGCGATCAAGAGTCTTGATGGATACGGCACGGGGAGAATACTGCCATCTCACAGGTGAGGACACCGCGATGCAACGCCTGACCCAATGATCCCCAGCTGGGAAGCTGGCAAGCACTGATCCTTACTCCCATTCTCTCTCCACTGTCATTTTCTGGCTTCACAATGTGCCTTGCACTTACAAAGCATCTTGACAACTTCCAAAACGTTTCCATGTATCACTTCACGGGAGGTCACTTTTCCACCCTCGGTCAGTAGGTAACGCTGGCACATGGGAACGTCCAGAAATATTCTGGTCCCCTAAGTTTACAGGCCGCCACCTCACCCCCACGAGGTGGACCCAAAACTCACTCCTCTGCCACATCTTCCTCCTCTTCACCTGGGTTGAATGACTCATCTGAAAAAGAGCACAGGATGCATCAACTCTGCCCCCATGGAAATCCCAGACGCCCAGCCCCCGCCCCACGGAAGAGCCGACCCGCCCCCAGGCACGGCACTGCCAAGGTGAGCCCACCGGTTTCTTCTCCTGAGTCATCACTGCTGTCATTGGCATTCTCCTCCCGGATCTTGCCCTCCTCCTTCATCCGTTCCAAGTAGGCATCGTGCTGGTCTTCGTCGGAGTCGGCGTATTCATCATAGCTGGGGTTCATGCCCTAGTCAGGGCAGAGGTGGGAGTGAGGGCCAACCCACCCTGGCGCCTGCAGACTCAAAAGCGCTCCCCATGCCTGTGAGTAGATCAGAGCAGCGCCCAGAAGACCCTGGGGCTGGATTGTCCACACGCAGCCAACGTGCAGGGCCTTTGCCCCGGACTTCCTGCTGACGGGGTTAGTCCAAGCCCCTCCCTCTCCCAGCCCCACTGGGGGCTCCTGAGGGGCTGCAGAGACTGCTCTAAGGTCATGCTGAGGAAAACCTGCACCAGGAGGGGGAAGGGGTCACACGCACCTCTTTTTTCTATAAGAGTAAGAAGAGAAAAGAGAGTGAAAAAGAAGCCAGACAAACCCCTGCCCCTTCGCCCCACAGAAAGAACAGGAGAGAGGCTCGTCCTTGCCACACACGCAGGTACCTCTTTCAATCCTCGGTTTTTGATGTTGAGTTTTTTTGCGTTGACAAAATCAAACAGCTTTCCATACTCCTCCCTGTGAGGAGAGACGCACCACATTACTAGACAGGCAGGGCCAACACAGGGGTGGACCCCATGTTGTCCTGACACCCACGGGCCAGGACAGACTGTGGGGCTTGGAGCTCTTGACCGCACTATCCAACCCAACAGCTCAGAGACTCCCGGAAGATGGCAAGAAGAAAGAGTCAGGCACTAGCCTTGAGGGAAACCTACATGGTCTCAAGAGTTCTGGGAAATAAAAGGTGGGGAGGGAGGTGCACCTATTTACCAATACGCACAGAACAAGGGGAGGATGCAGGGGGAGGGGATGTGTTCATCTTTGTACTGGTCCGTATCTCATACTTCTCAGGGTTGTTATGAGGATTAAGTGTGAAGATGTCTGTAAAACGTTTAGCCCACGGCGAGCACTCAATAAACATTAGCTGCCGTGTTCTCGGGCACAAAGCTCATTCCAGGAAAGAGGGAGATAGCCTTTCCATCATGGGGGGAGTGGAGGAGAAGAAGGGCTAGTACCAAACACATAGAGCTTTCGTGATACGGAGAACGACTTTTTTTTCAAGGGCAGAAAGAAAGCCATGGAGAGGCTGCCAAAGCCTGAGCACGCCAAAGAGGACCGAATTCCAGGAAGCAGAAGCAAAAGAAAAATTCCGCTCAAGGCCTGAAGAGTCAGGGAAGAGTCCCAACCCTGGAGAGTACCCCAGGCCATGCCAGCCTCCCCGGTCGAGGCTGGGTCAGGACCAGGATGCCCAGGAAGTGATGGGCAGAGACTCTCACCTCTCAATGCTACTGAAGGTATACTGAGTGCCCTGCTTGGTCTCAATTTCAAAGTCAAAGGAACGCGTGGTGGTGGTACCGCGGGCAAAGTTGACGAAGGAGATCTCATCGAAGCGGATGTGCACGGGTGGCTTGTGGACGTAGATGAAGCCCCGCTCCAGTGGGTACAGCAGTCCCGAGCTGGCCTTGTAGGAGCAGGTGATGCACTGGGCCCCCGAGTGCCTGGTGGAAGGAGCAGGGAGCCCAGTCAGTGCCGCCTCAGCAGCAGGTGGCACGGTGTGTGCTCAGGCCCTCGAGTGAGCAAACCTCACTGAGCTGCTGTGACGGGGGCAACTGACACCATCAAGTTACAACCCCGCCAGGCCTCCAAAGAGCCGCATTTCCATCCCAGGACAGGTTTACCACGGAGACACGGCATAGCCCATCCCCAGCAGGCCACGGGCCCAGGCCTGCACTCTCACCCTTGGAAGTTGCCTGGGACGGTGATCTTGCGGTTCACCAGTGCTTTCATGACCCGGCTGACCATCTCATAGAGGGATCCCGACATGTTCTTGGTGAGCCGCCCCTCAAAGCGCTTCTCCACCTCTTCCCTGCAAACAGGAAGACGTGGTCACGAGCACTGCTGCCTTCTGCTGGCACACCTGCCTCCTGCCTGGGCCAGGGACACACTCACTCATTCATGTTGAGAGTCAAGGAGATGTCCTCGTCCTTCGAGAAGAGGAGGATCAGGAAGTGGTAGCGGGTCTGGCCCTGCTTGATGGGGGGATCCAGGCTGATCTGGGAAGGAAGAGCCGACCGAGTTCAGCCCCAGTCAGTGCTCCACAAGAATGTGCCGACGAACTAAACACTGGTGAGACACGTCCACTAAAGACTCGGGCAAAACCCAGGGCAATGCACCCCCAGCGGTTTCTGCTTACCACAAAAAACATCTGTCGCTGGTCCTTGTGGGGCAGCAGAAAGAGACGCAGCACTGTGGTGTAGGGGATCTTGTAGTCAAAGGTCTTGCCGTGCAGGTGCAGAAAGGTGGGGTAGATACGAATGTCGTAACGGCCTCGGGGAGTCAGACACTGCAGCTCCCGGAAGATGCAGATGGCGTCTCCGGTGGCCTGGATCACATCCGCCTTCGACAGCACATTCTGGGCAAAGGCCTGCAAAAGCACACACTGGTAATCAAGCAGCAGAGACCCCGCCCCTGGGCCATCTGGGGCCTGCTCCACACCACCTGCTCCCAAGGCAACCGGGGAAGGCCTCACCTCAACGGGGTCCACGCCATCCTCCTGGGTGGGAGGCACATAGAAGCGCACCTCCATGAGAGAGACCTCTGCATCGTCATTCTGGTGGAATTCCAGTGTCACCTCATTCTTGCCTGTGGTGCACTGGGACACGTTGCTGAGAGGTATCTCGAAGACCGGCTGGTCGCCAATGTCGAAGGAAAGTAGCTGCCCTGTGGGGAAAAGGCGTATCGAGCCACAAGCTCTTCCCTTGGCTCTGCATAAACTACGTTCCCACCAGACTATACGTTCCCTAAGGACAGGGCACTGAGGCTATTTTGTTAATACTGTACCCCAGGGACCAGGCACAGTGCCTGATACACCGTTGGTCCTCGATTTAAGTACATGATAAATTACAAACTGACAGGAAATCAGAAACAGTGGCAGTAAGAGAGTAAAACAAGCTAAAGACTGAAACCCTTCATCCTTTCTTCTCCCCCCAGACCTCAATCTTCCACAGGACTCACCACCAAACTTCACTGTTCCCCAGTTCCAACCCTTCACACAGAGGTCCTTCTCCATGAGCTCCAGGCGATAGTGAGTTTTGAAGAAATCAGAGAGTTTCTCAAACTCCTGTGGGTAGAGGGGAGAGAACAAGCCCAGTAAACCCCAGTGGCCTCAACACAAACTTGAATGTTCTGGGATTATCTATTTCTGAGAAACTGACCCAATATACCTTTTATCAGAAATCCATACTGACTTAAAGTCTCAGCTATAAAGTTGTTTAAAAGGCTTTTGCAAAACGTTGTTTCTGGGGACCGGCTCTCAGGCTGGGGGAGGAGTAAAAGGACTGACATTCCTGGCTATGCACCTCACAATGGTTTTCTGACTTTGTACAGGCATTGCTTTAGTGAAAGTGGAAATGAAGATGAAGTGAAATCTTTAACTCAAGCAGTTCAAAATGAAAAAACAAAACCCAAACTAAAGCATCAGGTAAGACCCTGAACCTGGATAGAGGCAACAGGCAGAAACCACCAAAAAATCAAAACAGTAGAAAATCTTCCGGAGTCAAGGCACAAAGAAACTCCCAAGACTGACACCCAAAGCTGAACACTGATTGCTTAGTAGCTTCAATGGTCCTGCACTAAGGAGCCCAAACTAGCATTTACATGGTTATCAGAAAAAGGAGCCCCACTTCCCTCTAGAAGGTTAAAAATCAAGAAGATGGCACAGTAAAAAGGGGGCTATGACAACAGGACACCTCACCGACTCCCGGAAGCCGTCGTACTTGTAGACATGTCCGTTCTTCGTGAGCAGTTTAAGTCCGTAGCCCAGAGCTACTCGGCGCCAGATACCTTCCGTCACCTCCCCAGCCTGGATGTTGTCCACTTTGCCGGTCTTACTATTCTTGAAGATGATGCCCTGGCGGCTCAACCTCAGCCGACCATCATTCTGTTGGAAAAACAGGTCCAAATGCACGGGAACAGCACACAGTGCAGACCAAGGTCAGTCCCACCCAGCATCCCTTCTGGGCTGGCCAGATAGCAACGCAGGAGCAACAGCTAAAGGGGTGAGAGCCAGTAAGAGACAAGTAGCCAGAAAATGTGGATTCTAATCCTGGCCCTGGCATCCAGAACCCTTGCAGGCCCTCAGTTTAGGGATTCAGGGCTGAGCAGCAGGTGTGGTCCCTTCAAATTGTAACACTGTATAATTTTTGTACTCTCTCAGTATTGCTTCTTGTTGAGGTAACACTGACTCCTTTTCCAAAGTGGCTACGTTGATGATATTGCTACATCATCAAGACAAGCTCTTGTTAGTAAACAAAACGTTACTCCGCCTCCCTCCCTCCACCTGTATTAAAAACCCAAACTCTTCTTACCATGGAGCCTTTCACCTCCTGATACACGTCGTTGAACTCCAGTGTTTCTGCCATGCTGACCTGCCTCTGTTGGCCTCAAGTGGGAGCTGGGCCCCAACTCCTGGGTAGGTGTGCAGATACACGGCAGATTGGGAATCTGAATTCGAGAGGGAGATAAATAAGTACAAAGGATAACACCTCATTCTGCCTACGGATGGAGCCAAGGGGCAACCCTTGCTGTGCCTGGGATGTCTCAAGATCTCCTCTGCCTGGGAACCTACAGACCGACTCTGCCGAACTCCAGGGGCCAGGCCCAGCCCGGGCTGAAGAACCAGGCCTGCCTGAAGTAGCGCTTACATCCCAACCAGACACCCGCTCTGGGCACTCCACCGGGCGCCATGGCAACAAGCAGCGGAGCCCCAGGGCCTGCCCGGGAGGCCGCACCTCGCCCGCGCCCCAACCCAGCTCAGAGTGCAGGGTTTTCCCTCCCGGAGCCCCCGCCGCGACGCGGTCCCGGACCCACAGTTCTCCCCTCCCCCTAAAATGGATTCGCCCGCTGCCCGTGGATTCCAACGCGGAATGGTCCATCACGCGCATCCCGCGGGGGAGCAAGGCCCGCGCCCTCCTGGGGAACGGGGACGGCGACCACCCACCTTCTCAAGCTGTCGCCTCGCGACGGCCCGGGTGCGGGCAGTGGGCGCGCTGGGGGACGCGGAGCGGGGGTGGGGACGCGGGGGAGTGGGGGGGGGGACGCTGGGGAGGCTTTTCCCGCGTGCGCGGCCCAGCGTCCCGCCACCGGAAGCCCAGCACAGACCATAGAGCAGACGAGCTGGCTAGAGAGATGCGAGCCCGGCCCGCCTTAGCGGCGGTCACATAGAGCGTCGTCGGCGTTGGAGGACCTGAGGGAAGAGGGGTGCGCTGAAGTCCCACCCGCTTGGCATCCGACCAGAAAGTGGGAGCGCGTCGGGCTCTTTAAAAATTACAGACACTTCAGGGAATGACTAGGTTTTAAAGAAAAATTGTATAGTTGTATTTTATCAGACTTTCCACAAATGCGTGTGTACGTGTTGGAATGATGTGTGTCCTCTCCTACACAATAGTGGTTTCGTGGAGTAGAAAGGAGTCTGTGGGACCAGAAGGAAAATATTTCATGAGTTGTGGAGAGAAATGACCCCTCCCACTGCCTTCTGTGAGAATGCGGCTGTTGGTGTCTCTGTGACTGTACTGCCCTCCCCTGTCACATGGTATTGGATCCATTTTGAAATGAGTTCACTGCATCCAAAAACTTAACATCAGTAACTGCAAGTTGTGAGTCGCCTGGAAGGGGCTGGCCAGCGGCAATATCAAGTTCAAGTGCTGGTGTCAGATTCATCATGGAGCTGGAACTGATCTGAAATCACATCAGCCTGGGATTGCAGAAGCCAGGCCCCCCCCTTATATAGTCCTAGGGTGCGTCTTGCAAAATCAGAGGAGGCCAGAGCTGGAAGACATGTTTGGGTTTGTCTGCTCCAACCTCCTTTTGCAGATGGGAAAGCTGAGGCCCTAAGAGGAGTGGCCCAGGGTCTCAGTTGGCAACAAAGCTGAAGACTGAGAATCCAAATCTACTTACCCCAGTCTAGTTCTCCTCTGTCATCCTCTCCGTGACCCTACATTCAGAATGACTGATAATATGTGTCGTGTATGAAGACATCAGGACAGAATATTTAAACTCAAGATTTCTCTGACAATCTGACCTACTGTTACACAAGCTTGCTAACTCGATCCTGGGACAAGAGACAACGTGAATGCTCTGTTGCTCCCTGAACTCATAACTTTAACCTCTGGGTAATGGCTGTTACCGCACTATCTAGCAACATAAATTCAACTAGATTCAATAAATATGTATTGAGCTCTGACGCAGTGATAAGATTTGAGGAAACTAGTAAACAAGATGGAAACAGCGCCAGCCTTCCAGGACCATGGAATCTAACAAATGATTCAGACAAGTAAACTGACAGTAAAACAAAACCCAAAAAAAACCCCAGTATGATAATGCAGTGTTACAGGTAGAGCTTCAGCCACTGCCAACATGAGTAGGAAATGGGAACTATAGGACTCTTTAATCACACCTTCCCAGGAGACCAAGAGACCCCCTCCCCATGACCCATGCTATTAGTGGCAACTCGAGAAAGGAGGGGATGGCTGTAGAATCGAGCAGCTTTAGGAAGACACTCAGGAATGAAGGGGATACTCAGCTCAAGCAGGCTATTAGGTGGCTGGGGGGTGGGATATTGCAAGGGGCTTTCAGGAGAGCATGAAGCAGCTGGTGAGCCGGGCTGAAGATGCAGCATAAGAGAACGGAACAGAAACGGTAGACAGAGTGCAGATAAAACATGAGTCCCAGAGGGCCCTAGCCAGATGCATCCCGGGCAATCAGGAGCCTGGGATTGGAGACCCCACCCCTGCCATGACATCACGGGGGAGTGGGGTGGAGACGAACAAAAAGGGGGTCCCCCACCCTGGCCCTGGACTCTTGGCAGCCCAGAGTGTCAAGAGCAGAGAAAGGCTGAGAGCACTGGGCTAGGGTTGCCCGACTTAAAGGGACAGGCTCCCCATTCCTCAAGACCCTCTAAGCTGCCCCCTCCAGGCCTCCATCTCTTGTCTCCCCATCCCTATGACCCCTCCTTCTTGAGGCCACCGTCGGGTCTCTTCTGAGGGGTCCTTCTCTCAGCATGAACTGCATCTCAGATTTCTTCACCTACGAGACCACCAAGTCAGTGGTTGTGAAGAGCTGGACCATTGGGATCATCAACCGAGCCGTTCAGCTTCTGATCATCTCCTACTTTGTGGGGTGAGTCTGTGGCCCTCAGGTCCAAGAAGGAGGCCTTCCCGGCGTCCTGTCCTCCCCATCCTCCCCTCGGTGTTGCTGCCCAGCTGCCTGAGCTTCTCCCCTCTCGGGGCCCACAGTCTCTTCCATGGGGCCACGTCCCAGAAACTGGCTTCTGCTGCCACCATCGGGGATCTGGTCCCCAGATGTGTTCTTTTTCCCAGTAAATCCTCCGGAGTTGGGCAGTGGCCTCTAGGCACACACCCCGAGGAGGGGAGCCCTTGCCCCTGCACCACCCTCCATCAGGAGAGGTCCCAAGTGACCAGCTCCCCTCCCCTCTCTCATCTCCCCCCGCCCCAAGCCAGAGAACAGACAGACCCCCCCACACACACATCTTCCCATTCCCCTCAGTCAATTCTTCGGGGGTCTCAGAAAGACAGGGGAGCCAGGGAAGGGGAAGGGAAGGCGCTGAGACAAGGGAGATGGTGACGGGTTGACCAGGTGGATGGCAGAGGGGGAAGGAGAGAACGGACCCGCTGTGGAATGAGGAACACCTCTCTGGCAGGGGGAGATGCTGAGAGAACGTGGAAGGGGAGAAGCCCTCTCTCTGGGAGGGCAGGACAAAGCGGGGCATTGGGTGAGGGCCTCTGTCCCTGGGGAGGGGTGGGGAGAAACACAGGTGCAAATGCCACTCAAGGGGAGAGTTACTGCGGAGAGAAGTGGCTTTTCTGAACATGATGTAAGGACTCCCCTCAAGAATCCAGAAACACTCCCCTTTGTCAGGAAGCATAAATTCCCTACATCTACCTGACTTTGTACCCTAGAACCCATCCTGGGAGTTGCTTAAGGGCCATCAAGGTCCAAATACCCCCTCTCGGCCCCCATCTCTTGGAAGCAACACACCGCGCGCACACACACACACACACACACACATACACACACACACACAGATATAGATGCACAGAGGTTCATGGAGCAGACAATGGCCGGGGGAAAACATAGGTTCTGTCCTTCTTGTGGTCATTTGCATTAGGAAAGCTGGGCAGAAACCTCGGGGATTTTCTTTCCTGGCATGCGGGTCTCTAGGCTCATGCTGTTCCCTGAGACAACAACAGTTCTGTGTGTGTGAGACAGGAAGCCACTGGTGACTGTCAGGAGTTGACGCAAGGAAATCAAAGGAGACCTGCGTGCATGTGGGCGGGCGCTGCGAGAGTGAACCCGCTGGTCTGCGAGGCCGGGTAGCATGTGAGGGTGTGCCTGGAAAGGTGGACAGACGTGGATTAAGGGATTTTTTTTGCTCCACATGCTGGGTGAGAGGCAGTGGGCTCCGTTCACGTGGATGTTGTAGGCAACGCGGCACAGCCAGTGCGCCTCTCGGAGACATTAGTGGAGGGACTCAAGCTTTGGGGTAGGATTAAATGGCGTTAAATGAAGTTCCCTTCCAACTTTGTGGTTTCACAAGATGTGATGTTTGCAAATGTTCCCCAGCTGCATGTCCAGCGCCTGGGGCAAAGCTGCTTCTTCAAGGCTCCCTGTTCCCATGTATATGTGAGGCTGTGTTGTTTATAGCCGCAAAATGGTACGTTGGTCCAGGTGAGCGCAAAAGCTGCCTCAGCACATTCCGGCCTGGCCTGGCTCCGTGGGCTCCAGGCAGGAGACTGATGGAGGGTAGACACAGCAGGCTCCACCCTCCCCCCCCCCCCACTGCCCTTGTCTCTCCCTCATCCTGATCCAGTCTGATGCTCCATCCTCAGTGCTGGAGCCCAGCCTGCTGGGGCGGGCGTGAGAGGCTCTTTGGCGTCTGGATATCCCACCCCATCGATCTCCCGGCCTGACAGCTCCCCGCAGAGCAGTGCCTGGCAGTTACGTCAGTGCGCTCTTTGGCCCGGCCCCTGGCCTGAGCCCCATCTTTGTGCACATGAGCCCATGCACTGTTAGGGCTGCACGAACCCATTGTCATGAATGTAGCAAAAAATGTATCAGGCGTTTCTTCATGACAGGCATTAGGCACCGAGGGGAGAGCAGTTGGCAAAAGCAGGAAGGGTCATCACCCTTCCTGTAAGCACTGGAGGTTACAGTGCTAGAGACGGATATTAATCAAATCATCTCCACAAGCAAATGTAAAATTCCAGCTGTGGCTTAGGGTTGAAGAAGGGCCGCACAGAGCTAGGAGGGCCACTAGTGCAGAGGTGTTGGAATTTGACCCGGTCGGGGAAGTAAGGAAAGGCTGTCTGGAGACGTAACATTGAAGCCGAGAGCTGAAGGATGAGTAGAAGCAACCCGGGTGAAGGAAGGGAAGGAAGGGAGTTCAAGGCAGGGAAACCCAGCTCTGCAAAGAGAAAGAGCCTGGCAAATGCGGGGAAGACAAGGTCTTTGTGGCTGGAGCAGAGAGAGCAAAGGCGAGGATGGTGTAAGATGGGAGTGCCATCACAGGCAGAGGCCAGACCTCAGACACCCTCAGATCTTTCGTTTTTACAGAAGAGTAATGGACGTGGATGGGAAGCTACTGATGCGTTTTAACCTCTGTGTGTGTGTGTGTGTGTGTGTGTGTGTGTGTGTGTGAGAGAGAGAGAGAGAGAGAGATGGGAAGATTGCTCTGGCTGATACACCAAGGATTGGAGGGGGTAGAAGTGGATACAGGAAAACCTGTTAAGGGTCCATGCAGTCCTGAGAAGAGAGATGATCATGGCTTAGACTCAAGAGAATCTGAAATGATTTTTAGTGCTTTGATGTTATTGCTTAACTTGAATCTCTTCTGTATGAGCCCAGCCAGGTAGACCAGATGCACAGCTTTACCTAGGACGTACGTGACATGAGCCAACCATTTCACACAGCAACACACCACCTACTCGACTACACACACACACACACACACACACACACACACACACACACACATGAGAGGCCAGGACTTACAGGTGTTTCTCACGTTCTCTTTTCAGGCCCAGGTCGTAATGCCCAGTCTCCTCTGGGGGTGGGACTTCCTAAGAGGCAACCCCCTTCCTGTATCCTGTGGGCCCCTGAGGTGGAGGAAGAAGATCCCTGGGGCCTGAGTCCCCAGAAGCAGCGGGCAGCGCTTGGCCTGAGGTTGGTTTCCAGGGAAGCCACCTTCCTGGAAACCAGCAGGGAGGGTATTCCCGGCCCTTTGATGCTCCATCCATGGGAAGGGCCTGTGGAGGTTGATGGCGCCCCTGACCCGTCCCAACCCTGCTCTTCCCGCCCTGTTCCTCCCCCTACGAGGCCCATCTGCACAGCCACCCACTTTGATTCATGATATTCAGCCTCATGTAAAATCTTATGTAGCTCAACGTGCAAAGCAGTTAAAAGGAGGAGCCCCTCTAGTTTAAAGAGGGGGGCGTGGAATCCTGCCTTCTCGGCCCCCACCCCTCCTCTCAGCCCAAGGTAGCCCCTGAGCCACCTGGACGGCACACCAGGTGCCTTATGGTGGGAAGAAGTGTTGAAACCCCTCCTGCAGGTCAGGAGAGAGGAGTGGTTTTCATTCTTGTGTCCCCTGCCCCCTCACCGCAGCCCCGTGAAGGGGAGACCTGGTTAGAAGCCTGGCTCTGACACCGACAGGAGCGGAGCTTGGACAGGTCACTTTACGTCTCTCCGTCTCAGTCCCCATATCTGGAAAATGGGTGTAGGAATGCCCCCTCCGAGAGTCCTGGGAAGGGGAGGTGACATAAGCCAGTGCCTGCCTGGGACGGGTGACTCAGGAAGATGGTGACAGTTGTTATTTCTCAGATTCCCCCACATGTCCCCCTTTCGCTCGGCCCAGCTCACACCTTCCTGAGAGAACCCTCTGCTCCCCGCACACACGCGCACACACACACCCTCCCCGGCCTCCTCCCTGACTCCCGGGGCGGGGTGGACAGCAGGGTGCTGGGACACTGCTCTGGCCTCCTTCCTGCACATCCCACCTGCCAAGGAGTTGCCACCCGCCTTCCGCTCTATAAATAATGAACCAGGAACACGAGAGAAAAACAAGTCAGAGCAGCAGAGTAAATGCCAAGAACTGAAGGCTCAGTCCTGCCCCAGCTCCGCAGCCCTGGCCTCTGGAGACAGACTCAGTCCCTCTCTTCTGGAAATGAAGCATCCCTGTATCCTGAGCTGCCCTGATGATGTCCTCGGGCCCCCGGGGCCACTGAAACGCTTCCGCTTGTTATTTAACTCGGAGGGAGAATTCTGACGTGGCCTCACCTCCCGACTGGGCCCAAGGAGGAGCCATGAGGGTGGAGGAGGAGAAAGAAAGAGGCTGGTTAATTGTCCCTCGAGCCCTGGGCTCTTCCTCCTGAGACTCTCCTGAGCTAGGAGGTGCTGTCCCCGGTGATGGGGCAGGGCCAGCAGGACAAGGACCAGGGTCCAGTTCAGGGGGCCAGCTGTGGCCAGGCCCTGCGTGGAACACAGCTGGGGACGCCCCGGGGTGGCCGTGAGCGCTCTGCAGCCGTCTGCCAGGGTTAGAACCCGCACGCCAGCTTGGCGAGTTAGCACACTGCTATGTGCCTTGGTTCCTTCGTTTGTAACGTGAGGATAATAACACAGGTGTCTCCTTGGGTTGTGAGTAAGGATTCAATGAATCCTCAACACGTACAGCACTCCGCGTGCTGTGTTGATTATACGGTGCTAAACAACCATCTGAACTCTGCTTCTCAGAGGTCTGAATGTGACCAGACTTTCAGGACAGGGGAGGGGCCCCAGGAGACCATTTCACTGATCAACGCTCGGAGGAGTGTCCGTTCCGTGGCCAGGCATACGGAGGTTCCAGAAGGGTGTGTGGCACCTGTGGCTCCCACCCGGGTGAGGGCGCAGCAGCGGCAAAGGTGCTCCAGCTGCAACCTCCCTCCCTTCACTCCAAGGGCCCCAGCCCGGGAGCTGGTGGCGCTCTTTTGGATGACTTCACCGTTTTCCGTAATAGCGATGCTCCCTTCCCTTCTGCCAGGACGTTAGACGGCAGGTGGGATGTTTATGGGAGCCACACTCCCTTCAGAGACCTTGGTGAAACCCCTCCCAGTTTAAAAACAGAAGAAAAGTGCTAGGGAAGTAAAGCACGGCAGACTTCCACAGAGGCGTGGCGTTCCCGGGAGCGTTTTACAAGCAGGCGAATAACTCTTAACGGTGCATTACTCAGAATGCTGCCTGAGATAAGGCAGCAACCGTAAAACAGGTGACAGGTTAGGAGCCCTCTGCCAGGCTGGCTGTGACCAGCCTTTCTCTCCCACTCGAGACAGCATTCAGAATTCAGGGGCCTGAGGGAAGCCCCAGTGGGGGGATGACTCCGAACCCTCTCTCTGAAAACTGAACGAGGAGCCGCTTGCAAACGTCAGCCTGTGTTCCCATCAACAGGACCCCACAAGTGACCGTGACCCCGGCACGACCCGGGAGCTGCTCCCCTCTGCGTCTGCCAACATCAGGGGGCCCCAGAGGTCAGAAAACTCCTGGGCTTGATGTCCTAACCCCTCCTCATAAACTCCTTGGGTCAGCTTGCGAGCTGCCCTCACCGCTTCCCAGCCTGGGACGCCCCCCCCCCAGCTTTGTCTCCTCTGTGCCACAGTCTCCGTTTCTGCCACTCAACTTCATCTGCTGTAGTTCTGCAGCCAAATACCACCCTGGTTAGCATCAAAAAATGACCCTAACCCCCCATTTCCAAAAGTGCGCTCCTAGATTCCCTGAGATGCCACCAGTGTTTCCCCAAAGCTGAGCATACGCAGCACTTTCCAAACACATTTGAAGAGGTTTTCTCGTCTGCACAGCGGGGACAGTGAATGTGCCTCCCCACGTGCTGTCAGGAGCAAGTATTGAGGCCCCGCGTGGTTCTGAGGCCGAGAGTGGCTTGAGCCTCGAGGGCTGTGATGGGTGATTTCACGTGGAAAGGTGGGCGCCTCGCAGAAACGCAGAGGGAAACAAGTGATGTGTCGGCAGGCCCTTCTTGCTGCTGGGGGAGGCTTGGAGGGAAGAAGGGAAGGGGCCCCTCCCTGATCCACGTGGTCCCGCACTGGCTTGAAGCTGCAGGGAGAAGCCAGTACAGGTAAATGCCCACTGGGTGGCAGCAGAATCCAACGAATAAGATTAGAGGCCCCTCCTCCCTTCCCACCCGACTCCCTTTACCTGCCAGGTGAAGGCTTGGCAAGGCCCCTCCTTTCCTCCTCTGCCCCTTCTCACCCGACCCTTGTACAGACGGAGCCTCTGCGAAGCGCCCAGCTCCCAGGGCCTTCACTGACTTGTTTGCTGAACACCTACTATGTGCCAGCACCTAGGATACAGCCATGAACAAAGCCTGGGATGCACAGAGTCAGAGGCCTATGATCCTCTCCCTTCTCTGTCCAGATGCCAGCCAAAGAGGGAAAGACAGTGTGTTCTCAACAGGGGTGAAAATTGGTTCTTGGAGAATAAAACAAAACTCACTCTTTTTATGTATAAAGCACAAAAACACAAACAGTACATAAATGATATCTATGGTATTAAAATTTCTAGGGGGGGTACAATTAGGGGAAAAGTCTAAAAGGGCTCTTTAAGGAGGAAGTGAGGGGAAAGGTAGAGAAACATGAGTTTAAGCCAACCCAGGGCTCACTCGCAGGGCCCATGCCCCCTGCCAGGCATCCCATGTCCTCTTGATGTTGACAGGAAGGGGACCTCTCCCAGCCTCTGTGTGAAGGGTCTAGCCCCTCCTCTGTTTCTCTCCCAGCCTCTGTGTGAAGGGTCTAGCCCCTCCTCTGTTTCTCTCCACCCCTGCTCTCCTGCCCAGGTGGGTTTTCTTGCACGAGAAGGCGTACCAGGTGCGGGACACGGCCATTGAGTCCTCGGTGGTGACCAAGGTGAAGGGCTTTGGACGCTATGCCAACCGAGTCATGGACGTGTCCGATTATGTGACCCCACCCCAGGTAGGGTCCCCCTACCTACCCCGGGGCACTGTGCGTGCCCAGACACTGGGAAGGTTGAAGGGGAGAAGGCAAGACAAGGAGAGTGCCAATAGGATTCCCAAACCAGATTCTGTGGCTTCAGTGATCCAGAGAACCCCTTCCCCAGCATCTGGGAGGTGTTGGGGGCTTGGGCCTGCCTTCCCACTAGGCAGCACTAGGTGTCAGGGAAGCTGGGTTTCTCTGTAGCCCTGGCACAACTTGTCCTGAAATCAAGGACAACCCACAGAGGGAGCAAGAAGGGCCAGGTGGGTGGAAAGAGGGAAAGAGCCTGGCTTGGACCCCACCTCTGCCTTTTATTAGCCCCGCGACCTTGGCCAGATCTCTTAGTCCAAGCCTCGGTTTCCTCGTCTGTACAGTGGGGTTAACAGAATTAGCACTGTTGCATTTTTCCTCTCCCTTCCCCTCCTCCTAAGGGCACCTCCGTCTTTGTCATAATCACAAAGATGATTGTAACCGAAAACCAGATGCAAGGATTCTGCCCAGAGGTGAGGGGAGGACAGCATGGTCGGGGGGTGGGGGTGAGGGTGTGAGCAGAGGCCCAGGGCCCAGCCTTGGAGCTGTGTCCGGGGACCTCCACCCTCCAGAGGCCGCCGATGGGCGAGCCCCGCCCCCCCAGGGGCCAGTGTGGGTCCTGCACGCACCTGTCTCCCCGCAGAGTGAGGAGAAGTTCCGCTGTGTGTCAGACAGCCAGTGCGGGCCCGAGCGCTTCCCAGGGGTGGGTGAGTGCAGCCCCTTCCCCACCCCTCACTGCCCCGCACTGTCACTGGGGCCCTGGAGGCAGCACGTCCCCCCCAGGGGAGAGGCCACCCTAAGGGAGGGGGTGGGAATGGGCCTGTTCCATGGCACGCTGCCAGCACTGATGGATGCCCGCTGTGGGCCAGCCCAGTGGGGCTGCCCCCAGAGTTCCCAGGCCAGGGATGGTGCTGCAGACAGGTGTGCCATGAGGTGGCAAGTGCTGTCACGGAGGTACTGTGGGACCCCGGGGCGGGGAGGGAGAGAGATTGGTTCCTGGCGGGTGACCCCAAATGGCTTCCTAGAGATGGGCCCTAAAGGATGGGTAGGATTTGGCAGGATAGAGAAGCTTTGAAAAGGGCATTCTAGGCAGAAGCAAAAGAAGCAGCAAAGGCTCAGAGGCAAGAAAGAGCAAGCAGTGAAGGGGTCTTCAGGGAGACTGGGGCTTGGAACGTGTGAGGGGAGGGCTGTCACCTCCCTCTGGCTTGTCTAGGGCTCAGGAGGTGAGGAGGGGAGAGCCCTGCAGGGCTAACGGACCCCCAGTCCCTGGCCCTGCCTGTCCTCTCCCTCCACCTGCGGGGTCCCTGTGTGCGTTGGCGGGGGGGGCGTCCCTGATGGAGGGGTGTGGGGAGGAAGGGGTGAAGGGCCAGGCGTGCACCTAGCAGTTCTGGCTCCACCCTCGCAGGGATCCTCACAGGCCGCTGCGTGAACTACAGCTCTGAGCTCCGGACCTGTGAGATCCAGGGCTGGTGCCCCACCGAGGTGGACACGGTAGAGATGTAAGGACCCGAGGAGGGCAGGCGGGAAGAGGACCCACCCCAGCTCTGCTCTGCCAGCAGGGGGAGCTCTGCATCTCTGGGCACCTCCAGTACTGTCCACTCCCAGGGCGGGCAGTGCCCACTGGGAGATGCTCCCAGGAAGGTGGTCCCTGGAGTGAAAGCTCCTCCTGTTTCCCCTCTTCTTCCCAAGGCGCTAAGACCTCCTGCTCTCGCCCACAGGCCTGTCATGATGGAAGCTGAGAACTTCACTATTTTCATCAAGAACAGCATCCGTTTCCCCCTCTTCAACTTTGAGAAGTGAGTTCAAGCTCCCTCCCTAAAACCTAGAAGCAGTGCTGCCACCCCACCCTCCCCCTCCCTTTCCCAGGAGGGGAGACACCCCTTCCTCCCCATCCCCCAGCTTCCCGGGGCTCCTATTCCCAACCTCCCCAGGGTGGACTCTGGGGCCAGTTTCTCTGCCAGCCTCCTGCCCTGGGGCTTGGGACCCATGGGGGCTTTTGCTCAGAGCAGGGGAGGGACAAGCTGAACCTGGGCCTGGAACTCGGACGCCTCCAAAGGTGGGGCCCGAGGCGCCCCTACCATCTCTCTTCTCCCCACCTCAAGCCCAGGGTGGGTGTCCCTTTTCTCTTAGTTCAGCCCCTCTTCAGTGACTTCCCCATTTGGCAACTCCTGGGTGGGTGTCGGCCACATGCAAAGCACAAGGCGGGCACAACAGAGGAGCCAAGGGCAAAGACTCCTGCCCTCTGGGAAATGGCACACAGAACCTTCTACAGGAGGGAGGGTTAATCACCAGAAAGATGTAGGGGCAGAGGGAAGGGAGAAGGCGAGTGTCCAAGAGAGCGGCGGCCCCGAGGCTCCGGACGGCTAGAGGAAAATCCGAGCGTGACCTCGCGTTAACCCTGGACCTTGCCCTCTCCTCCCCAGGGGAAACCTCCTTCCCAACCTGACTGCCGCCGACCTGAAGACATGCCGCTTCCACCCCGACAAGGCCCCCTTCTGCCCCATCTTGCGGGTGGGAGATGTGGTCAAGTTCGCGGGGCAGGATTTTGCCAAATTGGCCAGCACGGTGAGGAACGAGCCACTCTTCCCTTCCCCAGCCTGGGGGCCCTCGGGCAGGGGGAGCGGCGACTGGGGAAGAGGAGCTGCCTGCGGCAGCGCCACCTGGTGGGCGCATCCCAGGCCTGCGACCGGCTTTGTGCCTGTCCTACCCACACCTGCCCTGAGTGGTCTTGCCTCCCGCCCGGCCTCAGTTTCCCATTCCTGTCTTCATGCTTCACCTGCAGGCAGAGGCCTCAGATCTCCGAGGAGGTCTACACTGTGGGAAAGTGGATCTGTGACCACTTTCCTGGGTTGTAGCTAAGGGACTAAAGGCACCAAAAACAGGACTTAGAGGCTCAAGGGCTGTCACCCTTAACTACAGAACTTCTTTACTAAGCAACGTGTGACAGACCGCTCTTCTTTCTCCCGACCTCTGTCCTCCACCTGGAGAATGAAAAGAAATCACTTGTCCATTTGTCATGACATGCACCCCCCGCACCGGGACCCACTCCACTCCGACCGAGGACCGGGAGTCGGGGGCTGTGGGAGGACTCACATCTGCCCCCTTTCTCCATCCAGGGAGGAGTTCTGGGCATTAAGATCGGCTGGGTGTGCGACCTGGACAAGGCTTGGGACCAGTGCATCCCCAAATATTCCTTCACCCGGCTCGACAGCGTTTCTGAGAAGAGCAGCGTCTCCCCAGGCTACAACTTCAGGTAACCCCCGTCCCCTGGGACTTCGGGAGAAGGAGGCAGGGCCGTCCTAGAGAACGACACTTCAGGCAGCAACGCATCCTGGGCAGAGACGGTCCCACTTCCCCCCGCTCAGGTTTCAGCTCAAAATTAGGAAGGACTTTCCAGCAGTCGGCCACTCGGAGACAGACAGGCCATCCTGTGAGTTCCCCGTCACAGGGAGGGACCTGTGGAGGATTCATGCTCCCAGCCGGCAGTTAGACTACAAGACCAGGGTCTCCTGAAATGCTGGGTTCTGTGATTCTGAGCCCATTCTTAGCTCCGGCTCTGAAGCTGTAGGTAGTCCCATTCGTCTCCTGTCCCTGAATTTTCCGAGATTTCTCACTTCACAAAGCAAGAGCGATAGTTGGTATCATTTTACAAGGTGGAAATTTTGCATTTCTCTCCATAACCAGGAGATTTCATCTGAGTCACAAATAACAATTACAATGGCTGTTTGTTAGTTTTTCAGTGCCTTTCCAAACAAGAACTCATGCCAGTCTTTAAATATCATCTCAGTTATATTCCCAATGGCCTTGAGACATAAGGGATCCCTCTCCCCATTTTGAAGAAAGGGAAAGAGAAGAACTTGGGGTAAACTACTGGGAAACAGCTGAAATCCCTTGACCTTCTCCCATCCTCATTTCCTTATCTATGAAATGGTGATGGTATCCTTATCTTGAGGAGCCTATCAGCCAGTGTGTGAAAAGCTTCAGCTGTCGGGAGTTTTTTTCCCTTAATTTTTTAAGATCCTGAAGTTTCTGGCAGGGCCCTGATTAATTACACAGTGTTATATACACTAAACAGGCTAAATTAGGTAAATAGGCAGGTATCAGGAAAAAATATGTATAAGAATATATTTCAGTTATATATTCAAATTTCCTTTGTTATAGTGGTATTATCCAATATAATGGTATCCATAAGCAAAAAAAAAAAAAATCATTTCACCTTTTTTCCCACCTTTATTTGTAGTTTAAAAAAATAATTATCTGCCCCATTAAGCTTTATATTTAATAGTTTAAAATATATGTGTATTCTCTGGAAAGAAGAATTTTTTAAAATTGAAAGTGCCTTCATAATCAACTCTAAACTTAAAAAAAAAATCCATAGGAAACAACACATATTTTAAAGTAGGTTAAAAATACTGTTCGGCTCCCTGGCAGAAACTGGCATATTTATTCAGTCAGTACATCACACTGAAATCAATACAAAGGATATTTGTATGGTGGCTTAAAATAGTAACAAATTAATAAAATCCTCGTGATCTAAAATGCAAGTTTTCATCTTCATAACTTCTCTCTGGCCATTGGGAATTCTTCAGTCTTCCAAATAACTCATTTGGCAGGAGAGCTTATGAAGAATATAGCTAGTTTGAAGACCCCGACTCTTGGTCTCATACAGCTTTAGAACAAAGTCTTTCATTTAAAGAAGAATTGCTTTGGAGTTCCTTATTTCCAATTTGTAGTGGCTTGGCTGACACGCGCACACACACACACACTCACACACACACACACACACACACACACACACTGCCCCCACCCTCTACCCTCTATCACCCCTAGGCACAGCAGGAGAGCAGGAGATGGATTTGGTCCTAAATAAGCTTGGGTTAAATTTGGAGAGACAGGGACTTTCCTGGCGGTCCAGTGGTTAAGACTCCGCGCTTCCACTGCAGGGGGCACAGCTTCGATCCCTGGTCGGGTAACTAAGATCCCACATGCCGCGCAGCGCGGCCAAAAAAAAAAAGACAGAGAAAATTTGGGGAGACAGGTCAAAGGGTCCCTAAGGACCCTGCAAACTCAATTCCCGGGGGCCTAAAGGAAACCATCTGAGAGGTGTGGGCCCTGGATGACTGACCCCCTCACCAAAAACCTGCAGGCCGGAGTATGAAGAGGCAAAGCTGCTGCATTTGACCCTATGGTTTAAGAGTGTCCAGAGGGCCCGAGGAGTAGCCTGGGCATGGGGGAATCTCTGTGGCCATGGCAAGCAGGGGGCTCTACCCAAGCTTCCTCAAATCCCTCCCCTGGGTGCCCACCCACTACCTCATGTTGCCTTCAAGCTGCTGGCACCACACGGACACCCAAGACTAAGTTAAGATCCCCCGCTGGGGAGGCTCCAGGCCACCCATCCGAATCCTCGGTTAAGAGAAAAAGGGTCACGGCCAGGTTCAGCGCAGCCGCGGTGCGGTTCCTGTGACGCGGTAGAATGTGTCTGCTCTGTAGAATCCCGCAAGGCTCCTTGCTAGAGGCCCGAGACTGGCCGCCCCACGTACAAAGTGTCCCGTGTGCTTTGGCTCAAGGTTCCTCACCCCCTGCCAGGGAGGAGCTTCCGTCCGCCCACTTCACAGATGAGAAAATGGAGGCTTGCGAGTTAAGTAATTCTCTCAAGGTCACAGAGCCAGCAAGCGTGGGTGCCTGAACGCAAACCTATTTTCTTGGCTGTTTTCCACCCCATAGGAAGGCTACGGTCATTCGCCTTTGTTAATCCTCAGAAAAACACGGGCAGTGGGGTTGATACTTTCATCCCCAGTTAAAGAGGAAGAATCTGAGGTCCCGGGAGGCTAAAAGACTAGCAGCTGCTGGGGGCACCATTCCTTGCCCGGCCTTTTGTCTCCCGAACAAATTCATCTGCCTCTCCCTCTCCAACCGAGGCCAGATTTTTTTTTTGCAACGTTCTGCTGTTGCCATTTGCTCTGGAGGGAACGGAATCATTCAGCCAAGATTCAGCCTTGTTTTAATCTGAACACTCCGACATCCAGAGGCAGCTAGAGACTCGCATTTCCATCACTAATTACGTCTGCAGCTCCTTTCCAAATGCCGCCCCCACCCCTGAGGATCTTGAGGATCTTTGCCTGCAGAATCAGAGACTCTCAGAATTTATAGCTGTTAAAGGCCCCTTGAAGATACCTAGACTAAGGCGGTCATTTAGCAGATAAGGAAGCAGACCCTCCAAAGGGGGAAATGATGAGCCCAAAGTCACGGGTGCATCTTAGAGTCGCCTTAGAGGTCATTTGCTCCCAAGTCCTACATGATTCTCGGCGATGCAGCCCCAGAAAAGGTCTGTCCATCATTGACAGCTCCGATTATTGGAGAGGTGACCTCGTATTGAACTAAAACGTGTCTCCTTTCAACTCCCACCCAAAGCACCTGGTGCTGTCCATCTAAATTAACCTTTATTTGTACGATCTCCTGAAGGTTTCCATCTGTCCCTACCTGAAATTTGGTGGAAAGATTTTATTTTTACTCCTAGGTCTATTCTGCATGGCTCAAGATTCCAGGGACCACTTTAACTTGATATTTTTATGAAGCCTCTTTCCAAGTACCTTGAGGGTGTGCAGTCGGTGGGTTCGTCCACATTAGTCCCAGACAAAGTGCAGCATTTCTAAAAATAAGAACTGGCAAGAATCGCGAATTCCGTGGTGCGCAGGGTGACGGGCCCCAGAGGCAGGGTTCCTGCATAGCTGGTGCACCCTCAGTTCACCAGAGCAGGACTTTAACCAGAGCACTGCATTCCCCAAAGTGCTGGGAGCAGGCAGTGTTGCTGAGGGAGTACTGAGTGTGCATTTGCCCATGAGTGGGTGTGTGTGTGTTTGTGAATGAGTATATGTGAGTGAGTGTGGACATGTGGGTGTGAGTGTGTGCATCAGTTGTGTGAGTTGGTGAGTGTGTGTGTGAGTGTGTCAGTGAATACATGTGCGTCTGTGTGAGCGTCTATTAAAATACTGTATCAGGGGACTTCCCTGGCAGTCCAGTGGTTAAGGCTCTGCGCTTCCAATGCAGGGGACGCGGGTTCGATTCCTCTTCCGGGAACTAAGATCCCACGTGCCTCGCGGCCAAAAAAAAAAAAAATACTGTATCAGTCAGGGTCCCAGCAGGGAACAGATGGCACATGCAAACTGGGTAATTTGAAGAGAGTTGAATAAAGAGACTGTTTCAAAGGATATAGGGAAACCACAAAGGATAGTGCAGTGTCTGGGGGCAGTAACAGGACGTTGGTGACTGTCCAAGTGTGGGGTAGGGAGGAGCATGGTCAGAGGAGATACCCAGCACAAGTCTTGACAACTTTCCTGTGTGATATCACAGCCCTGCCGTAACTATTGGAGGTCTCTGAGCCTTTCATGCCCCCTGGTGAAAGCACTGATTGCCCAAGAAAAATGCACATATTCATACACGTGAGCAATTTCGCAGGCAACTTCTTTTTTAGAAAGGATACTTTATTTCTACAAATAAGATTAAATCCATTCTCTGAATAATACATCCAAGCCAAACAGAGTAATGACATGAAAACTCTCTTCCCTCCCCCAGTCCTACTCCTTTTGCAGGAAGTTAACCACTTGGGCAGTTTGTCCATCTTTTTTCTCTGCATTTATATTCATGCAGCATAAAATTCCAGGACTCTGAAGGCCTTTAAAAGCTTATCCCTGGACCTCAGATTAAGAGCCCCTAGAGTTAAGTTTGCAAAGCCCTTTCACACCTATTTTCGACAGGATTTATAGCTCATTGTCTACCCCTCACCCCCAAGGTAGGCTCAGAAAGATTTTGAGACTTGCCCAGGGTTACACAGCCTAATGAAGAGGAACACTGGTCCTCAAAGCCAGGGACCTGATCTATCGCCATTGCTTCTAGCACACCTTCCACCAACACATTGCTTGCAAAAAAGAGAAAAAGAAAAGAAAAGCAGCTATAAGGGATATACCACCCCCCTACCCTCCCCCCCCCATCCTGATTGCTGGAATGATAGGAGAGAAGCAAAATGGTGCATTTAGCAATGTCTGATTTCTTGTTCCTCCCCTGAGAGTTCCTAAGACAGCTTTGCTACTAAAAGGCAACGCAGTTTTGGATTTCCTCTCTCGGTGTCTGGGACAAAAAACACCCGTTCAGCTGCTAGATGTTCCTCGTGCTGTAGGTGTTTCTAGTGATCGTTTCGTGTTGGAAATGTACCCACAGCAGCTTTCATGAAGCTCTGAAATTTGGCGTGTGTTCTGCTTCCATGTTGCAACATGCAGATCAGCAAGATCTTAGGCCAATTGACAGAGACAGAATCGAACTGCACCCTTGGCTTTGATCATTCTTTCTCCAATCTGGATTTTTCTCCTTTCAAAAGCCATAAAATATGTGTTAAATGCAGCCATTTCCATCATTTCCACAGAAACATGTGAAGGCCCTCTTGGATGGGGCGTACTTGCTTGAATTCTCCCTGATCCATTTTCCCCTTCACTTTCTTTAGCTTAGGGTGAGAGGCGAGGCAATTAGAGCAATCCTGAATTTATTCAGCCCTTGGGTAATTTCCATGTCTACCCTATCTTCACAACAACCAACCTTATGGGTAGAAGATATTGGCTAACACTCACTGAGCACTTACCTGTGAGCCTGGGACTTAGCAAGTGCTCTTTGTGGATTATCCCATTGACTCTAAAGAGGGAGAATTTTATAGCTGGAAATCTGAGGCTCAGAGGTTGCATTTATCTGCCCAAAACCACACAGCAAATGGTGCTGGAGCTGGAATCCAAACCCTGGCAGGCTAGCTCCAGAGCATGTGCTCACAGCCACAGGTATCCTGGCAGGACCGGTATGGTTCCTCCATTTTACAGATGAAGAAACTGAGGCCAAAAAAAAGATTACTCCCAGGATAAGACAGCTAGTAACCAGGCTCTCAGGTATATCTTCTAGTTCTGTGTCCATTGAGCCTTCCCTGCCTCATTAAAGATAGATTAATAGTAATATGTTAAATTTTTTAAAAAAGATCAAACAAACCATATTTTAAATGTCTGCCTTTGAGGTGGATTAGATTCCTAGAACATGAGTAAATCAATACAGCTTGGGACCCTTCTCTAAGGGGAAGAGTCCCGCCTGCTGGAAGGATGTTGCCTCAACCCCATGCAATGAGTCTGCCAGGAGATATTTTCCCATCCGTATAAAACCAACTGTAAAAGTATATTTCAGCTGGCAAAATTACTTCCCACCAGGCAAAAGCTTTGCTGAGAACACCACCTCCCTCACTTAGACGCCCAGATTCCAGGCCCAAGTTTTCCCTCGCAGGCCCAACCCAGATCCCGCAAGTTTGTTGCTGTTTTTCCTGCTGTTGTAACAGTTACGTGTCCCTGCTTTGGGAAGGAATTTCCACCACTTCTTGGGAGATGGATCGTTTCTAAACAGATGTCTGAGAGCTTCCAAGGGATTTGAATGTGGTGATAAAAACCCTTCTCCATTCAGCTTATTGACTGCCGACGACTACAAATGTCAGCGCAGCGTGGGGAAGCGCTGTTAAGGGTTGGAGCTGTCCAAAGCTGAATTGGGCTGCTCCCACAGGTAATGGTTCCCTCTCACTGGAGGTATGCAGGCAGCGGCAGAGAACCTCTTGTGGCTAAAGTGGGGGAGGGCTTTGAGGATTTCTTTTAACATCTAATTATATCATGTGCTGGGCTTTGTGGCTGACCCAGAGATGAACAGGACCAGTTCCTATGATCAAGGAATTTTTAATCTAGTGGAGATGGTAAGCCTGAACCCAAATAACAAAAATGTTTATACAAAAAACATTTGATGCTGGGGTGAGCCAAGAATAATTAAGATGAGGCAGAGGTGAAACAGCAGTGTCCAGACTGTGGGTCAGGAGACACAGGCTACGGTTCAGGCCTCGCCACGAAAACTCAGTGTGATTTTTTGGACAAGTCTCATTCCCTCCATGGGCCTTAGTTTCCTCCTCTGTAAAATGGGTGGGTTGGTTAAAGGTGATCATCTCTAAGCTCTAAAAGTCTGAATCAGTGCATGTGGGCATCTGGGGAAGGGCTTTGGAAACTTGGGCTGCTGAAGCATGCACTCTTATTTATAGACCTGTGATATATATCACAGTGGAATGTAGCTTCCACACTGCCCTGCAGCAATACCTCTGACAAGTGACTTATTATGGTAATTGACATTTGTAACTTACTCATTCTTTATCTGTTGTTGCTTGAGGCAAGAGGTAGCATGTGTGCATGTGTGCACACACACACACACACACACACACACACAAGCTTCTCAGTACTGTCAGGCCTCAGAAGTGTTCGATTCAGTCCTGTGTTGGGGGCTTCCTGTCTGGTCACAGAACAGGTATCTCAGTGAGGGGCCTGGTGGGAAAGCAGGCTCAGCTGGGGTTTGTGAAGAAACTCACACACAGGGCCTAACAACGTGGGAGCTGTTTCCACCCCTAGTCCCCCAGCCAGTGGAAAGGATGGGAGCCTGGCCGAGAGCTGGGGTCCCTGGCAGGAGCAGCCACAGAGCGACACAGCCTCAGGCAGAACCACAGCAAAGCAGGGAAGGAGCAGGTGGAATAAATACCCCGCCTCTCTCCTTCCCACCCTCTGATCCCCGGCCAGTGCTGGCCAGTGCTTCCCATTAACCAACCCACCCCCCCCCCAACAGAAACCCGAGGCAAAGAGGGGCAGGAATGTGGCCTGCAGAGGTCAGCCTTCAGGGGCCCACGATCAGAGACTGGGTGTTGGGATCGTGGAGAGTAGTCAGCACAGCAGGTGATCGTCCCCACTTCATTCAAACACCCGGGCTCAGGGGACCTCCCAACCCCAGTGGCCATCCCTGCCAGTGCCCCCCCCCCGCCCCCAGGCTTCCTTCCCTTTCCCAGCTCAGCACTTCTTCCGTCAGCCATATAGCACTTGTTATTGCAGCTATTCTTATCCAGACTCCTTGAAGTTATATAGGAGCCACCGCTTTAATAACTGCCCAGGTGTCTGGGCGGTGTCTGGGCTCTGATCTCTCCCCAGATAGTTCTGGCATCATCACAGTCAGAGCCACACTCTTCTTTCCTCCACAGCTGCGGTGTTTTCTCAGGCACCAGCTGAACAAGCTCCCTGCCCGCCGCTGAGGCTGCAGTGAACTCTCTTTTCTGGATCTTCTCTCAGGGAAGCAGCAGTGGGTGAGCAGGCAGCTTTGGATTCAAGAGGCCTGAGTTCAGATCCCAGCTGTGCCCCTGCAGGCCCAGTGGCCTGAGGAGAGCTGCGATGCTTCCCTCCAGCCTGGAGAGTCTGGACAGCGTTGCCTCATGGTGATAGATAATATTCACAGAAAGCTGCGAGCCGGGGGCTGTGCTCAGCCTTCACCTCCAGCAGCTCATGGAATCCTCTCTAATAAGCCTGCAGCTGTTGCTATATTTCCATTTCACACCTGGGGAAACTGAGATTCAGAGAAATAAAGCACTGTGCCCCAGGTTATGTAGCTCATTCAAGTGGCAAAGCCAGGATTCCAGCCCAGGACTGTCTTCGTTTCAGAGCCCCTAAGCCAGCAACCATGCTGTGGAGCGGTTGTTATGAGGCCTCAATGAAATAATGGGTGTGGAAGTCTCCAGCCTAGCGCTTAGCTGGAGTAAGCGCTGCACGTATATTATCTCCCTACTCTTTTCCCCATTTCCCCTCCACAGGGGCTATTCCCACCAAGAGCGCCTACTTTCCCACCCAGATCTAAACGTTTCTGCTGGGGAGAGAAACAGCCTTTGTTACCACCTCGTACTAGCTCTGCCTGAAGGACGGGGAGGAATGCAGAAGCCCGAGTCACTAGGAGGAAACCTGGAGGCTTACATCGCTAAGCTCCATCTGTAAGATGTCGAGAATCTCCGAAATCCATTTATCCCTCCAGCAAGCATTTACCCCACTCCTTGCTGCACTGGGTAGGCCCTTGAGCAAAGAGAGACAGTGAGATCTAGCTTGTAGTCAATAGTCCCAATTATTAACTACAGTCTGGTGTGGCAGGTACTGGAGTAGAGGCCTGGATCCCAGCAGAGACAGGAAAGGTAGCCTAGGGGGATTTTACAGCCTCAGTGCTACACTGGTAAGCTGGCTCTCCGGAGAAAAAGAAAACAGCACTGATTTGTCGTGCTTACCGATTTCCGTAGTGGAAATACTCCACCATGGTCAATTTCAAGCTAAAGCATGAAGTCCCTGAACGTGGAAGTGGGAAGAGAGACACACACTGGCTGTAGCAGCCAGGGCCAGGTGTACCAGCCACGGCCACTTCCATCTGGCTCTGTCCTCCACCCACCAGGGCTCTCTCTGAGCTTCTTCAGAACACCACGTCCTTTCCCTTGACAGGGCTTGCAGATCCCTCAGCCGGGAAAGCTGGCCCCGCTCTGTCCTTCTTACCTTTCAGCTCTCCATCCTTCAAGTCTCAGCTTTCACGTCACTTCCACCAAAGCCTTCCTTGACCCGCCAGCCTCCATCCAGTGTCTTGACTATCTGTGCTCTAGAATGGCGCTCTTCTCCTTCCTAGCCCTTATGTCCGATTTTACCTATTTATGGGTTACTTCCAATTTTACCTATTTATGGGATTGCACGGTTCATTCGTATTTCTCTTCCTCGCATGAGAGCAGAGCTTGCCAATGGGTCAGCAGTGCCTAGCACCACGCCTGGTGTAGGGTGGGGTGCTCTAAAGATCTGCTGAATGTAGAAAAAAATGAGAGGCCACGGAGCTGGGCCCTAATGGATGAATAGGAGTTTGCACGGTGGAAGAGGGGAGGAGAGGGGAACAGAATGGGCAAAGGCACAGAAGTCTGTCTGAGTGTGTTCGGGGACTACAGGAAGCAGGTAGGGTGGTGTGTGTGCAGTGACGGGTTCTGCCGATGAGGCTGGGAAGGTGGGCCCAGCCAGGTTGGGGGGGGAGGGCGGTGTTCCAGGCCAAGGTGTTGAATGGAGGTATCATTCTCACCAACTCTACTTCCCGGACAAGAAGACCAAAGCCAGAGAGGTAGAAATCGGAGGATTTGGGAGAAATCAGGGCCCAGGCATGGGGTAGCTCAGCCCTTTTATGTATTTATTTGGCCACGCTGTGTGGCTTATGGGATCTTAGTTCCCCAACCAGGGATCGAACCCAGGCCCACGGCAGTGAAAGCACCGAGTCTTAACCACTGGACCACCAGGGAATTCCAAGCCCTTCCCCCACCCCCTTTTTTTCCCCCTGTTGCAAGAGAGTTTATTGACGATAAGGAGAGAACAGAGGGAACACCTCAAGAGAGAGGTGAGCCAGGCCAAGGAAGGCCCCTTCCCCTTTTTAGATGAGGAGGCTGGGGTCCTTCTTCGTACACTTCATGGCTCTCCTATGCTTTCTGTTCTACTCCCACCGGATGACTCTGGGTCATTTTGCAAATGCAAAAGGGGCTCCCAGCTGGGGAGAACTTGAAAGAAATTAGCCAGGACCTAACAGAAACCAGGCAACAACAAAAAAAACAGTCTAGGATACTGGCTAAGAGTGTGGGCTCTAGAACTGGACTGCCCTGCTTTGAATCCCATCTCCACTCACTGACTATTGGTGGTGTGACCTTAGACAAGTGGCATAACGTCTCTGATCCTGATTCTTCATCTGTAAAATGGGAATTGCAGCAGTACTGGATTTCATGGGGTGGTTGTGTGTATTAAATGAGTTAGTAGGTGTAGAGCACTTAGCACAGTGCCTCGCACACAGTAAGCACTCAGTGTATGTTGGCCATTATTGTTACTAATGTTATTATCTCCAGGAGGCCAGAGAGTGTAATGGTTCAGACAAGTCTAGATACTATTATTTCACTTTACCTTGATCTCAGGATAAGAAAGGAAAGGGACATGCCTTGAGCATGTACTATATCTGGGCACGTACTATATCTCATCTCATCCTTCCTGTAGCTCTTTTTACTCTCATTTATCAGTCGAGATAAAAAGCTCAGAGAGGTTGAGTGACTTGCCAGGGGTCAAAAAGCTAGTTAAAGACAGCCATAGAACCACACGTAGATCTCCTGGACTTTCTTAGAAGGTTTATTCCTAGGGATGTGGTATCCTTACCCTCTCTCTGTCTAATCTTGAATTACTCCCAATTTTAACTCATTCTTTGTCCTTTAGCAAATACTTCTTCTCCCTGAGCCTCAGTCTTCTCAGCGATAACATTATAAGAGTTTGTAATGGTCAGCGTAAATATTGCTAACTGCTGTAACAAACAGCCCCCCCATCTCAGTGGCTCAGCACAAAGGTTTGTGCCTTGCTCATGGCACAGTGCCCTGTGAGTCAGGGTGGGTGGGGAGCTCCGTGCAGTCATTCAGGGATCTGAGCTCCTGCCACCTATGGATCAGTCTCCTCTAGGGCCTGAGTTCTCCCCTGGCTCTTGAGCACCTGGCCATGAGGAAAGGGAGGACGAGGAAGGCACACAACTCTAACACACGTCAGCCCAGAGGTAACAGACCTCACTTCCATTCCCAGTCCATTGACAAGAACTAGTCACAGGGCCCAGGCTAGATGCGAGGCGGCTGGGAAATACGGTCCAGCCAGGTGCCAGGAGAGAAGATAACCCAGACCCTGGTGAATGCCAAGCCCATCTCTGCCACAGGGTTCGGCCAGATTCTGTGATCTCCACTGGCCACACTGAGTGCAGAAGTCAGGATGTCTGGGTCCTTCCCCTGTCTGCAGCGGGGGCCTCCCCCCACCCACCAAGAGCTGTCCCTCCTCCTGCCCTCCCGGGTAGAGAACCAGTCCCTGCCAAACCTCCTCCAAGGGTGTGTGGGTGGTGAGATATGATCTTATCATGCTTATTGCCTCTTGGAAGGCAGGTGCTGGAGGAAAACCAAGTCTGCTTTGGTTTTTCTCCCTGTTCCCTTCACATTCCTTCCCAAGATAAATTTAGCCAGCCCTGCTTTGAACGGCAGTGCCCGGGATGCTGACTTTTTGTTCGAGTCCGTGTCAGAGCATTTTCCATGGCTGCAGCCTCAGGCCGGGGATGTAGCCCTCAGAACCACAGTCCCAGGCTCTGCCCGGCCCTTAACATCTGTGACCCACCTCTCACCCTTGCCTGGTCCCCATCTCTCAGTTGCCACATGTCTCAGACAAGGGCCCTGAATTCTCCCATGATGTGAGACAGAACACAGACTACAGAAGGGCTTTGAGATCCAGCACGAGGGCTGCCTGTGTCCTTAACGGCCACTTAGAGCTCAGAGGCAGGACAGTTCTGGGTTAAGAGCACAGATTTTGGAGTTGTAAGGGTGGATCAAAATTCCAGTTCAGGCAAGCGACCTTCTTATCTGTCTCCCCATCTACAAAATGGGCCAATGGTGCCTTCTTCATGAGATTACCTGAGCGGCTTAGCTTAAGAGACGTGCATATTTTTCTGGTGCTGTGTAAAAGTGGGTGTGGAGACGGCAATGGTTCATACTTAGCCTCAGGCCAACCTGAAAAAGCCACAGTGAGGACTTCCTGAAGCCTTCTGCCCATCCCAGATACTTCTTTTGCAAACCTCTTTGGGAGAATTATGTTCTGGGGCCTCTTCATCTTTACAGAAACGATTTCCTTTCTGGTGTCTGTCCTATTCTCCTCCTGCTGGTGCAACTTGAGTTCATTGCATTTTGCCTTGGTCTGTGAAGCTCTCTGCCGCCGCCACCCAGACCATACTTACCATATTTTTAAGGATGGTGTAACCGCTGCCCACTTTCCTTGTCCTCTTTTGTTCTTTTTTTTTTTTTGCCGTGCCGCACACCTTGCGGGATCTTAGTTCCCTGACCAGGGATTGAACCCGGGCCACGGCAGTGAAAGCACTAAGTCCTAACCACTGGACCGCCAGGGAAGTCCCCCACCAAGCCTTTGTTCTTAGGGTTAAGTAGTTGCCCTTCCTCCGGCATCCTTCCCAGGGCCGCTCTTGGTTTTCCTCTGGCCTCACTTTCAGGAAGATCATCCTGCCTCCCCTGCCTCTCCCTCCAGCCGCTAAGCCCACAGGAAATACATTCCCAGCCCAGGCTCCCCAGAAACTACTTTCTCACTGAATAGTTTACAGCCTTTTTAAGGCCTTAGTCAGGTAACAGGTGCTTTACTTGGGCACACGGCTACAGCCCTGCCCAGGCACAGGCAAGACAGAAGATGCGCCGCCCTCCTCCTGCACTCCTTCCTGACCCACATAAACCTCTCCAGGCCTGAGCTTCCTGCTCTGTAAAATGGGGATGGTAAGGGTCAGTGTCCTGGCAGGAAACAGTCAGTGGTCTCAAAAGGGACGACTGTGTGCAAAGGTGCGGGCAGTTTAAAGGAAGCTAGGAGCCTGGGGAAGGACCAGAGCGGCCACCACAGGAAAGCTGCTACCAGCTAAGCTGGCAAGGCAAGGGGAGGGAGCAGTCACAGAACTGGAGAGGGGTGCGCCCTACAGGCTCTGGGCCTCAGGAGGGAAGTCAGCTTTGTTAGAGGCCCAGCAGAGGAACTGGGAGACGAAACGCCCTCCCCCTTCTTCCGAAACGCCCTCCCCCTTCTTCCCTCCCACCGTCTGGTTTCCTGTGGGTGCCTCCCACTGGCTGAACCCAGCTGGAACCAGAGGGCAGGGAGGAAGCAGTCTTTGCAGACCAAGCTGCCAGGCCCCACAGAGAAGGGCAGAGACTGGGTGTGGAGGGGCAGGCAAAATGTCCAACATGGGAATCAGGAGAGCACCTGCCTCGAAGGGCTGGTCTCAGGGGTCACCCTTCTCGCTAACAGACCTGCAAAGGGGGCCTGAGCACCCCCATTTTATAGACATGGGAAGTCAAACCCTGAGGGCTAAGTCCCATAAAAGGCCCCACACCGCCAGCACGTGGTGCAGCCAGGATTTAAACTCATTTCTGCCTGACCCCAAAGTTCCCTGGCAGCCAGAGCAGACAGTGGCCGATACTTACAATTTAAGGAGGCTCTTCCCCACCACAAATGACCTTCCTCCCCTGCCTGTGAGCTCTCCATTATTTATCCCCTTGGGCTCAGCACTTCATTCTCCCTGCTGGACAGTTTTGAAGGCAAACATCCCTGGGAGGGGCGTCACGTCAATCACGGAACACTTCCAGGGAAGGAGTTTCTCAGGCGCCCTCTTTGTGCTGGGAGAGGCCTGGGACTGGCCTGGGAATCTCTGGGGAGTGGAAACACTGAAAGGGAGGCACCAAATAAGACCGATATCGACGCCACACAGTTACAGAGGTTTCTGAGTTCGTTCTCGACCATCCTCTGCCTTAATCCTCACCATTTTCCTGGGATGCTGGCATCAGGAGCCTGTGTTACAGCTTTGGGACAGTAGCCCAAAGAGATTACACTTTGCTAGTGTTAGAGTTTCGCCCGTGGTGGGCAGAGCCACGTAAGGGGAAACGCACTGGCTTTAGAAGCCAAACTCCAAATGCAATTCGAATCCTTACTGACTGTGAGACTACAGGCGGGTCCCTTCACCCCACAGGCATCTTCCAAATGGGGGTATGAACACCCACTTCACTGTGTTTGGTGAGAATTAAATGTGATCATTCTTATCAGTCTCCAGCACGGTTCCTGGCAGCCAGCATCCCAGGCAGAGAAGGTACAGAGGACAAATTCTTGAACTGGGGCAAATCCAGCACCAGGTCTCAACCCGTTGGGTAACCCTGGACCAGTCACTTAACCCCTGGAGCCTCATTTGAAAAACAGAGCATTCACATCCCTATCCTACAGGTTTGTGAGATGAGGTGTCTAAAGGCACTTTTTTAAACTGCTCTGTAAACTGCTCTAGAAATCAACGTATCTTTTCAGCAGTATCAACACCAGTGAGCATTTCCTGGGTGCTTACTTTGTTCCAGACACTATTCTAAACCCCTGACACATGCGGTTTCATTCAATTTTCACGGCAACCCTTTGAAACGGGACTTCTGTATTATTCCCACTCACAAATGAGGAAATTGAGTGTCAGAGAGGTTAAGTAACTGGCCCAAGTTGCACAGCTGACAAGTGGCAGAACCAGGCTTTGAACCCAAGTAGGCTGAGAAGCCTGTGGAGAGGGGAGCCCCTGACGGGCCCTGGGATACCCAAACAAAGAGAACTGAAGAAGCTTGGAGTCCAGCTGGGCTCCAACTTTCATACACATCAGAATCATTTAGGGAAATTATTTAAAAGACAGAGTCCTGGGCTCCACCCACAGAGATGCTGATTCCATGGGTTCAGGGTGAGGCCTGGAAATCTGCCTATTAACAAACCCCCAAGGTGATGCCTGTGCAGGGGTTCAGCTCACCACACAGGGAGGACCACGGCAGGTGTCCCACCAAACCATCAGTAAGGGTTGCTCGGTAGGTGAGGTTCATAGGGCTCTAGAGGCCCCTGAATTTTCAGGCAAGAGAGACAGCAGCCCACAGTGGGACCCACCTTCCCCTCTGGCCTCCAGGTTTGCCAAGTACTACAAGACGGAGAACGGCAGTGAGTACCGCACGCTTCTGAAGGCTTTCGGCATCCGCTTCGACGTGCTGGTGTATGGGAACGTGAGTCCTTGGGCCAGGCAGACACGGGGGATAGGGGAGGAAACCCGGACCCATCCTGGGCCCTAAAGAGGCTCCTCTGGGGGCAGGGTCCTGCCACTGACCAGCTCTGAGACCCTCGCTGGTCACATGTCCACAGCAGGTGAGGCCTGCTGGCTCCACGGTCTCCCCGGCTGGGAGTCCAAGCTCCACGTCAGGGCTCGCCCCGGCCCTGCTGGAGCTGTGCCCACTCACCTGGGTCTTTGCGCACACAGGCTGGCAAGTTTGACATCATTCCCACCATCATCAGCTCCGTGGCAGCCTTCACCTCTGTGGGAGTGGTGAGTGCAGCCCCTCTGGGTTCAGTCCGGAGGCCACTCAGGGTGCGGCCCCGGCTGGCAGGGTTTGGGCAAGCGGTGACCCTCTCCTTCCCAGACCGTGAGCCCAACCTCTTGCCCTCACCTCCCTGCTGGGCCAGCCCTTGCGTGAGCATCTCCAGTCATGGAGCGCTCACTCCCTCCACGGCAGCCCCCCACCTGCTACAAAGTCCCCGTGCGCCACTGTGAAGGGGGGGGAGGAGACTCCAGGGTTCCCAGACCTGAGAGCCCGGTCGAGGAACAGAGCCCAGCTGGCAAGGTGGGGACAGAGCCCCGTCCCCAGGGACTTGTACCCCCGCGGTCCCTCTGCTTCTCCCACCAAGTCCTCCCTCTGCACTCTGGTCTGGGCTCACCCCAGGAGCTGGGGAGGTGGGTTCTGGAGATATTCTGCAAAGCCCCTCGATGTTTTCCTAAGAGGAAACATCAGCCAGGTGTCTCTGGAGGACTCACCCCGACCCCGAGGGCAGTCCTGCCCACTGCCCGTGCTTCCCGCCACCCTGCTCCCACCCTGCAGCCCCTCTGAGCCTCCCTGCTCTCCTCCTCCAGGGGACTGTCCTCTGCGACATCATCCTGCTCAACTTCCTCAAGGGGGCCGACCAGTACAAAGCCAAGAAGTTTGAGGAGGTGCGTCGGGGAGGGTGGGGTGCGCCCACGAGAGGCAGAGGAACAGGGCAGGGAGGGGAGCTGGACCCCAGACTCTCAGGGGCCCACCTTCTGGGGGCTTCTGAAGGGGAGTTCACTGGGCCTCAATGCGTATTGGGGACCCCGACAAGAGGGGGTCTGGCCAAGAGTGGGCTCTGTGGTCATCGCTGTCAACGTCTCCATCCACTCATTGTCCCCTCTTTGCTTCGGGGAGGGACAAATCCTGCTACTGGTTGGCTCAGATCTGTTTGCTCTTGAGGTGCATGGGAAGAGTCTTGGGGTCACAGACTCGCTCTAGCTCCCCTATGACCGGGCTGTGAGCCCCAGAGGCTGAGTCTGTCCCACGGGGGCCCATAGGAGGACCGTGCCCACAGGCAGAGCACGATCATGCCAGCCCTTCTGCCTGCAGGTGAACGAGACCACGCTGAAGGTCACGGCCTCGGCCAACCCGGTGTACCCCAGCGACCAGACCACAGAGGAAAAGCAGTCCACGGACTCAGGCGCCTACTCCATTGGCCACTAGGGCCTCTTCTGTGGGCCCCCCTCTCACCCTTGGGCTCCAGGCCTCCCAACAGAGGGTCCCACCTGGGCAAGGGGAGATGGGAGAGGGGAGAGGCTGTCATTTTTGCTGCTCACCCCTTGAGGCCACAGCCGGGACCAGGTGTCTGGCCCTCCCACTGCCCTACAGACAGGTCCTGTTCCCACTAAGACCTCAGTCTCACCTTCACCCCTCGCCTCACCCCTCTGTGCTTCCCAGAACCCCCAGGACAGTGGTACCTGAGTCATCCCCTTCCGAAGAGTAGAGCTAATAATAGGAATAACTAGTGGCCACAAGGGCCTACCAAATGCCAGGCACTTTCACACACATTGTCTCATTTAATCCTTAGAATAATCCTACGAGGTACATATTAGCTTCCCTATTTTGAAGATACACTGAGGCTCAGAGAGACTGAGTCGTTTGCCCCAGGCCACACAGCCAGGAAGCGAGAGAGCTGGGATTTGAACCCACGTCTGACTAACTCCATCGCCCACACCCCACAAGGAGAGAATGAACCCCCGGGGGGTGTCTGCCCTGCTGCTTCAGCCTCCTTCACCTTGACCATGATTAGTTTCAGCTTAGTCAAGAGTAAGCCCCATGCTGTCCCCAGGAACGCAGGCAGGCCCCATTTTAGGGGAGATCAGTAGGACTGGGGTGCGGGGTCTCTCTCTGACTTGGGTGGGTCCCAAATTCAGAAGGAAATAGGAGGTGTTAACTGTCAGTGAATTTTTCCTTCCCTCACCCCAAGCGAGAGAAGAGGCCATTCTCATTTTCTCTGGGACCTCCACGTGTTCATACATATTCCAGGTCCCTCACTCCGGGAGCCCATTTAGGCTCCCCCAGGGTGGGACGGGGTTCCCCAACCTGGTGCCCTGTTCCAGGAGATCAGCAAGTCTCCCCCAACACATTGACGGAAAGGTCCGGTGAGACCCAACGCCCGGCGAGCAGCCGGTCAACAGGCCTGTCCCCGCGGGGCCCTAATGAGGTGGTCGGTCCTCTAATGTCAGAAACTAAAGGGGCTTTAGGAACCATCTTGTCTGATTCTCTTGCTTACAGATGAGCAAACTGAGGCCAGAGAGGGAAAATGACTCGTCCAGTGTCACACAGTTAGTGGCACAAAGAGAACCAGGTGTCCCGCCACTCAGGGAAGGAGGAAGGAACAGGCAGCTGGGAAGGCTGCTGAGAGCACGCCAAGCCCATCCCGTCTTCCTTTGCCCCGACGCCCCCTCCCCTTCTGGGCTCTTCCACAGTGGAGGCCCAGAAATCTCACCAGGGCAGAGCTCAGGAGCAGATCCAGGTTTTATGAAGCCTGAAGCACATGCAACGTGGGTCATCTTTTAGGATTAGAAGAGGCTCAGGCAGGTGAGTGGCCCTGGAGTGTAAGTTTCACTAGTTTCATGGTAAATCCCTTGGAAAGGTTGGCTCGCAGGCCTGATCATGAGGTCTTAGCAGAGACGAGCTTAACTGTACATGGAGGGCTGGCCCCTCTACACAAGGTGCAGGGCAGCTTGGGGGGTAGTTCGGGAAGGTCCAACCCCTCTGATCCCCCACCCCAGGGAGATAAGGGCTGAGATTCTGCCACATGAGGCCCATCACCCCTTTCCCCACTCTGCCTTCACCCCCAGCCCCATCCTCAAGAGGATGGGGTAACACCTCCCCATGGGTGGCCTAGGGAATCAGGCAGCATCCGGAGATCTGACCAGCAGAGACATCAGTGAAGACAGCGCTGAGCTCTCCCACCGGGAGCCTCGGTGAATCCAGCTCTCGGGACGATGGGCTGAGGCTGGGGTCACAGGGATGCTCTCTGAGGAGGAGACAGAGGCAGCTCTGTCCTGGAGGGACCCTCTCCTCCAGCCCCTCCCTTTCCTCCAGACTGGGGTGGTCCTCCTACGGGTGCATCAGCCCGTCCTGAGACTGCCAGCCCCTCCCGAGCCTGAACTCCTGTGTGTGTGAGCCTGATGTCTTCCCCACGGCTGAACTAGGTTATGGCTCCCTGTGCAAGACTTAGGGCTGATCTCTGTAGTATTACCAGTAACTAACTCACCTCCGCTGCATCACGTGTACTCAGCACAATCACCAACATAATCACATGACCCCTCACACCAACCCTGGTAAGCTTGCTATGGTTTGTCGTTAATCCTAGAAATAGAAAAAGAAATTTGCAATACGTGGACATTTGACCTGAAACCCACGCTCATTCCTAACAGCTCAGCATCAAAGCTAACATTTAGTGATGACTCACCATCGCCAAGCAATGAGTTAAATGTGTGACAGGCATTGTCTCATTCAACCCTCATTTTATAGAAGAAACTGAGGCTGAGTAAGGTTTTAAAACTGAAGTGGTAGAGCTGGGACTTGAACCCAGACCGTTATGACTCCAGAGTCTGGGATCTTGACTTCTGTGCCATATCTGCCTGGGAAAAACTAAGAAATTTGTTGGCACCTTCTTTTCTATATGTGTTAGGCTAAAGCAGATTTTGGTGCAGTAACAAGTTAATTGTGAAATCTCAGGATTTAATACGACAAAGTAGGTCAGTCAGCCACTTCCACCTGGCAGCTATGCCATCTGAGATACATGGACCCCCAGATCACTGTGGCAAGGAAAGTGAGAACTGGAGGGTCATGGATGATCATAGGGGATCATATAAAGGCCAGGTGTGGCCTTTATATCACATCCAACCACATTGCACTGGCCAGACTCGGTATCATGCTGCAGAGCCCAGGTTTACTGCAAGGAATACTGGGGAATATAGTCTTCCTAGGTCCCCAGGAAAAGAAAACTGTGAGCACAGCATTCTCTGCTTCATTATCTCCTTTTTAATAGCTTTTCTTCTCCACAACCCCCCACCCATGCACACTAACAGTTACACACATTTTTCCCTTCTGTGTTCCTTCTCACAAAACCTTGTTCTCGGCAAGTTACCAATCAATCTTCCAGAGGTATTAATAGACAACACACTCAGGAGTTTCTTGTCCTAAGAATATTTGCTTTTTAATCAAGGGCTTCAAGTCTGAAAGGCCTTAAACAGCCAAAGGAATGAATATATAATGGTTGAAGCTGAGGTCCACTAACAGACAGTACTGGATATTTGAAGGACATCTTTTCTTCCCTGGCCTGCCTCAAGCAAGCTTCAGTCTGGAAGGGTCTGAGCACCACCCCACCCCACCCCTTTCTCCTCCCTCCCTCTACCTCTGGCCTTGGCTGGCAGTATATTTGGTTACTGGGATTAGCTAGAGCCCATTCCCCACCAAGGAGATAAGTGGAGGCTGATAAGAGGGGGCTTGCCATTCAGCAAGTCCCAGAAATACCAGTCCCAGAGCTACCTGTGCAGAGCTCATCCTTCCCACCCCCCACTGCTTCTGCTTCTTTTAGAAGTACAGCATCAAGATTAGCTTGTTGCTGTACACAGTGCGGGGACTTGGGTAGGGGCCTGACCTCAAGGCAGCTCCCCTTCCATGCCCTTGGGGAGACTGACATGCTGTGATTAGGAGCTTCCTGACCCAATCTCTATCCAAGGCAGATGGACAGACCCCTCTACTGAGGACAGGCCTCTTCACCTAGAGGCAGTCCCCGGGGCCCAGCACTGGTGAGGTTCATAGCAATGTCAAGGCCCCGATCCTGTTGCCAGAGGCCTGCTCATGTTCAAGGGACTCAACCCTGCCGCTTCGTCACCAGCCTCTTCCCCTGGGGTTCTCCGATCCTGTCCTGTTCCATCAACTCCAGCATCTTTAGAAACAAAGCACATCTGGCAAAACTGGATTTTCTGTTCCAAAAACTCCACATCTGGTGGGAATGTAAATTGATACAACCACTATGGAAAACAGTATGGAGGTTCCTTAAAAAACTAAAAATAGAACTACCATACGACCCAGCAATCCCACTACTGGGCATATACCCAGAGAAAACCATAATTCAAAAAAAGTCATGTACCACAATGTTCATTGCAGCTCTATTTACAAGAGCCAGGACATGGAAGCAACCTAAGTGTCCATTGACAGATGAATGGATAAAGAAGATGTGGCACATATACACCATGGGATATTACTCGGCCATAGAAAGAAACGAAATTGAGTTATTTGTAGTGAGGTAGATGGACCTAGAGTCTGTCATACAGAGTGAAGTCAGAGAAAACCACATACCGTATTCTAATGCATATATATGGAATCTAAAAAAAAAAAGATGTAGACATAGAGAATGGACTTGAGGACACGGGGTGGGAGGGGGAAGCTGGGGCTAAGTGAGAGTAGTATCGACATATATACACTACCGAATGTAAAATAGTTAGCTAGTGGGAAGCAGCAGCATAGCACAGGGAGATCAGCTCGGTGCTTTACGGTGACCTAGAGGGGTGGGATAGGGAGGATGGGAGGGAGGCTCATGAGGGAGGGGATATTGGGACATATGTATGCATATGGCTGATTCACTTTGGTGTACAACAGAAACTAACGCAGTATTGTGAAGCAATTAAACTCCAATAAAGATCTATTTAAAAAAAAAACAAAACTCCACATTTAATCAGATAGCCGTACAGATACACACACACATACATGCACAAAGGTAGACCTGTACACAGGTATGCTCAGACACACTGACATGCACACATACTCCCAAAGATACTGGCCAAAGACACAGCAGTACACACATATGTATGCACATACAGATTCAGGAGTATAAGGTACAAAGCTACACAGATACACACACTCAAAGATGGACACAGACATACAGGCATATCCATAAATAGAGATGTATAAAACGTAAGCACAACACATAAATACATGCGGACTCACACAGATTTATGCATATTTACAAATATAGATTCACATATACACAGGTATCCAAAGACTGACTCTTGTACACACCAAGATACATATACACACGTGTATGTGTGTGCCCCCAGAAATACTTGTACATTCTCCCTGTGCCCCATGTAGAACTACACCCCCAAGAAGTCTCTCTTTCTATCCCTCTCTCTCTCTCACAACCCGGGGCTCTCTGTCCTCTGAATACCCAGTTTCCAGTCTGAGTTTCTCGCTTCATCAAGCCCAGATCCTTCCTGGAGCCCAGCCTGGAACAAAGTTAAGAGCAGCAACGATGTTCTCTCTCAGTGTCCCCAGGATCTGAGCAAATGGGAGAAGCAGAGGAGACCTGGGGCTGTAGAACCAGCATTGGAGCCACACAGCTACAGATGCCCTGACTTTGGCCCCAAGGCCCTGGGATGAGGGGCTTCCCTGGTGGCGCAGTGGTTAAGAACCCGCCGGCCAATGCAGGTGACACGGGTTCGAGCCCTGGCCTGGGAAGATCCCACATGCCGCAGAGCAACTAAGCCCGTGCGCCACAACTACTGAGCCTGCGCTCTAGAGCTCGTGTGCCACAACTACTGAAGCCCGTGTGCCTAGAGCCTGTGCTCCGCAACAAGAGAAGCCACTGCAATAAGAAGCCCGTGCCCCTGCTCGCTGCAACCAGAGAAAGCCCTCGCGCAGCAATGAAGACCCAACTCAGCCAAAAATAAAAAATTTTTTTAAATAATTTTTTTTTAAAAAGGCCCTGGGATGAGAGGCAGCTCCCTCCTGAGAATGTGGCCCCTCTAGGGAGGGGGGTGTAGGCTGGGGACCGGGGAGGGGACGAAGGATTCGGGGCGCAGTGAGGACAGCCACCCTCCTGGGAATGGGGTGGGGAACCATCTCAGAAGTTGGGGCCTCTGAACTCACACACAGGTGGCTGGGAGAGTGGAAAATAGGGGCCATTATCCTAATTGAAAAAGACACAGGTCTAGACAAACCGGCTGCCCCGAGAGACTACTTTCTCTTCCCCGCTACGTGGTTACCCCAGGTGGGACCTCAATGGTCCATCCAATTCTTGAATCGGCGACAGAGCCTCCATTTTGGAAAGCCGCCACTCCCACCCCGCTCCGCACACTTTACTGAATCCAAACAGAGCAACAGGGTCAGTTCCCCACCCCCTCGCCAAAGGAGTTCTTCCTCCCAGAACCTGGGGGAGCTGGGGCGCGCGGGGTGAAATCCTCAGAGCCGGAACGAGAAGGACCGCCGTCTGGTACACGCTCCGCCCCCAGGCGGCGCTGCAGACACACCCCGGCGCCCCGCCCCCCCATCCGGCGCCCCGCCCCCCGCCCCCCCCCCAATCTGGCGCGCTACTCCAACATCTTTTACTTTCCTCAAAGTCCCACCCCACTCCCCACGAAACCGGAGTGAATGCTTCCAACTCCTTTGAAGTGCTCAATGAAGAAACAAGAGTCAGGAGATGTTGTGGGAAGTCTGGCTTTATGATCCGGAGAGGCTGGGGACAAGTCCCAAGGGTAGGACAGAGGCCACCAGGAGGGCGTGAAGGGAGGATCTCCGTGCCTCTGGCTTAGAAGGAACAGACGAAGGGCAGACGTCTTCGGCATTGAGCTCGTCGCCAGTGACCCCCTAGCGGTAGAGAGCACAGTGATGTCAGCTGCCCACTTGAGTGTGGCCTATGCTCCCTCCTCCCCTCCTCAGGCACCTCATATGTCATCTTTGCCTGCCGTCGTCATGATCCGATGGCCACAGGTTTCCCACACATCCGGACTAGCCATTGATCTCTTCCCTTGCAGAGGCAATGTGCTAAGTGCTTTATATGGACTATCGTTTAATCCTCACAATGACTCTCCAAGAGGTCGGTGCTATCATCACTCCCATTTCACAGAAGAGGAAACTGAGGCTTAGTGGGAGTGATAACTTGCCTGTGTCTCAGCTGGCAAGTGGCACAGCTGGGATGTGAATCTCGGCCATCTTACTCCAACCCATATGGTCCAGCCACTGTAATAAGTTCCCTCACATCTGGCAGCCATGCTGTTCAAAGCTGGCAAATTATGTCAGCCATCCTTAATTGCCACATCTTCACCTCATCCCTCATCCACACCTTACATTCACATCTGTTCCCCCCATCTGTCCCATACTCACTCCTTGTCGCCATCATATCACAGGAAGGAAAGGAGTCCCCAGGCCCTGAGCCTAGCTTTGCCTGGGAGGATGGAGAGTCCCCATCTCGCCCCTGTACCGGGAGCCTCATCACCTGGTCTTGCTCTGAGGAATCCCTACATCTCAGCCCTCTCACAGACAGGGACATTGGTTCTCCAGTTGGAGGGAGGGTGTGGGTTTGGGGAAGTGTGTTCAGGCAGCTCAAAGGGACATGTGTGGGAGTCCACCTTGCCACCCCTTCCCCTTGTCCTGGTGCCCGGCCCCCCTCACCTCTGGTGGACAGGGCCACACAGCGGCCTCTCCCATACCCAGGTTGCCCTGGGGCCCAGTATCCAAAATTCCAGCAACTGCCATCCATCCAGTGAAATTTGTTGCCCTGGAATTAGAGAAGAGAGAGGCTGGGTCAGAGGGCGGAGGTCCAGAGAGACAGACAGATTCTGGGTCTCCAGAAAGCCCACTGAGTATCCCTTCCTGAACACTGTATATATAATCTCCTCTCACTGCCCACTTGGCTAGTATACCATTGACACCCATCCCTGAGGGTTCGCAGGCAATGACGATGGAAGAGCAAACATCACTTCCAGCTATCACACAGAGTAGGCTTCTCAAACTTCACTGTGCACACAGATCTCCTAGGGATCTAGTGAAAAATGCAGATTCTGATTCAGGAGGTCTGGGGCGGGGCCCAAGATCGTGCATGTCTAATGAGCTTATGATGTTGATACTGCTGGTCCGTGGACCACACTTGAGTAGCAAATATAATGGCACTTATTTGTCCACAGTCCCAAGGCCACTCTGAGAGAAGGGCCCCACTTTAGAGATGAGGAAACTGAAATTTGGAGGCAGTCATTCAGCTAGTAAGGGACCAAACTAGATATAGAATCTATCTCCTGACGCCAGGAGTGTGCTGGTAAACGTTTAACAACCAGCTTTGGGGGAAGGTGAGAGGCTAGAGGGAAGAAAGAAACCTGATTTGTAATAATTGTCAATTTCCTTGGTGTAAATACAGCCACCATGGCAGATTTCAAGCTACAAGCATGAAGCCACTGAACATGGAGTTAAGAAGAGAAGCACTCAATCATCAGTTCTCCTAAGCCGGTATGAGCCAGCTTCAGCTGCTGGGATGAGGCTTGATGCCAGCAGGTGGTCCCTTGAGGCAATCAGAAAGACCTTCGTGTACCTGGGAGCTGGCCCCTCGCTTACCCAGCCCTTGATGAAGCCTCCAATCCAGACCTGTGCTTGGTTGATCCTACTGACCCAGGACTGGATGCGATAGTTGAAATTGTAGTTGTGGATGGAGACGAGGTTGCCTCGGTAGCACCTCCTGCATGTATTCTGCAGAGAGAAGAGGTGGGGTAGAAAAATCACTGTTTTCTCTCAAGTCCCTGAGTCTCCAGGAGAGACCCCCTCATCCCTTTCCAAGTCAGAAATCAGGGATCTATTGCCCCCCCTGAATCCCGTCTCTTGTTCCTTTATTTGGTGTCAGGAACTTCTTGCAGAAAAGAATAATAATACTCAGAATAACTACAGCCACCATTTATTGAGAGTTTGCAATGACCCAGGGACTATTCTAAATACTTTCCATGTATTATTTAAATCCTCACCACAACTCTAAGAGGTGGTACCATACACCTCCATTTTACAAATGAAGATACAGGAGCCCTGAAAGGTGAGGTGACTTGCCCAACTAAAATGGCTGGTGACAAGCAAAGCCAGGATTTAGCACAGGCATATCTTATACCAAAGCTTTTTATCTAAACCAGTGGTTCTCAAAGTGTGGTCTCCCGACCAACAATATCACCACCTGTGAATTTGTTATAAATGCAAACTCTTAAGCCCCAGACTTGCTAAATCAGAAACTGAGGAGATGGGGCCCAGAAATCTGTGTTTTAACAAGACTTCTAGGAGACTCTGATGCATACTAGGCTTGGAGAACCATTAGTCCAAATGATAGGGAACAGAAGGTTGGCTCCACTCTTGTCTCCTCCACCTGGTCCCCCATAGTAACCTCCCTGCCATTTACCTGAGCGTTCCTAAACTTCTTCGGGGTCTGCACCAACAGGAAGCGGCAGGTCTTGCACCCAGGACTGCCTGGAAGTTGAATTGTGTCCTCTTCCTTAGGGCACTGCAAATCCTTGTCTAGGGCAGCTGGGTCTGACTCCATGGCTTCCTCATCCTCAAACGCATTTTGATAGCTGGAAGCCACAGCCTCCTCTTCCTCTGACTCAAGCACTCCATAATTCAGGGCCAGCTCTCCCTCCTGTTCCCCTGAACCTTCCAGATCCTGGCTCAGGTCAGCCTGTGTCTCTCTGCTGCCCAGATGGGCGGCATCGTTCTCTGGAAAGAAGAGGTAACCTGCCATCAGGCCGGGCTCTCTCTTCTTCCAGGACCACGGACAGCTCTGATGGCCCCACTCAAGCCTTCCTAGGGATGCCATCTGGAACCAAGACTGGATGGATCCCTTGGGGGTTGGGCAAGCCAGAATTCCTGCATCACACACCCAAATGCATGAGCACCTGACGGACACCACATGTGGGGTATCTTGGGAGTGGGAGGAAGCACCTGTGAGAAGCCCTCATCTTCACAGGTGGGTGTTTTTCCTTGCAAAGGAGCCCTGACGGAAAGTTCAGGTCACAGCTCTGAGTCCAGGAGAAATCTAACTAGAGGTGGGCTGGGTCAGCTGAAGAGGGGAGGCTGTGGCCCTGGCCCACAAGAGCAAAAACAGATGCAGGAAAGAAGAGAAAAGAGAAAAATGGATGAGGAGGGAAAGGGGAGGACTTACCCGGATAAAGAGCAGAAACTGTCCCCAGCAGGAGAAGGGGCAGGAGCAGGGGGAATTTCATATCTTCTCAGTCTTGTGACAGGGACACAGCTTCACCTTCCCTCCTTGGGGACTTCTCATGTGTCTGCACGGCCCCTGGCACACAGTGGAGATGCAGTGTTTGCTTAACTGGTGGATTAAAGGGCAAACTAGAGAGCTTCCTTCTCCCCCCGTAAACAGACCCTGAGCTGGAGAATCAAGAAAAGAACAGGGGGTTGTCAGCTCAAGTACGAAAGACCCTTTTTCCTGAGAGCTCCATCACTGCTCCCTGGGACAGCACTTAGCTCAGATGCTAGCTGCCATGGGAACAGGTCTGCTCACATTCAGGGCCAATTTCACTCACACTGGGGGTGAAAGGGGAAGGATAGTGGCCATTATGGTCCTAAGGACAGGCCTCCAGGGTGTTTGCCATATAGGGTCTTGCTTCCCCCAGCCCTGGACCTCTCCTTCCTGGGCAGCCGAGGGAGCACTTACCTCCCCAGAGTCTGGAGCCTCCACTCTCAGTGCCTCTGGCTGCTGGGTCCCAGAGGCAACCCTTATACTGGGCTTTTGGGGAAGTGGGAAGAAGCCAGGACGATTGCCCCAGGCTTGGGCTGGGGGGCGGGACAGTGGAGCTGATAAAAGGTTTGCTCAGTCCTCCCACCCTTGGGCCCTGCTCTCTGCTGGGACTTCAGGGACCTGCCTCCTGCCATATGTAGGTGCCCAAACACCCTAGTATGCTCGAGAAAGCCCCAGATGACTACTGTCCAGGCATGATTATCGGCACCCCTAAAGGGTCCCAGTCTGAACAATACTCTTTAGCCCCAGGAGCAGCCTTCCTCCGGTCAATATTCCAGCAAATGAAGTGGAGAATCCCAGGGAGAGGGAGACCACAGGAGAGGAGGTAGGAGATGAAGGGCAGCCTCAGCCCTCCTGAGCTCTTATCTAGACCAAGTACTTTATGTGCATTGCATCCTTGAATCCTCACCATCCTAACCTCAGTCCCGTGAGAATGTATGATTAGCCCTACTGCACAGATGTGAAAAATGAGATACAGAGAGGGAAAGTGACTTGCCAAGGTTATGCAGGAAGTGGGGGAACTGGGACTTCTAAGTCTTTGGGGCTCCCAACATTCTCTACCCACCCCATCTCTCTCTCTCTCTCTCTCTCTCTCTCCCACCGTCCCTCCTTCACTCTCTTCCTCTCTCTCCCTCTCCTTCTCCCTCTCCATCTCTTTCTTATCTTTAAAATGTGAAAAACTTATGCTCTTTCCTTTATGCTGTGGCTCTAGATCAAGTTTCTCAACCCTTGCACTATTACTATTTGGAGTCAAATCATTCTTTGTTGAAGGTTGGGGGAGGGGCTGTCCTGTGTCTTGTAGAAAGTTTAGCAGCATCTCTGGGTCTCTCTACCCACTAGATGTCAATCGTACCTCCCCAAATCATATCACTCAGAAATGTCTCCACACTTTTTCAAATGTCCTCTGGAAAGAAAAAGTACCCCTGTTGAGGATCACTGATCTAGAACATGCTATTCTGTCCAACCTTGAGGCATATCTTTCTGGCGGGGAGGCAGCAGCTGGAATGGAAACCTTCACGCAGAGTCATTCAGATGCTCTGTGGGCCAGCCTCCCCGCACCACCCCGACTCCCCATCTCCCACCAGCCCTCTGTCACGACCAAGGTCAGGACTAAGGGGAAGGCACTTGCCTCAGTTGCAAAATTTAAGGGGACACTAAAGGACTCAGTAGTCAAGGTAAACAAATATTTAATGCAATCTTTCTTAAAAATCAGGAGGGAGGGGCAAGATGGCGGAAGAGTAAGACGCAGAGATCACCTTCCTCCCCACAGATACATGAGAAATACATCTACACGTGGAACTGCTCCTACAGAACACCCACTGAACGCTGGCAGAAGACGTCAGACCTCCCAAAAGGCAAGAAAATCCCCACGTACTTGGGTAGGGCAAAAGAAAAAAGAAATAACAGAGACAAAAGAATAGGGACGGGACCTGCACCAGTGGGAGGGAGCTGTGAAGGAGGAAAGGTTTCCATACACTAGGATGCCCCTTCGTGGGCAGAGACTGCGGGTAGCAGAGGGGGGAAGCTTCGGAGCCACGGAGGAGAGCGCAGCCACATTGGTGCGAAGGGCAAAGCGGAGATTCCCGCACAGAGGAGCGGTGCCGACCAGCACTCACCAGCCCGAGAGGCTTGTCTGCTCAGCCGCCGGGGCGGGCGGGGCCTGGGAGCTGGGGCTCGGGCTTCGGTGCTGGCCGGGAGGGAGTCCGGGAAAAAGACTGCAGCTGCCAAAGAGGCAAGAGAATTTTTCTTGCCTCTTTGTTTCGCGGCGCGCAAGGAGAGGGGATTCAGAGCGCCGCCTAAACGAGCTCCAGAGACGGGCGCGAGCCGCGGCTATCAGCGCGGATCCCACAGCAACAGGGACGCAGAGGGAAAAACGGAGAGCTTCCCACACAGAGGCTCGGCGCCGAGCAGCACTCACCAGCCCGAGAGGCTTGTCTGCTCACCCGCCGGGGCGGGCGGGGGCTGGGAGCTGAGGCGCGGGCTTCGGTCGGATCCCAGGGAGAGGACTGGGGTTGGCTGCGTGAACACAGCCTGAAGGGTCTAGCGCACCACAACTAGCCGGGAGGGTGCACGAGAAAAAGTCTGCAGCTGCCGAAGAGGCAGGAGACTTTTTCTTGCCTCTTTGTTTCGCGGCGTGCAAGGAGAGGGGATTCAGAGCGCCACTTAAACGAACTCCAGAGACGGGCGCGAGCCGCGGCTATCAGCGCGGACCCCAGAGACGGGCATGAGACGCTAAGGCTGCTGCTGCCGCCACCAAACAGCCTGTGGGCGAGCACAGGTCATTCTCCACACCGCCCCTCCCGGGAGCCTGTGCAGCCCGCCACGGCCAGGCTCCCGTAATCCGGGGACAACTTCCCCGGGAGAGCGCACGGCGCGCCTCAGGCTGCTGCAACGTCACGCCGGCTTCTGCCGCCGCAGGCTCGCCCCGCCTCCTCCGTACCGCTCCCTCCCCCCGGCCTGACTGAGCCAGAGCCCCCGAATCAGCTGCTCCTTTAACCCCGTTCTGTCTGGGCGGGGAACAGACGCCCTCAGGGGACCTACATGCAGAGGCGGGTCCAAATCCAAAGCTGAACCCCGGGAGCTGTACGAACAAAGAAGAGAAAGGGAAATCTCTCCCAGCAGCCTCAGAAGCAGCGGATTAAAGCGCCACAAACAACTTGATGTGCCTGCATCTGTTGAATACCTGAATAGACAACGAATCATCCCAAATTTAGGAGATGGACTTTGGGAGCAGGATATATTAACTTTTCCCCTTTTCCTTTTTTTTGTGAGTGTAGATGTGTATGCTTCTGGGTGAGATTTTGTCTGTATAGCTTTGCTCTCACCGTTAGTCCTAGGGTTAGGTCCGTCCGTTTTTTTTTTTTTTTTTGGCTTAAAAATTTTTTTTTTCCCCTAATAAATGTTTTCTTAATAATTTTTTCCTTATTTTCTATTTTTAAAAAAATTTTTAATAAGTTTTTTCATATTTTTTATTTTAAAAAATTAAAAAATTTTTTTCTTAATAAATTTTTTCTAAATAATTTTTTTCTTATTTTTAGTATAAAAAATTAATAAATCTATTTTTAAAAATTAAAAAAAAATTTTTTTTTAATAAATTTACTCTTAATAATTTTTTTCTTATTTTTTATTATAATTGCTTTATTTTATTTTATTTTATCCTCTTTTTTTCTTTCTTTCCATTTTTTCTCCCTTTTATTCTGAGCCGTGTGGATGAAAGGCTCTTGGTGCTCCAGCCAGGCATCAGGGCTGTGCCTCTGAGGTGGGAGAGCCAACTTCAGGACACTGGTCCACAAGAGACCTCCCAGCTCCACGTAATACCAAACGGCGAAAATCTCTCACAGATCTCCATCTCAACATCAAGACCCAGCTTCACTCAACGACCAGCAAGCTACAGTGCTGGACACCCTATGCCAAACAACTAGCAAGAGAGGAACACAGCCCCATCCATTAACAGAGAGGCTGCCTAAAATCATAATAAGGCCACAGACACCCCAAAACACACCACCAGACGTGGACGAACCCACCAGAAAGACAACATCCAGCCTCATCCACCAGAACACAGGCACTAGTTCCCTCCACCAGGAAACCTACACAACCCACTGAACCAACCTTAGCCACTGGGGACAGATACCAAAAACAACGGGAACTACGAACCTGCAGCCTGTGAAAAGGAGACCCCAAACACAGTAAGATAAGCAAAATGAGAAGACAGAAAAACACACAGCAGATGAAGGAGCAGGGTCAAAACACACCAGACCTAACAAATGAAGAGGAAATAGGTAGTCTACCTGAAAAAGAATTCAGAATAATGATAGTAAGGATGATCCAAAGTCTTGGAAATAGAATAGACAAAATGCAAGAAACATTTAACAAGGACGTAGAAGAACTAAAGAGGAACCAAGAAACGATGACAAGCACAATAAATGAAATTAAAAATACTCTAGATGGGATCAATAGCAGAATAACTGAGGCAGAAGAACGGATAAGTGACCTGGAAGATAAAATGGTGGAAATAACTACTGCAGACCAGAATAAAGAAAAAAGAATGAAAAGAACTGAGGACAGTCTCAGAGACCTCTGGGACAACATTAAACGCACCAACATTCGAATTATAGGGGTCCCAGAAGAAGAAGAGAAAAAGAAAGGGACTGAGAAAATATTTGAAGAGATTATAGTTGAAAACTTCCCTAATATGGGAAAGGAAATAGTTAATCAAGTCCTGGAAGCACAGAGAGTCCCATACAGGATAAATCCAAGGAGAAACACACCAAGACACATATTAATCAAACTATCAAAAATTAAATATAAAGAAAACATATTAAAAGCAGCAAGGGAAAAACAACAGATAACACACAAGGGCATCCCCATAAGGTTAACAGCTGATCTTTCAGCAGAAACGCTGCAAGCCAGAAGGGAGTGGCAGGATATACTTAAAGTGATGAAGGAGAAAAACCTACAACCAAGATTACTCTACCCAGCAAGGATCTCATTCAGATTTGATGGAGAAATTAAAACCTTTACAGACAAGCAAAAGCTGAGAGAGTTCAGCACCACCAAACCAGCTTTACAACAAATGCTAAAGGAACTTCTCTAGGCAAGAAACACAAGAGAAGGAAAACACCTACAATAACAAACCCAAAACATTTAAGAAAATGGGAATAGGAACATACATATCGATAATTACCTTAAATGTAAATGGATTAAATGCTCCCACCAAAAGACACAGACTGGCTGAATGGATACAAAAACAAGACCCATATATATGCTGTCTACAAGAGACCCACTTCAGACCTAGAGACACATACAGACTGAAAGTGAGGGGATGGAAAAAGATATTCCATGCAAATGGAAATCAAAAGAAAGCTGGAGTAGCAATTCTCATATCAGACAAAATAGACTTTAAAATAAAGACAATTACAAGAGACAAAGACGGACACTATATAATGATCGAGGGATCGATCCAAGAGGAAGGTATAACAATTGTAAATATTTATGCACCCAACATAGGAGCACCTCAATACATAAGGCAAATACTAACAGCCATAAAAGGGGAAATCGACAGTAACACAATCATAGTAGGGGACTTTAACACCCCACTTTCACCAATGGACAGATCATCCAAAATGAAAATAAATAAGGAAACACAAGCTTTAAATGATACATTAAACAAGATGGACTTAATTGATATTTATAGGACATTCCACCCAAAAACAACAGAATACACATTCTTCTCAAGTGCTCATGGAACATTCTCCAGGATAGATCATATCTTGGGTCACAAATCAAGCCTTGGTAAATTTAAAAAAATTGAAATCGTATCAAGTATCTTTTCCGACCACAACGCTATGAGACTAGATATCAATTACAGGAAAAGATCTGTAAAAAATACAAACACATGGAGGCTACACAATACACTACTTAATAACGAAGTGATCACTGAAGAAATCAAAGGGGAAATCAAAAAATACCTAGAAACAAATGACAATGGAGACACGACAATCCAAAACCTATGGGATGCAGCAAAAGCAGTTCTAAGAGGGAAGTTTATAGCAATACAAGCCTACATCAAGAAACAGGAAACATCTCGAATAAACAACCTAACCTTGCACCTAAAGCAATTAGAGAAAGAAGAACAAAAAAACCCCAAAGCTAGCAGAAGGAAAGAAATCATAAAGATCAGATCAGAAATAAATGAAAAAGAAATGAAGGAAACAATAGCAAAAATCAATGAAACTAAAAGCTGGTTCTTTGAGAAGATAAACAAAATTGATAAACCATTAGCCAGACTCATCAAGAGAAAAAAGGAGAAGACTCAAATTAATAGAATTAGAAATGAAAAAGGAGAAGTAACCACTGACACTGCAGAAATACAAACGATCATAAGAGATTACTACAAGCAACTCTATGCTAATAAAATGGACAACCTGGAAGAAATGGACAGATTCTTAGAAATGCACAACCTGCCGAGACTGAACCAGGAAGAAATAGAAAATATGAACAGACCAATCACAAGCACTGAAATTCAAACTGTGATTAAAAATCTTCCAACACACAAAAGCCCAGGACCAGATGGCTTCACAGGCGAATTCTATCAAACATTTAGAGAAGAGCTAACACCTATCCTTCTCAAACTCTTCCAAAATATTGCAGAGGGAGGAACACTCCCCAACTCATTCTACGAGGCCACCATCACCCTGATACCAAAACCAGGCAAAGATGTCACAAAGAAAGAAAACTACAGGCCAATATCACTGATGAACATAGATGCAAAAATCCTCAACAAAATACTAGCAAACAGAATCCAACAGCACATTAAAAGGATCATACACCATGATCAAGTGGGGTTTATTCCAGGAATGCAAGGATTCTTCAATATACGCAAATCAATCAACGTGATACATCATATTAACAAATTGAAGGAGAAAAACCATATGATCATCTCAATAGATGCAGAGAAAGCTTTTGACAAAATTCAACACCCATTTATGATAAAAGTCCTGCAGAAAGTAGGCATAGAGGGAACTTTCCTCAACATAATAAAGGCCGTATATGACAAACCCACAGCCAACATTGTCCTCAATGGTGAAAAACTGAAACCATTTCCACTAAGATCAGGAACAAGACAAGGTTGCCCACTCTCACCACTATTATTCAACATAGTTTTGGAAGTGTTAGCCACAGCAATCAGAGACGAAAAAGAAATAAAAGGAATCCAAATCGGAAAAGAAGAAGTAAAGCTGTCACTGTTTGCAGATGACATGATACTATACATAGAGAATCCAAAAGATGCTACCAGAAAACTACTAGAGCTAATCAATGAATTTGGTAAAGTAGCAGGATACAAAATTAATGCACAGAAATCTCTTGCATTCCTGTATACTAATGATGAAAAATCTGAAAGTGAAATTAAGAAAACACTCCCGTTTACCATTGCAACAAAAAGAATAAAATACCTAGGAATAAACCTACCTAAGGAGACAAAAGACCTGTATGCAGAAAATTATAGGACACTGATGAAAGAAATTAAAGATGATACAAATAGATGGAGAGATATACCATGTTCTTGGATTGGAAGAATCAACATTGTGAAAATGACTCTGCTACCCAAAGCAATCTACAGATTCAATGCAATCCCTATCAAACTACCACTGGCATTTTTCACAGAACTAGAACAAAAAATTTCACAATTTGTATGGAAACACAAAAGACCCCGAATAGCCAAAGCAATCTTGAGAACGAAAAATGGAGCTGGAGGAATCAGGCTCCCTGACTTCAGACTATATTACAAAGCTACAGTAATCAAGACAGTTTGGTACTGGCACAAAAACAGAAATATAGATCAATGGAACAGGATAGAAAGCCCAGAGATAAGCCCACGCACATATGGTCACCTTATCTTTGATAAAGGAGGCAAGCATATACAGTGGAGAAAAGACAGCCTCTTCAATAAGTGGTGCTGGGAAAATTGGACAGGTACATGTAAAAGTATGAAATTAGAACACTCCCTAACACCATACACAAAAATAAACTCAAAATGGATTAAAGACCTAAGTGTAAGGCCAGACACTATCAAACTCTTAGAGGAAAACATAGGCAGAACACTCTATGACATAAGTCACAGCAAGATCCTTTTTGACCCAGGTCCTAGAGAAATGGAAATAAAAACACAAATAAACAAATGGGACCTAATGAAACTTAAAAGCTTTTGCACAGCAAAGGAAACCATAAACAAGACCAAAAGACAACCCTCAGAATGGGAGAAAATATTTGCAAATGAAGCAACGGACAAAGGATTAATCTCCAAGATTTACAAGCAGCTCATGCAGCTCAATAACAAAAAAACAAACAACCCAATCCAAAAATGGGCAGAAGACCTAAATAGACATTTCTCCAAAGAAGAGATACAGATTGCCAACAGACACATGAAAGAATGCTCAACATCATTAATCATTAGAGAAATGCAAATCAAAACTACAATGAGGTATCATCTCACACCGGTCAGAATGGCCATCATCAAAAAATCTAGAAACAATAAATGCTGGAGAGGGTGTGGAGAAAAGGGAACACTCTTGCACTGTTGGTGGGAATGTAAATTGATACAGCCACTATGGAGAACAGTATGCAGGTTCCTTAAAAAACTAAAAATAGAACTACCATATGACCCAGCAATCCCACTACTGGGCATATTCCCTGAGAAAACCATAATTCAGAAAGAGTCATGTACCAAAATATTCATTGCAGCTCTGTTTACAATAGCCAGGACATGGAAGCAACCTAGGTGTCCATCATCGGATGAATGGATAAAGAAGATGTGGCACATATATACAATGGAATATTACTCAGCCATAAAAAGAAATGAAATGGAGGTGTTTGTAATGAGGTGGATGGAGTTAGAGTCTGTCATACAGAGTGAAGTAAGTCAGAAAGAGAAAAACAAATACAGTATGCTAACACATATATATGGAATCTAAGGGAAAAAAAAAAAAAAGAGGTCATGAAGAACCTAGTGGCAAGATGGGAATAAAGACACAGACCTACTAGAGAATGGACTTGAGGATATGGGGAGGGGGAGGGGTGAGATGTGACAGGGTGAGAGAGTGTCATGGACATATATACACTACCAAATGTAAAATAGATAGCTAGTGGGAAGCAGCCGCATAGCACAGGGAGATCAGCTCGGTGCTTTGTGACCACCTGGAGGGGTGGGATAGGGAGGGTGGGAGGGAGGGAGATGCAAGAGGGAAGAGATATGGCAACATATGTATATGTGTAACTGATTCACTTTGTTGTAAAGCAGAAGCTAGCACACCATTGTAAAGCAATTATACTTCAATAAAGATGTTTAAAAAAAAAAAAAAAATCAGAATTGATGTCAAGCTACCATGATGAACAAAACATCAAAATATTAATCAATCAAGTTCCAGCCACATTCACTGCAATCCAAGGAGAGGCCAGCAAGTGCTGAGCCTTGATTTTGCCAGACATCACTGCCAAGAGCTCGTGGCCCTGTCAGGGTGGGTGACTCTGCTCTGTGATATCCTAGCTGGGCAGAGTATGTTTGTTCCTCGGATTCCAGCCCAGCCCTCCAGTGCTCAGGGCATCAGGGACAGGTCACCCAGAGGGTGAAAAGGCCTGGCTTCCTTCCACTCCTCTGCTCTCTCAGGGGACCTACAAGTGGAGAAGTATCTGAGAGGTCACTTCTGGGCCTGAATGCAGAATAACGGTATCGGCCGTTATCTCCCTGGCCCAACGGACGCAACCCTCAGCTTATCTACCTGACTTGGGGGTTGATTGGCTAATTCCAGGGCCCAAAAACCTGGTCTCCAGAGTTCGAGCAGGAGACTTCCCTAGCTGGGGAGGGGTGGAAAGCTAGCCCCCCTCTGCATTATTCTCCCCAGTCCTGGGGCCCAGGCCAGGGGCCTCATTTCACTCAGTGGTTGGGATGACCAATAAGGGCGGCTACTCCCGTTAGCCAGCACCACGATAAGCTTTATAAGCATTGTTTCATTGAAACGTCCCTGTACTGCACATTAGGAAACGGCATCTCAGAGAGCTTAAATAAGTTACCCAAGATTACACAACAAGTCAGAGACAGGCCTAAACCAAGACCTTTCGGCTCCTTAGATACCCCACGCCTGCCTCCCCTCTACTTCCTCTGACTGGCCTCCCATCTCTCTGGCCTGCCCCTGCCCGGAGTTGACCTTGGGCAAAGACATCCCAGGGACTTCAGGGCCCTCCTCAGTCACCACGGTGATGTCTGATGTAAAACTGGAAATAACTCTTTTTTTTTGGCCACGCCATGCAGCATGCAGGATTTTAGTTCCCCGATCAGGGATTGAACCCACGCCCCTCGCAGTGGAAGCGCAGAGTCTTAACCACTGGGCCGCCAGGGAAGTCCAGAAATGACATTTTTGAAGGTCCACCACAGTCCAAACACTATGCTTCATTAAGGCTTTCACATCCATTATCCTACTTACTTAATCTTTATAATCTTCCTGCCAATTAGACACTGCCATCCCAGTCCGCAGACCTACCACAAAAGCTCAGAGAGGTGAAATAACTTGCCCAAGCCCACACAACTAGTTAGAAGTGGCATGTCTGACCCTAGTCTGTTTGACTCCTACATCCTTGCTTTCTTTGATTCACCCAAATGTGTTAGTCCCAGACTAGCCAATGGTGCCCACCTTTTCAGCATCCATGAAACGCCAACTCTCTGGCTTACTGTTTGCATCTATATTCATAGGGGTTTCAAACTCTGCCTCTCATCTCAAATTGCCATCCAGCCCCACATTATGCAGAGGGCAGCATAGTGTGATGTATTGATAGAATGGAATCACCATTCCAGAGTCAGCCCCTCTGGGTCTCAGTTTTCCCATCCATAAACTGAGGCTAATGACAGGACCTACCTCGAATGAGATCAGCTCCAGTAAAGCCCTCAGAAGAGTACCTGGCACGTGGCATTGGGCGTAGCCCTTGTCAGGAAACTGAGACTGAACTGTGACCCTAATCAACAAGCAAGCACTGAGAGTTGGTTGAGCTGCTGCTCTGGGTACTGCGTGATGCTGTAAGGAACGCTAGGGATACCATTGTAAAGACACGAGCTGAGTTCCCCAAAGCTTAGTTAGCATCATTTTGGACAGGAAAAAATACCACACAAGCCCTTATTTGGGGACATAAGGCCAGTCCTCTTATTTCATTTAAAGCTTTTCTTGAGGATGCATCTTTAACATGCATCCTGTAATGTGCACTGTAGCGTGGACTGCTTGAGACGTGGTCACGGAGGGAATGCACCCACGTAACCCAGGCCAGGTCAAGATACAGAATGTTACCAAGAGCCCAAATGCCTCCTTCATGCCCCCTTCTTGACATTAATCCCCCAAAGGAGACCTTTGTGGACCGGAAGTCACACTTCTGTCACAAACCACCGCCAACAGGAGAGATTGGTGAGGCATAAAACAAGGTCCCACCTGAGCACAAAGTCTCTTGGTACAGACCCTGGCACCTATTTAGTGCTTAATACATGAGGGGTTTTAAAAAAGAGGGGATGTGTGTATACGTATGGCCGATTCACTTCGCTGTACAGCAGAAACTCACACACCGTTGTAAAGCAGCTATACTCCAATAAAGATCAATAAACAATGAAATGAGGGATTTTGTTACTCTTTATTAGTAGTACTGGAATAAAGAGAAACAATGCCTCCCCACACCAGAATACAAAGTCCATGAGGGCAAGGAGGGAAAGTTCTGCTCCCGCTGCATCCTCCACGGCACCCAGCTGAACTCGTAAGAGTGTGTCAGATTTCCACCGTCTCTGAAATCAAGAGAACAGCAGTTACAAAGGACCTCAGTGTGATTTCTGTCTTTTTCAACTTCCTGTGCAACCTTGAATAAGTAGCCTCTTCTGTCTGGGCCACCAGATAGAATGGAATCCCTGGGGCCATCTGTACTTCTGAGAATTTGAGGAGTCCTGGAGGAAAAGGGCTTCGGAGCATTGATGCCTTACTTTCTGCTCACCTCCCCACCAGAGGGAGGGTTCAGAATGCCTTCCTTCCTCACCTCTGATTGGGACTCCCTCATCTCCAGCTGGGTTGGAGTCCAATGCCCCAAGATGAACCCAAGGGTAGATGAGTCTCTCGTGCCTCCCCTCTGTGCTCTGTCCCCATATGATCATGTCCTGGAAGCAGCCAACACTTCCAGCCATGAAATCCTAATGGTTGAAAGAACATGCTCTGGAGATACTTGAATCACAGCACGGGTCGCATTTAGATGTTCAGCCTTGGGTAAAAAAACAGGTCATAGCTTCTCTGAGCCTGGTTCTGTACAATGGGATAATAATTACTGATCAAACAAGGTCATCTTTGTAAGATGCCTGCCACAGCAGGGGGTACTTTGTGGGTGCACAGTAAGCGGTAACAATTAGTAGATGCTGTTGTGCTTGTATTACAAACATCTGTACGTTCCCGAATGGCAGGGAGCTGTGTCTTGTCATATTCCCAAACCTTACATAGAGTTGGACATATAGCAGTTTGTCCTATGTTGAGACTCCTCGGAAACAGACCCTGAGGCAAGGATTTGAGTGCAAGTAGTTTATATGGGAGGTGCTGGGGCAGTAGTAGGGAAGAGGAGAGTTCATATGGGGGAGAGAAGACAGCCAATAAGATGTGCGTTATAAAGCCAGCTACCTCAGTGGATAACTGGAAGTTAATCCCACTGCGAAACGCTGGGAAGCAGTGCCCGATACCTGCCCCAGAATTATTCCACTTGAGGGGGCAAAGGACTGGGGTACTCATACACCCACTCCTGAGAGTTGTGGGCTGTTCCCAGGGACATGTTAATATCCTGGCACATTAAGGCAACCACAGTTTTTTGTGGGAGAGGGAGAAAAGGCCCTCAGACGTGGAGATGCAAATACAGTACATTGAGAGTTCACCTTGCAAGTTTGGAGAGAGATGCGTGGGGTCCTGGCAGCACCTGCAATGCACGAGCCCAGTATTGGGTGTCCTATGAAAAGAGCCACCTGAGCCCATTCCTCTGTCTCCAAGAGGGCCACACAGACCCCACTCCATGCTCCATCCTCCTTGGGAGTGATAACTTCTGTCCCTTTTTATGAAAGACAGTAGGGTGGGGAGGTGTGGTCCTCGTACGGCAGAAAGCTCATGGGTGGGGCTAAGCAGAGTAGATCAATGATTGGAAGAAAAATAAATCAGTTTCAGAAAAACGATTTTATTGCTGGGGGCTGGAGGGGAGGGGATGGGAGGAGGCTACCCAGGAAGATCCAGCTCAGTAGGAACAGATGAACGGGAGACCCAAGCCACAGTGAGCTCGACGCCAGTGGCCTCCTGTGAAGACGCAACAGGAAGGGGTCTCAGCCTCTTGTTCTCCCTGACTCAGTCCCAGTAGGGCCTTCCCCTCTCCCTACCCCACACCTCAGTGGAGATGAGTCTGAAGAGCCAGGAGGCCTCTCCTTTGGAGGGTCTGGCCCTTCCTGGAGCCTCCTCCCTCCCAGGCCTTGCCATTACGCATCCCCACCCCCACCACCTCACCTCGGGTGCACGGGGGTCACACATCTAGCAGCACTGCCCCAGGGCTGGCCAGCAGCCCAGTATGCAAAATTCCAGGGAGTGCCGTCAAGCCAGCGAAAGCGTGTGCAGCGACCCTAGGGGAGGCAAGAGGGAAAGAGGTGGGCTGGGACACGGGCAAAGGGAAAGCAGGTAGGCACAGCTGGGACTATCCCTGCCTGACCCTCCTGCTGCCCGCCAGGCATTGGCCCTTAAAGGACTGCTGGACCACAATGGACACAGTCCTGGTCAACCGAAATGTAGATCCACAGTGATTGTCACCATCATATTCTATGCATTCCAGTGACACCCCCATCCTTCTGGCTCTAACAAGAGGTAGGGCAGGAGTTCCAACCCCATCCTACAGTTGAGGAACAAGGCTCACGGTCTTGCCCAGGTCCTATAGACAGTCAGAGACTGTGCAGAACTCGCACCTAAACATCCTGATTCTAAATGCTTGGCTGTTCCCGATGCCTAGGCAGCCCCCTTGTTGTCTCGCCCAGGTAGCCCCCTTGTTGTCTCGCCCAGGTGTCCATCTATCCCCAGTTCTTCAGAGGATTGTAGAGGAGAAGCACAGACAAATCTGCAGCAGGTTGAACATGGGCTGGGGTCAGGAGGTGCTCCCCACTGAGAGCTGGGACCCCTCTTACCCAGCCAGTGACCTGGCCTCCGATCCAGACTTGGCCCTGGTTGATCTGTCTGACTAAGCACTGGATCTGGTAATTAAGGCTGCAGTTGTGGATGGAGATGAGTCTCCCCTGGTAGCACCTCTGGCAAGTTAACTGCAGGGCAGAATGAAAGAGGAAGAATGGAGTGCCCGTCCCACAGGAATTCACATCACCTTAGTCCTGGGTGTCTAAGTCTCCAAAACTCACCCTCTACCCCCCAGCCCCACAGACATTTGAAGGCTGGAGATTAAGATGCAACTTCTGTTTCCGCATGACCCTCACCTCTTACCCCCAACACCTTTGCGGGTCTCAGCCTCTGCTAACACCCCCAGGGTCCTCAGTGAGGAAAATGACCAGCGACACAGAGGCTGGAGACACCTGCTCCCCATCCCCACCCTGGGCCTCAGCCTCAGCCACTGGCCACTCACCTGAGCATGAATAGAATTCAGGGGCTCCTCACCAGGAGGAAGCGGCAGGTCTTGCATCCAGGGATGCCCTCCAGTTTTACTGTGTGCTCACCCTTAGGACACTGAAGGTCCCTGTCTACATCATCCAAGGCTGAGATGGACTCAACAGCCCCCTCTTCCCTGGGGGCATCTTCACTTCCAGAGCCCCCGTCTTCCTCTTCCTCTAGCAGCGTCTGCTTCTCCACAGGGACCTCCTTTGCCTCACTTTCTGGCACCTCCCCAACCTGAGGCAGGGTGTCATCCCCCAAGGGGCTCTCGATGTTGGACATTTCAGTTCCTGGCAAGAAGAAAGGCCAAGTGCCCCTCCTTCACATCTTCCCCTGTTCCTCCCCAGAACCACGGACAGCTCCCTCCTGGCCCCAGGCATTTGCAAGCTGAGCCCTGGATAGAGAGGAACCTGGAACGCAGCCCACCCCACCCCAGGAGAAGCCAACCTCCCACATGAGGTCCTGGTGGTTAAGGGCATGAACTTAGAGTCAGGCAGTTTTGGGTTTTGTTCTGGTTCCATCACCTACTAGCTTTAGTTCTTCGTTTGTGATATGGGTATACCACACCACATACCTCATGGGGATGCTATGAGGATTAAAGGAGATAATGCATAGAAAACGCTTAGCACAGTACACTCGGTGAGCTCAAAGTAAAAGAAGTGATCATTTGATCATCGTATGCATCTTGCAGAAAGGACAACATTGAGAACGTCACAGTAGAACCAAGACTGCAGACATGCAGATGCCCTGAGGAATCCCTTCAGCTCCAGCTCTAGAGTCCCCGCTCCTTTCTGTGCAGAGATCCTGAAATTGGGGATGGCCAGAGAGGAAGGTGGCTATGTGACTCTGACCCTATAAACTATAGAAAGGAGTCAAGTAGAGAAAGAAAGGCTGAAGGCCAAGGAGACTTACTCAGAGGAAAAGCTGAAGCTGTCCCAAGTAGAAAAGCCAGAAGTAGGGGGAGTTTCATTTTGGCTTTATCCTGCAATGGAGGACAGAGTTGGACACACACACACACATACACAAGAGCCACACCATTAGGGGACCTTGAGAGGGAGGTGGAGAAAGAGAAAGCATGAATAGAAGTCAAGATGGGATGGAAAAGCTAGTGCTGTGCCCAGCCCCTGATGCTCTAGGACACTGAGACCTCTTTCTGAATAGAGTGAAGCCGACCATGAGGGGCAGCCAAGGCTGACTTTCCTGTGGGCTTGGATGGGAAGAAGGGAGTATTACCTTTCTTTGTTTGTACTTAATGTTCTCCTCAGAGTCTACGAAAAAAGAGAGGATCAAGACAAAATGATCGTTGGCCTTCTTAGGAACTCGCAGACCTTGGAAAGCATGTCTCCTCTTCAAAGCTCAGAAAGCCACACACACCCTCGCATCCTCCATGCTCTGCCTTCCCCAGCCAAGGAGAGCTTTCACAGACCTCAAAAGAAACGTGATAGGCTGAGGCTGAGAAGTCCTGACCCTGCTGACACCTGAGAGCCACACACAGTCCCAGCCAGCCCTCTGGAACCTCTCAGCCTGAGTCAGGCGCCTCCCAGGAGATTGAACATTTACTTAGGACCAGCTCCACTGCAACAGGCAAGGCACTCACTAGCCCAGAGGTCTTCCTGGGTCCTGAGGCACACCCCAAACTCCGTCCTTCTTCACTCCATCTGACAATGATTTTTTTTTTTTAAACATCTTTATTGAAGTATAACTGCTTTACAATGGTGTGTTAGTTTCTGCTTTATAACAAAGTGAATCAGTTATACATATACATATGTTCCCATATCTCTTCCCTCTTGCATCTCCCTCCCTCCCACTCTCCCCATCCCACCCCTCTAGGTGGTCACAAAGCACCGAGCTGATCTCCCTGTGCTATGCGGCTGCTTCCCACTAGCTATCTATTTTACATTTGGTAGTGTATATATGTCCATGACACTCTCTCACCCTGTCACAATGATGTTTTATATAGGAGCTTTGTAGGAAGTTCTCCAGAGGCAGGAGGGTTTGCCCCACAGCCTGAGGGAGATGGGAGAGCTGATAGGAAACATTTCTTCACATCTCTGGGGAGCCCATTCATTCTCTCCTGACACCCCTTTCAGGAACCTGGGGGCCATTCTGGGCTTGCTCTGGGCCAGTGGCTCTTATCCTGGGCTGCACTTCAGAATCTCCTAGGGAGTTTTCCAAAATACACAGCTCTCCTGCTTTACTGAAGGGGATGTGACTGCCACAGATATTTTGGAAACACATCTGTCAATATCTATTAAAATTAAAAGTGTACAGATCAGGACTTCCCTGGCGGTCCAGTAGTTAATACTCTGGGCTTCCACTGCAGGGGGTGGGTGTTCGATCCCTGGTCAGGGAACTAAGAGCCCACATGGCTCAGGGGGCAGCCAAAACAAAAAAGTGCATAGATCATTTGATCCATTTGAATTTTTGGACATTATCCTTTGGAAATAAAAGTACCCATAAATAAAAACACTTTTACAAAGTTGGGTATTGCTTTACCATTTACAGAAATCAAAACAACCCATATCCATCAGTGGAGCATTGAATAAAATGTGGCTCATCTATTCTACAGAATATAATGTGACTCATTGTTTGTTTGTTTGTTTGTTTTTTGGCCATGCTGCACAGCTTGCGGGATCTTAGTTCCCCGACCAGGGATCGAACCCAGGCCCCAGCAGTGGAAGCACTGGATCTCCAGGGAATTCCCCAGAATATAATGTGACTCTTTAAAGAAGATATGGACCTATATCTGTAAACCTGAAGAGATGTGTATGCTGTACTGTGAAGTGAAAAAAGCAAAGCAAAATACAGAGAAAAACATTTAGTATGAGAATACTTTTGTAAAGAAAAAAACCATATGTGAGTATCTATCTGTGAGTTTCCTTTACATAACCACAGACCGTAGAGCTCGTGTGCTAAATAGGATTCACACCAGCCTCCTTACCTTGGTGGCCTCCAAGAGTAGAAGGAGGAGAGGGAAGAAAGTGGAGGGAGATTGCTGTTCTCCTTCTTTATATAGCTGTGCATGTTTCAATGGTTATGATGTGTGTATTCACTCTGAAATTTTGCAAGAGACCTTATTAAAGATTTTAAAAGTACACAAACCCCTAGGGACTTTCCTGGTGGTGCAGTGGTTAAGATTCCGAGCTCCCAATGCAGGAGGCCCAGGTTCGATCCCTGGTCAGGGAGTTAGATCCCACATGCATGCTGCAACTAAGAGCTCACATGCCACAACTAAGGAGCCCACCTGCTGCAACTAGATAAATAAATAAATAAATAAAAATTTTAAAAAATACACAAACCCCACCTTGGGAAATTTTGATTGGCTAGTAGATCTAGAGTGGAGGGCAGATGTATGCCTTTTTAAAAAGCTTCCCAGCTGACTCTGATGGAAAATGTATCTGAGAATCGGTGTCCTGGGGATGTCTGAGCACAGGAAATGCTCACATCTGCCTAACCCCACTTTCCTTCAAAACTTAGCCACTCAATTGGCCAGTGTACCAGCCTTCATTATGGTAACATTTACTGCACGTTTTAAACCTCTGTGCACTGCATCTATTACCTCACTTACAACAGCCTAGTGTGCTAGGTGGGTGATATCTCCGTGGTCCAGGTGAGAAAACCAAGGCTCCACGGGGCTCCTAACCCACTCCCCACACCCCCTCCCCATATTGGATCAAACTCCGTGTGTTTGTCCTTCAGAGTACTTTCTGGAGTTAGTCATTCTCTGTTTTTTGTGAGATTATCTGGTTAATGGGTCAACATCTATCTCCCTCCCTAGACTACAAGTTCCTGGATAGCAGAGACCATGTCCGTTTACTCACCTTTGTAGCCTTGGTGCCTAGTACAGTGCCTGCACATAGTAGGTCCTCAATAAACATTGTTGAATGAATAAACGAATGAATAGTTAAGCAAATCGCTCAGGTAAATAAGTTGGGATTCAAATCCAGTTCTCTCTGGCACCAAATTTCTCTTCCCTTCCACGTGCCTGTTGTATGTCAAAAACTAGGCTGTCTAGGTGGAGACAAAACACAGTCAATTGTAATCCTTGCCCTCAATTTGCTCGCAACCTAACTGGCAAGAGGAGACACATCCTGATAAAACAAGAGGAGATGGGTTAAGACCCAAGCTAAGAGGCACTCTCTGCTATTCAGAAGAAATTCCAGAGTGGAAGAGTGTGGGTAAGGCTCTAGGAAAACAAGGAGCTGAGTCTCATCTGGATGGATTTGTGGTGAATAGAAGGGAAGGAAACAGGTGGTCCGGGTAGAAAGAAGGGCATGAGCAAGGTGTGCAAGTGGCGTGACTTTGGCATGTGCACAGGACAGGGTCCTTTCATAACTAAAGTCAATAGTGTGCACCTTGGAAGAGGGTGGGAAAAACAGGGAACCAGTACATCGCACCTTGAGCCAAGGATGGAGACATCCTTCTCCTGTATCCACTGACTTAATGAGACAGACACAGGAGTAAGGGGATGACTCAACGAGAGCCAAGACAGGGGCTCTGAGCTGCGTTTTGCTCACCCCCATCCCGGGCCGTCCCGGCAGGGCCACTTTACATGTATGTGGAGAGAGCTATTACAGTCAGACAAGGACGAGATGGAGCCGACTCTTAGAGCCCAGTTGGTGGCTTGGCACTGGCTTTGTTTTGGCCGCACCATGCGGCTTGCGGGATCTTAGTTCTCCCGACCAGGGCAGTGGAAGCGAGGATTCTTAACCACTGCACCACCAGGGAAGTCCTGGGAAGTTCTCCTTTCGGTCACAGAGCAGCTTGAAGGTAGAAAGCTCTGCAGCTCTAAATACCCAACTCACACTGCCCAGCCCTCATCTCCACTTGCACCCTCCCCACACCCTGCCCCAGGGTTTATCAACCTAGAAACAATGAATGGATTCAAGGGGCCATGAACTCTGCAATCATAGACAACATATGGTGTGATGTTTCTAGGGTGAGTGTTCAAACCATCCATGAGATTGCTCTATGTCCTCCCAAAAGGAAAGGGACTTCTCGCTTTACTGGATGATTTGTTCTCAAATTGCCAGGAATGACCTCCAACCTTCTCCACCAAAAAAGTCCTCCTTGGCTCTCATAATCAGCAGAATTCTAAGACGTCTCCAAAGATCCTTCTCCCATTCCCATGCACACATGGTGCATAATCCCTGGGACTGTACATAGGTACATAGGATAGATTTTACTCCTATGGTTGTGTTATATTATATAGCACAGTTGACCTTATGAAAGGGAGACTATCCCAGATGAGTCTGATCTAATCAGGCAAGCCCTTTAAAGTGACTGGGCTCTTTCTGAAGTCAGAGATTAAAAACATGAGCAGGATTCAACCCAAGGGAGGTTCTCCATGGCTGGCTTTGAGGACGGAGGGCAAGGAATGTGGAGCAGCCCCCATGTGACAGCCAGCCAGGAACAGCAGAAGGAACAGAATTTTACCACAACCATGTGAGCTTGGAAGAGGACCCTGAACTCTAGATGAGAACACAGCTCAGCCAACACCTTGATTTTAGCCTTGAGAGACCCTGAGCAGAAAATCCAGCCATGCCATGCCCACACTTCTGACCTACAGAACTGTGAGCTAACAAATGTGTGCTGTTTGAAGTCACTAAATCTGTGCCAATTTGTTATGTGGCATAGAAGACACATACAACCCTCGAGGCCCATTTCCTTCCCAGGATGAAATTTACAGTTGGTGCAATTGATGGTGGGGGATTGATTGGCACAGGGGAGTGTCCCAAAGGAATGGGCTGGAGGACCTTCTAAAGAACCCAGGGACAGAAGGTCAGGAAATATGGACAGGGAGAAAGAGAGGTTTGATTCCAGCCAGAGGTCCCACCACCCTTCCCCTCAGACCATAATGGGCTGGTTAGCCTCTTCTAGCCCCAAGTTCTGCCCTCAGAGAAGCAATGAACTGCAGGAGCCAGAACTTCAGAGCTGATCAACTGCCTGCTGCCTGGGCTTAGCCAACATCTCCCTGGGGGCAGATAAGAGGTGGTGAAAGGACTAACATCACCCCAGGGGTAAGCAGCCCAGAAGATAGAGACCTGGGCCGTTGCTCTGTGAAATCAACCTTGATTTACAGCTCCTTTGACACTTCCCCATTTGGATGCCCCAACAATTGACATAGACCAAGGGCTGGGCTGCTAGGGCTGGAAGGGCCTTTAGAGATGACCCAGTCCAGTCTCCATGCCTAAGATATGGAGGACTCAGATGCCCTGATTCCCAGTTCAGTGCTCTTCCTGCTCCCTTGGTGAGATAACCCCCCTTGGCCTCCAGGCATCTCCTCTCCCAGGGACTGTGTACACACAACAAGGTTCGAAGGAGTATGTCTTTGCAGTCAGTGCCCATCCCCCTACCCCAACTTCCACCTTCAATACTTCCCCAGACCATCTACTTCTCTCCATCTCTGCTGCCACCTCCCTAGCCCAAGCTGCCAACGTTTGATAACGTACATCCGAGTGCATCATCCCCATGCTTGCCATTCAGTGTCTTCCCTCTGTGCTAGCGATTCATCCAGACTCATTACCATTGCCTTCAAGGGCCTCCATGGTCTGGCTCTTGTCTACTTGTCCAACCTCACTGGTGTGTGTGACCCTTGTCATACTGGTTTCTGCTCCATTGGCCAAGCTAAAGTTTGGTACTGGCTCCTTCTCCTCTAGTGGGTCTCGGCTCCAAGGTCGCCCCCTCAGAGAATTCTTCTCTGAGAACTCTTTCTAAAGAAACCCACCCCGGGGACTTCCCTGGTGGCGCAGTGGTTAAGAATTCACCTGCCAGTGCAGGGGACAGGGGTTCGAGCCCTGGTCAGGGAAGATCTTACGTGCCACAGAGCAACTAAGCCCCTGTGCTGCAACTACTGAGCCTGCGCTCTAGAGCCCACAAGCCACAACTACTCAAGCCCGTGCACCTAGAGCCCGTGCTCCACAACAAGAGAAGTCACCACGATGAGAAGCCCGTGCAGCTCAACGAACAGTAGCCCCTGCTCGCTGCAACTAGAGAAAGCCCGCGCACAGCAATGAAGACCCAACGCAGCCAAAAGTAAAATTAATTAATTAATTAATTAATTAATTAAATTTTTTTTAAAAAGCCCACCCAACCCATTCGCATATCTAGTTACTCTGGTGCACATCATTCATTTACTTCCATCAGAACATTTGCCAAAGTGATACGATCTTGCTCCTTCACTGGTTTCTTGTTTATTGTCTGTCTCTCCCAGTAGGAAGTAAGTTCTAAGAAAACAGGGACCTCCTCTTTCTTGCTCACTGCCTAGAACTCTACCCAGATCATAGAAGGAGTTTTTCAATTAGTTGATTAATCAACTTGAAATTTACTTCCTGGAGAAAGTCCAGCTGAGTTAAAGTCGAAGTCCATTAATTTCAATTCTACAGATGTCTTTCTGAGCCCCACCTGCCATGGACACAATCGTGGGCCAGGCTCTGTGCACTGGGTCATACATTCATTCATTCGGTAAATACTCAGAGGTGATCTTTAATCTCAGGGAGGCTTCATGTAGCTGATAAAGCAAGACAAACAAAATGAACCTCTTAGTAAAACAAGGCACTGTATTGAGTGGACACTTCGAAGGATAAAACTTTCACCTGCTAGAAGATACCAATTTTCTGTGCTACCAGAGTCACATTAAGGGCAAGGGCAGGCAGAGAGGGCTTCCTTGTAAAGGTGTTCCTTGGACTGGGCTCTGAAGGATTGACAGACAGGATAGGAGAGGCAGGAGAGAAGTAGGAGGCACTTCTAGGAGCCAAACCATGGCGCTGTACTGCTGGAATTTGAGCCAGGATATGGATGATTGGTGTTTCCTGGAGGTTAAGTCAAAGAATGAGGTGGCTTCGCTTCTCGGCACCAAAGCCAAGCTCCTCCAATGAGCAGTGTAGACTTGCTGGCCAGTTCTTCAACCCCCTCGACTCCTTACACCATAATAATCTGGTTTCTGCCCACCCCTCATTGCTCCATGGAAACTACTCTTGCCAAGGTCCCCACTGACCACCTAATTGCCAAACCCCACAGACATTCTTCAGTTCTTGTCTTATTTGACCTCTGTAGTGCCTGATACCTCTTTACTTCCTCCTTCTTAAAAACAGCCTCTTTTCTTAACAACTTCTCTAGCCATTCCTTCCCAGTTTCTGCTGGTGGGCTCCTCTTCCTCTTCTGGAATTTTAAATATTGGCCATCACCTGGTTTCTTGGTGCCCTTCTTTCCTAGCTCTACACACGCTCCATGGGTTATCTCATCCACCCCCACGTCTCAAGCTATGAAATATATACTGATCACTCCCAAATCTTCATCTCCAGCCCCAGACCTGCTCCTCACCAGGTTTGGTCCACAACTGCAGACTCACATAAGGTTCCCAACTTGGATGTCCCATGCGCATTATGAATTCAACACGTCAGACTGACTCATCACATACACGCGTGCACACACACCTACACAGAACTGTTCCTCTTCTCGTGGTCCCTTTCTCAGGAGAACTCATCACCTTGCACCCAAACCCCCAAGCCAGGACTCTGGGGCCACATCCTCCACAATCTTCTCATCACCCACACATTCTCAGTCACAGTGCTCCTGCTTCCCCATCTCATCTACCCAGCCAACCCCACTTCCTTGCTGCTCTCCTAACCAACTGCTGACCACGTTTCACCTGGATCACTTCAGTGGCTCTCAAATCACTTTCCCTTCCTCCTCTTACCATAACCTCCCCCATCTCTCTTTTTTTTTTAATTTATCTATTTATTTATTTGTTTTTTTTTATTTTTGGCTGCGTTGGGTCTTCGTTGCTGTGCGCGGGCTTTCTCTAGTTGCAGCGAGCGGGGGCTACTCTTCGTTGCGGTGCGGGGGCTTCTCATTGCGGTGGCTTCTCTTGTTGCAGAGCATGGGCTCTAGGCACACAGGCTTCAGTACTTGTGGCACATGGGCTCAGTAGTTGTGGCTCGCGGGCTCTAGAGCGCAGGCTCAGTAGTTGTGGCGCATGGGCTTAGTTGCTCCGCGGCATGAGGGATCTTCCAGGACCAGGGCTCGAACCTGTGTCCCCTGCATTGGCAGGCGGGTTCTTAACCACTGCGCCACCAGGGAAGTCCACCCCTCACCCCCACGTCTCTGATACATTGTCTGTCTGCTGCCAAAATGAGCTCCTAAAACCCTGAGCTCATCACACAAACACTTTTCAATTACTTCTTCTTGCTCTTGGGCAAATACTTTCTTCCTGATCTGGCCCCTCCTTACCTCAACTTCAGCACTATTGACATTTGGAACTGGATATTTCTTTGTTGCAGGGGGATGTCCTGCGCAGTGTTGGGTGTTTAGCAGCAATGTCCTCACCCTCTAGATGCCAGTAGTACCTTCCCCCCAAGTTGCGACAATCAAAAATGTCTCCAGATATTGCCAAATGTCCCCTTGGGGGCAGACTTGCCTCCTAGTTGAGAGCCACTGGTCTACAACCTCAACTCTCCAAACACACACACACACACACACACAAACACACACACACACACACACACTCCACTCTGCTCCAATCATACTGAACACCCTGCTATTTCCCTAATATTCTGTGAGCTCTCAGATACCATTTCATCTGCCCAGAATGCCCTTTCCTCTCTAACCACTGTGCTAACCCTCCTCTTCTACTAAGTCTCAGCCAAAGATCAACTCTTCCAGGAAGCCTGCCCTGATTCTCCCAGAGAGAAGTAGAAAGGAACCTCATGGGGCTTAACTGTAGCCCCGCCCCTATCCCATCTCACAGCAGCTGTCTGCTTGCTGTCTCCCCAGAAGACTGGCAGCTTGCCTTTCTCACCTGTGTATCTCTGGTACCTGCAGTGTCTTGGAAACATGCCAAAGGCTCAATTCATGTTTGCTGAATAAGCGAATGAATGATGAAAATAAATTTTGTTTAAGATGAGTTGAGCAGATGCTCCCTGAAATGAGATCTTAAGCAGGAATTTTAATAACAATAACAACAGCAGCATCTAACATTTAAGAAGCACTATCTTTCTTTTCTTTTTTAAATATTTTTGGCCACACTGTGTGGCATGTGGGATCTTAGTTCCCTGACGAGGGATGGAACCTGCCCCCCTGCAGTGGAAGCACAGAGTCTTAACCACTGGACTGCCAGGGAAGTCCCAGGAAGCACTTTCTATGTGCTAAGTGTTTTGAGTGTTCCGTATCATTTAATCTTCTAAACAACTGTATCAGACAAGTACCACTGTCATCTGTAAATTATAGACAAAATGACTGAGGCTCAAGATGGTGAAGTTGCCTACCAGGTAAGCATCAAAGCCAGGATTTGAATGGAGAGCCTGAGCTCTTATCCTCCACACCTCACTTCCCCGTAGTGGTGAGTAATTAGCTCAAAGCAATGTGAGTGGCACTCAAGCAACCCTGTAAGTTAGCAGGTGATGATATAAGAAATATGAAGAATGTGCTCCTTGGGATTCAGAGGATCCTGGGGCCGTTCCTGGCTCTGTCACTCGTGAGCTGGCCCACCACGTGAGCTTGGCAGGTGCCTCATCTCCCATTCTCTGTCTGCCCATCTGCAAGTTGAGTTAAGGATGAGAACCTCACAGGGTTTGGGGAGGACTCACTGAGAAGGTGGTTGTACAATAATCTGATCTGACACATGGTAGGTCCTGAACAAACAATCCTAAATATTCTCCCCATTTTAGAAACAGAGAAAGCAAGGCTCAGAAAGGTTAAGTGATGGTCCAAATTTCATGTACTGGCAAATGACGGAACTTGAGAAAAAGAATTCTAATGAGCAGATATTTTCTGAGCATCTTCGACGTACTCAACACTGCATGGGACCAGTCACAGACACCACCAAGAGGAGCCAGGTCCTAAGCACCTGGAAATATAGCTCTGCTCTCCCAGCTGGAAGCTCAGAGCCATGATGGAGGTTCAGTTGGTGGGAAGAGCCCAGAACTGGGGTCTCACAGAAACAGCAGGGGAGTTTGTGCCCGTGCAGTGAGGGCCTATGGATGTAAGCTGACTCGCTGATTTGGTAATGAGTGGAAAAGGCAGTTGGTCATGGTGATTGGCGTAATGGGCTTTCACGTTTGCTGGTCTAGCGCCAGGCTGGACACACACACCAACCCTGAAGCAGCTTCTGTCAGGCCCCAGAAAGACTCCTGGAGATGACTGAGGGGTCCTGCGGTGGGAGAGGGTTTGCGTACCTCAGGGTGTTCCCCCCAGATAGACCTCCTCTCTTGACCAGCTGTGGAGGGACAGCATTCTGATGCTAAGGATGGATGCGTCCTTCCATCCCCTTGTTGACAAAGAAATTAATCAATAGTCAATCTAAGAAAAAAATAGAAATTTTTATTTTTTTATATTTATTTATTTGACTGCATTGGGTCTTAGTTATGGCACGCAGGATCTTTTTAGTTGCAGCGTGCGGGATCTTTTTAGTTGCAGCATGCAGGATCTTTTTTTTAGTTGCAGCATGCGAACTCTTAGTTGTGGCATGTGGGATCTAGTTCCCTGACCAGGGATCGAACCGGGGCCCCCTGCATTGGGAGCGTGGAGTCTTAGCCACCGGGACACCAGGGAAGTCCCAGAAATGGAAAATTTTATTCGAGCCAACCTGAGGGTTATAACCCAGGAGACAGTATTTCAGAAAGCTCTGAGGACTGTTCCACCTGTTAGGGATCAAAGCAATGACATCAGTTTTTGAGACAAAGGGTTATATGTCAAATGACGTATTACTGACAGTTTACACAATCCAGATCTACACGTACAGTGAGTAGTGGGTCGTGGGTCATTGTGACCCCTTACAAGATTAAGAAGGAAGGTTATCTCCTAAGGAATTGTGACCCTTTGTGAGATTAAGAAGGAATGTTATCTTCTAAGGAGGTCTGATTAATGCAGATGCACAACACACATCTTCATTAGGAGAGGGAGGGGGCCCAAATGGGCTGAGAAAATTTTTATGTTTAAATCTTTCCTGTCACAAAATATAAATTTTATTTCATCACCTCCCCCAACATGATACTCCCAGAAATACCCCAAACTTCTCCAAAGCCTCCTGGCTCAAGTCACCCTGAAGTTTCCACAAGCAAGTCCCTGCGGGTGGGGAACGGAAATCTCAGGGTGGTGGAAGGTTAAAGAGGCTCCTTCCTTCCTTCAAACATTCTTTCATTCCTTCCCTCTTTCCTTCCCTTCTTCTCTTCTCTCCCTTTCCTTTCCTCTTCCTCCCTCCCTCCCATCTTTCCTTCCTTCCTTCTATCTCTCTGTATTTGTCTCTATCTCTTTCTGTCTCTCTCTCTTTTCTTTTCTTTTTTTTTAATTTTTGGCTGTGTTGGGTCTTCGTTGCTGCGTGCCGGCTTTCTCTAGTTGCGGCGAGCAGGGACTACTCTTCGTTGCGGTGCGCGGGCTTCTCATTGTGGTGGCTACTCATTGTTGCGGAGCACGGGCTCTAGGCGCATGGGCTTCAGTAGTTGCAGCACGGGATCTCAGTAGTTGTGGCCCGCGGGCTGTAGAGCGCAGGCTCAGTAGTTGTGGCGCACGGGCTTAGTTGCTCCACAGCATGTGGGATTTTCCCGGACCAGGGATCGAATCCGTGTCCCCTGCACTGGCAGGTGGATTTTAACCACTGTGCCACCAGGGAAGTCCCTGCCTCTCTCTTACATCCCGTATTTCTTGAACCTCCATTCTGTGCCAGGTAGGGTGCAAAGCCCTGAGGATACAGGGGGTAATAAAAGATAGTTACTGCCCACATGGAGTTCCCAGCCTAATGGAAGTCTTGCATCATCGGTATTATTATTATTATTATTTAATCTGTATGTTAAACTGCAACTGTGACAAGCTCTATGCTAGAGAAGTGCCTGGTGCAATGAAAATCTGTACTCGGTAACAGGCTGGAAAGGAAAGAAGGGAGATCTGAGCTGAGAGCTGAAGGAACTGTAGGAGTTAATGATGGGTTGGATGCAACGCATTCCAAGCAAGGAGAATAAAACCATTTTAAAATGTGCACTTGACCTTTAACATGATATTGTGTATATAATAGAAATTACTACAGGACCTACTGTGTGCCAGGGCCAAGCGCTTTTCATGTGGAGCCTCATTTATCCTCACCTAAAGGGAGAGGCTACTACCGGTTCAAGGACACACAGCCTGAGGACATGAGACAGGGCTGTCTGTCCACACTCCTCCCTGGGTCCCAGCCACCTCTGGGCCCTGGCTCCAGAAGGAATACACAGCCCTATCCCTGGTGATGGACAGTTCTCTGCTCACAGATTTTCTGCATTGACTACTGAAGAAACAAAGAAAAGTGCAAAAATTGAATATGAAGATTGACAGTTTTCAATGACTTTGGCTTAAGATTTGGGATAATTAGAAAGCCATTTTTTCGTCTTGAAGTTTTCCCGTTCCAAACAATGCAAGAGAATCTGTGCTGCTTTGTTAGACAGAAACAAGTTTGGGCAAATGCTTGCAGGGTGGTTTCTGCCCTGAACAAACGAAGTGACATTCCAGGCTCCATCAGGTATGGAGCACCTCACTCTGCCCGTCCCCCAGGGAATCACAGATGTTACTGATAACAGCAGGCACGCACCACATGCCTGCTGCATCCCAGGAGGTTGATGTCATGTTTGAAGTGCTTTAAATTCATTAATTCGCTTAATCCTTACAACTCCAAGATGTAGTTCTATTGTTATCCCCATTTTACAGATGAAGAAACTGAGGCACCATGAACCTAAGTCCCAGAGCTTGCATAGTAAAGAGCTGGCAGTTGGTCTTGGACAGTCCAACTGCCGAGCCCAAGGTACCTCTACCTTTTATTCCCCAAAGTCCTCTGTAGTCTTCCCAACCAGCTCCCATACTGCTTATTATCTTCGTTACAGGTGAGGAAACTGAGGCTCCGTGTGATTAAGGGATTCTTCGAAGTCGCACAGCTGGTGTCTGTGAAGCCCAGAGCCTTTCCCCATGCACCTACTGCTTGAGTCCACCTTCAGGCCTGGGAGGTAACACTGGACTCAGCAAACGGAACGCAGAGGGACCTGAGCATCGTCCCGGGTTTAATCACCCTGCCAGTGAGTCAGCCCCGCTGTGGGCAGCAGTGGACCCAGGAGCGGTCAGACATGGCCCATCTGTGAACTCCTCATCACCAACAAAGGACTGGAGTCTGGACCAGAGCCTGTACCTTGGAGCCTGGATGCAAGTGTTCTTCCCAAAGAACGTTAAAGGAGGGGCTCACTGCTGTGCCCCAGAGCCACACCCAGTGCATTTGGGAAGCATCTATCCCCCGAGGGGCTGGGAGAAAAAGGAGCTCCGGGACATAACTGCTAGGACCCCAAGCTTTGAATTAGGGGAAGAGGATCAACAGCCCCTGGGAAGCGGGCAGTCAATACCTTCAGGCTGGAGAACAGTGAGCACCAGATTAAGGGAAGATTAATGGATGTGATGTCATTCCCTAGAAACTCCCAAGGTGGCGCTTCTGGCTCTATTATTATTTACACTCTCGACCTGCCCTAGGCTGCTCTCACAGTTCACTGTCATCTGGGACCCCCTGCTCAGGCAGCAGAGGGGGGGACAGAAAGGGAGGGGGAACCACAACGTCCCAAGACGTGTGTGAGGGGAGACCCAGGATGGAGTGGGGGATCAAGTTGTGACACAGCCATAAGATGGGGTTGTAACCAGCCGTTCACAGTCACGTTTTTGTTTTTTTGGTTTTTTTAAAATTTATTTATTTATTTATTTTTGGCTGTGTTGGGTCTTGCGCGCAGGCTTTCTCTAGTTGCGGCGAGCAGGGGCTACTCTTCATTGCGGTGCGCGGGCTTCTTATTGCGGTGGCTTCTCTTGTTGCGGTGGCTTCTCTTGTTGCAGAGCACAGGCTCTAGGCGTGCAGGCTTCAGTAGCTGTGGCATGCAGGCTCAGTAGTTCTGGCGCATGGGTTCGTTGCTCCGCAGCATGTGGGATCTTCCCGGACCAAGGCTCGAACCCGTGTCTCCTGCATTGGCAGGTGGGTTCTTAACCACTGTGCCACCAGGGAAGCCCCACAGTCACGTTTTTGACAACTATTTGACGATGTAAAGAAGAGCCTACGAGATGGTTTCCATCACCACACACACAGTTGCACCACTGGGAGGACACATGCCACTGTTGTTAGCCACGATGGTACCTCAGAGCGCTGCAATTAACAGCGGTATTTCTTTTTCACGCAGTTCTTTATTTTCTGATCTGCTTTACAACAACCATTTATTTCTTACATAAGAATGAATGTAAAGAAAAGGTAACGTCAGGAATTCCCTGGCGGTCGTGTTTAGGACTCCATGCTTTCACTGCCAAGGGTCGACACGGCGCAGCCAAAAAAAAAAAAAGGGAAAAGGTAATGTCTAAAATGAATGTGAAGGTGACCTTAGGAGTCAGACAGACGTGGGTTTAAATACCAGCTCCACAATGCAATAGTTGGATGATCTTGGATGTAACTTGCCCCGCAGAGCCTAACTTTGCTCATCTGTAAATTGAGGCTGATTAAAGGAGGTGGTCACACAAAGTTTCTGATTCACGCTGTCGCTGTCCTTTGAACAGCAGGTGCCCTCCTCCTCCTGGTGGACTGTCCCCTGCCCCAGGGAAGACACCGCCCGCCACTGCCTGCAGCAGGGGCAGATTTGCCTGAGTTCCTCTCTGCTGAGGCTGGTAGCAGACAGAAGGGTTGCACTGGGAGCCTGTGGCTGAGTGAAATCAAAACTTGTGAAACCCCTGGGTTGCTTGCTTCCTTGTTTGAAAGAGCGGTTGATTCCATTTGAGGAAGAGGGTACAGGAGGGAGGCTCTTGGGACAGAAATGAGGGCTGTACACATGGGCTGCTTCTCTCACGCACTTATCTTCCCCAGAAATCATCCTTGACTCTCTCTGGATACAGCTGTTCTCTGCACTTCCTGAGGAATCCAGGTACTTTTTTTTTTTTTTAAATAACAGCTTTGTTCAGATATAATCCATATACCACACAATTCATCCATTTAAAGTGTACAACTCAATGGTTTTTAGTATATTCAGAGTTGTACAACCATCACCATTATCAAGTTTAGAAAATTTTTATCATCCTAGAAAGAAACCCTTTACCGTTAGCAGTCACTGATCTTCCCCGCAGCCCTATGTAATAGCTAATCCACTTTCTGCCTCTATAGATTTGCCTATTTTCTATCTGAATGGACTCATACTATATTCTGTCTCTTTTGACTGGCTTCTTTCACTTAGCATAATGTTTTCAAGGTTCATGCATATGGTAGCATGTATCAATACCTCATTCCTTTGTATCGCCAAATAATATTCCATTGTATGGACATACCACATTTTATTTATCCATGGTATTAGGCATCCTTTTGAATTTAATATATTAACTGTAATGATAGCTTTGATCTGTTAAGTACCTACCATGTGCTAGGCACTTGACCTAATTTCTAATCTAGTCCAGGGAGGCAGGTCTATTTCTCCAATCACACTGATAAATTAACTGAGATGTAGAGGAGGAGTGGTCCATCCAAGGTCACACTAGTGACAGAGCTGGGATGCCAAAAGGGTTGGCTTGGCTCCCAATTCATACTGCCCCACCCCACCCCGTGTGCTATGCTCTCTCCTTCCAGTTCTTGTTCTGAAGCCAAAACAAGAAAGAATCCACTCATTCAGTGATCATTCTTCCAACAAGCCCTAACTGGCACCACATGCATGGCAACCAGGCACTAGTCCCTGAGCCTAGTGAGACCCAGATGCTGCTTCCTGGAGCTCCCTGTTGAAGGGAGGAGAGGTGGTCATGGCAGGGGCCAGTCTCCAGGAAGGGTGTGACCAAGGCCTAGGAACTCAGAGCTGCTGGAGAGCCCAAGGAAAGGTTTTTACAGGAGATGACATTTTGAGCAGGACCCCAGTGGACCAGGCAGATTTCCCTGGCAGAGACAGGGTGAGCCCCCAGTGCAGAGGAACTGGTGTGCTCACAGATCCTAAACCAGAAACCTGGGTCCCCAGGGATGAGTTCTGTGTCCCTGGAGGTGGGAGGTGAAGAGGGCAGGGGAGAGGTTGGTATCACATTGCTGACGCCTGGATTGCCAGGCTGGACTCTAGGCTTTGTCCTATGCCTGATGCAGCAGCTCAATAAACATTTATTGAATGAATGAATGAATCCGCCTGCCAGCCCCTCCCCCTCAGTCCTCTCCTGGCTAAAAGGAATAAAACAAATAAAACACCTGGTGTGTTCCAGATTCTCCCATCTCGCCCACCCGGTCCCTCACCTTATCCCCCTTTGCTACCTGCCTCCTCTCCGGTCATCAGTAAACAAAGGAACAAATGCTCAAGTGCTCTCACTGCGTGCTAGGCAGTAGAAATTACCTTAAATTCTCACAATCGCCCTCAGGGATGCAGGTGAGGACGCTGTGATTGAGAGTGGCTAAGGGACTTGCCTGGCTGCTGAAAGGCAGAACTGAGACTCACACCAGACTTTCGGATTCCATCTACCGTTTCTAGTTTGTGGGGGGGTCGGAGAGCGGGGGGAGCGTTGCAGTAGGGGGAGGGGTGGGGTGGACAGAAAGAGGAGGCAAGGGAAGGGACTGCTGGGGGTCCTCAAGCCCAGGGCCCAGGACCAGGTGGCCAGATCGCAGTCTGAGGGCTCCTGCCCCACCTCTGGGTCCAGCTGCCACACCAGGATTCCTCCACTCCACCCCTGCATCCACTCCCCAAGGCTGGGGCTGGGACAGGAACACGCAGGCACGCATGCGTGCACATCGCAACAGCCCCAAAGCCTGCAGAGGCGGAGCAGCTGTTGCCTCAGGCAGAAAGGCTTTATTTTTTAAATAAAACTATTTAATATATAATTCAATATATTATAAAACTATTCCCCAGAGGACATTTTTATATAATACCCAAAGTAAATAATCATCTCCCTTCTTGAAGAGGAAAACATGCCCAAAAAGGCTTCATCAGAAATCCTTTGGTCAAGCAGGCTAGCTGGTTCCCAAAGCCCTTCGGGTGGCCTAACTCTTTGTCACTGTTCTTAAAACCTTCTAGAACGTGAACTCCAGAAAGAACCTCCAACTCCAAGACCCTCTCCTTCTACAGGTGGGAAAACTGATGCTCGGCGGGGAGAAGGGTCTGCTCAAGGTCACTCAGTATCAGCGGCAAAGCTGGTACTCAGCCCGGGGTCCCCCACCCCACCCGGTCTGCTTCCTCTTTCTCCCCAGGCTCATTCCCTAACAAGGCTGGGGCTCTGACGGAGAGCTGGGTGCCACTTCTGAATGCCAGGGGGCAAAGCTGAGGCCATGACAACCTCACTCTTCACCTGGAAACTTACCCGGCAGCACAGGGCCCAGGCACACATGGGCTTCAGAGACAAAGAGGCCTGGAGAAGCAGGGGACACACCCTCCCATCACATCACCCCACCTCGGGCCAAGCATCTGCCAGGGCCACGCGCTTCCTACCCTGAAACTAAGAACTTCCACGTGACTTTGCTTCTTGTCTTGCCGATAAGAAGGCTTGGTAGACAGTTAAATATCTTTTCGTTTTAAGTAAAAATAATGGCTACTTAATACAAGTAGCCTGGGTGGGCAAAGTCTTTCTGGACACGGGGTGCTCAAAGGTGAAGGAAGATGACACATCCTCAGGGCTGAAAAGGGAGGGCTTCTGAACTAGGCGACCTCAGGGGTGCTTTCTTTCTGCCAGCACTCCCGGTACACCAGGAAGGGGTGGACGAACGTCAGAAGAGTGACGAGAGCCAGCATCACGTTCACCTGGAGGGAGAGGAAGCAGTGAGGCGAAGTCCACCACTAGTGGAGGGACCAGAATTCTGCCTGGTTTATCCTCTACTTTCCACTCAGACCCAGTGGTGCCCTCTGGGATGGACTCTTGGTTATTTTCCATTCTGCCCCATGCAGCAGGGTGGGTGGGGGGTAGGGGAATATTATATTATGCCTTTTATTTTGGCCGCACCCCGTGGCATGTGGGATCTTAGTTCCCTGACCAGGGATTGAACCCTCGCCCCCTGCAGTGGAAGCACAGAGTCTTAACCCTTGGACCGCTAGGGAAGTCCCAATGCCCATCACACAGATGGAAAAACAGAGGCCTAGAGAGTATTCAGTGACCTGGGAAGCTGTGCCACGTTAACCCTTTGGCTTCAGGGACCCCACCCCTACCCCCAGCACAAGGCAGGGTACTCCCACTGACCCCAGTTTGAGAAGCAAGGCCAAGGATGTACCCATGTGAAGAAATGCTCCTGCAGGGACCACACCCAGGCCACCCCAGCCAGGTTGGGGGCGCCCCCTGCTGGGGACCAACACAGTTGCCCCAATCTGGACATCCTTGCTGGTCTAAGGCCAGGGTCCCCCAACCCGCCACAGTACTCACATAGAACGGGTCATTCTGGAGGGGGCCTTTGATGAGGGTGAATATGGGGAACTGGAGCAGAGACACGACAGCCGACAAGGCCATCACTAGCCCAAAAAGCTTCCCAAAGTGCTCTGAAGGGAACCTGGGCAGAGAGACAAACGAGGTTCCAGTGAGCTCTGGGGACCCTCCCTCCATGTAGGGGCCTGGCTTTGGTGGGCCTTGGTCAGCCCCCTGCTCCCCTAGCCTAAGCCTGCCTTCATCCACCCACACCCACACAGCTCCCCTCCTTCACCTTTTTTTTTTTTTTTTTGAATTTGTTTTTATTTTTATTGGGCTATAGGGGATGGATTGGGAAATATCTCTGTAAGTTATGCCCTACTAGGGAAATGTCCATTCTAATTTTCCTGGGATAGCTTTCGGAGCTTTTTCTTTTTCTTGGAGCTGCTGCTTTTGCTGGCAGCAGCCTCTTCAGGTCCACTGCTGAGAGGCTCCTCCTTGGAAGAGAATTTCCTCTTTTTCTTGGGGACCCTCTTGTTTCCTGACTCTTCAGGGTCACAATCTGGTTCCTCTTTGGGGAAAGATTTCTTCCTCTTGGTAAGACTTCCACTGCCAGCTGTCTCTTCAAGATCACTACTAACCAGCTCCTCCCTGGAAAAAGATTTCTTTTTTTTGGGTTTGGAGGAGACAGATGGGTCTTCCATTCCGTTCTCCTGAGGAGCCTCCTGGGGCTTTTGCTTTTTCTTCTTTTTGGGTCTTTCACTTGTCTCCTCACATTCCTCCGGGGTACTACTGCTGTTTTCTGAAGACGCCAGGGCAATCGCAGCCAGCTTTTTCTTTTCCTTCTTCAAGCGTTTCTTCTCCTGTTTCTCCAGCTTCCTAGTAATCTCAGCAGCCGCTTCCTCTGCCTGAACCATTGCCTCCTTCATGACATCCAGATTCTTTCGTGGAATCTCTCCAGTCTCATAGAAGGACAGCCGCACCTCAACTTGTTCTCGAAGCTTCTCCCCCAATACACTGGTAGGTACCTCAGAGAAGCAATCAATTCGTGAGGTAATACTGCATTTGTTTGCCAGGTATCGGGAGATGCAGCCTTTGTTCTTGGCAGCTGCTCGACCAATGAAGGTAGAGTGGAAAATGAGTCCATATTTTGGGGTGTTACCCCTTGTCTTCAGGGCTCTGGAAAGTTGGTCCCTGTGCTGGGCCCAGGGAATCACTCAGACACCAGGACTGGCCACCCTCCTTCACCTTTGCTTAGGCTTTCAAACGACAGAGCAAAGAGATGGCACCGTGCTCGATCCCGGGGAAACAGCAGGGACCCAGACACAGGCTGTGACCCGGGAGGTCTCAAGGAAAAGACACATGAATAATTCCGCTATATGCTAGATGATGCATGCACTATCAGAGGAAGCAAGAATAGAATAGAGAGGCACAAGGAAAGAAAGACGCTTTCTTTCTACTCTTCCCTGGGAGAGCTGGAACAGAAGTGGGCTTTGGAGGGGGAATAGGAGTTCACAGGGTAGACAACAGAGGCAGAGGGGAGCAGACATGAAGAGCTTTCATGTACATGAAGGCTCTAACCCTCCCACCAGCCTCCACCTCCTCTATACCTGCTCCCAGACGCTGTGTGCCTCCTCTGGCCACCTCTGGTCCTCACCTCCTGATTTCTTTGCCCCCAGCACACCTCCCTTTGCCCCAAGGGTGCCCCCGTCACGTGACGAATACCAAGCCCACTTACGCGAGGGTGAGGAAGGCAGCATTGCCCCCATAGAGGAAGGAGCGGTTGATCACTTGCAGGATGAAGGTGGCGTACTGCAGGGGGAGGACAGGGATGGAGGCGCAGAGGGCGAAGCCCAGGCACAGCAGAGACGTCAGGACCAGCGAAGGCACTGTTGAGCACAGGGCCGCCGCCGAGGCCGAGGAACCTGGGCCAAAGGGAAGAGCAGAGGCTGCATGGATGTCCGCAGGGGGGTCATCCTGAACCCTCTCTCCACACATGCCCCATCTCCAGTCCATCAACAAATGCTGATAATTCACTTCCTAAATATCATTCAAATGTATCCACTCGTTTCCAACCCCGGCGACTCATCCTAATTATAGGCCAGCATCACTCACTCATAGATTATCACAATGACCTCCTGACAGGGAGGCCCCTCAACCCACAGACAGATACTCTGGGTAGCACCACGGGTAATAGCAAAAGACTGGAAACCAACCAAATCAGCAGCAGTAGGGGAACGCAGCACCAACTATGCTGCAGTCACATAACAGAACTAGGCAGCGGTTAAAGGCAGAAGGAGGGAGCCTGGCTGTGGGGCAAACCCAGGACAGAGAGTTATATAAAGAAAGCTGCAGGACAGGGTGTGCGATACGCTGCCTTTTATCTAAGAAAGAAAAACTGTACATACATACAGTCTGTCTTTAAGGAAAAGCAAAAACAAAAACAATTACCTAACAAGGGAAGGAATGGAGGACAGGGAACAGAGAAGGAAACTAAACTTCTTTGACTATATCTTGTTTCATAGTTTCGGCTTAGGAATAATGTCAATGTTTGATATGCAAATGTATTTAAAATAAAATTAAAATAATAGGAAGAAAACAAGCAAAGCAATTCCAAAAAAAATCCAACAAGATGAAACCAATGAACATAACTTTATATCAAGTTGGTGACTCTTAAAATACTGTAATTTGACTGACAGCTCTTATGGGATGTATCCTCAGGATGAACATGGAAAGAAGGAAAGAAAGGAGGGAGGAAGGGAGAAACAGCACGCAGCAATCATACTATTATTAATAGTATTGATGATGCTAAACCAGTAATTATGCATAAAATATATTTTTAAAATACTATATATATATAGTATGTGTATATAGTATACAGTGTATGTATATACAGTATATATATTAATATAGTATATATTATAGTATCTTAGGAACCATGATTTTCAGAGGAAAAGAGATACAAATGTACAAATCAAGGAAGTAAAATTTGAATTAAAATATCAGTACTGGATACTCATGATGTATTTTTTCATCCAAAAAAGTATGTATATCTTACCTCAGAGGCCTAAAAGCAATGACAACTCAGGAGAATTAGAAACCTTAGCATATCCAAACTGCAGTCTTTAAATACCATTTCTCATTTAAAGGGACCCAGGGCTATTTGGAGAAATGGCTGGTTTCAGGTCTGGGCCAGGAAACATACCCAATGAAATGGACCTGAATATCTCCTTGTGCCAGAAGGGAAAGACACTCTCTAAAACTAATGGGACTATTTGTTAAGGACACAGATACTGGATTGGTAAAGTTGCCAATAGTCAAAGATGAGATAATTTGAGCATCAAGAAGAACTGTGACACAAATGGATTGAAACATGTCAAATATATTTAAAATGAGATTTTAAAAGAGAAACTATGAGTGGTTACCCCTGGAAGTTTCTAAGGCACCAACTCATTTTTCTAAAACTAGTAAATAGAGGAAAAACCATGCATTTATTTCAGGGTAACGAAATAGTTAATAAAGGAAAGTTTTTCTTTCTAGAGGAATTCTAGCTATTAAAAGCAGAAGGAAAGATAGAAATAGAAAATCTCCTTTTTGCAACCCTAATAAAATAATGGGTCTAGGCACTGATCATCAATAGCTGTTAAAATCATTAGGCCTGCAGCTGATGGGAAACTTTTATAATGGGCGGATCAGACTGACAATGTCTGAACCCATTGATCAATCTTAACATCATAAGAACAAAACTACGGTACCAAGGGCCTGCTGACGAGAGCGTGTAGGTAGCCCACGGCTCCACCTCTGAATTATTCTTGCCAAAAAATATTAAATAATAATATTAATAAAAATATTAATCTGCCTGTTTACAGGAAAGACCCAATCAAAGAAACGTTTTTAAATGACATGAAAAGGATGCCAAATCCAAAATGTGGGAAATTTGACAGGACAAACAACCTAGTTCCTTCAATAAATGAACAACAAAGGGAAAAAAGGGGGTGGGGGACACAGAGACTTAAAAACATCTAAAAGCCACATCAGTACATTGTGTGGCTCCTGTATGGATCCGAATCTGAACAAACCAACTGTAAAAAGGCATAGTTGAGACCATTAAGGAAATTTGAACAGGACTACCTTATTAGATGATACTAAGAAATGATTAGGGGCTGTTTTACGTATGATGATATTATGGTGATGTTTAATTTAAATAAAAGAGGTCTTATTTGCTGGAGCTACAAACTCATGTATTTACAGATGAAATGATCTGATGTCTGAGATTTGTTTTAAAATACTCCAGCAGCAGTAGGAGAAGCAGCTCACGGAAGTGAGGAGTGGGAGAGATGAAACTACAAGGGTAAAGGGAATTCCCTGGTGGTCCAGCGGTTAGGATGCTGTGCTTTCACTGCGTACGCCAAAGTTCAATCCCTGGTCGGGGAACTAAGATCCCGCAAGCCGTGAGGTGCAAGGCCAAAAAAAAAAAAAAAAAAAAAGACCTCAGCATGCCTGCTCCTCCATTCTTGTCCAAGGATCATGTCCAAGCTCCTTGGCATAACACTGCCTGTCCCTTCTTACCTCCGTCTTTCCAGCCCCCTCCCTACCACCCCTCTGTGCCCTGGCCAGCCCAAATCACCTTCTGGGATTCCTCAGATTCCTCAATGTTTCACTCTCCCCTTCACCACCTTGACTCCTCTGTACTCCTGGGCCACTCTCCCAAGGCCCTCCTCTTCATCTTCTCACTTCTTTACTCTTCCTTTAGGTCTTGGCTTAGATGCCACTTCCTCCAGGAAGACTTCCTTCCCTGACACCCATACCATCCCCACCCAGAACAGGTTATGTGCCTTTCTTTCTGTTTCATAGCTCCCTGCAGGTTTACTTCATGGACTGTAAAGCTTGATTACTGGCATTTCTCCACTCTCTAGACTGAGAACAGCTTCTTGAGAACAAGGATATATCTGTCCTGTCCGTTATTGAATCTAGAACTGTGACTGGCATATAATTGGCACTCAGTGACTACTGGGTGGATGATGGATGGATGGGTGATGAATGGACAGATGAGGGATGGATGGATGATGGATGGATGGATGGATGGATGAGTGATGGATGGATGAATGGACAGATGCAAGTAGAAAAGGATTTAGAAGAAAAGAGAAGATGGGCATGGAGGAAAATAAAGATCTCTCCCCTCCTGGTTCCCTGATCCTCTGGAGCCCAGGTCTCACCTGTCTTTCTTGCTTCCTCCTGGTACTTGTATTTAAGCCGATCCATGAGCAGGCCATTCCATGGGGCACACAGCACTCCAAAGAACTGAGTGATGGCAAAGGCATTTGTGTAGGTGCTGACTGCAGAGGGCAGAGAGGGGTTGGGCGGTAAGAAGTTTCCAGGAGTGCCTTACAGGAGAGGACCCTCCCACCCGGCCCTTGCCCTGCCTGACCCTCCTCGCCACACCCCTGCTCAGACCTTTCTCTGGAGCACAGAGCCCTGCTGAGCTTAGCACCCCGCCGCTCGAGGTTCCAAGTCCCCAGCTGTGATGCTCAGATGTGCTGCCTCCCAGCCTCGTCACGTACCTAGTACCCTGTCCCCACTGGCCAAGTTGCTCAGCAGAGAGTTGAGGGTGCCGATGAAGAGGTAGTGCCACAACTGTATCACAGACAGCCACACCAGGTGCCAGGCAAAGCGCCGAGAGAAAGCGTAGCTCCGGAAAGAGCGGGGTTCCTGCTGCTGCCCTGGTCTTGGGATCTCTGGTGGGGAGAGGAAGATTTGGGCAAGAGTTACAATTAAAGTTGGGGGGCAGGGATGGGCAAGAGTGTAGGGGTCTTGATGGGACAGCCTGAGGTCTGAGCTCAACCGCTCTTCTTGCCTTCCTGGGCACACCGCCACCTCCACGCATCATCCTGTCTCCACCACCTTGAATGAGCCTCCCACGTGCTCTGCCTGCCGAAATCTGATCTATCGCAGCGTGGACTCAATGACGCTTCTTGCACTAAGACTTTCCTGATCTTTCTCAGCCAGGATGATGAAAAGAAAGATGAGAGGAGAAAGTTAGAGATGAGGGTTCGTGGCGGACAGCTAGTATTTCAGCAGATCCATATCCCCTTCTTTTCTTTCAGTACCAGGATCCTGAGTCTCCTCTGGAAATCTCCCCCTGCCCTATTCTTCCTGGTCCAGATGGGACTGTGAAGTAAGCGTTCCATTCCTCACCCAAGGCTGACCCATTTGATCATTCTCCTCGAGAGGCAGACTGGCTGTGATTTTAGACTGGGGTCCCCAGAGGCATCCTGGTTCTACTCTTCCTGGATGGAGCCTGGCAAGTTCACTTTGCCCTTGCTTTTGTGAACTTCCCAGAATCCTGTTCTCGTTTCTACCTTAACCAGCAGTGGTTTGTGATGTTTATAACCAAAGACCCAAAACAGACAGAGGAGAGAAAGGAGGCAGTGATGGAGATGGGACAATGAGAGAGGGCAGACCCAGGGGACCTGCAGAAATGGGGACAAATAAGGCAGACTTAGGAGTGGGGGGAAGGGAAGGCAAATGATGGAAGACTGGCTGCGAGGGGAAGGGGTATGATGAGATGAGAAAGAAAAGGGGGACAAAAAGGAGAGATGAGACAAAAATTTTGCCCCTCTCTGGACCGCCTATAAACTGAGGGGGTTGAGAAGATCCTGCAGGTCTTTTCCCTACCTGACCTTTCCTGATTCTGAGTCCCTGGGAAAGCTCTGGAGGTGAGCAACCAAGTTGGCTGCGGGGAAAGGCCACGTTCTGGAGCGGAAATGGGTTAACCAGTAGGGCTCACCTTTCTTTGGTGAAATGAGCTCCTCTGAAAGCTCCAGCTTTGGGGACTCGACCGTTTTCTTCTCTTCCTCTCCGGGGCCATCCCCAGAGCACAGCCTGTGGAAACAGAAGCCCCATCAGCCTGACCCAAAAATTGTGAGCTGAGCCTCAGATTCAGGCTGGAGGGTTGGGGATAGTACATTTCGCTATACATTGGAATCACCTTTTCACAACCCCAATGCCCAAGTCACAGCCCAGACCGATTAAATCAGAATGTCTGGGCATGGGAGATAGGCTCCCATATTTTTTAAAGATCTCCAAGTAATCCCAGCAATTCTAATATGCAGCAATGTTTGGGAACCACTGAAGTGCAGGAAGAATAGGACAGGCCTGGGTTCAAACCCCAGCTCTGCCTCTTCCTGGGGCTGTGCAACATGGCTCAGACCTAACTCCTCTGAGCCTCCTTGTTCTCATTTGGAAAATGGAGATAAGTATGTGTATCTCAGGACTACTGTGAGATGAAGTCAGAGCACATGGGGCTGCCAAACAGCAAACAAATGCCCTCTCTCTACTGCTTTGATGAGTGGCGGCAAAAATGGTCCCATTTCTTCCCCTCCTCTGTTCTCCACCCTTTGCAATACAGCTCTGACTATTTCCCTGTCCCCTCCATCTGGGCTGGCCTTGTGAGCTGCTCAGCCAAGACAACCCAGCAGAAGTGATGTTGTGACAATTCTAAGCTTAAAACTGAAAAAACCTTGTGCATTTTGGCATTTATCTTGGAACCCTGAGACCACCACGTGAAGAAGCCCAAGCTAGCCTGCGGGAGGATAAGAGCCATGTGACCCAGAAATCCCTGCCACTCCAAATGGCCAGACAAACCCCATGTGAGTAAGGCCATCCTAGACCAGCCAGCCCCCAGCTAGCCCACCAGATGATCAGAGGCATGAGAAGCCTTGTCAAGATCATCCAAGTAGCTCCCTGATCAGTAGAACTAGCCAGCTACCCATAGACTTGTGGAAATAATAAATGCTTAATGTTTTAGGCCATTAAGTTTTGGGGTAGTTTGTTATGCAGCAGTAGCTAACTAATACATCCCTGGTCTAGTCCTCCTCTCCTGGGACAGGTTTCCTCTGCCTTACCATGTCTGTCCCATCCCTGCTTCCTACTCCAGGTGAGATGAGGGGTTCTGGGCACACCATCACCAGCTCATAGTCCTTACCCATAGCTGTAGTTGGGGGGCAGCGGGTAGGGGATGTGCCCCCGGGGCATCAGAAGGAAAGTACGCCCAACATGCCAGGCACTGCAGACAGAGATGAAGATGAAGGAGGCCCTGAGACTGATGCCCTGTTCATAAAGGAGCTGCAGAAAAAGGAGAGGAAAGGTCAGTGTAACAGCCACGTTCACAGAAGCATTATTCACAACATCCGAAAGGTGGAAGCAAATCAAATATCCATCCGCGGATGAATGGATAAAGGAAATGTGGCACATACATACGATGGAACATTATTCAGCCTTAAAAAGGAAGGAAATTCTGACACCTGCTACAACATTGATAAACCTTGAAGACATTACGCTAAATGGAGTAACCCAGTCACGGAAGGACAAATACTATATGATTCCACTTATGAGGTACCTACAGTAGTCAAATTCACAGAAATAGACAATAAGACAGTGGTTGCCAGGGGCAAGGGGGAGATGGGGGGGTACCCACAATGGGGATTTTTGTTTAATGGGCACAGAGTTTCAGTTTTACAGGGTGGAGAAGAGTTCTAGAGATGGATGGCGGTGATGGTCGTAAAACAACATGAATGAACTTAATGCCATTGAACTGTACACTTAAAAATGGAGGGAGGGGCAAGATGGCGGAAGAGTAAGACGCGGAGATCACCTTCCTCCCCACAGATACATGAGAAATACATCTACACGTGGAACTGCTCCTACATAACACCCACTGAACGCTGGCAGAAGACGTCAGACCTCCCAAAAGGCAAGAAAATCCCCACGTACTTGGGTAGGGCAAAAGAAAAAAGAAATAACAGAGACAAAAGAATAGGGACGGGACCTGCACCAGTGGGAGGGAGCTGAGAAGGAGGAAAGGTTTCCACACACTAGGAAGCCCCTTCGTGGGCAGAGACTGCGGGTAGCAGAGGGGGGAAGCTTCGGAGCCACGGAGGAGAGCGCAGCCACAGGGGCGCGGAGGGCAAAGCGGAGATTCCCGCACAGAGGAGCGGTGCCGACCAGCACTCACCAGCCCGAGAGGCTTGTCTGCTCAGCCGCCGGGGCGGGCGGGGCCTGGGAGCTGGGGCTCGGGCTTCGGTGCTAGCCGGGAGGGAGTCCGGGAAAAAGACTGCAGCTGCCAAAGAGGCAAGAGAATTTTTCTTGCCTCTTTGTTTCGCGGCGCGCAAGGAGAGGGGATTCAGAGCGCCGCCTAAACGAGCTCCAGAGACGGGCGCGAGCCGCGGCTATCAGCGCGGATCCCACAGCAACAGGGACGCAGAGGGAAAAACGGAGAGATTCCCGCACAGAGGCTCGGTGCCGAGCAGCACTCACCAGCCCGAGAGGCTTGTCTGCTCACCCGCCGGGGCGGGCGGGGGCTGGGAGCTGAGGCGCGGGCTTCGGTCGGATCCCAGGGAGAGGACTGGGGTTGGCTGCGTGAACACAGCCTGAAGGGTCTAGCGCACCACAACTAGCCGGGAGGGTGCACGAGAAAAAGTCTGCGGCTGCCGAAGAGGCAGGAGACTTTTTCTTGCCTCTTTGTTTCGCGGCGTGCAAGGAGAGGGGATTCAGAGCGCCACTTAAACGAACTCCAGAGACGGGCGCGAGCCGCGGCTATCAGCGCGGACTCCAGAGACGGGCATGAGACGCTAAGGCTGCTGCTGCCGCCACCAAACAGCCTGTGGGCGAGCACAGGTCATTCTCCACACCGCCCCTCCCGGGAGCCTGTGCAGCCCGCCACGGCCGGGCTCCCGGGATCCGGGGACAACTTCCCCGGGAGAACGCACGGCGCGCCTCAGGCTGCTGCAACGTCACGCCGGCTTCTGCCGCCGCAGGCTCGCCCCGCCTCCTCCGTACCCCGCCCTCCCCCCGCCTGAGTGAGCCAGAGCCCCCGAATCAGCTGCTCCTTTAACCCCGTTCTGTCTGGGCGGGGAACAGACGTCCTCAGGGGACCTACATGCAGAGGCGGGTCCAAATCCAAAGCTGAACCCCGGGAGCTGTACGAACAAAGAAGAGAAAGGGAAATCTCTCCCAGCAGCCTCAGAAGCAGATTAAAGCTCCACAAACAAGTTGATGTGCCTGCATCTGTTGAATACCTGAATAGACAACGAATCATCCCAAATTTAGGAGATGGACTTTGGGAGCAGGATATATTAACTTTTCCCCTTTTCCTTTTTTTTGTGAGTGTAGATGTGTATGCTTCTGGGTGAGATTTTGTCTGTATAGCTTTGCTCTCACCGTTAGTCCTAGGGTTAGGTCCGTCCGTTTGTTTTTTTTTTTTTTTTTCCCCTAATAAATGTTTTCTTAATAATTTTTTCCTTATTTTCTATTTTTAAAAAAAATTTTTAATAAGTTTTTTCATATTTTTTATTTAAAAAAATTTTTTTTCTTAATAAATTTTTTCTAAATAATTTTTTTCTTATTTTTAGTATAAAAAATTAATAAATCTATTTTTAAAAATTAAAAAAATTTTTTTTTCTTAATAAATTTACTCTTAATAATTTTTTTTCTTATTTTTTATTATAATTGCTTTATTTTATTTTATTTTATCCTCTTTTTTTCTTTCTTTCCATTTTTTCTCCCTTTTATTCTGAGCCGTGTGGATGAAAGGCTCTTGGTGCTCCAGCCAGGCATCAGGGCTGTGCCTCTGAGGTGGGAGAGCCAACTTCAGGACACTGGTCCACAAGAGACCTCCCAGCTCCACGTAATACCAAACGGCGAAAATCTCTCACAGATCTCCATCTCAACATCAAGACCCAGCTTCACTCAACGACCAGCAAGCTACAGTGCTGGACACCCTATGCCAAACAACTAGCAAGAGAGGAACACAGCCCCATCCATTAGCAGAGAGGCTGCCTAAAATCATAATAAGGCCACAGACACCCCAAAACACACCACCAGACGTGGACGAACCCACCAGAAAGACAACATCCAGCCTCATCCACCAGAACACAGGCACTAGTTCCCTCCACCAGGAAACCTACACAACCCACTGAACCAACCTTAGCCACTGGGGACAGATACCAAAAACAACGGGAACTACGAACCTGCAGCCTGTGAAAAGGAGACCCCAAACACAGTAAGATAAGCAAAATGAGAAGACAGAAAAACACACAGCAGATGAAGGAGCAGGGTCAAAACACACCAGACCTAACAAATGAAGAGGAAATAGGTAGTCTACCTGAAAAAGAATTCAGAATAATGATAGTAAGGATGATCCAAAGTCTTGGAAATAGAATAGACAAAATGCAAGAAACATTTAACAAGGACGTAGAAGAACTAAAGAGGAACCAAGAAACGATGACAAGCACAATAAATGAAATTAAAAATACTCTAGATGGGATCAATAGCAGAATAACTGAGGCAGAAGAACGGATAAGTGACCTGGAAGATAAAATGGTGGAAATAACTACTGCAGACCAGAATAAAGAAAAAAGAATGAAAAGAACTGAGGACAGTCTCAGAGACCTCTGGGACAACATTAAACGCACCAACATTCGAATTATAGGGGTCCCAGAAGAAGAAGAGAAAAAGAAAGGGACTGAGAAAATATTTGAAGAGATTATAGTTGAAAACTTCCCTAATATGGGAAAGGAAATAGTTAATCAAGTCCTGGAAGCACAGAGAGTCCCATACAGGATAAATCCAAGGAGAAACACACCAAGACACATATTAATCAAACTATCAAAAATTAAATATAAAGAAAACATATTAAAAGCAGCAAGGGAAAAACAACAGATAACACACAAGGGCATCCCCATAAGGTTAACAGCTGATCTTTCAGCAGAAACGCTGCAAGCCAGAAGGGAGTGGCAGGATATACTTAAAGTGATGAAGGAGAAAAACCTACAACCAAGATTACTCTACCCAGCAAGGATCTCATTCAGATTTGATGGAGAAATTAAAACCTTTACAGACAAGCAAAAGCTGAGAGAGTTCAGCACCACCAAACCAGCTTTACAACAAATGCTAAAGGAACTTCTCTAGGCAAGAAACACAAGAGAAGGAAAACACCTACAATAACAAACCCAAAACATTTAAGAAAATGGGAATAGGAACATACATATCGATAATTACCTTAAATGTAAATGGATTAAATGCTCCCACCAAAAGACACAGACTGGCTGAATGGATACAAAAACAAGACCCATATATATGCTGTCTACAAGAGACCCACTTCAGACCTAGAGACACATACAGACTGAAAGTGAGGGGATGGAAAAAGATATTCCATGCAAATGGAAATCAAAAGAAAGCTGGAGTAGCAATTCTCATATCAGACAAAATAGACTTTAAAATAAAGACAATTACAAGAGACAAAGACGGACACTATATAATGATCAAGGGATCGATCCAAGAGGAAGGTATAACAATTGTAAATATTTATGCACCCAACATAGGAGCACCTCAATACATAAGGCAAATACTAACAGCCATAAAAGGGGAAATCGACAGTCACACAATCATAGTAGGGGACTTTAACACCCCACTTTCACCAATGGACAGATCATCCAAAAGGAAAATAAATAAGGAAACACAAGCTTTAAATGATACATTAAACAAGATGGACTTAATTGATATTTATAGGACATTCCACCCAAAAACAACAGAATACACATTTTTCTCAAGTGCTCATGGAACATTCTCCAGGATAGATCATATCTTGGGTCACAAATCAAGCCTTGGTAAATTTAAAAAAATTGAAATCGTATCAAGTATCTTTTCCGACCACAACGCTATGAGACTAGATATCAATTACAGGAAAAGATCTGTAAAAAATACAAACACATGGAGGCTACACAATACACTACTTAATAACGAAGTGATCACTGAAGAAATCAAAGGGGAAATCAAAAAATACCTAGAAACAAATGACAATGGAGACACGACGATCCAAAACCTATGGGATGCAGCAAAAGCAGTTCTAAGAGGGAAGTTTATAGCAATACAAGCCTACATCAAGAAACAGGAAACATCTCGAATAAACAACCTAACCTTGCACCTAAAGCAATTAGAGAAAGAAGAACAAAAAAACCCCAAAGCTAGCAGAAGGAAAGAAATCATAAAGATCAGATCAGAAATAAATGAAAAAGAAATGAAGGAAACAATAGCAAAAATCAATGAAACTAAAAGCTGGTTCTTTGAGAAGATAAACAAAATTGATAAACCATTAGCCAGACTCATCAAGAGAAAAAAGGAGAAGACTCAAATTAATAGAATTAGAAATGAAAAAGGAGAAGTAACCACTGACACTGCAGAAATACAAACGATCATAAGAGATTACTACAAGCAACTCTATGCTAATAAAATGGACAACCTGGAAGAAATGGACAGATTCTTAGAAATGCACAACCTGCCGAGACTGAACCAGGAAGAAATAGAAAATATGAACAGACCAATCACAAGCACTGAAATTCAAACTGTGATTAAAAATCTTCCAACACACAAAAGCCCAGGACCAGATGGCTTCACAGGCGAATTCTATCAAACATTTAGAGAAGAGCTAACACCTATCCTTCTCAAACTCTTCCAAAATATTGCAGAGGGAGGAACACTCCCCAACTCATTCTACGAGGCCACCATCACCCTGATACCAAAACCAGGCAAAGATGTCACAAAGAAAGAAAACTACAGGCCAATATCACTGATGAACATAGATGCAAAAATCCTCAACAAAATACTAGCAAACAGAATCCAACAGCACATTAAAAGGATCATACACCATGATCAAGTGGGGTTTATTCCAGGAATGCAAGGATTCTTCAATATACGCAAATCAATCAACGTGATACATCATATTAACAAATTGAAGGAGAAAAACCATATGATCATCTCAATAGATGCAGAGAAAGCTTTCGACAAAATTCAACACCCATTTATGATAAAAGTCCTGCAGAAAGTAGGCATAGAGGGAACTTTCCTCAACATAATAAAGGCCGTATATGACAAACCCACAGCCAACATCGTCCTCAATGGTGAAAAACTGAAACCATTTCCACTAAGATCAGGAACAAGACAAGGTTGCCCACTCTCACCACTATTATTCAACATAGTTTTGGAAGTGTTAGCCACAGCAATCAGAGACGAAAAAGAAATAAAAGGAATCCAAATCGGAAAAGAAGAAGTAAAGCTGTCACTGTTTGCAGATGACATGATACTATACATAGAGAATCCAAAAGATGCTACCAGAAAACTACTAGAGCTAATCAATGAATTTGGTAAAGTAGCAGGATACAAAATTAATGCACAGAAATCTCTTGCATTCCTGTATACTAATGATGAAAAATCTGAAAATTCCTGTATACTAATGATGAAATTAAGAAAACACTCCCGTTTACCATTGCAACAAAAAGAATAAAATACCTAGGAATAAACCTACCTAAGGAGACAAAAGACCTGTATGCAGAAAATTATAGGACACTGATGAAAGAAATTAAAGATGATACAAATAGATGGAGAGATATACCATGTTCTTGGATTGGAAGAATCAACATTGTGAAAATGACTCTGCTACCCAAAGCAATCTACAGATTCAATGCAATCCCTATCAAACTACCACTGGCATTTTTCACAGAACTAGAACAAAAAATTTCACAATTTGTATGGAAACACAAAAGACCCCGAATAGCCAAAGCAATCTTGAGAACGAAAAATGGAGCTGGAGGAATCAGGCTCCCTGACTTCAGACTATATTACAAAGCTACAGTAATCAAGACAGTTTGGTACTGGCACAAAAACAGAAATATAGATCAATGGAACAGGATAGAAAGCCCAGAGATAAGCCCACGCACATATGGTCACCTTATCTTTGATAAAGGAGGCAAGCATATACAGTGGAGAAAAGACAGCCTCTTCAATAAGTGGTGCTGGGAAAATTGGACAGGTACATGTAAAAGTATGAAATTAGAACACTCCCTAACACCATACACAAAAATAAACTCAAAATGGATTAAAGACCTAAGTGTAAGGCCAGACACTATCAAACTCTTAGAGGAAAACATAGGCAGAACACTGTATGACATAAGTCACAGCAAGATCCTTTTTGACCCAGGTCCTAGAGAAATGGAAATAAAAACACAAATAAACAAATGGGACCTAATGAAACTTAAAAGCTTTTGCACAGCAAAGGAAACCATAAACAAGACCAAAAGACAACCCTCAGAATGGGAGAAAATATTTGCAAATGAAGCAACGGACAAAGGATTAATCTCCAAGATTTACAAGCAGCTCATGCAGCTCAATAACAAAAAAACAAACAACCCAATCCAAAAATGGGCAGAAGACCTAAATAGACATTTCTCCAAAGAAGAGATACAGATTGCCAACAGACACATGAAAGAATGCTCAACATCATTAATCATTAGAGAAATGCAAATCAAAACTACAATGAGGTATCATCTCACACCGGTCAGAATGGCCATCATCAAAAAATCTAGAAACATTAAATGCTGGAGAGGGTGTGGAGAAAAGGGAACACTCTTGCACTGTTGGTGGGAATGTAAATTGATACAGCCACTATGGAGAACAGTATGGAGGTTCCTTAAAAAACTAAAAATAGAACTACCATATGACCCAGCAATCCCACTACTGGGCATATACCCTGAGAAAACCATAATTCAGAAAGAGTCATGTACCAAAATATTCATTGCAGCTCTGTTTACAATAGCCAGGACATGGAAGCAACCTAGGTGTCCATCATCGGATGAATGGATAAAGAAGATGTGGCACATATATACAATGGAATATTACTCAGCCATAAAAAGAAATGAAATGGAGGTGTTTGTAATGAGGTGGATGGAGTTAGAGTCTGTCATACAGAGTGAAGTAAGTCAGAAAGAGAAAAACAAATACAGTATGCTAACACATATATATGGAATCTAAGGGAAAAAAAAAAAAAAAAAAAAAGAGGTCATGAAGAACCTAGTGGCAAGATGGGAATAAAGACACAGACCTACTAGAGAATGGACTTGAGGATATGGGGAGGGGGAGGGGTGAGATGTGACAGGGTGAGAGAGTGTCATGGACATATATACACTACCAAATGTAAAATAGATAACTAGTGGGAAGCAGCCGCATAGCACAGGGAGATCAGCTCGGTGCTTTGTGACCACCTAGAGGGGTGGGATAGGGAGGGTGGGAGGGAGGGAGATGCAAGAGGGAAGAGATATGGCAACATATGTATATGTGTAACTGATTCACTTTGTTGTAAAGCAGAAGCTAGCACACCATTGTAAAGCAATTATACTTCAATAAAGATGTTTAAAAAAAAAAAAAAAAAAAAAAAAGAATATGCCTGCCAATGCAGGGGACATGGGTTCGATCCCTGGCCTGGGAAGATCCCACATGCCACGGAGCAACTAAGCCCATGCGCCACAACTACTGAGCCTGCGCTCTGGAGCCCACATGCCACAACTACTGAAGCCCATGTGCCTAGAGCCTGTGCTCCACAACAAGAGAAGCCACAACAATGAGAAGCCCGTGCACCACAAGAGTAGCCCCCGCTCGCTGCAACTAGAGAAAGCCTGTGCACAGCAATGAAGACCCAACACAGCCAAAAATAAAAACAAATAAATAAACTTATTTTAAAAAAAAAAAAAAAAAAAAAAAAATGGTTAACATGGAAAACTTTACGTTAGGTGGGGTTTTTTTGCCGCGCAGCTAGCAGGATCCTAGTTCCCTGACCAGGGATCGAACCTCCGTCCCCTGCAGTAGAAGTGCAGAGTCTTTTTTTTTTGGAAGTGTGGAGTCTTAACCACTGGACCACCAGGAAAGTCCCTGGGTGTATTTCATCATACAAAAAGTCAGTATAAGAATTAGGGGCTGGGGCTTCCCTGGTGGCGCAGTGGTTGAGAAGCTGCCTGCTAATGCAAGGGACACGGGTTCGAGCCCTGGTCTGGGAAGATCCCATATGCCGCGGAGCAACTAGGCCCGTGAGCCACAACTACTGAGCCTGCACGTCTGGAGCCTGTGCTCCGCAACAAGAGAGGCCGCGATAGTGAGAGGCCCGCGCACGGCGATGAAGAGTGGCCCCCGCTTGCCACAACTAGAGAAAGCCCTCGCACAGAAACGAAGACCCAACACAGCCAAAAATAAATTAATTAATTAATTAATTAAAAAAAAAAAAAAAGAATTAGGGGCTGAAACCTGTTTCTAAGAATGAGTCTTGGCCCAGGCTCTTGCCTTCCACCCTGGAGGCTGATTATGGATGCCTGGTGCTCCCCAGCAGCAGGGGAGATAAACATGGGCTATTGCTATCTTTTACCTTAATGATAAGGAAGACTGCCGAGGAAGAGTCAAATGCTCCATTGTACATGGTGATGATGGTTGAGCGGTGTTTGCCAAATAGGTTCCCGATCTGGAGAACACACGATCAGCCTGAATCACTTATTTATCCGTGAAATCTTTCCTGTGCACCCGGCAAGTGTCAGGCCCTCATACCCAGACCTACCCTCCACCCCAGGAGCTACCACCCTGGCTTGGGCCAACCCCATCAGAGGCAGCCAATGTAGCAAAGTGCTTCTCCCTCCCTCCACCGGCCCCAGCCTCCGGCCAGGTGCCTGTGATGAGGGCAGGCTCACACCTGCAGGTTGGTGATCAGAAACAGGATTCCTCCCACGGTGAGCATGGGCATGGCCAGGAAGAGCAGCACAGCTGAGTCTGGAACAATCCAAGACAGAGATGGGGAGGTGTCACAGTGCAACCCAAACATGCAGCCCCGAACTCTGGCCCCCACCTGCTCCCTACAATCCTGGGCTCAGGGCCCTAATTCTAGGCAGCCTCCCAGCATCCTCCAAGGATCTTAGGGTCCTGGTCAAGGCTCCTTCACGTGCCCCTGCGGAGGGACCCTGCAGAGGTCTCCTGAGACACCCTCTTCCTCACCAAAGATGACCCTTGGTCTCTGGCAGGGTGGATGTCTACAGAGAGAGGCACGACTCAACCCACCGCCCCCTTCCCTCATTAAACCACAAGCAGCCCCTCTATTCATCCTTGACACTGTGGGGGAGAGAAGCCTGGATTCAGTCCCTGAGCCCAGCCCCTAATTCACTGCTTTGAGCTAGATTCTGAATCTGGGACTCAGTCATTTCATCTGATAAATGGGAATAACAGCCCCTGCTCTTCCCACCTCACCCGGCGCTGTGAGATCTGAGTGTCTCTCTTTTGTTCATTAAACTTTGAGCATTTCCTTTGTGCCAGGCATTGTGCTTGGCACTGGAAATGCAGGATGAATAAATACTTCTTGCCCTTGGAAAGACTGACATGCAAAAAAATCATTCTAACAGGTCTGGCAAGTGTTGGGTAAGAAAGCAGAACTAAAAACAACTAAAGTGCCAAGGACTAGGGAGCCCTCCGTAAATTAGTCTTTGCCAAGTCACAGCCTTCTTTCTGCCCACCTTCATGATTTGGGCCATAACCCACACCTGTCTTATTTGCTAAAAAAAATGTTTTTTTAAGTTGACTACTTTTATCCAAAAGAAATCTGTTATTTTTAAAGGAAACTTTATACTGGGAGTTCCCTGGTGGCCTAGTGGTTAGGATTCTGGGCTTTCACTGCCGTGGCCCAGGTTCAATCCTTGGTCGGGGAACTGAGATCCCACAAGCCACTGTGGCACGGCCAAAAAAAGAGAAAACTTTATATTGCTAGTATAAATGAAAAGCAACTTGTGTTGCTTGTTGTGAATAGGAGGTAACTGTAAAAATAAATACAATGAAAACACTGTTATTAAACTTCAGAATGTTCAAAGCCTGATACTTGCTCTTGTCATAGTGTTAAAATCATCCCAGCCCCAAACCAAGACTTTCGTGCATGAAATCAGAGGGCTGAATGAGAAATAAAAAGGGAGTAACTCTCCCACCAGGTGATTCAATGTTAATGCAGCACATGTGTGCTTCCTAAGAATATTCTCCAAAGTAACTATTATCCTAGTAACTTTTGTTCCATACCTTGAGAAGCACTGTAAACTTGCTCATTTTAGAGCATTCACACTCTTTACCATTCAATTCCTGTCTCTATAAAAGGTACGTCTTCAAATGCACTAAAGGTTGGTTGAGATTCCTTTCACAATAGCATGCTTTTTCCAAAACCAAAAAGCCCTATTTTAGGGGGAAAGGGAATATTGTGACTCCAGTGATTCACAAATGTGAGTCAAACATACCCAGCCATCACCTCCACATTCAGCCACTTGAAAATCATATTTAGGCTTTTAGGTAAGAAGACAGTTTGATGAGCAGAGTGGTTTTTAAATAACTGGTTTGAGGTGCCAGGCTACCTCATGAGATCTGCTCAGACAGAGACCCTCAGTCAGCCTGCATTCACTGAACACAAATGAAGTAACAGCTTCAGCACAGGTACTAGACACAGGAGAGTTAGGCACTTTTACTTCCTAACCCCAAAACTGAGCCACGTGATCTGATACTGGGGAGGAATACTGGAAAGCATCTCTTGGCCTCTATAACTGAGATGCTAGCAAAGAGCACAGCCAGGGTCCCAGGACCCCTTCCCACTAACTTGCTCTGTTGCCTTTGGCTAGTCTTTGCGAAGGGTCTCTCTCTGACCTGTTTTCTCCTCTACATAATGGAGGAAGTGGGGAATACACCAGACTGGAATTCCCAGACTTTGGGAATTTTATACACTTATAGACCAGTAAAATTTGAAAAGAAAACTTCTGACTACACTAGAGTTATCAGTTTGTACCCGACTAAGTCAGGATATTTTCAAAAACTGCCATTCATGTTATCATTTCATTAAAAAAAAAAAAAAAGAGAGAGAGGACATTTAATACAATAACAAAAGGAAGGATGTAATCTTTTGAATAAAGTCTTCTCTCTGAAGCAATCCCTCCACTGTCCTTATTTTTTGCATGTCTCACTAGACTAAACTGTTTTTATAGACCAGCAATAACTCTCTCAAGGACTCTTTCCAGCTGAAAAGTTTGTGGATCTCTGAATAACTGTGGGGGTCAGTGCCCATCCACCTTCTGCACCTGCCCATCCACCAGCTGCCCCTGAGGTTGTGTCCCTCCCGACGGCACTCACCTGCAGAGATGAAGGCTATGGTAAGCGTGGCGCTGGTGTAGAGAAATCTGGAACACAGAACGGCAGATGGAGAATGCGGTCAACAAGAGAGAAAGCTGGAGGGGCAGGGTGCGTGGAGCCAAGGTCCTCCCACCTAGAAGTCCCAACCAGCCAAGCCCTTGAAGAAAGGGGTTAGTGCCTCATTTACAAATCATAATCTTGAGTTCTAATTCCTCTTGCTGTGTGACCTTGGGCAAGGCACTGCCCTTCTCTGGGCCTCAGCAGCCTCTTCTATGAAGAGATGTTTGTGGATGGACCTAGAGACTGTCATACAGAGTGAAGTAAGTCAGAAAGAGAAAAACAAATATCGCTTATTAACGCATATATGTGGAATCTAGAAAAATGGTACAGATGAACCTGTTTGTAAGGCAGAAATAGAGACACAGACGTAGAGAACAAACGTATGGACACCAAGCGGGGGAAGGGGGGGGGTGCTGGGATGAACTGGGAGATTGGGATTGACATATATACACTAATATGTATAAAACAGATACCTAATGAGAAACTACTGTATAGCACAGGGAACTCCACTTCACTGTATAGTAGAAACTAACAGAACATTATAAAACAACTATACCCCAATTTAAAAATATTTTTTAAAAAAACAGAATCTAACCATTTAAAACAAAACAAACAAAAAAAAGAGATGATTGGACTGACTGATCTAGGCCCTAAGCTTAAAGTTCTAGGATGTTATTGTTTAAGGACCACGATCCCAAGGTTATGGGACTCCCTTAGAAGCATGGGGTAATAAAAGCAGTGCTTAAGTGTGACATTCTGATTTATAATAAGAAATACATATTTGGTCCAGGTCCCCAGTCCCTGACACAGGGCTCCTAAGACCCTTATAAATTTCTACATAAGAGAACTAGGAGCATCTTTCATTCTAATGAGGTCACCCTGGATGGGTCCTGGATGCAGGCTGCTCACCAGAAAGACTAGCCGTAATTAGATGCTTGGAATTTTCAGCCCTGCCCCCGACTTCTCCAGAGAGGGGAGAGGGGCTGGAAATGGAGTTAATAATTGATCATGCCTACATGAGGAAGCCTCCATAAAATCCTAAGAGTATGGAGTTTGGGGAGCTCCCAGGTTGGTGAACACAGCCATGGACCAGGAGGGTGCGGCACCCTAACTCCACAGGGACAGAAGAGATGCTGGGCTCGGGACCCTCCCTGACCTCGCCCTATGTGTCTCTTCATCTGGCTGTTCATCTGTATCCTTTATCATATCCTTTAATAAACTGGTATATGTGTTTCCCTGAGTTCTGCGAGCTCTTTAGCAAATAACTGAATCCAAGGGGGAGGAGGTCACAGGAATCCCAGGTTTGCAGCTGAGGCTGTGGGTAAACTGGGGACCTACCACTTGCAATTGGCATCTGAGGTGGAGGGCAGTCTGGTGGGACTGAGCCCTTAACCTGTGGGATCTGATGCTATATCTCCAGGTAGACAGTGTCAGAATTGAGTTAAATGATAGGACACCCAGCTGGTGCCACAGAATTGCCTGGTGTGGGAAAGGCTCCCACACATTTGGTGACCAGAAGTGCAGAGTTCTGTGTAAAAGCAAAGGAGAAACACAGGTGAGAAGACTGGGTTTTTCTTAACACACTAAAGGCTGGAGAAGAGGGAGTGGGCAAAGAAGGACGGGCAAGAGGAGGAAACAGGTGACCAAATTCCAAGAGCGACTGACAGAGTCATCGTGCACCCAAAGGCTTAGAGAGCCAAGGACTTGCTTTCCTGCCCGGCTGTTTCCTGGTCCGGCCACCCTCCGGTCCCTCTGACAGTTAGCCTCTCACGTGCCTCCCGGGAGGCGCCAGCTCTGGGTCCTATCAGCTCCCCCGCAGGCCGCTGCTTATCGCCGAACCTGGCCAGCTGCGGTGACACCCTGTGGAGCCAGCAAGTCCCTTACCCTCCGTGACTCGTCTGCGTGGGATGGACCCCCACGGCCTCCCCTCCCGTCAGAGGGAAACTGAAATCCCACCGCTGGAGACACCCAGGACGCCTCACTACCTAAGCTTCTGGGGAGTGATGGTGGCGGTAAGGAGGATGGCAATGAGTCACTCGGGTATGACGAGGACAAAGGCCCCTGGCATGAAGGCGAGGGTGGTAATTCTATTTTTATTTTTATTTCTTTATTGGCCACACCGCACGGCATGTGGGATCTCAGTTCCCCAACAGGGATCAAACTGGCGCCCCTTGCACTGGAAGCGCGGAGTCTTAACCGCTGGTCCGCCAGCAGGGAAGCCCCGTCCCAGGCCAGCGCTCACAGGAAGCAGGCCTGGGCTGCTGCTCGGTTCAGCACATGATACAGCACGCAGTTTCACGTGCAGCAGAGGAAGGACGTGAAGAAAGGGAAGCAGGGGTGCGGGGAAGAGGGAAGGTCGACACAGAGTCCACAGCCTGGGCAGTTTCTAGCAGGGCTGCTGGGGCAGGGATACCCAGTTGCCTGGCCTGGGTCTCCCTCCAAACAAAGCTGCTGCCAGAATTCCTCTTGCCCACCCCTGTTCAGATCCCCTTGGGACTTACATGGCTATGAGGCGGGCCACGGTGGTCTTGAAACGGTCAAAGATGTAGCCGGCGGGGAACGTCATGAAGTTGTTCATGAAGGATGCCAGGGTGAAGATGAGTGAGAAGCGCTCGTCCTGGGCTTTGCAGTCTGGAGGAGAGAAAGGCAGATCTCAAGAGCCCAGGGTGGACAGGCCAACCTCCCATCCATCCCAGCCTTCCTGCCAGGCCGGCACCCAGCCTGGCTCCCGTCCAGGGCAGCCTCTTCCATCTCGGACAGCTTGCCTGGTAGAATAAGTTCTCCCTTAGATAAGTGGAGAAGTGACTGCCCCTAATTACCTCTTGGGAGCCGGTACTTCCCTCCCCGGGGACCTCCGAGACCAAGGTTGAGGGCAGGGGCAGCTGACACTCCCTTCCTCTCACCATAGACATGCTGGCAGAGGAGGCAGGGGGTGGAGTCCTTCCGACCCCTTCCCGCCACCTGGGAACCAGACTCAGCTTCCTAGAGAAGCCCTCCTCCCTTACCATCCAGCCCCGTGGCATTGCCCATCAGCCTGGCATTCGGTTCACACAGCTCCTCAAAGTAATGTTCTGTTTTGAAGACAAACACCAGGGATGCCCAGCCGAAGAGGACGCCCGCAAAGCCGAGGCATTCCAGCAGCCCCGTCAGCAGGGTGGTCACACGAAGGGGCAGGCTCTGGCCCTGCATGGTCCGAGGTGGAGCTGATCCTCAAATCCCACTGGTGGCCTCCTGGGCTGACCACAGGAGCGGCAAAGGCCGGCTTTTGAGCACTTGGAAAATTCCTTTGGCAGGCGCTTCTGTTCAGGTGGCTCTCTGGTGCTGGCTGTTTCAGGCCTGGGTGAAAACCATCAGTGGCCGATTCCCTGGATCCTGTAAAATAAGGCAGAGGCTGCTTGGTACACAGGCCTGTGGGAAAGGTAGCGGTGGACAAAGCTTCTTTGTGGGATAGACAAAGAGGCCAGGTGTTAGAGACAGCTGCAAATGCCTCTCCATCCCACAACTGGCAACAGGTGGGGAAGCTGGAACTGAGCCCCAGTTCTGGAGACGGGCCACTAAAATAACAACAGCAATTGTGAGCCAGGAACAGGGGGTAAGGGACTTGACACAGGTCCTCACAAAGCCTCACAATAACTTGGCAAAGTGGGTGTTTTCTTATCTTCAGTTCACTGACAAAAGCTCAGAGGACTTTGTCAACTTCCCAAGGTCACATGGTCTGGTTAGTCACGTCGCAGGCCAGTCTAAGGGCAAAAATATCCCCACCTCCACACGATCCTCCGTGACCCTCGGCTAGGACTCCCAATAACCCCCTTCCCAGCACCCCTCCTCGCATCACCATCTGCCAGGAAAGCGCTCCCCACCCCCACCCGCTCCCCCTCCAGCACGTGGTCAGCGGCCCTCCCAGCAGGGGCGCCCCGAGGTCTGCCCAGCCACAGAGCCCCTCGCCTCGTCCCCGCGGCCCCGCGGCCCCTCCGCCCGCACCCCCGGCCCCGGCCCCGAGCCGCGTCCTACCCGCTGGCCTCCTCGCGGAGCTCTCGGGGCTAGCCGCAGCGTACCTTGCGAGGTTTAGATTCGCGCCTCCACTCGCCCCTCCCAGTCCCTCCACGCCCCCAGAGATCCCGGAAGGGCCGGGATGGGCGGGGCCAGAGAGGTCCTCCGCGACCCACTCTCCATCACTTCCTTCTTCTCCAGCTCTCACAATCCCGTGCTCTTTTTGACCACGCCCTGAGACCTTCCCTCCTGTCACTCTAACCCCAGCAGCATCTGTTTCCCTCTCTTGATCCTCTTGCAGCCTCTCAGCTCCTTTGCCCCTCCTCCCTCCCCTGACCGAGATAGTTTTAGTTCTGTTGCGCACAGATAAGCAGCCCCACGGAAAAGATCACACAGTCGCAGCACACACACAGACGGCTTACCTGCAGACACACACACACACACACACACACACACACACACACACCTACTTCCTTGTGCTCTACCGGGACCACGCGGGTGGGCACAGAATACGTTTCTCCCCATTTGCCCAGGAGCTCAATCCTTTCTCCTGATCTCATGCTCCTAGCGCTGCCAGCAAATCCCAACACAGAGTCAGAGAACCAAGAGCTGGAACTAGACAGTGCAGACAGGAAAAAAAAAAAAAATGGTGCCTGGCCTTTCAGTGACTGTGTTGCCTGCCATTCCACTACCTGCGGCCGACCAGACGGTGCACCCTGAGGGAAATTCAGGATGGAGAAAACAGGATTCTGGCCCTAGATAGTTAAGATCTTTTTCTTTTTCTTTTTTTAAAATTTTTGGCTGCGCTGGGTCTTCGTTGCTGCGCCGGGCTTTTCTATAGTTGCAGCGAGCAGGGGCTACTCTTCGTTGTGATGCGCGGGCTTCTCATTGCGGTGGCTTCTCTTGTTGCGGAGCACGGGCTCTAGGCGCGCAGGCTTCAGTAGTTGTGGCATGAGGGCTTCAGTAGTTGTGGCGCAGGGGCTCAGTAGTTGTGGCGCATGGGCTTAGTTGCTCCGCGGCACGTGGGATCTTCCCGGACCAGGGCTTCAACCCTTGTCCCCTGCATGGGCAGGCGGACTCTTAACCACTGTGCCACCAGGGAAGTCCCAGTTAAGATCTTATGCAGGAATAACTTCAATAAGCCAAGATGCTTGCCTCTTCCCATACTTAGAAAAACGCTAAAATCATGAACTTGAGATGTCTGTTTTTGTGATTGGCAGTAATCTTTTCCTGTCTGACTACATGGGCTCTATTGTCATTGTTGTTGTTGTTGTTTCTCCAGCAAAAACGTTTAGATATCTGACTCCTCCCTGACCTCTTTGGAACAGTTTCTCAGAGCCGAGAGGCTGCCTCCCAGGCTATAGTCCTCAGGAAGGTCCCCGAATAAAACATAGCTCACAACTTTTAGGTTGTGCTTTTTTTTTTTTTTTCCCAGTCCCCAACAGCTTTCCAGAAACCACCCCCTGGAGTGGTGCTCTGCCTTTTCACCACCAAGGACCCCTTTGATTACTCCCTGCCTCACCCCCAGCCCAGGTTCTGAAAGAGTCAACCTGCCAGACTTTATTGATTAAATATTCATTCATTGCTCCATTTTTTATTAATCAAAGACATATATAATTGCCCGTCGGAGCTCATGATCAGCATGAGCTAGCCAGCTGAACCAGCGGCGCTGCTCTCATTCTGGCCCAGAGCGAGTGAACTAATGGCTTCCGTGGCCATTTCCCCGTATAGAAAGCTGAATCTGGGGGAGAGCTGCTTGTAAATTCAATGCAGTCTACAGCCCCCCAAGCCCAGCCTCCTGGATTCCTCCTGGGGCCCAGGGACTCAAGCTATTCCAAACCCACCTTTCTTTTTTAATGTAGAAGAATTAAGAGATTAGGACAGTGGAAAACCAGAACCGGGGAGTATTTTCCAGATTGCTACAAAAACACAAAGGATAAAGTGTAACCACCCAAGCACCGGCTGTATAGAATAGGGGTGGCTCTGATCCTATACCCGGTACTCAGGAGTTATATAGCCCCAAGCCAGCCCTTTGGAAGCCCCACCTGTAAGATAAGGCTGATTAATTACATGAATTGTCACAAAAGAATTATGAGATGGGTTGATGAAGGTATGGCAGGCAGTAGCCAGACTGCCTACGGATAGGACTGGGTTCTCCAGGGTCCAGGTATGCAAACAGAGCCAGAGAAGCAGCCTTGGGAGGGGTCTTCAGAGGAACTTGCCCAAAGTCACTCTGTGAGTGCTTTAACACTCCCAGACTTCACATCGGCTAATGGGACATTAGAGAAAATAAGTCTTTTCTTTAAAAAACTTAATTGATGGGGGAAAAAAAAAGAAAAGAAAATATAGCAGCCCTGAACAAACAGGACTTAAGATGCAAGATTTTCTATTTTACTGTGAGATACAAAGACACTGAAATTAATTCAAGGCCTATCTCCTGCTCTGGCTTACATTTTGGTCTCCTGAGGACCTGGGGGATCAGTGAGCGTGGAAGCAGCAAGGGAGGAACACAAAAAGTCAAAGCAAAGAGACAGAGATTTTAGAATGTAAATCTGCAGGAACCGTCAGAAAGGCCCAGCTCTCGGGCTATCTGTGCATCCAGGACTGGATCCAGGACAGCTTGTCCGGGCTCTGTCCACCTTATCCTGTTATCTCTCTCTGGCTCTCAGTGGCCCCCCCACCCCGCCACCCGCATCGAAGTCTGCAGGAGGCACTCCCTCTGGTAATGTGACCGTCTTACTGAAACCGTTGGGATGGAATAATAGAATATTCTTTGAACCATTCCCGTTTTATTTGGTTCGAGTTCCAGCATCTAGCAGAGGCAGATGCTATTTAGATCACCCTCAAGCCTCACTCCGATGAGGATTAGTGTGTAACATCAGAGAGAGGAGCGATTATAATAAGATCTGACGGTGCGCCTGGGGAGGTCTTCATTCCTTCCCTCTTCACTTCTTCTTTCCGCTCCACCCTGCATCTTTTGTAATTGATTGATTCGCTCAACAAATATACTCGGCGCTCTAGGCTTTGTGCCAGGTGCTGGGATTCAGAGCTAAGAGATTCAGCCCCTTCCCTCAAGGAGCTCATTCTCTGGTGGGGGAAACAGACAAAGGAATCCAAGATTTCTGGAGGGAGGGGATGGTCTTCCAGGCAGAAGCCGGCACACTCCGTTCAGAGGCGTGGAGCCTGAGCAGAGCAAGAACATTCTGGAACCAGCTAGAGCGAGGGGCGTGGCAACACTGGAGGCTGGAGTGGCCGCCTAAGTGAAGGTCTTTGGATGTCAGCCCCTATGAGTCAATCAGGTCCTATTGATTCTACCCCTTAATATCTCTCCTCTCCACCCTTGGCCATTGCCCTGTTCAGACACTCATCCTCTCTCACCTGGACATTACCTGCTTCCAAACCATTCTGCTGCAAGAGTTGACGTCCATTGTTCCCATTTAATGACACTACTTACCTGCTCAAAACCCCTCCCAGGCCAGAGAGCCAGTCAACCAGCCAGTGAAGGCCAGTCCAGGCTCTGGGGATACCAGCCATGGGACATTATTGCACTGGGGAAGAGAGGGAACTTAGCACTGGGTATCTTGCTTCCCACCCAAGTACTGGTGCTGGGGGGGGGGGGGCTTTTCCTTCCCATTGTGAACATGTCTGGATGCCCAGGCTCCACCCTATGACAAGGGGGTGGGGAGGTGGGTATATTTATTTAGATCAGGGAAGAATGGTTTGCCAAACCGGGCAATAGGAATGAGCTGCGCTAAGTCACCCCCCCCCACACACACACACACAAGCCGTGGCTGGTCCTCAGCAAGGCCCCCTTCCAATGCCGCCCCTGCCTCTGCACTGACCTTTCTCCTCAAGCATCCTCCAAATAACCTCAGGCAAGACCGACTCCCCCCAACCAAGGGCCACTCTCGGGGCAAGGTCCACATACTCTTTCCTGCCCTTCATCCCCTTCCAAATTTTTATATGTGGGTACATTGTGAACCACTCCTATAAAGGGCTTTGATTTCTGACATGCCAAGCAAACAAACAAAACAAGACAGAAACTTTTAGTTCTTTCAAAATCTGGGCTCGCTGCAAATCAAACTGTTTGGTTTTTCCCACCTATGGTCTTGAATGAGGTTTCAGAACCCTGTTTTGGAAGACAAAAGGTAAATGCACATATTTTCTGTTTCATTTCAACTGGGGAGAAAAATACTAATCATCTTGAGGCAATGCCAAAAAAAAAAAAAAAAAAAGACTTATTGGGCCAATTACTGATCTTACTGACCCCTCTGGGCTTCAGAGGCCTCACCTATAAAACTGGAATCAGGTTGCTGTATGGATTAAAGATGTAAGAAAATTACCCAATTAGCACACTAGCTAATTAATAAATAACAGCTATTGTTATGAAAAATTAATTACTGAAAAACGGAGAGGAAATCATGGAATCATATTTGAGGAGGATGGGAAAGTGTCCCTAACCTAAAAAAGAAATGAGAAAATAATCACTGTATAATGGGTGAGCTCTGTCATCTGTTCCAAAAACTCCACCCCCGAGAAATGATCTCTAGTTGCTCCCAAACACACATCTGTGTAACCCAGGGTGACTGGTTTACATCATTGACTGGACTTGTCCAAAGCAGGGGTGCAGTTTGATTGTTCTGTGAGCTGGGGAAGGAAGTCTGTTCAGGAACCAGAATGGTTAAGAAAGGGCACAGAGTCTTAGAGCTGGACACTTCAGCGTGTCTCCTGCTGTGTTCAAAGCCGTCTGACAGGGTGGGGAGCCGCTGCAGAGCCCTGAATAAAGATGAGGCCCCCTGCCCTGGGAAGACCTTTCTTTTCAACCTAGTTTCAACCTAGAGTGAATCTAGAAGGACCCCCAAAGAGGCATTGAGAGGGGGCTGCTCTTGCCACTCAGGTCAGCCCTGGTGGATGCTGGAGTCAGCAGATGTTGCAACCAGATCAGCCTCCCTTCTGCACGGTGCAGAGAACAGGGCCCCTTACCAGCCACAGGGAGCTTTGGGACCAGTGTCAGTGATGGAAATGGGAGTCACAGACCCCACCACACTAGCCTTGTGAGCCTCCTGCTGCCCACCCCCCTCCACCCAGCTCTAATTCGGTGCTAATCAAGCAACTGCTTATTGGTAACTTGACCTCCCGTGTAGACTCTGCTAGAACAGAGTGCCCTGGGTGCACTGTTGATTTCTGAATCTCCAAAGCTAAGGACCAGGCTGGGGGATGCTGCCAACACTGAGACATCCCTGCCCCTGAGAAAAAGAATAACAAGTATCAATAGTACCTAGTCTTCACTGAGCGCTGACCACCTGTCAGGCATTCTTCTAAGTGCTTTGAGTTTATTCTCTCTCTGAATCTCACGACAATCCTGTGGGGATAGGTGTCATTATTAGCATCCATTATCTGGGCCAACTGAGGCCCAGAGGGATTAAGCAACTCCCCCAAGATCACACAGTACCTGGCAGGGCTTGGCTGTACACCCTGATGCGCTAACTATGGCAGACGTTCTTAACCTGTGCCCTACCCATCCCCTCTGAGGGGCCTCCTACAAGTGCTGGACAGAACAAGAGCTGGAATTAGGTTGTTAGGTATCAATTATTAGTAATAGGAATGGGGGTGGGTACCCCTTTCAGAAGGCATCATTGATTAAAAAGAGAGAGAAGCGTTGCCTCTCCATTCAACCACGGATCTGTGTCTCCCAGCCCTACTTACCCAGCCACCCATACCCACCCCCATGCACTCTCACGAAAATAGGAAATGGGCCCGGGGAGAAGACAGGATTCCTGAGTGAAAATAACAGGATTTTTCAGATGCCCAGCTCCCCCAGGATAAAAAGTACAGGAAAGAGCTAGGGCCAATGAAACACTTTTGTTTTGTGGAAAGGCAAAGGGAAGCAGGAAGAAACTAGAACAGTTTCCATGGTGCCAGAGGGATGGGGGTAGGGGTATCAGGAATTAACCGGGAGGAGGGGTGATCTCCACTTGCCCAGAGAGCACGCGTATGATGGAAACCCTAACATGCTGACCTATCCCTCTCTACCTTTCTTCCCTGAATCAACCAGAATCAAGTTTGTGGTGAAACTAGGGAAGGCCCCACCAGGATCTGTAGACAAAACACTGGATAAAGAAGCAGGAGGCCTGGGGTCCGGGCCCAGCCCTGGAGAACACTAGCTGGGTGATCTGGAGCATCTTTTCCTTTGGGAAAGCTGTGAAGCCAGTGCTGAACATCGCTCAGCCCTGACTCTCTGTGATGCTGGGACTCTGTGCAGAGGCCGAACGTAAACAGGGATCGGTTGGGGGCAGCAGGCAACCCTGGATGCAGCCCTCCCCTTCCCTACACAGAGGAGGCCAGAAAAACACCTAGATGGTGAGTCTGCCCTGGGAGTTTCTGCTTGGAAGCTGAAATGGCCTGACGGTGACTCAGAAACCACGGAAGTTCTCGAGGCTGATGGGTTCTTATAGATTGTACAGGCAGCTCTCCTCGGGGCTGCAAAACCACAGGACAGGCTGTGACCACTCTCAAGGAAGGAGCCGTATACTGCAAAGAGCTATCTGCCCTCTGGGTCTTAAAGCAAACTCAGACTCAACTCTCCCTCCTTTTGAGACAAAATTGCCTCTGGGGATACAGCAAGCCTCAATGTGTCTCCTTCTCCTAGAATTCTCCTCAATGAAAATATCATTTTGGGTATTAACAATGGCAACAGTAATGACAGCCATTCTGAGTGTTGCTTGTGGGCCCAGCACCGTACTAAGAGCTATATATATTATATATAATCATTTCATCTTTACAGCCACCCCATAATGTGGCTACTATTTTTATGCCCACTTTAAAGATGAAGAACCTGAGGCCTAGAGAGATAGAGTAACTTGGCTAAGTCACATAGCCAATAAGGGGATAGAGATAGACTTCCAACCCGGGTAGGCAGACTCCAGAGCCTGCATTTCGACCTCTGTGCATAATATCCCTCTTCCTGTACCAACGTCATCCTTCTCCAGGAAGCCTTCCTTGATGCTCCTTTCCCCCACAGAGAAGCCCTCTCTCTGTCCTCTACATTCTCACAGGGTACATTTTCATACCATTCTTTGGACATCTTTCTTATACTACCCTGATGGTGTTTCCCCTCCAGCCTCTCCCTGGGAACTTAACTGCTGTGATTAGGTGGGGGGCGGCGGGTTGCGGCGGGGCAGGATGACCTACACTAAACAAACTCACAAGAGACTGATTGTTAAACCTGAAGTGCAATTTATTAATTTACACTGAGAAATGAAACCACCTAGGAGACAGGAATCCTGAGGTTGATTGGTCAGCACAGTCTCTTTCAGGAAGGACAGACTTTTGGGAAAGGAAATCAATACCAGAAGGTTCTTTGTTCAGTACAAAATCAGATTGAAGAGGATTGATGGACTGACACTTAGGTGAAGGCTAACATACTCCTGTAAAGCCTCCTACCTGCCAAGAGACCAGAATATCCAAGGCAGGGAGCCATATGGGTGTCCTTTTCTCTGGACAGTGCTGGATTTTTCTGGCTTCTATGAAGATCTTACCTTTCCAGATGCATTTATCATCATCATGGCTGGCTTTTTTGTTCACTTGTTTGCTTAGATTAAATTCTGCATATTTGATAGAACTGAAAGGCAATTTCCCATTGAGACCCACTGAAGAATTAGCAATACGTACCAGCCGTTCTGCCCTTTGAAGAACCTTCACATCCATGTTATCATTTCATCTCCATACTGCCTTGCAATGGAGGGATGGCAAATGGTACAAAATCTGAAGCCAGACTGCCTGGGTTTGAATCCTGGTAAAGTGTTTCCCCATCTCTAAGTTGGAAATAATCATAACACCCACCTCATCATTTGTTGAGAGAATTCAATGAGTTAATACACATAAAGTGCTTTGAACAGTGTCTGGCATCTGGTAAGCACTCAATACTTGTTAGCAATGATTAATAATTCATTTTATAGATGAAAAAACTGAAGCCCAGAGAGATAAAAAGTCACTAATATCATACAGCCAGTAAGTGGTGGCGATAGAATTCCAAATCAAACTGGCTTCCTTCAAGTGCTAAGGTCTTTTCCCCAGACCAGTTTCTTATCCTTTCTCCTTCATGAGAATCCCAAGGAAAGCCTGTTTTTAAAAATGCAGATACCCATCCACCAGAATGGGTAAAATTTGAAAGGATGAAAAGATCAAAGAATGGTGGAACTTTTCTGGCGGTCCAGTGGTTAAGACTCTGTGCTTCCATTGCAGGGGTTCGATCCCTGGTTGGGGAACTAAGATCCCACATGCCACAGTGCGGCCAAAAAAGAAAAAAAATGGTGAGGATGTAGCACAACTGGAGGTAGGGAATAGGAAGAGCCACTTTGGAAGAGTGTTTGACAGTTTCTAATTGAGTTAAACAAACACCTACAGTAGCAGCCAGGTTCAACCAGAGAAGCAGAAGCACTATATATATGGATATATATGGATTTGTCACAGGGATGTGGCCTCTCTCAATGTGGGAGCTGGTTAAGCAGTCTCGCAAGGCTGTTGTGGTTGCATCTCAAGTTAGAGTTTGAATTCCATGGGTCAGGCAGTTGGGAACAGAAGGTGGATGTAAAGTGGGGGAGATCAAAAACAGGCTGGACCCCATAAGCCCTAATGGGAACCACACAAGGATAGACTGAATCCCTGAAACTCATGCCAGTTTTTGTTGCCTCTGTCATTGATGATGTGGGTATTTTGCAGAAGCCAGCATCCTTCACCAGCAGAGCTAAACACATACACGCCTGGCTTAGGAGGAGAAGCCAAAAGAGGAACCAGCTGCCGCTCCCTGCCAACAAGGTGTGTCAGCAAAGCAGCCACAAGGTGTGAGCTACACAATGGCTGCTGCTTCCCTTACACCCCCCAAATCCCCTTGAGAATCCCTCCCGTGGCCCACCTGAACCAGAAACATACAAGAAAGGGAATTCAGCCTAGCCAAGTCAGCACATCACAAAGCCATCACACCTACCCCGAGATATTTGCCCGATAGAAATGAGTGCATATGTTCACAAAAGGCACATACAAGAATGCTCCTAGCAGCCTTCTTCATAATAGCCAAAAGCTAGAAACAGCTCGAATGCCCATCGAGAAGAATATGGATAAGCAATTGTCCTATATTCAGACAGTAGAATACTGCTCTTCAATAGAGAGAACAAACCATGGGTACACACGACATAGATTAATTTCACAGATATGATGTTGAGCAGAAGAAACCAGACACAAAAGAGTATATGATGTACAATTCTATTTGTGTGACATTCAAGAACAGGCGGAATGAACTGATGGTGATAAAACTCAGAGTGGTGGTTGATCACAGCCAGAAGGGGAAAGGTGTGTTAATTGCCTCTCGTAGGAAGTTGTGTGATGGAACCTTGGGGGTGCCTGGAAGGGTTCGATGTCTTGATCTGGGTGGTAGTTATATAGCTCTATTCATATGTAAAATGTCTCTGGGCTATACACTTAAGGTTTGTGCTCTTTTTCCTATGTATGATATACTGTCATTTAAAATGAAATGCAGATTCCTGGGCCCCCGCCCAGAGACGTCTGATGCAGTTTAAGGACCACTCTGGGGAAAACTCTGCCCTGTGCCTCATTTCTTCTTGAATCTGCTCCCCTTTTTGTATAGTCATCGTTCTTGAATTCATCCTAAAGCCAACTTTTTTAAGGAGAGAATACGTCCAATTTTAATCCTACGCCTCTGGGATTTGAAAAAGCAAATTTCTGTTCAAAAAGCCACCCCGAGCATAGGACTTAATCACACAAAGCTTCCTAGTAACGGCCTCAGAAGGTGTGTTGACAATATCTGAAGTTGAACCGCTCTTGGTTTTAAGATGCCAAGTAGCTTAATAGTTTCCCACTTTCACGGACCATTCCTTTGGGAACTGCTAGGAATTGGAGCTTCTCTGTTTTCATAACAATTTCCCACATCCCAAACTCAGCCACCCTCTCCTGGTGTGAACAGACCCAGTACAGCTGCCTGCATCTTTGGAGGCTGAGTCTTTCAGAGACCGGAAGGTCTCACTCCCTGAGGGGAGGGGCATCCTCCCTGGGGAAAGCTCTAGAAAGTCCTCAGAGTCCTGGATGCAAGTGGCCCAAGTTTCCACACAGTTCAAAATGAGCATAATCCGGGACTTCCCTGGCGGTCCAGCGGTTAAGACTCCGTGCTTCTACTGCAGGGGGCGCGGGTTTGATCCCTGGTTGGGGAACTAAAATCCCGCATGCTGTGTGGTGCGGCCAAAAATAAATAATAAAATGAACCTAATCCTCTTTCCCCCCACTTAGTGCACAGATCTGCCTGTGGAGGAGATACACCAGTATGCACTGACGTTCCTGTCCGGTCCTCCCCGTATCCCCTCCTCAAGCCTGAGTTTCCATTCTTCAGAGCTGAACATGGGATGCTGCTTCCCGCTGGAAAACAGGGAAGAGACAGAATAACCACTCGGATTTAAGCAGCTCTCTACAACTTGTCAAACAGAGCACTTCCCCAGGTTCCCCCCGAGCATCCGCCCCACCAGTCAGAAGGGATGCAGCAGAGTGTTTGCGGACAGGTTTGGTTTCAGAGTCCCCAGTGAGAAGCAGATACCTCCCAGAGGTAACGCAGAGATGTTATCAGCTGTTCATTAGCCCACACCTAATAGGTATCTGGGCTCAGGGGAAGTGACACCAAGAGGTGCCACTGACAAATTCAGTGATTAGGCTCTGACCCAGCACCTGAGTCAGGTGAGAGAGGCAGGGATAGAGTGGTGATACCTAGATTCCATTTTGCAATTGGAAGCCTGAGGCTTCTGGAAGAGCTGACGTGGCTAAGTGTACTTTCTGTGCAATCTTACCCTGCCACCAGGTGACGAGTCAGCCACGGAACCCCTCTTCCATCTATCAAAGCCTGGCAGTCAGGGCAGCCAGAGAGCCTGGACTGAGGGAGGAAGGTTGCCTTCCTGCCCTCTCCACCTCAATCACCAAACTCACGCTGCCCTCTGTACCTTGAAGTCTGGGCAGGTTGTAGCCCACCTGCCTCATCCTACAACTTGTGCACTCAACGTCGGGGCTTATCAGAGTTTCTGCCCAGCCCACACCTGCACATACGGTCAGCCTTTAAGCTATGTTAAGGTGCAAAGGAGACACCTGAAGTCAAACCTGGAAACAAAGAGGTCCAAAGCAAGTGATGGGATTGGAGGGACGCTGACACAGGGCTCCTGGCAGATTTATCCAGAAAGGGCAACGGGAGTGAATTGATCCCCACTGAGCTCCGTGCAGGGCTTGGTCTATACATGGTGGTGCTGATGGATTGGGTCCAAGGAGGATCCTGGATGTCTACGGTTCCCTGGGATTGGGGACCGGGAGGGCCCAGAGCTGTGAAGGATCCAGGTCAGGCTATAGGACTCAGGAGTTAAGACAACCTAAAAGGAGGCGTGGGAGTGGGGGGGAGGCGGGGCGGGGAGAGGAATTCCCTGGCGGTCCAATGGTTAGGACTCCGCACTTCCACTGCTGGGGGTCTGGGTTCGATCCCTAGTCGGGGGAACTAAGATCCTGCAAGCAGCGCAGCATGGTTAAAAAAAAAAGAAAAAAGAAAAAAAGAAAAGGAGGTGGGACTAAGCCTGCTCACAGCTGAGGGGAGTGCCCAAGGAGGCTGGAATCTGACCCTGAGTCATGACTAGGAGGGCTTGGGGCCACTCCTGGGAGCTCTGGCTTGACAAACGCCCTTGAGAAAGATGCAGTCTGGGCTGGTTTTTGACTTGGCCCCAAGTCACTTGTCCAGATTCCTCAAAACAGGAGACTCCCAGAAAACAGAAGGAACCAAACTGCCTTGGGACTTTCACTAAATAGCTTCAGCATTGGGACTTCCCTGGTGGCGCAGTGGATAAGACTCTGCACTCCCAGTGCAGGGGGTCCAGGTTTGATCCCTGGTCAGGGAACTAGAGCCCACATGCATGCTGCTACTAAGAGTTCACATGCCGCAACTAAGGAGCCCACCTGGTGCAACCAAATAAATTAAAAAAAATTTTTTTTAAATTAAAAACCTTCCAAAAATAATAAATAAATAAATAGCTTCGGCATCAGTAAGAAAGGAACCCTCCATCTCTCAGCCAGGACGGGAGAGAGGGGCTGCAGGCCCCACTCTGGAGGGAAGGGGCAGTGAGGGGCAGCAGGAGAGGAGGAAGCATGGCTGCAAGATGCATGGGACACTCTGGCAGGGGTGTGTTTGGGAGGGCCTCACCGCCCCCCCCAAGTCTACAGAACTGACGATTAGGAGTCAAAGGTCATTATGATCCTCGTCCAAGCCTGTGATGGGCACCCCTGGTCCGTCCACAGCCTCCCTCCAGCTCTGAAACACCCTCCCTGGGTGTCGTTGAATAAGTCCCTTCTCCTCTGAGCCACTTCTTGAACCTGAAAAGAGGAATGCAATTGCACTGGGCTCCCTCCGGGAACTCATGAGCATGGTGTGAGATTTGGACACCCTTGCTCTGAATCCATGCATGCTGTCCTCCGTGTCTTCTCCATCATCAGCATTGTAGAATGCAGGCCACAGAAAGAACTCTGGTGCTGAGTGAGGGCCTCTGGCTGGGAGCAGCTTGGGTGCTGCGGCCCTGGGGCACACAGAGGGCCAGGGAGTAGCCAAGGCAGGGGTAAGAGGCATTTGTCACCCCTGAGGCAGGCTACCTGGGCCCAGCATCTCATGGCACCTGTGCATCAGTACTGAGCTCCCATGGCCCTGGGAAGAGCTGCTGCTCTCCCTTTATTAAAGTGATCTGAAACCTGGGACAGGCTGCAGTCCTCCTGGGCCTCACTTCTCCTCATGGTTCCGTGGGAGAATCCACCAGGCCCAGCCCAGCTCTTGCAGAAGGCCTCCTACTCTGTTCCTCACCCCCCAGCCAACTCCTACTCATCCTTCAGAGCCCAGCTCAAATATGACTTCCTGAAGGACACTGTCCCCCAGCACCAGAACTGGCACAAGTGCTCTCACTGTGGCCCATACTCTCTCATCATAGACTTTATCCCCACTTATAATTACATATTTGTGTTCGGGATTATTTGATTTCTGAGTTCTCCCCCATCACAGGCACAGGTAAACACTCATGGGTACACAGTGGGGGCAAGGACCTTTAGTCACTTATTCAACGACCATTTATTAAGTGACTGCTGATGCCAGGATGGCTCCAAGGGCTGCAGTTACATCAGTTGGATAAAAAGACAAAAACCCCTGCTCTCATGGAGCTTACTTTTTTTTTTTTTTTTTTTTTTGGCTGTTCTGTGTGGCTTGTGGGATCTTAGTTCCCCAACTAGGGATTGAACTCCCGGCAGTGAGAGCACGGAGTCCTAACCACTGGACCGCCAGGGAACTCCCGGAGCTTACATTCTAGTAGGAAGAGACAGACAATAAACAATAAACCCAGTAAATAAACAATAAATCCAGTAAAAACATACAGCACAAAAGGTTACATAGTAAAACCTAAGTCTCCCAGTAAACAGACAATAAACAATAAACCCAGTAAATAACTAACTTACATTCTGTTGGAAGGTTATGGAAAAAAAAGAAAAAGTAGAGCAGGGTATGGGAAGACCTGTGTGCCAGGTGAGAGCCAGAGGTGCAGGATTAAGCAGGGAGATCAGGGAGGCCTCACTGAGAAGGGGAAGCAGGGGCAAAGCCTTGAAGAAAGCAAGGACTTGGCAGACGGTGGCTGTTCACTGCTAAATTTCCAGCCCCTGGTCCCATGGTTGGCCCCCGGTAGTCATGTAATAAATGATTAAACAGATGAATGAGTGGATGAATGGATGGATTGTCTTTATTTAGCTCAATGTCCAGCCAAGACACTGTTACCTGGGCCTGGGGGGCTGTGGTGGTCCTTGTAGTTGACCCCCTTTTGAGCATCTCTTCCCCCCTCTCCGCTGTTCAGCAATAATGCGGCTCTGGGTTTGATCTAGTCTGCAAGACTGCCCTGATGCATCCAAGATAATCATAGCAGTATCACACTCCCTGCCAGGGACTGATTCAGGAACCCCAACCCAAGTCAGTCAGTATATAATACCCTCCAGGTGACCATTGTCTCAAGTGAGTTTTGACCTAAGATATCCCAGAGAGAAGGGAAAGATTTTTGTCCCGTGATGGGGGAAGACCTGATTTCTCCTCCCAAAGAAGGACAAGGAGGCCAGATTAAGCCAGTTTGGGTTGGGTTTTCTATAACTTGCACTCCCAGAGTACTCTGGCTGATGAGGGGCATCCCTTCCACTCCCACTGTGTGCTGGTTTGACCCCCTCATGGGTCAACATTACCATTTTTGCCAAGGTCATAGATAAAGCGGTCTGTCCCATCTCTGGGTACCACCCAGCACCAGCTCCTGTCCTCTCAAACCGCCCTGTGAAGTATACATTATTCTCACCTAATTTTTTTTTTTTTTTTAGTTTTTTATAGCATCCCCATCTTAGAATAAAGCCCTTGGACTCAGAGAAGCTACTGAAATATGTCTTGACCAAAAACCCATCTCTGAAGCCATCCAGCTGCTGGTCAGAGAAGGGAGAGGATAAAATCTTCAGCTGAAAAAAGAGAGGGTACCTGGGTCCTGCATGTGCTGTGGAGAGGCTCCAGCTGCAGCCTGGAGAGCCCCCATTTCTTAGGTGGGTCTTGCCTCAGACAGGAAATTCCTCTTTTTTTAAAATTTTAAATTATTAAAGAGGTAATACAGGCACAGGGTTTTAAAAAACAAATAGCACAAAAGGTTACATAGTAAAACCTAAGTCTCCCAGGATCTGGGGCAGTGCCTAGGGGTGGCTGTGGTGGGCATGGAGGTGGGGAGATCTCTATTACTTGAATCCACAAGCCCCGCAAATTACCCTGAGACTCAATAGAGTCTGCTGGCTAGACAAACATTGCCCTTCCCTCCCTCTCAACCAGAGTCTTTCCAATACAAAATTCTGGGCAGCTACTCTTACCTATTTTATTTATGCTCTTCCAGAGATTGTCTATGCGTGTATCAGTATATGTGTGTATAATTATATATATATATATTTTATCCCACAGGGTTTTGATACAAATGATAAATATTATTACACTCTTCTGCACTTTGCTTTGTTAACTTAGTATCTTTGATATTGTTCCATATAAAAACATATAGACCTCGTTCATTCTTTTTGATGACTGTATATGGACTTACTAAAATTTATGTAACCAACCCCTATTGATGATACTTCGGTTGTTTCCTACATCATATGCTACCACAATCAAGGCTACATTGGCTATTGAGCTACACATATCTTCGTGTACATTTCAAGAGTAACTGCAGGAGGGACTTCCCTGGTGGTCCAGTGGTTAAGACTCTGTGATCCCAATGCAGGGGACACAAGTTCCATCCCTGGCTGGGGAACTAAGATCCCACATGCCATGCAGCGCTGCTAAATAAATAAATAAATAAATAAATAAGTAAATAAGTAAATAAATAAATAAATAAATAAATAAATAAATAAATAAATAAATAAATAAATAAATAAATAAGTTAAGTAAGTAGAGGAGGGCTTCCCTGGTGGCACAGTGGTTAAGAATCCGGCTGCCAATGCAGGGGACACGGGTTCGAGCCCTGGTCCGGGAAGATCCCACATGCCGCGGAGCAACTAAGCCGGTGCGCCACAACTACTGACCCTGCGCTCTAGAGCCTGTGAACCACAACTACTGAAGCCCGTGCGCCTAGAGGCCGTGCTCCACAACAAGAGAAGCCACTGCAGTGAGAAGCCCGCGCACCGCAACGAAGAGTAGCCCCCGCTCACAACAACTAGAGAAAGCCCGCGCGCAGCAACGAAGACCCAATGCAGCCAAAAATAATAAATAATAAATTTATAAAAAATAAAATAAATTCGTAGAGGAAAATTAACTTTAATAAATAAATAAACAAATAAATGCACTCTTTGGAGGGGAAAAAAAAAAAGAATAACTGCAGGATAATTTCCTAAACAGTGAATTTTGAGATCCATGAGCACGTGCATTTTATTTTATTTTTATTTTTCTAAGTGTTTTTTTTGTTTGTTTGCTTGTTTGTTTTTTTGGCTGCATTGGGTCTTCGTTGCTGCGCGCGGGCTTTCTCTAGCTGCGGCGAGTGGAGGATACTTTTCGTTGCGGTGCGCGGGCTTCTCATTGTGGTGGCTTGCCTTTGTTGTGGAGCACGGGCTCTAGGCTCGCGGGCTTCACTAGTTGCGGTGCGTGGGCTCAGTAGTTGTGGCTCGCGGGCTTAGTTGCTCTGCAGCATGTGGGATCTTCCTGGACTAGGGCTCAAACCCGTATCCCCTGCACTGGCAGGCAGATTCTTAACCACTGCACCACCAGGGAAGTCCCAAAAAAGAAGATTCTTAAACAAAAAGGAAAACCACTCATCAATTCCCCAACCTTAAATAATTTTCATTTTTGCATATTCTCCTCCAGACTTTGTCAACATGAATACTTACTATTTGTGGTTGCAATCACAGTGTTCATGCAAGTTGTGTATCCTGCTTTTTCTCAACAAACATGATGTTATAAACAGTTTCCATGCTTCTGCATATTCTTTATAATTATCATTTTTGTGGCAGCATAATATTGTATTGACTAGATTAGGCATGGTTTTCTTAACCATCTCACTGCCTGGAAAAATACAGGAGAATAATGCCAGTGGCATGCCTGGAGCTTTTTTCTTCTGTTGAATTATGGTCTTAAGATAAATTCCCAGGAGTGAGATTAATGAGTCAAAAGGTAATAATATTTTCAAGGCTCTTGTTACATTGTACTAGATTGTTTTCCAGAGTTTTGCACACTGCTTCCAGAGACGGAGGAGCACAGACTTCATCCAATCTGGCTAGCACCGGGTAATGGTGTTTGTAAATTCTGCTAATTTAATAAGTATGAAGTGCTATCTCCATACTGCTCTCATTTGCATCTCTTTGATCACTAACCAGTTGAACTATTTTCCAAGCATTTGTTTACTCTCTGCTTATCCTCTTGGGTGAAGTAGTGGTCCACGTCCTTCACCTGTTTATCTGTTGGAGTCCTGAGGCCTTTCTTATCAATTTGAATGAGCATTTTAGAGTCGATAAATATTAATCATTTGCCAGCCAGATTTGGCCATTGGAGGCTTCTGAGCAGGTGAGTGCATGATCAAACTACAGCTTGGGAAGATTAATATTTAGGTTGATTGAGGAAAGTGGGCTGAGAGACAGAGAAATCTGTCGGTAGGCTGCCAGGCTCGATCCCACAGCGGGGGCCTGAACAGCACAGTAGGAGTGGAAATGGGCAGGAGGGTCCGTGGCCCCCATACTGGAGCTTGTGGTTCTCTGCATTGCCTCCAGCAATGCCCCTCATGCTCCCTTGCAAGTTCAGTGGTTTCAGCCCACAGAATTGGAGGGGAAAGGGATTGTTGTGTCCTGTTCATTCACTCTGCAGATAAGAAGTGTTGTGTGTGGAGGACCACACAGCGAGGGGATGCCGTAAGCACCTTCCTCATCTGGTGTCTCCAAGGGGGTGGGGGAGGTGTTGGAGCATTAGTGCAACAGGGAAGGGGGAATCACCAGAGTCTTTTGCCCTATTATTTGGGTTCCCAGACAAATGGAGTCTAAGGCAACTCATCCCATAGCCACCCCCAGGCAGGGCTTCCCAATACTTCCCCATACCCACCTCCACCCCAGATATTTTTTTTTTTTCCATTTGATTGTTTTATTACATTTCACAACTAGTTTATCTCTGCGAGTTCACCGTGGTATCACAAGATTCAAAGTCTGGTGTTATTAAAATGTGCTATTGAGGTTTTTTTTTTTTTTTTGGAGTATAGTTGCTTTACAATGTTGTATTAGTTTCTGCTGTACAGCAAAGTGAATCAGCCACATGTATACATATATCCCCTCTTCCTTGGATTTCCTTCCCATTTAGGTTACCACAGAGCATTGATAGAGTTCTCTGTGCTATATAGTCTGTTCTCATTAGTTATCTATTTTATACATAGTAGTGTATGTATGTCAATCCCAATCTCCCAATCCATCCCACCCCTGACCCAGACTTTTCACACACTGCTGGATACCAGCATGACCAGCAGCACCTTGCACCATGATTGTCTGATTAGCATCTTCTTACTAGTCAGTGGGTCCAATAGGTCAGCCATACTTGTGCTGAGTGCCTACTCTGGACCGGGCTGTACCAAGTACACGAAATAAAACAAAGTCAAAAAAGATATGGACCCTGCACTCAGTGAACTCATGGTCTTGTGAGAAAGGGAGGCTCTGTGCACCGGGAAGGTCACTCCAGCAGACACAACGGGACCCAACTTTCTAACCAAGAGGCCTCCAGGGCACCAAAACTCTGACTTACGGTCAAGACTGGCATGGAGCTTCATGAAAGAAGGAAAGGGGCACACAGACCTGGATTCAGAACCTGGCTCCACAGCTTCCTTGCCCTATCCTCTTTGATGAAGCCATGTGACTTCTCGGTCCAGCTGCCCTTAATATTTGCAGGGCCAGGGCGGGATGCAAACAGAGGCTCTGGGACCCTAGGCTGAGAGGTTCCTCCTCACCCCACCAGCCCACGCCGGGCAACCCATGCCCACAAGGTACCCCAGCCTCCAGCACAGGAACTTTGCTCTTTTGTGTTCTTCAAAGGGACCCAACATTGGAAGGCTAGGTTCAAATTTCAAATGATCCAACTCCTCGGAGTTCTGTACAGAAATCCAGCCATCTCCTCTTCTCTTCCCAAACACAACTCCACCCCAAACCAGGGGCCTCATGGACATGCATGGGAATATCGCACCCACATGTCCAAGCTCTACCCACACCTCCTCCAAACAGCTGCCCCTCAGCCACCCTAGGGGCACACATACTGGCACAAAGGTAGAGGGGAGATGATGCTGACACAGGTGCTAGAAGTAGACTTGGGCCATTTGAGCAAGAGATGCCAGGGTTCTGGACACCCAAAGCGTGGTCTAAAAGGGGGAATGTGGGGAGTTCCCTGGTGGCCTAGTGGTTAGGATCCTGGGCTTTCCCTGCCATGGCCTGGGTTCAATCCCTGGTCGGGGAACTGAGATCCCGCGAGCGGCGCGGCACAGCCAAATAAATAAATAAATAATAAAAAATAAAAGGGGAATTCAGGCTCTCAGAGGACACATCCCTTTGGTCTCAAGGCCTTTTTCCCCCATGGAAGGATGCTGGCTGGAGGAGGACCAGAGCAAAAAACCCTCTAAATCATGGAACCCAGGGCAAGACCCTTCTTGCCCAGATCTAAAAGTAGTACTACCGCTCTGAGTTTGTACCTCCATCTGTGAAAAGGGGATATTAGTAGACCTCCCCTCCCATAGAGCTGCTCTGAATGTTAAATGAGTCAGTACACATACATTCATGACATGACGTGAGTAGTTAACAAAGGTCAGTTATTATTATAAATGATGTAGAGGGACAGAAACTCGAGAAACCAAGCAGGGAAGGAGAAAGCACATTCTGACACCCCTGCCCTTTAAACGAATCTAGTTTAGGTTTTCTCCCCTGTTATAGAGAGGACCCGGAAAGGAGCCCTGTCCCCATCAGGCCAGGCAGAATAGGATGTGGAACTCACTGGCAAGGGTTCTGGGAGGCAAGTGCAGGCCCAGCTTTTTCCCCCTCCCTCCAGAGTATACGATCACCCCGACAGGTTCAGGGGCAGGCCTGGTGGCCAGTGGGAGTCCTGAGGGGCCCAGAGTGGGGTCTGGGGGAATCCCTAGAAATTCTGATCTTCTTCTGGGGCCCACATCACAACCCCAGAGCTGGGAAGTTGGAGACAGCATGGGATCTGGCTGAGAGGCTTCACTGTAGCTTCTGATTCCAGAGTCACAGAGAAAGGAGGATGTCACCAAGTCATGGCTTTTTGAGATTTCAGGAGTTTTGGGTCCAAGATGTACCTTTTGATAATGGGGAGCCTGAAGCCCAGAGAGGAGAGAGGTCGGTCCCACATTACACAGCCATTCGGAGGCAGAGTCCAGGCTAGAACTCAAGACTTCTAATTCTCAGGTCTGGATTGCTTTCATCACACCGAGCAGACAGCCCTGGTCTGTGGCAGGGGCAGGTGGAGATGTGGAGGTCAAACACACACACACACAGGGTGGGAAGTTCTAACTAAGAACTGACTCCCAGACCCAGCTCTGCCACTTAGGACTTCTGAGACCTCAGGTCATAACTTTACTTTCTGCCCCTAAACTGCAACATCTATTTCCTCAGGTTGCTGTTAGGCTAAACAAGAAAATTAATATGAATATTATTAGCGTTTATTGAGCACAGGGTCAGGCTCTCTGTCAGGTTCTTTCATGCTTTATCTCATTTCATCCTTAAACAACCTGATGAGCTGGGAGCTACTATTGCCTCCCCCCCCCCACCCCCCCGCCTCGTTTTCTGGATGAGAAAACTGAAGCTTAGAAAACTTCAACACCTTGCCCAAGGTCATCTAGCTATGAGAGCAGCAGAGGCAGGGCATGAAACCAGCAAAGCCTCTGCTTTTGACCATTGAGCCAGCCCATCTTGTATGCCAACTGCCAAGTGTCCTGCAGTGAAGTTGCCAAATAGGTGAAGAAAAGAACCAGGGAAGTTCTGTGGACTCACTAAAGCGGTCCCCAAGAAGGAAGAGGGGTCCCAGGTGTCACACTGAGAGTAGGGGTGCTATTAATAAGCGGGAACTGGTAGATGAAGTCAAGACTCATCTAGTTTATGTCAATGTCCTGCTTCTTCTACATGACCTCCTTTCCAAAGCTCACAGTTCTCCACACAATGAAGCCTCCTTCTCAGGGAAAATCCATCCATCAGCCCATTTCCCTGAGATCCTTGGCTTCCCTTGGGACTGCAGGTCCCCCTACAGCCACCAGAGGGTGGGCCAGCTCTGCGGCAAGTCCTGAGGACACAGTAAGCCGCCCACCAGCCCCCTCCCCCAAGTGTCCAGCCAGGAATGGACCTAGATGCCCTATGGCACAGCCCTTGGTTACACTTTGCCTCGGGTACATCACTTTACTCCCTTAGATCTCAGAAAGTCTAACTGCAGAAGTTCAGTTCGATCAGACGTGGTGTCTGATTCTACTGAGATAAAGATCTTAAGAATCACCACCAAAACAGTAATGACAACAGCTACCACTACAGACACTGGTTAGAACCTCATTCTATGAAGCACTTTCTCATACCTTGACTGGCTGGAGATTTACTGGGTAAGCTGAAGCTTATGCGTGAGTGGTATATTCCATTGTACAGATGAGGAAACTTGAGGCAAACGGGAAAGGAAGTAACTCCCTTCAGGTCACCTAGAGGACTCTGGTCTTTGGGGAGAGCTGTTTCCAACTCCCTGCCTGTCTGAAGGAGGGGATGGGGGTTGGGGTGACTGCAAATGTGGATAGGGAGAGGAGGAACAAGGGGTCAGAATGCTCTACTGGGAATATCAAATGCATTGTGATATTTCCTGTAAACTGAGACCCTGGGCCATCCACCCATGCGCCATTCATCCATCCAACGGTGTTCATTGAGCACATGCTGGGGACACAAAGATGGATGAGAGGAATTTCCTGCCCTCAAAAAGCTGTCAGTCTAGTAGGGGAAAGTAGTGAGTCAGCAGATAACTATAGGAAACCGACGCCTGTACAGTGGGGTATAAGCAGAGGAATTTTTGACCGTCTGGAGCACACCCAAGTTCGGGGTGTCTCTTGGGGCTCCCAGGGCTGAAGGACAGGACTGGAGCCAAGGATCATTGGCGGGGACGCCCCCTTTCCTGCAGCTCACCCCGGGATGGGGGCTCCCCTCCCAGCCTCGGGTCCCCACCTGTGTTGGGGGCCGGGGTCCCAGCCCTCCCCCCCCCCCAGAAGAGCGCCAGCCCAGGGAACGGATGACAGCACACACCTGAGTCAGCCCGCCGCCCACCCGCCCCTCAGCGTCTGTCTCCGCATCTTGTGATATTTCGCTCCCCGGGAGCCAGCCCCACTGCGCTCCGGAGGCAGCTCGGCAAACAAACCCAGCGACAGATTGTGCCGCGGCTCATTCCGGGGAAGGACGCCAAATCCCACCCTACTACCCCCAACACTCCCTCCCCGCCGCCCCCTCCAGGCCTTCCTCCCAGGCGCGGGCCCTCGGCAGGGTGGATCCCGGGAAACGCAGGGACCCTGCTTTCTAGAGGTGGGAGAGGGACAGGAGCCCCAGAGACGCCCCTTTTCACTCCCACCTCACCCGAACATAAGACGGGCCGGAAAACGAAATTTAGTTGCTGGGAGGGCCTGGGAGCCCGGGAAGGGCAGAGGATGGAACCAGCAGGGGGCGCCCGAGCGTCGAGGTGCAAGAGGGCTGGGAGCCCGCTACTGAAACCCGGTGGAAAGGGAGATAAGCGACAGACATCCGACCCAGAGATGGAGAGACAGGGAGGCAAGGAGGCACAAGGACAGAAGGGAAGGGACAGAGACACGGACGGAAAGCGAGACAGAGAAGACAGTGACGCAAAGAGACAAATCATAAAGGAAGGAAATGGCAGGGAGAGAGTAAGGAGGGGAGGAAGGGAGGGAGGGAACAGAGAGACGGAGACCGTAAAATATGAGTAAGAGCGGGAGGAGAAAATGAGAGAAATCGAACGAGAACGAGGGGAGAATGAGATTATGGATGGAACAGAAAATGAATGGGAAAATGAGACCAGCATTTATAAAGCGCCGACTGTATGCCAGGCGCTGCGTTGGGTTCTGGCACAGACGGGAGAGGAGGAGCCAGAGAGCCAGGTGGAGGGGCGAAGGGGTTGTTTTTCTTTGCTCGCGGGAGCGGCCGCCCGGGACTCCCGCGCTTCCTCGGGCCGGCTTCGCGCAGATTTCCCTGGCTCTGGCCGTCGGCGCCGCTCCAGCAGCCCCAACCCGGCCTGCGCCGCTTGGCCACTGTCCCCGAAGCGGCTACCCCGAGGGCCCCGCGACTGTCCCGCGCCGGGGCGGCTCCCGAGGTCCGGATGCCCGACGCCCTGGACCAGGTCAAGGCCAGGGTGATCCGCATCGCCCCCTTTATAAGGAGACGCTTAGGTCGCGGGCCTGCAGGTATCGCCCTGAACGAGGCCACGAGGGGCGCAAGGGGTCCCGAAGAGATCAGAATGCCCCCCTCTTTAAAACGAAGTAGAAGAAGCTCCCGTGAAGCCAACGCTCTCCTCCCACCTTTGAGTCTTCTATCCCCCTCACGGGCGATGAGACACACGCGCACCCAAACTTGCACCCGCTTGCAGATGCATTAAGGGACATACACACACCAAGGTACACATACCCTGGCCACCCATCCCCAAGTTTGCTTGCGCCAAACTCTCACACGTTTCCCATCCGCGCAGACACGCGCGCTGGCTGACACTCAGCGGCTCATCCATTCGCACACTCACGAGCCCCTGCTTCCCCCGGCCCGTACAAAAGATAACGTGCAAGCACTCAGTCACACCTGCACAAGCGTCCTTGCGCGCGCGTGCACGCTCATATGCACTCGATCTCGCACCCACAAACTCTTGCATATACTATTCTTATAGTCGCACACTCTCAGGGCTTGGGGTCTGGGAACGGAAGGGACAGTGGAATCTTGGAGCTCTCCCAGAGGACAGGAACATTGGAGGCCTGGGCAAAGGTGCCTGGGGCCCGGCAAGGAGGAGGAGGTGACCCAGGAGCCCAGCTCCTCCCAGAAAGTTGGAAGGGGGGAACTGGGCAAGTCCACGGGGTTCCCTTACACTACCGCACCCCCCCCCAGGAAGGGATTTCTCTAGAAGCGTGGCGCCGTGACGGCGATCGAACACAGTCCTCCGGATCCCCCAGGAAAGAGAGGGGGCCTGGCTGGAGGGGGCTGGGAAGCCGCTACCGCCTCCTAGTGGCCAGGAAAGGGTTAAGTCGGCAAGCTAGGAAGCGAGGGAGGAGCCAGCGAGTGCGTGAAGGAGGGGGGTGGTTGGGAAGAGCATCCTCGCTGTCCCCACTCTGCCTCGGCGAGCAGCCGGCGAGCAGCCGGCGAGCAGCCGGCGCGCACGGACCGACGGACTGACGGACACCGCGCGCTGCCTGCGCTGCTGGGGGGCGCGGGCACCGGGCATCGACGGCCAGCTCGAGCCCCGTCCCGCCGCGCCCCACCCCGTCCCGTCGGGGCCGATGGCTCCTCCCGAGGTTCGCAGCCCGGGGGGCGCAGGGTAGAGCGCCGCGGCCCGGCCACACAGCCCGGGGACTCCCGGGCCATCCCGGAGCCCCGCGGAGTCCCCGCCGTCCGTCTGGCCGGCTCAGGGAGCGAGTGGGAGCGCCCTCCCCCCCGCCGCCCCCTCCCCCGAGCGTCGAGACAAGATGCTGCCCGGGCTCAGGAGCCTGCTGCAAGGTAGGGACCCCAGCCTGCGGGAGGGCAGAGAGCATCCTGTGGAGGCAAGCGGGGCGCCCCCTCCGCCAGGGCGCGAGGGTGGGGCAGTAGTGGGGGTGGGGGTAGCCTGGGAGGAAAAACGCTTAGCCCCGGGCCCCGCCCCCGCCCCCAGAGCTGCCGGCAGGAGCCGCGCACCCGACTCGGAGCCTGCTGGGCTGTGCGGGGAACTCGTGACCGAGGGGGGACGCAGGGGGCAGGCGGACGGGCCCCGGGGGGTGGGGAGGGAGGCTCAGGTTCTGCTGTCCCGGCTCCACCTCCGCTGGGGGACGCTGAGGACTCGGGCCGGCTGGGGAAGCGCCGACTCAGCAACTTCTCGTGCCCCGTGCCTCAGCACTTTCCAGTCACCAGGGAGGACGAGGGATGAGGGTAGGGGGCTGTCCGGGAGGATGAGGGAGCAGAGGGAGATCCACATGGCCCTCCCCGGTAGAACAGATGGAGGGCGCTAGAAAGGGGGTAGTTCCACGAACTGAGTGACAGACAGACAAGGGTGTGGGCCAGAGATTGGGGGTGGGGTGGGGAAGGGGCAAGAAGGAAAGGGATAGGAAGGGGCCAAAGATGGAGAGAGTGGTCAGGGGAGGGAGATAGGAGGAGGAGGAATAAAGGTTAGACGGGAAACGCTGGGAGGGAAGTGAGACCCTGGTGAGGACAGAGGAAGAGGGAAAGAGAGGGGAGACCAGATTAGGGGAGGGGTGGGGAGAAGACTAGGGCCAGGGACCCAGAACCTGGCGGTGGGAGAAATAGGAAAGAGAATGAGGGCTGGGACCCGAGGGATGGGGAAGGAACGGGGAGTGAGAAGATCAGAAAGCCAGAAACCAGAGGAGGATGGGGATGGTGGACAGAGATGGGATGTCAGGAACAGGGGAAGAGGATTGGGACGAGCTCTAGGGTGGGGGATGGGAAACCAGAGACAGGAGAGGGGCTGGGGTTGATCAGGATGGGGATGGGGGCTGGAAAGGGAGGAAAGGAGGAAGGAAGAGAAAGGGGAGAGAGAGAGAGAGAGAGAGAGAGACCAGGGGGGGCGGCCTAGGGATGAGACAAAGAGACTTCTGGTAACCACTTCCACGTGGGAAGCCCTCCATTTCCAAAGCGCCTGCCTGTCACTTCCCTTCTCTCAGGGAGTGGCCAGTGGGCCAGACCCTGGGCTCTGAGCTCAGGGCCTTGGGGGCGGCTGTGAGGGGGAGAGGAGGAAGACATTCAAGTGGAGTGGCAGCCTCCGAGGGTGGGCACCCGGCTGGCTCAGTGCTGCCATTTATATCTCTGGGCCCCGTCGTGGGATCCTGCCGCCGCCGCCACGGTGGCTGCTTATTTTGGGGTGTTACATTCTGGCAGAGTGCGAAGCTGTTTGCAGCAGCTCTAAACCTCCATCACCCGCGTCAGTGCCTCCCCAGGCCCCTGCGTCACTGGCATCATCACCACCTCCGTTCTGTTCCCCGGCTCCCACCTCCTCAAGCCCCTGCCACCTCAGCATCTGCCCGGCAGGCCCAGCCCTTTTGGGTGTGGAGCTGTTGCTTCTTGTCTGGGACCCTGTGCCCCTCCTTCAGAACCGGAGGCCTTGACTCCCTTTCCAGGGAGCACTCTTCCTGGGGCCACTCTGCCCTGAGGGTTGGCACCCTGTTTCCTGCCTCTACACTGGGTCCATCTGCTTCCTTCTCAAGTTTCTTCTTTCACAGGGATCTCTGGACTTAATGGTGGCTCCCGGGCTGAGAACTTTGTTTGTGAGCCTTGGTGCTCCAGGATGATAGCCCAGAGTCCTTGACAGTGGGCCCTCAGTGAATGGATACTTTTTGGCTCTGGGCACCTCAGTCCTCTGGGATCGATACCATGTTCTGGCCTCTCTCCATTCCCTCCCCTGGTCAGTTCTGGCCACATCTTCTGGACACTGGTCATCTCTTCCTGACTCCCAGGTGGGCCATCCCCTTTAACAACCACAGCCTGGAGCCCAGGAGGGGAAAGTTGGAGAGAACCTGGGTCCTTTACCTTGCCTTGACCCTGAATAGCCAAACAGACCCGGTGTCATTGCTGGCCCAGCCCTGTGCACCTGGGTGCAATTTCTGTCCTCCCTTTACCCCGAGCTCAGTAACTCTCACACTCAGGAGTGGTGTCTGTGGACGACGTGGGGTCTCCCAAAGAAAGGTCAGAGAGTCCCTTTTGACATGGACTTGTCCAATCTGGCTTCCACCTTGTACCAGCTGCATGACCTGAGGCAACTCATTTCCTGTTTGTGAGCCTCCCTCCCCTCATCTGCAAATTGGGAGCCATAATATCGATCTCACCTATGTTATGTTGTATTCTATGCATAAAGACATGTACAAATACAGTGGCTGGCACACAGTAGGTGTTTCATAACAGATGGTTTCTGCCCATCCTTGCTCTATGCTCCCCTGCAACTCTAGCCATCACCTGCTGACTTGAGAAAAAAAAAAAAAAGAGGATGGATGGAATGAGCAGAGGGTCGGGAGGCTGTTAGAATAGGCCCAGATAGTAGTGGGGGCATAAAATGAAGCCTTCGAGAAAGATACCGAAGGTGGATTGACAGAGGTTCGGTCAGGGCCTGGGCTGCTCCCTCAGAAATGAGCTCTTCCCCTCTCCAGTCCTCAGTGGTGTGGCTTGTGAAATAAGGGGTTTGCTCTTGATGGCCGATGAGGTGTCCCCCACCTTCCTGCTCTGACACTCTGTGCATCTTGCCCCCGTCTTTGCCAGGGATTCACAAAATGGGGCCGGGAGTGGAACTGTGGTCCTCGGGGAGAGAGGGAAGACCCAGGCCTGGAGGGAAGGAGTGATGGTGAAGAGCCGGGAGAAGCAGGGGGTGGGGAGGCAATGGTGGTGGGAAGGAAAAGGGCACACGCTGGGCAGGGGCTGAGGGCGGAGGAGGGAGAGAGAGGCACAGCTCACCAGGCCCTGCTGCCTCTGCCCAGGAGCAGTCCAGCCAGGCCTGGGGGCAGAGCAATCTAGAGCCCCACCTGCCCCTCCTCCTCGCTTCCAGTGAGAGCCGCAGCCTGAATTATGGATGAGGCTCCTTGGGTTACAGCTGCTTTGCACGGCAGCAGCAACGAGGACCAGAAATGGCAACAGAGTCACTGTTATGCAGCAGCTGTCACGGAGGGGCCCCCTGCTCAGGGCCCCCCCTCAAAGAGCCCGCAGGGAGCACCATCTTGGCCTTGGGGAGGTGGGCCATGATGGGGGGAGTTATGGGGGCAAGAGGGAGGGGATGTGGGGAAATAAGAGAGAAGCCCCCTAATGAGGGCAAGCAGGGGGCCAGGGAATTGTGGGCTAGAGGAATGAGTGGGGCCCCTGCCAGCCCCTGCTGAGCTCGGCCTCCAGGCTGGAAGAGACCCTGGTGCCAGGGGACTGGCTCCTGACTCTGGAGCACTCTGGGATCACGTGTCCTTCCCTCTCTCTCTCTCCTGGGTTAACAGTTGGCCCTAGAGGCTGAGGAAAGAGCTCCATAATCCTTGGAGGGCTGGCGGCCTTCTGAATGAACACCCTGTGAGCTTGTGGATAAGGGGTGGGATTAAGGGATCAGAGAGGGATTTGGCTTTCTCTGGTGTCAAGTCCTTGGGGAAGCGAGCTCAGAGGGTAACTCCACCAGGAAGGGAAGTGCTCTGGCCGGTCATCAGGAGACTCCTTTCTAGTCCTTACCCTGCCAATCACGTTGCTGTGTGACCTTGGGCAAGTCACTTTCCCTCTCTGAGCCCCAGCCATCACCTCAGTAGAACCAGAGCTTGAACCGGATGAACCTGGAGGATTTTCCACCTCCAAGATCTCCTGTTCTAAGCCTCAAACCTCAGCCCTCCTGAAAACCACCCAGGGCTCCCTACCGGGCTCCCGCACCCCACCCCTGCCTGGTTGGGTTGAGGGGTGAGAGACATGCTCTTTCACCCAACGTGGCTCTGAAAAACTTGGGAGGAGAAAGTAATCGTGAAACGCCGCACGGGGGAGGGGTGAGAAGGGCCGAGAAACGCGGAGGTGGTGTGAACGAAGGGAACAGCAGCCGCTGTGTCACCGAGTATTACATCACACCCAGCCTACACACGCACGGGGCCCGGCACTCACACACACGCGGAGGACCACCGGCACACGCTTGCGCGCAGCGGCGCGGGGAGGGGCCGGGACGCTCGCCGTGGGCCGGGTGGCGTGGCGCCGGGGTCCCCCACCCTGCGCTTTTGCGCTCCTCCATGGGAGGAGGCACAGCCCAGCTTCCGTGATGTCCGCGCCACACGCGGGCCCTGTCGTTGCCATGTGCCCACCCCGGGCTCAGCAGCACTTCATGTAGAGGGCACCCGGCTCCCACGCGCATTCACACACAGCAACCTCTGACGCCAGGCGTCAGTGAAAGTCACGGACCCCTCAGGCTCTACCCTGAGGACCCAGGATCTCAGGTCCTTGGGTCCAAGGGCAAAGGTCTTCCTCTGCCTTCGCAGGCGGTAGCACACTGTTTGGAGCAGACGCTGCTCATTCCATGTGTGACCAGAGGATGACTGCCTGGCTTTTGGAGTGCAAAACCTGCCAGATGAAAATCCCGAGACTCATCCGGAAGTCATGATAAAGGGTAGAGGTCAAGCCAGTTCCAGCCCAGAACTTGCATCAGCTGCCGTGAGGGTCAGAAGGCCAGGGGACAGGGATGGATGAGGGGCCCCAGAGCCCCTGCTATAGCTCAGGGATACGGAGGCCTAGACACGACTCTTTAGCCCCCAGGCTCTTGGGCCTCCCTGGGCCTGCCTCTCTATCTGTATCATAAGAAGGCTGGATCATAGCCAACCTTCAAAAGTTACTTTGAAAAAAAATTATTGTTATTTTTTGGCCGCACCAAGTGGGATCAAAGTTCCCCAGGGATCGAACCAGTGCCCCCTGCAGTGGAAGCGCAGAGTCTTAACCACTGGACCGCCAAGGAAGTCCTGAAAAAGAATTTTTAAGTGACTTTGAATGAGAAGAGCCTGGGGTGTAAAATGCAGATTCCTGGGCTATTCCCCCAGGGATGCTGATTCTGCACAGGCAGGGCCCAGGAAGCAGCATTCTTTCCAGGACCCTCTGATGATTCTGTTGCAGGTGGCTGGAGACCCCCTGTCCCTTGGTCCCTAAGATCCCTTCCAGTGTGGAGAGATGAGGGAGGAGGGCTGTGGTCACCAGTGAGCCAGCAAGACCAGACCCCAGAGGCAGCCAGAGGGCCATCTTACGTAGGCCTTAGTTTCACAGAGGGTCTCAATTTAGTTCCACCTGTTCTCAAATGGAGTCAATTTTGCTCCCCAGGTGATATGTGGCGACGTCTGGAGACATTTCGGTTATCATAGGTTATCATAACGGCAGGGGGAGGGGTGTTACACATCTAATGGGTAGAGGGCAGGGATGCTGCTAAACACCCTGTACAGGACATCGTCGTATAGGACCGCCTCCAGCAAAGCACTGTCCAGCCCAAGTCTCAAGACCAAAGTCATGGTCAAACCTACCAGAGTGAAAACAGGAATGAAAGCAGACGATCACTCATCAAACAACTTTGAACCTATCACAGCGCTTCCTACAATGTCCTCTTGGCATTTCTTTATTCTTTAATATACCAGGAGCCTCCAAAAGCGGAAGTGGCCAGGGCCTCTCGCGACTCTGAGGCTGCACCCAGAACCCCCCACCCAGGCTAGAAACGCAAGGCTCTCAGCAAGGGTCGCGTTAGGGCTGGGTGGGCCGGGCCCCTGGCTGGCACTCCCACGCTCGCAGCCCGCCCAGAGAGATCTCCCCCGCGCCCTCCCCGCAGGTCCCGCCCCGGCCTGCCTCCTGCTGATGCTCCTGGCCCTGCCCCCAGCTGCCCCCAGCTGCCCCATGCTCTGTACCTGCTACTCGTCCCCGCCCACCGTGAGCTGCCAGGCCAACAACTTCTCGTCGGTGCCGCTGTCCCTGCCGCCCAGCACGCAGCGCCTCTTCCTGCAGAACAACCTCATCCGCACGCTGCGGCCCGGCACCTTCGGGCCTCACCTGCTCACTCTGTGGCTCTTCTCCAACAACCTCTCCGCCATCTATCCGGGCACCTTCCGCCACCTGCAGGCGCTCGAGGAGCTGGACCTCGGCGACAACCGGCACCTGCGCTCTCTGGAGCCCGACACCTTCCAGGGCCTGGAGCGGCTGCAGTCGCTGCATCTGTACCGCTGTCAGCTCAGCAGCCTGCCGGGCAACATCTTCCGCGGCCTGGTCAGCCTGCAGTACCTCTACCTCCAGGAAAACAGCCTGCTCCACCTACAGGTGAGCCGGCCCTAGCCCGGCGCGCGCGCGCACGCAGACACACATAGTCCTCTTCTGCTTCCCTCTCTCCCCGGGGCCTCTCGGCCCCTCTGTCCCTGCTCACCCTTCCCGCCTCTGTCTCAGCACCTCTCTCTATTTCTCTGTCCCTTTTCTAGGTTTCTGTCCCTCCCACTTTCTCCAGGGGCTTTTCTTTATTTTGTCTCCTCCGTCTATCTTTCTCTGTCACTAACACCCCACCCCCCATCTGACTGCGTCTGCCTGTCTGTCTCTCCCTTTCTGTCCCTCTCTGTCTCGCTCACTAACTTGCCTCCCCCATCTGTCTCCCTCTGCCTCTTCTGTCTGTCTCCCTTCACACGCCCACTCCACGCACACCCCCCCATGTCTGTCTGGGTGTACGTGTGTGTCTCTTTCTGTGATCTCTCCTTTCCCCCTTGTTTGCCTTCAGGGGACTCTGCCTTTCCCCAGGCACCCCAGCCCAAAGGGCTTCGTGGTGGCTTTTCTCACCCACTCCCATGCCCTCCCGCAACATGGGGAGGTGGGCAAGAGGGCAGAGCCACTGCAACTGGTATCCCATAGAAGGGTCCACCTCTCTCCACCTCACTGGATCGTGGGACAAGGGAAAACCCTACCCTTTCTAGATTCCATCCCCCAAACCTATCCCCCAAATCTGTTGTCTCAGTGCAACCGGTGAAGGAAAAAAAGCGTAACGAGCTGTTAAGCAGCTGGAAAATGGATGCTCTGAAACCGGAAGGAATAACAGTAATTGCTATTTATTGTTATTATTATTGATCTAAATATTTATTGTTGTTGTTATGCTGACTGTTTGACAGTCAAATCCTCCCATTCTATTTCCCCAGGAAGCAATAACACACCCTCCAAGCCACTCTGGGAGAAAATTCTCCCTCGGCTACACAACCTCTGGATATCCAAACTCTCCCCTCTCCCCACACCAACCTGGAAGGCACTTCCTCCTCCCCATCCCAGGCTGAGGCCTAACTGGTGGATTTGATGCTGATAATTATAACAACAGCAATAGCAATAATAATTTAACATTTATTGAGCACCCAGAATGTGCTTGGTGCTGAGAAAAGGGCAGCGAACAAAACAGATGAAACTCCTGCCTTCGCAGAGAGCATTCTAGTGGCGGGGAGAGACAAGAAGTAAAATGTACAGTATGTTGGGAAAATATGTTGTGTGTTATTATTATTGCATAAGTAATGATAATAATAGCCCACTAGCACTTAGCAGGCACACTATGCATCAGGCGCTGTGCTAAGGACTTTACGGGTATCAACTCTGCCATTTACAAGTGTGTGGCATTTTTTAACCTCCCTGAGCCTCAGTTTTTCCATCTGTAAAATGGGAGTAGCCATAGCACCCATCTTCTAGGGATTTTATAAGTGTTAAGTGCATGAATAATTTGTAAAGCACTTGGAACAGCGTTTGGCGTACAGCGGGCACGCTATAAATGCTTGTTAAGATACTATTTTAAAAAGAGAAACAAGCCTCATTTAACACCGGTCTCAGTGAAATGGCCCATCTTGGACCCTATCCTGAAGATATGGGTCAACTTCAAGGATTATACTGAGACCATGGGTGGGTCCCAGAACACTCCCTCCTTTTTCTTCTTCCTAACTTTGCACCTCATGGTTTCCAAAGTGTGCTCAGTCACCTCATCTCATTTCTACAGCCCTGTCGGGAGATTGTTTATACGCCCTTACAGATGAGGAAGCTGAGACCAAGGGTCCCAAAGTCTCTTAAATCCTTGTCCATGTGCCTGGGGGCTTAACGTGTTCTCAGTATCACGTCAAACCTCACAACAGGCTGGCAGTAGGGATGGTTAGGGGCAGTAGGGACAAAAAATGAAGTTTCTGAGGCCACACAACCAGGAAGAGCTGGTGGCACTTGAGCCTTCGTAGTCTGATGACACTTCAGGCCATTTTTATCACCCAGAACTCTCCACTGGGCGCTGACCAGGTGCAGGGGGAATGGTACTCAGAAGGACAGCAGAGTAGGCTCATTTTTGAAAGCACATGCTTTGTTTTGTTTTGGTTTTGGCTGCACTGCGCAGCATGTGGGATCTTAGTTCCCTGACCGGGGATCAAACGCACGCCCCCTGCAGTGGAGCGTGGGGTCTTAACCTCTGCACCACCGGGGAAGTCCCTGAAAGCACATGCTTTGAGTCTGCCAGACCTAAGTTCACATCCTGGCTCCTATACGACGTTGGACAAATTACTCGTTACAAATTACTCTCTCCATTGCCATTTCCTCAGCTGTAAAATGGCAATCATGATAGTAATTAACAATAATACTTACCTAAGAAGTTTTGTAAGGATTAAAATTTAGCACAGGGCCACATCAATACATGGGCGCTGTCATTATCATTATTGTTAATTATTACTAGTAGTGCAACAACCACTACTACTGAGATCCTGACCCCCTTATCAACATATATTAGTTGCGCAGATTAGGAATCTGGGGTCAGCAGGCCTGAGTTTGAATCCCTGCTCTGCTATTTTCTGACTTATTTAACTTTAGACAAGTTGCTGCCCCCTCTGAACCTCAGTTTTCTTATCTTTAAGATGGGAATAATAAAAATAATACCTTCCATAAAGAATGGCTGTAAAGAGTAAATGAGTTCGTATATATAAAGCACATAGTTAAGTGCTGAATAAATTTTGTCGTCATGACCTGATCCTCCATCACAAATGGCAGCCAGGGCCTGGGGTCAGGGAAGACCTGGGCAGGGGAGACCTTGAGTGGACACTGGGGTCTTCTGAAATGGGAAGTGTTGGTTCTGCACACACCTGGCATGAATGGTAGGGGGCATCATGGGAAGGAAACATCTTCACACCTGGCCCTATATAGAAGAGAAAGAAAGAGACAGCCTCTGCCTGTGAACTGCCTGGAGAAACTAGGCTGGGAGATGCCACAGGCAGGTGAGGAAGCATGCGGGCTGGGCTGAGATCTGCAGAGTGCACGTGTGACCCAAGATGGCACCGGGCCTGCCCCGAGAGGGGAGATCTGGAGGAGGCAAGAGGACCACAGCTTTTCAGGATGAGGAAGGTGGAAATGGGAATGGGGTAGAGTGGAGGTTCTCACAGACTGTCTGCTGTAGGCCAGGCACTGTGCCAGGTGCGTTCATCACAGATACTTACTGAGCATCTACTATATGCCAGGCAGTGTTATGGGTGCCAGGGATTCAGAAGTGAACAAAAACAGTGTCCCTGCTCTCCTGGAGCATATTTCCTACTGGAGTGGAACCAGATGATAGAGGCACCGGTCTCTCTTTTAACTGTTAGAGCAGCCTGCATGGCGTAAAAGAGCAGTCTTTACATTCAGGCAGATCTGATTTGCTCTGTGGCTTTGGGCAAGTTACTTAACCACTCTGAGCCTCAGTGGACCCATCTGTGAAATGGAGAAAATGACCTGTAACTCAGGGGTTCGTTGTGAGGATTAAAGGAGATGCTACTTGAAAGGGGTTTAGTGTGTCCAGTCCAGAGTAAGCATCATTTCCCCCATTCAATGGCTGAGGACCCTGAGGCTCGGAGAAGTTAAGTCACCCATCCAAGGTCACCCAACTTGTAAAGGGCACAGCCTAGAATTAGCCCAGGTCTGTCTGGCTCCGAAGTGCAACTGTTCAGAGCTCTGTCTCCAGAGTTCACGTCTGCCTTCCACTACATATTGGCTCTTGAACTCTAGGCCAGTCACTTGCCTTCTCTGAGCCTCCCTCTCCTAATCTCTGAAAGGGGGAGAATAATACTATCTGCTTCACGGGACTTCCCTGGCGGTCCAGTGGTTAAGACTCCGCGCTCCCAATGCAGGGGGCATGGGTTCGATCCCTGGTCAGGGACTAAGATCCCACATGCCACATGGCGCAGCCAAAAAAAAAAATTATCTGCCTCGTAGGGCTGTGATGATTCGGTTACTACATGGGATCTGTGTAGCACAGAGCCTGGCACATGGTAAGCGCTCCATTAGTCAGCTGCTGACCCAAACGATGGCGATGATACCCAGCGTAGATCGGTGAGCACTGTGCGTAGGGGTGCCTGGCACGGAGCAGACACTCAGTACAGCTTTCTTGAATGAATGAGGTACATTCCAGGACTCACTTGCTCATTAATATCAGATGAGGATGGATCTTAATGATCAACGATCTCAAGTCCCTTGTTTCACAGATGAAAAAAAACCTGAGGCTCAGAGAGGTGCCCGGAGCTGCCCAAGGTCACACAGCCCAGCAGCTGATTTGATCAGTGCCAGAGACTGGAGCTGGGAGGTTGGAGGGAGGCAAGGTTAAGAACAGGATGCTGTCCAGGGAAGGGGGCAGGGGTGCTGCGTTGAGGTTCCAAATGGATTTAGAGAGCTGTGAACCGGCCACGGGGAGGTGAGGGAAATGTGGTTTTCAAAATGGAAGAGGATGACTTTAACAGACACCCTCTGCCCAGAGGGAGGGCGTGATAGGGAGCGTGGTGGGGGAGGGGGAGGGCTGTGAAGGTCAAGAGCTTATTAATGCACAGAGAACCATTTTAGAGGAAGGACCGGATCTGAGAGCTGCAGCCTAGGAAGTGACAAGAGGATCTGGCAACAGCTTGGATGGGGGTTGGGGGAATGGACCCCCAGGCTGAGGCTCAGAGCAGGAGGGGCAGGACTTTTGCCAGGGGAAGGAGAAGGAGATTGGAACCGAGGAATCCTGTAGCCCAAAAACTGGGGCTGTAGGTCAAAGGTGCCTGAATTCCCTAGCATCTCTGAACTTTTGGTCTTCCCTTCCTGACTTCTGGAAGTCCCCAAAGTGCCAATTACCTCTGCTCCCTCTACACCCCACCCCACCCCATATTTATCCTTTGACCAGGTATCTCTGGGTGTGTCCTACTCTTGCTGACACTCCATTAAAAAGAGAAACCCTAATTAGGTGTTTGAGTGGAAGGGATTCAGCCCACTCCCTGGGGGGGCCAAGAAGAAAAGGACAAGGACACCAGGCCACGCTGGGCCAGGCTGAGGCCACGGACGTGCAGGGAGCCCTCCGCTGGAGACCTGAGCTGGGCATGGGGCTGTGGCAGCAGGAGGTGGAGAAAGCTGGTGTCACAGGCAGCCGAGAAGGTTGAGGGGGACGGATCTCAATGTGGCCAAGAGGAGGGTTCTTGGCAGGCTCAGTTCCTGTAGCAGAGAGGGCGGAAGCCAGATGGGAGGGGGCGAGAAAATGCAGGAGCACAGGAAGGCGGAGGCTGTGAGTGTGGGCTGGGAGTCAACGCCCTCCCCCCACCTGAGAGCCTGAGACCAGGCTCCTGGGTGAGGTGGGGGGATCATCTCCCCAGGCAGGGAAGGGTGGGAGAGGCACCGCCAAGAAACAGGAATCCGGGGTGAGCTGGCTTGAGCACAGAGGATACCCTTGTCCCCCAGAACCAGACCCCCTGGATCTGCTGACCACAATGATGTCCTCCACAAGAGGGGAGGACCTCAGTACTGGGGCTCTGGTCCCCTCTCTGGCAAGCCCTTCATCTCTCTGGGTCTCAGTGCTCTCCTCTGCAAAAAAGTAGGCTAGGCTGGTGCACCCAGAAGCACTAACTCCCAAATCTGGTTGATCATCACCAATACCTTGGTGAACTGGTTAAAATGCAGCGCCAGCCCCCTGCTCTCTCCCCTCCATGGAGCATACCCACTCCTCCACTCCCCTGAACCACAGTTCAAGGTCCTTCCAGCACTAATATGGTCTGATTCAGAGACTCCCCAGCCTTGGGCAGATGGGACAGCCCCTCTAAGGGGACAGTGAAGCAGGGCATGGGGCAGCAGGCTTCCTTCCCCTCCCCTGCTGCCTCTGTGGGGTGGAGCTGATATGGTCCCCTTAATGTCCCAGCCCAGTAGCAGAACTTTGGGGTCCCAGGAAGCTCCTCTATTAGAGGAAAAATGGATGGGACCTAATTCTAACTAAGACACTATTGTCATAATAATCACCATTTATTGATGGTGGTCTGTGTGCCCACCGGGTACGGCATCCTTACAAGATCTCATCTAACCCTCCCTCAGCCTGCTGAAAGAGGTGTTCTCTGAGTTACACACACTGAGGAAACTGAGGCTCAATGAGGCTAAATAACTTGCCCAAAGTAACGCAGCTGGGAAGAGGGCAAGCTGGATTTGAGCCGGGACTCTGCTGACTCCTGAGCCTGTGGGCTTCATCACTGGACCGAATCCCAATGTGCCAGGCCCTGTGCCCGACACTTCACCCATCTGATATGTATGGGGATTGTCTTCTTAAATCCTCAAAACAAACCCAGGGGGAGGTACACTCACCTCCATTTTAAAGACGAGGAAACAGATTGCTGGCTTGGCCAAGTTCACAATAATGGCTAACTCACAGAATGCCCACCACATGTATTAATACATGTTGTTTCATTTAATCGCCACATGTTACAGATGAAGAAACTGAGTCATAAGGATACTGAGTGACTTGCTCAAGTGTCAGTTAATAAGGCCAGGATTTGAAAGTCAGGGAGTCTGGAAGTCTGCATACTTAGCCAAATCAGAGGTTCTCATTCTCCAAGTGCGGTCCTCCCACCAGCAGCATCAGTACCACCTGGGAACTTGTAAAGACGTGCAGAATCTCACGCCCCCCCCCCCGCGGCCACCCCCACCCCCGCTCCAAGACCTGCTGAATCAGAAACCCTGCGGCCAGGGCTCAGGGATCTGCAGGGGATTCTGATGCACCCCCAAAGTTTTAAGAACTCTATTGCGTTTCTCACATTAACCTCTAAATAGATTAGAGGAGGCAGGATTAGAACCCAGGACTCTATGAGTCAGAAGGTCAAACCCCTTCTGTTCTACCACAATGCTCCCCTTCTTTCCCAGATTTCTTCGGTACCTGTCTCAGAACCACTCACCACTCTTCTTCTCCCCCCCCCCCCCCGCCAGGATGACCTGTTCGCGGACCTGGCCAACCTGAGCCACCTCTTCCTCCACGGGAACCGCCTGCGGCTGCTCACGGAGCACGTGTTCCGCGGCCTGGGCAGTCTGGACCGGCTGCTGCTGCACGGGAACCGGCTGCAGGGCGTGCACCGCGCGGCCTTCCGCGGCCTCAGCCGCCTCACCATCCTCTACCTGTTCAACAACAGCCTGGCCTCGCTGCCGGGCGAGGCGCTCGCCGACCTGCCGGCGCTGGAGTTCCTGCGGCTCAACGCCAACCCCTGGGCGTGCGACTGCCGCGCGCGGCCGCTCTGGGCCTGGTTCCAGCGCGCGCGCGTGTCCAGCTCCGACGTGACCTGCGCCACCCCCCCGGAGCGCCAGGGCCGCGACCTGCGCGCCCTCCGCGAGGCCGACTTCCAGGCCTGCCCGCCCGCCGTGCCCACGCGGCCCGGCAGCCGCGCCCGCGGCAACAGCTCGTCCAACCACCTGTACGGGGTGGCCGAGGCCGGGGCGCCCCCCGCCGACCCCTCCACCCTCTACCGAGACCTGCCAGCCGAAGACCCGCGGGGGCGCCAGGGCGGGGACGCACCCACCGAGGACGACTACTGGGGGGGCTACGGGGGCGAGGACCAGCGGGGCGAGCAGACGTGCCCCGGCGCTGCCTGCCAGGCGACCCCGGACTCCCGCGGCCCCGCGCTCTCGGCCGGGCTTCCCACCCCTCTGCTTTGCCTCTTGCTCCTGGTCCCCCACCACCTCTGACTGCGGTGCTGAGACTGAAGAGGCCGGTGTGTCTCGCTCCCCCTCATCCCTCATCCCCCATCCCCAGCTGCGGCTCTGGCCCAGTCCCCGCCCTCTGGCCGTGCGGCCTTGCTGCCTTCTTTCCCCTCCCAGCTCCTCTCTTCCCCTGGGACCAGGCCACCTCTCCCTGCCTCCCAGGCTGCTGGCTTATGGCAGCCCCAGGAGGACACATCTGGTGGCTCAGCCCTGTTCTCGCCAACTCTGGCCATTAACCCGTTCCCATCCTAAGGCTGGGGTGGGCACCCCAGGCAGCCGCTGACCCCTTCTCCCAGTGCCCACAGTGGACTCGGGAGGGGCTTTTGTCTGCAGAGCATCTTCCACCAGCAGAGCCTTTGGAAGCTCCCGGGAAGGGAGCCCTGCCCAGGAGCCCTTTGGAGGGATGCTTCAGTCGGGGCCAGGCCAACCTTAGGCCCCTGCTTATCCTAGCACCCCTCAACCTCCCGACACTGGAGAAATACTTTTCTCCTATGTCTACCTTGGACACTTTTTAGGGTGCCTGGAGAGAACTTTCCTCTCCACCGTGGCCCCTGTGTGGTGAAGATCAACAGAAGTTGTTTGGGAAAAAAAAAAATTTATTAAAAAATTCTATTATTTTACCTTCTGTAAGATTTGTTGGCTCAGGTCCTCAAAAGTGGGAGGAGGGCTTAGAACCATCAGGCTGTCAGGGCCAGGAGGGTTAGAAAAAGGGGAACCATTTCATGCTATCAAAGTGCTTCTTGCTGTTTTCCCAGGACAAGAAGCTGAAGCCTCAGGAACAGGGTTGTGACCCTGGAGTCCCAGGCAGGACAGGTGAAATCTGACAGCCAGGAGTGGGCGCTAATGGCACCTCACCGCCTCATTTGTCCAGGAGAAGCAGCTACAGACGACCCTGAGTTGTCTATGCCTGAGGAGCTAAGCCTGGGGAAGGCTCTCTCTGAGGCTCTGTTCCTTCAGGGAGGGAGAGCAGTTCCCTCTTTCCCCTGCAAGGAGGAGTAACATGGACAGCCATGGTCACAGCCAGCCCAAACATGACTTTGGGTAAATCTGAAAAAGGCACCTCTTCCCCAGGGGAACCCAGCTGCATACCACAGCAAACACTCTAGCAAACAAAGCACAACAGTGGATTTCAGCTCACACTTGCCCCCTCAGCTGATTGCCCTTGTGCAGTGTACAGCCTGCACAGCTGTACACAGCAACCTTGTAGACAAATGGTCTCTTTCCCTTGGCTCCTGTGAGGTAGAAGTCATCAGGGAGGAATCAGGTCAGAGAAGCAGTTCTCCAAGCAGGTTAGAGGAGAAATCAAGGGGCTAGGGTGATCAGGGGGATCAGAATCCCAAGCTGGGGTGTCTTGCTGGCTTGAGGTGTGATCAGAAGCTTCATCTTTCCAGGGTGTGGAGGAGAGGCTGGGGAAAGGGAAGAGCCCTGGCTAAGGAGGACTTGGTTGAGTCTCATCCAACAGAAGCAATTGGGGAGACATTTGATGGTTTAAATTTAGGGTTAAAAAATCTAACTTGGGATCTGGGGATGGAAAGAGAGGGTACCTGGGTGCCAGGGCTCAAGGATGCTGAGATTCTGTGGCCCTGGCCAGACAAGTCAGAAGGGTAGTGGGAAGAGGAGGCAGAAACGGGACAGAGTGAACATCTAAGGCCTGAAGCAGGTGGACTTTGGATAAAGATGTGGGGTTGGGGTGGGGGGATAGTGCCCCCCAAGTCTGGGGTCTCATGGGGGCCTGTGTCAGGCTGGCTTTGAGGAGGCTAATGAGGGGGACTAGCGGGCCAGCCAGGCAAGAGCTCTGAAGGAGGGATTGCTGGGGGCCTGGGCAGGGGAGGAGGGAAGGAAGATGCTGGTAAGTCAGAAGCAGGCAGTCCAGGTCACAGAATTTTCGTTGTGAAATATTCATGGGCCTTTGGTCCAGATGCTATTTCAGAGCAGTGAAAGCAAGAGGAGTGTGTGAGCCTCAGGAAGAAGCCTACAGCAATGCCACTTTCCCCCACCCCCGCCCAGACAGACCCACGGACGCCCATCACGTGCACACCCACACTCACACGCTCTCTCACACACACTAACGCAGAGCGGAGCTAGAGAGCACGTGCAGTCATGCCGACACCCACGGGTCCCACAAACAGGAGGATGCACCCCCGAACACCGACATGCGTGTGCAGCTGCTCACATGGGTCCCCGCCCATGAGATGTCACACACACAGACCCCAGCCTCTCCAAACAACCCAGACTGATAACCCTGAGCCACACACCCTGAACTAGGAGGGACTTTCAAGGCCATGCAGTCCAACACCCACCGATGCTCCGAGGGGGCAACGGAGGCCCAGAGAGGGGAAGTGATGTGTCCAAGACTTCCCAGCCCTGAAAGGAACAGAACTCATTCACCTCCTGCATCCTGAGTGTATACCCACGTGCTGAGTTCTCTCTGTCTGCCCGACACCAGTGGTAGTTAACTCCTCCCTTTCTTTAATGTCCTGTCTCTACTCTCTCACCCAGTCCCCCTCGCAGCCCCCATCCAGCCCTTCCTTTCCATTCCTCCTGCTACCTCCCTGCTTCATCTCCTCATTACCTCATGCCTAGAATATAGAAGAAAATAGCCATAACCTCCTGTCTGGTTTTCCTCCATTCACTCTCTCTCTCCCTCCCGCTCAACTGGCCCCTGTTGGCCAGATTCATCTGACCAAAATTTGCATTATGTCATTCTGTTACTCAGGAACTTACAATGGCTCCCTATTGCCTACAGGTTAAAGATAAAACACCTTAGCAAAACATCAAAGATCCTTCAGAGTCTGGTCCCAACTGCCTTTCTAGCTTTTTCTCTCCTGGCCTCCTCCCAAATCTTCACTCCAGCTAGACAGATTGTATCATGCTGGCCATCAGTTACCATGTACTTGAAACCCACAAACCTACTTTGAACCCTCCCCAAAATTCCTCAATCTCCCCCAAACTAGGAGCCCTCTCCCCCTGTCCTCAGATGACAGACTCCAGAGCCCTTCCCCAAGGCCAAAGCTGCATCTCCCGGACCTTATCCATGGGGTTCTTTTCCTGTCCTTCAAAGCTTCAGTAGAGGCTCAGGCTAGGGCTCCCTCATAGGAGATAGCTGCCCTCCACTGGCCACCTCGGGTATCACAGCCAGGCTGAGTTACCCTAAACTGAGAGTGACTATCTGTCTGCCTGGGGAGAGGAACAGAAGGACGCCAGATGACAAGGTTTATAAGCCCTGAAACCTCTAAGGTTCTTACACCCAGAGTGCGGGGAGGGTTCTCAGCCCTGCTTTCTCAGCTGCTGGCTCCTGACTTTAGCTCCCTAATCCATGAGAGAACCCCCCCTCCTGTGAAATACGGACTCGGGGGCTCCCAGGACACTGCTGAAGGGAAATTTGCCCACCAGGCTCTGAGAGGCCACCAGGCCAGGGACAGTCCAGGTGGCAGACCCAAGGTCCAGCTGGGGTCAGGTTTCTATATGAATTTTTAATGCTTCCAGCCAGACTTGTCAGATGTTCCGAAACCCGAGCATCTCCTTTCATCTCTGTACATGATGCCCTTCCCCACCCCCACTGCCCTGGGGGGTAGGGCAGGGAAGGGAGGACTGGGTCAGCTACCCAGCAGCCTCTTGAGAAATGATTTGGGGGAAATAGAAGGGTGAATGACCTAGTTATTTTCCCACTTACTGTGTGACCTTGAGCAAGTCACTTAACCTCCCTGAACATCCCTTGTTTTGTTTTGCATGTATAACCTGGGAGCAATAGCGCCTGCCTAAATTGAGTTGTTGTGGGGAGTAAGTGCAATAGCCCGTGGAAAGGTGGCCTATATGTTTGCTGTCACCCTTATCTTTCCTCAAGCCCTGCCTCCCTCCTCCTGTTTTCTTCCAACCCCAGAGGTAGGTGCTTTGCCTCTTTCTTTTGGAGGTGGGGACTTTGGCTCTGCCCTTACTCCCTAAGATCCAAACTGCCTACCCCAAGATTCTTTGGCCTTCTTAGAAACTTCAGATGAGGTGGGGGAAGGGAAGTGAGAGAGGAAGATGGATGGAGCAGCTGAGGCCGATGGGAGGGAAGCAGGCAGCAGAGAGAGGAAGGCTAAGACCCTGCTCAGAGAGAGAACAGCCAGCTGAGACTCACTCTTTCTTTCTTCTCCTTCCTCCCCCCCTTCCTTCCTTCCTTCCCTCCTTCCTGGCACCTTCTCCATCCCCTGGTACTCTCACACCGGAAGCAGAGATGGCCATACAGAGCAGAGGTGAGGTCAGGAGCATGGAGGAGGGGTGGAGGGCTATTGATGAAGACTTGTCCAGTCTTTCCAGCCCACCAATTCCCTGCACAGTGTTTCTGAAACTGAAGGTCTTTTATGTCTGATTTAGGTGGGAAACTGCTAAGATGCAGATGCCTGGGCCCCTGAACCAGATCTCTAAGGGAGCCCTGGAATCTGCATTTTAACATGTAGGGGTGGGTTATGAAGCTCTCTAAAGGCTGAGAAACGGCTCCTCAAAGGTGGGGTGGTCCTTGGGGGGCAGACGGGAGAAAGCAAAGGAAGAAAAGTTAGATTCCCTCCCCTCCCCCACTCTCTTGGTGGAAGTTACAGACAATACTCTTGCAAGGAGAGGGTGATGCCAGGGATGGGGAAAAAGGATGGAGACAGATGGGGGAGGGGGATGCAGTGAATGTGACACCCAATGTAAGCAGCCACAAGCGGAAACAGCCACTTGCACGTTGCCCCCACCTTCGTGGCGATCTGAGACCCTGAACTTCTGGTCCCGCGATGTGGAGACTCTGGAAGAGTCCCCTGTGTCTGGGGCGTAGGGTCAAGGAGGAGGCCTCATCTTCAGAGACCAGCGGCCCTCCCCTGAGGGTCCACGCAGCGATAAACGGATACACATCTACCCATCACTTCCCCGGCCGGAGCCCTCCTGCCCTCCCCTCGGGTCCAGCGTCCGTCAGACCACCTTCTCCCTCCATCGGCCCTCACCAGCCCGCGTGCCAGCTCATCTGCATAAAGTTCCAATTAACACGTTTTCCCTCAGCTATTTACGATCCCTGAACTCGCTCCCGGCTCGGGAGCCCGCTTCCCGCCGCCCCCTCGCCCCTCGGAGTGTGGCCCCATTAATCCTTGCGACCCGGGCAGCTCCCTGCGGCCTGGACCCCGCCGGCTTGGCCCGCGCCGGGAGTCTAGGGGGTGAGGGGCGCGACCCGGGGAGACGGCGGGGTCTGCCGCAGGCCAGAGGCCGGGGCTCTCCGGGAAAAAGGCAGGCGCTTGCCCGCCCCTCTTTCTGGGAAGAGATGGGGAGGGGGGCTTCTCCTGGGAGACTCGGGGCGTCGAAATTCCTCGTTCCTCGTCCTGCGGCCCCCGCACCCCTCCTCCTCCCCGCCACGTACCCTCTCCCCTCCCCAGCCATCTGTTCCACTCGGCAGCGCCGCGGCAAACACGGCTCCAGCTCGCTTCCGCCCCTGCCCAGCCCCCTCCCCAAGCTCCCCACCCCGGGAACGGGGAATGAGGAGACACCCCTCCCCCAGGAGGCCGAGATCTCTGCCTGCATCTCCCACCCGGTCCCACGCCCCAGCTGGGCGGGGGCAGAGTCGAGACCCCCTCCTTCAGCCTCGAGGGTCAGTGGGGCAGGGGATAACGCCTGAACGGATGTTCGGCGAAGGAGGGCAGAGCAAGCCAGGGTAGGGGTCTGGAGATCGAGACCCCGGAAAGGGAAGACTAGTGGGTAAGGGGTGTATGTGGAGGGGTGTCGGGGTTCCCTTCCTGGCTCGCCGCCGGCTCCCAGCCTCCCACCCCGTCCCAGCCGCAGCCACGCAGCGCCGCCTGCTGGGCACGCCGAGCACCCGGCGCACACGCCTTGCTTCCTCCGCCCGCCCCGTTTCTGTTCATCGCTTGTGATCAGCTTCCACCAGACTGTACAGAAAGTCAAGGTCCGGGACAGAGAGTGTAGTGAGACCAGGGCAAAGCCTCTGGGAACCCGTCCAACCCGTTGGTGGGTGCTGTCCAGTTCTGGTTTTGTATTTTGCGAAAAGGGCACAGCGTTGCAAGCCAGGAGTCTGGGCTCAGAGCAGCCACGTATCTGCTGTGTGACTTTGTCAAGTCTCCAGACCCCTCTGGACATCTATAAAATGGGTGGGTCAGTCTGTTTTATCAACTCCTAAAGACAGTTTAAGACAAAGGGAGGGCTTATCTGTAATACTGTCTTCCAGGGCTAAAATTTGGGGGTTCTCCAAGGGTTTTTTTGGTGGGGGGGTAAGGGTTTTGTGGTTACTCTCAGCCCTGAGAGGGCAGCAGAAAGTTAAGCTCATTATCTTGGAACCTCCTTCCTGCTGCTGATTGCCTTGGCAGACCTGTGGTTAGGACTCAGCAGTTAGAATGCCCAGGTTCCAAGCTCAGCTCCACCACCTACCAGCTGTGTGCCCTTGGGTCCTGTGCCTTAACCTGTCTGAGCTTTCCTCAATCTACGAAACAACCCGAAGACACCGACTTCTACAGTTAGGATGAAATGAGATACCCGTGTAGCTAGGACAGGCAGATCCTCAACAAATGTTAGTGGTCCCTCCCTGCCCCATCCCTCCATTCTGTGACTTTAAGGTTTATGTCCCAGGACAGAAAGAGATGTAGGAGTGGGATAAATAAGGTATAGCTTCCTGGAAGGTCCCTTGTCCTCAAAGACAGTGTCTTCCCTTGATGCAGGTAATTTTAAAGCCTCACTTTATTGCTAAAAGTAAATATGAACATAGCATAAAATGAAGCTCAAAATTTGCATGAAGTTTTAAGATAAAACACTATAAAGAATGTTACTTGCAACAGACCTCCCTCCAGGGATCCCTGGATAGGAAAGCTTGAGAGGCATTCCTTAGCATTCTTTCCAAAGCATCCTGCCCCTTATCCCCTGTAGGGAGAAAGGCCAACCTCCCGGATGTACCCCAAACCCTGAGAAGTGGTGGGCAGGAGCAGAGGGCAGGATCTGGACTCCCTCCAGACACTAAGGGCAGGGCATGGCTGAGAACAGGGAGGTGAGCCAGACAGCCACAGGTGGGCAGGCTGGCACTTCAGGTGTCCTACTTAATGCCCAGCTGAGCCTGGCTGAGGACAAGGGATGGGGTGTGGGAAGACACCCCCCTCCCCCAAGACACAGGCAGGTAAACACCAGCCAGTCTCTCCCTTCCCTTTTTATTTCCTCTAAGATCTGCAAGCAGCAGCAGCAGCAGGGAGGGAACCCAGCCTCCAGCCTCAGGAAGGGGCTTACCGCCCACGTGGCAGCATTCAGGACGTAGCCAGCACCTCAGGCCCCTTTCCTCTGAGGGGCAGGGACTTTCATACCCACATGCACACACACACGCCTGCACACTCCGGACACCGCACGGCTGAGATCCCAGGGGTCGCCTGTTCACTGATCCCACAAGCCCCCAGGAGGCAGCAGCAGGCAGACCCCTAGGCCCAGAGAAAGGGCAGGGCTGCACCCTGGTCTCCTCCAATCCCAGGAGCAAGAAGGTCCAGTCCTAGCACGGGGGACATCTTCAGTCAATGGAGCACTGCTTTGGGGATTTTTTTTTTTTTTTTCCTTTTTAACAAGTCCCTACAAAAATAGAACTTCTCTTGGTATTTATAAATCCCCGGCGCCTGGCTCTGTGCGGAGGTTACAGGTAGAAAAGCCACGAGGCATTCCCTTTGGCTGCTCAGGCCTTGACTACCTGTCACCCAGGCCCCTCAGAGGCCTAGGCAGTCACCTCAGGGCTGCCAAGCACCTTCAGGGGGCCCTCCCAGTGGGTGATGTACTCCCTCTGGAGCCGGGTGCGATAGTAGAAGAGGTAGCAAGGTAGCAGGAATCCCAGGAGTGAGAACAGCAGGAGGCCCAGATTCACCTTTAGGGCAAAGAGAGAGAGAGAGAGAAAAGAGAGTCAAGTGGGTACCTGTTCACCCTCATCACCCTCAGGGATCCTCCTTAGCCTCCCACAGGGAGGAGAAGGCCACCATTTTTAGTCCAGGTCCTGGGCCAGAATGATAGAGCTAGTGCTTGCTGTGTGCAATCACTCTCCACCAGCATCTCACTGAATGTTCGGCAGCCTTATAAAGTGTCAGAGCCTGGTTTGAACCCCAGCTAATGCTGGTGCCCAAATGATCTGGTGCCGTCTGGGTAGCCTGGGCTGGGAACCTCGACCTTTGAGGGTGTTGGCAATGGGATCCCATTGGGGGTGGTGAGAAGAAGCTCCCAGGCAGTTAATAGCACTGGGGTGCAGCCTGGGATAGAAGGCCTGGGTCCGAGCCCACCTCCCGTGGGCTCGGACCCAGTGCACATCCCACCCTGTATTACTCACGGTGTGGCTCTGGGCAAGTCATCCTAATTCGACGCACCTCCTCTGGGCCACTGTGGCAACGTTCAGTACAAAACACGTGGTGCGCTTAGCACCTGGTGAGCACTTGGGAAATGGCAGCTGTCATTTCGTCATCATTCTGGCAGGAGGGTCTTGGGGAGTGGGTGAGCCCTCGAGGCAGATATCAGCTTTAGGGAGGTGAGGTCAGTTCGATGTAAGGAAAAGCCTTTCCAACAAGACCAACAGCTGCCTCCTTGTACAGGACCGGCACCCCATCGTTGCGGGCGTTTGACTAAGAGGGTCTGGAGGAGCCCCTTTCTAGGGGCACTGGAGAGAAGAACCCTGCATCGGGTGGAACTGGACTGGATCAGGACTGGGCCACTGTACAAATCACCTGGGAGCTTCCTGGGCCCAGGCCAAGAGATGCTGATTCAGTAGGCTGGGGAATCTGTGGGCGGGTCTGATGGCCAGCCAGCTTGGGAACCCCCTGATTAGAGACCTCCAAGGTGCCTCCTGGCTGAGATAAGAGCGAGGGATTCCATCACATACAAGAGCCCCCATCCTCAACTCCTTGGGTGCACCCAGGAAGGGGGATCCTGTTGCCCCCATGCCACCCCCCCCCGACTTCTCACCCAGAAGGGCTCTCCTTTCAAGGGTCCCACCATGGCCATGAAAAGCGGCTGCTGGAGCAGGGCGAACACAGCACTGATGAGGGACTGCAGGCCCGTCAGTGTCCCGAAGTGGTTGGACGGGTACCTGTCAATGAGAAGAGGGAGGGCAAGCCGTGAGGGGCGTGGTCCTCTCCAGCCCCACCCCTTGTCCCGTCCCTCCCTAGATATCACTCTTTGTTAGCCAGGCAGGGCAGAGCTTAAGAATTCAAGCTCTCTGCACGTGCCCTGGCCTCGAGGGTGTATGCTGTGACTTCACGTCTACTGAGCTGGTTTCTGACACCTACTGTCTATGTGGTAACAGCAAGTTCCTCAACCTCTCTGAGCCTCACTTCCTTCCCTAAAAACAGGGATAGCACTAACCTCGCTGGGCTGTTTGTTTATTCTTTTAACACATATTTATTGAGCCCCTATTACGTGCCAGGTACTGTTCTAGGTGGGTGGAGATACAGCAATGAACCAGACATGGAGGTGGCATTCTGGCGACGGGTGGGGGGTTGGGGGGCGGCGTGCAGGTGTTCGTCACACAACAAGCAAGAGAAATGCACCGTTGGGACTTCCCTGGCGGTCCAGTGGTTAGGGCTCTGTGCTTCAACTGCAGGGGGCACGGGTTCGATCCCTGATCTGGGAACTAAGATCCCGCATGCCGGGCATGGCCAAAAAAACAAAACAAAAACAAAAACGCACAGTGTGTTAGAAAGTGGTAAGTGCTATGGAGAGAAGTTCAGCAGAGGGAGGGGGGTGAGGGTATCTAGGGCGTTGCGACTGTAGACAGGACGGCCAGCAGAGGCCACTGAGACAAGGACAGCTGGGGAAAGGCCTGGAGAAGGTGAGACGGCTGGGAGCCTTGTGGCTATCTGGAGGAAGCACGTGCCAGGAAGAGGGGACAGCAAGTCCAAGGGCCCTGAGGAGGGAACGCACATAGGGTTTCTGTGGCATGAGGCAGCCATGTGGGAAAAGGGGGTGAGCGAGGTGGGGAGGCGAAGGAAGAGGTCCCTGGGGGGGGGGGTTGGCCAGACCCTGTAGGGCCTTTTAAGCCATAATGAAGCCTTTGGCTTCTTCTCTACGTGAGATAAGACGGGCAGTCGTGGAGTGACGTGAAGAGACTTATGTCCTAACAGGTGTCTCCAGCTCCTGTGTTAAAAATACGGAGGGAAGCAAGGGCGGACGCAGGGACGGTCAGGAGGCAGCGGCAGTAATCCAGGCCAGGCGGTGGCACCGCTGGAGATGCTCGGAAGGGCTGGGTTTGGAGTCTGTGGCATGTGGCGTGGGCAGGCTCACTGGTGGTCTGGGTGTGGATTGTGAGGAATGAGGGAGTGGAAGCAAGGACGACTCCAAGGTCTGGCTGGAGCTGCCCTCTGAGGTCTGAATGCGGGCGTGGGGTCAGCATCTCCCGCCACGCCCACGATGGAGTAATAAGCGCTCTGGGACAGTTACTCCATCATACGCTGGAGAGACACTCAGCCGTGGAAACCAGAAGGAAAAGGGAAAAGGGAACAGGGCCAGGGGGGTGGGGTAGGGTAGGGGGTTGCTCGACATGAAGCAGGAAAGTCAGGAGGCAAACGAGACTGCTGTCTGGAAGTTTCGACAGGGCTGGCACGGGGAGAGAGGCCACTCCAGGAGCCGTTCCCGAGAGCAGACATAGGACCCAAGTGTCATGCAACCAAGGATTTCAGCTGCCCCTAAGGGAGGACGTTCTGACAGGGGGGTCATCCCGCAGTGGGGCGGGCTGCCTTGGAGGAAGTGAGCTCCCTGTTATTAGGGAGCGGGGCGGGGGGGAGGGCAGCGAGCCAGACAGCCTCCAGAGCCTGGCCAGCCCTGACACAGCAGCAGTCCAGGGAGGCTGCGGAAGGGCGCGCTCAGGGGAGCCCAGGAGCCCAGCTGACTCACACTGCTGCGTAGAGGCCTCCACAGGCCGAGTGGTAGAAGCCTCGGACCATGGTGTGCAGGACAAAGGTCAAAAACTGAAACCAAAAAGAGAGCGGGGAGAGCTTAAGAGCAGCGTGGAGACAGGAGGAAGCGCGGTAACGGTGAGGAGGGGAACGGAGCCTGCACACGCCTGCCCCCTCGCCAACCCAACCTCCTACAAACACTACCTAGTGAACCCAGAAAACAGACCCAGAGGACAGGAGCCCTGCTTCCTGGAAGGCACCTGCCGGGTGAACCGTGCCTGGGGCGGCACTCTGCAAGGCAGGGAGAGCGGGGAGGATGGAAGTCGGTACCTGGAGGTGTAAGTTGTTGATGAGGCAGGTGATGCCGAAACCCACGAGCAGAAGGTTGGTCAGAGTGAAGGCGTTGATGGCATTGGTGAGCTTTTGGATCTTGCGGTAGCGTGGTCTGACGGACTTGGTGGCCACCCCGTCCCTGAGGAGAACAGGCCGTCACCGGCCGCTGCCCCGACCTCCTCGGCAGCCCTCCCCACCCCCTGGGTTCTCCGCCTGGTCCCTCCCCTTTCAGGGTAGCAGAAAAGGGAGAAAGTCATTCCTCCAGCCCTGTGTTTCTCAAAGCGTGGCTCCCCCAGCATCATCTGGAGCTTTTCTTTAAAATGCAGATTCCAGGGCCTTGCCCCAAACATCAGAATCTTGGGTGGTGGGCCCTGGAATATGCATTTGGAAAACTATCTCCTATTTCATAAGCACACTGAAGTCTGAGAATCGAGGATGGGAAGGAAGGTGGAGAATGGGAAGCTCTCACACCACCTCTCATCAGAAGCCCCCACAAAAGTGTCCCTGCCCACCAGCCTAGACAAAAGTAGATGACACTCTAGAGACAGCCGCTTGGCCCCTGACTGCCCAGCAAGCCCCTCCCTCTAGCATAATCAAGGGCTCTGAGGCTGGCCCAAAGGAGAGATCAGCAGGCTGAGACAGATGAAGACAGGCCGCCCACTGGTCCGAGAGAAGGGCCCTGCTGATGGACCATGGCCGTCAGAACAGAGCGTAGAGGAGGAAGACTGGGTACCAGGGCCAGGGTACCACTGGTGGGGAGGGACGCCACATCCTTAGATGACTTCTCTCCTAGTCTCCCTCTCCCATCCTCTCAGGACAAACAGGACCGTTTGGATCAACACAAAAAGAACACAAGCAGTCAGAAGACCTTCGTGCAAGACCCAGTGGTGTGGGACTTCCCTGGTGGCGCAGTGGTTAAGAATCCGCCTGCCAATGCAGGGGACACGGGTTCAAGCCCTGGTCCGGGAGGATCCCACATGCTGTGGAGCAACTAAGCCCGTGCACCACAACTACTGAGCCTGCGCTCTAGAGCCCACGAGCCACAACTATTGAGCCCACGTGCTGCAACTACTGAAGCCCGTGCGCCTAGAGCCCGTGCTCCGCAACAAGAGAAGCCACCTCAATGAGAAGCCCGCGCACCATGACGAAGAGTAGCCCCGCTCTCCGCAACTAGAGAAAGCCCGCGTGCAGCAACGAAGACCCAGCGCAGTCAAAAATAAATAGATAAATAAAATGTGTGGTGGGGAGAAAAAGACCCATTGGTGGTCTCCAGCCCACAGGATGGCCCCGATGATCCCCACATCCTGCATTCACACCCTGGTACAGTCCCCTTCCACAAGGTTCCAGAGTTACTCTGTGTGCCTATAGAAGACCACCTCACTCGTGAAGACAACCTCACTCGTGTATGTCACTTCTGAGATGACGTCATGAAAGACCTTGTAGCTTCTGTCCTGGTCTCCCTCCCTTAGCTGTCTTGCTCTGGGGCCAGCCAGCTGCCGTGTCATGAGCAGACTATAGAGAGGCCCAGGTGGGGAGGAACCGAACTTCCTCCAATGGGCACAAGAGTGAGCTTAGGAGTGACTGGCCAACCCCAGTCAGTACTTCAGATGACTGCGGCCCTGGCCAACAGCTTGACCACAACCTATGAGAGACCCTGCTATGGTCTGAATGTCTGTGTCCTCCACAAATTCTTATGTTGAAATCCTAATGCCCATGTGATGGTATTAAGAGGTAGGGCCAGGAATTCCCTGGCGGTCCAGTGGTTAAGACTCCAAGCTTCCACTGCAGGGGGCCCGGGTTCGATCCCTGGTCAGGGAAGTAAGATCCCACAAGCCGCGTGGCATGGCCAAAAGAAAACAACAACAACAACAAAAAATAGAGGTAGAGGTAGGGCCTTCGGGATTTGACTTGTGCCCTTATAAAGAGGCCCCACAGAGCTCCCTAGGCCCTTCTATGTGAAGACACAACGAGAAGTCTTCCACCCAGAAGAGGACCCTCTCCTGACCATGCTGGCACCCCGATCTCAGACTTCCAGCCTCCAGAACTGTGAGAAATAAATTTCCATTGATTATAAGCTACCCTGTCTGTGGTATTTTGTTATACCAGTCTGAACAGACTCAGACAGACTCTGAGACAAAACCACCCAGCTAAGTCATTCCCAGACTCCTGACTGTCAGAAACTATGAGATAATAAATGTTTGTTGTTTAAAGATGCCAAGTTTGGGGGTGATTTGTTATACAGCAATAGATGTCTAATACACCAACTCTATCTCTTTCTAACCGTTAAGAAGGCTTTAGAGTGTACTCTTTATAACAAAGGTTCTGGAACCTACTACTAAATGCTGTGTGATCTTGGGTAAGTTAGTTAACCTTTCTGTATCTCAGCTCCTCATCTGTGAAACGAGGATAATAATGTAGGTACCTACCTCAGGGAGCTGGTGCAGGACTAAAGAGGACAGTGCAAGTGCCTAGTGCACAGTCAGCATTTGATGTCAGCTATACTTATTATCAAGCCAGCCAAGTCCCCTCTTAGTGTCAGTTTCCTCATCTGTAAAATGGGGATGTACCCCTTCTCTCCCAGGGCTCCTGGGAGAATGAAGTAAGATGCTGGATGTGAAAGCACAAGGCTGTCACCACCCCCGGGCAGGTCACCTAGCGGTGGGGGTGTCCACGCAGTCCTTGATTCGCCAGTCCATGACGTAGCCAATGAGGGGGCAGGTGAGAAGGCACGACAGCTGCATGGCCCCAAAGACGGACGAGTAGAACTCAACTGGGCAGGGCAGGAAGAGAAGTGGGGTCAGGAGCTGACATGACAGATGCCAGCAGCCTAGTGGGCACTGTCACCCACGTCCAGCAGAGAGAAAATGCCAAAATCACCTTCCTTTGACCCCCAAATTCTTAGATCCCCAAAATGCCCAGGGTGACAAGGGTGGGTCCAGGCTCCCCCCACTGCAGGCAGTGGCGGGGTGGGTGTGGGCAAGGACCCGAGTTTTGTCCCCCTACCTGTCTCTGTCACCCTTTGTTTCAGGTCGTCCGTCTCTGTTGGGGGTGGAGGGGGAAAGCCAGGGTGAGAGGAGCTCAGCCAGGGTGACCCCCTGCACCTCCAGCCCCCAGTGGGCTCGGCTGCATCTCACCATGCTCCTGGCCACCAGACACGATGTACTCCAGCATCTTGTTCATAGCGGCCATGTAGAAGATGATCCGCAGCTGGGTCATGCCCATGGTGAGGAGGCTCCACAGGAAAATGGGGGAGCAGAGGCTCTTGCGCAAGGGCACAGACTCTGGGGAGACAGCAGGAGGTGCCCCTGAGCCCTACATCTTCCATTTGCCTCTGCGTGTCCCAGCTGATGCAGTTCTAGCAGAGGCTCTGACGCTGTGACTTCGGCGAGGGATCAGTTTCTTCAAAAGCGAGGGTTCAGCCTTACTGGCCTCCAAGTTCTTGCCCAGCTCTATAACTATCTCACTAGAGCATTTTCTTTTCTTTTCTTTTATTGGCCACGCTGCATGGCTTGTGGGACCTTAGTTCCCCAGCCAGGAATCGAACCCGGGCCCTCAGCAGTGAAAGTGTGGAGTCCTAACCACTGGACCACCAGGGAATTCCCTCACTAGAACATTTTCAGGTGACCTCCAGGTGTGTACCGTAGGCTTGGCGTGGCAATAATAACTCGAGCTACTATTTATTAAGCACTTGCTATGTGCTGCACACTTGACAGGTATTATCCCATGTAATCAAATTGTACAACAACCCTATCTTCAGCACATTCTACAGATGGGGAGACTGCAGCTCAGAACGCTCAGTGACTTGCCCGAGCTCATGGGGCTGGAAGGCGGGATGCAGGTGGGGTGGACTCGGCTCATGCCTGTAACAACTCTGCCATGGGAGGATCGGCAGTGGGGATCAGACTCATAACTTCACCGCATTTGCAGTTTGCAAAGAGCTTCCGCGTCCCTGTCTTCATTCAATCCTCACAACTAACTTCCCTGTGAGGCGGGTGTTCTTAGTGCTAGTTTAAGAGACAGGGAAAGCGAGAGCAGGGTTAAGTGATCTACCCAAGTCACATGGCCTGTAATTGGGAAGCAGGACTCCAACCCCCACCTCCTGACGCCCAGGCCCATCGTCCTTCCACTAATCACAGAGCTGTCACCTTGCAAAGTGGCTCAGGCAGAAGGCAGGTGCAGCTCCTCCTGTAGCCAGCAGGAGGCGCCAACCAACCAGGTGTCAGAGGACCCGGACTGGAGGCTGGCTCACCTGCAGTATCTGATGCAAGAGGCTTGGAGGTTGCAGGGAGCCCTGAGGAAACCAGCCCTCCCACAGGCCTGGACACCCTGCCCCATTCTGGAAGCTGCCCCTCCCTCATCCCAGAAATCCCGCAGAGTACCCCTGAATCTGAGCTTCCCAGAGTTCCCTGAGCTTTGATTTGGCTCCATTCTAGAAACAGGGAGCGTGCCCACCTCTGTGAGGGGGTGCTGTGAGAACTGAAGAGGGGAGAATGAGCACTTGGGCACGCGCGCTCGCTACGCGCGAGGACCCATCCTCTCCGTCCCCCAAGGCTGGCACCTTGACCAGACACTCACTCTCAGCAGACTTTTCTGAGGTGTCACGAACGTCCTGGGACGAGATGAAGATGTCTGCCCCCTCCTCCAGGCTGGGAGCCTTCTGGCTCAGCCGCTGGCCCACGGTGGTCACATAGGTGTAGAAGCGGTCACCTGTCACCTTGTGATCCAGGGCCAGCCCTCTGAGCTTGATCTTCTCCCTGCCAGTAGCCAGGCCACAGCACGTGGGAACCAGCCACACAGAGCCCCCTTTCAACAGCCTGCCTCTAGGGGGGTGCCGTCCCAGGGGTGCCAAGCCCCCCCTTTAACCAGCACTGACATGCCCACTGACAAGCTCCCAAGGGCAGGGCTTGTGTCTGTGTGTCTCAGAGCCCGGCCCAGGGGCCAGCTCAGCACACACTAAGTGAGGGATGGATGAGCCATTTTCCACTTGGGCTGTAGCCATGGAGGCAGCATTAAGAACCCAAACTCTGGGGTGGGGGGGCGGTGGGAGGGATAAATTAGGAGGTCGGGATTAACATATACACACTGCTATATATGAAATCGATAACCAACAAGGACCTACTGTATAATACGGGGAACTCTACTCAATATTTATAATAACCTATAAGGGAAAAGAATCTGAAAAAGAATATATACATATATATATACGAATCACTTTGCTGTACACCTGAAACTAACACAACATTATAAATCAACTACACGTCAAGAAATTAAAAAAAAAAAAAAAAAAAGAACTCAGACTCTGGAGTTCTGATTCCAGCCTTAGATTCACCCCTCCCCCCTTCAGTGGTATGACCTTAGGAAAGTCACTTTGTTCCCTGTGCCTTTGTTATGAATGGAGTTAGTAACAGAACCCACGTCACAGAGCTGATTGAGAATGAGGGCTGAGCACAGTGTCTGGCACACAGGAGATGCTCCATCAGTATCAGCTATTTGACTGGCACCCTAGGTGCCTGGTTGTGGAGCATCACCCAGTCCCCTGGGGAACTGAAGGGGGGGTAGGTAAAGTTGGCATTCAGGTTGCCCCACAAAGGGTGGGATTTCATTCCTCTGTATCCCCGCTTTCTGGGTCCCCGTAGCACATGGCACTATCGCAACGGTCCCTCCTACTCTGAACCCATCCTCCAAACCTGGACAGAAGAAGACAGTCCCCACGTTTTGGCTGCCTGCTTTATGCCTGATCTACTCAGAACACCTGCGGGTGGGTGGGATCAGGCCTACGGTTCAGATGAGAAAGCGGAACTTGGAAAGCTCAGATGATCAGCAAATCTTGGTTTCTCTGAGTCCACAGCTGCTTCTGTCCCTCACACCACCACACCCCGGCCTCCAGATCTGCAGCGGGGGAGTCACCCTCCCACCCCACACCCCCCGGTCACTCACTTGTAGTTGACTTCCTCCGGCGAGGGAAAGGCTTCACTCGGCCAGTTGAAGGCACAGTTCAGAAAGATGAGGCAGGCCAGGCTTGACCAGGTGAACATGATGATCATGAAGGACACGCCGGCATCATAGATCAGCTGTCGGGGGAGGGGGCGGGCCATGGAGGAGGCTGCCCAGCCCCAGGCCCGCGTCCTCCAGCTGGAGGTAGAACCCAGGCCCCAGAGGCCTTAGAGAAGGTCTCTTCTACCCCATTCCTTGTACCCAATTTGCAGATGAAGAAACCAAGGCCAGAAGTTAACAGTTGGATCTAGAAGCCCCACCATCCTCTTCCTTTCTCACCCCAGCCCCCCTCAAGAGGTGTGAAATAGTTCGCACACAGTGCCGAAGGGGCTGGCCACAAGCTCAAAATGTCTTTGAAATCTGAATTATTATCTTAAAAAGACACACCAATGTTTGACTCCATACACGTTTGTTTTCACATGAAAGTCATTTCATTTTATGTACAAGAGAGGACAATGAAAGCTCCTAACCGTGTTTATCCTACCCCTTCTGGGCACCCTCCCTGGGGGAAAGACAAACCCAGTCTGAGAAGCCTTATCTCACCTTGCACAGGTGTGACAACTGACAGGGGAGGGGCGTGTGCAAGCACTCTGCCCACAGCCTCCCAAGCCCAGGACAAGCAGGTTCTGTATTGATTGGGATTCTGTGCCAACGTAGCAACTGCTCTAGTGAGGAAGCCAGGTATGCAGAAATGTCCTGCCTGCCACCCTCTGCCTGGGATGGCTGCTGTCTGCCCTCCACTCAGGCTCCAAGCTCCAGTGCTGCCTGGGAAAACTGGTCCTCCTGGGCCTCAGGCTTTGGGGCTCTTTCTTCCCCGGGAGGAGGACAGAACTTCAAAGGGCCACACCCGCAAAGATCTGGCTCCTCAAATCCCACTGCCTTAGTCACGGGAAGGGAGACCCCCAGCCTCCAGGCCTGCTCCTACCTGAACAATTGTTGGTCACCCCCATCAGTGTGCTCTCCACCTCCTCTGGCGACGGATGCTGAGCAAGAGCCTTCTAAACCAATAAATTAACTGCCCAAGGCAGAATCTGAGGAGCATGGTGCGGCCCAGCTGAAAGGGTACTTTGATATCAGAGGGAGGAAAGAGGCCCCAAACTTGCCCAGAGCTAGAACTCAGGCCTTCCGGCTCTAGGTCCACCAGGCTGCGCTGTCTAGGAGCTGGCCAGGCCTGGACTAGCTTGGTGACCTTGGACCCAAGTCATCCAGCCTCTTCAGGGCTGGGGAAGGAGATGTGGCCTGAAAGGTGGGGTGAGGCCAAAGAGTCGAGGGCCTTGAAGGCAGGTGAAGGGGTTGGACTTGATTCTGTAGGCGAAGCAGAGTGGGTGGATGAGCTAGTCCTCCATCTAAGGTCATTCTGGAAGTCACGTGAATGACAGCTTAGAGAAGGAAAAGCTTGGAGGCAGGGAGATCAGCTGAGAAAGCACTGGCCCAGGAGAGAGGATGAAGGCCTGGACAGAGCAGCAGAGAAGTCAGACCCACTGGTCCACAGCAGCACCTGGGCTCTTCCCATGATGCTGCAGCGCTTTTCCCTGCCGTGGTGGGAACTGACCTCCGCCTGGCAGGAAGTAGGTCACCAGATATACTATGCACCCAGCCCCACCCAGTTCTTGTGTCAAGGCAGAAAGAAGGCCAAGCGACCTCACGGACCACCACCTGCCCACTCCCCAGGCAGCTCCGTACCTTGATTCCCGGGTACGTGATGGCAGAAGAGGCATAGGAGCCGATCATGAGGGCCATGAAAGTGGAGCGCAGGTTCCCAAACATGTTGGGTAGCTGAGAGAGGAGAGAAGTGTCAGTGAGCAGGGAGACCCTGACACCTGCCCAGGGCTCCCCTTTCTCCGCCCGAGCAAGCTTGGAAGCTTCTAACCCAGTAGTCCTCAACGTGAGCTCCAGGAACACCAGCCCCAGAGTCGCAACAGAAAAGTTCTAAGGCAAAATCAGTGTCGGAAACCTGGCTATACTCCCCTCCCACACAAAGAAGTGCCCACAAAGAGAAACTTTGTTTAACCCCATGGTTTCCCAAGCTACTTATTTATGGAACCCCTTAATCATGACTCGCCTCTTAATAACCCATGGATTAGGCGTTTAAGAAACACTGATCTAGAGCAGCTCCTCTGCCAGATGAGAACACAGAGGCCTGGAGCGGGAAAGGAACGTACTCGAGCTCACAGAGCACGTTACTGACTTTCTCCCCTGTCCTGGCCGTCTGAGTTCTATCCCAGAACCCAAGGCTGTGACCATGGCTGGCTCTGTAACAGGATGGTGCCCCTTAACCTTCTCGGTGGCCCCAGAGGCCCCCAGTCCATGGTTTCTACTGAGCCAGGACAAGTAAGAGGACGACTAGGGAGGTGAGGGTGGGAGTAGGGGGGAAACAGGGCCAGGCCAGGTGTCCAGAAGACGAGGCTCTGACGCGCAGGGCAGGCCCAGAATTCCTACCAGTAGAGAACTGACTGTGCGTTCTACTCACTGGCCTGAACCAGGCCCTCAGGGGAGGGGAAAGCAAAGTCACGCAGCCCTTTGTGTGCTCCCACCTCTCCCTCCTCCCCCCAGTCAACAGATCCCACCGCTGGAAGCGTCTTAGATGCCATACAAAGCTAAAACCCTCTCCACAGAGGGAGGAACTGGGGTCCAGAAGGGGATCTCCAATAGCTCTGGAAAGGAAGGCGAATAAACACGGAGAACTGACCCATCAACCTCCAAGCGGCTAGGAAAAACAGCTGGGGCCGGCCTCACCCCCTGGCACCCTGTCTGTGCGAGGCAGGCTGCAAGGACGCCACGGAGAAGCGCTAGGGCCGGGGGGAGCGGCGGGGGCCTTGGCGCCCCTCACTACCCCCCGCCAGGGTTCGAGAGCGCTGTCTCCGCCCAGCACGGCCTAGGCCGGCCCTGGCGGCTCAGCCAGGCCGCTGGCCGTGCTGGCTCGGATCTGTCCTGGCTGGCTAGCACCTAGGCCCGGGGGCGGCACCGGAGCCGGGGGCGGGACCGGAGCCCGGTCCTGTCATTGGTTGGAGATTACGGTGGCGGAGCAGGGGGCGGGCTGCGGGCGGAGAGCCTCCTAGGCCCCAGGGCAGGATTCAAGGTTAGGCCCCGGAGGGCAGGGGAGAGAAAGGCTTTAGGGCCTTGAGTAAAGGTGCGCAGCGTGGAGAAGGGGCTGCGGAGGGAGGCGGGGATGAAGGGGTCCGCTTCCTTAGAAAGTTGTGAAATGTCCTGGGCTGGAATTAAAGGCGGTTGCTGGGCGAGGTGAAATTCAGCCAAAAAACACCCAGTTTGGCGGTCAGGCGGCCCTCCTCTGAGATAAACAGCCCCAGGCTGGCCCGGCCAGGAACCCCTCCTCCCACCACACACGCTGAAGCCTTTAACCCTTCTGCACACTCACTCGCATATACACTTAGAGTAACACACGCCAAACACACATGCAAGAGATCAAGCTAAGTGAAAAAGCCCTTTCTGTAGGTCAAGCACAGTCAAGTGTCGGCAGTATCATATGGTTCAATCCAACACACTCACAAATACATCTACCTACCCATGGACAGCACCACATATACACAACGTGGCAAACACACACACGCCCACTGTCTCAAGCTGCCCACCGCCCTTACTTTCGCATTACCCAGTTTTATTCTTTCCAGCACTTATGACTAGGGATATCGTTTATTAGTTTACTTGTTTTTAGGGTTGTCTGTTCCCCCAACTCCTGAATGTAAGTTCCAGAAAGGTGAAGCAGTTGTCAGTTCTTTCCGTGCTGTGGCCCCAGGACAGAGTTCAACAGATGTATGGACTTGGGACACACACACACACACACACACACACACACACACACACGTGCACTTGATCTGCGTCCACAGGCCCTTCTCCCACCCTCACCCTCACTCACTCCTGGGTGCCCTACTGCCAAGTCGGGACCTGTCATACTCACTGTGAGTGAAGAGAATGTTAGGCAGATGCCACCAAAACCATTCAGGGACAGCGCCAGGAATATCAACGGAGACAGAACTGGGAAGGGGAGAGGGATGAATGAGGCACTGGGGAGCTGTGGGAGGCTAAAGGCAGGAGCTGGGGTAACATCCACCTTCATCCCACCCATTCTTTTCCTGTGAGGGCACGAGAGGCCAGACATCTCACCTTTGGTGTCCCAAGAGGCCAGGGCCATGAGGGTGCAGGATGCGGCGAAGCAGGCGCTGTGGGGATGCAGGGGAAGGGGGAGGGGCTGAACACTCTGTGCCTCCCCTCCCCCTGCAGCACCAGTCCTGCCCTGCAGCGCCCCCAAAGCCCCTTCCAGTTCCCCACAGCCCAGCCACCTCACCTGCCAATCAGCCGCACGGGTCGGGGCCCAAAGCGGTCCATGAGGATCCCCAGCGGCAGAGTGGTGGCACTGAGCACGAAGGAGCCGATGGTGAAGCCCAGGTTGAGCATCTCTTCCTGCTGGTTACAGCTCAGCCACTGGGGCTGCTCATCCTGGCTGGTGTTGGTGGTGTTCTCAGCTGAGGAGGGGGAGGGAAAGGCAGCACGTGACCGCTGGGCACAGGAGAGAGGCCTGGGATCAGGGGTCCCGCACTCACGTCGCATGCCTCTGCTTGGCTGCTAACCAGGTGACTTTGGAATTCTACCTACTCTGGTGGGGAAGGGGCTCCATAAACGGCAGCAATCAGTATCTGACCCAGGGAGAGTCATATACCCAATCTGAGGCCTCAACTAGCTCAAATGGAATAACGGACATCGAAGTATTTACCAAATTGAAATACTCACTCAGTGTCCAAGCTTAGGGGGTTGAGGATCCCCAATAGGATCCACCCAATAGGATCCAATAGGAAGCACCCTCGAATCTGGGACAACATCAGTGGGTGATGCTCAAATGATGTAACAAGAATTCCCTTAAAACTTAGAGGACGCTACCCCATAAATGACGTTCTGATAAAATAATAGCTAATATTTGTTGAGCATTTAACTGTGTTCTAGGCATGTTCTCAGCGGTCACTGTATTAACTCACGACAGCCCCAGGAGTCAGCTAATAAAGTATCCCCACTCTCCAGATAATGAAACTGAGGCGCAGAATTAGGACCACGGCACTGCCCTCCAGTGCTCCTCTGGAAGTCCCCCTCCAAGAAGACACGTGCTCCAGGTAAAAGGCCAACTTGGAGTTGTGTCAAGTTAATGAAAAAGGCTGGTGGCGTGGAAAGGAGGCGGGTTTCACTTCACCCAATGCTCAGTGAGTCACGAGGTGGCGGCTCCCCTGCCTCCTACTTGTTACTTAGGCATCATTGCCAAGGGCAAAGTCAGGGTGCACCTGGAAGGTGGACAGACCAGGGTCTGAATTCCCACCACCATCCCTACTAGCTGTGCAACCTTGGACAAGTAACTTCCTCTCTTTGAGGCTCAGGCCCCTTGCCTGTAAAAAGGAGCAGAGAATGCCTAACCCAGGCTCCTTAGGAGATTCAGTTGGAGAAGGGGAATGAAGAGCTTTGCACAGGGTCCTGGCCCACAGAGGGTGTCCTGAAACAGCTGATGAAGGGGTAGATGATGGCCCCCTGGGAGAGCCACGATGTGGTGAGCCTCTTCGCTAGGTGCCGGGGATCTCACGGTGAATAAGACAGGAAGCTCTCAGCTCTCATGGGGCTTGTATTAGATAATAAATAAGGAAACAAATGGACATTGATATAAAGAGTCACAGGTGCTATGAAGAGAACAAAACAGGAAGATGTGATAGTGCTGAATGCTGGGACGGGGAAGTATCTGCCCTCCGTGGTGACAGTGACCCCTGACTTCAGGTATCCAAAGGGCATTCAGGCGGCAGAAGGCTGACATAAGGAAGAGAATGAATTCTTTTCAAAGCATGAGTGCTGGCCAACCAGAGGAGAGAGCCCCTTGGGCAATGGGGTACTCAGGTACCTGAAAGAAGGGGTTAGGGGTTTAGAGCACACAGCCTCTGGGGTTCAGGCTAGCCCCCCCCCCAATTTAGTGATTTTCATCATCACTGTTCATTTCTCCACCAGGTTTGTCTGCACCTGTTCATTCAATCTACATACACTTAAGCAACATCTACTGCACGACAGGCACTGTGTTGGGACAGTGGGTAAAGCAGGAAGAAATGCAATGCTAATTTAGACCAGAGGCTACAAACAGGTGACCAGCAATGAACCCCACCCATATTTTGCTTGGCTTGCAAATTTTAATTGGGTGCCAGTTTAAAATCAGGAGTTCTCACCTAAAAATCCAGAAGTCTGGCTTCTCTTTAGTAAGTCAGAAGATCTGGCCATTGCTGGAGCTGAGTAGAGACCACTCCTTTTCACCAGGGCTTGCCCTCTCTATGTCACCCACGTCCTCACCTCTTCATGAGCTCTCAGACATTCGCCATCTTATATCTGCCCTGATTGGCCCAATTATTATTAGGTTTTCTATTGAAGTATATTTGACATGCAATATATTAGTTTCATGTGTACAACACAGTAATTTGATGTTTGTATACATTACAAAATGATCACGACAGTAAGTCTAGCTACCATCTGTCACCAGATGTACTATTACTAACTGTATTCTCATGTTGGACATTACCAGCCAATTGTTATTAACTGCCTGGCTCCTGTTGGCATCTGAGTTTGCAGCCCCTGAATTAGACACGGTCCCTGCTCCTAAGTCTTTCACAATCAAATGACACTTTCCCTCACTAGCTCTCAACTAATTAATACCTACTCTGTGCCACGCTTTTCCATATAGTATATCATTTAATCTTCACAACCCTTCGAAGTGAGTGTAATGATCCCCATTTTATAGATGATGAAGCTCCGAGAAGCAAAGTTAAGTCACAGTTACACAACTTCTTACAGGCAGGCCTAGATCCAAACTCAAGACCCTCTCCAAAGCCAACACTTCCCCATTACCCCACTGGGCCTCTCTGTCCTGAACTGGGCAGCTTAGTAAGTTTTCAAAGCTTGCGCTAGTGCTGGCGAGGAAATGTGTTCTTCTATTGGTGGCGAACTCCAGCCTAGTGTATGGCGAATAACTCAAGGTCAATTAATGCATTCACTTCTCTGGTTTAAATTGATCAGCCTCTTGTGAGTTTGACTAGTAAGAGCTAGTTCCTAAGGCCTGATGACTCTGAGTGGTTGGATAAAGCCAGACTTCTTTTTTTTTGCAATGTACTTTTTATTTTTATTTTTTATTAATTTTTATTGGAGTATAGTTGATTTACAATGTTGTGTTAGTTTCTGCTGTACAGCAAAGTGAATCAGTTATACATATACATATATCCACTCTTTGTTAGATTCTTTTCCCATATAGGTCATTACAGAGTATTGAGTAGAGTTCCCTGTGCTATACAGTAGGTTCTTATTAGTTACCTATTTTATTTTTTAATATTAATCATGTTTTTAATATTATGTTGAAATAATAATGTTTTGATATGTTGGATTAAATATGTTATGGAAAATTATTACAACTGTTTTTAATTACTTTTATTTTATTTATTTTTTCATATTTGTTCCCTTGTTTATTTTTTTAGAGTCTTTTTCCTTTTCTCCCCCTAAATTGAAAGAAACAGTTAATATCAATAGCTCTTGCTACTTCTGTTTTTTTTTTGCATTAAAAAAAATTTTTTTATTGGAGTATAGTTGATTTACAATGTTGCATTAGTCCTTATTAGTTATCTATTTTATATATAGTAGTGTGTATATGTCAATCCAAATTTCCCGATTTATCCCTCCCCCTCCCTTTCCCCCTTGGTAACCATAAGTTTGTCTTCTACATCTGTGACTCTATTTCTGTTTGTAAATAAGCTCATTTGTGCCTTTTTGTAGATTAAGCCAGACTTCTGAACCAAGAGGGAAGCCAAGCCAGCATGCAAAGACCTCTGTCCATGTCCGTTACAACAGGAGAGGTCTTTGACATCTAACCTCTCCCATTTTATAGACAACTGAAGCATGGGGTGCAACAGGGAAAACATATGCAGTAAGTTACTGATAGAGGAGGGCTTAGAAGCCAGAGAAAATAGTATTTCCCAAAGTGTGGTATGCACAGCATATGCGCACTCAAGATAGGTTTAGAGGTACAGTTGACCCTTGAACCTCAGGGGGTTAGGGGCCTCAACCCTTCCTCCGTGCTTTGGAAAATCCACCTGTAATTTAGTCAGCCCTCCCTTTGTGGGGTCCCTCCGTATCTGCATTTCTGCAGCTGCAGATTCAACCAGCCACGGAGCGTGTAGTCCTGTACTATTTACTGTTGGAAAAAATCCTAAGCAGTTCAAACCCGTGTTCAAGGGTCAACTGTACAGGTAATGGTTTTTGATGTTTCATAGTTATTAGTTATTTGAATGTGTATCAAACACACATATACATATATGTAGGTATTAGAAATATATACGTATGATGTATGTGTGTGTGTGTGTGTCTGAGTAACATCAAACTCAAGGTTCCAAGAATATTACACATTTTTTTTTTAAACAGGAGCTTTAGTTTTATTTAATTTAATTAATTAGTTAATTATTTTTTGGCCACGCCGCACAGCTTTCAGGATCTTAGTTCCCCGACCAGGGAATGAACCCTCACCCCCTGCAGTGGAAGCGCAGAGTCCTAACCACTGGACCGCCAAGGAAGTCCCAAGAATATTACACTTTAAAATGAGGCTTTTTATTTTTTAAAAAGTGGATTGATTTAAAAGGAAGTATTAAGTAAATAATAGTACCTATGGCACACAGAAATGGCAAAATCATAAAGGTGAACTGCAAATGACTAGGTCTAGGAAACACGGGAGAGAGGATCATGGGTAAGCATTCTTCATGTCCAAATTCTGGCTCCACTAGCTGTGCTGCTGAAACTCAGAGGTTCTGTTATCCCATCTGTGAAATGGGGATAGTGACTGCAGCCATGTAAAAGGTGGGCTCTAAGGACTGCTGCACACACACAATACTCACAAAATGATCCCAGGTCTCTGAGCCCTTCCTCACCATCCGCCACCCCTGCCCCATCATTCATTTTCCTGCAGCTGACACAGCCACATTCACCAAAACACCCGCAGAACTGGGCTCTGGCTACTTGTCTTCTCTGTGACGGGACTCCCCCAGGGGAACTCTTAATCCTAAGGCCTCGGAGAAAGGTTCTGGGGCTGAATACTCACTCTGCTCCTTATTTATTAGCTGTGTGACCTTGGGGAAATTACTTAGCGTCTCTGAGCTTCAGCTTTCCCTTCTATAAAAAGAGTTGTTGTGAGGACTAAAGATCTAACTAGCAAATAGTCAATGCTTGATGAACTTTAGCTACTGTTTTATTATTTTGGCACTTATGCTGGATATGCAGTTGTGTGTGATAAGCTGAATTGCCCCTGCCTACTTCTGAGTAAGAGTCCTCTTTAGCTGTGATGCCCCAATAGGTGGGTCAACCATCTACCCCAGGGTGTACCTCAAAAGAGGGAAAGCAGAAACCTGAGAAGACAGAGGGTGTGGCCAGGGAACCCCAAAGCCGACACTAATGAGCACCTCAGTAATGAACTTGGGACTTCCCTGGTGGTCCAGCGGTTAAGATGCCACGCTTCCATTGTAGGGGGCACAGGTTCAACCCCTGGTCATACAAAAATTAACTCCAAATGGATCAAAGGTTTAAATATAAGCGCTTAAACCTTAAAACTCTTAGAAGAAAACATAGACATAAAACTTTGTGACCTTAGATTAGGCAATGGTTTCTTAAACATGACACCAAAACACAAATGGCAAAAGAAAAGATAGCTTGGACTTCATCAATATTAAAAACTTTTATGCTCCAGACCTAGAAAACAAACTTACGGTTACCAAAGGGGAAAGGAGGGGAGGGATAAATTAGGAGTTTAAGATTAGCAGAGGGTGGGAGGGAGGGAGATGCAAGAGGGAAGAGATATGGCAACATATGTATATGTGTAACTGATTCACTTTGTTGTAAAGCAGAAGCTAGCACACCATTGTAAAGCAATTATACTTCAATAAAGATGTTTAAAAAAAAAAAAAAAAAGATTAGCAAATACAAACTACTATAGATAAAATAGATAAACAACAAGGACCGACTGTATAGCACAGGGAACTATATTCAATATCCTGCAATAAACCATAATGGAAAAAGAATATGTACATATATGTGTGTGTACATATATATATATGAGTCACTTTGCTGCACACCAGAAACTAACACAACATTGTAAATCAGCTATACTTCAATTTTTTAAAAATAATCCAAAAAAAAAGAAAACTTCTGTGCTCCCAAGGACACCATGAAGAATGTGAAAAGACAACCCACGGTGGGAGAAAAATTTTGCAAATCCTATATCTGATAAGGGACTTGTATCTACAATACAAAGAACTCTTACAACTCGATAATAAAAATAACCCAATTTAAAAATGGGCAAAGGATCTGAATAGATATTTCTCCAAGGAAGAAATACCAATGGCCAATAAATACATGAAAAAGATGCTCACCATCATTAGCCACTAGGGACATGCAAATCAAAGCCACAAAAATATAACACTTTATGTTCACGAGAAGGGCCGTAATAAGAAAGATAAACAATAACAAGTGTTGTCTAGACTGTGAAGAAACTGGAACCCTCCTACACTGCTGGTGGGAATGTAAAATGGCCCAGCCACTTTGGAAAACAGTCTAGCAGTTCCTCAAAATGTTAAACATAGATTTACCCTATGGCCCAGCAATTCCATATGGAAGGAAAGCATATGTCCACACAGAACTTGAACATGAGTGTTCATAGGAGCATTACTCATAATAGCCAAAAAGTGGAAACAACCCACATGTCTATCAACTGTTGAGTGGATAAATAAAATGTGGTAGCAAAGGACTTGGAAAGGAACCAAGTCTTGATACATTTGCCAACATGAATGAACCTTGAAAACATCATGCTAAGTGACAAAAAGCCAGTTACAAAAGATCACCTATTATAAGATGCCATTTATATGAAATGTTCAGAATAGGCAAATCTATTTTTGTCATAGGCAAACCTGTCACAGAAAGTAGATGATTGGTTGCCTAGTGCTTGAGGGTAAAAGAACAGGTGTGGGGAGAGGTACTGCTAGTGGGTCCAGGGTGACTTTTTGGGGTAGAGAAAATGTCCTAAAATTTGTTGTGCTGATGGTGGCACAACTCTGAATAAACTAAAAACCATTAACTTGTGTACTTTAAATGGGTGCATTGTAACGTATGTGACTTATATCTTAATCTAGCTCTTACCCATATTTTTAAAAAGGTGAGAGGATGGGCAGCAAAAGGGAGGGAGTTTTGGGGATGATGGAAATATTCTAAATATTGATTGTGGCGACGGTTCCTGAGGTGTGTAAATTTGTCAAACCTCATCAAAATGTGTGATGTAAATTAATCTTCAATAAAGTTGATTAAAAAAACAGGTGGAGAAGGCAGGAAGAAGCCATCGGATGGGCAGCGGCAGGCATCAAGGCCAGTAGGCAGCGAAGGGAAGGTCTCTCCAGCCTCCAGGGTAAGCAACTCAGAGGGGACCTGGACTCCTGGCCTCTATTGGCAAAGGGATCTCCCACCCCTCTGTCTGGTTCTCTCAGCCACCCTGGAACACCCAGCATTTCATCCCAAGCCAGCTCCTCCTGACCCAACCTGCCTCCCCTGGCCAGCTGCCAACTCTAATCTCCACCTCCTCAGGCCCCCCAGCACCCTGTAATTGGGGCCAGGAGATGCATGCGCATCCTCGGTGCCACCTGCTGCTTCCTTACAGATAAGGCTGGCGGGGGGGTTACAGCAGAGTGGGTGCTGCCCAGAGATCAAGAGCACCCCAGCTCCACCCCTCAAGGCAACGGTTTTCTCCCACAGCCAACGCAGACGCCTGCAGGGAGTGGAGTTGAGGAGTTGGGAGAAGCTGGGAGAAGCGAGCAGAAGCCAGGAATGACCCTAACATTGATCAAGCACTGTTAACTCTCAGCATAGATATTACTCTTCTTCCCATTTTGCAGGCCAGGCGACTGAAGCTCAATGTTTTAGGGAACTCGCCAATGTCACCCAGCTGCTAAAAGTGGTGGAAGCTGGGAGTCTAACCCAAGCTGGCCTTCTTCCAAAGCCTGTTCCACAGCAAGGAGGTTGGAGGAAGAGGATAAGGAGGGGAGGGAAGGGCCAGACTCCACATCCCTCGAGCTCCTTAGGCTGAGCTTGTCCGCACAGCTCTCTCCTTCCCAGAAAAGAAAGATACCTATCAGATCACGAGAGCCTCAAGTCCCAGACACCAGGAAGGGCGACTCCTTGCCTCCAGGCACCTGAAGACAGCAGGGATGTGGTTACTGCTCCCAATGATTGTTAGAATTCTCACTCCTGCATCCAGGGCCCCTGATTCAAAGCCAAGGTGACCAAAGTGGAAAACAGGGACCATCCACAAGTTGGGGCCTAGAGGAAATGAGGCGATTAACTTTGTACAAATGGTTACTTGAAGACCTGGGGGCTCAAACGGCCCGGAAAAGGAGAAGCACACTGCCTGCCCCTCCTTTTACAATCAAATCCATCTTGCAGGCTATCCTTTGCCTCATTCAGCCTTACAATAGCCCTAGTAAGAAATCCCTCACCCAGCTAGTAGCTGCTGCACTTCTGGGAGTCTCCACCTTGCTCTAGACCTGAGGCTGCAAAGGGATCAGTCCCAGGATCTGGATGCCCGCAGGACACCTGGCGTTCAGCGAAAACTGGATTGGATGAATGAGGTAGAGTGGGTCATTCTCTAGAGGACGTTTGAAGAGGTCAAGAAGTGGGGCTGCCCAGTGCCCTGCGGAGTGCTCTGTCTTGAGGAGCCCGGCTTTCTGTCTCGAGCAGCCCGGCTTTCTGTCTCCTTGGCCGCCTGTCCTTTGCCGGCGTCCACCTTCCCCCTCTGCTGCCCCTCCCGAGCCCCACTGACCCCTTCTCGGGCATACCTGATGAGCACATGCTGGAATAGAAGCCCTCGTTCTTGAGCATGATCAGCAGGGAGCTCCAGCCCAGGAGCACCGCGGAAAAGAAGAGGTTCTCCAGCACGGCCGTGCATGCCATCCACCAGCGCCTCCGGTACGCCTCCTCCAGCGTGGGGGCCATACTGGTCGCGAGCCTGCCCAGGAGCAGAGCACTGAGCGAAGGGCCCAGAGGACCCAGAGGAGCATCCTGTATCATGGTGGCTCCCGAGACCCCTCGAGCCAGCCCGCAAGGGGGGCCTTCATGGAGGCCCCATAGAGCCCTGGGCTTCCCAGTGGGTGCCGCCGAGCTGGCTCTGGGCGCACTGGCAGCGCCAGGGGCGCACGAGGCGCTGGGCTCCCGCCGTGTCACTATCAGAGACAAGGAAGGTCCTGTCTGTGCGCAACAGCTTCTTGGCACGCTGCCGGGCTCTTCCACCCAGGCCAAGGCACGCAGAGCCCGGCTCCCGGGGACCAATCCCGCACTTCCCCAAGTCCCCAAAGGTCAGCAAGGGGCAGGGCGCGCTCTGAAGCAACCGCTGGCCAGTATCCGGCCTCCCGCTCCAGGAAGGACCCCCAGAAGCAAGCAGGGGGAGGAAGGGGAAGTCTGATGTTAGCTCAAGGACACCCTCCCCTCTTCCTGTTGCCCCTATAAGACCACTCCTCTTCTCTGGGGCCGGGCTTCAGCAAGCCCTCCCCCTTTCCGCACTAGGCGACCCAAGTCCCTACAGTCTCTCGGTCCAAGCCGACAGCTGCCACGTGGAAGGAGACCCAGGCAGGCCTTCCAGCGCCCCCGGCGCCACCCACTCACACGGGCACCCAGCTGCGCGCCAGGGAACCAGCCCGCCCTCTCTCGCCCGGGGAGGGGGCTCGGGCACCCGCAGGAAGTCCGGCGGCCGCTGACTTTATACGAGCAGTGGCGGCGGAGGGGCTGGCGGGAGGGTGGGTTTACCGGAGAGAGAAGGAGCCCGAGCACCCACCCCCACCCCCTCCGCCTAGGCCAAGGCCGCCGCCGCAGGAGGAGACGGGACGCGGGCGGCGCGGGGGCGGAGAGTGGCCGGTGAGACCGAGAAAAGCAGAGAGGAGAGGGACAGGAAGAGCAAGAGAGAAAGGGCGCGAGGGAGCGGAGGAAAGCACGAATGCCTTCGCCGGAGGGCCTCAGTACTCTCATCTGTGAAATGGGGCTTTGCATTTAGGAGTTCCCGCAGGTCCGTTCGAACTCCGACAAGAGTGTTTCTCTAAACGGAGGCGGTGCAGCAAGAGAGGGCGCAGAGGGGCCAGACCAAAGGGGAAGGAGGGACGCGCTTGGAGAGGCGGGACCCACGGGCTCAGGTAACGGGTTTTTCTTGGGGAGCCTGGAAGTGTCGGTGGGAGCCAGCCGGGTGACTCTCAGAGAACGTGCAGCCCGGGACCCGGACCCCAGCCGCACCCGCTGCTCACCTCTGATCCGGGGCAAACGCGCCTCCTGTAGCCGCCGGCCGGTCGGGGAGCGGCGCGTGCACAATTTCGGCGTCCGGTGTCCGGCGGGCCCAGCTCGGAACCGCACCGGCGCTCGGGACTTCTCTGCGCGCCGGGTCTGGGCGGCCTCGGAGATTCTGCCGGACAGCCTGGTGTTCTCACCGCCTCGGTCCCATCGGAAGAAGTCGGGGAACGGGAACCCGGCGGGCGCCACCAACCCGCGAAATGAGGCTAGGACGAAGTGGATCGACGGAGTGAACAGTTCTACTTAAAACCGGCCGGGGCTGCACCCCGAGGTAGGGGCGGGGGCTCCCTTCCCTAACCCTCCCCCTAGGTCGAGTTTCACGAGCACGTGACTCGTCCTCTGGTCCCCAGATACTCTCCCCGGCACACGCCCCTGCACCTAAAATGTCCACCCTTACTCCCTCCCCCTCCCCTCCCCTCCCCCTCGGCCCCCCAGACGAATCGGGGCAGCGCCCTCTGTATCCTTGGTCAAAACAAAGAACAACTCGGCTGGAGCAGACTGACCGCGATGCAGGGCAGCCTTGGGTGGGGTTTTGAACTGTGCACTTGGGAGTAGAGTTTTCCGAGAGTCAGAATGACACGGGTTTCTTTGTGGAGTTAGATCGAGGTCTGAGAGTGGACTTGAAAGCTGGCCTGGGTTATCTTGAGCAAGTTGCTTAACCTCTCTGAGCCTTGGTTTCCTCCTGTAAGTTCTCATAACAATAGTACCTACCTTACAGCAGTACCTACAATAGTACTATGGAGAGGTGGGGGCTGGAATTGGGGGTTATGAGGCAGGTAAGTGCTCATCACAGCACTTGGCACAAAGTAAGCATAATAAATGTTCACTGTTGTTGTTACTACTGTCATTATTATTATTTTAGAAGATGTGGTGATGGGATGCTTCCAGCCACTTACTGATTCCTGGTAAATCTCTCAACTTCCCAGAGCCTCAGTTTCCTCATCTGTAAAATAGAGGGTGAACTGTGGTGTGGATTAATGGGATGAGGTCAAGGGCAAATAAATACAGATGTGAGTTTATTAGTGTGTTGAGAGTGATATTCGTGATACTCACAAAGCTCTGTGGGCATGTGAGCAACTGCCCAGGAAGTTCCAGACCCCAGACAGGAGGGGCTCTCTGAACGGCTGAGCCACCTAGCCACGAGAGGGACTTACATTTGCCGAGTGGCTACTATATGCTGGGCACTTTCCAAACAAAAATTATCATTAAATCCTCCAAACATCACAGGCTCATTTAAACCTCAGAGCTTTTCACAGAGGGAGAAGACCGGAGGCTGGCAGCTGGAAAATGGTGGGTAGAAGCAGGATGCAAGTCAGGTCTGTCTGCCTTTGAAAGTGTGGCCCTTTCCATTCCTCCAGGTCGGGAAGAAACAGCAAGAGCAAAGGCTTAGCAGCAGAAAAGGCACAAGGAGTTCTCTCTGGCGGGAGCACAGTGTCAGGCTCTGATGCTTTCACTTCTCAAAATTAATTACTGGCTCCCAGAACTTCCACATCAAGGTCAAACTCCTTAGTTTCGCACAAGGGGCCCTAGAATAAGGACCCCCACGGCCCAACGCGGTCATGGATGGATCCCTTTGAGAAGGCAATAAAATGTTATGAGTCCATTCCCTATGAAAATGCCTGTGTGAACATGAACACACACATATATTTACATTCAATTTCCAAGGGTTTTGTGGACCCCCTCCACAGACTCTAGGGGTCCATGGGCCCCCGTGGCTGTAATGCTTGCCGTTCCTTATCTCCAACCCACATTTTGATATTTTCCCCTTGTGAACTGTCAGCTCCATGGGGGCAAGGGTCTGGTCTGCTGTGGTCACTGCTGTATCTCCAGCACCAAAAACAGCACCTGGCACCTAAGACGCACTCAGTAAATACCTGTGGAATGAAGTGTGAAGCCAGCTGGTTTCACACCTCCTGGCCTTTGCACCTGCTGTTCCTTCTTCATTTCTTTCTCTTTTTTTAATAAATTTATTTATTTATTTTTGGCTGCGTTGGGTCTTCGTTGCTGCGCATGGGCTTTCTCTAGTTGTGGTGAGCGGGGGCTACTCTTCATTGTGATGCGCGGGTTTCTCATTGTGGTGGCTTCTCTTGTTGCGGAGCACGGGCTCTAGGCGCGCGGGCTTCAGTAGTTGTGGCACGTGGGCTCAGTAGTTGTGGCTCACAGGCTCTAGAGCACAGGCTCAGTAGTTGTGGCACACGGGCTTAGTTGTCTCACGGCATGTGGGAATCTTCCCGGACCAGGGATCGAACCCATGTCCCCTGCATTGGCAGACGGATCCTTAACCACTGCGCCACCAGGGAAGTCCCTCCTTCTTCATTTCTAATGCACTCATCCTTCACAACTCACCTCAATTTCACCTTTTTCTGGAAGCTCTGATCTCTTAGGCTGGGTTAGGGGTCCTGCCCATGTACTCCCCCCAAACGCTATTCTATCCTGAAATGAAGCCCTCACACTGATCTAGAATCATCAGTTTAGTTGCCTGCTCCCTCCCCATGAGCTATAAATCTCTGGAGGGCAGGCACCATGGGAACCACATTGTAGGTGATTTGTATGCCTGCTACCTATCCCAGGACCTGGCCTGTAACAGCCCGTGGTAAACATTTATGGAATAAGTGGAAGAGGGTAGTGGGAAAGGGAGCTGGAAACTGTGGTCAGTTTGGAATGACCTCTGCCAGGCCAAGGATTTCCCATGTTGTGAGATAGGTGATGGGAACTCCTGGATTTTGTTTTCTTGTTGTATTTTGGTTTACTTTGTTTGTTTTTAAGGGAGGAGATAGATATGGTCGGGTTTCTGTGTTTAATGAATGGAAAGGAGAGGGACTTTAAAGCAGTTAAGAGGCCACTGTAATAGTTCAGATAATTAAAAAAAAAAAAAATAGAGGAAAGAAGAGACTTTTTTTTTGGCCACACCATATGGTGGGTGGGATCTTAGTTCCCCCACCAGGGGTCGAACCTGCACCCCCTGCATTGGAAGGGCAGAGTCTTAACCACTGGACCACCAGGGAAGTCCCAGAGAAGAGACTTAAGACACACTTCCATATCAGAATCAATAGGATTTACCAACCCCTCCTCCTGTCCCCAAAAGTAATCCCTTTCTAGACTCTGTTCCCTTGACACTACCCATAGCTTGAGTAGAACAGGGCTATCACAGTGGATCTCCTGCAGGCCGGTGGCCAGAGTCGGCCTCACAGCTGAGTGAACAGGAGTACTGGCTCGTGAATCACAGGCTGGGTCCCAATCCTGGCTCCACAGCTGATTTGTTGCGCAGTTTTGCCCAAGGCACTCACACTCCCAAGCCTTACTCTTCTAGTCTATTATGTGCTGGAAATAATAGTATCCAGTTCACAATGAAGAAATTATTTATTCAGCCTAACAAATAGTCATGGTAAACCTTGGCGTGAGGAATGTAAATAAAATAGTGCAGCCACTTTGGAAAAACGGTTTGGCTGATACTCAAATAGTTAAACATAGAGTCACCACTATGACCCAGCAATTCCTCTCCTAGGTATATACCCAAGAGAACTGAGAACATATGTGGACACAAAGACTTGGACACAAATGCTCATAGCATTGTTATTCATAATAGCCAAAAAGTGCAAACAACCCAATTGTCCGTTAACAAATGGGTGAACACAATGTGTATAGTGGGAATTCCCTGGTGGTCCAGTGGTTAGGACTCTGCGCTTTCCCTACTGAAGGCCCGGGTTCAATCCCTGGTTGGGGAACTAAGATCCCACAAGCCGCGAGGTGTGACAAAAAAAAAAAAAAAAATGTGAATAGTAACACTGAATGTATTATGATTTGGTCATAAAAAGGAAGGAGGTACTGGAACATGCTACAACATGGATGAACCTTGAAAACATGCTAAGTGAAAGCCAGATGCAAAAGATCCCATATTGTAGGGGTGCATGCATATGAAATGCCCAGAATAGGCAGATACACTGAGACAGTAGATTAGTCGTTGCCAAAAACTGGAGGAGGGAGAGATGGGAAGTGATTGCTAATGAGTATGGGGTTTCTTCTTGGGGGCGGTGAAAATGTTGCACAGTTAGATAGTGGTGATGACGGTACAACCCTGTGAATGCACTAAAATCCACTTAATTGTACACTTTGAAAGGGTGAATTTTATGATATGTGAATTATATCAGTTTAAAAAAAAAAATTTTAAACGCTTTCACATGCATCAGGCACTAGGGATTGAAGGATGAATAAGACACAGACTCCATCCTCAGAGAACATAAAGTCCAGTGGGGGAGAGGAGTAGATGAATCAAATTATCACATAGTAAGTGTAATTGCATCTAAAGGAAGCGCCATGCAGTGGCTAAGAATCTGCCTGCCAATGCAGGGGTTACAGGTTCGAGCCCTGGTCCGGGAAGATCCCACATGCCGCGGAGCAACGAAGCCCGTGCGTCACGACTACTGAACCTGCGCTCTAGAGCCCGCGAGCCACAACTATGGAAGCCCGCGCACCTAGAGCCTGTGCTCCGCGACAAGAGAAGCCACCGCAATGAGAAGCCCACGCACCGCAACGAAGAGTAGCCCCCGCTCGCCGCAACCAGAGAAAGCCCGCGCACAGCAACAAAGACCCAACGCAGCCAAAAATAAATAAATAAAATAAATAAATTTATTTAAAAAAATAAAGGAAGCGCCATGGAAGAGAAGTAACATATCATTGGGGAGGGGCGTTGATCTAGACTGGAGGGCAGGGAGGAGTCCTTAAAGGTGTTGTTTGTGCCAAAATCTGAAGATATAAGACTTCCCGTGTCTGAATCAGTAGGATTTATCAACCCCCAAGAGGAGGACACAGCATGCAGAGGCCCTACAACAGGAGGATGCCTGAGACATTCAGGGAACTGAAGGAGGGCCTGAATGGAAGAACACATAGATGAGGCGGGCTGTGGCATGAAGTTGCAGCTGGAAAAGTAGATACAGGCCAATTGTACCGGACCTTCTAAGATAATAAGAAGTGCTCAGTGGGACTTCCCTGGTGGTCCAGTGGTTAAGACTCCACACTTCCAATGCAGGGGGTGTGGGTTCCATCCCCGGTTGGGAAGCTAAGATTCCACATGCCGCGCAGCGCAGCCAAAAACATTTTTTTTAATTTAAAAATTATAAAAAAAAAAGAAGTGCTCAGTGATGACAGAAAATGACCTTCCTCCTCCCTAACTCGCTCTACCTCCGTTGCTGCCTGTGTCAGTAAAAGCACCACCTTGCACACAGTTGCTTAAGCTCAAAGCGAAGTTATCCAGACTTGGCTCCCAGCCTGACTTTCCACGTCCAACCTACCAGCGAGCTTGTGGCTCCTGCCTTTAAAGACTTCTCCTCTCCATCTTCTGCTGGCCCCCAAGCCTAGGTCTCGTCAACTCCTGCCGGGACTCCTGCGACCCTTCCAGCCTGGCCTTCCCGATTCCACTCGTGCCAGTGAGTCCACCTTCCAGTCAGAATGATCCTGGCTTCGACCAGGCCTCTCCCCTTGGAAGTTTCCACGACTGTTGGGCAAACGTACAAACTCCCAACAATGCCCCCTAGTCCATCCGGGCCCTCCTGCTGCCCTCACCTCCCTTCTGGCCTCTCTCTTCTCTATGCTTTCACTGTTGTGACCTGTTCTCATCCATTAAAACCCCGTGTTTTCCCACCTGGGCCTGGAACATTCCCCCACCCTGGCCTATCTAACTAATCCTTCAGATTTTGACTTAACGGGCACTTCCTACAGGAAGGCTCCTTGCCTGACTCCAGCAATAAATCCCTTTGCTATATGACTCGTATAACATTCGAGTCACCCTTTGATAAAACTCATCACGACGTTGTCTGTTTCCTCTGATAGACTGTATGGGCCAGAGGATAGGGACCTGAGCCCACCTGCCCCACCACTATCCTCCCACCACTTAACAAAGAAGCCACCACCCACCACTGCCCCCAACCTGGCAAATTCCTACCCACCCATCCTTCAAATCTCACTCACCTACATCGCTTTCAGAGGGACAGCCCTCCCTGAGCACCCAGACTTGGGGGGTCATCCCTTTACATAGCCCCACACTTCCCTGGGCATCTCTTACAGCACTTATCACAACTGTAAAAGTGACTGATTTTAATATGCCTCCCCCCTTTGATTTTCTGTCTTGTTTTTCTTTGCCCCAGCATTTAAAAAAATGCTTGTCACAAGACTCCCCCCAGGTCAGCCCACAAGAATTCTAATGAAAATCCCTAAAATTGCATGCAAAATTCTGTGCGTGAACAATTTTCTGAAGAACCAGTCAGTAGCTTTTGTTGGCGTTTCAAAGAGGCCCAAGATGTGAAAGGTTAAGAACCTTCTCCCAGGAGCTGAAGGGGCTGTCTTTCCTTCAAAATAGCACTGCCAACCCAGACTTCTATGCAAAACCGTTGCCCTAGAATATAAGTTCCAAGTGGGCAATGGGCAACAATCTTTATTTTGTTCATTGGTGTACCCCAAATGCCTGGAACAGTGCCTGGTGCCTTGCAGGTGTGGGTGTAGAATGACCAAACATAGTCTTTGATGACTGTAACAGTTGTGAGAACTGTCTGTGTAGTGGTTAACTATTGCTGCGTAACAAATTACCCCAAAATGTAATGGCTGTTGATAAATCAACATTTATCATCTCAGTTTCTCTAGGCTGGGAGTCAGGGTGCAGCTTAGTTGGGTCCTCTGCTTCAGGGTCTCTCACAGGGCTGCAAAGTGCCAGCCAGGGCTATAGTCATCTGAAAGTCTGACTGGGGAAAGATCTGCTTCTGAGCTCACTCATGTGGTTGCCAGCAGGATTCAGTTCCTCACTGGCTGTGGGCTGGAGGCTGCCCTGAGTTCCCCACCACATGGGCCTCTTCACAGGGCAGCTCACAACATGGAAGCTTGCTTCAACAGATTTTGCAAGGAAGAGGAGAGGAGGAGAAAGGGAGGAAGAGAGAGAGAGAGAGAGACAATAACAAGATGGCCATTACCATCTTTTGTGTCTTAACCTTGGAAGCAGCTTTCATCACCTTTGCTCTGTTCTGTTTGTTAGAAGCAAGTCTCTATTTAGGTCTAGTGCACGCTCAAGGGAAGGAGATTATACTAGGAATGAATAGGAATGAACAGCAGCGGGCAGGATCATTAGGAGCCATCTTAGAGGCTGCCCACTCCAGGACCGTTACATGTTTTCTCATATAGTGTCTGGCTCATCTGAAAACCCAAAGAGCAGAAGGTGCAGACCAAATGCCTACAGGTCAAGCAGATGGTGACGAGGGAAGAAATGAGAGGTGGGAGGTTTGGCGGACAGCTGAGCCTCCACCCATCCTCCAGCAGCAGACCACTGCCAAGCAGGAATGTAGGCTGACTTGTCAGATCTTCTAACTTTTCAAAAGAAGCCAAAGTCCTGATGTTTATGAGACACTTCCCGGTTTTTAAAACTGATAATCGCCGCGGAGCAACTAAGCCCGTGCGCCACAACTACTGAGCCTGCGCTCTAGAGCCCGCGAGCCACAACTACTGAAGCCTGCGCGCCTAGAGCCCGTGCTCCGCAACAAGAGACGCCACCGCAGTGAGAAGCCCGCGCACCGCAATGAAGAGTAGCCCCCGCTCACCACAACTAGAGAAAGCCCGCGCGCAGCAACGAAGACCCAATGCAGCCAAAAATAAATACATAAATTTATGAAAATAAATGAAACTGATAATCTAGCAAACACACGTGTGAGCATTTTTTGACTCTTCTCGATGGCAGAAAAGGCCTAACCTATTCTACTACTCTATATGTTTGTTCCATCTCTCCTATGCCCACCCTCCCAACCGCCACACTTGTTCACTGAAGGCAGGGACCTAGTTAATTCACTTGCACACTTTCTACAGCTCTCTGCTTGCAGCAAGCCAACAATAACTATTGCTGAATAAAATAAGACATTGCTGACATTAGGGAGCATTCCCTACCCACACCTGCACTCCAATCCTAGAGGGGTGGGTAAAAGTGGGCTCTGGTGTCTGAATTAGTTGGAATCCTGGCTCTAGCACTTGCATGTTGTATGACCTTCAGCAAGTTACTAACTTTTCAAAGCCTCAACTTCTTCACCTACAAGATAAGAATAATGGTACCTGCCTCAGAGTTGTTATGAGTTTTAACTGAAATAATATACTTATTAGCACAATGTAGCAACTCGATAGCTATTCTTACTGGCATCATCCCCGTTTCCTCACCAGCTCCCTGGCATGTCTCCCCTGAATCCATTAAGCCATCATCTACCACTATCCACCTGGCTGACAGCTAGAGGGAGCTTTAAAATGCACATCTGTCATTTTCACGGCCAGGGTTTACATCCTTCAACAGTTTGCTGATGCCCTTCGGAGAAAATCCAAACTCTTTTTAAAAACTCAGCTCATCAGGCTCTTTGGAGCTGCGCCTGCCCAGCCCTCGGGCAGGTCTCATCCCTCACCACTACCTCCCTTCCCACTTGGCACTCCGGGCAGGCCAAAGCTTTGTTTCTTGACGGCTCCACACTTTCTGCCACTTCAAAGCTTTTGCAAGTGCTCTCCGTCCAGCTGGAACCTCTTCTCTCCATTCTCTACGACCCCTTCTAGATGTTCCAGCTATGTGCTCTGAAAATTTTTGACGTTTCTTGCTAAACCTGAGGGCAGGTACAATACCTGTTTTCCTCACCACCCTGCTCTTCCTAGTACAACGGCCGCAAGGAATACACGAATAATACACATTTGTAGAACTGGCCACAGCAGTGCTGATTCCCGTGAGCAGACAGCGCCACCTGTTGACCCAAGTTGGCACTTCAGTACCTACAAAGGAGCCTTAGCTCTCTGCCCACCCTTAAGGTAGATGGACAATAGTTTTGAAGTTTTCAGGGGGTCTATCCCGAGACTCCTTACATCAAAGTTAGCAATTAAAAAAAAAAAAAAGAGCTAACATTTTTGAGTATTTAACGTGGGAGAATTAGGCACTTTCCTAAGTGCTTTAGTTATTAACACATTTCATCTTCACAACCACTCAATGAAGTAGGTACTTTTATCGCTTTATAGATACGGTAACTGAGGCACAGAACAGTCAAATGCCTCACCCATGATCACACAGCCAGAAAATTTCATCCCAGGTGGTCTGACTTGAACCTGGATTTTTTTTTTTTTTTTTTTTTTTTTTTTTGCCACGCTGCGCAGCTTGTAGGATCCTAGCTCCTGACCAGGAAATGAACCCAGGCCCTCGGCAGTGAAAGCGCAAAGTCCCAACCACTGGACCGCCAGGGAATTCCCTGGACCTGTACTTTTAAGCCTGAAACTCACTGCCTCTCCCGTCTCCTTTCCTGTGAGCCCAACGACCTGGTGAGGTTACATCCCAGATACCTCCCTCTGCTGTGAAGGCACTGCTATCAGTGGCACTGGTGTCAACCAAAATTCCTTCTGCACTGAACCATACATTTTGAGAACTGCACAGTTCTCCAAGGGCACCCTCAGGACAGGAAGTGGATGTGGCCTCTCCTCCGCGAGCAGTCAACCCTGACCTCCGTCATTGCTCCTCTCCTGTGACCTCCAGCAAACCACCACCTCTCTGAGCCCGCATTTCCTAACAGGGCCTTTAGCCTGCTGAGTGGATGAGACTGGATACCCCATGAAGCGTGAGGAGCGCAGTCTCTGATTCAGATTCAGGGGAACACTGAATGGCAGTGGTTATCACTCAGTCCCCTCCCCGGATCACACACATCACACATGAAGCTGGGTCCCTTCACAGGTTTCGATATTGCTGTTTAGAACCAAGAGGTTGTGGCTACTTCCTTCTTAAGTTCCATCTACTTTCCACCCTCTCCTCTGAATCGTTCCTTTATATCATTGAGGAAAATGCCTGCCTGCCCTTGATTTTAAGTTGTTAGACATAAATAATATATACTGGGCACTTCCTATGGCCCAGTCATTATTCTAAATAGTTTATTCATATTAACTCATTTAATCTTCACAACAGCCCTGATTCTCCCCACTTTACAGATGAGGAAGCTAAGCACAGTGAAATGACACGTTCAGGGTCACACAGCAAGTGGCTGCCGTGGAATGTAAACTTAAGCCACGGTACCAGTCTATGCTTTTAAACACTACGTTAGACTCCCTCTGCTGGCAGAGGCTGTGTCTGCTGCCTTTACTCCCAAGTGCCAGGCACACTGCTTTGCACACTGTAGGTGTCAACAAACTTGTTTTAATATATAATATATATAAACACACACACAGTCACATGCCAGCGTGACAAATACCCCTTCTTCGACCAGGAAAGAGCTCCATCATACCCTGGGCTCCTGGAGACTCTCCAGAAAGAGCCTAGGCCTGGCAGTCTTCACAGATGACACCCAATGGGGACACTTTTATTAGACAAGTGGGAAAGGACAGGGTGCACCTTGAGGTGTACTGCCTGGGACCTCATGCGGGCCCAGAACTCTGCTGCACCCTCTTCATCAACTCTTCATCCTGCATAGACAATTCTGTCAACTTTTTGCCCATCCGCTCATGGATGTCCAGGTACTTGGAGACACACCGGTCCAGGCACACAGACTCGCCCTTGGACAGTTCTGCTTCCTTGTAGTGGGGAGGCACGCACTTCCGGTGGCAGGCACTGGTCATTCTAGAAAGAAGGAAGGGCAAGGTCAGGTCAGCAGCATCCTGTGGCATACCAGGAACCCTCAGCCATTCCTGCCCTGCTATACTGATTTCACCTCCCAAGACGGCAGTGTAAATCTTCAGTTTGCACCTCAACTATCTTGGAAGATCCTTGAGAGCAGGAAGCTTGTCGGGGCCCATGTTTATGACTAATTAAACAGGAACCATTAGCTGAGTACCAGCTATGTTCTAGACATCACGCTAAGTGCTTGACATGGATTCTGTCATGCAGTTCTTATGATAACCCTATGAGGTCGGCACAATCAATATCCCCCTTTTTACAGATACGGAAATGAAGGCACAGGGAGCCTCAGGATCACATAAAGCTGGGCTATGAACCCAGGTAGGCTGACTTTACAGCCTACATTTAAAAATTATTCTAATAGCCTCCAAGATAAAACAACTAATCTAGGGAGGATACCAGAGAGCTTAAGCCAATAAAAATTGCAAATATTTGTTGACTGCTTACTTGACTTGTGTTGGGCTTAATGCTAAGACCTTGTCATATACTTTTACATTTAATATTGGTCATGTCTCTGTGAGGAAGGTACTATTATTAACTCCACTTTACAGATGGGGAAACCACTGGTCTAACAGTCCATGTAACTTGCCCAAGGCCATAGTAGTGGTGGTTGGTGCAGCTACGATTTGTTCCCAAATTTGCCAGATGGTTATGGGCACTAGTTAGGAGTCAGACTGAGTTACTGGTCCTGACATTGCTACTGACCAGCTGTGGACCCTGAGAGAGTTATTTAACCTCTAGGAACCTCAATCTCCTCACTTTTAAAAAAAGATGATGCATATAAAATGCTCAGCATGTGTCCGAGATGGATTAAGAGTTTAAGAAATGTTGACTACTAAGTGGGCTACGTGTCAAAAGGCAAATGTTCTGCTCTTCCTGGAACACAACTACAGCCTGGACGGGACCTTCTCTTCCTGCTCAGCTCCTACATCGCCAATTCCATCCCAACCTAAATGCCCAATTCCTTCTAGTGACCCCACACTGCGTCTGCATTAGCCCTTAAGCATGGGGCGGGAGTTGGGGGTGCCGGGAGGGTAAGCCCGGGCCTCAGGTTCCCCCAGAATGAGGAAAATAATTTTCAGAAGTTATCCACCTCTGCCTTGGCAAGAGTGACCTGGGATCATTCTCTAAGACAAGGCAGCGCAGAATCAGCCCTTACCTGTTGTACATATCAGCCATCATCTCTACCTCCAGCTCTGCCGCCAGCTGCTGGGCCCTAAGCGGGTCCATTTCAGCCCTGCACCGTGGAAGAGATCTCCCTCTGGCCTCCTAATCCTGGGGGCAGACATCATGGTCAGCACCCACCTCTCCCATTCACCTTCCCATCGCAGGGGCTGGAGGATGTGGAGGAATCAGAGGGCATCAGACCAGCAGGGGCCACTGACCTCAGTGAACTCAAAAGTCCCATTTCACAGATGTGGGAACTGAGGCCCCGAAGGGGAACACTGCTTAGCCCAAGGTCACAGAACATGTCAATGGCGGGGCTGGAAATCGAGCCCCGGAGCCCTGACTCCCAGTCCCTCTAGGTCACCTCTATCCAGGAGAAGAAGGGGAGACCGGAACGGAGCATGAACCTGCGGGGCCCTAAGAATTCGATCATACGCGGAACTAAGGCGCCCGGGCCCCAGCCCAGGGTCTACAGCTCTGAAATGGCGGCGCCATCATCAGGATCACCTTGAGGTCAGACGTCACTCACCACGGCCTGGGGCCTGCCACAACGCCCCCTATGTCCCCAACTTCGGGTAAACACTAGAAACTCACCGGGCGCTCAGGTAGGATAGGGCGGAAGCACCCAGGTCACTTCCGGGAGGGAAGTCCCGCCTCTTCTCTGATCCGTGCGCGCTTCCGGAATGAAGTACCAACGAGGCGGCGCTGGAAAATCCGCTACCATAGAGAGGGAGCTGCTGGCCCTGGTTAAGGCGTCTCCCAAATGCTAGAGAGGACGCCAAAATACCATAGAGGCTTGAGCGGGGTGCAGAGCGCCTGCAGACTGGTTGGAATTCTTGTCCTTAGGAGTGTCACGGAGAGATTTGAGTTTATTGGTTCTGTAAGAGGGGCAGGACCACAGAACTCAGTGAACCTCGCCCTCACCTCCGGGGAGCTGAGGCCAGAGCGCAAATCAGGCGCGGAGTAGGAAGAATGCCGCCAAACTGCAGCTCTCAGTTTGTGATGTACTTAAGGTCACCTGGGACGCTTAAAATAATCCCGAAGCCCAGGGCTCACTTCGTACCAATTAAATCAGAATCCCTGGGAGTAGGACCCAGGCATCAGTACATTTTAAAACTCCCCAGGTGATTCCCATGTGCAGCCAAGTTTGAGGACCAATGCTCAGAGGCCCTTTGTGTGAATACAGCTGTGTGTAGGTCACTAAGCTTTCTCTGGGGTTGCAGAGACAAGCGAGGCACGGTTCCTGCTTGCAGAAAGATGAGTCAAGTATACAGTATGTTTTAGTCAGCTTCTGTTAGACGCCCTGGGCCCTAAAGAGATGAATAGGACCATTGTGGCTGCCACCAGAACTAACCTAGTGTGTTTGGGTGAGGAAGACGGAGGGTACTTGTGAACTCTTCCTCTTTCAAGACAATGTATTTCTCGGTCTGCACGCCCCCCTCCCGCACCCCCCCCCCAAGAAAAACCCACCTCAATCCCTGGATTTTTCAAGGGATTTCCCAGTAAACGAAATTTAGAATATGCAAATTAATGATGCAGTGGTACACTGCCCATAGGAGAAGGTGGGCTAGACACTTTATATGGCTGGTCACCGTATGCTTCCCTAAGGAAGTCCCAATTTTAAATATTGGCCTCATTACTGCTCTAAGGACTCAAACTCTTTGTCAGACCCTGTGCCTTGATACTTTAAAATTTAGGTATAGCATTCAGATAGTAAAGTAGTAAAATATACAAGCTTAATTTTTAAATATATATTCATTTTTATAACTATCACCCAGATCAAGATACAAAATATTTCCAGGACCTTAAAAAGTTATCTCACGTTCCTTCCCAGTCAATACTCCCTCTTCTGCAGTGAACCACTATTCTGACTTCTGTCACCATCAGTTAGTTCTGCCTACTCTTGAACTTCATGTAAATGAAATTATACATTGTTTTCTGTTTTGTGCCTCACTTCTTTAGCTCAATGTAGCATCTGTAAGATTTCATCCATATTGTCCTGTGTATCTCTTATTCATTCTTTTTTATGGCTGTTTAGTGTGTGATTGTATAAATAAGCCACAGTTCATTTATCTATTCTCCTATTGATGGACTTTTGGGTTGTTTCCAGTTTGGGGCTATTATGATAATGCTGCTACGTATATTACTGTATATATGTTATCCTGGTTTTTACTTTTGAGAATATAGTCAACATATTATGGAGTATTAAGAAATTGCATGGAAAAAGGAGATGGGTTCTTAAGAGAGGAATCTGCTTCCTAGATGGGATTTTTATTAGGTTTTATGAAAGGTTACATACTGTATGATTCCATTTAAATCACATTCTCAAAATGACAATATTATAGAGATGGGAGAAGAGATTAATGGTTGCCTAGGGTTAGAGTTGGTGGGGGGAGGGAAGGAGGTGTGCCTAAGGGGACAGCACAAGGGAGATCTTTGTGTTGATGAAATTGGTTCTGTGCCCTGATTGTGGGAGAAGGTGTTTATTCAAATCTAAGCTGTCATAGAAGTATACACACCATTGTACCAATGCCGATTTCCTGGCTTTGATATGGCATATAGTTATGTAAGATTTAGCCTTCAGTGGATAAATCTTAAGTAAAATTTAACCTTCTGTACCCTCTCTGTACTATTTATGCAACTTCCTATAAACCTATAATTATTTCAAAATAAAGTTTTAAAAATCATTACAAAACAAACGAACAAACAAAAAAGATGATGTATTTAAAGCACCTAGTCCATGACAGATGCTCAATAAAAATGAATCTTTTTTTTTTAGATTTTTATTTATTAGGGAAAATTTTTAAAGTACAGAAAAGCGGAGAGCACAATATATTGAACTTCCACATATTAATCACCCATCACCAAGATTTGACAATTGTCAACATTTAGCCATATTTTCTTCATCTAATTGTATCTCTAACAGATGAAGTCTTTTTTCCACAATGACATTTTTTTCTTTGTTTTTCTTTTTTTGGCTGCAATGGGTCCTTGCTGCGCGCGGGCTTCCTCTAGTTGTGGCGAGCGGGGGCTACACTTCGTTGCAGTATGCCGGCTTCTCATTGTGGTGGCTTCTCTCGTTGTGGAGCACGGGCTCTAGGAGCACGGGCTTCAGTAGTTGCAGCACGCGGGCTCAGTAGTCGTGGTGCACGGGCTTAGTTGCTCTGCGGCATGTGGAATCTTCCCGGACCAGGGCTTGAACCCATGTCCCCTGCATTGGCAGGCGGATTCTCAACCACTGCGCCACCAGGGATGCCCCCCACAATGCCCTTTTCATGCCCTTAAAATTACAGACATCTTATCACTAAATGCAGCTGGCAATCAACAATATTGCACTGTTCAACCATTGGTACCCAAACCTGGCTTTCAGATCATCCCAGGAACAGGCCCCCAAATTCCCGTTCCATATTTCTACTAACTAATTAAATTATTTATTTATTCACTATCCATTTATTGAGCACTTCATATGACCCAGGCAATTTGCTAGGCCCTGGGCATACAGCCATGAACATGACAAAAAGTCCCTGCCCTCATGGAGCTTAGAGTCTAGAGAGAAAGTCAGGTAACAAGGAAATGAATAAGGTAACTTTGGATTCCAATCCATGTTCCATAAGAAAATAAAATATGCAGAAGCGATGGAGAGGAACTCAAGGTCGTTCGAGAACTCTCTGAGGAAATGAAATTTGAGCTGAGAGCCGAAGAATGAGAAAGAGCCAGCCTTGCAAACAGCAGAAGCAGAACGGTTTACAGCCCTGAGTGTGGAAAGGAATCGACTCATCGGAGGAATATGGAGGAGCCAGTGTTGCTGAAGCGGTGGGGAGGGGGAGGGGTTGGGGGAGGCACAAGCTTGCAAGTCACAAGCCCCTCACACAGTCTCCAGAAGTAGTACCTTTCTTAGATCACAGGACACCTACAGAAGGTAAAGGTGTTTCGTCTTTCTGAGCAAAATCTCGATTCAGCACAAAAATCTGTTCAGAGCCTCCTGTGTACCCGTCACCTCAGCTCCAAATAGAACTCGGCTTTGTATTTCCTAGGCTCTCAGCGCAGCAATCCATCAGCTTGGGCCGTCACTCTTCTCTCTCTCCCCAACCGCTCCCCGTCCAGTGGGAGCCCTGAGAGACATCGCCACCTCGGCAGCTGTCCCGTTCACCCCTCCTTAGCCCACCCTTCCGCAGCTGCTTTAGTCTGAGGAAGGGTAAAATGGACTATTTAAAGGAACGTGGTGGGGGGGATGCAGAGGAGGCCTAGCCTGGGCTCTGGATGGGCAAGGGAGGCCAGACAGCTGGTGACCATGCTCCAAATGGGCCTGCAGATGGTCTGGGGAGTTGCCAGGGCCAGGCGAGTATATCGGGAAGGGAGATGAGCGCAGGACGGATGCTGCCCGGTGTCAGGCGGGAGGCACTGGCTGTGATTGAAAGGTGCCACCTGTCAGATCTCCATGGGAAATCCGAGCCTCCCAGTTCAGGGGAGAGTGTTGTACCAACAGGACAGTAAACAATGCTCGTCTGCAGCCCCAGGATCTTGCGGGGGCGGGGGGGGGGGGAAGGGGGAGGGGAACGGGGACTGAAGAGCTGGGGGCTAGAAGCCGCAGGGGCTTAAAGACAGCCCGGGAGTGCGGTCGCTCAGCTGGAGGAAGGAGACAGCTCCAAGCCCCCAGGGAGAGGCCCTACAGGTAGGAGAAGCCCTGGGCCCCTTTCTAGGCACCCCCTCCATCTGCCAACTCCTCTCCCATCTTCCAAGGGCCCGAGGAGCCTCCAAGCAGGGCCTCACAGTTGGAGAAATCCAGGCTCCTTCATAAGTCTCTCCACCACTATGTCCACTCTTTTTCAATGCCAGAGTTCGGGGACTCAGCCCTGCGGTGCTGGGCAACTTGAGGTCACCCGCCAAGCAGCCTGCAGGTGGATGCAGGTGGCCATCCACGTGGACCTGATGGGCAGAGAGGGCCTTGGGAGACTTACCAGTCCAGTTGGGGTGGGAGGCAGAGTCTCTAAGCAGTTGAGAGTGGCATCTCCAAGGGATGTCCCCACTGAGGTGAAAGCTTTAGGGCCACTGGAAGACAGACTGGGGAGCAGTGGGTCGTGGAGGTGTGAGCTGAACCATCAGACGTTGTCTGTACCATGTAGGGCTTGGAACTCGGGCTCCTGGGTACTTTTCCTTCCAGTCGGCTGAGAAAAACAGGAAGAGAGAGAGGGGAGCTGTCTGCAGTGGACACAAAACAGGGGTGGAATGAATCTTTCCTTCCTCCTTCCTGGGGAAGGAACGAGGGAGGAAAGTGGAGAGGAAGGTCTGCCATGCACTTGGAAGAGAGAGCTGACCTCTTCCACCATATCTGACTGCCCTCCCCACCAGTGGGGTGCCCCTCATCCTGGGCTGGAGCCTTTGAAGGGACACTGGCTGAGGAGCTGGGGGGGGCAGTGTCTCTGGCACATGCTCTGGACTGGTTGTCAGGAGACCTGGGTTCTAGGTACAGTTGGGCCATTTAACTGTCCTATGACTTTAGTCAAGGGGCTTCAACTCCCCAAGCCTCAAATTCCTACTCTGTAAAATGGGGCCAGTAACACTTATTCTGAAGGGTTAGAGTGAGGAACTAAGAAGGTAAAGCAGGGCACCGCAGCGCAAGCTGTAAACTGCTATGGAATTAATGCTGGAGTGGGTGGTGTTATCCAGATGTCTCAGCATTCTGAGTTTCTTCACTTCTTGGCTATTTATGACAAGCCTGGAGGGTGGAAAGCTGAGGTGATGCACACACAGGATGGCTGAGGGGTGTGTATGTGTGTGTATACACCTGCCCTTCCCCTCCACCATGCTAAGTGTGTAGCATGTAGATGAAGGGTAAGATGGCTGCAGCACTCAGCTATGTCTTAGCCAATTACTCCCACATTTTGAGGTATAAAAAGGGCTTATCGGAACTTCCCTGGTGGTCCAGTGGTTAAGACTCCGCACTCCCAATGCAGGGGGCACGGGTTCGATCCCGGGTCGGGGAACTAAGATCCCACGTGCTGCACGGCGCAGCCAAAAAAATTTTTTAAATAAACAAATAAAAAGGGCTTATCATCTCATTGGTGTTCAGTTCTTTTTGCCTTGTCTTTTACCAACTAAATGCCCTCATGGCTGAGTCAGGACCTTAATCTGGCACGGGCTGCACAGAGGCCAGCCTACACCATACAAGCTGATGTATACTGAGTGCTCCTTCCATGCCAGGCTCACCCCAAAATACTTTCTATGCACTGGCTTACTTAACCCTCCACTGTCCCTATGAGGTGAGACCTATTTTTATCTCCAGAAATCAAAATACAGGGAGGGTAAGTAGCTTGCTTAAGGTCACAGTGGGAGAAGAAGTGGGAGCTGGGATCCCATCATAGGAAGCTCCAGAATCAATGATTTTCACCACTGCTTCCTACCACCTTCCAAACAAGAGTGCAAGGCAGGGATGGGTTGTGTGGATCATTTAGACCGGCACTTGCCATAGTTTCTTCTGCTAAAGGTGGCATCGCTCAAGAGGGCAATAGATGCACCTCAGGGAAAATAAATCAAAAAAAAAAAACGAAGCAAGAAAAAAAAAATCCATGGCTACATAGGTTTGGAGAAAAGCGAGTTAAATACAGCTAAGCAAAATTAAGGTTCCTTTACCATGGGCTATCTGGAATCTATTTAAGTGCTAATGAAGTTGTAAGACTCTAAAAGGGTCAAGAGTAGGCAGTTTCTGGAACAACCTTAGCCAAAGCACACCTCCCCCACCACCGCAGCCCTTAATACGGTCTTAGGAGACCCTAGTTTTCCACAGAACACAGTTTGCAAACCTGATCTAGACCAATCCTGTCATTGTATTGGAAACCGAGGCTCTCTCCAGAGAGGCAAAGAGACTTGCTCAGGTCTCAGACCAGGAGATGGGGTTCAAGGCATGCTCCTAGCTCCCTGCAGATGTGCATTCCATCCCCCAGGCTCATTTGTTTCCCTCTAACTTTAATAGATTCCCGGAGCTGCTGAACCATGAAGGGGCTCCGGTGGGAGGGGTGGAATTGGAGGGCAGCATAAGCATCTTTGAAAATCCCAGCCTACTTCCTAGGAAACGGTGGGAGACCAAATCCAGGGACACCAGGACTTCGATCTGGGGGCAGTAAGACCTGAATGGGTGGCAGAAACAGAGCCCTGTCCCTCATATGCCTGTCTTCTTGCCTCTGTCCCAATTACTCAGGTACCCTGGGTACTGTATCCAGAACGATGGCCCTGCAGAGGGCAGGAGGTATTTTTAGCCAGTGACAAGGAATGTCTACTTCTTTTACTGCCTGAGTCATGCCCTGAACGTTATTTGCGGATTATTTTCTCTGTAAACAGACCCCCCCACCCCCACCACCCCCCCCGCCCCCCGGCCAAGAAGGGCAGAAGGCCGAAGGAGCTGGCCCTGTCCGCCCCCGCCCCCAGCTGTTTTTGTAGATCGGACAGTACAATCATCCCTTACTGTCTGTGGGGGATTAGTCCCAGCTTCCCTTGCGGATACAAAAATCTGCGGATGCTCCAGTCCCTCATATGAAATGTTGTATTTGCATATAACCTTACAATCCTCTCTAATACTTTAAATCATCTCTAGATTACTTATAATACCCAGTACAATGAAAATGTTATGTAAACAGTTGTTAATAACAATGTAAATGCTCTGTAAATAGTTGAAGTGGCAGCAAATTCAAGTTTGCCTTTTGGAATTTTCTGGAATTTTTTCTTCAAATTTTTTCCATCCAAGGTTGGTTGAATGCACAGAACCCACGGAAAAGGAAGGCTGACTGTATATACAGTACTTGAATAGGAAACCTCATGATAAAGTTGGAGGATCAGATTTCCCTGCAGAGGTTAGTTAGGGAGAGTATTTTCTGTTCTTCACCAAAGGAAACTCTTCCATGCCCAGGCCCAGCTCATCAGAGAACCACACACACAGGCTGGCAGTGCTGGCAGAGACCCAGAGACCAAGCTGGCCCAGGGTTTCCCAAATTTCAGGCATTTTAACACCACCTCCATGATTTAGGTATTTTGTATCCTGTATTCTGCTTTCCTGAACGTCTTCCTTTGAATTAACTTACTTTACTTCAATAAATGTATTAATAAAAGAAACTGTATATCACTATTGGAAATGGAAACTCGATATCACTGGCCAGAAACAGAAAGTAACCGTAGAAATAAATACAATGGAATCAAAACAGTATTATTAGGGACTTCCCTGGTGGTCCATTGAGTAAGACTCCGAGCTTCCAAGGCAGGGGGCCTGGGTTCGATCCCTGGTCAGGGAACTAGATCCCACATGCATGCCGCAACTAAAAGATCCCACATGCCTCAACGAAGACCCAGTGCAGCCAAAATCAATAAATTAAATAAATACTCAAAACAAAACAAAAAACAGTATTATTAAGTTCTATCTAGAGACTTCTGTCTGCTTTGGGCTCTGAGCGTGAGGGCAGCTATCTCCATCAAAAGGGGAGAATAGCAACTGCTCCATGGGGGTTTAGGAGGCTAGTGTCAGACTATAACCACCTCACTGACTTATTCAAAAAGAGGCCAAATCATTGAAAAGGCATTATGGAACCCAGTGTTCCTTAAAGCCCAAGTCACAACCTGCAGAGGGCCTTTAGGTGAACATCATCCAACATCAAGCAAACGTGGCTGGCCCAACACCCCAATTTTGAGGATGTGGTGCTCTACCCCTTCATTTAACCAAAGGAAAAGTGGATACTTGTGTCACATGTCCGAGCAGTGAGGGACCCAGGACTGAATCGCAGGTCTCCAGACTCCAGGGCCTTCAGCGGCAGAAAGGGGGCATGACCAGGCCTGCTTGTCTTCTCTTTTCAGAGATGGAGAAGAAGGAAGGGAAGCCCTCTGAGGACGGGACCCCTGTGTCCCCAGCCACGGAGGTCCCGGAGACAGTGGGAGGGGGAGCCTCTGCTGAGGAGGAGGCCACAGGCCCAGCTGAGAGGACCATCACAGAGGGGCCTCCAGATGGGGCAGGAAAGCAGGAGAGGGCACCAGCTGAGGACAAAATTTCAGCTGAATTCCAGGGGGAATCCAAAGGGGAGGCTGAACTTCAAAAGGAGGACAGTGGGAAGAAAGAGACCACCGTGGCTCCTCAGGAGATGGCTGAGAGGAAAGAAGAGACCAACTCTGAACCCAAGGAGGCTGAGGGAAAAGAGGAGACCACGTTGGCCTCTGAGAAGCAGAAGGCTGATGAGAAAGAGGCCAAGCCTGGATCTAGGGAGAAAGCCAACGTGAGTGATGAGGCACAGGCTGCTGGGGAGCAGGAAGACAAGGCTGGAGGCAGGGAGGCTGCTGGGAAGGAGGAGGCCAAGGTTGGAGACAGGGAGGCTGCTGGGAAGGAGGAGGCCAAGGCTGGAGGCAGGGAGGCCAAAAGGAAGGAGGAGGCCATGGCTGGAGCCAGTGAGGCTGCTGGGAAGGAGGAGGCCAAGGCTGGAGACAGGGAGGCTGCTGGGAAGGAGGAGGCCAAGGCTGGAGGCAGGGAGGCCAAAGGGAAGGAGGAGGCCATGGCCGGAGGCAGGGAGGCTGCTGGGAAGGAGGAGGCCAAGGCTGGAGGCAGGGAGGCTGCTGGGAAGGAGGAGGCCAAGGCTGGAGGCAGGGAGGCTGCTGGGAAGCAGGAGGCCAAGGCTGGAGCCAGTGAGGCTGATGGGAAGGAGGAGGCCACAGTGGCCTCTCAGGAGGAGAGCGATAAGACGGAGGAGCCCAAGGCTGAAGCCCAGGAGAAAGCCAGTGCTCCAGAGACCAAGTCGGACTCTCAGAAGAAGACTGCCATGGAAGATGCGGCCAAGCCTGAACCACAGGAGGAGGTGGTGAAGGAGGAGGTGGTGAGTGAGAAAGAGCAGAGGAGGGAGGAGGCCCTGCAAAGTTCCAGAGTCCCCTGCCCACCCCGCCCCCAAGCAAGCCCCTCCCCTGCTTTAGTCCTTTGGGACAATCCAGTCTTCCACCCACTGATATCAAGAGCCTGGGGTGGGGGATGCAGCACTGTGGCCCCAGGCTGTCTTCCAGATCTTTCTGAAGCCCTCCAGAGCCTCAGGCAGGTGCGAGCCCACACAGCTCATGTCCGTTCCAGGAGCCAGGCTGTCCTGATGAAGAACAGGACCAGGGTGTGGAGGAAGAGTCGGAGGAAGGGGCAGGAGTGCTTCCCGGCTCTGCTGAGGAATGGCCCGAGAGCCCCACGGAGGAGGGCAGCAGCCTCAGCCCAGGTGAGTGAGAGCCCAGGAGCCCACGGACGCTGCAGGGGCCTCCCTGAGGGAGCATGCGGGCAGCGCACCATGGGTCACCCCAGCTTCCCTCCCTCCCGTTCCTTTCCCCTAGACGGGCTGAGCCCAGACACCGCAGCTTTCGGAGAGACCAGTCCTTCAGCCAGGTAATGTCAAACTCTGGAGCCCCAGCTCCAACCCCTGCTACCACTTGCTTCCTTTAAAGGCTGCCATCCCCTGGGCCTGGGCCTCCTCAGTGCTGGTCTCAAGATATGCCAGGAATTATGGTTTTCAGCCCCCTAGCCCAGGGCAGAGCCCAGGAGACAAAAGGAGCCGGAGTGTGGGAGCGAAGGGGCAGTGGAGCATATCTGGTCCGTCTCTCACTCACTGCTGACGCCTCCTGGTCTTGCTTGCCTCCGTGGTGTCAGCCTCACCCATAAGCAGGTGAGCAGAAAGCCTGAGTTTGAACAATGACTCTGCCACTTACCAGCTGTGTGACCTTGGCCACATCACTGCCCCTTTCCTCCCCTGTGAAGTGGGCACAGTCACGGTACCTACCTCATAGGATTTTTGTGAGGCTCAGACGACATCTGTGTATAAAGCACTCAGCCCAGCGCCTGGTGCCTGGCTGGTGCTGGATAACATGAGAGCCTTACTCTTGCCAGGGCACAACTTTCGTCATTAGAAGAGTCTTCCTTTATTTCGAGCTGAAATTCACCTCCGTGTCACCTTCTTAGGGAAAGGTACCCGGTTGAACGTTCGTGGAGCGTGGTCTACATTCCCCCTCCCACGCAGGCCTTAGAACCACCTTGTCAGGTAGCTATTCTTGCCCCATTTTACAGATGAGGAAGCTGAGGCTCAGAGGAGTGACATGACAGTCCCAAGATCACACAGCAAATAAGAGGCAAAGGCAGGATTCAAACTCAGGTCATACCTCAGATGTGCCCTAGTTCTGCCCACACATGCACCAGACCACATGCTCCCCAAAGTTAGACTGAGCCTCACTATTCCTTCTCATCTCCTGCCAATGCTGGGCCCAGAGGAAACGTGTGCGAGAGTGGGGACCACAACTTTGTATGCCTTCTGAGACTGCAGGGACCACGCTCAGCCAGCCTCCTCCCTCCTCCCCACAGTGGCTGGCCCCAGCCCCTCTCACCCTTCTCCAAACGTTTCCATGCAGTGAATCTTCACCTAGCGATGTGTCCCAGAGTCCCACGGAGCCCCCTCCCTCACAGGAGAAGAAGAAAGAGAAGGCACCAGAGCGCAGGGTGTCGGCCCCTGCCCGGCCCTGGGGGCCCCGTGCCCAGAACCGCAAAGCCATCGTAGACAAGTTTGGGGGGTAAGATGCGGGCGAGGAGCTGGTGGGGCTGGGTTGGTTGGAGGGTCGGGTGGGGGGAGTCCTGAGGGGCAATAGGAACAGCCCGAGCCCAGGCAGGAGGACTGACATCTGGGGCTGGGGCTCCTCCCTGATGGGACCCTCCCACCTCTCTGGCCTGACCTTCTCTGTCCCTCGCACACAGGGCAGCCTCGGGCCCCACGGCCCTGTTCCGGAACACCAAGGCCACGGGGGCAGCCATCGGCGGCATTAAGAACATGCTCCTGGAGTGGTGCCGGGCCATGACGAGGAGCTACGAGGTGCATGGTGGGGCGAGGGACCCTTCCCCAGGGTAGCAGTGCTGGGAGGGTCTGTGTGGTGCAAAGCCCAGAGGGTGGGAGGTCCGGCGGGGGCAAAGTCCAGGTGCTCTGGCTGAGGCTCACCGAGGCCTCTGGGCCCCGCTTGCCCGCAGCACGTGGACATCCAGAACTTCTCCTCAAGCTGGAGCAGTGGCATGGCCTTCTGCGCCCTCATCCACAAGTTCTTCCCCGATGCCTTTGACTATGCTGCGCTGGACCCCGCCAAGCGCCGGCACAACTTCTCCCTGGCCTTCTCCACAGCCGAGTAAGCCATGCCAGGGGACGCAGAGGTGGGTGGGAGCTCGGGGCACCTACACAGAATCGAGTGCTGGATTCACAGGGGTCAGGTAGTGCGGTGGTCAGGTAGAGGCTGTCACCACACATTCATGAATTCAACAGATATTTTTTTTAAGATTTATTTTTTATTTATTTATTTATTTAATTTATTTTTGGCTGCATCGGGTCTTAGTTGCGGCATGCGGGATCTTCACTGAGGTATGCGGGATCTTTTGTTGCAGCGCGCGGGCTTCTCTCTAGTTGTGCATGCAGGTTTTCTCTTCTCTAGTTGTGGCACGTGGGCTCTCTAGCTGAGGTGCGCGAGCTCAGTAGTTGTGGCGTGTGGACTTAGTTGCCCCGCGGCCTGTGGGATCTTAGTTCCCTGACCAGGGATCGAACCTGCATCCCCTGCATTGGAAGGTGGACTCTTTACCACTGGACCACGAGGGAAGTCCCCAACAGATATTTTTTGATTGCTGGGAACTGTTTTAGGACATAGCAGTGGGTGAAACTTGCAAAATCCCTGCGTGCCTATGACTCACATTCTAAAGGGAGAGACAGATCATAAACACACATACGTGTGAAATATAATGTGAGGGAACAGGTGCCGTGAAGAAAATGCAGGCAGGGTAAGGGGTAGAGGAGGGGCAGACAGGGTGGTTGCTGAGATTTAGGGCCAGATTCTGACTCTGCCATTTGTTAGCTGTGTGATCTTGGACAGGCTCCTTCACCTCTCTGAGCCTCCATATTCTGATCTTTAAAATGGGCATGACATTTCCTCTTTGGCAGGGCTATGGTGAGAATTAAGTAAATAATTAAGTAAAGTCCCTATAAACAGTGCCTAACCCATGGCAAACACTTCAAAAAAAAAAAAATCTTAGCTCCTATGTTATGATGAATGATATCACAGTTGTTATGATAATTATTATTCAGTGTGGGACCTGGAGGGGATTTATTGCTGGGGTTCACACAGCTGGGTGCCGGGGTGGTGGAGGGATGGAGACAGGGGTGAACTAGACAGGCAGGAGGGGTGTGAGGAGCAGTGTGGCCCAAGGAAGAACCTAAGAGACCAAGACATGGCTGCCAGGTGGCGGGGGAGGAGGAGGCACTCCCACCACCAAAGCACCAACACCAGACTCAGCCAAAGGCCTCCATCTCCACCCACCGGAGAGACATGACCTGATGGCCTTGGGGCTCCCAAGGAGCTCACGCCTGGAGCACCCGTCCTTTCCCACCTGGGAGGGGCTTCTGAGCCGCCTGGTAGAGACAGGGCTATGCATAGGAAGTAGTCCATGAGGACAGCTCTGAGGCCCGGAAATGCATCTCCCGCCGAGTGCGTTTCTAAAGCCTGGGGACAGGGAATAAGTCACTGGGGATGTTGGCAGCACCTTGGTGCAGGAGGCTGAGCCCTCTGGTCTAGTCCAGGCCTGGCCACCAGCCTGCAGGGAAGTCTGGGCAGCAATCTTCCCCTTTCTGGGCCTGCGTGTCCCCATCGGCAAGACGAGATGGCTGATGTTGATCTGTGCTTTTCATATGTTTTTTTCCCCCCTGACAGATTCCTCAAGCAAAATATTAAATGAATGCCCAACATATTAAACAGATTTTAGGGAGGCCTTTTTAGGTTGGGAGGGGTTCCTGCAGCACTCCAGCTCAGCGCCTAACCCTGCTTCCCAAGATGGTCCCTGAAGCATGTCTATGGGGCCCTAGGGCACCAAGGATGCCGTTTGAAATCCACCAGACTTGGTGCTCCAGAAGATCCCTTCCAGTTGATCCCGCCAGGGGATGGGGGGAGTGCCCTGGGGTGGGGGGTTGAGGGCATCGGGAGCACCAGTCCTGCTCTGGGCTCAGAAGCACCTTTAATGGTGATGAACCAGGATTGGAAAGTGAAGCTCCTAGTCGGGGCTGAGAGCTCTCGGTGAACATCAGAAGGGCATATGGCCCGGCCCTGACCAGATGTCCCCGGCCTGTGGGGCCAGGTCATTTTCCTCCTGCAGCTGCCTTGCCTTGGCTCCAAGCCTGCAGAGCCACAGAAAGGCAGAAGGAATAATCAGGTGATGGCGACAGGCTGAGAGGAGGCATCAGGCAGCAGTGAAAAGGGAAGGATGTGCAGGGGATGCGTGGGGATGGAGGGTGGAGAAAAAAAGAGGTGGAGGTGCCTCCTCCTTCCTAGTTTTTTTTTTTTTTTTTTTTGGCTACGCCATGAGGCATGTGGGATCTTAGTTTCCTGACCAGTGATGACCAGAGATCGAACCCGTGCCCCCTGCAGTGGAAGCTCAGAGTCCCAACCACTGGACCTCCAAGGAAGTCCCCCTTCCTAGCTCTTTGACCCTCGGCAGCTGACTTAACCTCTTTTAGGGCTTGGTGTGAAGATTAAGTGTGCAAAGTAAGGGGGACCCTGCCGCAGCTGGCTCCCTTCTAGAACTTGCCTCTGATTCCCATGGAACGGTCAACGCTGGGGCCCCCAGGTGGCTTGATCGGCTGTGCTGCTCGAGGAGCCCGACCCCATTCCCCAGGCCCAGTGGGAATGAAGCTTTTGCCTCTCCTGCATGGGAACAGCACCCCGACCCACACCCAGGAGCCAAGAGCACTGCACTGGTTGCAGAGAGCTTGTCCCATTCTTCGAAATCCTCCAGTCTGTGCTCCTCCCTCCCGCTCCCAGGCCAGCCCGGCTTGGGTTTCGGCCCAGCTGTCTCAGCTCTAAGAGAGGATTTCCACTGGGACCCTGGTTTCTCCTACTGCCAGCACCCATGGCGGTTTGGCAGGCTGGGACTGCTGAGACCCGGCTACAGGGCAGAGATGCCAGAGGCATCAGGCAGGCCTGCGGTGGAGTCCCAGATGTGTCACTCACTTTGACGTTGGGCAAATCACCAAAATGCTCTGAGTCTCCAGTTCCTCTTCTGCTGGTTGAACACAGAGGAGTGGAGTAAATGAGACCATTCAAGGGAAAGCACTTGGGAGTCCCCTGGTGGCCTAGTGGTTAGGATTCCAGGCTTTCACTGCCGTGGCCTGGGTTCAATCCCTGGTTGGGGAACTGAGATCCTGTAAGCTGTGTGGCGCAACCGAAAAAAAAAGGTGGGGAGGGAAGCACTTGATAAAACTCCTGGCACATGGTGGCAAGGTCCCAACAGTGGTTAGATCAGATGATCGGCTTTAGCAAAGCCAGGAGTAGCACATGGCCCCAAAGAGCAGCTGGGAAGTTAGAAAAGAGGACTTGCTTTTAAGTTCCATGCAGTTGCTCAAACACATTAAGCACTCCTGCCTCAGGACCTTTGCACATGCTGTTTCCTCTGCCTCTTCCCGCAGATATGTACCCGATTTACTCTTTTAAAATTTTTTTTTATAAATTTGTCTTATTTATTTTTGACTGTGTTGGGTCTTCGTTGCTATGCGCGGGCTTTGTCTAGTTGTGGCGAGCGGGGGCTACTCTTTGTTGCGGTGCACGGGCCTCTCACTGCGGTGGCTTCTCTTGTTGCGGAGCACGGGCTCTAGGCGTGTGGGCTTCAGTAGTTGTGGTGCACGGGCTTAGTTGCTCTGCGGCACGTGGGATCTTAGTTCCACGACCAGGGATTGAACCTGTGCCTCCTGCACTGGAAGCGCAGAGTCTTAACCACTGGACCACCAGGGACGTCCCCAATTTACTCTCTTTAAGAGAACTTTCCTGGGGTCCCTATTAAAATTCTCCTTGGAGAATTCCCTGGTGGTCCAGTGGTTAGGACTCCGTGTTTTCACTGCCAAGGGCCCGTTCAATCCCTGGTCGGGGAACTAAAACCCCACAAGCTTCGAGGCGCTGGCACAAAATAAATAAATAAATAGATGAAAAATAAAAAAATAAAGCCATCACTAACATAATATTAAAAAAAAATCCCCTTGAACGCAGAAACATACCCTGTCCCCCTTCCCTGCCTTATTTTTCTCCACAGCACCTCTCATCATCTGATGTACCATCGATTTCTGTTTGATTACTGTCTGTCTAGTCTACTGTAGTGAGAATGTCAGTGACATGAGAGTGGGGAATTTTTATTTTGTTCAGTGCTGAATTCCCTGGAAGAGTACCTAGCACATAGTACCCCGCAATAAATACACGGAAACTGGATGAAGCTGGAGATGTTGCAGCTACAAGCCAACACTCTGGCTAGTGTTGGGGTTCTGTCCTTTAAACTCTCCCTGAGGACAGGTATATGAGCACGTGGAAGGGGTGGGCTACTGCAGAACTAGAGGGTCTCGCTCCTACATGAAGGCACACAGTGCAGTGAAAACACGGGCTTAGGAATCAGACCACGCTGAGTTTGTGTCTTGACTCTTGGGCCTCAGTTATCTCATCTGTACGATGGGATGGTTGCCCTAGATGACCTCCCAGCTCTGCCACACACAGTTCTGTGGGCTTCATCCTTGCCGGGCTGTCCCCACCCGTTCCCTGAGGCCCTGCATCCTTCACCGTTGGCTCTCTGCTCCACCCCTCCTCACCCCTCCCCATCCTGCCCCTCAGGAAACTGGCCGACTGTGCCCAGCTGCTGGAGGTGGATGACATGGTGCGGCTGGCAGCGCCCGACTCCAAGTGCGTCTACACCTACATCCAGGAGCTGTACCGCAGCCTCGTGCAGAAGGGACTGGTGAAGACCAAGAAGAAATGAGGGAAGAAATGAGGGGCTGACCAACCCTGTGGGCAGAGGCGGGCAGGGGGCCCAGCTGACCAGCCGTGGCCCAGAGGCTCACTTCTCCTCATGGTGGCAGCAGTGCTGGGGCTCAGACAAGGGCAGATGGCACCAGTCTTAACTACATGAAAAGTTCTTTTGTAAAATCCGGTCTAGCCCCTTAGTGCTCCCTCCCTACCCCACCAGGAACATCTCTCACTCGGATAATAAACCCCGGCCGCCAGGGTTCCTCATCTGACATGATTTTCTCAGCAACCATGGAAGGCATTTGGGAAAGGAGAGTGGGCTGGTCCTACCACTAACCAGCTATGTGTCCCTGGGCCAGTGAGTGAACCTCTCTGAGCTTCAGTTTACCGTCTGCATGGGGATGATAGGAGCTTAAAATCATGCAGGTGCTGTGAGCGTTAAATGACATCATGAAAAGGACAAACAGCCTTGCCCGGGTCCTGTCACATAAGTGTTCTTTAAGTGATGGCCCAAAGTAACAACACATCTTACATTTCCAGCCATGGGTGGCACTTTCCCAATTCTCTTCCGTTTTTCCACACCTCTCCCAGATTAGGGAATTCCAGGGCAGGGACTAGAGTAGAAGATTCTCTAGAAATCTCACCCCAACTAGGCTAGTGGGGCCTGGAGTGATTCCCTTGACTCAAAGATACCCCATATTCTGTCTCTTAAAAGCCAGTGGTCTTCTAGGCGCTTAGAACCACTGCACCCAGAAAGCTCCTCCTTTGTGCTAAGTTAATCCCTCCAACCCTGGCTAGAGTTTTGGCTTCTTTTTGCTTTTCTGCTGCTCACTAGAGATGAACCCTGGAGCTGAGTATAATTTCCCGCTAACAATCTTGTCTGGCTTTATCAGCCATCTGGAGCATGTGCGCTGATGAGAACAGTTGATGAAAAACACGAAAATAAAACCCAGCCAGCTTGGCACTGCAGCTGGAGGTGTGGCCTCTGCCCTCATCAGCAGAGTGGACCTGGCAACCCACGGAAGCGCTCTGGGCCTTGGTTGCCTCATCTATAAAAACGGGGATGTCATCCTTGTGGATGTGTCGACGACCGCTCAGGCCAAGGGTGGTCTAGTCCCTCATGGCCAGCTTTCCCCACAATGCTTGGGGTCACACAAGGCTCCACGCCCAGCGAGCCCTCAGCTGATGGAAAGCAGGGTCACACCTTTTACTAGACTGCAGCGAAATCCCCAGCCTCCTCTCCTCCTGATGAACCACCCGTCCCCTCAGTGAACACTCAGTTGGACTCCACAGTCCATCTGTGACTTTAATAGCTGGGCAAATCCATGGCCTCCGTGGCTCCCGTGGACTGAAAGCTGGAGGGGAAACACCTCCCCGCCTAAAGCCTGGTCCCCAGGAACCAGCCACCTAATGGGATAGCAAGTGGTTTAAACACCGTGTAGTCAGGGGACCTCCCCAGCAGTCAAGTGGTTAAGACCCTGCGCTTCCACGGCAGGGGGTGTGGGTTCGATCCCTGGTTGTGTGGCCAAAAAAAAAAAATTAAAAGAAAAAAAACAACAAAAAAACCCCATGTAGTCAGATTTCTGGGATGGAGATTAGTTTCTTCACTTTATGATTCATCCGTGGAAGAGAAAAGGTTTTGCACCTAAATCTATACATGTCTATCAGCGGTCTGGCTGTTTCCAATCACTCAATCAACAAAACACTCAACTGTAAGTAGGAGTCCCTCCTCCCTGTGTCCTGCCTCCCTCCCATACTCCCCACTGCCCCTCTGCCCTCCCCGCAACCCCCATGCCTAGGCCCTCAGGGGATTCTGGTTGGCTGCTGGGCTCATTTCCTGCGAGCTAGCCTGCGATTCCCATATCACAGAGCGCTGGAGAGCTGGCCTGCAACTCTGCAAACCTAAGTGCCCCTGGCCCTGGGGCAGAGAAAGGAAGTGGGAAAAGCACACCTGAGGCCAGTGGGTCCACGTACCACACACATAACTGCGGCCCCACCACCACCACACGCACACACACACACACACACAAATGACTAACAATCTAAGGAGGAAAACGTGGAAGAAATGAGCAGGAAATGGACCACAAAGGGGCTCTGGCCCCTAGCCCATGACAGGTGTCCGTCCATCACACAGAAAGCATCCAGTGCAGAGAAGGGTCAGAGGCAGAGTTAGGAGGGCCGGTCCACTCCAAACTGGAGGGTGAACTCTTCGGCCCTCCTGTTGAACAGCTCCGGGTCCTGTGTCAGCTGGTCAGCAAGCTCCAGGCGAAGGGGCTGCCCCAGCTCTGGTTTATTCACCAGCACGTTGAGGGCCTCCAAAACTGGGGAGAGAGGTCAGATCAGGACATCAGGATGGAAGGAAAAAAATCCTGGGAAGGAAGCGATGGCTGCCCACTCCCAGATCCCCCGAAACGTCACACTCACTCCTTGGGAGATCCCCCCAGGAGGTTCCATGTCTTAGGATGACTCTGCAACCAAATGAAATGCCTCTTACCACATTCACTGATGATGCCCAAAGCCATAACCAGTTACATCAGTGTTTTTCAAACTGTGTTTCACGGTGTCACAGAAGCTACCCATCATGGGGGTTGGTGAGATAAACAGGGTTTCTGGGTTCTATTCCCTTTTCAAGAAGAAACACTTTGCTTTTCTTTGTTGTGTTATTAGGATTCCAAAAAAACTTTTATTTGGGAAAAAGGATTCTGAGGCTCAAGACTGGAAACCACTACTGCCCCGTGGCTGGAAATCGTTCACGGGCGACTTTGGAAACCTGGTGAAGGCGGTGGCCCATCTCCCCAGGCACGTGCACATACACATACACACAAACGTGTGGTTCTGGGTTCAGAGCGCTTCACCGACCTCCTGAAGCTCATCCAAGGACCACTCCTCCCCATCCCCGCCCCCAGGATTCTTGTTACCAGGGTTAAGAACTCCCAAGCTGGTCCAGAGGCAGGACTGATCGCACACTGATTACGTCCATAGGCTCTAGAGCCATAGTGCGCACTACGGTAGCCACCAGCCATGTGTAGTTAACTCAATTTAAATTAATGGAAATTCACTACAATTAGGAATGCAGTTCATAGCCACATCAGCCACATTTCAAGTGCTCGAAAGCTACACGTGGCTAGGGACCATGGCACTGGACAGGGCAGCTATAGAAGGATTCCATCACCGCAGAAAGTTCGGCTGGACGGTGCTGTTCCAGAGTCACCCAAGCAGACTCCGAATCCCAGCTCTGCCACCTGCCAGCTCAGGCAAGCGCTTCTCCTCTCATATGCCTCAGTGTCCTCATCTATTAAATGGAGCTAATGAGCGCACTATTTCAGGGGGCTTCTGGGGGGATTAAATGAAGTTGGTGTGTTAAAAATGGCTGGTGTCCTTGGGTTAGAAAGTTCAAGTTCAAGTTCTCAGTGGTGCAGAGACATGTCTCAGACCAGGTCCTCAATGGCCACCCAACTCCATTTTTGTATACCTGAACTATAATTACTCCATTATAATTTCAATTTGTCATCAATGGATAGATACCAAAAATATAATATGGAATAAAAAAGTGAATTTTTGTGCTGGAGAGGGTGTGGAGAAAAGGGAACCCTCCTACACTGTTGGCGGGGAATGTAAATTGGTGCAGCCACTATGGAGAACAGTATGGAGGTTCCTTAAAAAACTAAAAGTAGAGTTACCATATGATCCTGCAATCCTACTCCTGGGCATATATCCAGAGAAAACTCTAATTCAAAAAGATACATGCACCCCAATGTTCAAAGCAGCACTATTTACAATAGTCAAGACGTGGAAGCAGTCTGAAAGTCCATCGACATATGAATGGATAAAGAAGATGTGGTACATATATACAATGAAATATTACTCAGCCATAAAAAAGAATGAAATGATGCCATTTGCAGCAACATGGATGGATCTGGAGATTATCATACTAAGTAATGTAAGTCAAACAAAGACAAATATATGATATCACTTGTATGTGGAATCTAAAATACGATACAAATGAACTTATTTACAAAACAGAGACAGACTTAGGGACATAGAAAACAATCTCATGGTTACCATGGGGAAAAGGGGGGGGAGGAGGGATAAATTAGGAGTTTGGGATTAACATATACACATTACTATATATAAAACAGATAAACAGCTAGGTCCTACTGTATAGCACAGGGAACTATATTCAATATCTTGTAATAAACTATAATGGAAAAGAATATGAAAAAGAATATATGTACATAAGTATAACTGAACACATGTGCATAAGTATAACTAACACAACATTGCAAATCAACTATACTTCAAATAAAAAAGTGAACTTTTGGGACTTCCCTGGTGGTCCAGTGGCAAAGAATCCGCCTTACAATGCAGGGGATGCAAGTTCGATCCCTGGTCAGGGAACTAAGATCCCACATGCCACGGGGCAACTAAGCCTGCGTGCCACAACTACTGAGCTTGTGCGCCACAACTACTGAGATTGCACGCCTCAACTAGAGAGCCTGTGTCCGCGAACTACACAGCCCACGAGCTCTGGAACCCACGTGCCACAACTAGAGAAGAGAAAACCCACACGCCATAACTAGAGAGGAGCCCGCCCACCACAACAAAGAGCCCGCGCACCGCAAGGAAACATCCCGCATGCCGCAACAAAGATCCCACGAGCCGCAACTAAGAGCCGATGCAGCCAAAAATAAATTAAATAAATGAATAATAAATAAATCTTAAAAAGAAAAAAAGTGGGGCTTCCCTGGTGGCGCAGTGATTAAGAATCCGCTTGCCAATGCAGGGGACACGGGTTCCATCCCTGGTCCGGGAAGATCCCACATGCCGCGGAGCAACTAAGCCCGTGCGCCACAACTACTGAGCCTGCGCTCTAGAGCCCGCGAGCCACAACTACTGGAGCCCACGTGCCGCAACTACTGAAGCCCACGTGCCTAGAGCCCACGCTCTGCCACAAGAGAAGCCACTGCAATGAGAAGTCCGTGCACCACAACGAAGAGTAGCCCCCGCTCGCCGCAACTAGAGAAAGCCCGCGCGCAGCAACGAAGACCCAACGCAGCCAAAAATAAATAAATAAATAAATAAATAAATTTGTTTTTAAAAAGGAAAAAAGTGAACTTTTAAAAAATGGCATGTGGGAATTCCCTGGCAGACCAGTGGTTAGGACTCCGAGCTTCTGAGCTTCCACTGGGCTGGGGGCCCAGGTTCAATCCCCGGTCGGGGAACTAAGATCCCGCAAGCTGCAAAACACAGCCCCCGCCCCCCCCCCGCCAAAAAAAGGCAAGTGAAGCTCTTAGCACAGTGCCAAAGTGCCTAATTAAGTGATGTATGTTATCATTGTTAGGCCAGTCCCCTCAGCTGTCATTTAGGGCACTGAGCCCTGGAAAGGAACAGATTTCACCAAGGTCCCCAGATATGGCATGCGGCCTTCTTATCCCAAGCCCTTCCCTCTAGAGCCCAGCTGCTTCTCTCTCCCCTGACCCAGAGCAACGCTGCTCTTTCCCACCTGCCCAGGTATGAGAACAGAGGCAGGAGCAGGTCAGTCAGCCCAGGATCTCAGGATGCATCCCTTCTATCTGACAACAGGCTCAGCTGAGACTCACAATTTTTATCTCCTTTCTTCTGGGCTTTTCTAACCAAACATCGGCCCCATGACCCCCTCCCCCATCCAGTCCAGGTCCCTCCCTCTAGGCAGGGCCCGGGCCCACCTTGGCAGGTCTTGATGAAAGGCTTCCAGTTCTCCTTGCTGATGATGGGCAGGCACACCCGCCCGCTGCTGTCCACATTGGGGTGGTAGATCCTGGTTGTGAATGTCACTGTCGGAGGCTTGAATGGATACTCCTCAGGGAAGCTGATGCGCAGGTTGAAGGCCTTGAGGTTGTAGGGCGGTTTCTCCTGTGCAAGAGAGGGATCAAGCTCTGTGCCGAGGCACGGCTGCTCATTTTCCTTCTAGGGCCTGGATCTGGTTTCCCCCTCTCCCCGCCCCCACCCCAGGGTCCCAGGCATCCTCTGCTCCACTCCTAGGAAGAATCGTGAATGGCGACATGCCGCAACACCAATAAACTCTGAAGGCATTGTGCTAAGTGAAATAAGCTAGATCCAAAAAAAAAAAAAAAAGAACAAATATTGTATGATTCCACTTATGTGATGTACCTAGAATAGTCAAATTCATAGACATAAAATAGAAAATCAGTTACCAGATGCTGGAGGGAAGGAGGCATGGGGAGTTAGTGTTTAATAGACACAGAGTTTCAGTTCTGGAAGCTGAAAAAGTTCTAGAGATGGATGGTGGTGATCGTTGCACAATAACGTGAGTGTACTTAGTGTCACTGAACTCAGAACATAAAAATGATGAGTATGGGGCTTCCCTGGTGGCGCAGTGGTTGAGAATCTGCCTGCCAATGCAGGGGACACAGGTTCGAGCCCTGGTCTGGGAAGATCCCACATGCTGTGGAGCAACTAGGCCCGTGAGCCACAACTACTGAGCCTGCGCGTCTGGAGCCTGTGCTCCGCAACAAGAGAGGCCGCGACAGTGAGAGGCCCGCGCACCGCGATGAAGAGTGGCCCCCGCTCGCCGCAGCTAGAGAAAGTCCACCCACAGAAACGAAGACCCAACACAGCCAAAAATAAATAAATAAATAAAATTTTTTAAAAAAATGATGAGGATGGTACATATTGTTATGTGTATTTTACCATGTTAAAAGAAAAAAAAAAGAACTCGGAGCTGGAGTGACCAGTTGCCAGGAGCCAGTAGAAGACCCTCTAGATTTCCAGCAGCCAGAAGGCCTTCCTGGGCATCTACTCTGTGCCACCCTGTGCTAAGGGCTCCACACACATTAGCCCTCACAGCACAGTGTAGAGGTTATGTGGACTTTGGAGCCACTCTGCCTGAGTGTGACTCTTGGCTCTGCCACTTCCTAGCTGTGTAACCTCAGGCAAGTAACTTAACCTCTCTGTGCTTTTCCATATGGAACAAATAACAAACTTCTCCATAGGGTTTATGTAAGAATTAAATGAGCTAATTTATGTTAAGAGCTTAGAATAGGGCCTGGCACATGGCAAGCACTATGTACATGTCAGCTATTAGGATAAGTATTATGAAAACTCATGAGTATTAGCACCTCCACTCCCAGATGAGGAAACTCAAGTTCAATGTATATAAGTAACTTGCCCAGGGCCACAGTGACAGTGCTAGGATGGGAACTCAGCACTGTCAACTTGACTTCTCCACACATGGGCAGTGCTCTACAACCCTAGTGGGGAGGAACCTCGGGACTTGGGTGACCCCAGCATAGAGCACAGGGGCCTTCAAGCTGGTTCCAAAGCTCCAAATCCTTTCAGAACCTTCGTGACAGAGAAGACAGGACAAAGACAGTCAGAATGACATAGGTATGCAAGCGCAGAGTCAAGGTTTTAAGAGAGCTCCTCTTCCTTAGCAGAAGGCAGAAAGGAAGCCGTAGGGGTCTTGGGCGTATCTGAGATAAGAGCTGGGGCAAATGCTGGGCAAATAAAGAAAATGCCTTAGCTTTCATGTTCTTCATAATAAGAAGAGGCTGGGACCTGGGAAGTAGACACAAAGCCACGGGTGAGGCCTCAGAAAAGGACGAGAGAGCGTCTGTGTGTCCTTCTGCAGCCGTTGCAGGCTAGGCTGCCCAGGTCTTATCAGAGGAAGGGGGTGGCGGAGCCATGAAGCTGAGAGCCCTGGGTCCTGGGAACCCATCCTGGCTCCGCCTCGAGCTTGCTGTGTGGCTTTGAGCAGCTCTGGGGCTCAGTTTCCTCATCTGTAAAGGTGAGGAAGTTGGACCAGACAGAGGGCTTCACACAGCACCTTAGGGTCAGCTGAGAAAGCCCTACTTCTTCCGAAGTCCTGAGTTAAATAAAGCATTTTGTTATTCTTCCAGCCCAGAGCAGGTGTGGCGGACTGTTTCAACCCAGCAGCCCACAGGACATGACAGAGGGTCAAGGGTTGCCCTGACTCAAGCCTTTCTCCATTGTTCTGGGCTACAGGTCAGTTGAAAGAGAGGATGGCACGGGGACTTCCCTGGTGGTCCAGTGGGTAAGGCTCTGCGCTCCCAGTGCAGGGGGTCTGGGTTCGATCCCCGGTCGGGGAACTAGATCCCGCATGCATGCCGCAACTAAGAAGCCTGCATACCGCAACGAAGATCCCGCGTGCCGCAACTAAGACCCAGCACAGCCAAAATAAATAAATAAATAAATTTTTAAAAATAAAGGAAAAGAATATGGCACAACCCAAGCCATTGCCTTGTCAGGAAGAAGTCCAAATCCTAAAGAATCAAATGAATTGTTCCCATTAAATTCCAAAGAGCTAATAAAAAGCTCAATTGTTTTCATTTTTATTTCCAAGTATCCAAAGGTATATAGATGAACTTCTCAAAGAAAATATCTGTGGTCACTAATAATTAGATGATACAATAGACATCTTGCACTCTGATAGGTCCTTTGGAATATTACTTTCAAAGGGAGAGTCTATCGAGATGATCTTTAATAATAAACAGAGAAAAAGCAAAATAGTAGAGATGAGTTATCTGTGCTGTCATATGTAACAATAATTTTCTGAAATACGATTTTTAAAAGAGAACAAAACACATTTTAGGTCTGAGGCAGCAAATTCTACCAACTGTGGGAAACAGGAACTTTATCCCTATCCTTTGACAAAGACCCAACAGATCTTTTCTTCTTTTTCTTTTTTTTTTTTTTAATGCCCTTTGTCTACTGAAGCTTCCGTGGTGGGCTTGGTAGCTACTGGCTTGCAAAAGGGGTCTCTTACTAAATCCAAAAGGCTTTTAGCCTCTTCATCAATCGGCCTGGACCTCAGAAGCAATCAATCCAGAGAGAGACCCCCTCTGCCAATGATAACCTCCAGTGAAAAACAGGATTCGAAGGCAGGGAAGATTCTTGCCCAGTCCTAACCCTCCCTGCCCAGGCTCCTGGCCTAAGTGGCCCCAGTCCCAGGCCACAGTCCTGCGGATACTCACAGGCAGGAGGAGAGCGTGCCACACCAGCACGTCGGCATCGTCACTGAACAGGTTCCGCAGGTACCTGGGGAGCCCCTTCTGAAGGTCCTCCAGCTCCTGCAGGGGGACAGAGCATGGGCAGCTGGCCTAGTCTCCCCTACTTCAGCCCCCTCCCCCTGCCCCACAGCACACTGTCCAAGTCCCAAACAGGACCGCCCAGGGGACGGAAGCTGGCAGAGTCATAGCCCCCATTTGCTGAGCACTTGGTATGTGTCAGGCACAGTGCTCAGGGCTTTGAGTGAATCACCCAGTTTTAGCCTCACCCCAGCTCTGTAGGTACCAGGTGGAGGGAACATGCACATGACTGCTTCCAGATATTACAACTTGGGAGTAAACTCTCTTAGGAGCCTTTTCTCCTGAAACCAAGGGACTTAATGTCTGTCCTCTTGTCCTCTTCCTAGAGAGTCACAAGGTCCTCCCTCCCTTCCATAGCACCCAGCATGACGACGTGCCTTTACAGTGCTCAGGGCAGAACGGGCAGCAAAGACAGCACCCTGTCCCGTCAAACTGCTCCAGACCAGGCCTGGGGAGGGGAAATGACTCAAGCAGACCATAGCAGAGAAGAACTCTACACACCAAGCAGAGAAACAAGAGGACAAGCAGTGACTCACCTTCCCAGAAAGGTGACCCAGTCACCTGGACATCACTGAGTTCCCCCAACAGCCCTCTCCTCAATAGCATCCTCTATTGACACTTGACTAACACATGGCCCAGCCCTCGAGAACTTCATTGGAGTAATGGAAGAAACACGGATGTGATTATGTGCATAACATGTGGACACATAATAGGGAAGGAGAGGAGAGGGGAGCAGGAAAGCTTCACACAGGGTGACACTGTGAGCTGGGTCATGCGGAATGAATAAGAGTCTACCATGCAGAGAATTGGAGAGGTACCAAGGCAGAGGGCCCAGTAAGAGCAAATGTATACGGTGCGTCCCATGCAAGATTCATAGTTGTTACGGGAAAAGGGTTCCACGGTCAAGTACACTGGGAAACACTAGGCTAAACAGACTTCTTTCCTACAGGACTTCCCAAAGGCTTTAATACGTTACTGTGTGTTGTGATTCTCCAAGGTATGAGCCCAAGCATGCAGTACTTCTCAAATGTATTAGACCAAAGAACCCCTCTCTCCATTTTGGGGTCCATCTTGTGGAACAATAGACTTTTTAAAAAATATATTTCCTTTTCTTTTTAAAAATTTTTTTAAAAATTGAAGTATAGTTGCTGTACAATACTATATGTTACAGGTGTACAATATAGTGATTCACAATTTTTAAAGGTTATACTCCATTTGTAGCTATTATAAAATATTGGCTATATTCCTCATGTTGTACAATATATCCTTGTGGCTTATTTTATACCTAATGATTTGTACTTCTTACCCCTCTACCCCTATGCTGCCTCTCCCCACTGTAATAGACCTTTTAAAAAAAACAACAGCAACAGATAAAAAGACATTCAGGGAATTCCCGGGCAGTCCAGTGGTTAGGACTCCACACTTTCACTGCCAAGGGCGTGGGTTCGATCCCTGGTTGGGAACAGAGATCCTGTAAGTCACACGGTGCAGCCAAAATAAAAATAAAAATAAATAATAAATAAATAAAAGTATTTTTTTAAAAAAGACTTTCAAGGGCAGGTCATATTTTTCTGGAACACCAAATGGTATAAACCAATGGTTCTCAACTGGGGGGTTACTTTACCTACTTGCCCCCGGGACATTTGGCAATGTCTACGACCATTTTTGGCTGTCACAAATGGAGGAGTGCTACTACATCTAGTGGGTAGAGGCCGGGGATGCTGACAAACACTCTACAGAAAATTATCCGGCCCAAGATGTCAATAGTGACAAGGTTGGGAAACCCTGGTATAAACAAAGGCAGAGAGAAAGGTCCCCAAAGCCAGTCCACAGCTGGGGAGAGGTCCCTTCATACTGTGCACCATCTAAACTTTCTCTGCCCCACAACATACAAACACACCCTTATCTCCTGTTTCTCATCTTTCCATACTCCAACTCTGTTCATGCCAACAAACTGCTTCTTGCACCTTCTGCCCAGAATCTATGACCCCTCATTTATCTTTTACCCCAAACTAGAAGCATCTGCTACTACAAGTCCTAGTTCCAGTATCATCTGTGACTCTTCAGCAAGAATGAAGCCCCAAGTTGAACAGAGAAGCCCTGGAATGGACATTTTCCCCAAGTTTACTATAACTGGAAGAACTTGGACTTTACCGGTTGTATGTGAGTTCTCTCAAGACTTTCCCAAAGCCTGGGGATGCTGAAACCCAAGCTAGGACACAAAGTTCATTCCTGAGGCCTGTTAGGAAATCATCTGACGCAGAGGAACAGAAAATGAAAGTAGGGAAGCCACTGAAAGAGCCTGCCAACCTGGGCTCTAATCCCAGCCCCGTCACTCCCTACTGGGTGACCCAGGACAATCAAGTTAGTCTCTCTGAGCCTCAACTTCCCCATCTGTAAAATGGGGGTATAGGACTTAACTCACAGGGTTGCTGTGAGAATGAGATGAAATAACTAATGTAAACTACCTGGCATTTAATGGTGCCAGTGCTATAAATACTGGCTCCTAGCTCTTTCCCACTTGGCTGGAAAGACTCTCTGCCCTATTTTGCTGCCAACCTCCAGATTTCAGTCCTTCTGGGCTGAGCCTGCTCTGGGTGCCCCAATCTCAGATCATTTTCTTCTCAGAGGCTGAGGGTAGCACCCCCTCTTCACCCCCCTCAAGCCTGCACATAGGAGGGGCACTTCTGAGAGCCTCAGAGCCTGAGGGGTGTCCGACCCAGGATTGCTCTACCTTCCCCATCTATCTCCAGTCCCAGCCACATCCCAGTCCTCCAAACACCTTGCGTTTTCCCACCTCCTGGGGAAAATCACCCCCTCCCCATCCTTCCCGACCTCACTTCAAATTGTGTCCCTGATCGGAATGAAAGCTCAGCAAGGGTAGGTTTGTTTATCTCTGCCTCCGTATCTCCTAGAACTGGAGCCAGCATATAGGAGGCATTCAACAACATTTGTAGAACTAATGAATACACGCCACCTACTCCAGGACACCTTCTAGGTTCTCCCTGGCATCTTTTCCTCCCGAGAATACCCTCAGAACGTTGCTTTCAACTCCCACTCAGCATCGCATACTTCTCGGGACTCTAATGTGGGTACCAAAATATGGGGCGGGCCATGATGGGCTATTCCAAGGCAAGGACCTTGTCCTGGTTATCTCTGTTCAAAAGGCACCTGCCACCACCCCCAACAGAACGCCTGGCTCCAAAAAAGACTCCAAGGAACCAACCCTTCCCGCACCTGAGACGCACGTAATTGTTATCACAAGTTTCTGGCAGAGAAATGAAACTGAAACTAATTTGGGGGGAGGTGGCTCATCCCCATCCCCAGCACAGCTCAGGGAGCCAGCGACACCCCCGCTCGATACGTCCTCACCTCCGCAAACTCCAGCTCTGGCCCCTCTCGTAGACCCACTCTTCCACTGGGGAGGGGGCAGGGACGCAGGAATTCAGCCAGCCCTGGTACCCAGACAAACAAATGCGCTCGGAGAGCTGGAGGAGGGATGGAGGGAGGACGGAATAGAAAGTCACCGGAACCGTGACAAACGGGTCATCCTACTCGCCGTTACCTTCGCCACCCGCTTGCTCGCCGTCATCTCGGGACCGAGTGTGAAGCTCCGACGGGCTCCAGCCAGAGTGCGCACCGGACTGCGAACTCCGCGCGCCCCGCCCCGGGGACACCACCTCCGGGAGCCCCGCCCACTTTCCGTTCCACCCGCGGGGACCGGGTTGACCTGCTCCTCACCGCCTCGGCTGAGACTGCGAGGCCACCGAGGGGAGGACCCGCCCGGTCCCCGGGGCGGTGGGCTCGGATCCCCGGAACTTGAGCTCTTTGTCGTGAGACCAGGCGGGCCTGGGAGAGCGCGGCGTTGCCGGATCCCGGCGTCCCGCTAGGGGGCGCCCTGCACCAGGCAGCGAGCGCGAGGGGGCGCGGGGCCGGGGTCCGCCCATCCGGGTTCTAGTTCCAGCTCCGCCGCTAGAGGCCCAGCCGGGGGCTGCACAATCTCCGTCCGGCCCCTCTCAGCCGCCGCCCCAAACACACACTCGCTCTAAGCAAATACAGGATGCTCGCTATGCACGCGCAGCTCCGCGACAGGTCGCTCGGGGGCCTCCGCCGTCAGACCGCCGCCCTAAGCCCCTCTAGCGAATTCCCAGAGCCCCCTGGGCAAATCATTTCCCCTCTCTGGGCCCATGTGCCCCATCTCTAAAAATGGGTGGGAGACAGCGTAGACTATATCCCCGACAAGGACCCCTCCCCTGGCAGCGTGGGATCCTTTGTGCTGTCCAGCATTCGGTGGTGGAACTGCAGACGTTTCTCCCAGGTGACTTCTTGATGCAGAGCACCGCAAGGGGGCGCTGTTGGATCCGTTCTCTTGCTTTGGGGGTTGGTAGACCCTTCAATCCTTTACTAGGTTTAATACTTAGTAAGTGCCTACTATATGTTAGATTTGGGAGACAGTTGGGGTGTTGGGAGCCCCAAGATGGACTTAAGGGGGCTGCCTTATTTTACCACCAATCCATTACAAACTGCAGGCCTACTGTGTGCCCCCAAACACAGCCCGGAGTCTCCACCCCTGTGCAAGAGCAGAGGGCCTTTCCCCCAGGACGAAGCTGAGGCCACTGTGGAGCAGCCCCAGAGCACGGAGCAGCATCTGGGGAAGAATCTCCTAGTAATGATGAGACTCTTTGGGAGGACTGAGCCCATCTTCCTCACCCCCATCCCCAGTCCAGAGGAGGAAGGAAATCAGAAAATATTTTGAGTACATATTTTGAGTTCTGAGCTCACTACCTCGCTTACTTTTTTTTTTTTTTTAATAAATTTATTTATTTGGGCTGCGTTGGGTCTTCGTTGCTGTGCACGGGCTTTCTCTAGTTGCGGCGAATGGGGGCTACTCTTCGTTGTGGTGCGTGGGCTTCTCATTGCGGTGGCTTCTCTTGTTGCAGAGCACGGGCTCTAGGCGTGCGGGCTTCAGTAGTTGCGGCTCGCGGGCTCTAGGCACGCGGGCTCAGTAGTTGTGGCGCACGGGCTTAGTTGCTCCGCGGCATGTGGGATCTTCCCGGACCAGGACTCGAACCCGTGTCCCCGACGTTGGCAGGCGGCTTCTTAACCACTGCGCCACCAGGGAAGTCCCCTCACTTACTTTTTATCTAAGTGTGTTGGAACCAAGCAACTTCTCTGCTCAGATGTGGGATGTACTGTATTTGCAGAACGGTTAATTCTGTTTAATTCAATTCAGGAAACTTTAACTGGGCTTTGGCTGCTGCTGCTGCTTCTTCTGCTTCTTTTGGGCCCACGGCGGCTTGTGGGATCTTAGTTTCCCAACCAGGGATCAAACCCCGGGCCCACAGCAGTGAAAGCACCAAGTCCTAACCACTGGACCACCAGGCAAGTCCCAAACTGGGCATCTTCTATATGCCAGAAATGAATAGGACACTGTCCACAATCCCTTAACATAGGTAGCAATGAAGGAACTGAGGCATTTGAACCCACCTCTGGTCATTCATCTAGTTAATAAGCGTTTACTACAGAGTGCCAGGCACTGACCACAATGAGAAAGTGGGGTCCCTGCGCTTGAGAAGCTCTCTGACTATTGGGACAGAGAGAAAGAATGCAGCCCCTACATTTTTAATGCAAAGTGGTCAGCATTAAGCTATAGGCAATCAACTGATGCTGTGGGAGCAGGGAGGAGGGTCACTGGATCCAGCCTCAGAGAGGGGCAGAGGTTTCCTAGAAGAGGTAAAGATCCAAGTGAATTGCAAGCACGATGAGTTACCTAGAGTAGAATGTGGGATGAGGGCTGTTCCCGGAAGAGGGAACAGCATGAGCAAAGGTGCCCGGCTGTGAATATGGAAACTCAAAGTGGCTCCAAAATGTGGAGCAAAGTCTGTCCTCCACTCTGTGGTTCGCCTTCCTTTCTCTCACAGAAGCCCTGAGTCCCCAGAGTGAATTCAGAATCATGGACTTAGCCCAGCCTCCCCATCCTGGGGTGGATCCCAAACCCTCACCCAGCTGGGAGGCCCACAGGTGTGGCCTTCACATTCTCACGCAAGGCAGACCTTTGTGTGTCAGAATGAGCCCTATCAGACCTGGATTCTAGTTCCATACCTGCCCCCCCAGTGCAGCATGGCCTTTGGTGGGCTATGGAAACTTCCACCTGCTTCCCAGGACCACTGTGAGGCTAAGCTCACAGCACCGGAGGAACTTTGAAAACTGTAAGTCTGATGCTGAAATCTCAGCCTTTGTACACCGGTGCCGAATCAAATCTGAGACAGAGTTTTGGGTGAAGTTAAAAGGAAGAGCTTTATTGCTTTGCCAGGCAAAGGGGAATACAGCAGGCTCATGCCCGTCAAAATTGTTTGTCCCAACCTGGGAGGATTTGATGCGGGGATTTATAGCAATAGTTCAAGGGCGGGGTCTCTGACAAGGTTGGGGTGTGTGTAGGATGTGCACTCCCTTAATCTCAGCTCAGGTGGGCAGTCTCCTAATCCTGATGAGCTTCTCTGCTCCCTTTAATCTGGCCTCAGGTGGTTTCTTGGCTTCTCCTCCCTTAATTAGCAAGTGTTGGAATCTGCCCTTTGGAACTCAGGGAAGGTCATGGAGGCTGGAGTCTTGCGTACAAGAAATGGGGGACAAAAAGACCTCTGTGCTTGGGAGCCCCACTGGGCCCCGCTCAGTTTCAAGCTCAAGATATAGTCAGGATGGAATCCCAGCTCCCCTATCGTTGGCTGAATAACCTTGGGTAAATTACTTCCCCTCTTTGTGTCTCCAATGCCTCATCTGTAAAATGGGGCTAGTAATAGTGGATGTGAGGAGTCATGTGCTTATATTTGGACAATAAGTGACAGTTATAACAGTAAAAATATTGTAATAACAATAATAATCAGTATTAAAATGATGTCCAGTACCTGCCCAGGAGTGAATGTGCTGGGTTGTTGGAACAGAGATGCCTGAGTTTGCTCCCTTAGAGCAATGGCAACACCGTCTTCCAGAGTAGGAGAACTCTTTACTTCTCTCTGATCTAGTCGGCATTTATTCATTTATTCCACAAAAATTTTCAAGAGGGCCTGCTTCTGCAAGGCCCTCTGTTGAGCTCTCTGCGGGACACAGGGAAGGGTGAGGCCAACCCTTTGTCTTTACCATCGAGTAGAAGGGACATATGTCTGTATAGACAACAAAAGTTGGAGGAGAAAGGCCTCTCAGTCACTTATATATGGAATCTAAACAAACAAACAACCAAGCTCATAGATACAGAGAACAGATTGCTTGCCAGACGTGAGGGGAGGTGACGTGGGAGGAATAGGTGAAGGGGATCAAAAGGTACCAACTTCCAGTTATAAATAAGTCCTGGGGATGTAACGTACAGCATGGTGACTATAGTTAATAATACTGCATTTTATATTTGAAAGTTGCTTAGAGAGTACATCTTAAAAGTTCTCATCACAAGAAAGATAATTGGTAACTTGCCTTACTGATTGTGGTGATCATTTCCCAGTACATACAAACAGTGAGTCATTATGTTGTACAGCTAAAACTAATATAATATGTCAATTATAGCTCAATAAAACTTTTTTTAATAAAGAAGATATACCCCCCAAAAACTCTAGGTTTGACTTATTGTCTGTTTATTGTAAGAATAAAATGAGATTAGGGAATTCCCTGGCGGGCCAGTGGTTAGGACTTGGCACTTTCACTGCTGAGAGCCTGGGTTCGACCCCTGGCCGGGGAACTAAGATCCTGTAAGCCGAGAGGTGTGGCCAAAAAAAAAAAAAAGAACAAAATGAGATTGTATACATGAGGGGCACCTTGTAGGTACCAAAGCACTTTACCTGTTTATAATGCAGAGTTCTGGGCCAAAGGTTCAAGTTGTTCAGAAGGGGCCAGGACCCTTCAGAGCATCTTGGAGGGGAAGATTGGGTTAGAAAGGAGCAGTTTTTGTCCTCCAGGCCTTCTCCCTGGGCTTGTTTCTGTCTGGGACAGGGAGGGTTAATCTCAGAATCACCCTAGCCCTCCCTTGTCTCCATACAGCCCAGAGAAGTTCTCAAGGAACCAAAGGCAGAAAGGAATTTCCTGCTTCTTTTGACTGAGGAAGGACTCCCTCTTCCGGTCCCCCTCACACATCTCCTTCTCCTGGGTAAATCTCACACACACGCACAGGCACGCACACATGCAAACCTCTCTTGATAGGCTGCAGCCCCGTGAAGGCGAGCTCGGCCCTTGTGGGTGAGGTGGAGGGCGTGGAGCAGAGGTAGCCCTGGAGACGAGGAGGCCCAGGAGAGGAGCTGGTGGGGGGGGGCGGTTCTTCCCCCAAGAGCAGGAAGATGGCCTGCTGAGTCTAGGAACTCGCTTCCTCAGCCCGACTCAGTCACTCACGCACTTGCTAGTGAGGCCGAAAGCTCAGCCTCTGTGCACCGGTGCTGAATCAAATCTCAGAGACAGAGTTTTGGGTGAAGCAGAAAAGAATAGCTTTATTGCTTTGCCAGGCAAAGGGGGACCCAGCAGGCTTGTGCCTCTCAAAATTGTGTGTTTCCACCTGGGAGGGTTTAATGAGGAGCTTTATAGCAATAGTCCAAGGGTGGGGTTGCTGACTAGACTAGGGTGTGTGCAGGTCCTGTACTCCTTTAATCTCAGCTCAGGTGGTCAGTCTCTTCATCTTGATGAGCTTCTTTGGTCCCTTTAATCTTGCCTCAGGTGGTTTCTTGGCTTCTCCTCCCTTGATTAGCAGGTGTTAGTATCTGCCCTTTGGAACTCAGGGAAGGTCATGGAGGCTGGAGTCTTGCCTACAAACAAGAAACAGGGGACAGAAAGGCTTCCATGCCCAGAAGCCCCACAGGGTCTTGCTCGGTTTCACTAGTTGGGAGACTTTGGACAAGAGAGGTAACAATAATAACAATGGTGGCAATATAACTACTGTGTATTGAATGTGCCAGGCTGTATTGGTCTGCTTGGGCCGCCATAACAAAATACCACAGGCTGGATGATTTAAACAACAGAAATATATTTCTCACAGTTTTGGAGACTAGAAGCCCAAGATCAAGGTCCCAGCCTACTTGGTGTCTGGTGAGAGCTCTCTTCCTGGCTTGCAGATGGCCACCTTCTTGCTATGTCCTCATATGGCCTTTCTTTGGCTCTTGTGCTCAAGGAGAGTGAGAGAACATTAGCTCTTTGTAAATTTATTTATTTATTTATTTATTTATTTATTTTTGGCTGCATTGGGTCTTCATTGTTGTGTGCAGGCTTCTCATTGCGGTGGCTTCTCTTTGTTGCGGAACACGGGCTCTAGGCTCCCAGGCTTCAGTAGTTGTGATAGGTGGGCTCGATAGTTGTGACTCACGGGCTCTAGAGTGCAGGCTCAGTAGTTGTAGTGCATGGGTTTGGTTGGTCCTCAGCTCGTGGGATCTTCCCGGACCAGGGCTCGAACCCGTGTGCCCTGCATTGGGAGCAGATTCTTAACCACTGCACCACCAGGGAAGTCCCAGAACATTAGCTCTTTGGTGTCTCTTCTTATAAAGACACTAACCCTGTTGAATCAGGGCCCCACCCTTATGATCTCATTTAATCTTAATTACTTCCTTAGAGGCTCCATCTCCAAATACAGCCACATGTGGGGTGAGGGCTCCAACATATGAATTTTAGGGGAACATAAACATTCAATCCATAACACAGGCATTGTGCTAAGTGCTTGGTATGTGTTGTTATAATTGATCTGTCCCATCATTCTCACTTAATTTTCCCTCTAACTGTATAAAATAAGTTCTTTTATTGTCTCCTTTTTCTTTTTTTTTTTTTTTTTGGCTGCACTGCACCCCTTGGGGGATCTTAGTTCCCCAACGAGGGATCGAACCCAGGCCCCTGGCAGTGGAAGCATAGAGTCCTAACCCCTGGACCACCAGGGAATTCCCAATTGTCTCCATTTTATAGGTAAGAAAACTGAGGCTAGGTCATTGGCCCAATGTCACACATCTGTCCAGTCTCTAAGCTGGAACTTAAACACAGACTGCTGACTTCTCACTTCTTAACCACTATGTCTACCTGGGCCTCAGTTTCTCATGTTAAAGATGATGATGAAAATTTCTGTCCTGTCTGCTTCATTAGATTATACTCAGAGGAATTTGATTCCTGCAAAGGGATGTGTACTTGTAAGTTGTCTTTCTTAACAGGGAACAGCCTCTAGAACGTGGCTGCCCCAGGACCTTCAAATTAGCCTCAGGTCCCCTTAAACCCAGAACTGGAAGGGAGTTTTGAGATTGTCTAGGGTTGTCTAACCACTCCACTCTCTGCAACATCGCACAGTGTAGATAAGAAAACAGGGGCCCAGACAGGGGAAATGGCTTACCCAAGTCATGGATCACAACCCAGATATCCCGATGCGTGGTCTAGTGAGTTCTTTGCAGGCTTCCTGTAACTGTCTCAGCCTCAGCCTCAGTCCCTGACTTTTTCTGAATTGAACCTTTTGATGGGAGCAAAGGAGTCACACTTCACTGTTGGTTTGCCATCAGGGACAACTGGTATTTAGGAAGCATTCCCTGGTCCAGACCAGAATATGGTGAGTTCCATGCTCATGGCCACATGACTCTGGTCAATGCAATTTACAGCCTCCATACCTTGGTTTTCCCATTCATTTTCTTAGGATTAGCAAATGGAAGTGGCAACTGGTGGCTCAGAAACAAGGTCGATTTTGCAGGTATTGTTTGTGTGGCTTGTGCCAGTTTTTAACTATAATGCAACATTTTCAAAATGAGAGAAGTAGGCAGAAAAGGGTCTTGAGACCAGGGCTGGGGGTGGGGGGTACTGATCAATCCCTGGCTTGGGACAGGAGTTTGTTGCTATACTCTTAGTGGCATCTCCTTTGTCAAATCATAGCCAAGATGTGAAATTAAAATCGTAGTTCTCTTTATTTAAAAATTCTAATAAATACTCAAACTTTGAAAAAAAAATGAGAGATATAAGCACTAAACTAGGAAACTTATTTGCAATGTATTCCAAACAAAGTATTAATTCCCCTAATATATAAAGAGCACCCACAAATAAAGAAAAATAAAAACAACTCTAGTAGAAAACAGATGAAAGATATGCAAAGATAATTCAATGAAAATCATGTAGAAATTATTCTTAAACATGTGGAAAGACCAGCAACTATGCTCACAATAGGAGAAATACATATGTACAATACTAAGTTACCATTTTTCACCTATCAGATTGATGAAAAATAAAAATGATGGATAATACACATCTTTGGGAGAGTCTGGAAAAACAGGCACTCTCATATATTGCTAGTTGAAATGTAAATTTGTACATCTCTCTGATGAGAAAATTGTCAGTAACTTTCAAAATCATATATGTACATTTCTTTAATCCATCAGTTCTACTTCTAGGATTTTTGCCTATAGATGATATATTTATCAATGTGTGAAATAATATAAATAGAGGTTTACTTATGAGAGCAAAACTTTGGAAACAATCTATGTTTATCAAGAGGGGTCTGATTAAGTTAATTATGGTACATGCATGCAAAGAAATATTAGGCAGCTGTAAGCAAGAATGAGGAAGCAGGGGCTTCCCTAGTAGTGCAGTGGTTAAGAATCCGCCTGCCAATTCAGGGGAAACGGGTTCGAGCCCTGGTCCGGGAAGATCCCACAGGCCGTGGAGCAACTAAGCCTGTGCGTCACAACTCCTGAGCCTGTGCTCTAGAGCCCGCGAGCCACAACTACTGAAGCCCTCGTGCCTAGAGCCCGTGCTCTGCAACAAGAGAAGCCACGACAATGAGAAGCCCGCGCACCACAACGAAGAGTAGCCCCCGCTCACCACAACTAGAGAAAACCCGCGCACAGCAACGAAGACCCAATACAGCCAAAAATAAAAACAAATAAATTAATTAATTAAAAAAAAGAATGAGGAAGCTGCTTATGTATTGATAGAGAAGACTCTTAAAGATAAATTTTAAGGAAAAAAGCAAAATATAGTACAAAGTGAAAAGTATGTTATGATCTGTATAAGTAAAGGAAAAATAATATTTGCCTCTGCATGCCTACGACATCTCTGGAAGGTTACAAGATATTCTGATTTTCTCTGGGGAAGGTAACTAGGTGACTGGGTATGGGAGGGGGAGGAAATCCTTTCATTATAAACCCTACTGCCTTTTAAATTTTTGAACAATGTGAATGAACTACCTCTTCAAAAATAAATAACATTTAAATTTAAAAATATTCTCTCTTTAGGAAACCACAAACAAAATGAAAAGACAACCTACAGAATGGGAGAAAATATTTGCAAATGATGCAGCCAACAAGGGCTTAATTTCCAAAATGTACAAACAGCTCATACAACTCAACAACAAAAAAACAAACAACCCAATCGAAAAATGGGAAGAAGACCTTAATAGACATTGCTCCAAAGAAGAAATACAGATGGCCAATAGGCGCATGAAAAGATGCTCAACATTGCTAATTTTTAGAGAAATGCAAATCAAAACTACAATGAGGTACCACCTCACACCGGTCAGAATGGCCATCATCAAAAAGTCTACAAATAACAAATGCTGAAGAGGGTGTGGAAGAAAGGGAACCCTCCTACATTGTTGGTGGGACTGTAAACTGGTGCAGCCACTATGGAAAACAGTATGGAGATTCCTTAAAGAAAACTAAAAATAGAATTACCATATGATCCAGCAATCCCACTCCTGGGCATATATCCAGAAAAAAACTCTAATTCAAATAGATACATGCACCCCTATGTTCATAGCAGCACTATTCACAATAGCCAAGACATGGAAACAACCTAAATGTCCATCGAAAAGTGAATGGACAAAGAAGATGCGGTACATATATACAATGGAATACTACTCAGCCATAAAAAAGAATGAACTAATGCCATTTGCAGCAACATAGTTGCAACTAGAGATTATCATACTAAGTGAAGTAAACCAGAAAGAGAAAGACAAATACCATGTGATATCACTTATATGGGGACCCTAAAATATGACACAAATGACCCTCTCTATGAAACAGAAACAGAATCACAGACATAGAGATCATACTTGTGGTTGCCAAGGGGGATGGGGTTGGGGGAGGGATGGAGTGGGAGGTTGGGGTGAGCAGATGTAAGCTATTATATATAGAATGGATAAACAACAAGGTCCTACTGTATAGCACAGAGAACTATATTCAATATCCCTATGATAAATCATAATGGAAAAGAATAATTAAAAAAAAGAATATGTATATAACCCAATCACTTTGCTGTACAGCAGAAATTAACACAACATTGTAAATCAACTATTCTTCAATTAAAAAAATACTAATTATGAAAATAATAAATAAAAAATAAAAAATATTCTCTCTTTAAAAAGGAAATTTTTTACATTAAAGTTTTTATTTCTGACTTCTCTTGGAAAAGGAGGCTGTTGGCAATATGTAGGCCCACATCTGCTCATGGCAATGGTTGGCTGGAGCTGAGTAGGGGCTGCCCCTTTAGAGCAGGAAAACTTGCCCTCATTTACCGCAGTTCTCACCGCTCCCCATTGCTCCTGGCTGGGCCAGTTTCACTTGCTTTTTTAGCTGCCTAGCCCTGTAAGAGACCGCTGCTCTGGAGTCTGTTTGAATTTGCTACCTTCCTATCTTGCAGACCCTCTCCTTTCCTTTCTTCCCCAGGGTCAGAGACATAGATGTGTACCTGTCTGGGAGGTGTGACAGTGCCTGGTCCCTCCTCAGGACCCCTCCAGGACTTCTCAGGGGAGAATTGTCATCTTCCACCCTTGGGAGAGCCAGGACCTTCCTTTCTGACAGTTCTGTCATTGACAGGGGGTCTCAGAGACCATCTGAAAAAAGAGTCAGGAAATACATTAATACACGAAAAAAAACGAAAACAAAAACAAAAAAACCTTTTCAGGACTTCCCTGGTGGTGCAGTGGTTAAGAATCCGCCTGCCAATGCAGGGGACACAGGTTCAATCCCTGGTCCAGGAACATCCCACGTGCCGCAGAGCAGCTAAGCCCGTGTGCCACAACTACTGAGCCTGATCTCTAGAGTCCGCGAGCCACAACTACTGAGCCCACGTGCCACAACTACTGAAGCCCGCACGCCTAGAGCCATGCTCTGCAACAAGAGAAGCCACCACAATGAGAAGCCCGCGCACCGCAATGAAGAGTAGCCCCCGCTCGCTTCAACTAGAGAAAGCCCGAGTGCAGCAACGAAGACCCAACACAGCCAAAAATAAATAAATTTAAAAAAAAACACCAAACCTTTTCAGACACCATAGACAGTATGACATCCTAGCTGTTTGCTTAAAGACCACAGTGTATACATTTATGTTTGCAGGTTAGAGACTCACCTGAAAGGATACTTAAGAACTTGATAGAATAGTTATCAGTTTGGGAGGGAAAAAAATTTTACCTACAAACAGCATACCCTTTTCAGACTGCCTGCCTTTCATTGTCTTTGAAATTCTGTAATTTGTAGTAACTGATGCAAAATAATTCTTAGGGACATGCAAATTTTTTCTGTCCAATAGAGGTTTAATTGACTTTCTTCCTCCCACCCCATGGAAAAACCAGTTTTGCCTTTATTTGCATGTTCATTTCAATACTCTTGATCTATAAATGTGTCTGTTTTCAGATTCTCTTTGAGTTTGATATCTGCCTGTTTCCCTTGTTGATTAATGAGTAGAATGAAATCTTTAACATGTGTCCATTTTATATCTGTGTGAAAGTCATGATTTTATCTTTTTCTGGAAATTATCTTTAAACAGTTATAGACTAACCTGGAAGGATGCAACTGATGTGTGGTTTATCAGTCTGTGGAGAGAAACTGAGTGTCTTGGGGTGGGGTGGGGCGACTTAATTTCAATTATTTTGTATTTTTAAAATTTCCTACTATGTGAATAACTATCCATTCAAAACTATAAACAAATACAATATGTTTTTTAAAGACAATTGAAAAGAGGGAAACAAAAATAGGAAGTATAACCTAGGAATTAAGAATATGGGATTTAGGGTCAATCAGACCTGGATTTAAAGCTCTGACATTTTCTCAATGACTTTGGGCAAGTTACTTAACCTCTCTAAGCTTTAGTGTATCTGTAAAATAAAGGTAATAATACCTTGTTCCCAATGTCTCTGTGAACATTAAGTGAGATTTGAATATGAAAATTTTTAGGCAAGGACCTGACATATGGTAAGCATTCCTAACAAACCTGGACCACAATAATATGATGGTCGACATCATCATCATCATCACCATCATCATCAAAGCCAGTGTCTCACACATACAGGATGAACCCACTGAAGGGATGTCAAGCAATTTTAGGTGGTACTAAATAACAATAAATCATAAGCTGAGAAAGCATTTCCCTTTTCAACTTCTTTTGATCCTTCTTGATTTCTCCAGGACAAAGTATCAGTTTGGTGCTAATCAGTGTTTAATACCTAACACATGTTAATTTCCATTTTTAACAAGGAATGAGGAGGCACAGAAGGAAGGAAGTACAGAGACTTCAGCAGGCAGAATCTGCTAGAATTTAGGAACGTCATTTGTTTTCATTGCACTTCTCTCATAGGTACATTCATTCCATGGCTGCATTCTGACTTTCATGGACCCTAGGCACTTTTGCCTTGGTGAGCCCCTTCCTGCATTAAAAAAAAATTAAAAATTACATTTCAAGACTTTATTGGTATAAATAAGAATATAATCTAGACTGGTTTCGTTATTGCATTTATTTTTTCTTCTGATTTTAAAATAAATTAAAATTAAAGCATTTTCATAGGCCCCTAAAAGTACTCTGGGCTCAAGGCCCTGTGTCTGGTTGGCCCTGATTCATTCCATTTATGGTGAGGGCTACCGATTTTCCATTTACAGAGGAGAATTCAAGTTTCCTTTTTATATAGGTGTATTCAAGTAAACAAAATGAGTCCATTAGTCAGCTCAGGCTGCCATAAAAATACCCTAGACTAGGTGGCTTAAACAATAGAATTTCATTTTCTCACTGTTCTGGAGGCTGGAAGTCCGAGATCAGGGTGCCAGCACAGAAGAATGTTCAGGGAGGTCCCTCTTCTCTGTGTCTTCACGTGGAGGAAGTGTAGGTGTTGCAGGAAGGGGGACCCCTTCCAGGGCCCAAGAGTGGGCTCTTGTCTAACACTCGAAAATGAATTGTCCGAGGAGACACACGTGCTGACAAAGCAGGAGACTTTATTGAGAAGGGCAACCTGGGTGGGGTCCAGGAGGGTAAGGGAACCCAGGAGGGCTGCTCTGCCATGTGGCTCACAGGCTCGGGTTTTATGGGAATGGGCTTAGTTTCCGGGTTGTCTCTGGCCTATGACTCTGGCTCAGGGTCCATCCTGGTGGCGCACGCATCATTCAGCCAAGATGGATTCCAGCGAGAAGCCTTCTGGAGGTTGGTGGGACATATAGACTGGAGTCTCCTCTCTCCTTTTGACTTTTCCCGAATTCTCCTGGTTGGTGGCAGCTTGTTAGTTCAGCATTCCTTACCAGGACCTCCTGTTTAAGATAACTCATGCAAGTGGCTACTACCTTGCCTGGCCAGGGCAGGCAGTTTCAGTCAGTGTTTGCCCTAACGTATGTGTGTGTCTCTTCCTCTTCTTAGAAGGCCACCGTCCTGTTGGATTAGGACCCCATCCTTATGACCTCACTGAACTTTAATTACCTCCTAAAGACTATCTCCAGATAAAATCACATTGGGGGTTAGGGCTTCCACATAGGCATTTGGAGGGTGTCGGGGAGACACAATTCAGTCCACAGCAAATATGAAAGTACATACTAGTACAGCAGTGAGAGAATATGGCAAAAATAAAAGTCCACTGTTTTAGGGGCTTCCCTGGTGGCGCAGTGGTTAAGAATCCGCCTTCCAATGCAAGGGACACAGATTCGACCCCTGGCCCAGGAAGATCCCACATGCTGCAGTGTAACTAAGCCCGTGCGCCACAACTACTGAGCCTACGCTCTAGAGCCTGCGAGCCACAACTACTGAGACTGCATGCCACAACTACTGAAGCCCGCGTGCCTAGAGCCCGTGTTCCCAACAAGAGAAGCCACCACAATGAGAAGCCCACGCACCGCAGCGAAGAGTAGCCCCCGCCCGTCGTAACCAGAGAAAGCTCGTGCACAGCAACGAAGACCCAACGCAGCCAAAAATAAAAATAAATAATAAAACAAGTAAATTTATATAAAAAAAAAAAAGTCCACTGTTTTACAGATGAGGAGACTGAGGTCTGGGAATATAAAGCCTGTGGAGCCAGGGCTGGAATTCCTAAGCCTTGTCCACCCTTCAGGACAATTTGTGACAAGGCACTTCCCAGGAATAGGATGATCCCTTCCCCACTGGCTTAGATGGTCTGCACAGGGATGCAGGACTTACCCCACAGCCTGCTCTTGCCAAGCCCTGGGGTCTGGGAAGTCCACTGCCCAGAGGACCCTACCAGGAAATTACGTCAGAAATGGGTTTTGTTGGGACTTCCCTTGTGGCGCAGTGGATAAGACTCTGCGCTCCCAATGCAGGGGGCCTGGATTCGATCCCTGGTCAGGGAACTAGGTCGCACATGCATGCCGCAACTAAGAGTTTGCATGCCACAACTAAGTAGCCCACCTGCCGCAACTAAGACCCGGCGCAACCAAATAAATAAATAAATAAGTATTTTTTTAAAAAAGAAATAGGTTTTGTTTCCATCAGAACACTGCTTTAAAAACCATTCAGAGAGGCCAACAAAGGACGAAGTCCCTTTAAATCCAGGCAGCGGCACCTTGTTAAAAAAACAGTAAAAAAGAAATGAAGGAGCTTTGAAGAAGGGTAAACCAGCATTCTGACCAGGGGGCTCTTCAAAGGCCTGAAACCCGTCTCTGGTCACCCAGGTAGCCACATCCTGATCAGAGCACACTTCCTGAGGCGGAAAGAAGGGCCCTGGCTACCCCATCCCCCCAGGGCTTTGTTCCCTCTTCCTTTTCCATTTTAGCCTAAAGGAGAAGAGGCTGAGGGGAAAGTCCAGAGACCTAGCAGGAGAGCCAGAATCCACCAATGGATCCAGCTTTCCGGGTCAGTTCTCTGGATGGCAAATTAGAATGGTGTTGCGGATGAAAGGGTAGTCTTTGAAAATGCAAACAGGACAAGAGTTCTTTGAGGTGGGAGCTTTTGCCACTTGTCTGAGCTGCACTGTGGCCGGAAGCATGGCCCAGAAAGGCCCTAGGGAGCTTCTGACTAAATGAAAAGGCAGCGGGGTTTGGATCCCCAGCGAATACCCTGGGATGAGGTGAAGCAATGATAGAATACGGTTAGGATGGATGGAAAGCATCAATCTAGCCCTATTTGTAATATTAAAGAAAATTTTACCAAAAGATCATTTTATTGTAGCACACAGGTAAATGAAGGCAATTAATGCTAATGTTTAAATTTCTACGTATTTAGTAAGGTATGAAAATGAGAGTAACTTGGGGCTAGCAGTCACAAGGAAAGCATGACTGATATATACTGGGGTGAGGGTGGGATCAAGAGCGTTGCCTCCGCAGCCTTGAATTGTTAATGTGCTCCTGGTACAGCTGTTTCTCTGGAATTTGGGAGAGGGCTTGCTCTCCTCCGCTCCACCCCCACCTCCATGTAATATCTTTGTGTCTCTCTTCTCTTAGCCTTATCACTTCTTTAGAGGAGGTAATGGGCATCACCAGCCTCCTGGTTGCAGCTGCCAAACCTGCCTACTTGGGTGGGTGTGCAGGAGGAAATAACTGCTAGAAGGCACGGTAGGACAATTTCATCTGTGTCCTTTTTTTTTTTTTTTAATATTTATTTATTTATTTGGTTGCACCGGGTCTTAGTTGTGTCACGTGGGCTCCTTAGTTGCGGCATGCATGTGGGATCTAGTTCCCTGACCGGGGATCGAGCCCGGGCCCCCTGCATTGGGAGCGCAGAGTCTTATCCACTGCACCACCAAGGAAGTCCCTCATCTGTGTCCTTGATGGCCCATGTTGAAAGAGTCATCCAATCAGTCAACAAATATCTATTGAGTTTCTGCTGTGTGCCGGGTGGTGGGCTGAAAGGAAGATGCATGGACCAGAAATGGAATCTGAGCCTGTCACAAGGCAGGCAAGAACTGTGATTGCAAACCATGAGGATGTGCCACATTAGCCCCCAGCCACAGCAGAAGTTAGCGGTTGATACCAGTGTGCCATTGGTGTGCTTCTTTTAATACCCGTTCTTCCTGTTTGTGGGTAGTTTTTGTCCTTTAACTCACTGAGATGAAGGATGGAAAGGGATCAGAAAGATGGAATTGTTGGGGACCAACAGGTGGAATCCCCTTGTTGATTGAAAAAAAAAAAAAAGCTCAATGTGAGTTGAGTTTTATTTGGGGTAAAATGAGGACTATAGGGAATTCCCTGGCAGTCCAGTGGTTAGGACTCTGAGCATCCAACCCGATCTGGTTCAATCCCTAGTTGGGGAACTAAGATCCACAAGCCATGCAGTGCAGCCAAAAAAAAAAAAAAAAAAAAAAGAGGACTATAGCCTGGGAGATAGCATTTCAGATAGCTCTGAGAAACTGCTCCAAAGAGGTAGAAGGTGTTGACTGAAAAAAATGCACGACCTAAAAGCTGAGAGTTATGTTTTATTTGGTGGACATTCTGAGGACTTCAAGCCCAGGAGACAGGACTCTCAGATCACTCTGAGGGACTGCTCTGAAGAGGCGAGGGGGCGAGGGAGGGATACATAGGAGTTTTTGCAACAAAGACCAAGTAGTCAGAACATCAAAAGATTACTGTTAATTAAAGAAAATCAGATATCTCAAGTTAAGGAATTTAGTGCTTTTCTTTGTAAGGGAAGATGCAAAATCTGGGCTCATTGAAATCATTCCTTTGGTTGCACCTCGGCTATCTGGGGCCAGTATCCTGTGTTTTCTCATCCTGAGTCTCCTCAGGGTGTACTGTTAGGCGGTGGCTGCATTAGCAGGCATTGTTTCCATCCTGAGTTCCCTCAGGGCTCACCATCCGGGGATGGCTGTAATGTGATAGCTTGATGGCTGCAACATCATTTGTTTACTGATATGGCAGGCAACATTTTTTTTTTATTCAAAGAGGGAAGGGCAGTGTTATATATGATTTTAGTGAAGGGGGCACGTACAGTTAAGACACATGTTGGCAGAGGCTGGCTGCTAGTCATGAGGAGCAGGTGTCACATTTAATGATTTCAGTGCTTTTCTAGATATGAGGAAATGCAAGAATTGGGCTCATAAAATCTTCTCCTGAAAACATCTAACTTGCTGAAAGTCTGCTCTGCCAGTTGTTCCCAGAGCAGTGTGCCTCGTTTCTAATCTCCACCCTGAACTCCCTTCAGGGTGTGTTGAAGGTCAGCAGCTGCAGAGGCTAGTGACTTCATCCTTGAACAGGCAGATGGCGAGTGCCAATTTTTAGTTAGCACCCTCTCACTGGGTGAAGAACATTTATACTAGACTCATTCACCCATCTCCTATCCCAGTCACACACACGGTTGTCACTGATCATTACACACAATCATTTGAGATTCTTCTAGATAATCATTTGAATATCTTCTAGATGGTGAGCACAGTTTGATGTATCAGGAATAGAATGGTGAACAAGACAGGTGGGATCCCTGCCTTCAGGTGGTTCACAGTCTAGAGCAAAAGACAAATAACAATCAAGGGAACAATGAGCAAACAAAATGATAGCCCTCTTGTGATAAACGTAACGAGGAAAGCCAAAGGGCACTATGGCAGAGAATAACAGTGAAGGTGGTCAGAAAGCCTGCTCTGAGGAGGAATATTTAAAGGCTCAAACCCACCTGAAGGATGAACCAGCCACACAGAATGTTGGTGAAAGAAAAGTCCTGGCACAGGAAGAGCAAGGAGAGAGGCAGGAAAGAGTATGCATATTCTAGAAACTGTCAGAAGGCTGGGGGCCAGATGGAATAAGGGGGGTGTTGAGTAACACAAGAGGAGATTGGACAGGGAGATGGAGGTAAGCTGGGACCAGTCTCATGGGCCAGAGAGGCTAGAGAATTTAGATTTTATTAGAAGTGTAGAGAGAAAGCCTTTTAAATGGCTTCCCATCAGAATGGTCTCCATGGAAAATCAACTCATATTCTTTACAGTTCTGGCTGTGGCATGGAGGAGCACGGAAGAGGCAGAGTGGAAGCATGGAAACCAGTTAGGAAGCTATTCAGTGGTCCAGGTAAGGTATGACTGTGGCTGGACTGGGGGTCATGCCTCAGAGAAGGAGACGAGTGGATTCAGGATACATTCTGGAGATGTTACTGAAAGGCTTGCTTAATGGGCTCGATATAAGGAAAGATCAATCTTCCCTAGACCCTCTGGTGAGAGGTTAATCAGTCTTCTACCACCTTTTAGTCTCACACACAGAACCTGACGTGGAGGTAGAGGGTTCAAATTAGGATCTAAGATTTTTTTTTTTAATATTTATTTGTTTATTTGGCTGCGCCAGGTCTTAGTTGCAGCGTGCGGGATCTAGTTCCCTGACCAGGGATCGAACCTGGGCCCCCTGCATTGGGAGCGCGGTGTCTGAACCACTGGACCACGAAGGAAGTCCCTAAGATTTTTTTTTAACTTTTTATTTTATACTGGAGTATAGTTGATTAACAATGTTGTGATAGTTTCGGGTATACAGCAAAGATGTATCTATTCTTTTTCAAATTCTTTTCGCATTTAGATTGTTACATAATATTGAGCAGAGTTCCCTGTGCTATACAGTAAGTCCTTGTTGGTTAGGATCTAAGATTGAAGACCCAAACCCAACCAAATTCAATGTAACTGGAGCTGTAAAGTAGATACAAAATCTAAGACTGCTAGTCAGTGATAAAACTAGGCCTTGCTACATAAACAGAAGAAAGGGGAAACTAGACACAAAAAAGATTTTTAGTGATATTGATCGAACTAAAATATAAACTATGTCTAATAACATAAAATGTATCAAGCATCTAGGAAAAACATGAACAAAAATAGGTGGGATACATCTACAGAAAAAACTAAGCAACTATACTGAGAGATATTAAAGAAGACCCAAATAACTAGAAAACTATAATATATTCATTAATTGGAAGAGTTGTCAATTCTCCTCCCAAATAATCTATAGATGTAAATTAATACCAGTCAAAAATCCCAACAGATATTTTGTTTTTTTTGTGGAACATGATGAACTGATTCTAAATACATATAGAAATGCAGGGATCAAGAAAAGCAATGACACTCTTTTTTTTTTTTTTAATTTATTTATTTATTTTATTTATTTATTTTTGGCTGCACTGGGTCTTCGTTGCTGCATGCAGCCTTTCTCTAGTTGTGGTGAGTGGGGGTTACTCTTTGTTGAGGTGCGCGGGCTTCTCATTGCGGTGGCTTTTCTTGTTGAGGAGCATGGGCTCTAGGCACGCGGGCTACCGTAGCTGTGGCTTGTGGGCTCTAGAGCACAGGCTCAGGAGTTGTGGCGCATTGGTTGCTCCGCGGCATGTGGGAACTTCCCAGACCAGGGCTTGAACTCGTGTCCCCTGCATGGGCAGGCGGATTCTTAACCACTGCGCCACCAGGGAAGCCCTGCAATGACACTCTTGAAGGAGAAAAAAGTGGGGGGACTTGGTCTACCAGATACCAAAATTTATAAGTGATGTTGTCACAATTTGAGATCCACACAAGAGAACGAGCAAGTTGTACCCCTACTTCACATCATACCGAAAAAATCAGTCCCAGGGCTTCCCTGGTGGCGCAGTGGTTGAGAATCTGCCTGACAATGCAGGGGACACGGGTTCGAGCCCTGGTCTGGGAAGATCCCAGATGCCGCGGAGCACCTAGGCCCGTGAGCCACAATTGCTGAGCCTGCGCGTCTGGAGCCTGTGCTCCGCAACAAGAGAGGCCGCGACAGTGAGAGGCCCGCGCACCGCTGTGAAGAGTGGCCCCCGCTTGCGGCAACTAGAGAAAGCCCTCGCACAGAAACGAAGACCCAACACAGCCATAGATGGATAAATAAATAAATAAATAATTTTTTTAAAAAAAGTGCATGGTCTCATTAGTGATCAAGGAAATAAAAATTAAGACCATAATGTGCAGCCGCTGTTGAAAACAGTATGGAGGTTCCTCAGAAAACTAAAAATAGAATTACCATATGATCCAGCAATCCCACTCCTGGGCATATATCCAGATAAAACTATAATTCAAAAAAATACATGCACCCCTATGTTCATTGCAGCACTATTCACAATAGCCAAGACGTGGAAGCAACCTAAATGTCCATTGACAAAGGAATGGGCAAAGAAGATGTGGTATGTATATACAATGGAATACTACTCAGCCATAAAAAAGAATGAAATAATGCCATTTGCAGCAACAGGGATGCAACTAGAGATTATAATACTAAGTTAAGTAAGTCAAAAAGAGAAAGACAAATACCATATGCTACCACTTACATGTGAAATCTAAAATATGACACAAATGAACCTATCTATGAAGCAAACAGAATCACGGACATAGAGAACAGACTGGTGGTTGCCAAGGGGGAGGGGGTTTGGGGATGGAATGGAGTGGGAGGTTGGGGTCAGCAGATGTAAGCTATTATATACAGGATGGATAAACAACAAGGTCCTACTGTATAACACAGAGAACTATATTCAATATCCTATGATAAACCATAATGGAAAAGAATATTAAAAAAAAGAATGTATATATATGTATAACTGAATCACTTTGCTGTACAGCATTGTAAATCAACTTTACTTCAATGTAAAAAATTGAAAAAAATTAAGACTATAATGAGATATTAATAGATTGACTAAAAGTTTAAATTATGGCAATACCAGGTGTTGGTGAGAATTTGATGGAATACTAGCTTTTTGTTTTAAACACCTCCCATTCCACTGGTGAGGGAGGGATTCCTGCCCTATAGTTAGGGGGATCACTAAACACACAACACTTGATACTTGGACAGATAAGATCAACAGCAGCTTATTGGTCACATATACTCACATCCTGAGGGATGAGGACATCCCATGCCAAACAGGGCCACACAGAGCCTGCACTTAGGAACAGAGCAAACAACCAGGGACTGTGGGAAGCAGGCTTTGTGGTATCAGGAAGATGGAGTGCCCTCTGGCTCCCATGGGAAGATATGATTGATTTGTTTGAATAATTCTACAGGCTGACAGGAAACCGAAACCCAGTACTCAGAGGTAATCAGGAACTGTGCCTGGTCCCCTGGATAAGGAAGGTTGTTTGGCTAGGGGACCTTTTCCAGTGGAGCAGCGTGAGGAGGTGGACTTGCAGTTAGGCCATTAAAAGCCCTCTCTGTTGTGCCAGCTGTCAAGGCCGTGCATAATAAACCTTAATTTTAGGTCTGTATAAGTCACGGTTATCCAGAAAAACAGAACCAACAGGATGTGTGTGTATGTGTATACTACATACATATACATATATAAATCAGTGGACTTTGAGTAAAGCAGATTGCCCTCTATAATGTGGGTGGGCCTCATCTAATCAGTTGCAGGCCTTAGTAGAACAAAGACTGGCTTCCTCTCTCTCTCTCTCTCTCTCTCTCTCTCCATATATATAAATATATATATATATAATATTCTCTATATATGTATGTATTCTGGATGTTGATTGATAGATAGATTAGATAGATAGATAGGGAGAGAGAGAGAGAGAAATTTGTTTTAAGAAATTGATTCACATGATTGTGGAGCCTTGGTGAGTCCCAAATCTGATGCGATAGGCTGGTGGGCTGGACTCAGGGAAGAATCGCAGTTAGAGCCCACAGGCTGTCTGCTGGAAGAATTTCTTCTTGTTTAGGGGTGGTCAGTCTATGTTCAGTTAAGACCTTCAACTGATTGGATGAGGCCCATCCACATTATGGGGGTGATCTGCTTTACTCAAAGTCCACTGACTTAAATGCTAATCTTTTCTGAAAAAAAACCAACCTCAACAGAAACATCCAAACATTCAGAATAATGTTTGACCAAATACCTGGGCACAATGGCCCAGCCAATTTGATACATAAAATTAACCATCACAAGGTCTAATACAACAGTTTTATAAACTGTTATGAAAGTTTAAATTGGTAAAATCACTTTGGATGTGGTAGAAAAATTGAAGGCGCTCACATCTTTTAACTCAGCAACGTCAGCCCTAGAGAAACAGGCCACATGCACAGGTATATTCATAAATGCATTATACAGAAGAGCCTGAAACTGGAAACAAGTGTCCATCAATACTAGAAAAGATAAAATTGTGGTATATTAACATAAAGGAATTCTATAGAATACTGAAAATGAACAAACCACAGCTGCATGCACTGATATGGACAAATCTTAAAAGCATAATGTTGAGTGAGAGAAGTCAGAGGCTTAAGAATACACACCGCATGATTTCATTTATATAAACTTCCAAAACGGACAAAACTAACAATATTGTTTAGGAACGGTGACATAGGTGGCAAATGTATAAAGAAAGGTAAGGAAGTGATTACTATAACATTCAGACCATGGTTTCCTATAGGGAAATGGAACTGTGATTGAGAGGTGAACAGGGGATGCTTATGGCTTGACAATAATAATCCATTTTTTGAACAGGGTGGTGGTTACATGGATGTGAACTTTATAATATTTTGTTAAATTGTACATTTATTTTATGTAATTTTCTTTATGAATTACTCTTTACAGTTGTTTTTTTTTTGTTAATGTTACAAAGACACTGGGCAGCCATTGCAGATTCCTTGTGCATTATGTGTCTCATCAGAAAATGAAATTAGAAGTCTAGGTGGGCCTACAAGGATGATTTGCTCAAGAACGAACACCCGCTTTGATGTAAAACTCCATTCATGAACGCGCAATTTATGACCACTCTAATGGGAAAGAAAAATGATTCCTTTTTCTGGAATTTATGAGAAATTAGTCATCACCACTCAAAAACTGCTACCTTTTCAAGCACATTTTATGTACTTTTCACCTGTGTTACTTAATCCTCAGAATGGCTCTGTAGGGGAGACAGCACAACCCCCATATTAGATTCTGAAACTATGACTCCTCAGAGACATAAGTTCCCCCCGGACAGTTAATAAGTAGAAAAACAGGATTTGACTCCAAGTCAGTGTGACTCAGAGGCATATGTCCTTTCCCCTTTCTGCACTGCATCTAATCACACACGACCCTGGGTGGGGGGGAAATGTGCAGCCCCTCTTCCAGATGAAAAAAACTATCATTTGTGGCAGATAAATAGTTGGATGATGAAAGATACTTACATGGTTTGTAGGGCAAGGGTAATTACATATTAGAGGGTGGAGCATAGAAAAGCCCTCAGTTGGGTAGGTGACCATGTGGGCTGCATGTCCAAATAGGGCAGTGTTAGGATGTTGGCTTCCTGTCCCCTTGTCAGGCACGGATGAATGAGGGATGGGGCAGGCGAGCTGGCTTTCCTGGGACTGGGGCAGGCACTTTTATCCTCAGGAGCAGTGCAGGGAAGTAGAAGCAGCAGGTCAAAGCAAGAAATCATAATCTGAGGACTTCCCTGGCGGTGGCGGTCCAGTGGTTAAGACTCTGCACTTCCAATGCAGAGGATGCAGGTTGGATCCCTGGTCAGGGAACTAAGATCCCACATACTGCAAAAGAGAAAGGAAGAAAAAAGAAAGAAAGAAAGAAAAGAAGGAAGAAAGAAAGGAAGAAACAAATAAATAAATCATAATATGAAAGGAACCAAATTCACAGCTGAGTAAATGTCCAAACCTGGGTTTTCTATCCAAAAAGGTGGCAACAGAGAGCTGGAGCCGAAGGTTACAGGCAGGATTGTGGCAGAGAAGCCAGGTAAGCTGCTGAGTAAGAGAGTAAAAGTGGGCAGGAAAGAGGGAGCCTTCTGGAACCAGAATGCAATTAGGGGCCTGGGAATCAACCCAAATGCCTCTCAGTGTGAGATCAAAGACATAGTTTGTGATACATCCACACAGTGGAATACTAGGCAGCTGTAAGGAAGAATGAGGTACAGCTGCCTGCAACGACATGGAACCATGTCCGTGACACTCAAGTGAGAAAAATTATGGAAGAGTAATAATTACGTGTGCAGGAGGGGTGGATATAACTTCATAAATAGAGAGGGGGGTCTTGAAGAATACACTTGCAACTGTTACCAGCAGCTGTGTCTGGAATAACTCTTCATTTTATAAATGTCTGGATTGTTTGAAAATTTTTACAAAGTACACATGTGACATCGTAGTGATAACTTTGAAAGCATGATCTAAAATTTCCTTAGAAAGAAATAAACGAGGAACTTCCCTGGTGATCCAGTGAATAAGACTCCTTGCTCCCAGTGCAGGGGGTCCGGGTTCGATCCCTGGTAGGAGAACTAGAATCCCGCACGCATGCCGCAACTAAAGATCTTGCATGCCTCAACTAAGACCTGGCGCAGCTAAAATAAATAAATAAATATTTTTAAAAGAAACGAAGGAAGAAAGAAAGGAGCCCATTTAGAACACCCATTAGGAGTCATCATCTGTTTCTGTTCTACCCAGAAAAGCTTTGTATTCTTTGGTCTTACAGGGCCTTCAAATAGGTTGTGAGTCTGGGGTTTGGGTGTTTGTTTCTCAATAATTATTTGGATCTAATCCAGGTCTTTGTCTCTCACTCCCCACTACCTCCTACCAGTAGACTGACAGGAAGATGAAAATCGAGGGTTATTTTATTTTATTTTATTGTGATAACACTTAACATGAGGTCTATCCTCTTAAATTTTAAGTGTACATTGGTGTGGGCTATAGGTACAATGTTGTACAGAAGGTCTCTAGAGCTTGTTCATCTTACTTAACCAAAGCTTTTTTTTTTTTTTTAATATTTATTTATTTATTTATTTGGTTGCACCGGGTCTTAGTTGCGGTATGCTTGTGGGATCTAGTCCCCTGGCCAGGGATTGAACCCAGGCCCCCTGCATTGGGAGCATGGAGTCTTAACCACTGTGCCACCAGGGAAGTCCCTAACCAAAGCTTTATGTATATTGATCAATAATTCCCCATCCCCATCCCCGACCCACCCCTAGTAACTACCATTCCGATCTTTGATGTTATGTTATGTGTGTGTGTGTGTGTGTGTGTGTGTGTGTGTGTGTGTGTGGAGCCGAGTAGGTGGTGTGTTGCTGTGCATACATAAGAGAAATGGTTGGCTCATGTCACACACGTCCTAGGTAAAGTTGTGCGCCTGGTCTACCTGGCAGGGCTAACACAGAAGAGGTGTTTCCACTTCACTCTCATCTCTCCCAGACAAAAAATATTTGCATCTTTTCCTTTTTGGCAGGTCAACATCTGACATTACAGATTCTGGGCCCTGATCTATAGTAAATAAGAAATCAAAGAAAATTTTATTCTCCTCGAATGGTATTCCTCAGCCAGGGTTCTGAAGAGAGGATTGAGCCCTATTGCCCAAGACATTCTTTGTACGTAATCATTCAACCTCTCTCTGCATCTATAGTGGTACTAGTTGTGTGCCACTTGTGAGAGAAATGAGGAAATAATCACCCAAATGATTCTCTGTCTTCTGAGAATCTGGTGACCCTAATTCTTCTGCCCGATTTCCAAGGTTGGGGCAATGTTTTTCAGAGGAGAAACTACAGGTGTACAGATTTTGAGAAAGCGTTCACCCACAGCAATTTGTACCTTCTGTATCTGAGGACTCACCCAAGAGGAAAAAGCTGATAAAACTCTCTGAGTACAGAAAGAGCTTTAGCGAGAATTTGAACTCATCCACCACCAGGAACCCCGCAGCAGGGAAAAGTCATGTACACATATGACACGGAGAAAGAGCTTCCTGTGGGCTTATCCCTCCTCACCCATTGGACGGGAAGGTTCTAATGGCAGAGAAACCCAAGACCTGCCCCCAATGGTGGGGCAAGGACTGAATTCACAACCCTAAGCTGATTGACTATCGGATCGCCACACTAAGGAGAAATTGTGCAAACACCCTGATTAAGTCAACCTCAGGCCATTCACTTTGGGGAAGGGCTTCAGCTTTGCTCCAGTTTCATCAGGCAGGACAGTATCCACAAAGCAGAGACACCCTCTAAATGTCCAGAAGAGATGGCTGTGGCCAGAGAGCTGAGATGTCTAAAGGAGGTCGGGAAGACCTCTCCACCGGTGCTCGTGCACCCTGAGACTCTGGTCCACAGAGCACCACAGTCTTGCAGCTGGACACAGGATGTTCACTCTGCTGCTGGCTTTAGGCTAGCTCCTGGCACGTGCCAGTAATTCATAGGGGTTAATACAGGATTTCGGGCTCAGAGAGACGTGGTCCACATCCCGGCTCTGTCACTTACTAGCTGTGTGATGTTGGATGAATCAAATAATTTCTGCTGAGTCTCATATTTTAAAAGTTTGATTTCAGGTGGGATTAATATTATCACCCACTTCATTGGTGTCATGAGAATTAATGAAAGGATGAATGAGGTTGATTTCCATCATCTTCTTTTTGTTTGGCTGACCCACAAGTTTGAAGGCCCCAACTTGGGCCCTGGGGATGAAGAAGTGGCATTGTGTGCGCAGCTGTTTCAACCATGGCACTGATGTGAAGGAACTTCCCCATGACTTTGGAGGTTCCCCAGTGGTTGCAGGGAATGAAGTACCTGCAAAGCTGGTGTCTTTGTGAGTCTTTTCCAAAGACACCCCTCCCCCCCCCCCCCAAGGAGCCACACAAATATTCTCTCTCGTTTCTGTCCTCGGTCAACCCCTTAGAGTAGCAGTTCTGGCGCTAGCAGCCAACTTTCCAGAATGTGCCAAACAGGACAGGCCCAGCAGTGAGGTGATCATAGAACATCAGAGCTGTATCAGGTCATCAGGGACCACCTTGTTTTGCAGAGGTAGGGTTGCCAGATTTAGCAAATAAGATACAGAATGTCTAGTTAAATCTGAATTTCAGATAAAAGACCAAAAACTACTTTTTTTAGTATAAGTAGGCCCCCATATTGCGGGGGCCACATTTCCAAATAAACTTTTTTTCGTTTATCTGAAATTAAAATTTAACTGGGCTTCCTGTATTTTATCTGGCAACCATGAGAGGGGAGCTTGGTGCTGAGAGGGAAAGCAACTTGCCAGGGTCACACAGCAAGCCAGGTCTCACAGCCAGGGCTGTTGGCTCCCAGGCCACTCTCTCCCACCCTCAACACATACAGCTCAGCTTTGCGTTTTTTACTTAAGGTGAATGCTCGCTGGACTGGGGGCTTCAGATTCCTTGTCTGTTACAGAATGGAAGAACCACTAACTAACTCCGGGTTTCCAAGAGGAGAAGCAGAACACCCACGGAGGAGAGCGGGGGTGAGGTTAGGACCTCAGGAGGTCCAGTCCAGGCTTATTTTCAAGTGAGGGCTCTCCAAGTGAGCCAGCCATTTAAGTGCTGTAAGGCTCTTAACTATCAAATGGGCACAATCGGGCCTATTTCCAAAGGGTTACTCTGAGGGTCCACTGAGATGTGCAATTCCGGGAAAGCTGGTTGCTTGTGAACTGTGGAGCACATTCTGTGTCTGTGCTGTCTCTATCATGACCCATAAAGATGCAGGAGGAGGCCTGGTTGTGTACAGCTGAGAGCTGCACCCAAGCTTCCCCACCCCGGCTCCCACGGGGCTTTGGGCTAAATTCCCGGCCTGGCTTACGAATCAGTATCAGTCCCATCCTGATTTACGGGAAATCACACCAGCGATCAATCAGCCTTAATTTGTAACTGGGCAATGTCCTGGGCCAGCCAATAGCTAAGACCGAACACCCGCCCCCCCCCCGCCCCCACCCCCCACCCCCCCCACCCCCCGCCCCGACGCTGTGGGACTACCCACTTAGTCTGCCCTGAAGCTGCCCAGGGACCAGGAGTTTGGAGCAGGTTTGGTGCTGGGGAGGGGGGTGTTGGGAGAAGGAGGTCTCCTCATCCTCGTCTCCTTCTTTTCCTCCCCAGTGCCCTGCCCCCCCCTTTATCTCTGCGGTCTCTGTTTGCTCGCTTCCTCTTAAGACCTCTGCCTCCCCCTCCTTCCCCTCCATCTCCTCCCCCAGGGCTGTCGTGCCCAACCCCCTCTGGACCTCCCCTCCTACCAAGGCCCCTGGCCTCATTGTTTAGCTAAAGCAGGACCCTCTGGATGGAACAGATGGACGGAGACCCGGGCCTGGGGGGAAAGGAAGGGCCAGCCGGTGCCGGGAAAGGGAAGCGGTTTGGGGAAAACAAAACAGGGGGAGGAGCCAGGGAGAAGGTGGCCCCGGCACGGAGGAGGGAGGGGGCGGAATTCGCAGAGAGGGGTTAGGGCCGCGAATGGAATGGGGGCGGGCCCCGGGGTGGGGTGGGGTGGGGCTGGGGGGAGGCCCCCTAGGCCCGAGGCTCGGAGCTGGCACCGAAGACGGTGGCTGGCTCTGCAGGTCTGGACTGACGTCGCCGCCCAGATGGCCTCCAGGCTGACCCCGCTGACCCTCCTGCTGCTGCTGCTGCTGGCTGGGGTGAGTGACCCCTTCGTGAGGTGGGGGGGGGGGGGGCTGAGGATTAACCCTTCAGGCTCCGGAGAATGAGGAGAGCTCCTGTTGGGCTCAGCAAGTGCGATCCTAGCGCCGGAGTTTGTACAGAGCATGGGAAGAGCGGGGATTCAGACCCACGCGGGATCTAATCCTGACTCGCTACGGTACCAGCTGCGGTGGCCTTGAGCCACTTCTCCGAGGCTACCTGTCCTGATTTACGAAGTGGAGAATAAAGCAGAAGGATCAAAGAGGGCAAGGAGATGGGCAGCATTTTGCGATATTAAAAGCAAGGGGTGGGACTTCCCTGGTGGTCCAGCGGTTGGGACTTCGCGCTCCCGGTGCAGGGGGCCCGGGTTCGATCCCTGGTCAGGGAACTAGATCCCGCATGCCACAACGAAGATCCCGCATGCCGCAGCTAAGACCCAGCGCAGCTAAATAAATAAATAAATATTTAAAAAAAAAAAAAAGCAAGGGGTTGCTGAGGAAAGCTGAGTTGCGGGACTGAGGTTGGGCTGCCGAGACCTAGGCTCTCCCCCGTGGTCTGGGAGGTCAGGGATAAGGGATGAGCCCAGGACAAAGGTGGGTGCTTAACTTTGGCGTGTGCATTCAATGTATGTAAGTGAAGTTGACACTGGCAGTGCCCTTTGAGATGTATCAGATGATGTGGTAGTGATCAAGGATCTGGAATCAGAGACCCAAGTTTGACTCCTAGTTTTTCCTTCCGCTTCCCTTGAGACCCTGGGCTAGTTACTTAATTTGTCTCAGCATCAGTTTCTTTTATCAGTGAAATGGGATAATACACGCTTTCTCTGAAGGAATTACTGGTGGTGGCTCCAGGGCAGGCCCCTCTGCCACCAGGCTTTCCCGGGAATAATTCTCTGGTAGCCCACCTTCTCTTCCTGCTTTGAGTGTTTGAAGGGGACTGTGCCTCATAATAAAAGAAAGAAAGAAAGTCTCTTGAACCACAGGATAGAGCCTCCTCAAATCTGATTGGTATCAGCCCCGTGGATCCAGAGAGCTTACAAGGAGGGGAAAGTGAAGGAGATATCCCAAAAGGAGATATTCCCAACAATGTATCCATTCAAGACACCGAGGGCTCTTCCACCCTGCTGAAAACCAACTTGACCATCGTAACAGTCAATACCATCCAGCCCTTCAACCAGTCCACCACTCAACCCATCCAGCCAACTACCCAGGCCACTGCTAAGCCCTTCTGCCCAGCGTCTGTCACCTCCTGCTCTGACTTGGAGAGTCATTCAGCAGAGGCCGTGCTGGGGGAGGCTTTGACAGATTTCTCCCTGAATCTCTACCACACTTTCTCAGTAATAAAGAAGGAGGAGACCAACATTGTCTTTTCCCCGTTCAGCATCGCCAGTCTCCTCACTCAAGTCCTGCTCGGTAAGAACCTGACTGAGTTCTCTCCAGGTTATGTGTTAGATGTTCCCATGAGGGGGGTGCGTATCCAGATACATACACAGCTATCTATGCCTCTGGAAGGAAGCTGGAAAAATGGACTACACTGGGGGTGAGGGAGGGGAATCTTTTTGTTCTGGAACTTTCATTTATTCTTTCATTTAACAATGATGTAATAGGCACTATTGCTTATAAAATCCTATGGACTATACAAGAACATATAAAATAAGGTCCCAGCCACCAATCATGGTTCAAGGTAAGGCCATAAGGAAGATGAACGATAAGAGAGAGATGTAGAGTAGAATCATGATAATGCTGCTTCTTAGCTGTGTGACCTTGGGCAGATCACTTAACTCCTCTGAGCCTGAGTCCTTCTGTGTAAAATGGAAATGGTTGTAGTGACCTAAAAAAAATTAAGCAGATAGCCCAGTGCCTGATGTGGTAAGAGGTCAAAAAATGTTAATTCCTCTGCTTTCCTGAGAGACCACAATCAAGTCCCCTGGGGTAATTACCCTAGGAATGGCACCAACAAAGTGCTACAGCAGTGGAAACAACTGTCACTCCAAGGGGGAATTCCAGGAAGGCTACTAGAGACAATACAGTGAGCACATAAGAACCTTTCTTCTGTAGTCCCAGGATCCTAACATCCCTAGCCTGTACCCACTGGATGCCAGTAGCACCCCACCCCCCCAGTTATGACAACCAAAATGTCTCCACATGTGGCCAAATGTCCCCTGGGAGGCACATTTCAACTGATTGGTTTCAGTTAATTTTTTTATTGCCCGAAAGATATGGCTTGAATCTTTTCTCCATCCTCCAATTATTAACTCTGTGATCTTAAAATGAGTAGATTACTTACTCTCTTAAACCTCAGTTTCCTCATCTGTGTAACGGGGATAGGAACTGTCCTTAAGTAAAAGGGTTATAGTGAAGATTCAATGAGATAATATGGGAGAAGCACTTATGATGCCTGGAATGAAGTAAGTGCTCGATACATTTTATCTATTACTGCACAGAAGATGTGTACAGTAAGTATTCAGTAATGAAAAATGGAAAGGGTATTGAACATGCATCCTCTTTGACGATTTCCTGATGTCTCTTCTTAACCATGATCTAGTGTCCCTGCCTATAGGGCGAACCTTTGTAAACCTGAACCAACTAAATAATAGGTCATGTGGAACAGGCAGCGATTGGACCAGGCTTTGGATGATGAGTGGTATTAAAATTAGGTAGGAAAACGGAGGAAGAAAGTATTCAAAGCCCTAGAAAATCCTGTGATTATTCATAATTCCCCCACCCTTCTCTTTCTGACATGTATTATCTTCCAAAACACTTCTGGCTCTGATGATATGGGATTCCCCCCATTGCAGCCTGGTCCCTCAACCCTGGTCCCCAACGGTGGTTTTCCACTCCTCCTGCAGTTGCCCCTCATCTCTGCTCTTTGTTGTAGGGGCTAGAGGAGAAACCAAGGAAAGCCTGGAGCGACTCCTCTCTTACCCCAAAGACTTTACCTGTGTCCACCAGGCCCTGAAGGCCTCCACGTCCAAAGGCTTTACCACAGTCTCTCAAATCTTCCACAGCCCAGGTGAGTTCCCCGGGGAAGGATGGCAGGTGCTGAGCTGGGTCCTCAGGATTTTGATGGAGACCCAGCACTGGGGAAAGAGAGGACAGAGGGAATGTTAGAACTAGAACAGGGGGATGGAATGCAGAGCTGGTTGGGGCCTCAGAAATATCAGGTGGCTCCTGAGAGCTGGATAGGTCCCCTGGTGAGACCTTGGGCAAGTCATCTGCATTCATCAACTCCATCTAAAGTAAGAATAGCCTTCTGCATTCAGTAATAGAGAGGGCTGGAGAGCTTTAGACATAAAATAGACAAAAAATGCCTGTCAATCTGGGGGTTCCCTGGTGGTCCAGTGGTTAAGACTCTGGTCTTTCACTGCTGTGGGCCCAGGTTCAGTCCCTGGTTGGGGAACTAAGATCCTGCAAGCTGCAAGGCCGAAAAGAAAAGTTTGTTAATCTGGATCAGGGGGTCTTGGGACGCCTATTCTTTGTACTTTCGTGTTATGTGACTTTGTTGTCATTTACGTATATTACATTATTAGGTAGGTAATCAGAGCAATAAGCTTCCAAAATGACCTAATGCAGTTCTTTCAAATTTTGCTCCCCAGAGCCCTAAGGTTCTGCAGAGCTGCTGCAGGAGTCCTGGTGGGAGTGGCGAGTTAGGGAGGCTGAGTGGGAAGTGAGGTGTCACTTCCTGTGAGAGGGAGATGAAGCCAGGTGGGCTTTGAACTCCCACCAGCCTCAACCAGAGCCCTTTTGTATTGTGGGCTTCAGACATGACTATATTTGAAACCTCAGTTCTGCTGAGCTTAAGAATTACAGATTTAGTGTGATTTTCCTCTTTGAATAAGGAAAAAAATTTCCCTGTCTTTTATTTGTTTACTATAAAAGCAATACTTATTCATTGTAGAAAACTGAGAAAATATTGGAATTCCCTGGTGGTCCAGTGGTTAGGACTCTGTGCTTCCACTGCAGGGGGCATGGGTTCGATCCCTGGTCGGGAAACTAAGATCCCGCGTGCCACTCGGTGTGGCCAAAAAAAACAAAACAAAACAAAAAACTGAGAACATATAGGAAAGAAAAAAGAAAGAAAACTCACCTATCACACCATTATCTAAAAAAAAAAAACCCAAAACCCTCTTTTTAGAGATGGGAAAAATATGGCTTAGAGGGATTCAAGAAATGTTGCATTTACTTATTTGCTATAAATCAGATTTATCCTCTGTCTTGCTAGGTTGGTGGAAAATACAGCTGCATTCAATATTATCTATTTAGTCCAGGAAAAATTTCTCTTTCAAACACTTTTTTTCTTTAGTGGACCTGGGCTTTGGAGAGCAAAACCCAGGAAGTCTTGTCACACACCTTCCAGGGAGGCTGAAAAGCAGAGTCTGTTCCCTGTTGAATTAAGGGAAGAAAAGAGGGAAAATACAGGCAAATGGAAGTTAAGATCTCAAAGAGTTACCTTGCCAAGCCGTGGTCCCATGGCAAGTAGAGGCAGTTAAAGCCTAGGATGAGTTCTGCTCTTAGCTCAGGATTTGCCTTCTCTGGGTCTCGCTGAGCACATCTGTAAGAGGAGTGGGCTGGACCCCTGCTCCGACATACTATGTTCATTGGAGCAGGAAGAGTGATGGGAAACAAGCTCCCTCTCCAAGCCTGCTCTTGGAAGGGGAGAGAGTGTTCCGGGATCTCACGCCCCCCTCTCTCAACCTGCTTCCGCTGGCAGACCTGGCTATAAGGGACACCTTTGCGAATGCCTCTCAGAGCCTGTATGGCAACAGCCCCGAAGCTCTGGCAAATGACAGTAAAGTCAACTTGGAGTTCATCAACGCCTGGGTGGCCAAGAAGACCAACCACAAGATCAAGCAACTGCTAGACAGCCTGCCCAGCGACTCCCGTCTTGTCCTCCTCAACGCTATCTACCTGAGTGGTAAGGGGGCCCTGGACCAGGGTGTCTTCCCGTCCTGAGTTCCTCCTTCTCCTCCTGGCTTAAAACCCACTCAACCCCAAGTTCCACGACTGGATCCCATGGTACCTGCCCCACCCCTTGCTAACAGAACCTTTAACTCTGCTTCATCCTCTCCCCACCTGCATTAGAGTGACCCTTCCCCCACTCTTCCCTCTAGCCAAGTGGAAGACAACATTTAACCACAGCAGAACAAATATGAAGGCCTTTTACAGTGGATCCTCTGTGATAAAAGTGCCCATGATGAATAGCAAGAAGTACCCTGTGGCCCATTTCACAGACCCGACTTTGAAGGCCAAGGTAAGTTCTTGGCCCTTCGCTCTCCTGTTTCAGAGACTCTTGCGTATCCTGACTTCTTTCCTGCTGTGGCTCCATCAGTGTGGGGCATAGCCTTACCCTTAATTCATCATTTCTACTGCTTCTGACTCTATTTCCACCCTATCTTTTCTCCTTCTCCCCCTCTCCAGCCTTGGCCGAGGCAGGCATTATATATTTGAGGTTGGAAAGCAGCATTCTAAAATTTCTTCATGCATCTCTACTGCATTGAATGCAAAAAGTGAGTCATGTTCCTATTCTGTGCCTCTGTTTCTCTTTCCAGTCAACCCACCAGTAGGCCCTGCTGGCTTAGTAAGTCCTCTGGGTGTGTACCTGTGTACAGCATGCATCTGTATGTGTACACATGTCTAGGTATATCCATGCGTTCATGTATGTGGTAAGTGCATGTGTGTGCATGTGTTAAATGGCTTAAGTTCCTTAGCAGAAATTGAACAGTAAGATTTCAGTGGATGAGGAGGGAGGGAAGAGAGAACATGGAGCCCAGAAGATTCTAGTTAGTAAACTCTCCCGTGCCCAATGACCAGATATTTCTGCCTTGTTAGGGCAGCAAGACACAGAACCATGAGACAGAAAACAATGGGAGATACCCAGTGACTTGGTACCAGGCTGAGAAATATAGGCTCTGTTCTGGAACATGCCAGGCTTGTTTCCACCTGGGGAGCTTTCCCTAGCTTTTCCCTCTGCCTGGACCCTCTTCACCCAGATTTTCACATAACTTGTTCCTTTAGCTCATCTGGTATCGGCTAAAAGGCCACCTTGGTGGAGAGGCCTTCCCCCTCCTTAAAGTAGCCTCCTCCTCACCCTGTAACATCATCCTGTTTTACTATATCCATGGTACTTAACACTATGTGAATTATGTTGTTTACTTGCTTATTTGATTGCAGTATTATCTATCTCCCTGAGATACTGTCTCTTTCCTTGGGATCAGAGACCTTATCTCTTTTTTTTCCTACTATATCTGAGGGCCTAGAACAATACCACATATAATAAGTGCTCATTATGTTTGCTGAATAAATGAATGAATTCAGTGGAAGAGGCTAAAGGGGGCAACTCCCTCAGTATGAATGGCTAGGAAGACGTCACAGAGGTGGTTACTTTTGACCACTCTTAACCATTCATGCACTTTTCTACCCTTCCGTCCATCCGTCCCTATCCAATGGCTTTGAACATTCCCAACTATTTAACAGAACCAGAATACATGCATAAGGCAGAGAAGAGTGAATATATATGGCCGCTTCAGGGCATCACTCTAACTCAGAGTATATGGGGGAGAATATCAATGTGAGGGTTTTGTTTTGTTTTGTTTTGTTTTTAAATTAATTAATTAATTTATTTATTTTTGGCTGTGTTGGGTTTTCGTCTCGGTGCGAGGGCTTTCTCTAGTTGCGGCAAGCGGGGGCCACTCTTCATCGCGGTGCGCGGGCCTGTCACTATCGCGGCCTCTCTCGTTGCGGAGCACAGGCTCCAGATGCACAGGCTCAGTAGTTGTGGCTCACGGGCCTAGTTGCTCCGCGGCATGTGGGATCTTCCCAGACCAGGGCTCGAACCCGTGTCCCCTGCATTGGCAGGCAGATTCTCAACCACTGCGCCACCAGGGAAGCCCCAATGTGAGGGGTTTTTAATGGCAAAGAAGGAGTTTTATGCAAAAAAAACCCACTCTTAACAGTTTCGTGGGTTTTAAACAAATACTTGATTTAATATATTGATGTTATAAATTCAAAATCAAAGTTTTACTTAAGCCTTTAAATTTTTAGCTGAATTTGCTACATTATTAATCATATTTATATAAAACACTAACTTTCATTTGTTCTTCAATTAAGCCATTTTGAACAGATTAAACTCCTTTAAACCATTTGTTTCATTTACAAATATGGTTACTATTCCCCTAAGCATTTTGAGCTTATGTATATACTTTATAAACACTTCATACATTTGATATACTTGGTTTTCTCTTTTAGCATGTCAGATACCTGACAGAACAGAATTACAGCCCTGCTTGGCCATATCTTGCTAGCACCTGAAGCCCACTTGTGAATTGAAAATTCAATCTGAAGAGTAAATCAACTTTCAGTCAACATCTCAACATCATTCTCAAACCAAATGAAATCATCCCACACCTTTTTGTTCAAAAGCATAAAACTAGCATGTCTGATTCTCTTAAAAATTATAAACGCTATTTTAAATAACAAACACAGATTGCTCTGAACTTATCACCGGTTGTTAATACTACAGAGTTGGCTTATTTTGTTATTCCCATACTTCATTCTGAATTTTCCTAGGATTTAAAGAGTATTTACCCAATGAAGGGGGTTAGGTTTACCAACTCAGGTATGCTGAGGTTGTTGGCTTGAAAATTCAAGACCACAGTGTGGTAATTTTTTGGTCACAGAGGCAAGGTCTGTACACAGGACATGAAGGGTGTGTACTGCCAGATGAGTGTACCCTATCTAGAGCCTCTGTCAACAGGGATCCCCATGTCCATGCTCTTCAGGTGATAAATCAGTGTACAACCTGCTTCTTCTGGACCATTTTTTCAATTCCAACAATTGATTGTTTTCAGTTAATTTCTTCATTGCCCAAGTGAATTCTGCATTCTAGATTATTCTTGTCCATCTCTCAACCTCAACCATAATGCCATTTCAGTAATATTCTCTTATATCCTATTAGTTTCTCAGTCCTGGCACTATTGACATTTTGGGTTCGATGATTCTTCATTGTAAGATGCTGTCCCTGACATTGTAGGATTTAGCAGCCTCCCTGGCTTCTACCCACTAGATGCCAGTAGCACTTGAGCTCCTGTTTCTGCCAGCTCCAAACATTGCCAGATGTCCACTGGGGGCAAATTTGCTCTGAGTTGAGAACACCCCTGTATTGGACTTGTGGGTCCTGCATTTCTCTCATACTTTTATCTGGCCACCAGTTGTAAGTCCTTCTAGTGACAAACTAACTGAAAAGGTAGGCTAGGATCAGCTTGTACACAATCTTGAATGCCAGACCAAGAGTTTATACTTAATCTCGTAGGCAGTGAAAAGCCATCAAAAGTCTTTAAAAGGACGAACCTGATGACTGTGGTGGTGCATTATGTACGTCATATACTTTCTGCACAACATACTTGAAAGGAACTGGGCTCAGAGAGATCAGATTGCTTGCCTGTAGTGCATAGTTAATCAGCAGTAGAGTCAGGACGTGATCCTCAGCCTGTGTGATCAGAACTCGTGCTCATTCCTCTGCCTCTCACAAGCACAGGGATAGACCAGCACTGTTCACCCAGCTGGCATCCTCATCTCATGGCAAAGCCTGGGAGCCTAGCTCTGGCTGCTGCTTGTTGAAATAGTACAGACTGTAGCAGCGGACTGAAAACCAGCCTCGGGACACAGAGGGTAGGAGCCAGGAGAGAGCTGGGGTAGGAAGACTGACAATGTGCATGTCTTACTCTCCAGGTGGCCCGTCTGCAGCTGTCCCACAACCTGAGCTTTGTGATCCTGGTGCCCCAGACCTTGAAACACCGTCTCGAAGACTTGGAGCAGGCTCTCAGCCCCCCTGTCTTCAAGGCCGTCATGAGGAAGCTGGAGTCGGCCAAGTTCCATCCTACTCACCTGATGATGCCTCGCATCAAAGTAAAGAGCAACCAGGACATGCTGGGTGAGCCCTGGCAGGACTGATCCTAGGCCATCAGAGGAGAAGAGGTTGTGATGGTGGGCTGGGGGTGGAGGGCGGGCCTTGAAATTCCGTTAACCCTCTCATCCGTAATCTCAGGTTGCCGCTCAATCCCCTGATTATCCCACTGGATCGTGGAGGAAGCTGAGACTCAGAAAGTTTGCATGACTTACTCAAGGTCCCTTAAGCTGGTTAGAAGTGAGCCGGAACCCCAATATAGGTCTGCAGCCCTCCCAACTGTTTCCACTGCTGTCCCTTGTGACACAGACACTGGGAACAGGTCACTGAGGTGGGAGTGGATGCTTCTCTCTCAGAGACATGTCATAAAACTCAGCCACCCCACGGCATATGCAAGAAGCTCTCTACATAAAAGGCTGTGGAGGCTTCTGGGTTTAGGGGAGTCAACAGATACTCCGTTTCCTAACCTTAGGCCTCACTTCCTGATCTTTGATGTCATGTCCAAATATATCACTTCATTTTCTGTTATAGAACTTGACTTCCTAATAGATGAACTTGTTTCCTAGTATATGACATCACACCCTTGTATGTGACCTCATTTGAGAACATATGTCCTCTTTCCGATACATTACCTCACTTCCAAGGTCCTTGTTGATAAGGAAGCAATGGCATCACTTTTCAGGGTTTTGGGGGGTTGGGGGCAAGGCTTCTCACCACTTGAGAGAAAGTGGTGGCTGGAGTGAAGATGGGCCCACTGTTAGAGGATCCCATGAACTGGACCAGAAGGCACATTATAATGTGATTATAATTTGATAAACAAGGAGGAGGAGGAGAAAGAGGGTATTGGAACTTGGGACAAACCCAGAAAATTCAGGACAAACCTCTCCAACAGCTGAGGGTTTTGTGCTGGTTTTTTTTTTTAATTGCAGTATTTTAAAAAATATTTTAAATTATTATTTTTTAATTTAACTTTTAAAATTTTTATACAATTTTATTTTTTATTTTTTGGCTGCGTTGCGTCTTCGTTGCTGCACACAGGCTTTCTTTGGTTGCAGCGAGTGGGGGGCTACTCTTCATTGCGGCGTGCGGGCTTCTCATTGCAGTGGCTCCTCTTGTTGCGGAGCATGGGCTCTAGACGCGCAGACTCAGTAGTTGCAGCACGTGGGCCCCAGAGTGCTTGGGCTTCAGTAGTTGTGGCGTGTGGTCTCAGTAATTGTGGCGCACGGGCTTAGTTGCTCTGCGGCATGTGGGATCTTCCCGGACCAGGGCTCGAACCTATGTCCCCTGCATTGGCAGGTGGATTCTTAACCACTGCGCCACCAAGGAAGTCCCTTTTATACAATTTTTAAAGGTTACTTTCCATTTACAGTTACTACGAAACATTAGCTATAGTCCCTGTGTAGTACAATCGTGCTGGTCTTTGACTCATTGTTTTTCTCTGGTTATGCCCTAGAATTCTTTGACTTTACCTACGACATCAACCTGTGCGGGCTGACAGAGGACCCGGATCTGCAGCTTTCTGCGATGCAGCACCAGTCCATACTGGAGCTGACGGAGAGTGGGGTGGAGGCGGCTGCAGCCTCGGCTGTCTCTGTGGCCCGCAGTTTGCTGGTCTTTGAAGTGCAGCAGCCCTTCCTCTTTGTGCTCTGGGACCAGCAGCACAAGTTCCCGGTCTTCATGGGGCGGATATATGACCCCAGCACCTGAGACCTGCAGGAGGCCGACCAGGGCAAGCCCGACTCCTCTGGCCTTAGCTCTTCTAGTTGCAGCCCTGCTGCTGCCTGCCTGGACTTGTCCCCTGCTGCCTCCCACCTCAGGTCTGCCCTCCACCTGAAGGGCTCCCGTGGGGTCTGGTGAGGGGACCTGCTTCTATCATCCCTTCCCTGTGACTCTCCAAAGCACTTTTTGCAGCTTTCTCTGGTACAGATACAGCAGACTCTACAAATAAAACCTGGCAGACCATGACTTCCTCTCTCATTTGCCTTTCAATTTTAGAGGACTAGGGCTTCCGAGGCCCCTATATCGGCTAGCTATTGCTGTAACAAGTCACTCCAAACTTAGTGGCTTAAAATAGCAACTATTTATTATTTCACATAAGTCTGGGGGTTAGGGCTGAGTGGTCTTGCTGATCTGGGATGGACCTGGCTGACCTTCCCTGGGCTCGCTCATACATCTGTAATAGTTGGTGGGTTGGTTGGGGATGACTGATCTACGATGGCCTCAGCTGGAACACCTTGGCTGTCCTCTGCATGTCTCCGGCATCCTTCCAGCAGTGCTAGCTTGCAGTGGCAGAGTTCCAAGTGAGGAGTCAAAGATAGGCAGTCTTTTTCACAGCCTGCACCTCTGCTTGCATCACGTTTACCATTGTCCCATCAGCCAAAACAAGCCACATGGCCAGACCAAGAGTTAGAGTGGAAAGGCACTACAAAGTGGCAGGGCAGAGTCATTAACTGGGGGCTTTTCATGCAATCCATTTATCACAGCCCCTATCTCGCTTATTTGTTTGCAACGACTGTGACAACAGTAATAACAGTAGCTAACATTGTTGGGAACTTAACACAGGCTGTCTGCTGAGAGCTTTGCAGACATTTAATCCTCACAACAACTTTATATGGTAAACTCTAAACTCGGAAAGGCTGTCTTGCTCAAAGTCCTGCAGTTAGATGGCAAAACTGGGATTTGAAAGCACATCCTTATGACTCTGAGCTCAAACCCACTCTCTTCTATGTCTCTGCCCTTCTATCTTCAAGTCCTGCCTTTTCTTCATATTTTATTTGTTCAACCAACTGATTGAGTACCTAGCATGTGTCTGGCATTATGCTAAGCACAGGGGATATAAAGATGACTTAAACCTAATGCCTGCCTTTAAAACCTATCGCTTGGCACTTCCTTGGTGGTCCAGTGGGTAAGACTCCATGCTCCCAATGCAGGGGGCCCAGGTTCGATCCCTGGTCGGGGAACTAGATCCCACATGCATGCCGCAACTAAGAGCCCACATGCTGCAACTAAGAGCCTGCCTGCTGCAACTAAAGAGCCCACATGCCGCAATGAAGATCCCGTGTGCTGCAACTAAGACCTGACACAGGCAAAATAAATAAATTTTAAAAAATAAAAAGCAAAACCTATAGCTTGATGGGGGAGACAGATAGGAAGATAGATTTTTAACACAGAGCATTTTTTTTAGTCTCTGAAGATATTTCTTAATAAGTTTTCCTGGGGGACTTCCCCAGTGGTCCAGTGGTTAAGACTCCGCACTTCCACTGCAGGGGATGCGGGTTCGATCCCTGGTCAGGGAACTAAGATCCCACATGCCACACAGCGTGGCCAAAAAAAAAGAAAAGTTTTCCTCATTTCCAGCTTCTACTCCGAGACTCACTGATGCTCCAGCTCTTAGCCCTTCTATTTCCCTCTTTCCCGTCTTCTTCCTTCTCATCCTGTCTTTTTGTCTCAATCTCCTGTCTCTATTCCTTTCTTTGCCTCCATTTCCCCCCCACCGCCCTGGCCACTACATCTCTCTCCTCTCCCATCCTTCCCCTCTCCTTGTTACAATGTTGTCAACCCAAACATGCTGACTGATTTCTGGCTTTAACCCTTCAGCTGCAGGTCTGGTCATCCTTGCCCCCTGCCCCTTACCCCCCGCTTGCCCCCTCACCTCCCAGCTCTCTCACACACTCAGACATTCAGGTTCCCAAGCACAAACAGCCCAGAGGTATGACTACTTTCCCAGGACGACACGTGGGGATTCAGCTGTCAGTCCACAGACATTTATCAGGTATCTGATTTAATTTTCTAATAGTGTCTCAATTTAGGTCAAAGTAGTCCTGCCTGAAATGTTTCTATGGGGGGAGTGTCTTCCTTAAGGCCATCAGAGCCATTAGGATATATGCTTACATCACTGCAGCTCTCACCATAGGGACTTCTATAGAATCTGGCTTCTCTGTACCCCTCTCACACACCCTGGTGATAAGGAGAAGCAGGCATGGGAGGGCAGTGCAGTAACTGACCTAGCTGGATACTGCAGCCACACTTGCAGCTCTCTGCCCTTTGGGCTGGTTTCCTTCTCTATGGCCTGGGAGGGGTGCCAAGATCAGGGCTGAAGTGCACGATCGGTGGTGACCCAAGCTTCCTTTTTTTTTTTTTTTTTTTGGCCACGCCGCACAGCATGTGGAATCTTAGTTCCCCGACCAGGGATCGAACCCATGCCCCTGCGTTGGAAGCGCAGAGTCTTAACCACTGGACAGCCAGGGAAGTCAAGACCCAAGCTTCCTGTGTGCTCTTTCTAGTTTATGCATGTTCTGGTTGAGGTCAGGGGTTTCTGAGAGGGGAAGAAAGAAGACATGAAGGGGGCTCATGGCTTATCCCCTGCCCTGTCGTTCATCTACTCCTGCTTGCTTCCCGATCTTCAGACTGTGCTTCAGGACCTGGCTCCCCGTGTGGACTGTTTCTGGGGCAAAACCTTAGAATGGCAGGTCCCCAGCCAGAGGCCTTCCCTGCAGCTTAGTCTCCCAGCCAAGGCTGAGAGCCAAATAAGAATCACCCAAACTTGATTTGTAGTTTGGTGGACATGGAGAGACCGCTCACATCAGGCTTGATTTGCAGAGTGATCTCTGTATGTCCTTCCCTTCTCAGTCAATTTCTCAGGCTGCTGGAGAGATGCCAAATTCCTGTCTGGGGGGCTGGACTTACACTGAGCCCTATGTGAGGAACTGTTGAAAGCAGTCACCTCTCAAATTTAGGAAGATTCCCCCCTCCTTGGGGGAGATCCTGAAGTGATAAAGATGGTGCTCAGTGTCAACCCAAAATTTGAAGGAGAGTGTGATCCTGACCCATGGGCATAGAGCTTTACAAATTTTTTAACCCTCCCGACCATGCTGAGAGCCAGGTATTATTCCTGTTTGTGAGATAAGGAAGCAGAAACTCAGAAAGATTAGTAACTATCCAGATATCACGCATCTATAAACTGATCCCACATTGTCTGAATTCGAATGTACGAGGTGGCTTATTGGGCCAGGTTTATTTCCTTTCTACTCAAACTAGACTATAAATCAGATTTAGGACTTCCCTGGTGGTGCAGTGGTTAAGAATCCGCCTGCCAACACAGGAGACACGGGTTCGAGCCCTGGTCCTGGAAGATCCCACATGCCAGGGAGCAACTCAGCCCGTGCACCACAACTACTGAGCCTGCGCTGTAGAGCCCGTGAGGCACAACTACTGAAGCCCATGCGCCTAGAGCCCGTGCTCCCCAACAAGAGAAGCCACCACAATGAGAAGCCCGCGCACCACAACAAAGAGTAGCCCCTGCTCACTGTAACTAGAGAAAGCCCGTGTGCAGCAACGAAGACCCAATGCAGCCAAAAATAAATAAGTAAAATAAATAAATTTTAAAAAAAAAGAAAAAAAAAGAATCGCCTGCCAATGCACAAGACATGGGTTTGATCCCTGGTCCCGGAAGATCCCACATGCCATGGAGCAACTAAGCCCGTGTGCCACAACTACTGAAGCCTACGTGCCCTAGAGCCTGCATGCCGCAACTACTGAGCCCGCGCCTAGAGCCCGTGCTCCGCAACAAGAGAAGTCACCGCAATGAGAAGCCCGCGCACCGCAACCAAGAGTAGCCCCCGCTCACCGCAGCTAGAGAAAGCCCACGTGCAGCAACGAAGACCCAATGCAGCAAAAAATAAATAAAATTAAAAATGATAATAATAAATCAGATCTGTGTTTTTTATGCCCTGTACCATGTGCCCCACCACGCCTATCAAAGTGCCTTACATTAAAAAAAAAAAAAAATCTATTGAGTGAATGAATGATTGAATGAATGAATCACCACATCCAGGTAGGAGGAAAGAGGAGATTCCTTTATATCTGGAAAGAGTAGAAAGTCTGAGAGTGAAGGGAATTTAAATATTTTCTGTTCTGAGGCTTCTCTTGTAAGAGGGCACATGTCCCTTTTAGGGGGTTAGTTTGTTTAAAACGATAAACATTTATTTAGCTCATGAGTCACTGAGTCTGTGAGGGCCTGGCAGGTTTAGGGTGGCCTTGACTATGTGTCTGCTGCAGTCAGCTGGGGGGTTAGCTGGAAGGTCTGATGAGATTTGGCTTTGGGTTTGTACAGGCTCTTCCATATGGCTGGGACCTTGGCTGAAATGAATCAGCTCACCGGCTCTGCTCCATTTGGTCTCTCATTTTCCAGGAGGCTAGTCTGGTCTTATTCAAATGGAGGTTGCAGGGGTCTAAGAAAGTGGACAGAAACACACAAGGCCTCTTGAGTCTGAAGCTAGGAAGTAATATAACATCACTTCTGCCTCATTCTATTGACCAAAACAAATCATCAGGCCAGCTTAGATTCAGAGCATCAGGGAAATGTGTCCACTTTTTTTTTTTTTTTTTTTTTTGGCTGTACCGCGCAGCTTGCAGGATTTTAGTTCCCTGACCAGGGATTGAACCCAGGCCCTCAGCAGTGAAAGCACAGAGTCCTAACCACTGGACCGCCAGGGAATTCCAGAAACGTGTCCACTTTTAAAGAAAAGACCTGCAGAGTCATTTTGCAAAAGACATGCCTATAAGGTAGCATGAATAACTGTGGCCATTTTTCTAATCTACCATAGTGGTCTTACGTATATGTAGAGAAAGTCAGCAACTTTCCCCAACAGCTTGCTACTCTGAGATTTCCCTTAAAGAATCAAGAGCTATTTGTCTGTATCATTATAATATTAGAAACAACTTATTACATGAAATGTCATGTTGCCTGCATGTAATTTTACCCTTCCTTTTCTGCTATCTCTGTGACTGGCATGCTTAACAACCCCCAGCCCCGCCACCCACAGGCGTCACTTTTGAGGAAGACAGAGGGCCATACACTCATAAACACACACATCTAAGACGCCCACCTCCTCGTCCTGCCCTGAAGTCCCGCTCTGGGATAGGCAAAATTCCAGTGATCTGCTTCCCATCCCCAATGACACAATCCTCCACTGGTGGATTTAGTGGAGGGTGTTCAGAGAAAGAATCTTGAAGTGTGATTAGGGTTGCATTGCAGTTAGCCCTTGCTGCCACATGGTGTCACTGTTGAAACTTTGTCCTGTGTAGCCTCTTGGACACATAATCTGTTCCAGATTCTTAAACAGATACGGCGGGGATTTAAACTTTGATTCCAGAGTTAACAGTTTACACTCATTCAGCCACTGTTTTCAAAAGTTCAATAGCTTTAGGTTCTACCTGGATTCCAGAAGACTTCCCGACCTGAGCCACATGCTGTGTCAGAATCCACCTGGTCCCTAAAAACCCTTAGGGCTGGGATTAAGAATAACAGTAAAAACTACCTAATATGCATTACACATTTACCAAGCTGAGAAATTTTCATGGGTTACATAATTTCATTTAAGAGGAGATCACACCTTATGAAAAAGATATGTTACTGAAGATGCTGGATAATTCAAGACTCACATAATTGACACTGTATTTCCCAGAAGAATAATTGTAAAAAGTAGGGAAAGGAATCTTCAACTACTGTAGAATATTTTTACCTTTGTGCTACTTTTTATTTACTTAACACTAAAAGTCTCACGTTTCACAGAGTAGGCACTCCTAAACTAACTTCTTGGCATGTTATGACAGTTACTTGGGCTTTTTCATAATGTTTTATCATATCTAAATTCCATTACAAAGTTATTGATTTTGGAGAGTGTTTTTTGGCACTAATGCCACCACTTAATGAACTCTAAGATAACATCATTCTAGGATACAGAAAATATTTTAAATGATAATGTTGAATATTAGAATAATAGCACACTAGTCATTAAGGTCACTATCAGAAGTTATGACGCACGTAAACAGTTTGATTCACAATAGAAATACTGATGGTGGTTATTTACTTTCGCCAGCCCAAGTGATGCTGTCATGGGGTAATAGTTGTAAACAGCCTACAAATCACTTGACACACCAATTTTGAAATCATGCAAACTTGATGACTTTTTTTTTAATTTAGAGGGATTTGCAGTTTTTCAAATTTGCATAATTCAAACTTACATAATATATGATAGCACCATGCCAGTATTATCCCCTTTTTGTCAATGGACAATGAAGCCTTAGAGAGCAATTAATCTACTCCTTCAAGGTCTCATAGCTGATGAATAGTGGAGTTGGGAGTAGACCCTAGTGCTTAGCAACCTAGATTCCATTTTTCTCAAGGAAATTTTACTTTAGAGACCTTACTGTTATTCTCTGTCCTAAGCCTTGGTTGAAATTATACTCACTCATTCCCCAAATCTCTCCACAATCTTGACTCTTAAGAAGAAATGTTGGGGAAATGTGAATTCCGCTTACCCCAGAAAAGCCCTTAAGCAAATTAGGACACCTCTTCCATCCTGACCTGCTTTGGCTACCCGGGACCTCAGGAAGGGGCATGGTCATATCTGTTATTTCCTCCCTCAGGACACGGGCTGCCTACCAGTCAAGTGACTTCTTCAAACTGAAAGTCCCCTTCAAGTGACCCCAACAAAAATCTAGCATTTTATGTATTCCTCTCATTGCATATTTAACCATGTCTTGACTAGCAACTTAGCACACATGCACACCCATATGGGTACGTGTAAGTACACACAAACATACATACGTGCACATGCATGCATACACTGATACCAGAGTCACAAATATACACATATACTTGCATTCACACCCACGTAGAAAAGCACACGCACACCAGCCGCTGGAAGTCTGTGCCAGAGTTTCAGGGCAAACTTTACACCCAGCCCCAGCCCCGAGCCCTGAGGAGGGCCTCCCAAGCAGGAGGAGCAGGGAACACTCCCCCAAGGGAAGAATCTCAGAGCCAGTCGGCACTAATTACAAGCCATGGAATACGCTCCCTCATCCATCATCCCCGAGTGACAGTCTGGCCGCCCAGCCCCCTCCCCCATTCCATTCCATTTCTCCTTGAGTGACCGGGGAGATTGGCTCTACAGAGTTAAGGGCACACTCTGGCTCAGCTGTTGGCCTTCTGTCCTTCCCTCTCCACACTCCAAGGGCTCTTGTGAAGCTCCCCACTCCTCTCCCTCGCTTAAGCCCCTTTCACTTGGGCTTTTATCATGTGCCCCACCCTGGGCTTCATTTTCAGTATTTCACTGAAACTTAGCAATAATCCTGTGACTTGGTATTGTTTTGCCAGATTTGCAAATGAAGAAAAGCAGCCTCTCAGAAATGATTTGCTCAGGGTCACCCAGCTGGGAAGGCTAGCAATGCTATTCAAACCAGATTCTGCTATTTGCACAGGATCCCAATGCATCTCCTACCCCACCCCATCTCCATGTGGGTGACTCCCCAGTTCACCGTCTCAGGTTTGAAGATCCTGCTTATTGCTGAGCGTTTCCTCTTGGAAACCCCACTAGCACTTCTTCCTCGTCTTCTGTCCTAAATCAACTAAAGAGCCAGAGTCTGAAGGAGTCCCACAGTGGGAGACCAAATACCAGTCCCACGGGGCCAAGGGTCAGGGGCTGAGCAGAAAATGCATGGCAATAGCCAGGTGGGTGAGATGGGCGAGCAAGGTTCTGGAGGATGGCCTCACCGTGGACGCAAGGTACCTGACCGGTGGCCAGCTCCAGGGTACAGCGTCAGAGCCAACTCCCCTTCTGCTGCCACAGCCAGACTGTCAGCTCTGTATCCCCAACCCCTGCTCATCGAGCTGTGCTTCATGGGGACGGGGTATCCTGGAGGTGCCTCTGGGCCCCTTCAGAGGGTGAGGCCAGGGCAGTGTGGGCCTCATTAGAAAAATCTGCTCCCCTGATGAAATAGTTTTGAAAACCTCCTGGAAGGCAGTGACTACGTCTTTTCGTCATTATCCTCAGCTTCAAGCATGGAGCCTGGCACCTACCGAGTTGGCACTCAGTACATATTGGCTAAATCAAAACAAAAGGAAAAAAATGCCTTTCTGAATCCTGTCCACTTATTTAAATGCTGTCATTCTTCTAAGTCCCGTGCAGACCACATCCTCCCCTCCCCCCAGTAGTGTTCTCTGCTTTTCCCAGCCAACGTCACCATGTTCATGAGTGTTTGCCTTCTCACTCCAGCTACTCGGAAGCTCCTTGGGAAGCTGATTCAGTCCATGCTTCTCTGATACCATCTATGCCTATAAATGCGTAACAAATGCTTTTGATTCAAAGTGTGCAACATCCATATTTGGGTAAAGATTTTCTTTTATAATGATGACATTGATGTTATTCCTATTTTCTGTGTCTCCTAAGGAAACCACTGGAGGAAGGAATACCAAGGCACAGCTTCTCATAGTTACTATCAGCTAGGGTTTTGCCTGATAAGTTACTTCTCAATGAGAGAACCACACATTTGTGTTAGGTGGTCTTTCTTCCTTACTGCTGCTCGAGGCCTTTGATCCTTGGGGTCAAGATTTAGGATTCATGGGTGGATGGCTTCAGTCAGAACTGGACAATGGTTCTGCACCTTTCCTCTAAGTAAACATCTGGAGTCTAGAATTTTAGTGGCTCTAGGATTCAACAATGTGACAGCCCTGCATCTCCTCTTATCTATTCAAATGGGCCATCTAAAGAGAATCTGTACTCTGTAAATGTCCTGGGGCACCTTTTCCCTTTCCCTCTAATTGATATGCAGTATCTATAAAACTCCCAGATTCATCCACCTTGTTTCCACCTAAGATGTTTAACCTAACAATTATTTACACACAGCAAAAGAAACAAACAAACAAACCATGAAGCTCCCCACCAAAGGGTAATGAAAGAAAGGAGAGAACTAGTCTCTGATACTAACTAGTCTCTAATAAGAAGCACCATTCTTGCAGCATTAGCCACAATAGCTCAGAGATGGAAGCAACCTAAACATCCACTGGATGAAGACTATGTGGATCGGGCTTCCCTGGTGGCGCAGTTGATAAGAATCCGCCTGCCAATGCAGGGGACATGGGTTCGATCCCTGGTCCGGGAAGATCTCACATGCCGCCGAACAACTAAGCCCATGCACCACAACTACTGAGCCCATGTGCCTAGAGCCTGTGCTCTGCAACGAGAGAAGCCACCCCAATGAGAAGCCCGCGCACCACAACGAAGAGTAGCCCCCGCTCACCACAACTAGAGAAGGCCCGTGCGCAGCAACGAAGACCCAAACGCAGCCAAAAAAAAAAAAAAAAAGAATATGTGGATAAAGAAAATATGGCATATCCATACAACGGAATATGATTCAGTTTAAAAAAAGGAAGGAAATCCTGCCATATGCTACAACATGGATGAACCTTGAGGACATTATGCTAAGTGAAATAAGCCAGTCCCAAAAGACAAATGATGTACAAGTCTACTGATGTGAGGCATCTAAAGTAGTGGAACTCTTAGAGAGTAGAATGGTGGTTGCCAAGGGCTGGAGGGAGAGGGAGCAGGGGTCTTGCTGTTCAACAGGTACAGTGTTTCAGTTTTGCAGGATGAAAAGGTCTTAGAAATCTGTTGCACGACAACGTGCATATAGTTAACACTACTGTGCTGTACACTACAAATGGTTAAAAGGGTAAATTGTACAGGTTTTTTTTACCACAATTTTTTTAAAAAGCACCATTCATGGGCAACAAGTCTGTCCCAGGGATTTCCCAGGAAATCCCACCATAACTTCACACAATGGGCATTGTTTTCTTCGCTTCAGAAAGGGAAGAAAGGAGAGGTCCAGAGACATACTTGAACCTGTGGCCATCTGACTCCAGCAGCCGTGCTTTCTAACTACTGCACAGACCCCTCCACTCTCACGTGGGACTGGGCTGGTGACCACTGCGCCACAGATGAGAGCAGTGAGTGGGGTCGTGAGTAGAGAGGTTTCTCTGGTTTTTTAAGACTTTCCAGGTCAAACCACCTCCCCCACCGTGTTATCAGTCTCCCCCAATATGTTCCCCACTTCTTCCTTTGTAATAGAACGCCTGAGTTTTAGCTGGTTACCTGGTCATGTGAAATAAAGACTTCCTCCCCTGAAATGAGCTGTGGCCATGTGACTAAGTTCTGGCTAATGGGATGTAAGGAGAAGAATCATAGGTAACTTCTGGAAAGTCTCTTTATTTATTATTATTATTATTATTATTTTAAATTTATTTTTGGCCATGCCGTGTGGCATATGAGATCTTAGTTCCCTGACCAGGGATTGAACCCGTGCCCCCTGCAGTGGAAGCTTGGCGTTTTAACCACTGGATGGGCCACCAGGGAAGTCCCTGGAAAGTCTCTTTAAAAGAGGGGCACACCCACACATTCATTGTAGGAAATTTATAAAATGTGGGCAAAAAAATGATAATGGTCCAAAAATAAATATTCTTAATAATTTAATGTAAAAAAAAAAAAAAGAGGGACACACCCTTCTTCAGTCCTTCTTCCTGCCCTCTATTGGCTGGAATAAAACATGATGGCTGGAGCTTGAGTGGCCATAATGGGTCATGAGGTAGAAACTAATATTAACTGATAAGCCCAACCGTAGCACGTTGATACCATCGTGTGAGGCCCTTGCACACAATGAGGGCATCTGATTTATCGATGCTGCATATGTTACATATGAGAGAAATCTGAAGTCATCCCATTGATCCTGACAGGTCTAGTAGGACCTAGATCCTTCAGTGCTTATGGTTGGATGAAATCACAAGATCCATGTGCCCACAAAGAAATTATAGAGGTTCTGAAGACAAACATTTGTAAGTTAGAAGCCGAGATCATTGACTTCTCCCGTTTTCCCATTCATTCATTCATTCAACAAGTATAATTTGAGTGCTCACTATGTGCTAGGCACTGTTGTAGCCCTGGAAATACAGTGTCAAACAAGACAGACAGAGTCCTTGCCCCCGGAGATCATGCACTTTTATGGACTGATAATATCTTCCTTCTACTTCTCACCGTGTGGTATGAAATGTCCCATGTATGTGGGAAGTGGGGGCGGCGTGACTGGAACGTGGGAGGAATTTTGAAATGTGGCCAGAGGGGAGCAATTTTCTCTCACCCCAGATTTCCTAAGAAAGTCCATTTTGGAGCCACAGAGGAGACATTCCTATGTCTTGTTCTGGCTTGTGCTGAGGGTGGGGATTGAGTCAGAGCTACAATATGAGATCAATAAACTCACCTAAGAATCCACCACCCGAACCAGTTCTTTAAGTTTCTCCAGGGTCAGGACTCCCTGGTGGCGCAGTGGTTAAGAATCCGCCTGCCAATGCAGGGGACACGGGTTCGAGCCCTGGTCCGGGAAGATCCCACATGCCACGGAGCAACTAAGCCCGTGCTCCACAACTACTGAGCCTGCGTGCCACAACTACTGAAGCCCGCGCGCCTAGAGCCCGTGCTCCGCAACAAGAGAAGCCACCGCAATGAGAAGCCCGCGCACCACAACAAAGAGTGGTCCCCACTCGCCACAACTAGAGAAAGCCCGCGCGCAGCAACAAAGACCCAATGCAGCCAAAAAATAAAAATAAAATTAAAATTAAATTAAATTAAATTAAAAAAAAAAAAAAGGTCTCTCCAGGGTCCCAAAGGGCTCCAGCTACCAAAAATGATTCCTGGCATTAGTACTGGCAAATGTGGTAAGACGTTCACCAGTGGGGTGGTTTTCTAAACCAAAATCATGGCACAAGATCTGAGAAGTTCCCATCCCTGTGGGGTCCACTAAAACTGAAAACTTTTGAAATCAGAACTCTCCCCAAATATAGATTTGGAGCCTATGGCATTGTATCATACTAGCTAGGCCCATCACCCTAAAAATCCTTTTGCTGCTAGAAATTAATAATTCTTAAATTAATAGTTTGCAACACTATTCACAATAGTCAAGATGTGGAAACAACTTAACTGTCCATCGACAATGAATGGATAAAGAAAATGTGGTAAAGGCGTACATGGAATATTATTCAGCCTTAAAAGAGAAGAATATTCTGCAATATGTGAAAACATGGGTGAACCTTGAAGATATTATGCTAAATGAAATAAGCCCATCACAGAAAGACAAGTACTGCATGATTCCACTTACATGAGGTTTCCAAAATAGTCAAACTCTTAGAATCAAAGAATGGAACGGTGATTGCCAAGGGCTGGAGGGAGAGAGAAATGGAAAATTCCTAATCAAGCAGCATAAAGTTTCAATTAGCAAGATGAATAAATCCTAGAGATCTGCTGTACACCATTGTACCTATTGTCAATAATACTGTATTGTACCCTTAAAAATCTGTTAAGAGGGTAGATCTCATGTTAAGTGTTTGTTAAGTATTCTCACCAAAATAAGATAAATTAAAAAAAAAAAAAAAAAACTAACAGTGAACTAACAATTGATCCTGCACTAATCTAGGCATTCTGATTGTTGCTCCTGAGAAACGTTCGTTCCATCTGGGGAGATATAACAAGGAAAAATAAAAAAGCACAATCTCTGCTCTAAGGGAGGCTCTTGGCCTGGTGGGGAATCAGACATAAGCTAACCATAACTGCACGAGGCAGAAGGTGCAGCTAGAAAGGCAGGTAGGGTTAAGTTTGGAAGGCATTGAATGCCGTGCGAAGAAGTTTGGAATGTAGTCTTTGTATGAAGGTCTCACCTGAGTTGAAGAGAGGCTATGTCGTCACGATATTTAGGAAACAGACTCCAGAGGGTTCACACGATCCTCTTGAAATGTACACCAAAACACAAAATACAGATTTTTCCAGAAAGAGTTACCTTGCCCATAGATTTCATCAGCTTTTTAAAAAAGGGTCCAGAGACTTCCCTGGCAGTTCAGTAGTTAAGACTCTGTGTTTCCCCTGCAAGGGGCACAGGTTTGATCCCTGGTCGGGGAACCAGGATCCTGCAATTCTGCGCAATGAGGCCAAAAAAATTTTTTTAATAAAAAAATAATAATAATAAAAAAAGGGTCCATAACCCAATAAAGGTTAGAAAGCATTGTCTAGGCACTAGGGAGACATCACAGTTTGGGGCAGGTGATCTGAAGTCTGTGTTGTAGACTCACACTCTGATGGAGGGGAGATTGGAAAGAAAGTTTTTCAGAAGATGATCCAAAACCCCAAGGTGGATATTAAGTTGACAGGGTAATGGAGAAAACAGGACATGTCTGAGAGGTAGAATGCATAGGATTTAGGGCAATTCTGGATGAAGGTGGCATAGGGAAAGGAAGGTAAAGATTAGAATTCTGATTGGAATTCTAAGGAGAAAGATGTCAAAGAAATTATGACTGACTTCCAAATGACACAATTTCTTTTAGTCTGCCTTAGAGACAGAAGGAATATTTTCACAAAACCAGTCCGGGGTGCCTTCCAAAGGACAAGGTCACCAGGCAGTTTGCCAGAATTTCACTTTGTCTATGGTATGTTTTGATATGAGAGTCAGATACAGTATTCTCATCCTCTAAATCATGTGATTCACATCCAGAAATTCTGTAAGATTCTAATGACTTGGAGGAAAACCTAGTTACTTGTTTAGCTGTATAGTTAAGACTGTATTTCATTGGGTCACCTTAGAGCCTCCCCCATCTTTGCGAAGGAAAAAGGTATCTCCTACGGTTCTATAGAGCCCATGTTGCATAGGTTATTCCAACCTCCACAGCAAGTAAGGAAGGGCAAAAATGACTTCAAGGTTTTCACCCTAAGCAATTGTGTTATGCTTTTAACTGCAAAATAGAATCAAGGAAGAGAAGCAGTTTTGTGGGGAAGATGAAGGTAAGATAATTAAATTGGGTTTGGGCAAACTGAATCCAAGGTATTTCTGAGACATTTTATCCATTAGGAACCTTTTGGTTGTGGGTGGCAGAATCCATCTGAAACCAATGTAAGTAGAAGGAATGTCTGGGCTTACATAACTGAAAACTCGAGAGGTTCTGCTGTAGGCATGGCTGTATCAGGTTCTCAAATGATGTTATCAGGCATCTGTCTCTCCCCGTCTCTTGCCTTCTTGTTCCTTATTATGTTTCCAGTTTAGGCAGATTCTCTTCCACAAGGCAGTGGTTATGACCAACAGCAGTTTCAAGCTTACCCTCTTCTGCCAGCAAAACAATGCCAGCAATTCCACTCTCTCCAAAGTTCTGGCAAACATCTCAGGTCTAATGCTTTTTTTTTTTTTTTTTAACGCATGCATGTTGGGTTTTTTTAAAAATTAATTAATTAATTTGGCTATGTTGGGTCTTCGTGTTGCTGCACACGGGTTTTCTCTAGTTGCAGCGAGCGGGGGCTACTCTTCATTGTGGTGCGCGGGCTTCTCATTGCGGTGGCTTCTCTTGTTGCGGAGCACGGGCTCTAGGCATGCGGGCTTCAGTAGTTGTCCCATGTGGGCTCAGTAGTTGTGGCTCACGGGCTCTAGAGAGCAGGCTCAGTAGTTGTGGTGCACGAGCTTAGTTGCTCCGTGGCATGTGGGATCTTCCCGGACCAGGGCTCGAACCTGTGTCCCCTGCATTGGCAGGCAGATTCTTAACCACTGAGCCACCAGGGAAGCCCCTCAGGTCTAATTCTGATTGACTTTGATTAGATACCCATCCTTGAATCAATTATTGTTGTTTAATTGGCTAAATCTTCTGTGGTTGACAGCCTCAATTATGTCCCCCAGTGATCCTGCTTCCTAGATTCATACCCTTGTTTTATCTTCTCCTCTTGAGTAACTTACTTCTAACCAACAGAATATGGCAATGTTGAGGGGTTGTCACTTCTGTGATTGGGTTACAAAAGACTTTGACTTCCATCCTGCTAGATGACTCTCCCTTTCTGGCTTTGTTGATGCAAGCTGCCATGTTGGAGACACCCACATTGCAAGGAACTGAGGGTGGCCAACAGCCACCAAGGAACAGAGACCCTCAGTCCAACAGCCCTTGAGGAACTGAATCCTGCCAACAACTCTGAAAGTTAATGTGGAAGCAACTCCTTCCCCTTTGAGCCTTCAGATGAGACCCCAGCCCTGGGTGATACTTTGACTGCAGCCTCATGAGAGACCATGGTCAGAGGACCCAACCAAACTCTGCCCAGATACCTGACCCACAGAAACTGTGAGAAAATAAATGTGTGTTGTCTTAAGCCACTAAATTTTGGACTAATTTGTTATATAGCCATAGACCTAATACACGTGGGTTGTGGGACTGCCCCTGAAGGGGCAGGTGAGGTCAGCCTCGTGTGAACCATGTGGAATGAAAGTAGAGAACAGCTGTCTCCCCAAAGGAAAGCTAAGGTGTAGTTACTAGAAGCAGGATGGAATTCAGGCAGGCAAAAGCACCTGATACCTGCCTCATATATCTACTTGGGAATGTAAGGAAGCAGCTGCAAACATGCCTGGAGATATATTGGGTTGGCCAAAAAGTTTGTTTGGGTTTTTTCATGTTATGGGAAAACCCAAACGAACTTTTTGGCCAACCCCAATAGACTTGGCAGTGATTCATGCACAGGTGATTGTTGAAACTGTAAAAATGGATGAAATTGCCCTCAAAGAGAGAAAGGCCAAGGGCAGATCTCTTAGGAAGAGCAACAATTAAGGGGTAGATGGAAGAAGAGGCAAAGGTGAGTAGGTGAGGGGCAGAGGTATAGGATGATGTGCTTGATATTGAACAAATTCAGCCTGTCTGGTCAGTAAGAGAAGCATCTGAGGAGCTGCAGTATTCTGTTAGAAATCTGGGCTTTCAGTTCAGAAGTTGTACATTAGGAAGTCATCCACATAAATGAGAGTGTTAAAATCAGGTGTGTGGATGATTTTGTCCAGTGAGAAGGCTTGAGGGGAGAAGAGGTCATGGACAAATCCTTGCAGAATGTGTATTTAAGCAGCAGGGGAGGGAAGAAGACCCATGGGAAGGGACTTGAGAAGGAATAGTTGGAGACATAAGAGGCAATTCAAGACTGGTCTAGCCTCCCAGAAACCATGAGCATTTCAAGACTGATACAGTCAAGAGAGGCAGAAGCTAAAGAGAGGTTGTGTGTGATGAGAACTGAGAAAAGGGTGATGGGCCAGGGATGTGGAGGTTCGTGGTGGTCCTAGTGGGAAACAGTCCAGGGGAAAGTAGGGGCCAAAGCCAGACTGCACAGGTTTAAGAGTGGGTGGGACATGAAGGGGAGATGTGGCAAACTGACCAGCATTGTGAGAAGTTTCACGGTGGGTTATGGGAAGATTTGAGCATATGTGTAGGCTGAGGGGGAAAGTCTGGGCTGTGCCTTTCCACTCCCATCCCAGGGTAATTTCAGTTGACTTCCTTGAGTTCTGTTACAGCTTTCTGAGATGACAGGGTCCAAAACTGTCCACAAACCTTGCCCAGCTAGTAAATATACTAAGCTTTGCCAGCCGTAGGGTCTCTGTGGTGACCACTCAACTCTGCCATTGTAGTGTGAAAGCAGCCATAGGCAATGTGTAACCAAGCGAGCAGGGCTGTGTTCCAATGGACCTTATTTACCAAAAAAAAAAAAAAAAAAAAAGAAAGCCACACACACCAAAAACAAACAAAAAAACCCCAACAGGCAAAGTGCCGAATTTCGTCTGTGGGCTATAGTTTGCTGACCCTTGCTCTAGGCTCATGGAAGGGGATTGGAGATGCAATAAATGGGGCAACTGATGAACCAAGGATAGCATCAAGACCTCAGGGAAATGGGTTTGCCTCAGAAAGAAGGTTCTTGCGTCTATTTGGACACCTGTTGCTCTCTGACTTCCTCTTTATGTGTCTGCCTTGTAACCCTCAACTATGAGCACCTTGGGGCTAGGAATGTTTCCCAGCAATGATTCCAGAGGCTTCCACACAGGAATCCCTCAGACACATAAGCAGTTGAGAGGAGACACAAAGGCGCCTTATTGTGGAAGAAGGGGAAAGGAGAGAGACACATATGGACAGGCCTGTGTCACCTCAGTGAGTTAGGAGCCATGAAGCCAAGTTCCCTCTACCGATGTTTAAGCAGAGAGCCAACATGTCTCTAATGTTTCAGATTGAGTCCTTCCAAGAGGCAGAGGACTGGGGTAGAAGGTCTTGCTGTCTCACAAGTGGTATACTGGAATCTGGGGAGGACTCTGGAGACTAGGGAGGAAGGCAAAGGGCCACCTCCAGAATGATCCTGGACATACTGTGGGATGGCGAGGAAGAAAGGGTACTGCAAAGCCCAGGAGCATTCTGGAAGTCCCGAGGGGGGAAGGGGGAGAGAAGAATGTAAGAGGGGCTGGAGCCAAATAGCTCCTGGGTACTTTTTTTTGCCACACTGCGCATCATCTTAGTTCCCTGACCAGGGATCGAACCTGCGCACCCTGCTGTGGAAGAGCAGAGTCTTAACCACTGGACCAGCAGGGAAGTCCCCTGGCCTCCATTTTAAACTCCTGAGATGGGATGGGGCTATACAGAGGTTTAAAAGGTAGTAAGTGAAAAAGGAAGCCTTCTTTATGCAGCTCACACCTGCGCACAGGGAATCCAGAGACTGGAGACTGAGCTGAGAGGGACCAAAGAGAGTCCATCCCCTCGTGGGGAACCGGAGTCCACCCTGCCTTGGGAAGGGTGTTTGTGGAACACAAATGGGGGCCTTCAGACTAAGGTAGAAGCTGCAGTAAGCTGAGGGTGGAGGCACCGGGGTAGCTTGATGAATGGGTAGGAGGCATCTCTTGGCAGGGGAAAAGGGTAAGGGCATCTTCAAGAAAAATGATGTCATTGGAGCTGAGCCGAGGCTAGAGGGAAGTGTTCAAGACCTCCACAACCTTTCTCAGCCTGACTTTCCATCCTTGCTATTCTCCTTCCTATATCCTAGGTTCCTACTGAATTTACAACCCATTCTAAGCACATCCCACCATTTCCCCACCTTCCAGCCTTTGTGTTGTTTCCTCTCCTTGCCATTTCCTGGTCTTCCTTCCTCCCACCTTCTTGTCTTTAAATCCTTTCTGGTCTTCAAGTCTTAGATGCTACTTCCTCCAGGAAGCCTTCTTAGATTCCATTCCCAACTGGGAGCAATCCTTCCCTCCTCCGAACTCGTTATCTGTCTGTCACCAGAGAAGTCATTTAGCAATTTTCACCTGTAATAAAGAAGTGCTGAGGACAGAAGCCATTCTCCAGGCAGCTCTGTGTCTTCCCCTTACCCACAGCAGACGCCCTCCACAAGTGGGGACTGGACAAGGATCTGTACAAGCTCAGGCAGGTGCTACAGTCCCTTTTACCAGCTCCTGTGGCTGTTCTGTCTGCTGGGTTAGGGCCCTGTACGCACCAAGCCTGTAACTACCAGAATCCTGGACGCCCTGCACCCCTCCTCCTACAGAAGCCCCAGCTGCTTACTAATTCTGCTTCCTGCTTAACCCAAGGATAAACCCAGGCTCACTCTTCTGTCTCTCGGCTGGCTTTCTCTCCTCATGGTGGGGGATGCCACAATGGGGTCTCTTAAGCACATTGATTTAGGAAACAGGCTCTGCGCTACCTATGTTCTTACAACCCAGGAGCTCTGGGTATTCACGTGCTGGTTGGACAGCCTGTCTGCCTCTCCCATGGAGCTGGCTATCCCTTGCTATCAGCCATATTGGCTGATTTCAACCCCAGTTCACTTTTGGCCTGGGCCAGAGAAGTGCATTTAATGAATTAACTTAATGGTGTATGCGTGGTGGGCGTATAAGAGCCCCAAAGAGATGCACTAAGTTTATTGTGTTAAATTGCTGTGTGTCCTTGGGCAAGTGACATCCCCCACCCTAACTCCTGTCAATATCTTGCCTTCTATCTTTGAAAAAACAAGAAGGTTGGGCAAACTTGCAAATCCTGCTAGCCCTAATCTTCCATGTGTCGTGGGTGTGTGTATCTCAGCTCCCGCAGAGCAGATCGACAATCATAAGAAAAGGGTTCCTGACAAAGGTGACAGGGATTCGAACCTCATTTCCTAGGCATTGATGCCCTTAGTGATTTGCAGTTTGGATCTGGGAGATTTTGCACCTGAAGACAAAGAGAAAGAATTTTTTTTTTTTTTTTTCCCAGCAAGATTCCTAGAATGTTGTTCACCAGCAGGACCACTGGCATTCTGGACCTGCACTGTCCAATATGGTAGCCACTGGCTACATGTGGCTATTTAAAAGTGATTAAAATTACATAAAATTAGAAAGCCATTTCCTCAGTCATAGTAGCCACATTTCAAATGCTCAGTAGCCACATGTGGCTAGTGGCTACCATATTGGATGATGCAGTATAGAGCATTTCCATCTTCACACAGAAACTTCTATAGGAAGTTCTGGATCAAACTTTTGTAAATCAGGAAACTGAGGCCCAGAGAGGAGACATGACCTGGCGAAGCATGTTATGGCAGATCTGGGCCTAGAACAAAAGTACCCCATTCCCAGGCCGGACTCATTGCCCTACTCCCTGCTGCCTCCTTCCTCTATGCCCCTCTGGGCTCCCAGCTCAGAGCCCCTAGTGGGTGCAGCACAGGACCAGGCGGCTGGGTTGGTTGGTCCCAGGGGATGTTTGTGACTGAGCAGAGCTCCAGATGCTGCACATTCCTGGTAGGGTCAGACCTGCCCTGCGGCAATCAGGGAATTAGCCTCTCAGAAGAGCCTCAGATATTCTTTCCGGAGCTGCCCTCTTCCTGCCCGGCCCAGGGGGCCGGTTGGTTCGGGAGCGCTCTCGGATCGCCTTGGGTGAAGCTGAAAGGCTGCGTGGATTCCCCGTTGGAGAGGTACTTCTGCTCAAGGAGGGTTCGGAGACAGGCAGGAAATTGCACCTCTTGCATCTTCTAAGGTCTCCAGGTCCAGCACAACGGGCATCTGAGAACAGGGTTTCTGCCGGTCCGACCTTGGGGCCGCATTTGGCGGGAACCGGATCTGCCCTCACCTGCAGCCCTGTGGCGGGTGTGACGTTAAGAGTAGGGAGACCGGCGTCCGGGGGTGGAGGTGTGGGGGGCTGAGAGGCCAGGGGAGGGGGCGCCCGGGAGCGCCCTGACCTCGCCGGCTGCTGGGAGGCGGAGGGGATGGGGGTTGGGGGAGAAGAGGGGAGCCTGGCAGCCAATGAGAGGGAGGATCTCGTTTCAAAAGGGTTAACCCACAGCCAATGGGAGCCTGGGGGAGCGGATCCTCCTCACTCCATTCAAGAATCCCAAGTATTCAAGATGGACGGCAGGGAGTGTGGAAGGAGAAAGGGGGCGAGGGGGGAAGAGCGAGATCGGCAGAGGACAGGGCGCGGCAGCCGGTTGGTCCCCGGACCTACCTTGGTCCCGGCCGGCGGGCGGAGGGGCGGCCGCCGGGGATCCGAGCCCGGCCCGGGAGAGGAGCCGGCGGGGTGCGAGAGGGCGTGAGAGAGGGGGAGCGAGGCCAGGGAGGGAAGCCAAGAGGGAGGGAAGGGCAGAGAAAGAGCCCGGGAAGAAGGAGGTGGCAGGCAGAGGAACGTAAGGAAGCGCAATGTGTAGGTATCTGAGCGCCCTGAGGGGTAACGCCCCCGCTTTTCGGTTTTATTCTCTCGGTGAGGGGCGGGGGGTGGTCTGGGCTCTTCCCCTCGTCTTCTTTCCCCCTCTCCATCCTCCTCCCCTCGTGGGCATCTCTTCCGTTTTTTCCTTTCGCAGCGCCTGTAGCTGGCGAGCCGCAGGCACGTCGTGCTGGGGCGGCTTCACGGTCCTTCTCCAGCGGGAGGTGGTGCGCAGGGGAGGGCGGCTGCTGCCGGGCTGGGGCCGGGCGTGCCGGGGACTTGGCGGGTGTGCTCAGAGGGGAGCGCCGTGGCTGAAGGGCTGGAGCCGGGCGGGGAGTTGTGCATCTTGAGAAGTTGTGCATGAGCCAAGGGGCTGTGTGTGCGTGTGAGGCCCGTTCTTGGGCTGAGAGTTGTGGGGTTTTAAGGGGTGTGTTCTGTGGAGCAGCCGTGGGCTCACACTCCGGGGCTTGCTGTTTGGGTAAGTGTGTAGTAAGGGCTGAGTTGTGCAGCGAGTGTGGCTGGGAGTTTGCGTGTGCGCGCGTGTGTGGTCCAGCCTCTAGGTGTGTGTGTCCTGGGGGACTGGGGGTGGGGGGGCACCGTTGGGCGTTGAGGGCGAGCGCACCCCCATCCCCCCACCTCCCCCTGCCCCTTTCAGCCCATTCACGGAACGGGGCTTTCAGGACCCTCCTGGTCCCCTCCTCCTCCAGTCGCCATGGCTGCGGGGCGGGGGTGGGAGGAGACAGTTGGGGCCAGCCCCTGCCCCCGCTGCTCCAGCTAACCCTCCACCTGCCCTTTCTCTCCCTTCCACAGGCTGGGCCCCATCCCCTGCGGCTCTGGGGAGCAGGGGCCGGAAGATGGTGGCCAATGAGGAGGGGGAGTGGAGAGAACTTGAGCCGGGGCCTCCCCTCCCCCATTTCCTCCTTGGTCTCCACACCCGCCTCTGGAAGGAGCTGGGGGATGGCTCCTGGGCCCACGCTGGGGGACGGGCCCTGCTGGCTGGTGAATCGCAGGGCCCGCTCTGCAGTGAGTTGGGTGTGAGAGCCGAAGGGACCTTGGTCCCAGCCCCCTCTCCCTTCTCTCCCCCCGGGAGAGATCTGGGAACTCCTTGGTGTGGAATCTTCCCCTCACCTCCAGGAACTTGCTGGGCAGTCCTGTCTTTGCCCCTCTGCCCCCTGTTGGCATGATCCAGTTCCCTGCTGGGACTGCTTCGCTCAACCCAAGAGCAGAGGCCTGGCGACTGGCCCTAGTGGGGCCTGGGTCCCCGTCCGTTAGAACGTTTTGCCGATCACAGGAACAAACTCTGCCTAGGAAGGCGGGAGAGAGGCTCTCCTGCTTCCTGAGGGGGTGGGAGGGGGCCGGAGGGGAAGCCCAGAGGAAGAGCTCCCAACTGGGAGTCTGTCCGCCATTCCTCCGGCCGGCTGTGGAAGGCGGAGGTTATCTCCTGGAGGCCTTCCCTGATCGCTGCACCGGGGAGTTACCCCACAGCCCCTGACCCTCTGGGCTGCACACAGTTCACCGGGTCCGAGCTGGAGCTGAGCTTCCGGGGCCACAGCTCTAGCCAGGGATGTGCCACCCTAGAGCTCTGCCTGGCTCTGAACCTTTGGCTGGTGTCAGGATTGTTCATCCAGGGTTTAAGCCCGTTAGAGCAGGCAGGATGGGGAAGTTCTGGGTGAGCTGAGGGCTCCCTAACTGGAGTCCCTGGATAAATAAGAAACAACTCGGATTCTGATCCCACTGCCAATGAAAGCCTATCTCTAATGGTGAGGGAATCAACCGCACCGTTTCGTTTAATGCTGAATCCATAAAGTGGATTTAATGACCTCCAAGAGGAGATGCAGAGGTGGGACTTTGCCCGCAGCTTCCACCTCCAGAAGCACCTCCCCTCCTGTGCAGCCTGGGGACCCTGTGCCTTTTCTCCACCATCCCTCTGGTCCTGAAGGTTCATCTGAGGCTGTCCCCTTAAGGCCTAGAACTTCCCTTTATCTAAACTAAAAAGGAGAGCGAGCTTTGGCGTAGGGAGGAAGAGAGGGTTCTCTGGTCCTGGTCAGCCAGCTCCTCTCTGGAGGGAAGCTGCCGGAGATACAAATCCAGATAAACACAGCTTCATGTCACCCCCAAATTTGGGGGGTTTCTACCGGTCATTTCCTGTGAAGATTGAGTGCCAAGCTGCCTCCTTGGACCCTGTACCCCCAGCCCCAAAACCTCAGGGAAAGGGTGGTCTCGATGCTAGGAAGGGTGTGAGGAAGAAGGCCAAAGGACGAGTGGAGGGAAAATAGAGGATCTACGCTGAGAACGCAAGAGAAGGGAGGGAAGCTGTACTGAAGATGAGAAGGGGCAGAGGGAGGCCAAGAGAGCTGAGTGGCCCGGGGACTGGGAGAAGGGGCGAGGAGGCAGGGCCGGCATGCCTCTGCTGCGGGCCGGAGCTCTTTTCACATTGTGCTACTGTCTGCGCCTATCACTAGCAGTGCAATGTTAAAAGGGCATTGGCCGCGTAGTGCTACCCAGCGCCAGCTGCCTCCTCAGCGTTGAGACTTCCTCACCCAGAATCCTCCCTATGAGCAGTCCTACGAAGAGCTCACATTTATGGAAGCGCTTCCACGTGCAGTCCACGTGCTAGACACTAAATACATTATGGTGGACCTCTAATGACTTCGGCAAGTAACACCCCCATTTTACAGATGAAAAAACTGAGAGTCAGAAAGGTTTAAGCAGAGCTGCCAAAGTTTTAACAGCTCTTAAGTTGCAGAGCCTAGATCTAATCCTGTCCTAAGTCTGACAGCTCACCAGTCTCTTTGGAGAGGGTTGAGTAGATTCTCAACTGAGACATTGCCGGAGCTGAGGGGGTAGAGGGTTTTGATGCCACCTGCTGGTTGTATGAGAGTATCTTCCAAAGGTTCAAGCCTTTAAGGATACAAGTAGTGGCTTGTTGGCTTAGAAGGAGGAGTTCCCAGACTCAGTTTGGCGTTGGAGGGTGGGTGGATAAGATTGGGAGAGCCACTGTTAGGACCAGAATAGACCTCCATGAGAAAAAGGCGATGCCCAGGAAAGGAAAAAGGGCTAACCTGAAAGGACTGCTCCCTGGAGACAGGGACTCGTGTGCCCCTGGCGTTCCACACCTGCAGCTCCTTCCCCGGCTCTTGGGCAGAAAAAGGAGACCTCATCTCCACCTGCAATTCCCAGCATGACCCCTCTTAGTCACAGGGTATTTGACAGTGGTGCTCCTCCAGAGCACACCTGTCTGGGCATCCAAGATTCGGACAGCACTGCCCATGGCCTGATCTTGAAGATTAAATAGGATCCCTTGAACCCAACTCGCAGAATGATTCTTCCAGGAGAGACTACAAAGAACTTGAGGGCAATGACTGCCAATTACTTCCCTGTTTCCCACAGTGTCTAGTTGGCTTAATAAGTAAATTGAGAGAGAGGCAGATTTGGGGAGCTTTAAGAAGGTGGCTAGTTTGTGCCTGATATTCAAAGTCAGAGATTTTCAAGGACAAGCCTTCCTGAACTTTGGTGCAGGAAGTGGGACTGAGAGGGACAGGGTTTCTGGGTCGCTTGCTGGAACCTGAGAGAAGGCTTTAGGCATCACCAGGCATGTGGGAACGGAATGATGGGACAGACCCCCATCAGGCCTCTCAGATGGGGGTGCTGGGCATCATTCCTTCATGGCTTGATTTGCCTTCTTCTAGCACCTGTGTCTTCCAGGTCTCTTCCGCCCTTCTGCCCAGACAGCCTCTCCATCCTGACGTTGACAACAGTATTTGAGACAGTACAGTTAGCTTCATGTTCCTTTTTTTTCATTCTTAATATTTCGATTTGAGCCTCTTCTCTGGGCGCAAAACAGCCATTTGGTGATGTGACTCTACTTATTAAGAAACAAGAAAATTTCAGTGTTTTCCTCAATGCCCTTGAGATGAAATTCCTAAGTGTATTATGGCCTCTGCCTATCTTTCCTGTGCTCTCTCATCTCACCCACTTGCATCTGTGCTCCAGCTTTGGAAACTTTTATTTCATCTAAACGTGAGCCACTTAACACACAGTTCTCTCGGCCTGAAATATCCCCCTCCCCCCAATCTTCCTCTCTGCCCACCTAACTTTTTTTTTTTTTTTACTATAAATTTATTTATTTATTTATTTTTGACTGCGTTGGGTCTTCCTGGCTGTGCGCAGGCTGTCTCCAGTTGCGGCGAGCAGGGGCTACTCTTCGCTGCAGTGCGCGGGCTTCTCGTTGTGGAGCACGGGCTCTAGGTGCACGGGCTTCAGTGGTTGTGGCATGTGGGCTCAGTAGCTGTGGCGCACGGGCTTAGTTGCTCCGTGGCATGTGGGATCTTCCTGCACCAGGGCTTGAACCCGTGTCCCCTGCATTGGCAGGCGGATTCTTAACCACTGCGCCACCAGGGAAGCCCTGCCCACCCAACTTCTCATCCTTCAAGTGCCGTCATAGTCATCACTTCTGCAAAGCCTTCCTTGACTCCTTAAGTCTAGGCTAAGCCTCTCCTACAAGCTCCCGAGCTTACTCCCCCAGCCCCGCTCAGAGCCGTTGTCACCTACTGGAATTGCCTCGTTCTTGTTTGTCCTCACGCTAGACCGAAAGGTCCATGAAGTCAGGCCGTGGCTGCCTTGTTCTCCACTGCATCCCCAGTGCTGAACAAGGCCTGGCAAGTAGGAGGTGCTCTTACAAATAGTTGCAGTATCAATAAATGACTCTGTAAATAACAAGCTAGCTTACAAAAACAATGATTTTTATGATGCGTCCAATCCTCCCTGCAGATGTCGGTGGCCTCACAACAATGAGATGTCACATCACTGCCAAAAATTGCACTTGCGTCACATGGTTGCATTGCTGCTGCAGTTCTGAGCTATTTTGTTCCACTTTGTATCAGCTGCCAAGGCAGCACCTTGGCTGATCGATTTTCCTTTTAGCTTTAAGTGTGGCCACGAGCTGACCAAAACATTCCGGAACCGGGCTGAAAGGCAATGGGACCCAAGAAAACCCTTGTTCTGGAATAAACCTCTTCCAGGTGCCCAAACCAGGCAAAAGCAGATTCACTGTCAAGGGCTCCAAAAGACAGGAGCTGTTTTGGATGCTCCAGCTGGAAGACCACTCACAAAAGCCATCTCTTAACAAGCAAAACCTCACCTGAATCTCCATCCCCTGGTATCTTGCCATTGATGAAGCAACTGCTGCCCCCTAGTGGTGTGAAGGGACAGGCCTGGGATGGGGGTGTATGTGACTGGTATGGTACTTGCATGAGGAAGAAAAGTCAGAGGACCGAGTGCCTCACAGTTGCTTTCCCCTTTTTATTAAAAATAGACCCAAACACTTTATGTATCATACAAAAGTTTCGTCCGCTGGTGGCAGCCACGAGGAAGCCTGGCCCCGTAGCACTGATTTCCCGCCTTCCTCCCAAGGGACTGGGTCCCAGGGAGCAGTGGCTGGGCCTCGGAGAACGCCCACAAAGACTGCTTGCTCTGGAATGTGCCAGCTGGGGGTGAGGCTGTTCCAGGGCAACTCTCTCTACCGCGCCCAAAGGTCAGATGCTCGAAAGTGCCTCTTTAGTGCCAAGATAAACAAGTGGAGTGAAATGGAAACCCCTGTGATTCTTTTATTAGTACCCAGGGCCTGGGATTTGGGATTTCCACCCCCAACGAATCCTTGCTTCTACAAACGGGGGTGGGAAACTTCACCCTTAGAGACTCTGGTATCTCCCGGTGTCTGAGGCCAAAATTTCACTCCATCTCGAGCCTTTTCCCATCCGCTATCCTGTGGCCTAGGATCTACCAGTCCCATGACTCAGAGTTGGTCCTCTGTTCATTCACAGAGGTGGAGCAAACACTGATTCTTCCCGTGGTCCTCTCTGCCTGAGTCTACGCCCCGCCATCCCCTCAATTTTCAGGACCTTGGGGCTAGAAGGCCCCACAGCCAGCCCTTTCCCCCAGTCTGTCTCCCTGGCTGCTGCCCACTCCTGAGCCTTCAACACCCCTGGGGTACCCCAGACCCCCGTTCCAAAGGGGCCTGGGAGTGATGAGGTGGAGGCGGGGGAGGGGTTGGTGGGAGCCGGGATCCCCCCAGGGGTGGGGCAGTACTCATGCTGGTATGGACGCTTGGCAGGGCCCGGGGACAGGGGTAGGGAGGGTGGGGCATGCGGAGGAAGGGCACAGCCTGCCGGAGCCCCTCAGTCCCAGCCGTTGTCCTTCACCATGTGTGACATTTCAATGATGTACTTCCCTTCCTTGTACTTCTGGCTCGTCTCAAAAGCTTGTTCCTGATGGAGGGGAAGCAGTGAACGCAGGACAGAGCAGTTCCCTTCCAGGCACTCCTGCCGCCACCTGTGTTATCCCTGACCCCAACCCCTCTACCCCCGACCCAGTCCAACCCACTACTAGCTCCCTCTCCCCTCTGGATCATGCAAAGACCTAACATGTGGGCACTGGAGCTTGGAGGGCCATGGAGACTCCACTAGAGAGGGTGGCCCTCTCCCCCCGGTACTCACATATTTCCAGCCGAGGGTGGTTTTGCAGCTCTCGCAGAAAATATCAGCTACCGAGTGGAGCCCCGTGAGCAGGAGACGCTGTTCAGCGGGCCCACAGCCCACGTTGACCCTGTCTCAGGAAACAGGAGGGACCCAGGACCCAGTGGGGTCACTCTGTCAGTCTAGACCCCAAACAAACAGCCCAAAGGACCTTCCATCTGGAGAGAGCTTAACCCTCCAAATGGAAGCCCCTGCCTTCAGCAATCCACCCTTTTCTGTCTAGTGCCTGGGCCTTTTTCTTCCGGTGCTGGGATTGCAGTTCTGCCCAGACTCCCCGCAGAAGAACTGTAGACTGAGTTTCTGAACCGCTTTGCAAAAGGAGAGGCAAAGGCAGCAGCTGCAAAACCACCTTCAGATGGCTCACCCTGTTTCTCCCAGAGGGAAATTATTCACAACACAAGCACACATGCACAAGGAGAGAGGTAGACTCACACGGAGTTAAACAGGTAGGCTCGGCCGTGGCTCCCTTGGAAGGACTGTGGAGACATAGGACCGACAGTGACTACTGGGTAGCCCTTGACCCCAGGGTTACCCTTGCCCTGAGTCCCCCCGGGACGCGGAGGAGGGAGGCTGGGCTTCGTTGCCTCACCCCTAGGTGATGTTTGGACTACCCTGGGGGGAGAGTGGAGGGGAGTGGCAGGCCCCCACTTGGCGTACCTTGGAAATAAGCTCATCGTGTTTGGCCAGGTGTGCACGGCAGTGGACGCAGCTGTAGGTGCGGTGGCAGCGGGGCAGGTAGCTGCGGAAAGTCTTGGTGGGGAGGCAGGCAGGGGCCGGGCCAGGGTCGCAGCTGGGCATGACGGGCTGGAGGACGATGCCCTGGCGGGCAGGAGGGGCTGGTGCCGTGCAGCTCCCACACAGACGGTCGCAGGTGAAGCAGCGGAGCAGGTTGGCTAGAGCCGTGTTTCAGGGCAGGAGAGATGTGGGGGGGCTGCCCGGCCAGGGCCCCCCCAGACGTGGACCAGATAGAAATGGAAGTCACCTGGGAAGAGGGGAAGGTGCATCAGGAGAGCCGAGACCGCGTGAGGAGCCCCTCCTGCGGGCATGGAGAAGATGGGGCTCTGCTCACCTCCACCCCTACTTCCCCCCCCATCACCAGCAACCCTCCTCAGCGTCCAGTCGCGCTGTGTCTCCCTGTCCCCTGGATGACAGTCTGCTCTGGCAAGCCTGGCAGCGGATCCAGGCCTCTAGCCCAGGAGGTGGTGTCTCTCCCTCCTGGGGCGGGAGCTGCCTCCACCATTTTCCACCGAGAGCAGCCCGCTGGCACCAGCGCTGCCATGGGAGTAACGTCATTTGCAAGTGCTCTTTCCTTGATTTTCAGTTCTTTTGTGAGGATCTGCATTCCACATGCTCTGGTAGGCTCTGCGTCTCTGGAGCGCAAAGCCTTTAAAAAGTTGGGGGAGTCTGGCAGTTCTTCTTTCTCATGGCCTCCGTTTGCAAGATAATTGGTCCATCACACGTTTCGTGGGGGAGGGAGGGGCGTGATGAGAAAGGGAAGGCGGGCCGGCAGGCAGGTGCACACACTCTGCTCCAGCCCTCTTCTGGGGCTGGAGTCCTGCATTCTGGGAACTAGAACTTGATGGATGTCTCAGCCGGTACCAAAGACCTCAGACGTGGCTGCTGCCCAGTCTTGCACCTTGGTCCACTCGTTCTGGCCCGGAAGCAACACTGGGCTTGTCTCCTCAGCCTCTGAGGCCCTCGGTCTCTCTTTCCTGCCCTCTGTAATTGCTGCCTTAGCCCTCGGTTAAGGACTTGGGCACCCAGCCTAGGAGAGAAACTCTCTTTCCTTCGGGCGCATCTGACAGCTGGAACCAGTGGGAAATGGGGACTGTGTCTGGGAGGCCAGCGCTCCTGGGCTGTGTCTGTAGGGTGGGAGCAGCGTCTAAGATGGGCAGCAAAAGTGGAGGTCCTTATTTTCAAAACCTGTGCTTTGGGGCCCAAGGCAGAGGATGTTTCTCTTCACCTTCTCCCAAGGGCAGGACAAACAGCAGTGACTCTGTGGGTGACATGAGATAAAATAATTGCTGGGTCCTGATTAAGAATTTTGAGGAAGAGGCCCAGACTCCAGCCCCAGAGTGGCTGAGGGTGCTGGATAAGGAGGGAGGTGTACCCTGTTGGCTCTGATAAGCGAGCTGCTGTCTTCTCCCTCCTTCACGGGGCCTTCAGGCCCGTTGTGGACGGTTTAGCCCAAGTCTGGCTCCGAGATGCCCGCTGGGTGCTCTGGCAATGCTAGGCCACTAGTCAGAGCAGAGGTGTTGTGACTCTGGGCTGCCAGGGCGACGGGCTCTCATCCTGTCCTCTGCAGTGGCCCCCAGCACCCCAGCTGTTCCAGTGTTTCCTGGGGCCACCAGGCACTCTCTCTACAAACCCCCCTGGCAGAGACCATCTTCAGATTCAGGTCTTCTCCCCCCGCTGGGGCGCAGGAAGACACCTTGGGCTGTGTTGAGGGTGACGTTGGGCTCTGGCTGCAGGAAACAGGCCCTCCTCACCAGCAGAGCACTCTTCAGCCTCAACTTCACAGGTCTGCCTTCAACTTTGCCTGCAGGTTCCCCTCTGACGTGCTCCATCTAACACACCTTCGAGGGGCCTGGGGAGGGGGCTGGGTCCTAGCTCTCAGACTCCTTCCCCAGCCTCCAGCACGCCTCCCTCCCTCTCTCTCCCGCTGCTTCCCCATCCAGCCCAGGAGAGGCTGCACGGAAGGCCGGAGAGTCACTCACGGGAGGGGGAGGAGGGGAGGAGGGGTCACTTCTTTCCCCATCTCAGATTACCGGGAGAAGCAAGTTGAGCAAATGACTGGGGAAAAAACAAAGGCAAGCTGAGTGCTGGGGAGAGGATGCTCCCCCAAGTGAGATGGGGCTGGACCGTGGGAGGTGGGGGAGAGGGAGGGCTGGGGGGAGGGGGGTGCTGAGCAACCAGCGCTGACGGCAGAGGCGCCGAGGCGGAGGCTCCAGGAAACAGGTGCGAATCCCGTGCCTCTTAGGGGGGGAAAAAAAAAGGGAGGGGGACACCTGCTCACAAAGGATTTTCTCATCTGCTCTGAGGCTTCGGCCCCCTCCGGGCTGGCATTCCTTAGTAGGGTAAGGTCCAAATAATCAGCAGCGCAGCCGGCTCCCAGGGCGGGCTTTGGGGGTCTGCACCAGCCGCAAAACAATAAACAGCGATGCCTGATGCTGCAGCCAGAGTTGCCGGGAAATAAGTGCGGGAACCGTCAGAGCTTGGAGAGGGATGAAGGAGCTGAGAGAGGAGCGGAGGCAGCGGGGAGGGGGAAGGGAGGACAAAGGGTGGATGAATAATGCTTTTGCAAAGGGGAGAAAGCAACACGCAGCAGGAGGAGGAAATTTGCAAAGGGAAAAAGATTCATTTGGAGAAGGGCTGCCCCCTCACCTTGAGGTCGGCTCCAGAGATCTCCGTCTATCTCTCTCTCTCTCTCTCTCTCTCAATCTCTCTGCTCACTCTTCTCTCTTCTCCTTCCGCTCCTTCAATTGGGAAGGGGGTGGGGGCGGGGGGAGGGTAGTTAGGGGCTCAAGACTGGGGCTGCAAAGCTGGCCAGCTGCTAGGGGGCCAGAGGTTGTCTCTCGTCTGTACCTCGGGCTGTGGGTGAATGTAGCTGTATGTTGTGGAACTGCATCATAACACTGTGAGTCATCCATCCCCCCACCCCCCTCACCTCCCACGTCAGAGCAGGGCTGGGAGACACAGGAGGAGGGCTGGGAGGAAGGGAGCGGGCAGGCATTGAGGGATGGGGCTGGGGGAGTGATGCAGAGGGATGGGAGCAGAGGGGCGGGATGGGAGGGGCGGGTGCAAGAGGAGAGGCTGGTTGCTGAGGAGGAAGGCAGTGTGGCCAAGGAGACAGCAAGAACCTGGGGGAAGGACAGGGCTGGGCAAGGATGGAGTACAGTACGGGTGGCAGGACTGGAGGAAAGGAGGTGGCTAGGCGGGTTACAGTGAGAGATGGATGCAGAGTCAGGAGCGTGCACACACATTCAAGATGATACATTTCCCATTTCAGCTCTGGTACCAGCCCTGACGCAGGGAAAAGAAAGACATAGTAATTGTCACATATGGCATAGAGTGCCCCCAAGCTTGTACCAGGCACTTCCAAGCCTCAAAGCCTCCAGCTGAATACCCCCGAAGGAGTCATAGACCAAATATGACATCTCACATGCAGGAACCTCTTATCACCTACCTCCAAATTACTTGTGCTTCGTGAACGGAGACACCCACGTTACATAAGATTCTCTACTGGGCTATAAACTTTCTGAGGCAGGTCCTCTGGGAAACTCCTCTCTGCATCCCAGGACTGCGATGCCTAGCGCAGAACTTTGCATACAGAAGATGCTCACAAAACAGCCGTTGAGTTGCATCTTCAGATGTTGTCCAAGTGTCTGGCTTTGGTCTCACAGAGACCTGAGTTGGAATCCCGGCTCTGCCAATACACTTACCAGACACCACTGGGTGAGTTACCAATAAACGTCGTGCCCCTGTTTTGCTCTTCTGCTAAATGAAGCTAATAATGTTTACCCCATGGAGATGTGAAGTAAGGTGAGACAACATGTAAACACCTAAAAAATGCCTGGCACGTGATAGGCACTTAGTAAACCGTAGTTACTGTCATTTCAAAACAGTATTCTCAACTTAACACCCCTAAACCCAGAGCAGATTTACTATTAAATTCTGCTAGCTCGAGAGACACATGCCAAATTTATGTCTGATGAAGAATTTAACATCTTTCTTGCTATTTTTGTATCGGTTTCCAGTTATACTTCAGTTGACCCAGAATATTTCTCATGGAGTGTTGCCCTGTGCAAGCTGCTAAAGTAGGTGATCACAGAACATAACCCTCTAAGATAAAAACTCCGATTTCTAACCAAGGCTAACATCCAGAAAACGAAGTACTTTTCACAAGCAAGGAGGGGGAAAAGTTAAGGTAGGGAAATAAGGTTAATGGGAGGCAGTGCTAGCTGGGTATGAAAAAGTGAAAGGAATTCTGAATATTTAATTAGGGAAGATTCTGGGGTTTAAGGTAAATTCTGAAAACACAGTGTGGGTATCTTGAGTGATGTTACCAGAGGTTTGGAATTGAGAGGTAGAACTGAGTAAAGAAAGAGGGAAATATTCTTGCCTGGGCAACAGAGGAGAAGGGAAATGTAAGTGGAGGAGGCATTTGTTGAGGAAAACAGTGGGAAGTGGGAAAAGGAAGGTGAGTAGTTTTTTAGGGCAAGGTTTGAAAGTGTGGAAGCAAAAAAGGATGCCAGTTAATTTAAATGAACTCAGGAAGAAAATTATCAAGGATTTAGCTGGAGAGGAGAATGAACAAGACACGTGAGGACAGTATTATTTGGGGGTGGGGTGGAGATGACAGGAGTGCTTGGTGAAAGACTGAAAGTGAGGAAAGAGAGCCTAGGGAAGCACAGATGCTTTCAATGTTCTGCCCTGACTCTTTCTGTGTTTAAGAAGCAAAATGGAGAGCAGTCCAAAGGAGGGGGAGGGGTTTCTTCTCCCTAAAGTCAGCTTGAGATGGCTATACAATACCCAAATTAAGATGACCTTCAGATAACTGGGAGAAATTGCCTTAGGGGAGAGGCAAAGAAACAAATCTGTGAGACAGACTGCATGGAAACAGGAGAGGATGAGCTCACTAAGGGAGAGAACTTTGCAAATGGAAGACTAGAATTGAATTTTTGAAGAATGGTGAAAGATTAGGGGATAGCTGGTAGTTCCCTGGAGAACTAATAGAGGCGTGGTGAATGAATTAAATAATTAAAGCAAATCACCAAAGAAAGTACTGTGAGAAGCGAGAAGTGAGAGACTTCCCTGGTGGTCCAGTGGGTAGGGCTCTGTGCTCCCAAGTGCAGGGGGCCCTGGTTTGGTCCATGGTCGGGGAACTAGATCCTGCACGCATGCCCCAGCTAAGAGCCCGCATGTCGCAACGAAGATCCCGCGTGCTGCAACTGACACCCGGTGCAGCCAAAATAATTAAATAAATAGAAGTGAGAAGTGAGGAAGGCACTCTTAGGAAGTGAATGGTAAAATGGGGCCAGCCGGAAAAAGGCAACCCAGAAAATCTTCCCAGGCTTTTCTACCCAGATTAACCCTGTGAGCTGGACTGAAAAAAGTACTCATCTCTAAAGCAGGGATGACAATTACAGTGTGTACTTCACAGGATTCTTGTGAGGATTAAATGGATTTATACCTGTAATGCCCATAGAACACTGTGTGGCATCTGGCACTATGCATTTGCTATTATTATAACGGCACTCAAACTCCAAAATCTTGGGTTTGAGTACTAGCTTGGGCAAGTCGCTTCACCTACCTTAGTCTCCTACCTCACCTGAAACTGAAGATGATAAAGCTGACTTTACAGGTGGCTGTGAAAGAGGATACCTGAAAGGGCTTTGAAAAATGTAAACTACAAATAGATGGCATCGTTATAGCTTCCCCTCCTCAACTTACAATAACTTAAGAGCTAACATCAGATGCTTTCTATGTTACAGGCATTGGGCTTAGTACTTTACATACATCATCCTATGCAATCTTCAAAACAACTTGAAGAGGTTGGGTACTGTTATCGCTAGTTCACAGTCAAAAAACTGGGTCTCAGAGAGTTTAAGTCTGTGATTTGCCCAAAGTCACATAGCAAGCAAGTGGCATACATAGCAAAGAATACAAGATTCCAAAGTCCAAGCGCATCAGAAGCGTATAGACGTGGCCCAACCTGTTGCCTGTGGGGTTAAATGACTGACCTTGTATAACTGTCAGGGATTTAGGGCGGGAAACAGAGTCCCCAACAAAACTCCCCGCTCAATAGGAGAGAGGTTGCTGGGTAACGATTGACTTGCAGAGTAACTGGAAAAAATTCTTGGACTTCTATTCGTTTATTTAAAAAAAATTTTTTTTAATGCTCTCTAGGGGGCAAACATTGTGTCCGGTTGGGGATGACCGTCCAGGTTAGTCTCTGATAAGCTGTTTTCCTCCACTTTCCCTACCCCTTGGTTTCCTCGTATCCAAATGGGGTTCTGCTAATTTCCCCGTTTCCAGGCGATCGTGGGACCTAGACTAGTGAGTCCCCTTCCCTTCCCGCCGCCCTACCCCTCCCCGGACGGCAGGTGAGCGGGAGTACTGTGGCAAGAGGCCCCAACCGCCGCGTCTCAGCGACCGTTGGCCCCCTCTGCTGGTCCCCGCCCCCGCGCGGGGGCGTAACCGCCACCCCTCCTACTCCGCCCGCCCCCGGGCTTTGCGAACAATGACGGCCGCCGCCCCGCCCACCTTTGATGTCACAATCAAAAACAGTCCTTTAACTACAAGTCCCAGAAAGCCGAGCGGCTGCGTGAACGCGATCGCTCGCGGCTGTTCTGGCACTACTACATATCCCAGGGGGCATCGCGCGGCCGCGGCTTCTCCACTGCGCAAGTGCGGAAACGCCTGTATTTCCGGAGTGGGTCTAGGCGAGCGTGGCTAGCTGTTGGGGCTAGGTCCTAGTTAGTGAGGGCTTTTTGGTTTACGAGTTTGGGCTCGTGGCTGTACAGGTAAGGTAATAAGCTCAGGAACGCAACCGTCGCTTCCTTGGAACCTGGACAGATTTCGGTGCCTGGGGAGGCTGGGACAGATGCTGGACCTAGAGCTGCGATCCGGGATCGGAGATAATTCTTCGCTGTTCCTCGGCGTTTTCTAGTTTATGTAGTGATTTTTTCCCCCCCTCCAGCAATCGCTGTTAATCCCCAGAACAACACTTTGTGTGAGGAAGTGTAAGTTCCTCCAGTTGACAACTGAGGAAAAGGTACAGAGAAGTTAAGTGATTTATTTGTCTAAAGACACTACTAGTGGTTGCTGAGCTGCTTTCTTATTGCTGTTTTGAGTCCGAACCCGGTATTCTCTGCTTTGCATCCGGATTGCTGGCTCCCTTTCTTGTTGACTAAGAGGGTTAGGGATTGGGCATCTATTGCCTTTTTAAGTCTGGAGTATCCCAGTAGGGCGATGAAGGTGATGTAATCGTCTTCTTTCAATCTGTAGATACCGTTTTCTTCTTACTCCGAGTCATGTATTCACTGGGTGTTTTTATAGAGGTGCCTTTGGGTTGTCAAGCTGTATTCTAGGTACTAGAGTTACAGCAGCAAACAAAAATACCCCCCCCCCTTACGTTCTAGTGAGGGTAGACAGACAATAAACAAATATATAGTGAGACAGATGGTGATCAGAGGTAAGAAGTATGAAGCAAGGTAAGGAGAAACGTCCACTGGAGGATTTTGAAGTGAGTCCTGACTTCTGTTTATATCTGATATTTGTGTTCTAGGCACAGCAGCCACACAGAAAAGATGGGAGAGGAGGCCAATGATGACAAGAAGCCAACTACTAAATTTGAACTAGAGCGAGAAACAGAACTTCGCTTTGAGGTGGAGGCATCTCAGTCAGTTCAGTTGGAGCTGCTCGCTGGCATGGCAGAAATCTTTGGCACAGAGCTGACCCGAAACAAGAAATTCACCTTTGATGCTGGTGCCAAGGTGGCTGTTTTCACTTGGCATGGCTGTGCTCTACAGCTCAGTGGCCGCACCGAGGTGGCGTATGTCTCCAAGGACACCCCTATGTTGCTTTATCTCAACACTCATACAGCCTTGGAGCAGATGCGGAGGCAGGCGGAGAAGGAAGAAGAGCGAGGGCCCCGGGTGATGGTAGTGGGCCCCACTGATGTGGGCAAGTCCACAGTGTGCCGTCTCCTGCTCAACTATGCAGTGCGTTTGGGCCGCCGGCCCACTTACGTGGAGTTGGATGTGGGCCAGGGCTCTGTGTCCATCCCTGGTACCATGGGGGCCCTCTACATTGAGCGGCCAGCAGATGTTGAAGAGGGATTCTCTATCCAGGCCCCTCTGGTGTATCATTTTGGCTCCACCACTCCTGGCACCAATATCAAGCTTTATAATAAGGTCAGAGCCAGGGCCAAGGTGGGGTGGAGGGAAGGGCTGCTGTCAGGGTTGGAAGCTGTGCAGAAGTTTGCCAGTTAAAATTCTTTGCTCCCTCTCAGCTGGTATTATTGCCACGTGATTTTGGAAAAGACAGTTTCAAAAATAAGTCAACCTCAGATTGTTAAACGTTTCTATGGACCTATTCTTAAGTGATTTATTAAATTTCTACTTAGGACATAAAACACAAGAGGCAGAAGCAGCAACATAAAATAAAAATTAAATCCACATTATGGGGTCACAACCACAGCCATTAAGAATGTCCGTTTTTTAATATCTGATTCCACTTATTCTAAAGAAGGGTAAAAGAGCTGTGGGTTGGTTTGTTTTTGTGGGGTTTTTTTTTCCCTCACCTCGATCCTTTCTTCTGCAGATTACATCTCGTTTAGCAGATGTGTTCAACCAAAGGTGTGAAGTGAACCGAAGGGCGTCTGTGAGTGGCTGTGTCATTAACACCTGTGGCTGGGTCAAGGGCTCTGGTTACCAGGCACTGGTGCATGCAGCCTCAGCCTTCGAGGTGGATGTAGTTGTGGTTCTGGATCAAGAACGACTGTACAATGAACTGAAACGGGACCTACCTCACTTTGTACGCACTGTGCTGCTCCCTAAATCCGGGGGTGTGGTTGAGCGCTCCAAGGACTTCCGGCGGGAATGTAGGGATGAGCGTATCCGTGAGTATTTCTATGGATTCCGGGGCTGTTTCTATCCCCATGCCTTCAATGTCAAATTTTCAGATGTGAAAATCTACAAAGTTGGGGCACCCACCATCCCAGATTCCTGTCTGCCTTTGGGCATGTCTCAGGAGGACAATCAGCTCAAGCTAGTACCTGTCACCCCTGGCCGAGATATGGTGCACCACCTCCTGAGTGTCAGCACTGCTGAGGGCACAGAGGAGAACCTTTCTGAGACAAGTGTGGCTGGCTTCATCGTGGTGACCAGTGTGGACCTAGAGCATCAGGTGTTTACTGTTCTCTCTCCAGCCCCCCGCCCACTGCCTAAGAACTTCCTTCTCATCATGGATATCCGGTTCATGGACCTTAAGTAGAGATCAGCAGGAAGCCCTGCTGCCTGGGGCGTAGAGATCTTCTGGCCATCACCTAAGGCAGATGGGCTGAGGTATGAGGATCTCTTGAGGCCAGGCTGACCAGTATATGGTGGACTACTCGAAAGCGTATATTCTACCTCTTAAAACAGGTGGTGGTAACCTACCTCCTCTGATCTTGAACCAGAAGGAAAACCATGAGAATATAATTGGTTTGTTAGATCAGCTGAGTTGCCACTTTGAATGATCTGAGCTCCAGAGAAGTCCCATTTTTTTCACTCTGTTACTATGTGGACTAATTTATTACTGCTTTATATCCTGTATATAGTACTTGTTATCTTGTTTGTCCAGGATGAGAGAGCGAATTCAAAGGACTCCTTCCAATAAAGTTCATACTTGGGAAAAAAAAAAAAAACTATTTTAATAAACATTTTTGCCATATCACAGAAGTTGGTGTAATTTTTAAAATTTTTGTTTTTCCCCTAAGGATTATAGAAACATTATTGGAATGATTTATTGCTGAATGCCTAGAGGAGAGGAAAGCCAAGAGCCCACCTGTGAGCTAAGCAGGTGAATTTTTATGATGGGTCCCCTTTCCTTTGCACTTAGGTAAATAGATGCTAAATCTCTTGTTTAATTGGAACCAGACCGTAAATCAAAATGTAAATTGAGCTTTCAGGTGGTAAGCTGGGAGAGCCCATTCTCTTTGATCTCTTGCAAATGATTGTCATACCTGGTTTGGACTTGCATTATTGAATAAGCATCGTGATGCCTTTCATCCATTCATTCTTTCCACACATTTTTATCATGCACCTACTATGTGACAGGTACCATTCTAGATGGGGGCGGGGAACAAGATAGACAAAGTCTTACAGAGCTTACACTAAACATAAAAAGGTAAGTGCTGTGCAGAGACTTAAGATTGGGTGATAGGAGAGAGTGGCTGGGAGGCTTTTTAGATTGGGTGGTCAGGAAAGGCCTCTTCTGAGCACACATTTTGAGTTAGGACCTGAATGGCTGTGTGAAATCGGGGCAAAATCTTCCTGGTGGAGGAAACAGTGCAAAACCCTAAGAAAGGAAAAAAAAACTTAATGTTTTGGATGAAGGGAAAGGCCAATGTGGTTGGAGTGTAGTGAATCAGTGGGAGAGCGGTAAATGTTGAGGCTGGGGTTGGGGGGAGGGGGGCAGCAAAGACCAGATAATGTAGGGCTTTTATAATCCAAGAGTAGTGGGAAATGATGGGAGAGGGGTAATGTCTTAGTCCCTTCGGGCCGCTGTAAAAAAATACCACAAACTGGGTAGCTTATAAACAGCAGAAATTTTTCACATTTTTGGAGGCTGGAATGGCCAAAATCAAGGCACCAAGCATGGTCACGTTCTGCTAAGGGCTGTCTTCCAAGTTGCAGATTGCCTGTCTCAACTGTGTCCTCACATAGTGAAAGGGGCAGGAAGCTCTCTGGAGCCTCTTTTATAAAGGCACTAATCCCATTCACGAAGCCTCTACATTCATGACAAGCATCTTTCAAAAATTCCATCCCCTAATACCATCATCTTTGGGGATTTCAGCATAAGAATTGGGATGGGGGGGCACAAAAATTCAGACCATAGCAGGTGGTTAAACAGACAAATGACATGATTTATCAATAATTTACATTGAAAAGATCGCTGCTGTGTGGAAAATGGGTTATAGAGGCAAGAGAAGAAGCAAGGACACAAGTTAGGAGACTTGTGGTAGCTTCAATGTGAGAATGGATTAGAAGAGGGCAGCAGAGGTAGAGTTGGTGAGTAGATTGCCTTGGGATATTTTGGAGGTAAAATTGATAGGACTTGCTGATGGGAGAGGTGAGGAAAAGCAAGTGGAATCAAAGATGATTCCTACATTTTTTACTTGAGCAACTAGATCCGATCTGAGATTGGGGAAACTCTGGGAGAGGGGATAAGGAAACAGCAGGAGTTCTACTTCGGCAGCGTTAAGTTTGAACTATTAGTCATCCATAGGGGATGCCACATAGACAGTTGGAAACATGAGTCTGGAGGGTGGGGGAGAGTTAGGATTGAAGGTTCGTGGGAGCTTTTGGCCTACAGAGGGCATTTAAAGCAATGGCATTGGATGAAGTCACTTAGGGACTGTGTAAATGGAAATCAGAAGGAGGCAGAATAATGGACTTTCAGGGCATTCCAAACATAAGAAGTAAATTATAATGGGAGCTAGCAAAGGAGACTTGACTATTGATCTGGAAGCATGGATGTCGGTGTTGACCTTGAAGGGTGTTGTCTTGGAATGGTGGGGATGAAATCCTGTTGAAACATATTGAGATAGATAACCAGAAGTGAAGATGACAGCTATAGAGAACTCTCAAGAAGCTTTGCTTAGAAAGGAAGTGGGGGTGGGGTTATGGAGTCAAGGGAGGGTTTGTTGTTAGGTTTTTAGATAGGATGCCTCTCAGCATATCAACAGATTCTAGAGGGAGAGAATTTAATGATGGGTATGGGTGTGTTCTTTACATGGGTGTGTTTTTCATTTTTCAAATAAAATGTCAAAAAATTCAGAAGAAAATGAAGGGTGTGGGATCCAGAGCACAAGAGGGGAAACTGTGCCTTAACACAAGCAAAGACATTTCAGAAGGACAGGAGGGAAGGCAGCAGTATTTAAACATAAAAAGGTCTTTGGTGGTTTTGGTTCTGAATGGGCATTCTTCTTTACACCTAAATCCAAGCGTAGCATTTTGTTCTTGTCTGCCTGTAAATACCAGTGAGTTGAACTAAAAAAAAAAAAAAAAAAAAAAGACCCTGTAGTTTGCCATCTATAGACATGAGGAAATGCAAGTGGAGAGGATTTGAAGAAGTATAAACTACACTAGAAAAAAAAAACAACTATAAGGTATTACTTGACATATATAGCAAAGTAATTTATTTTAAGTTCGGTGGTCTGGATATCTCATTGTTTTAGTCTAGATCAGCGGTCCCCAACCTTTTTGGCACCAGGGACCGGTTTCGTGGAAGACAATTTTTCCACAGAACGGAGGGAGTGGGTGGGGTGGGGCGGGCTATTTAGGCGGTGATGCTAGCGATGACGAGCGGCAGATGAAGCTTTGCTCGTTTGCCTGCCGCTCTCCCCTCCTGCTGTGCGGCCCGGTTCCTAACGGGGTTGGGGACCACTGGTCTGGTTTTTTACCGTGCAGTACTTTTCAGAAGTGGCTGTCAGTTTAAACCTTATGTTCTATTAAACATCCTTTCCAGGAAATATCTTGCACGATCCTGAGGAAAACTGGATAAGAAAATGGAATCTCTCTCTAAACCTTGGGATAGTGATTAAGCCACCATTAGTGCTCACCTATCTAAGAGCGTGGCATACAGTAATCCAGTGTCCTAGCGGAGTTTAGTATATGCGGTTGGTTGGCGGAATGTAGGATACTCATTCCTATTCAGCACTGTCTAGCCAAGAGACAAAACAATTTACAGGTTCTTAGACTGTTGAAAGCGGGAAGAGAAAGATCCCTAATCTGTGAAGTTGGGGAAATGAAGTCTTAAAATCCAAGAGAAATATACAATAGGAAAATGACATTTGATTTCTTCCTAAGGAAACAACCTGATTTACAAATAGAAAATCCTCTATAAATGAAACAAATATTGTATCTCCAATACCTTACCTTTACCTTCTATAAGGTCTAAAGTTTTTAAATTTTTCATTTTTTAAATGAACACTGTCATTAAAAGAGAACTCTCCAGTGTGATGCAATAAATGGCAGATTGAAGCCCTTAGCAAGAATGAACTAGAACCTGTTATATATGCCATGTCAGAGAAGGAACTAGACTAGACCTCAGAAAACAGAAGGTAGACTTTCTCCTTTCCCTTCCTGCTTAGTGCTAACTTATCAGGGCACAGTTAAACCATCAACATTTGACACCAAAGCCGAGGACAGACCACAGGATTTAGAATCACACTTTACAGGTGAGACACCTTGGCTTCAGAGAAGTGGCTGGTGGAACACTTTTTTGAAAGACTATTATGTAATAGCCAGAGCAGCTTTCAAAAGAGAAATGGCCTTGAGCGAAATGAAAGAACACTGGGCCTTGCTCTTGGGTTTGCAGCTGTGTTGGGCTAATTAGGGCAAAATGTGGCGCTGTGATCTACGTAGACCTAGCCAGCAGCTCGCCAGGGACTGGAGCTTCTAGAGAAACTTTTCCTTCCTGTCTGTATTCCCGGATTGGGAGAGGTTAGGCTTGGGGGCGTCCAGACTTTGTGTTGCGGTGAAACACTAAGGGAATTAAGCGGAGCCAACAGCCGGCTCTCACTCCAGGGGGCTGCCACCGCCTCAGCGCGCATTCCCTGCGCCTCCTTCCACGGTTGGCACTACGGCTCCAAGGCTCGCGGCCGCTCTCCTTCCTCTTCCTCCCGTGCCTTAGGCAGGAGCTTCGGCCCCCAACTGACTCTTCCAGTCCCTGCGGCCCCTCCCTGCGGAAGCCACAGCCCAGACCTTTCCATTATCCTGGGATTCTGCTGGTACCAGGGAACTCGTCGGACTGAAGACTGCTCCATAAAGATGATTTTAAATAAAGTTTTCGCCATCCAAAAAGGGGGGAGGGATTGGGGGAGGGCTATTTAGTGGCCAAACCGTTGGCCAATGCATGAAGGGGCTGAAGCAGGAAGACGCCGGGGCCAGTGGATAATTGGTTACGCCAGAAGCCTGTCTAGACTGTACCATACTTATTGGAAGGGGGGGTTGGCGAATTCGGAAGGGTAACTGCTTGTTCTTGAGTACTTTCAGTAAACACATGTAATTATGTTTTACTTCTGAGGATTTCTGCTTCGATTCAGGAGGGGTAGGAAGCAGGAGGCAGGAAAAAGGAATATTCGCTCGGCCATTTCTCCAGTTCCAACTCCTGCGCAGTACGCCCACCCTCCTCTCCCGGTTGCCTGCGGAGCCGGACGGCCCTGCGCGCGCGTTCTCGTTTTCTCGCGTGGTACGGCGCTGTGCTCCTGCAGCCAATCAGGCCGCGAGGTCGCCGCGGTCGCCGGGGAGCGCGCGCACGCCCTAGAGCGGAGTTGGGGTGGGGGCTATGGGTGAATGGGAGAGTGAGCGGGGGCGGGCGCGGCGGCGCGAGCCGCATGAATGAGAGAAACGTGCCCCGCGCGAGATGTCGCGCGCGCCCGGGACAGGGAGCCAATGAGAACGCTGGGAGGGCTCGAGACCCGGCACTGAGGGCAACGGCCGCGCGCCGGCTCGAAGACGAGCGTCGCCGGGCGGGAGCGCGCGGAGCGGGGCGGGCGTGGAGCGTGCGGGGGCCGCGCGCTGCCTCTCAGAGGCCGGACGGCGCTGCTGAGAGGCGGCGGCGATTACGACGGCAGCGGTAACGGGAACCGCGCCGGGGGTGAGTGCCGGGGACACGGGTCTTTGCGGAACCGGAAGTGCCGGGCCAGGAAGGTGGGAGGGGAGAGTGACCTCTAGGGAAGGGGGACCAAGGAGGGGGAGGTGGCTTGAGGCCCCATTCCTCCCCCGGGCCGGGTCATCCAACTGCGGCGGGACCCTTGGGCCCCGGAAACGGACGACGAGTAGAGGCCGGGGATCCACGGCTGCCGGGGCTCAGAACGGGTTAGTGTCGGGCCGCCGGGTCCTAGCTCGGGACCCCGGTCCCTCCGCTCCCGGCGCCCAGCCGCCGCCCCTTCCGCCCCCGGCCCTGCGCCCCGAGGCTCTGCCGCCTCCCGCAGCCTGCTCTCGCAGCCCCAGTGGGCCCTGCTGCCGCGGATTCCGTCTTCTCTGTCTCGGCCAGCCCTGCCCCATACGGTGTTTCTCAGTGCCCCGGCTCCGGGCTGGGGACTGGGTGCTGTTCCCTCCCTGCGTTTCAGGTCCCCTCGCCCCATTCTTCTGATACTTATTTTGGTTCAAGCCTCATGCTGTTACCTGTTCTTTCGCATCCGTCCGCTTCCTCCCCTACCCCCACCAGCCGGGAGCTCCACGCTTTTAGTACTTTGTACTTTTTACAAGTGGGAACTCGAATATATTTGCCATTTTTTTCCCTATAGGAATCTGTTATGGGACAGGGCAGAAAGTGTTTTACCCACTTGGCCGCATGAAAACATTGAAATGAGAAGTAAGAAAGTGACTACGTTATGAAAGGTGTAGGATCACTTATATGTTATACTCTAGACCATTTTTCTGCCTTGGATTTTTCACTTACTGGTTAATGCCATCTTGTCTAGGTTGACCTTATATTCGCATCTCTGTCCTTTTATCCCAGTATCCCTTTGTACTATATTAAATCTCTTCAGAATATTCATTATCACCCGTTCTTTAAATGCTTACAAGATTTATATTGCCATGTACTTCGGTACCTTGGTATAAGATGATAATACCCATATTAAACTTCTGTTTGACTCTTCAGCCAGTATCTTGACATGTGGATTATTCCATGAAACGTTGATAACTGTGTTCAGATTTACTGTATTATACTATTATACCACTTTATTTCAACAAACAATACTTTTGCTCTCAGTCATGCTGCCATGTCCATTTATCCCTTTAAGGAGGTACTTGTATTAAACCTTTGTTAAAGCTTGAAACCACATATTCTATAGTTTGTTTTATATATACATATTCCTATTCCATAGATTAAGCCTGAAATGTGTCATACACATTCTTGTACACCTTTCTCATACTGGTATGGATCCCGACTGCTGGCTCTGATGAACCACACTCACCCTGCAGTCTCATCCCTACTACCCACAGTACATCCTTCTGCTAAGCCTTGGTGCGTCTTTATTATACCCAACACATTCTTAGGTTTTGTCTTGTCACTTCTAATGCATATCCCCTAAACATCTGAGACACTGATATCTTTTGTTTCCTAGTATTGTACTCCCTAGATGCCGTGGCCTTTTATGACTCTGAATTACTTTGGCAGTATTAGCCCATGTGACTTTTCTCCTGTCAGAAAATGTAATCTGAAATAATATATGGTGTTTAAATGATATCCTACCCTAGATAAAATATAAGCAGTGCAATTTTCCATCTTCTCTAATCTTTGGGGTTTTGAGGGGCAAGTTTACTTTAATAGTGCTGTCTGTAAAGCAAGAATTTGCTTCTCATTGTTAACAAAGTTACTTAAGCCTAAATTCAGAAAGTTGGGCTTTGATTCCTGTAGGAATCAATCTATTCTAATAATGCTGTTTGGCTCTCTAAAACTTTTTTTTTTTTTTTTGAGAGAGAGAGAATGAATGAACCTTGAAGGAAGGCACCTTAGCCTTTCATGCCACAGAAAAGAGAGGAAGTGCAAAATTCCAGGGTACATTCATATTTCACTATTCAAAACTTCTGGTATTTTAATTTCAGCCTTTGGAATTAAGGAAGCTATTACTCCTCTTAGGTGGAAAAAAACCTTAAGTAAAATTTTTGGTCTGCAGTTTCCAAGCTGTCATCACTGAGCAGGTAGTGTAGTGGATGAGAAGGAGGTAGAAAGGGTTTGTGTCGGCAAAGGGGCCTGTGAACTCTTGGGTTCTGAACCTGACTGCTCAAGTCATTCAGTGGAATGGCCTCAGGCGTTCTCTAGCCTTCAATTTTACCGAGTGGGATAAGGAACTGTGTCACCAGATAATGAGTTAAATGCTTTGCGATCACTGGATGAAAAGCATCCTATAAAATCCAAAGTGCTAGTGTTATTTTGCTACTACCATCAACAGAAATAATTGTTATTTTTAATCATATCAGGGAAGGTGGGGCTCACTTGACTTCCTAATAGGCCAATGTAGGAATAAAGAACTGTTGAATTGGGAAGAAAAAGACCAGCCCTCCCCTTGTTGACTCAGTTTCTCATAGAGGGCATCTCACCTTTCAGTGCAGGGACATTTCTCATCCAGGTCCTTTCATCAGTTATTTCAGAAGACCAAAAATTCAGCTTTTGCCTCTTTAAGGTTATAACTAAAAAGTATAGAAGGGTAAGAGTGAGAGAGACATACACAGAAAGGAAATGAGACTGTCCTAATTTTGTCCTACTCTTTTCTTTTTTCATTGTAGCAATAAATATTCTCTTTGTTCAAAGACAAGTCTCTTTTCTAGGACTGCTCTTCACTGCTGTGCCTTTGTTTGTTTTTAGATTTTGATATTCTTGGTATTTGTTACTGCCTATATGTGTCAGGTGAGATGGGCCCCATCTGTGTCAAGAGCTAGTTCTTTGATGACCTTAGGCCAGCTGAAGCCATGTTTTTCTCTTTTCAATACGAAGAGGACTTAGAAGAGTGAAGAATTCTGAACCCATTGTCCTCCCAATTCACAGTCCTTTCCCACATACACATAGTGAAGTAGAAAACCATCTTTCTTTCAAAAGGCGCTTTTTAACAGAGTAGCTTGTGGGGTTTTAGCCTTGCTGGTCTTAAGAAATGCCATGAAAAAATTTCTCTGATAAAGATATTTGTTTTTCTCCAGGTGAGGCACTGTAACACAGCTGAACTCTGCATCCAGAAAGCCCAAGATTGAAGAAGAAAGATCAGAGGCATTGACTGACCTGGAAACAGGGACCTCTTTGGAACTTTGCTTTCATCTGCAGTAGCTTTTAAAAGTATCATCGAGTGGAATTGATTTCTTCATCTTATTTTGCTTATTGGGAAGAACATGGCTTCAGGGATTTTGTGTTTCCCTTTAGTTTTGCATGAACTCCATAGGAAAAGGAGCCCTTAAAGGGTTTGGGAGTAACAAGAGACCGAAGACAAGCAAGCTTGCGTAGCTTGCGTGCGCTCGCTCTCTCTCTCTGTTTTACCTCTCGCTTCAAAGAAAAGGATTTACAACTCAACCTTGTAACAGCTGCTGCCCAGCTTTAACCATCAAGAGAAAGTAAATAAAATTAAACCACCATTGCCAGACTACAAGCCCTAAGTCAAGGTGTGGGAGTGGTGGCATTGAGAAAACTGCCTGAAAGGGACAAAGACTGCAGTTAAAAACGGCTTCTCTTTAAAGCTGGAAGGGGCGCCAGTTTCCTTCTTGGATTGAAATAGAAACACCTCCTTTAGGTGCCGCTCACATTTTGTGGAAGTGTGGTAGTCGTGGAGGTTCTGTAGTATCTCCTCCGAAGAATTTTTCCTTGCTTGGAGTGTTCCGTCCTACCCTGATATCCTCCCCTTCTTTCCTTTTGAAGACTCTCCTCCCTCCATGAGCTGTTCCTTGATCTGTCTGACTGCCCATGTTCTCTACCTGCAGCCATTTTCATGTGTACAGCCTACTGTTTGTCTCCAGTTTTTAAACTGTACAAGTTGTGTTTCTTAATCTCTCCTTCTGCCTTGTTCTGGGGAGGTGGTTATTCATCATTTGGAATCACCTTTCCCCCTCCCATGTGCTTTCCTTCATTTGAGATCTTTTGACCTTTGGTTTTATTTGGGAGGGGGAAGGGTGATAATTCTAAATTTTCTGCTTCCCTGGTTTCCTTCTGTACTCTCCTGGCCGTTGTCTCCCTCATCCCATTTTCTTGTCTGTTCTGCCGCTGTGTGGGCCTGGGCTATGCGGCAGGGCAGATCTTCCATCAGAGCTCCAACATGCCCGCGGAGTCTGGAAAGAGATTCAAACCCAGCAAGTATGTTCCAGTCTCGGCAGCCGCCATCTTCTTAGTGGGAGCTACGACCCTCTTCTTTGCCTTTACGTGAGTTTTCTCCCAGTGGTGGTATGGGCGGGGGTGGGGGAGCTCCATGGGAGGCGAGGGGGTATTTTTCCTCTTGAGTTTGGCTACTTACTTGCAAAGGCAAGTGACTGGGAGAGTTTGAGGTCTGATACAGGTAAATCCAGATCCCAGAGATGTGGCAAGAAGCGTAAGAACAGGCCTACCCTCTCGACCTTGTTAGGAATTTTACTCTGCTGACTCCTCTACTTTCCCCTGCCTCCCTTCCTTTGAAATCACAGATGTCTTCATATTTTCCTACCCAGTTTCATCGTTAGATGATTCTGCACTAGGAAGGAAATGGGAGGGAATCACCAGAGAGTCTTGAAGCAGCCTAAGCAGTCAGTTCTGTGAGAGAACTGGACTAGATGAAAGGTTTTTCAAAAAGTAGTGGCTTTTCCCCAGGATATCTGAAGCTTAGATTTGAGACTGTGGGAACTGGGAGTACTAGAGAATTTCAGAATTGGTTTCGAAGGTATACCAATGAGATGGTTTTGGCTCTTAGTGTTACTCAGATGGTTTTCTCTGTATTCTTAAGAGCCGAAGGCTGGAGAAGTGAAGGCCACTGGGAAAGGGCAAGTTTTATTTAGGAAGAGAGTTCTAGAAGGCTTCCTTTACGTTAGTTCCTGCTGAAGGGAATGACAGTCATTTCTCCCATTCCCTGGTCCTATTAGGAAAAACAGTTGGTGTCGAAAGATTTCCCACTTAGGATATTCAGCCTTTGTTCATCTGCTTGTTACTGGAGGAGACGTGAGTGATTTACATCTTTTTCCTTTTCCCTGGTATTTCAGCTGTCGACTATCTGGCAAGCGTCTTTGCCGTTACCTGTTTATAAATTAACAAGTACCAGGCTTCTGAGCCTTAAACTGTTGAGTCATTGAGTTAGTGTTCCAGTTGTAGCTCTTGGAACAATCAGAGCATGCTAGATTTTCTGGGGAGTTCACTTTGCTGTGATTCAGGCTCAGACCTAATGGTGGGTGCTGTTTAGAGCCAGTGTGAGGTTGCCGGCAAGGGGAAGAGAATGAATTGACGTGGTAGGGAATAGAAGCAGTTTGGAGTCACTGAAGGATGAATGAGCAGGAGTTGCTGGGGTACAGGCAGAAATTAACTCTGAGATAGGAGGGAAGGGGCACCCGCCACCTCCACCCAAACAGAGCTTCTGATGCCAGAAGGAATTCTAAAAACTATGGGTCGTTTGGCCAAAAGAGTAATAATGCAAAAGTAAAGTAAATATGATGTTTTCCTGTTTAGTTTTTAAACAAGGCAAGAATGAATCTATTATCTAAGGTATGGGCATCATCCTGCTTCCCACCTCTTCCTCTAAAGAGTAGAAGTCATAGATCCTTTGGCCCCCAGCTCTTCAGCCTGAGCATACCTGTTGAAACCCTCAAGGATTCCACTCCTTCCCATAAGGAGGAGTGAGTCTTCAGTGTCAGACTTGTTTTGGTTTCTGCTCTTATGACCACTAAGTGGAATCAGCATTTTAACCAAGGGACATTTATATGGGATCTTAGTATCTTTGTAGCTGTTGTGGTGCTGTGTCAGGAGGGATAAGTACAACACCAATTTGACACCCTTAGACCTGCTTAATTGGGGAGGGTCTGTTTTCCTTTAAGAGGCAAAGCCTTCGGGAAGTTAGGAAATTTGGGGAACTGGCTAAGTGGTTTTCTTTCAACCCATCTGTTCTTGAGTTTGGACAAGCAGAAACCTTGTTCTTAATTTGCTAATCTGGAACCACTGAAGTGTTTGGCTGGTTATACCAGTTTTGCCACAAAGAGTTGTCCTGACATAGACATTTTCTCAACTGATAGTTGAAGCTATTTAACCTATTTCCCTGTTGCCTGATGCTAGAAGAGTAGGGGGCCCTCCTTATTCCATGGTCTCTCAGCGCTAGGACAAAGAATTTTGGAGGACAATATTGACTCTTACTTGGAATTACTGCCTCTAACCCAAAGGTTGAAGAGCCTTAAGTCTTAGCTAGAGTTCTCCCTGGCAGTTTCCTCAGGACACGTTTCTGGGCTGTCTTTTCCTCCCTGGGCTTTCCCCTGTCCACTTTGGGGAGACATAAATACCCTGTTTATCTTACCTAGCTCTTGGTACCTCTGAAATTCTCATCTCTTCCTCGCCATCTGACTGTAGCAGTTCCTCTGCAAGTATACACCTGGGCTGAGGTACCACAGTTTTCCAGAGCTGTTCTGTCCCTTTTGATGTTCAGTTCTCTGTTTAAAACCATACACCACCTAAAAAAGAATGACTGGTTTCAAATAGAGACAAGAGGAAGGCTCTTTTTGAACCAGCTCCTATTTGGGGCCTTAAATCTGTAGCTACTTTGTCATCCTCCTGTTCTCTTCACTAGGCTACAACTGTCTGTTCTTACATCAGTATAAACCCCAGGTGAGAATTACTTTGGGACCTATAGGGCTGGGAGTAGAAGGAGGAGCCCTTTCAGTTGGCAGACATAATTAGTGGAGGCATGTGGGCTTCCACTAATTAGAAACAATTTACCCTCCATGTTTCTTTGTCAAGTAGGGAAGGCTATGAGCAGAAATTGTCAGTTGGGTTTCGTCATCAAAAAAATGGTGATCCTCTTCTGCCCCAGAGAAACTCGAATAGAACAGTTGAGGTCTCCCCCTTTGACCCCGTCCCTCTCATTTATAGGATTTGTCCAGTACTAAAACTAGGCAGGAGTTATTGGGGAACCTGTGTTAATTCTTTTCTCTTTTCACTATTTGGGAAGGAGAGTGTCTGCTAAAGTAACTCTCCTGGTCCCCATTAGGTAATAGACACTGCATTTAAGATAACGGGCCTGGACCCTCATCTGGCTTAGTTTAGTCTCCTTTTGTGATTGGCAGGGGGGGCAGTGCCAGGTGAGAGGAGTAAGCAGTTTGGGGCAAGCAGATTTTGGTAAAGTCTGTTAACCTTTGTGGACCTCTTTCTTCTGTGTATAATGAGGAAGTTGACCTAGAGCAGTTTATTTAAGCAATATGACCTTTTTTTTTCCCCAAATGAGATCTTTTGGGGAACCCCAGTATTTAAAATGTCAGAGTAGGGCTGCTCTGGTTCAAGTGAGGCTGGTGCATAGAGGCCCAGACACTGGGTATCTCCTCTTTGCCTTCCTGGGGACCCCTGAGACCTTCTTAGGGCTCCTGGCAATACCATTTGAAATAAATCGCAGAATTGTATCCCCTAAAGTCTCCTTGAGCTGTGAGTTAAGTCAGCTAGTTTCCCATATATCTGTTTCTAAAACTGATGAGGTGGGGACTTCCCTGGCGGTCGACCAGTGGTTAAGACTTTGCCTTCCAATGCAGGGGGTGCGGGTTCGATCCCTGGTTGGGGAGCTAAGATCCCACATGCCTCGAGACCAAAAAAGTAAAACATAAAACAGAAGCAATATTGTAACAAATTCAATAAAGACTTTAAAAATGGTCCACATCAAAAAAAAAAAAAATCTTAAAATAAAATAAAATTGATGGGGAGGACATGGGGGTGAAGTCTCCGCTGCAAGTGATCCTCTGTGGGAAGGATAAGTCAGGGTTGTCCAGAAATCCATGATGGTCTTTCCAGTGTCCCATCCATGAAAGAGCTTTCTCCTTTACAGTTTCTGCCTCTATCCCCTCTCAAGCATTTCATCCACAGAGTTGGGCAACCTCAGTGACTCTCCCTTCTGGCCCTTTTTTTTTCATGACTGCAGAGGTGCTAGCACCTGATTTGAGTGGGAGCAGCCTCATGATTTGGGGCATTAATTGAGCAGTGTTTGTTCTTTTCTTTCCCACGTTGTTTTCTCACTCAGGAATAAGTGCCCAAGTCCTATATCTTGTACTCAGCTGCTTGAAAGTCTGGTAAGACAGGACAAATCAAGTCTTTTACGAGAAATTTATCCACTAGAAGGGGAGAGATTGTTTTCCTGTGGAATCTTGAGGATCCCCAGGGGCAAGAAGTGGGATATTCATTCTAGCCTTGCCTCATCACCAAAGAACACTAGTCACACATGTTCATACACATAGTCAAAGTATGTGCTAGGCATGGGAGGAATGCATAGACCTGTTCTTTAGGAGCGAAGTGCCTCTGTTGTTAAATATTCTTGAATCTAGTAGTTCAGAGAAGAGGAAGTGGAGTTAGCGATGAAGGTGGAGCTGGAATGATAATTGATGATGATGGAGATAGTTAATAATGTGGTTTTTTTTGTTTCTTCTATCCCATGAATGCTCAGTATTAAACCAGCTGGTTTAAAAAGAATTCTGGGCTCATTTCAGACATGGTCTCCTCCATTCTCGTACCTGTATTAGGTAGCTGACCTGACAAGCTTCGAGAGTTTCCTGTGAATTACCTAAGGCTACAATAGCAAAGCATTGATCAAGACAGGGTTAAAATCCAAAGCTTCTTGACTCCTACTTTATTTTTCTTACCAGGAACTTTTCCATTTTTTATAATGGGCAGAGTTAGAGAGGGCTAGGAAACAGATTTGCAGGAGTGTGGGTATTGAAACCCACTCTCCCAATTTTATTTGGCCTTGAAAACAGGAGTGCTAAAGGGACGGGCAGAAGAACCTGTTCTCCCTGGGATGGTGTAGGTTTGGGAGTCTCGTCAGTGAGTCAGCCAGCCTTCTGGGCTACAGCCACGCCCTCTGCTTTGGAGCTCTGTGATTATTCCCATAGGCTAAGGACGAGCCCCAGCAGCTCCTCAGCTCCGCCCGCGTCCATCGGAGGCCACAGATTCAGATGGGCCACTTGGGGTGGTCACTTAGGAATCTGGCAAAGTACTGTAGCAACGGCAAGCCTCTCCTGAAGCCAAGCAGAATGTGGGGTACGGCGGGAGCAGGCTTTGATCTCACAGGCCTCTCCTTGGTGGGATGTTCCCTCAGAGTGCTCAGGTTGGAAGCAATGGTCTTTGACTTGAATCTAGGAGCGGCTGTTGCCTGTGAAGTTGAGTTATTTGCATTATTTCCAGATACTGCCACTGTGAGGGTAGGCTTTATTTTGGCAACAGATATTGGAACTTGATTCTAGAGTTACACACGTCAGCTGGGATGGGTTGATATCAAGAAGGTTGTAGGGGTAAAGTTCATTATCCAGGGGCAGGTCATTGGCAGGCTGTCCAAGAAATGGAGTGATTTGCTTTGTTTGGAAATGCAGAAACTGGAGAAAGAATGGGGTCAGAAAGACTGACATCTGGGCCTGCAAGGGGGCTGATGTCTCATTCTCATTCACCTTAGTTTCCCTCAGAGATGGAGGTACCCTTATTTTTTCAGAAGCTCAAGAGGCCACGTAGCCAATTCTAGGAATGAGACATTTAAATCACGGACACCTCAGTGTTCTAAGGATTTCATTTCTTTTTCCCTTCTAATTATCTTCCCAGGCTGTAGGAGTCAAGTGAGTCACCCTTTCTCCTCGTCCCTGGGTGGAAATTGAAGTGACAGCTAAGTACTAGGGAGGCGCTCTGACCTGGATGACTGGGCTTCAGTTTCTCTCCCTCCCTCGCAAGGAGCCTAGGAGGTCAGGCTTTGGGTGGCGCTGTGTAAAGGCTCTTGCCTTATTGCTTGTATTCCACCCCAAACCCTGCCAAGGTATGGGGACATCTTTTTTGAATGAAAGAACCCCCAGAGGAAGAGGCTTCCATAGGAGACTTTGGTAGAATAAAACTAGAGCTGTGACCGAAGGTCTGTTTTTTCCTTGAAATCACTGCCTGCGCTCTAGCTTCATTATTTTGTCTCCCAATTACGTACTGACCCATAAAGAGAAGCAGAGTTAATTGATAATTACTATCTAAAAAGCCTGACACATCATAAATATTTACTTAAATTTTTTTTTTTAATGAATGGCTAAATGGAATTTGAATAAATGGATGGTGCTGGTAAAGACTTGTGAGATGCTTTGTGACAATCAGTTTTACCTCTTATCGTTAGTTTATTTTTCATTGAGGAGCTCAGTTCTTTTGAATTGTCCTGAATCACTATTCAGGGCTGTGCTTTTTATTTTTTAAAATTTATTTATTTTTGGCTGCACTGTGTCTTCGTGGCTGCGTGTGGGCTTTTTCTAGTTGCGGCGAGCAGGGGCTACTCTTCGCTGCACTGCGCGGGCTTCTCATTGTGGTGGCCTCTCCCACTGCGGAGCACAGGCTCTAGGCGCGTGGGCTCTAGAGCGCAGGCTCAGTAGTTGTGGCGCACGGGCTTAGTTGCTCCGCGGCATGTGGGATCTTCCCGGACCAGGGCTCAAACCCGTGCGTGACTCCTGAATTGGCAGGTGGATTCTTAACCACTGCGCCACCAGGGAAGCCCTGTGCTTTTTATTTTGATGGAGACAGATCACCTCTCAACAGAATCCAGGACTGCTGTGGATTAATTCTCCGGAGTCATTTGCTGTCTTGTTCTCCTGGCCCCTTCTTCCTTTCCTTCAGTGAACTCTTCCTTTCCTTCTGCTGGTCTAGATAAAGGGAACAAGGACAGATGCTGGCCTAATTCTGGAGATTAAGTTCTCAGCCACAAAGCAGATTAGGGTATTTTGCCACTGTCTTGTTATGGGAAGTTCTTCCTGAGCTGAGACAGGAGAGAGGGTGTTTGATACCACTGACCAAGCAAGCAGCACATCAGATGTTCTTTTGACACTTCCAGCTCCCAGGAACCATCTTCAGAGAAAGGGAGAGCTCTTGCAGCATTCCTGAGACATATATCCTGACAGAAACTGAGCTTAATCCTGGACTAGGTCACTATTTTGTCAAGGAAAAGTTCCCTAAAGCATATCTCTTGATTTGAACCCTGTGGAATATTGGATATGTGTGGCCAGTTTCTTCTTCCTGCAGGATTTGGGGCTGCTTTGGTCTGATATCTTCCCTTTTTTTTCTCCTCCACTCTTCTGCTTCATTTATTCATCTTGGGGTCTAGTCCTGTGTCTTGGTATCCTTCCTTACCTGTGAATGGTTTCCTTTTCTTTACCTTGAGAACTAGCCTCTAGTTGAATAAAATTCTCAGGAATATCTGATGTATAATGTATCTGGAGAGACTTTAGGCAGTTGAGAGTAGTTCAGAGCCAGCTGGGAGGAGGGAAGAGAAGCCAGAGAGGCAGGTGGTGTCCCATGCTTTGGGTGAATGTGCAGGTCAGTGGGGCATGGCTGGGGTCCAGAAGCCTCAGGCTGTTCCAGAGAAGGGAATGCAGCTGGTGTCAGTTACATACTTAGTCCCTTGCTCTTGTGCCTGGTTAAAAGGAGGTAAGGACAGAGTCCAAAACATGTGGAAAGATCCACGAGGTAAGAATGAATTTGAAGAACACAGACTTTAGTGCAAAGGGTTATGAGTCTTGTACCTTGATCAAAAATGAGTATTTATTTATTTATTTTGGGCTGCGCTGGGTCTTTGTAGCTGCGTGCGGGCTTCCTCTAGTTGCGGCGAGCGGGGTCTACTCTTCATTGTGGTGCACGGGCTTCTCATTGCGGTGGCTTCTCTAGTTGCGGAGCACAGGCTCTAGGCACGCGGGCTTCAGTAGTTGTGGCGCACGGGCTTAGTTGCTCCACGGCATGTGGGATCTTCCCGGACCAGGGATGGAACCCGTGTGTCCCCTGCATTGGCAGGCGGATTTTTAACCACTGGACCACCAGGGAAGTCCTAAAATGAGTATTTCTGTGGGAAACTAGACCCACTTGTTGGGAAGGATAAAGATAATTTGAGACTTCAAAGGTGAACCATACAAGATTTATATATAGGTATGGGGACTGAATCTTTTTTTTTTTTTAATATTTATTTATTTATTTGGTTGCACTGGGTCTTTAGTTGCAGCTCGCCGGCTCCTTAGTTGTGGCATGCGAACTCTCAGTTGCGGCATGCATGTGGGATCTAGTTTCCTGACCAGGGATTGAACCCGGGCCCCCTGCATTGGGAGCGTGGAGTCTTAACCACTGCGCCACCAGGGAAGTCCCTGAATCTTTATAGATTTTTTTATATGGTTGGTGTCCAAAGTGTTAAGAGGCAGCCCCTCATTTTCTTTATTATCTGTGCAGCTGTCCAGGACTAAGCCTCTACGTGTCACCTGCAGTGCCCATCTACAATGCGATTGTTTTTCTCTTTGTGCTGGCCAACTTCAGCATGGCCACCTTCATGGACCCAGGGATTTTCCCTCGAGGTAAGATCTCCCTCCTCTCTCTTGGAAATATCTTACTGCCTTTGAAAAAGAATGATTTTTGGACATTTATACATTTGGTCTGGGGCCTTAGGAGTCTTGGGTTTTGGGATACTTTTATAGTCTAATGATGAAAAGCAAGTCAGGATCTTAGGAATATATGTCGTAACTTCTAGGCATCTGATCCACTTTGGGTCAACTCTTTGATTTTCAGTTACTCATTCAGCAGAAATTTATTTCGAGCACATGGGTTGGGCATTGTTGCTAGTTTTGATACTATCTAAGATGAATTAGAGAGTGACAGTGTGATAACAAACTGTAATGGAAGCATGAAAAAGGTTCTCTGAGACCTTAGAAAAAGGGGCACTTAGATCTGCCCAGATAAATTGGGGAAATGCTGCTGAAGGTAGGTAGGAAGGACTTTATCGAGTAGAGGATGGAAGGGAAAGGCATTCTAGGAAGAGGAAGCAGCATATACAGAATTGTAGCTGTGAAATGCAGAATTCAGTGGGTGGAAGTTAGAATGCATGGTGGGGCCAGAAGGGGCAAGAGACAAACCAGAGCCAAGTGTAAAAGACTTTATGTGCTAAATTAGATAGATTATAATTCTTCCTTCAGACAGCAAGACGTCTTTAATTGGGGGAATCACAGGATCACATTTCCTTTTACAATAATAATTCTTACAAGAATGTACAGATACCTTTTGGGAGGCTATTGCAATAATGCAGACCAGATGAGAACTTGAATTCAAAGCTGGACTTACAGATTTTTCATTAGTAGACCCAGCAGAATTTTTCATTACTAATTGCTTACTAGGGGAGAGTGAGAGGGTGAAGGAATTGTCTAGGGTAGTTCCAAGGTTCCTAACCTGAAAGATAGGTTGTATGCTGGTTCTTTATAAACCAAGACCCAAGTTATAGGAGTGTTGAGTGGGTTTGGAGGGAAGACAGAGCATCTGAGACATGTTGAATTTGAGATACTTAATGGATCATTCAGGTAGTTACCCATGGGCAGTTGAGTAGTCAGACTCATGGCAGAGTCCTCAGCCATGTAGTATTTGAAGCAACAGGAGTAAGATTTTCTAGAGAAAGTAGAATGAGATTAGGAAAGAATGAAAGTCAGCCTGACCAGTACTGACATTTTAATAATGAGGAGAAGGAGGAGCCACTGAAGAGGGATTGAGCAAGAAAAGTTAGTAGGAGGATAAACCGGACAAAGTGGTAACCAAGGAAAGTTCATGAAGTAGCTGATGGTTGGCAATATCAGAAATTAGGTCCAATAGTATGGAAACTCAAAGATCTTAACAAGAATAGTTTGAGACATCCCTGGTGTTCCAGTGGTTAAGACTCTGCGCTTCCACTGCAGGGGGCATGGGTTCGTCCCTGGTTGGAGAACTAATAAGATCCCATGTGCTGCGTGGTGCAGCCAAAAAAACAAAACAAAACAAAAAAACACACAAGACTAGTTGTTTTTTGTTTTTGTTTTCATTGTTGTTTTTTTTGGCCACATGGCTTGCAGGATCTTAGTCCCCGACCAGGGATTGAACCCAGGCCCCAGCAGTGAAAGCACTGAGTCCTAACCAGTGGACTGCCAGGGAATTCCCAACAAGAATGGTTTTAATAGTGTGTTTATGTATGTATGCGGGAGAGAGACAGTTAAATTACCAAAACTATAATGGTTTGGAAGGCAGTGAATAGGAAATGAGGAAGCAGAGTCAATGAGTATTAAGATTATTCTTTCAGGAAGTTAAGCAGAGAAGGCAGAAGATGGAATATCTTAGGGCAGAGGGAGGAGTTTTGTTTGTTTGTTTAATGATACAGAAGACTTTAGCATGTTGATAGCATGAGGAGGTGGAACCAGAAAAGAGACAAGCAGAAGTGATGAAAGAGAGTAATTGAAGAGTGACCATCTGGAAGAAGGAGATGCTTTCCTCTGCATGTTGGCAGGGTTATGCTTACAGAAGTAGGCTGTTTCTGGAATAGGAGGTGAGAGTGAGGACCAACCGGCATTAGTGGAATAAGAGATAGAGAATTGATGATGGTTGTTACTGATGACATCTCATTTTTCTCTCAAATGTGAAGTTACCTTGTAAGAGTGAGGCAGGTGGGATTGGGATAGCAACTTCAGTGAGATGAGGTTTTTCTGAAATTCATTGTGCTCACAAAGCCTGTGTCACTGTGCATGGTGACCTTTGTTTCAAAGCTTAGATTAACAAAAGGCGCTTTGAGTCCCTAAAGCCAAGGAAGGCTATTTTAATGAGTGTTTAATGTTCATTTATCAAATATTTATTGATTATTATGATATGGTCATTTGGGATGATTATTATGATGGTCAAATAGCTCGGTCTTGAAGGGAAGATAGAGAAGACATTTACATAAATACACTGTGGTAACTTTAAAGAGTAATCAAAGAACTGTAGTACTTTAAGAAGAGAAAGAGCTCACTTCTGATACATGATAGTGTGGAAGAATCAGATATTTCAATATAAGTAGCATTTGAATTTTTTTCCTTTAAAAAACTTTTTAAAAAAAAGATTTTAATAAGTAGTGAATATTCATTATATAGAAAGTATAAAAAAGGTAAATATCACCTATAATTTCCCAGCCCAGAGATGACTACTGTTATATTGTGGTATATTTCCTTGCAATCAATATTGTGAAGATTTATACATACAATATTTATTTATATATACCATAAATCTGTAGCACATACATGTGTGTCTGTTTTTATTTCTGTTTTCAAAATGGGATCTTTTTGTTTGTACAGTTCTTTACCTTGTACTTTTTCACTTACATTGTTAGCATTTCCCTAAGTCAGTACATTTGAAAACTTTGAATTCCTATACCATCACTTACTTAATTTTTCCTTCTCACGGGTGTTTTTTTTAGATTAATAATAAAAAATGAAAATTGCACACTATAGATGAGAAGGCAAATGATGTCCTTTAAGTTTTGAAGTGGGGTGGTGAGTTTCTGATAGCTGAAAATTGAAAGGGCATTCAGGTAAAGAGAATGTCTGCAACCGAGAAACAGTACTGAGATGTATATAGGGAACTAGGGGAAGATCTTTTGGGCAAGGGTGTCTGTGTGTGGAAAAAAGGTTGATGTTAGTTCGTTACTTCCTCTTTCGGATTGTTGTAGTTCAGTCGTGTACTTGTAGATACTAAACTATTATGCAAACTCATTATAGATGTACTTTGATATATAAAGTGTCTATTTCTTTTGAAATATAATATGTAAACCAAGAATATCAGCATATCCATATCAGAGCCACCTCTGAGTCATATTCTTAAATCTCATTTCCCAGTGTAGAATAAATTGCTTCCTCATCTGCGTTTCCATAGTGTTGTATATAGAGCTGATCTCACCGTATTAGAGTTACTAGTTCCTAGTCTCTCTCACCATTAGACTGTGAATTCCTTGAAGGCAGAGGCCGTATTTTAAATATCACTGCATCCCTAGTGCCTAGTACAGTTCTAGCATAGTCATTTTTTCATTAACTTTTACTCTCTACAGCTGAAGAGGATGAAGACAAGGAAGATGACTTCAGAGCTCCCCTTTACAAAACAGTGGAGATCAAGGGCATCCAGGTGCGCATGAAATGGTGTGCCACCTGCCGCTTCTACCGTCCTCCTCGATGTTCCCACTGCAGCGTCTGTGACAACTGTGTGGAGGTAAGAACTCTGGGTGGGGTAAGCTGAACCTAAGTTATCTTCTTCCTACCCACAGAATAAGAATTGAATCCAGTGGATTCTTGGCCATGGATGAAAATATAGCCCTGACTGCCTGGGCTGTGTTCTAGCTCTGGCACAAAGTGTTAGCAACGAGGTACACATGAGAGGTAGAGCATAAATATTCTGTTACAGGAGGGAGCCCAAGTGGGTAGGCATAGGCTTTCCCAGAACCATTAGTCATAGTTCCAGCCTTCCATCCCTTGGCTCATCTTTTCGGTTATTTGACCTGCTTAGTGTTCTCCACTCCTTCCACTTCATCATGCTGTTGCATTCAAATTTTACAATTATATTTCTTTCTTCTGCATTCCTTGTCTTTTATTTTTAACCCTTTTTTCAGTGCATTTTTACTTAACTGTAAGCAGTTGCCTGCCAGATTTTTCTTCCAAGCCTCTTTTTTCATGAATCTTAATGTTTCCGCAAAGCCTCTGACATTTGTACCTCTCAGAGTTCCTTGGTCACATAGGATAAACTTTGAGAGGTGGCCTTGGCCTTCGATCAGCCTCTGGAACGTCTTCCTTATAGATTGATAGAGCAAGATAAACTGCATGAACTGTTTTTAAATTTTGTAACTAAATGGTGAACATGATGACAGATTATTAAAAGAAACACGTAAGTTCTGCTGTTTGTTCTGCTTGACAGAAATGATCTAGTGCCATGGTCCAAGGATGCCGCTCAGTCTGTCTCATTTTGCTCCTAGGAATTTGATCATCACTGCCCCTGGGTGAACAACTGTATTGGTCGCCGGAACTACCGTTATTTCTTCCTCTTCCTCCTTTCCCTGACAGCCCACATTATGGGTGTGTTTGGCTTTGGCCTCCTTTATGTCCTCTACCACATGGAGGAACTCTCAGGGGTCCGCACGGCTGTCACGTATCCTTCAAGGCCTGTGGGTTGCGGGACTGGGAGGGGGAAGAATGGAGAAAGTTGAGTCCTGTGGCAGTGAGGGTCAAAGGGAAGATGGCTACAGCATGGGCTGGGGAAGGCGAGATCACGTTGCTCTGCTCTCCTTGATTGTCTGGCTTCAGAATGGCAGTGATGTGTGTGGCTGGCTTATTCTTCATCCCAGTAGCTGGCCTCACGGGATTTCACGTGGTGCTGGTGGCTAGGGGACGCACAACCAATGAACAGGTATGGGGAGAAGTGACGGGAGATCCCTGAAGAGCAGGGCATGTCTCTCTTGGCCCTCTAGTTAGTGTATGCTTTTTATGATGAGGTGTCCAAGTTCCTCACGTAAGCATGAGGATGGGCCACTTCTTAGTTAATAACCATTTATAGAATGTCTGCTGTATACTGGTCGATTTAGGCTCTGAGCTAATAGAAACAGTGAAAGACCTGGGCCAGCCCTCAAGAAGCTTACAGTCCTGCTTAAAGGAAAACAATTACTTTTGTGCCCATAACAATAGCTAACCTTACTTGCTTATTCTTACGTATGTCATCTTAGTTTTCAATATTTAGAGAGCTATTTATCCCCATTTTACATAAGGAAACTGATGTTTAGGGTCAGATAGCTACCATGAAGTGGACCCAGAATTTGAACTGATGACCCTGACTCTGGAGTTCCCATTCTTAGTCGTCACAAGTATAAGCTTCTTTATGGTAGGACTGTATTTTACTCATTTTTATATCTCCCAGATAGTGGGTGCACAATAATTTGTCATTGATTTGTGTTTTGGCTTTTGGAGGTCAAGGTCCCATTTTTTGACTGACCTGGTCCTTTTTCCCTCCCTCTAGGTTACGGGTAAATTCCGGGGAGGTGTGAACCCCTTCACTAATGGCTGCTGTAACAATGTCAGCCGTGTACTCTGCAGTTCCCCAGCACCCAGGTACACCTACCCCTTTGCTCTAGTGTTCACCCTTGGTTAAAACTTTTGTCTTCTTTGGGTTTGTTCTGGCTGCCTTTTAGGGAGGGTTCTCTTAGAATGGGAAGTGCCTACAAGGGAGAGGCACTTTAATGGACCCTGTGAGTTCAGTTGTATTCTTTAGATATTATGTTACTCTCTTTGGAGAACTGAGGATGAGATTTACTCCAGAGTACCTTGAGCTAGGTGTATCTGCCCATAGGCCTGGTCTTGCTGTTGTTCTTGTTCTTCATAGAATCAAAGAAATCAGTTCAATGCTGATCTTTTCCCTGGCCTGGTAGGACTGTTTCTTGTATTTGTAAAACTGCTCTACACAAGGTAGGCAACCATTAGATATTTTGGAATGAATGTATGAATGAATGAATGAAAGCCCTCTCACTCTTGACACTCAGGTATTTGGGGAGACCAAAGAAAGAGAAGACAGTTGTAATCAGACCACCCTTCCTTCGGCCAGAAGTGTCAGATGGGCAGATAACTGTGAAGATCATGGACAATGGCATCCAGGGAGAGCTGAGGAGAACTACGGTGAGGAATTTAGGGAAGTAAAGCTAGGTAACTTGGGGACTCTCACCCATGGCAAAGAGATGGAAACGTGCTTTGTTTACATCTCTCTTATAGTATTTATCACTTTCTGATTTGTGTTAAAGTTACTTAAACACATATCTTCTTTTTCCCATTAGATTGTAAGTTCACTGACAGTAGAAATTTAGTCCATTCATTTGCATGTCTTCATAGGACTTAACATAGCAGCTTATAGATGGTAGGAGCTCAACAAGTAGTTGTTGGTGGAAATAAATAAGTGACAGAATGAAACCCTTGTTGAAAGCTTTTCTTTCTCCAAAACCGTCCCCAAACTGATCTTGTGTCCTGTCTTCCAATTCCAGTTCAGAAGTATGTGATGACTCCCCAGTGCCCCTCTTACACCAGTTTCATACTTTGAGTTGCCCTAACGCTCAGTTCTCCAAATCTGATTTTCCCTCATTTATCCAGTCTAAAGGAAGCTTGGAGATAACAGAAAGCCAGTCTGCAGATGCTGAACCTCCACCCCCCCCTAAGCCGGACCTGAGCCGTTACGCGGGGCTACGGACACACCTCAGCCTGGCTACTAATGAGGGTAAGGGCAGAAGCAGGAGTGAGAATGTTATTTGTTAGCTGTGGAGATGACACAGGCAAGGGCTGGGAGATAATGCTTATGTTGTGACTGAGAAAACCCAGCAAGTGGTACTTGAACCACTTCTTTGGACAGCCGGGAGAAAGGGGATGACAGTTAGCTATTGGCAGTGAGTTGGACATCTCTGTGTGTCTGTGTGTACTGTCAGCATCCGGACAGACCAGAGAACATTCTGGGATCTGTTTGGTACATTCACTCACTCTGTGTTCTGGGTTGGTATGAGTCTGTAGTCTTGATTTCAGCAAAATCATTATGTTCCTTTGCTTGGTATATCTTTTCCTACCTTGTTCTCCCCCTGTACTTTAACGAACTCTAGCCATCTGTTAAGAGAACAGCTTGTAAAGTGGTGCCCCCTGGGCCTTTTTTCCTGCAGAGAGCAGCCTCTTGGGCAAGGACAGCCCCCCCACCCCTACCATGTACAAGTACCGGCCGGGCTACAGTAGCAGCAGTACATCAGCCGCCATGCCTCATTCTTCCAGCGCCAAGGTACTGAGTACTCTCTAAGAAGTAGGGTTGTCATGTATGTCAGCTGTTCTGGGAAAAAGAAGATGGGGAGAAGGGAAGGAAGAAGCAGAGGGAAGAGAAGAAAACCAAAGGCATTTTACTAATTGTTGGCTTAGTAATAGCGTTGACAGTTTGTCCTTCATCCAAGAGAGGTCACGGTAACATAATAGATAAAAGCATTGATTACAGCGTCAGATCTGAGTTCAAAACCCAGTTGTGCCATCACAGAGAAGTTCCTTAACCTCTCGAAGCCCCATTTCCTGCATCTTAAAATGAGATACTATCTGTTCCTACTTACAGATTTACTTCAGGGGTTAAACAGGATAATGCATGTGAAAATTCTAAGCATATTGCTGGCACGTAACAAATACTGTTTTTGACTGCCTCCTTGGGCTCTGGGGCCTAGTGTCCCAAGAGGGGACAAGAGGAGGAGCACTAAGAACCTGCTTTGCTTTTCTCCCTCAGTTGAGTCGTGGGGACAGCCTGAAGGAGCCAACCTCAATTGCGGAGAGCAGCCGTCATCCCAGCTACCGTTCAGAGCCGAGCCTGGAGCCAGAGAGCTTCCGTTCGCCCACCTTTGGCAAAAGCTTTCACTTTGATCCACTGTCCAGTGGCTCTCGCTCCTCCAGCCTCAAGTCAGCCCAGGGCACAGGCTTTGAGCTGGGCCAGCTGCAGTCCATCCGTTCAGAGGGCACAACCTCCACCTCCTATAAGAGCTTGGCCAACCAGACACGTAATGGAAGCCTATCTTACGACAGTCTGCTCACTCCTTCAGACAGCCCTGATTTTGAGTCCGTGCAGGCAGGGCCTGAGCCAGACCCACCTTTAGGCTACACCTCTCCCTTCCTGTCAGCCCGGCTGGCCCAGCAACGGGAAGCCGAGAGGCACCCACGTTTGGTGCCAACCGGCCCAACGCACCGAGAGCCCTCACCAGTCCGGTACGACAATCTGTCGCGCCATATTGTGGCCTCCCTCCAGGAACGAGAGAAGCTGCTACGCCAGTCACCCCCACTCCCAGGCCGCGAGGAAGAACCAGGCTTGGGGGACTCAGGCATCCAGTCAACACCAGGCTCAGGCCATGCCCCTCGTACTAGTTCCTCCTCAGACGATTCGAAGAGATCACCCTTGGGCAAGACTCCACTGGGACGCCCAGCTGCCCCCCGTTTTGGCAAGCCAGATGGGCTAAGGGGCCGGGGACTAGGGTCCCCTGAACCAGGCCCAACTGCCCCCTACGTGGGCCGATCTATGTCTTACAGCAGCCAAAAAGCCCCATCTGGTGTCTCTGAGACAGAGGAAGTGGCCTTGCAGCCATTACTGACACCCAAGTAAGTATTAGTCCATCCTGGCCCCCCAATGGACTTAAAAGTAGCGTACTGCCCTGCAGAAGGTATCAGGGCTTCACTTGTACATTTTAGTGCAAGTGGACCCAGGGTTATCCTGCTTGTAAGATAGCCCTTCATTTTCACTTTTACTCCAGCTGCCTTCATGGGCTATTCCTGTTAAGAGACTGAGGATTAATACTTTTTTCTTAGTTCTGTCTTCCTAAAATGTAATTTATTTGCCTGAGGGTGAAAGCAATAAGTAGAGGTGAGAGGGAATCAGGCTGCTTGTAAGCAGGGCAGTAAAATAAAAGGGAATCTTTGTGTAAGAAAGTGTATATGTAGAAAGCACATTTTTTTCTCTTAACTTTTTAAACTACCTCCCTTTTCGGTGTTGTGTGTCCCACTTCTGACACCTCTCTCTTCTTTTCTTCCCAGAGATGAAGTACAGCTCAAGACCGCCTACAGCAAAACCAACGGGCAGCCCAAGAATATAGGCTCAGCCTCCCCTGGCCCAGGCCAGCCACCTCTCAGTAGCCCCACAAGGGGAGGAGTCAAGAAGGTGTCAGGGGTGGGTGGCACCACCTATGAGATTTCGGTGTGAGCCTTGGGCAGCTCCCCTCCCCCACACCTCTGCGCCTACACCAAAGGGCCCCAGGTGGCCACCTTCCTTTCCTCAAGGGGCTCCCCTCCCCTGCATGGACATTTTTTAAACAACCGATTCCAAGAGGATGAGGACATTTTATAAAATGCAGTGGGGTTGGGGAGTTGGAGAGTTGGGGCCCTGAGACTGGGGTAGCAACCCCCTTCACCTTTTAAGACCTTTCCCTTCCTTAACCCCTGGACCAGACTCAGTGGACATTTGTGCAATTGCTCGCCCTGGAGGGAACCAGATCATTTTTAAACCAGAAATAATTTTTTTTATTATTGTTACGGATTCTATTTTTTTCCTCTTCTGCGTTACCAGGTGTGTGTGTACATATATATATATATATATATATATATATATATATATATATATATATATATATATATATAAAATAAATATCAAAGAAATTATATATCTATCCTGGGATGGGAAAATGAGGGAGGGATATGTATAAGGAGGGGGATTTTACTCTTCCCTATTCCTCAGACCAGCAGGAAAAGAGGGGAGACATCGATTGAAGTCTTCCTTTTCCCCGTGGTTCCCTCTCTTTGTCCCAGTTACCATCGAAGGAAATAGCACCCCCTGTTGTTGGTGCTAAGTGACCAGGAAAGAAACCCAGGGAGAGGCGCGTCTGGGTGGGGTTTTGGTCGGAGGAGGGAAGGACCTGGAGAGGAGAGTTAGTTTTCTAGGCTCACTGGCACTTAGTTTCCCCAGGGAAGGGGTCACAGCCCCATGACTTTGGTGGTGGTGGTGGGGAGATCAGGAAAAGAGCTTGGCTGAGCTCCAGAAACAGTATCGGATAATCCCCCCTTCTTGGGGGAGAGGGATTATGGTGGGCTTCTTCAACTGGCCCCTCAAAGCCTTCCCCCAACTCACACGGTTGACATTATTTTTAAATTCAAGGCCGGGAGAGAAGAATCCAAAAAGCAATATTTCTCATCACATGCCAAAAACGGGATAGAGAGAAGGGAGTGGCAGGCCTAGGCCCCTCCAGTTGTCCCTTGGGGGTGACCCCTCAGCCCACCTCAGTATGGTGCTGGGTAGAGGGGATACCTGGGTTCTAACCTTTAAATAGGGGAGACCCCAGCCTCTAAACAGAAGCCCTTTTATTTTTTATTCTGATTAGCCATTTTAAACCAACAAGGAATAAAAAGAAATCCTGATCTAACCAGCTCCCCCTGACTTGCGTTATTTTGTGTGGTTAAGGCAGGGTGAATGATCTCTGATGGGAAGTCAGTTACAAGGAAAACCTCATAAGCGTCTCTGGTCCTGGTCCATCTTTAAGCAGGACTATAGTGAAAATAACCACTTAAAACAAGAGGTCCTGTTTTTATTTCAGTGATTTAAATGTTTCAGAAAAAGGTCTTTTGTAACCACCAAAACTTGTCATTTCAAAGCTTAGAGAGCTCTTGACTTTTGCCACAGTTGTTCCTTAATACAGAATTTTGTCTCTGGAAAATAAAGCTCATTTTGGATGTAGTCAAAGGAGAGCCGGTGGATGATCACAGTATGAAGGCCTGTTAAAGGCAGCTAGATAGACTAGAGGGATATATGGGTGGCAGTCTGACATCTCATATTGTCTCTTCCGTTTGTCAAAAGCAAAAGGCTGTGCCCTAATTTTAAAAAGGCACCCTCAGATACTAAATCTCAGAAAACTGGCCAGAACCCTTTATTTTCACTGTCCATAACTTAAGTATATAAACTCTTGCTCTGAAATCCTAGTTAAAACGAGCTGAATGAGTGGTTTTCCACCTGCTGATCTAGGTGAACAATCTTGGCTCACTGCAACAGATTTTAACTGTTCTGTGTCAAACTGAGCTTAAAGTCAGATTACATTAGCTTGTTTTCTCATGGATGTTTCTGGTTATCTGGCCTGCTGCAAAGACTGAAGGGATTTATTTTACATTTTGCTAGTGTAGGCTACCTTTTTTTTTGCTGTCTTAGAAATGTTTTCACATCGGCCAAATAATTTCATTGTCTTAAGGAATGAGGCAGGTCAAAAGTTCTTATTATAAAGAGAAGCATTTACCTTTGCTTGCCAGAGGTTTATTTCAAAAAATGATAGGCTTGACCAAGAAGCACCCTTGCTGAATTATGTTGGTGACTGTGGGTGCTTTTTCCGTTGGCTACTCTGTTTCAACACAAAATTGACCCAGAACACAGCTGAGACCTAAGTGAATCCGCTCCTTGAGACAGAGCCTGAAGTTCATCCAGGTTACTGGTTCTCAACATTACAGGCAGAGTGTTATGTGTCTGCTGTGGAAAGGTATTAGCAAGCTCTGCCTCGCCTTTGGACCATGTTCCCCAGTCTCATTTTGGTTGTTTCCCTGCCTGCTGATGAGATAATGTAATACAAGACCCAAATCCCCTCAGATCTTAGCATGCCTTGGCTTAAACCCTGACTCTCATAGAAAGGCACTTACCTCTTAACAGGCAGCCACACTTCAGCCAGTTTGATAAATGCAATTTTAAGAAAATTAAAAATCCTAAAAAATCAGATAAAGTCCTAAATCAGACAAATGGCACAAAAGAGATGAAAGCTTCCTAGGAGAGGAAGAGATGTCCATGAGAAAGCAAACTGGGCTGAGGCTTACAAAAGCATAGCCCTTCTCTCTTACAATGTGTTCATCTTAACTGAGCACAGCAGGAGCTGGCTTCTGTCCCAGCTGCAGGGGATGCTCCCAAGGCAGTGACCAAGAGCCTGGAAGGCAGCTTTTGTCAGCGGGTTCAGTACAGCAGAAAGGTCCTCCTGGCGGAGTCCCCTGGTCCTGCTAGCGGAGGCTGCTGCTGCTGCTGGCCTGAGAGCTGCCCACGCCTGGGTGGTCAGGGCTGTGTCGGTTCTGGGGAAGAAAAGTGAGCAAGAGTGAGAGAGCCAGACTCCACCCAGGACGAGTGAGACGGGAAAACTCACCGGGCTGCACACACCGGCCGCTCCCATACCTTCTTTTTCTTCTTCTCTTTCTTCTTCCGTTTCCGTTCAGGATCCTCTTCTTTTTTCTTTTTCTTCTTCTTGTGATCTGAATCAGATGGTGTTTCTGTAGGAGAGATGAGGAGCCTGTTACCTGTCGAGCTCAAAATTCTCCACTGCCGTTAAGTCTGAAGACTAGAGGAAAACCCCTAGTCGAGGGCAACTGCTTTTCTTCAAATGACCAGAAAGGATTTGGAGGCACTGCTTAAGCTCCTGTCCCAAGTTCCTACTTGCCCAGGAGACCCACGTTATGTCAATTTCTTCTTTGAGGAGAATCTGGGAGTCCAGGGCTCATAAGGAATTTGACTGGGTTTTTAACTGAGGAAGGTCAAAACAGATTCAGAACGTCCGATTTTCTGGCTTTGAAGGGAACCACTTCTTACCTGGGGGGACCGGATCCTGGGTACGGCTCTGTTTGTGCTTCTGCTTATTCTTCTTCTTGGGAGGCTGAATATGCATCAGACGACACTGCTCTGGCAACTGAAGGAACCAAAGGAAGGTCCAGGTGAGCAGAGGGAGGAAATCCCCTGCTCCCATCATCTGTTCTCAGTAAGTTATGAAGGAACAGAGGTAGACAGAAAAACCACCTCCGTGCCTTTCAGGCCTCCCCATGAGGGGACTCACCGGGCCTGTGTGGAGGCGGAAGCCAGCCAGCATGGTCCCTGTGATAGGATTAAAAGAGCCACCAAGAATAGGGGGCTTCTCAATGAGGGAGCGGAGGCTGCTGTTGTCATGGGAACCAGGCAGATCAATCATCCCTGGCAGGTCAGGCAGGAAGTTACTTAGCTTCTCCTTCACTTTCTTCCCACAGAATTTATTATAGGCATGTTCCAGGTTGTAGTGTGTGATCAGATTAGTGCTGCCTGTCAGCTCTGTGCTGCCTACAAGATACAGGGAGAAGAATAATAAGAAAAATTAGTCCCAAGAGGAGAGAATTTTTTTTTTACGTCATTGACCCAGAAGGGAAAGTAAATGAATCTTTTAAGTGAGAATTACCAAAAAAAATAATAATAAAAAAAAAAAGTTATTTTTAAAGTAAGAAATAGCAAAAGTAGGGCTTCCCTGGTGGCGCAGTGGTTAAGAATCCGCCTGCCAATGAGCGGGGAGGGGGGGACACGGGTTCGATCCCTGGTCCAGGAAGATCCCACATGCTGCGGAGCAACTAAGCCCGTGCGCCACAACTACTGAAGCCCACGCGCCTAGAGCTCGTGCTCCGCGACAAGCCACTGCAATGAGAAGCCCGCGCACCGCAACGAAGAGTAGCCCCGCTCACCACAACTAGAGAATAGCCCCCGTGCAGCAACGAAGACCCAACGCAGCCAAAAATAAATAAATAAATAAATAACTTTATTTAAAAAGTAACAAATAGCAAAAGTAAATAACATACAATAAACACTAAAAATATAATACTATAAAATGGTAGGTTGGAATGAGAAGGAGAAAAAATAGGCAAAAATCCAAATAAGGCAGCAGTGGAAACTGCTTTAACCCAATAAAGGATACACTCGGACTAACCAGAGTAATAACTTACATGATGCTTATACTCTGTGCTAAGCACTGTGCACTGTTCTGTGTTTCATAAATGTACTAATGAGAAATTATACTTTTGGCCATGACCAGAATAATATAACCTCACAGCTCAGCTACAACCAAACTTAGGGTCAAATATGACCCAGTGGCTTGAGTGTCTTGCTTCCTTTTTTTTTTTTTTAAACTAGCAAGAAACACTAATCACCTTTGCAGAGAAAAACGGGAGATTTTTCTAGCTACTGCTGCATAACTTTTGTTACCACCATCTTTAGTCTTCCTAATAATACCAAATATGATAGCTTTGCCTAGAAGAAAGAAATGTTTGATTAGAAGCTGGGCAACTAGACTTCTAATCCTAGCCGTCCTCTATGCCTCAGTTTCCGCTTATCTATGGAATGGGGTAAAAGCTACCTTAATTACACAATTTTTTTTAAGGTTCAAATGAAAACATATTGAAAAGTATAAAGTATTATATAAATGGAAGGCATTATTAGTATAAACATTTCACGGCTGGCTTTTTTGAAAGAATACAAACTTATGAGTAATTTAGGGTCCAGTGGCGAGGGTAGAAATATCTAGCCTACAATTTCATGTATAGTTATGATGAACACTCAGGGTACAAATGACAAAAGTGACTTGTTTATAATCATTCACTTGATAAAACTCAGGTTCTGAGCTATGAGCCCACTGAGGGCAGAGAAAATGCCTTGTTCATTTATGTACCACTGGTGCTCAGCACACATTAAATGAACAATGTATTTTTCCTCCCCACCTTCAGGCCTTACATTATTCTTTTCCTTTGTCTTCCCAAGCCAAATATCTCAGAAGAGTGGTCCACGGTAATGGCAGGAGACTCAGTGCCCTGGTACTTCTCATAACTCAGCACTGCTTCCTGCCATTAAGAGTATCGTGATTTTTTTCCTCTGTCAGCTCTCCTTCCAGATGATTATTCTCAAGGCTCAGGTGAAAAGGCACTCTGTGCTTTTTTGTAAATTCTTTAACTTAAGAGTCCATCGAACTTTGTTTTGCCCATCAGTTCTATGAAGATGACTTATAAATCTCTCTTCTTCAGTTTCCTCTCCTGAAAACTAATCTTCCATTTCCAACATTGTCTTAGTTAATTCACTGCAGATTTAATTTTTTTTTAACTCCAAATCTTCCCCACCTCACTCATGGTTCCTTTATTCTAGTACATGGCACCCACATTCTCCAGATATCTTTAGAAGCAGTACTCAGTTCAAAAATCTCAATGGTTTCCTATTCCCTCAGGAAAAAGCTCAAATTCCTTTGACTGTCACTCACGGTTAAACACATCTTACTGTAACTTAGCTTCGGGGCCTGACCAACTGCTACTCCCCTATGTAAAATTTCTGATCCATCCAAACGGGTATCCATCATCTCCTGAAAAAAATATCCCTCATATTGTTTCCTTTTAGAAAAACTGACCTAATTATAAGAAAATTCTTCCTAATTTTCCTCACCAGTATGAATTCTTCAAAGTCCAGCTAAGGTGACAACTTATTCTTGCTGTCATGTTGAACAACAAGAAACACATTTTGAAAACCATTACGCAGTTCTTAGTAGTTGTATGTGAGGCATGACCAGAAAATAATGACATTGATCCTGACAAGAAATAACAGTCACTATTTATCTTTAAACGACGTACTTTTCATTCTTAAGTAAAATTAGCTGCTTAAAAGCAAGGACCAGGGGGCTTCCTTGGTGGCGCAGTGGTTGAGAATCTGCCTGCCAATGCAGGGGACACGGGTTCGAGCCCTGGTCTGGGAGGATCCCACATGCCGCGGAGCAGCTGGGCCCGTGAGCCACAATTACTGAGCCTGCGCGTCTGGAGCCTGTGCTCCGCAACAAGAGAGGCCGCGACAGTGAGAGGCCCGCGCACCGCGATGAAGAGTGGCCCCCGCTCGCCGCAACTGGAGAAAGCCCTCGCACAGAAACGAAGACCCAACGCAGCCAAAAAAAAAGGCAAGGACCAGGCTTACTGATCTCTCTCCTCTTCTCATCACATGCTCCCTTTTTACGCACCCACTATTTGCCCAGAACGGATAGTCAATATCTATCAAGTGATTGATGTAAATAGGTACAATCAGAACAGGTTAAGGTTAAAGAAACTGCTGGTAGACATCAACCACTAATTAACTAAAGTCAAGTCAACCTCACTATGCTTCAGTGTTTTTTTTTTTTAAGATTTAAAAAATATTTATTTATTTATTTGGCTGTGTCGGGTCTTAGTTGCGGCAGGCGGGATCTTCGTTGCGGTGCGCGGGCCTCAGTAATTGCGGCGCATGGGCTTAGTTGCCCTGCAGCATGTGGGATCTTAGTTCCCCGACCAGGGATTGAACCTGCATCCCCTGCATTGGAAGGCGGATTCTTAACCACTGGACCAGCAGGTAAGTCCTTGCTTCAGTTTTTTCAACTATAAAATGCAGATAACAATGCCTATCTCAAGGGACTATTTAAGTATTAAATACTATAATATAAATAACTGCACTGTGAACCTTAAAGTCCGTAACAATATTATTATTTCCCTCAGCTCTTGATGTAGGCAGTAGGACTTGGGATAAACTGAAAGGCATCCTGGAGACTTAACACGTCCAGAATGACTCTTGAGGACCTCCCTGGTGGCGCAGTGGTTAAGAATCCGCCTGCCAATGCAGGGGACACGGGTTCGATCCCTGGTCTGGGAAGATCCCACATGCCGCGGAGCAACTAAGCCCGTGCGCCACAACTACTGAGCCTGAGCTCTAAAGCCCGCGAGCTACAACTACTGAGCCCGCGTGCCACAACTACTGAAGCCCGCGCGCCTAGAGCCCGTGCTCCGCAACAAGAGAAACCACCGCAATGAGAAGCCCGCGCACCTCAACGAAGAGTAGCCCTCGCTCGCCGCAACTAGAGAAAGCCCGCGCGCAGCAACGAAGACCCAACGCAGCCAAAAATAAATAAGTAAAATAAATAAATTAAATAAATAAATTTATTTAAAAAAAAATTCTAATCACTTCCAACAGATGAGGAAACGCCGAGGCCCAGAGAAGGAAGGCAGGCAACACGCCCCAAACCAACAGGAAGTTTGAGGCAGATTTGAAACTAAGTTCGCAAGGATATTAAATCAGAACTCTCAAGCTGCAAACTCAAACTCTGGATAATTTTTAGGGAGCCATAAACCACTGTCAGGGACAGGGGCACGATAGAGCGTGAAAGGTGGTCACGGATATCTACTCTTCTCATTCTCAATCCATCCCAAGAATTCATGTAATCCCTTTGCTTGTGAATCCTCAGAGTCTCAGAGTCCTCTCCGATATACAGCTCTGGAATCCCCGCACGCGTTACCTACTTTACCCTTCACCTCCGCCAGCCGGCTGAGAGCCACGCCCATCCCCTCCTCGCTATGATCTGACTGGATGGCTTTGGCCAGGCCTCGTACTCACCTGGCAGTTCCCGCATTAGGTAGAAGGGGCCACAACCTGCCGCTGACTTGTCAGCGCCGGAAGGGGCCGAGGCCGCGGTCGGGGGCGGGGCCGGGCCGGGCCCTCCACCCGGAGGAGGAGGCGGTGGGGGTGGAGGTTTTCCAGCTCCGAAGCCGAGGGCGGTTGGGGGCGGCGGTGGGTCAGCCTGAGGCCCGAACAGCGCCGTGAAATTCTCCATCGTCCCCTCTGCCCCGGCGCTCTCCCGGTGTCTGGCGTTAATGATTTTCATTGGTCAATCTTTTCCCGGGCTACCGCCCCCTTCCTTCAGGAGCCTCTTACCATTGGATTGCCTCGGGCCCTGCCTACCCTCTTCCGGTAACTACTTCCGGCGCCTTCTGCGAACGTTCCGGAAGTATTACCTACCTTTATTAAATTCTCCTCCGATACCTCCGTTCGCCACAGTCGTATATTCAATAATATGACACGTAGAAAAAGCGACAGCTAGGTTAGCCAATAAAGTATAAAATCCCTTTCTCAGTTTTTACCTGCCGTAGCGGCCAATCAGAGATCTAATTCCGGGTCCAGAGGCGGTGCATCCGACACTGGGCCCAATGGCAGCCTCAATGGGGGGAGAGGCGGGACCAGACCTACGGACGCCGAAGAGCGGTTGGGGCCTTTAGGGCCGGAAAGATGGCGGTCCTGGCACCTTTAATTGCTCTAGTGTATTCAGTGCCGCGACTTTCACGATGGCTGGCCCGACCTTACTACCTTCTGTCAGCCCTGCTCTCTGCTGCCTTTCTACTCGTGAGGAAGCTGCCCCCTGTCTGCCACAGTCTCCCTACGCAACGCGAAGACGGTAACCCGTGTGACTTTGACTGGGTGAGCGACCCCCGCCTTAGGACCCCGCGACCTTGACTGTCCCTGCCCCTGCCCCTGTGATTGCATCCGGGAGCCCCGAGGTTTATCTTTTTGAGAACATCTGAGGTTCCGAGCCTCTAGCGGACTTAACAGACTATTAGGAGTGTAGGGCGTGGATCGTCATCGAGCCTAAACCTCTTGTTTGGGATGGGAAAACATCTGGTTAGCCTGCACAACAGCCTGAGTCTTCTGCCTTTTGAGTCCAAGCTCCTTTCCATCTCAAAATTCATACTCGACAACAGACCTACCCAAACTAGGCAAGTACATTGTTTTCCAGTGCTGCTCATTATGTAAAGCCTTTTGAGGAACCAATGAGTTAAACAAGGCAAGTAGTATTCTCGTTTTATTGATGAAGAAGTTGATCTAGGTGTGGTTAGGCGACTTGTCCAAGGTCAAACAACTAGTGAGTGACTAGGACTTGAAACCACTCTTCGGCCATGGTACCAGCACGCTCTGTCAGCCATTGCTTAATTCAGTTAACAATTACTGAGTGAGGACTGTTAATGCTAGGCATTGTGCTGCATCCTGGGGATGTAAAAATGAATAAAATTGTTAGGGCTATTGAAATGGAATTGTAAAAAATACATTGCAAGGAAATCTATCTCAAGCCTCTTGCAGTATTCCCTGAGCTGGAGTGGAGGGACCACTCAGAAAAATAAGTTGAACCTCTCTGACCTCTGCTGTATAGCCGCATCTGTGTTCTGAGAAAGGAGGATCACCTGAGTTTTTGTCCTTTTTTCAAGGCCCCAAAATGAGTCTTGAACTGTAACAGAACCCACTTCCTTACTTTTATTCTCCATCCCTTGTTTACTTTTTCATACTTCCTCTGTCCTTTCCCATTGTTATTAATTAGCTCAAATGTAGCCATGCTACTTCAAAAGATCCTATTTTTATCTATACCACTTTAACCAAAATGAGATTCAAACATATAAGTGGATAGTAATAAAGATTTTAATAAAAGGAGGGACCTTTTATACAATTAATTTCTCTGTATACTCTTGTCTTAATTATGTGCAAAATACTGTGAGGTTTTATATTTTCATATTACTCTGTTATGTTTTTTGTTTTTAAACTATGTAGGGTTTATAGCCAGTGTTTGTTTTCCTGGAAAACCTGTGTTTTGCTGATTTACCTTGGTGATTTGGAAGTTAGAATATAAGGTAAATAATGTTAGCAATAACAGGTAAACTTCAAAATTTCAGTGGCTTAACAGAATAAAAGTTTATTTCTATTTTATTAAATAAAAAGAAAGAATCAAGTATTTTGCTTTTCCTTTACATACTGTCAGAGTAACCAAATAATTGATATAGAAAAATTTGAGCTTACAGAAGGAGTGATAGCATTTAAAAGTCATGTAGCATTCTCTAATGAAATAATAAATCTAGACAATGATCATCTAAAGCCATCAGATGAAAGGTTGCTATGTCCTCTGAAGTGATTCAGTAGGGAGTACCTAGTACCTCCTATGATGTATTTTTGGCAAAAGATTTGGATTTCATTGTATTCCCATCTCTAGATTTCATTACCATTTTACAAGAAATATGGGAAATAGAGGATCATCCACGTCAGAACACATACCATGAGTATGCAAGCAGCCAAATCCAAGAAAGTCAGAAGGTTGACAGTGCAAATGACTCAAGGTCTTCAACAGATAAATAGCCTGGGGTAAAAAGGAAGAGCAGGTATCCTTTAGAAATTAAAGAAGACCAAAGAAACACATTGGCCAAATGCAATTTGCGGTTCTTGCTTGCTTGTTCCTGACTTGAACAAACAACTGTACAAAGTTGTACAAAATCTAATACTTTGTTCTTTGAATTTGAATAAGGGCCAGGTATTAGATAACAATAAGTAATTATTGTTAATTTTGTTAGGTATGATAATGGTATTTTGGTTTGTTTTAAAAAAGAAGTTCTTGGGACTTACCTGGTGGCGCAGTGGTTAAGAATCCACGAGCCAATGCAGGGGACACGGGTTCAATCCCTGGTCCGGGAAGATCCCACATGCCGCGGAGCAGCTAAGCCCGTGCACCACAACTACTGAGCCCACACGCCACAACTGCTGAAGCCCGCATGCCACAACTACTGAAGCCCGCGCGCCTAGAGCCTGTGCTCCACAACAAGAGAAGCCACCGCAATGAGAAGCCCATGCACCGCAACGAAGAGTGGCCCCCACTTGCTGCAACTAGAGGAAGCGCGTGCGCAGCAACGAAGACCCAATGCAGCCAAAAATAAATAAATAAATGAATAAAAATTAAAAAAAAAAAAGTTCTTATCCGTAAGCAATACATACTGAAGTATTTACAGGTGAAATGATATAGTTGGAATTTGCTTTAAGTTTCTCCAGCAAAAGAAATGGGTAGCATAGATGAAATTGAACCATATTGGCAAAATATTACTATTGAAGCTGAGTAATAGGGGTTTATTAAGGTATTGTAGGGGTCAGAGAAGAATTTTCCCTTTACCCTTCTGAGGTCTTGCCTGAGACCCCTCTAATAAAAGACAGATTAAAGACAATTAAAATACAAACAGAAGTTTATTAACATGTATAACTTGTATACACGGGAGATACCCAGGGAAAAATCAGTAACTCAAAGAGGTGGCTTCCAGCTTATATGGCATCTTCAACAAAGAACAATAAGTTTGTGGAGAAATGACAGGATGAAGGAAGGAGTTTCAGGCTTGCAAGAGCAGAAAACTGTGGAAAGGTAAACTAATGGTAGATAAAGGCTAGTTTGTTATGTAGATTCCCCTGGTGCTGTCTCCTGGCTGATAGGGTCCAAAGTTATCTCCCTGATTAGTTTTGTTCTTGGTAGAGGTTGGAGGGACACCTTTGAGAATTTATGTCCTACCTTTTGACAAATAGGTAGAGGGCACTGAGCCTTTCTTTATTCTACTTCTTCTGAATTGCCTTTAGACTCAAAATAATCCTTATGTCAAAGTGGCATATTTTGGGGTAGCATATTTTGCTACCCTCAGTATCCTCTCTGCTTTTGTGTATGTTTGAAAATTTCCTTAATAAAAAGTTTGAAAACAATGAATAAACAAGTGAACAACCAAGGGGGCTCAGGTTTATATAGTTATTCTGGAACCCTGTCTCATGCTGTCTTCAACTGATGGCCTTAAGATCATCCCAGCATCATCAAGCCAGCAGATGAAGAAAGAAAGCTGGACTGCAAGGGCATACATACCCTTTCTTAACCACCTGGGCACAGAAGTGGCACATCACTTCCATTCACATTCCATTTAGAAGTACTAGTCACACAGTTCTCCCTAGATGCAAGGAGGGAGTCTACCTGCAGTATGCCCAGGAGAAAAAGGAAATAAGGTTTGGAGTATACATGGCCAGCCTTTACCACAGACCCATTCTCTGTCTTTAGAGTATATTCCTTTTAGTCCTATCTCTGGTCTCCAGATTGGCCATACTTCCCTTTTTAAATTCATCTTTCCATAATTATAAGTGCCAATTCTAATCCAGCTTCATTCTTGAAAACTCTTCCTAATTTCTACTTGAGTGTAATATTTAGTAAGGTCTGTCACATTCCCTACCCTCCACTTTACATGTCCATTTCTAAATCCAGTCAGTTGCTCTTTGTTGGAGATTCAGGCTAAAAACCTAAGTCCCTCATTGCTAGCTGTAAATCGCAGTTAATTGGTTCTGTCTGAAGTAAAGATTTGGATCCCTGTATTATAAACAGAAAGGTATGGAAAGCCTCAGACCCTCCCCCTATACTTTCTCTCACAAAGTCCTTGTTATTCTTCATTGCAGTCTTTACTCTTTGAAATTATGTCATGTTTATTGTCTGTCTCACTCATTCACACGGAGCTTACATTGTAGAAGGTGAGAAAGAACAGTAAGCCAAGGGTACTGAAAAGGACCTTTGAGAGCTTTGAAAGGCCTCCTTCAGCTCTCAAATTATATTAAAGGTGCATGGATTATCACTATGAATATTAGGTGGAGAGGAATGATTTAACTTAAATGAAAACGAACAAATGGAATAACCATATGTTGTATTAATGGAATATTACTGAGAAAGTTTACCTGGAAAAGTTTTATTTTACCAGGGTCACACTGAGTTGATCGTAATATCTACAGTTTTATACTGTATACTTCATACAACTCTTTCATACTCATTTAATCCTCACAACACCATTTTGAAATATTCAGTCAAAGAAACCAAAGCTCAGAGGTTAAGTGCTTTGCTGAAGGGCACCAGCCAGTTTGTGGCAGGGATAGAGCTGGAATCTAGACCTTCTGACTGGTGTTTTCCCCACTACACCTTAGCTGACTCCAGTTATTTCTCTATTGTTACCATTCCCAGTTTGGATCTCTGTTGGTTTTTATTACATACTTGGCTCCCTTGCTCACCCAAATCATTTCTGTTCATGGCATTCCTGTCACTCTGATTCTGTTCCAGAGAGAAGTAGAGATCCTGATGTTCCTTAGTGCCATTGTAATGATGAAGAACCGCAGATCCAGTAAGTGTAGCCTGCTTCTCTGTCTCTCAAGATTAGGGCTAGTGACCTCTGAGGTGCTTTCATCCATGTTATGAGAGGGGCGTTATTTGGTGAACTTGTCCCTCATTCCGTGCCAAGGCTGAATTTGATCTTGAACTTTTATCCTCTTCCCCCTCTCCCATTTCAAAGTACTCCAGGAAGAGGGGCAAATAATAGGTCATAGGAGCATGCAGCCCAGCCTGACCTGTGACATCTCTGTGTTTCAGTCACCGTGGAGCAACATATAGGCAACATCTTCATGTTTAGTAAAGTGGCCAATGCAATTCTTTTCTTCCGCCTGGATATTCGCATGGGCCTGCTTTATCTCACACTCTGCATAGGTAAGGAGACTGCAAGACTTGGTTGTGGGAACCAAATTCCATCCCCAAACCAGGTTCTCCATACCCTTCTGCCATATCTTATACCTAATTAATTATGTGTGAGCCTCAGATGATGAGAATCTACAGAGATTTTAAGAGGAAGGGAATGTGTCTATGTATGTCCACAAAATGCACTCTTTGGTGCTTGAAATCTTTAAGTCGCTTTGAAAGTAAATCCCCTGCCCAAGGCCTTATATGTTTCCTGTGACAACTTTTTTCTGTGTTTAGTGTTCCTGATGACATGCAAACCCCCATTGTATATGGGCCCTGAGTACATCAAGTACTTCAATGATAAAACCATTGATGTGAGTACTCTTTCTCCTTCTGTTTCTTGGGTCCCTTGTGGGTGATTTTGTAGTTGTGCTCTCTCCTCACTAGGAGGAACAGCAGTGCTTCAGAATGGAAGTCAAGGGCACTCGTTCACTGTGGGATCTAGAGGAGAGGTGTAGGGAAGCCAGGATGAGGAATTAGGTGCTAAGGTCTGAATCTTTCCAGGAGCCTGTGTAAGCCGGTTCACTGTTTGTTCTGTGTGTGACAGGAAGAGCTGGAGCAGGACAAGAGGGTCACTTGGATCGTGGAGTTCTTTGCCAATTGGTCTAATGACTGCCAGTCATTTGCTCCTATCTACGCTGATCTCTCCCTCAAGTGAGTAGGACAAAGGGAGGGATGACAGAAATTATACCTGCCCTCTCATTGTTTTTGGCCTTGATTTTTGCATATTGCAACCAAAGGCACTCCCACCCCCACCCCCAAATATCTGTACTTCTACTTCATTCATTCATTCTCTCTTCTTTCACCATGTTAAATAATATATTCTTCTCAGGTACAACTGTACAGGGCTAAATTTTGGGAAGGTGGACGTTGGACGCTACACTGATGTTAGTACACGGTATGTAAGGGCCTGGGCAGGGGATCATTCAGAGTGATATATACACAGATGGATTTACAGAGTACCTTCTGGGCCCTGTAGGTACAAAGTGAGCATGTCACCCCTCACCAAGCAGCTCCCTACCCTGATCCTATTCCAAGGTGGAAAGGAGGTCATGCGGCGGCCACAGATCGACAAAAAAGGACGAGCTGTCTCTTGGACTTTCTCTGAGGTATATGAAAGAGTGGGCAAGTTTTGGAGGAGGGTGTGGAACAGTAGGTAGGTTTTAGAGCCCAACCTGGGTTTAATTTCCTAGTTCTGCTACTTGCCCATAAGCTTTGAGAGTGTGGACTAGTTATTAGACCTCATTCATGAATTCACTTAGCAGATTTATACTGTTTCTACCATGTGCCAGACATGCTAGTACTGGGCAACAATTATTAGTTAAGATTTAGTCTCAATGGCTCTTGTACCTATAGTCTTTTTCCTTGGCAGTACATTGGAGACGGTAGCACTTGGCTCACAGGTTTTGTTTTGCAGGTTACATTAAATAATGTAACCATAATTCTTGGCACAGCGACCGGCACATAATACGTAAATATTAGTAGACTTTTCCAGGTACCCAAAAAAGGACAGCTGGGTTAGAGTAGATTCCTGTCCTTTGCTTCCTCCTTTTCTAGACTGTGTCTAAATACAACTGACCCTTGAACAAATGGGTTAGAACTGTGTGGGTCCGCTTATGTGGACATTTTTCAATAGTAACTACAGCACTACACGATCCATGAGGTTGGTTGAATCCGCCACACGTGTGGAACCACGGATTCAGAGGAACTGTGGATACGGAAGGCTGACTATAAGTTATAGGTGGATATTTGACTGCAAGAAGGGTTGGCGCCCCTAACCCCACACCTTTGTTTAAGAGTCAACTGTACTTAACTTCCCAGACATAACACCCCCTTCCAACCTGAACCCTGATGTGTGCACCTCTTTTGCGCAGGAGAATGTGATCCGAGAATTCAACTTGAATGAGCTATATCAACGGGCCAAGAAGCTATCAAAGGCTGGAGATAATATCCCCGAGGAGCACCCTGTGGCCCCAGTGCCCACTGCAGTGCCAGATGAGGAGAGCAAGCAGGACAAATAGGATCCCTGCCTTCAGTACTTCCTCTCCTGTCAATCCCAGGCACCTCTGAGGCCCTACCCTTTCTGTAGCCACAAGCGTTGCCTGAGGCCTTGGCCGTTTTTTTTCTGTTTTCCCTGTTTGGCTCTGCCTACGAGGGGCAGGAGATTGCTTCTGATTTCTAAGAGGCATCCAGGGAAATGACAGGTTTCCTCCAGGAAGGCCTCTACTGCTGTGGTCTGCTATTTCACTGGAAGGAGGGAAAGATCTTATATGGTGGAGGGGGAAATGCTTTCCTTCCAAGCTTCGGCCAGTGTGTCAACTGCTGTGTGCTGCCCACACATCTCCATCACACTCTGGTTTCATTATTCCTCATAATGGATCTACACAGCCTGCTTAGATTAGATTAAACCCTAACATAACAGGCCAAAGTGCAGAGTTAGTGCTAAGATTTTTCCCTCAAGACCCTTGCTGCTTTAAGCCATTTTGGCTTGGTCTGTGGCCTATATTTAAAAAGTATAAGCCTGTCACTGGTCCCAAGGAGAAATCTTTAACCACAGAGTTTTCTCATTGAAGATAGTATTGAATAATCTCCCTATTTTATGGAGATTGGGAGGAAGGGGAATAGAAGTTTGAGACTGCCTTTGTGTGGTGGGCCCTGGAGGAGAAAGCCCCTGGGCAGGGTCTCACTTACCCTCCTACATCCTCCCCACACCCAGTTGATGGTTTTCCATAATAAAGAGACTGGGATTTACTTTTGATTGCGCCTTTGTGTGTTATTCATGTATTAGAAAAGCCAGGCAACTGCAGAGGAATTGTCCATCTTAATTTCAAAGGGCGTACTGATCAGTTTCACCAAATGCTGTACAGCGGTCCCCACGATTGCGGAGAGCTGGAGAAGGTTTAGATTCCCTAACCCTAGAGTTAAGTTGTCTTGGTTTGGGATGGGTCCGCGGGTCCCCGGAAGGAGGTTTTGGGTAGGGATCATGATGCACACCATTTAGCTGGTCTCGCGGTTACAGAAAAGCCTGTGTGAAGCCGGGCTCGTTGTCAGAGCTGCCCGCCCGCCCCAAGCACTGGTGGTTCGGTCTGGAGCCTACCTCCCCCGTCTCTGCGTGCAGAGTGGCTCTGCCCGAAGGCCCCGCCCCCAGGCCACGTGTGCGCCCAGCGCCACGCTTTCTGCAGTTTAAGAGAGGTTTTGTTTGGAGAGCTGAGTGGGTTGCGGTTTGGATCTCGGACCTTGGCTGGCCTCTCCTCGGTGGCCGCGTCTCCACCCTATTCCCGCCCCAGATCGGCTCGGTTCCCAGCCGGGCTCCAGGCGCCATGGCTTCCCGCGGGAGGAAGCGGAAGGCCGAGGCGGCGCTGGCCGCAGCGGCCGAGAAGCGGGAGAAGCCGGCTAGCAGCCAGCAGGGAGTGGAGGAGGCGAGCGTCGTTATCGAGCATTGGTGAGGGGGTCTGGGGAGTAATGGGGGGCGGGCAAGGGCGCTGCAGACCAAGGGTCCCAGCCTCTCACCTCCCCCATCTCTCCTTAGCATGAGCTGACGCGTCTACGGGCGCAACGCCGCGGCCCTGAGCCAGGCGCTGCGCCTGGAGGCCCCGGGGCTTCCGGTGAAGGTGAACCCTACCAAGCCCCGGAGGGGCAGCTTCGAGGTGACACTGCTGCGACCCGACGGCAGCAGTGAGTGAGGGCCCGGGGCGGGGCGTTGGGGGGCATGGATCCGAGGCGAGGAAGCGCGGGTCTCAAACCGCCGCCACCTGATGATTTCGTGGACTTTCCCCAGGTGCGGAGCTCTGGACTGGGATTAAGAAGGGGCCCCCACGCAAACTCAAGTTCCCTGAGCCTCAAGAGGTGGTGAAGGAGCTGAAGAAGTACCTTTCGTAGGGACGTTTGGGCAGAAGTCCTCACGCTGAGGTTTGAAATGGGAAATGGGGGAGAGTGGACTGATCTTGGTGTGGCTTTTGGCGAAGCAGCCCTTACTGTTAAACCACTTATTTCACACAGGACCTACATTTTCATAACTCTTTTCTGCTCTCAGGATTTCCTCTAGTGGGAATACCTCTTCCCCTTACTGGTGGGAAAAACTGAAGTCCGCAAAAAATGATTTCTATCCAGTGTGCCCTTTGCTAACTCCATGTTTCATTTCATTGTCTTTGAGCTAAGTCGTGGAATACCGATGGTAATGTAAATGATTATAAAAATGCAAATTGTGTCCTTAGAGGATGCAGTTAATTGTTGCCCTTGGGGTGTAGGCCAGTTTTATATATTTGTTTAAAAAAACTCATTTTCCTGTAAATCCCACCGGTTCCCTTATTTATTGATGTTATGATTCTCCCCTTTCCTGATCAAATCTTTGTGTAACTTCAGGTATGCCTACTCCTGTCCTCTTGTGTTTTTTGTTACTGGTATGTTGTTTCTGTTACCACCCCGTGTAATAACCCTGCATTGCAGTACTCTCACCCCTGGTTACAGGATTTGACCTTGTCTTTATCCCTAGTGCTTCACAGAGTGCTTTGGCATGTTGTCAGGCACTTGATACGTTGAGTGAGATGTGGGGGGAGGATGCAGTCCTTGAGCTCTCCTGGGTTTGTGGGTTCAAGGGAGGAGGGCTGGCTATATGATTGCCTGGAGCCCTTCTCTAACTTTTTTCCCACTCTCATTTTCACAGCCTCTGTCCCTGGTGATGTTGGAGCATTTATGACGGGACATGGCCAAACTTCAGTCATGTGCCTGAAGCTGTGGTTTCTTCTCCAGAAACGGTGGTTCAGTTGTGAGGCAATCCTCTAGTAAGGCACTGAAAAGTTCTTGAATTGGTTTAATAAAAATTAAAGTATTTGAGTTTGATATAAGCTATGAGTGATGAAGTAAAACTTAATCTTATGGTAAGGGATGCCCTAAGCCAGCCTTATGGGATTGGTCCCCCTTGTGTTTTTCATAGCCTAAGGTCACCAATTAACCTGGAACTCCTATGGTCCCTGTTAGAGCATGTGAAATACTTGTAAAAACTGTGGGGAAAAACAATCTCTTTTTAAAAAAGCAACTGTATCGTTTTCAACTCACTTCTCCGAAGTGATGATGGAAGTACATCTTTCTGGCCCCTGTGGAGGTTCTGGCTAGACTAACCATACTGGCAGTGACTAAGCCACACACATTAGGTACTAGACAATATCCTGTCACTCCCACCCACTTAGTGTTCCATCCCAGCATTGCTTCACACCTCCTCCTGGAACATTTTCTCTCCCACAGAACCCCCACCACAGAGGCTGGTCTTTTCTCAGCTCTTCCTGAATCAGTTATTAGATGCCTCTTGACCTGGGAGACCTGGCTTTGGCTGTTACCTATGACCCACTAGAGTTGTGACACACAGTTTATTGTTTCACTTGTTTGTCACTAACTGCAAAATAGATTATAAAGAGGTAAGGTGGTTCAAGTTCATAATTTTCTACTCATGGAACGATTTTTGCCTGTCTCCAAAAGCCTGGGGAGGGAAGGAGAGCTGGGGGTATATCTGCCTCTTGTGCTAAGAGGACAGGGCATGTGCTAGCCCGTCCGTGTACCTTCTGTTAGCCAACATTTCCCACCCGCCCACTCCCTCTAACCTGCCCTCCCCACTCCACTACGTTAGTATGTCCACCTCTGTTTCTGACTCTGAGGAAGGGTCGGGCCACACGGAGGGAATACTCATGGGCACAATCCCCTCTGACATCGAGTCCACCACATCAATCTCTTCCTCTTCAGGGCTAGCAGGAAGTGGATCCAACAACTCAGAGTTGCCAAATCCCTCCTTGCTTGCCTCTGGAGCAGGGTATAATACTTCATCCGTAGTTAGGGACACTTCCAGCCCAGTCTCCACCCAGCTTGAACAGGGAGGTGAGAGGTCCCCATAGGACCTTTGGGGAGGGTTAAGGGAGTTGAGGTGGAGAAGTTTGTCTCTCTGACCATCCAGTGGCTGGGAGCTGGGAATTTCCAGGTCTGCAGTCCAGGAGCCTCCCACTGAAAGCACCTCCCCTTCACTCACCTCAGAGGGCATGACAAGGGGGCTGCGGGGTTCAATTGGCTCTCTGTTCTCGGAGGGCATGACAAGGGGGCTAAAGGGCTCAATTGGCCCTTTGTTCTCACCAGCAGGTTCCTTTTCCAATCCTGTGATTTCCCTGGGCCAGAGCTCCACATCTGGCAAACACCATTCTTCCCCTTCAATCCAGTTCTTTCCTGTTTCTGTCAGGTGATAACTAGGGGTCCTGCAGCCCTCAGCCCGGGGACTCTCCAGAGACCCTATGGGTGGCTCGATGTCTGAGCCACAGAGCATGAAGTCCAGGATTTCCTCCAGCTCACTGGTGGCAGCAGCACTCGTGATTCGGTACTCCTCAGCTTCACACGGCTGCCCCAGCAGGGCTGTGTCAAATGCATAGGGCTCTCTGCAGTCAATATCCAATCCCGGTGCCTTCCCTATCAGCTCTGGACTGGACCCAAACTCGGACTTCACCACTGGGTTGTCTGGGGAGTGGCTAGCAGAGAGGAGAATGCCTTGTAGCCTAGAGCGCGTGGGGGAGTCCTCACACAGGTCTGTTCTAGCAGATGACATTTCCTGCTTGTTACCTGAGGACGGCTGAGTCCCTGGAGGCTCTTCCGAGTCTTCAGGTTCTGGGATCTGAGGGCTGTCTTGAGAGCTTTTGAGGGGAGGCTCTTGAACTACCTCCCAGCAGGTCCCGTTGACAATCTTGCGAAGTTTCACTCTGCCAACCTGCCCCTCCTCTGCAGAGTCGGAGTTAGGCGCCCTGACTTCAGGGCTCCGCTTCTTGTTCCCACCCGACTTTCCAAGACCAGATTGGCTCGGGGTGCTCTGTAGAGGACTAGTTCGCCCTGTTTTCTGCTCGTCCTCTGGTGCTTCTTTATTTATACTCTTCTGCCGCCAAAGACGCCGGCCAGGCGCTGGGGGTACTGAGCTGGGTCCACTTAAAAGGCTGGCAGGCTTGGATGTACAGACATCAGGAGACAGCTTTGCGCGGCTCAGCCTGATCTTTCTGGGCAATAGTCGCTCGTCCACAGAGGGGTACAAGCTGGGTGGGGAAAGTGCTGTAGGACCAAGGGCAGGGTAACTTTTGTTCTCTTTAGGTCCCTGACTGTGGCTTGACGGTGAAGAGCTTTTCTCCTGTGGAGTTGGGCAGGCTCTGGCCTTCCTCTTGAGCAGAAGAGTGCCAGACAAGTTCTCTGTGTTCTGTCGGTGGTTCTTCTCCTGGGCCCCCTCCTCCTTCCCCGAGGACTTCAGTCTCACTGCCCCAAGAGGACAGGGAGTCTGGGTAACAGGCAGTGGAGTTCGAGGGCGGCGGATGGATGCCACCACCCTGGCAGAGATGGCAGCAGCACTTGGAGGTTGTAGGCACTCCCTGTTCAGTCTTCGACCCTGAGGGGCCTTCACCAACTTCCCACCCTCTAGCTGAAGGGATTCTAGCTCAGATACACGGAGCTGACGGGCAGCAGAAAGCACATCCTGGGCTTCTTCTCGAGATACTTCCATCTCTGAGGTATATAGGAAGTCCACCAGCTTCCTAAGTGTCCTGATCTTCAGGCCCCCCAGCTCGAGCACCACCTTCCGACCCTGAGCTGGCCTCTCCCGCTCCAGGCGCTCTGTGAAGAAGGGGCTGCAGGCCGAAAGGATGCAGCAATGGGCTGGGACTGCCTCGCCTGGAGGGAAACCCAAACACTTTGTTATCTGTCTCATGCCGACCGGCATGTTCATGGGTTAAGCACAGACATTACTACCTAAATGTGCTGCCTCTTCTCTCAATTTCCCTCCACAGAAGTTCAAGTAGAAGGATAAATTTATTTCTTCTGCCTGCCTGGAACATTCTGCCATTACCTAGCTAACTCAGTTTTTATCTATTTTAGGCTTTCAGAAAGCCTTCCCCCACCCTACCCCCTGTCTGGGTTAGGTGCTCTGTAGCTATCATAGCATTCAGCCATCTGCGCTGTAATTGTCCATCTCCTTCACTAAACTGTAAGCTCTGTGAGGACAGAGACCGTGTCTGTCTTGCTCACTGAAGTATAGCCAGTGCTTGACACAAAGTAGGGGATCAAATACTTGCTGAGTAAATGTTTTTGACTCACACAAGAGTTTAAAACTTTGTATAGAAGCTGCTTGTGGTCTAACAGAAAGATCATGAGCTCTGGATATGGATAATCAGGGCTCAGTTCTCTCCTGAGCTCTCTCCACTGCCTGGTATCCACTGTCCTGAACAACCTTCTCATTTTATGGGCACTTCACGGGCAATTTCCGTCTCTCCAATGGCTTCAGTTAGCAAAGGCTTGCTGAGGATTCCCAGATTCTACATCTGCCCAGGTATCTTTTCTGAGATATTAAGCATGCCGTAGCCTGCATGACCACGTGGAGGTCCCACAAGTACCTCCAACGCAACCTTTCTAGAAAGTGAACTCACCATTCCCCACACTCCAAAACGTCCCAGTTTTTACTTCAAAGTAAGATAGCACATTCATCCAATTGCCCAGGCCTGAAAACCAGAAGTCATATTTGATTCTTTTCTCTTACCCACTGCATCTAGTCAAACATTAAGTTTTTTAAAAAAGCTAATACTTTTTGAGTCCTTATTATGTGCCAGGCATCTAAGGATTTTAGCAGCATTAATTCATTTAATCTTCACTGCAACCTTGTGGGGTAGCTGTCATTACAGATGAGTAAACTGTGGCATAGTGAAGTAACATGCCCACAATTACAGTTAAGGAGCAGGGACAAGATTTGAACCCAGGGCTACAGTCTATGCTCTTAACTGCAGCAAGTTTTGTAAATTCTCTTGAATAGCTCATAAACTATATATTTCTTTCTATTCTCAGTGCCTTAGTTCAGGCCACCATTCCCTCTCTCCTGGATTCCAAAATAGCCTCCTATCTGGGCTCAATAACAATCTAATAATTCTTCTCATTGCAGCCCGAGTGCTGTTTCTAAAGCAGTTAGGACCTTCTTGAAACCTTTAAATACATTTCCCAGTGTTCTTAGGATAAGACCAACTTCCTTGGTGTAACACTTCAGACCTGCTGATCTCTCTAGCCACACCTCTGATCAATACATTTATAGTCTGTGCTCTAGCCATAATGAACCACTCGCAAATCCCTGGTCACGTGCACATCTCTGTACATGCTGTTTTCTCTGCCTGGGAAAATCTTACCCCATTTCCTCCTACTTCTATTTGTCCTTCACAACTCACCTATGGGGTTATTTATTTATTTTTAACAGTTGATTTTTTTTTTTTAATTTATTTTTTGGCTGCATTGGGTCTTCGTTGCAGCGCGTGGGCTTTTCTCTAGTTGTGGCGAGCGGGGGCTACTCTTCGTTGCGGTGTGCGGGCTTCTCACTGCGGTGGCTTCTCTTGTTGCGGAGTGCGGGCTCTAGGCGCGCCTGCTTCAGTAGTTGTGGCGTGCGGGCTCTAGAGCACAGGCTCAGTAGTTGTGGCGCACGGGCTTAGTTGCTCCACGGCACGTGGGATCTTCCCGGACCAGGGCTCGAACCCGTGTCCCCGACGTTGGCAGGCAGATTCTTAACCACTGTGCCACCGGGGAAGTCCCCTATGGGGTTATTTCCTCCAAGAAATTCTCCCTAACACCCATCCCCCAACCTACTCAAGTCTGTGAAGGATGCTCCTCTTTTGTGCTCCTGTATCAGCTTATACTTACCCCAATGTTATTTATTATACTGCCCAGTTACCTGGATGCACTGGTTATTGGAACGTCTCCCCTTTACGTGGTTTCCTTACGAGGATGGACTTATCTTCATATATACTACATGCCATGCTAGTAAAGTATACTAGCATACACCAGGCAGCTGATACTTTTTATGTTTATTTTGAATTAAGGAATGCATCCCAACTCTGCACTTCCTAAGAGAGCCAAGAGACAAGTCACTTAACTCTCTAGGCCTCAATTCGCTCATCTGTAGAGCTGGAACCATGTAACATTCCGCATCTCACAAGGCTGTTATAAGAATCAAATGAGACACTAAACTGTGCTATATGTACTCTGCAAACTGTAGAGTGTTACACAATGTTGGCTGTCATAATCCCTTTTGATAAATGAAGAAAGTGAACTGGAAAGAGGTGAAGTTACTTGCTCATTTGTTACTGTTAGTAACAAAACTAGGACTTAAACTCGGACTCCTAGTCTTAGGCCTTTTACACTATACCAGGCTCTACCCCAAGCTGATTTAACATTTCAAGTGTAAAGGGAAGGGGTGGAAATAAGCTATATGTTTTTAGGTTTAACAACAAAACAATAAAAGCCATCAATTTGAAGACAAGAAAAAAGGAAAATATGTAATAGTATCATCTAATAGTTACATTGTGCCTAGTACATTAAAAGTACTGTTCTAAGTGCTTTACGTATGTTAACTCAATGTTCACAACCATCCCACTACGGTGTATCCATGTTTTACCGAATTTCTATGCTTACAAAACTTTATAATTAGTTTCATTTTTTAAGCGAAGGAGCATCATCTCACTTTCACTCTTGAAAAATGTACCTGTCCTAGAAAGAGCCAAGCTCTTTACCAAATAGCTTACAGTACTCAAAGGCGATAATTACACACTTTCCTGGTTTTTTCCTGCACTGCTTGGCCCTGAAGTCATTTTATCTTAGTCTATGGTGAGTTTTCAATTGAGTCCCTACTGGTCTCTTACCTTCTGCCTGCAGAAGGACATCACAGAACACACCACTCTGTTGCTGGTGATGAAGCTGCAGAAAAGCTAGCCGGAGGAACCGGGGATTCCTGTATAGGATTTTGGGACTGGCAGGAGAGCACATGTTGGTCTCTTAACAAACCTAGGTTTTCATGGATCAGATTCCTGTGGGTGAAATAATACCTTTCAGAAGCACGATTATACCTAATTTTTTTTTTTTTTTTTTTTTTTTGTCTTTGAAATGACAGGGAAATTTTGAAAGTGGGAGACAAAAGCATGAGTTGAGGAACCATAAGCCCAGGAACTGTGCCAAGGGTATCTTAAGAAAGAATATCCTGGTGGTTACAGGTGGGAGCTCAGAAACAGCCTAGATTTGAATCTCAGCTCTGTTATTTATTAGCTTAGCTGTATAATTTCAGGCAAATGACCTAACTTCTCTGAGTCTTACTTTTCTCATCTAGGAAATGGGAATTATAACAGTACTGTACTTACCTCGTAAGGCTGTTTTAGAGATTTAATGAGTCAATTTTACCAAATTGCTTAGTACTGTGAGTGTCTGGCACGAAACTAGCACTCCAAAAATGGAGTTGTTCTTATCCTTAAACCTTCCTCATTCACATTTGCCAGAAACCCAACTCCTATACTGCTTACTACTCATATTCTTCCTGAGCACCGTTTCATGGGTATACTTCCCCAATTTAACACATTTTAACAAAACACCACGGAGTATTAAATGACCTCTAGGAAGTCGTACACACCTTCTTTTCTCTGAGCTCACTCTATCACACTAACCAGCAGAGGGTGCACAGTAAAGAAAAGAAGCTGCTGGACTTGGTGGGAAGGTCTCTCACAGCAGTAAGAATATTGCCACCGTGCGTTCAGATGTTCTTGACCGAAGTGAGCCTGATTCCACCTGGAAATTGGCAAAGAATCTGGCCTTTCGGTTTGTCAATCTGGTCAGTTCTCTGGCTAACAATAAAGCAAGGATAATTAAGCGTTCTACCCCTCCCAACACAAGCCGGGTATTCTGACTTCAGGCTCACTACGTTTCCAGCTTTTTTGCACTGAGATCCCCACACTCACTGCACAGCCGGTGCTCCTTCCCTGGCACGCAGTTTTCTGTCAGGTGGCACTGAAGCTCCGAACAGTTCACGTCAAACTATCAGGAAAGAAAAGAGTGGAAAGGTAAATTAAGAAACTGTAGGCTCAATTCCATCCCAGCCAGAGAGATGGGGATGGAGGATGGCAGCTGTTGCAAGGGCCCAGAGGTAGGCCCTGGGGAAGCTTCCCAATCCACCAGCCCTGGGCCTTGTCCCCAGACCCAACCTGGAAGAGCTCTGCGGCAGGAGGTGCTCCTGCTGTCCTCTCCGTGCTTGGGTCCTCGGTCCAGCCTGCCTTGCTTCCTCCCAAGGTCCAGGCTGGCACGGGACGGGGCTGGGGGTGGGGGTGGGGTTTAGCAAAGCTGCACAATGTCCTGAGGGTTCTCCCCGTCCAGAACCAAGGGAATCGGGGTTGGCGGGGGAAAGCAGGGCTTCAAGGAAGGCCCTGCAAAGCTGGGCGCCTCGGCCCAACTCCTTTGAAGACAGAGCTCTCGGCGCAAAGGTTTCTGGGAATGGAGCGTGGGGATCGCGGAGGCCCTAATTCAAGGCTCACCCAACACCGTCACCTCCGGCCGCACGGGCTTTGCAGCCACTCCCTGGTGCCCTCGTCCTGCCGCAGGCCCGGGGATCCTTATGCACTGGGAAGTGGTGACAGCGAGGGCCTGAGGCCACGCGGCCGGTGCCACACACCTCGCGCCACGTTTCCGCTCACCGCACGTCGCGGCCCCGACGTCCTTCCTCCTCCCCCAGCTCGCGGGCTTACGTCTGCCCGAATACGTTATCCCCATTGGCAGAGGCTCCTCAAAGAGCCAATCACAGGACGAGGAGCGGTTTGGGCGGGAGGCTAAGTCTCGAGGGACTTGGAGGCTGCGGGAAGGCGGTAGGGCTGCGAGAGGAAGGGGGAACGGCCCGCTCGGAAGGAATTCTTCTGCAAGCCGGCCTCGTCCTCTGTACCCGATGAAAACACACGGAAAAGAGGCTCAGGACTCCCAACGGGGCAGGCTCCAAGGTGGTAGAAGGGCACCTGCGGCTTCCCTTTGAGGAGGCTGCGAATGGCCTCGGCCCCACTAAGAGCACCCCAGGCGTAATGGAGGAGAAGGCCTCTGGATGGCTCCAGTCGCACCTTGTCCCCCATGTCTCTCACTAGATGTCTCCTAAGGCCAGGAATGTTCTGGAACAAGGTCCTCGGGCTAGTTTCTGAATTCAGGTTTTTCACAGATTCCACTCCAGCCCCACATCTCGGAGACCTCGTGACCCAGGGGGTGGCAGAACTTTCCGTCTGGAGGGGGGTCACCGGTGTTGATTTCCTTCGCACACTTCCCGACTGGAAACAGCTGTTCTCAGGGATGAATATCAAAAATTAAAAGATCTCGAGATTAAACATTTAGAGAGAATGCCAAGCCACTTTAGAAATCTGGACAGCTTCTCTCTGCCCTGTGCGCGTTAGGACCCGGGTCCCGGCTTCGGGTCGCTGCCAGGTGATGTCCAGCGCTGGACGGCGCCGGCTGAATCCAACACCACTGGGGACAAAGTGTGGTGAATTCGCCCGGAGCAGCCCCCGCGGAGGCCAACTGGAGGCAGGAAGGACGATGTCTAAGAGAAGGGGAACCTGCCCACGGACAAAACGTAGAGGGGTGAGTAGTACAGGGCGCTCAAGTGTATCTTTACTGATATTTTGCACCTTTTCAAAAAGGATTTGAGGTGGTTGATTGAAATATGGGGGGTGGGGGTGGATTTCCAAGTCAGGTAATGTCTTCCCTAGTTTGAGCCTCCTGCTTTTAAGACGAAGAAAGAAACAAGGAACAGAAGACATTTTTGGTTGCCGTCATATTTTGAAGAGGTAGCAGTTCGTGAAAGGACATAAAACTTAGCAGAAAGACAGGTTTTAGATGTTGTCAGCACACACACACACACACACACACACACACACACACAAAGCGAGCAAGCAAGGAAAAAAAAGGCAGGACAATACTTGTTCACGCATCTGTTACTGTGGAATCAAGACTAGATTACGTAGGTGCAATACCACTGTAGGTGATTCTTCGGGGTTGTAAAGAAAATATAAGTATTACATCCTCTCATGAATATATTGTTACCAGGATTAGATTAATTTTCAAGAGGTAATGAGGACTCACTTCTTGGTTTTATGTTTGGTTTTTTTTGTTTTTTTTTAAATCCAATTTCAGTTAAATCTTGTGTTAGTAGATTTTCTAAAGGGAATGATAAATGGCCATCCTATGCAGGGCTTCAAAAATGACAAACTTTGGATGGTAATGTGTTGTCATCAGAGGGTAGAAAGGAGTAAAAATGTTTTGTTTTCCTTTGTATGGATAGCCAGTTTTTTTTTTTTGGAGTTGGATTTTTAAAAATTTCTTCTCCTTGGCATTTATAGTTTTAGTCTGTTTTAGAAGTAGAGCCATCACAGCACAGTGCTCTGCCCTACATAATAATTTTAACACTTCTTTTTTAAGTATAATTTTATTTCACGGCTCTTCCCTAATCTTTCACCATTTTATGGTATCTTTTCTTTGTGTGTACGTGGTGATGGTTGTTGGTGGAGCAGTTAAACTTTGAGAGTTGTAAGAGTGAGCACTGACTGTAGTCTTCCATGCATAAAAAACAAAACGAAACAAAACCAAAAAGCAAAAAAGGAAAGAAAAAAAAGCCCCAGACAAAAACAACCCTGTATCTCTGAACACATCCTCAATCCATTGACTTCTCTCCATTTTTACTGCTACCACTGTAGTCAACTCCATATCACTGCAACTTGACCTTCAAACTAATTTCCTTGCTTTCGCTCCTGCCCCTACTTTTTAAAATTATTATTATTTTTTAAAATTTTTATTTATTTTTGGCTGTGTCGGGTCTTCGTTGCTGCGCACGGGCTTCTCATTGCGGTGGCTCCTCTTGTTGCGGAGCACTGGCTCTCGGTGCATGGGCTTCAGTAGTTGTGGCTCGCAGGCTCAGTAGTTGTGGCTCACAGGCTCTAGAGCGCAGGCTCAGTAGTTGTGGCACACGGGCTTAGTTGCTCCGCGGCATGTGGGATCTTCCCGGACCAGGGCTTGAACCCGTGTCCCCTGCGTTGGCAGGCGGACTCTTAGCCACTGTACCACCAGCGAAGTCCTCTTGCCCCTACTTTAATCCATTTGGCACATAAGCAGCCAGATCTTTTCAAAATGTGGACTGGATTATGTCACTCTGCTGTTTAAAATCCCCACAGGCTTTCTTCCACCTAAGAATAAAATCAAAACTCCTTTCTCTAACCTATAGAACCCTTCACATTCTGATTCCCACCTATCCCTCCCTCCTCATTTCCAACATGCTCTGCTGGATCCAGTATGTTTCAGCCCCACACTTTAGGGCTTTGGCATTAGTAGTTGCCATTGCTTATATTTTCTCATGGTTGGCTGCTTCTTACCATTCAGATTTCAACTTAAATGTCACCTGTCCAGAGAGACTGTCCCTGACATCCAGTCTAGAACAAGCCCCAAGTCATTCTCATCAGTCTGTTTTGATCTCTGCATAATGTTCCATCTGACATCTTATCTGTTAATCTTCTGCAACCACACCCCCCCCACCACCCCCCCCCCACCACCCCAACTAGAATGTAAACTTGAGAGCAGGAAACTTGTCTATTTCATTATCCTTGACGTCTGGAAGAGTGGGATGGTGCTCAAAATAACCCAGAAGGAACTAGTCTTTTTTCTGTTCACAGAGTATAAACAGTTTTTCCCTCAGTGAGTATTAATCCTTATGATTCTTTATTTGGAGATGCCTATTTGAGATAAATTTAAAATTTAACAACTTTTTCACCACTGAGTTAACTTTTTTGACTTGTATATAATTTTATTTTGAATATTATCTACAAATTCATTAATGTTAAATGGCTTGTCCAGGATTATATAACTAGTAAGCCAACAGACTTCATTCATTTATTCATCTGTTGCTAAATATGAGATACAAGGCTGAGCTCTGGGGATGCACCATAAACTAGAAAGACATTTTTTATGCCTTCATGGAGCTTATCTTCTGGTGGGGGAGACAGGAAAACACACACACACATACATACACATGAAAAAAGGAAGGCAAAATACTTGCAAGTTAGTGGTGGTGTGAAGGAAACAAGACTAATCCATCTCTGGAAAATCACAGCATATTCTAGATAATGGCTCTGACCTAGGAACCAGTGAATCAACAAACATATGTGTTGATTGCTTTCCTTTGACAATCATCTTTGGCTTTTTTTTTTTTTTTTTTCATCTTTGGCTTTTAAACTTGCTATGTAGGACTAGGAATAGATGGAAAGTAGAGGTAGAAGATGTGATAAGGTAACTGGAAAAGATTCTTAGACAATGAGAGTTAAAGGCTGTTTGTTTCTCTGTCAAATGTATTCATTTCCTATTCTATTATAGTTTGTTTAAACCCCATCAGACAAGTGCTGTGATGTCTGTTACGTCTTCCAGCACTTCTGAGAGAAGTCCTTTTTGGCCACATTAGACCAAATATGAGGGTATATGAGACCATAGACCAAATACGAGGGGGTGGGTAACGATCAGATAAAGCTGATTAGAAGGGCACTTTCATCCTGAGGAGGAGCGGAATTCCAGTTTAGAGACATAAGGAAAGGTCAGATTATGGTTAATAAGTGTTACTTTAATGTATTGGATGAATAAATATGGCATCTTGAAAACAGACGAGGAACTTGGCCTTTATCCCGACCACAGTGTAAGGTAATGGAAAGAGCATGGGCCTTGGAGTCAGACTGATGGAGGGGCTTACTCCTTAGCCAGATGAGCTCAGGTTAGTTTCTTAACCTTGCTGAGCCTTGATTTTCTCGTCTCTAAACGGTGGTGATGCTATCTCCATGGTGGTGTTTTAGAAGTTAGGGACAGTGAGTGAGTGCAAAGTGCCCTCACGTGATAGATGCTTCATTTATTGGTTGCTATTATTGGGCAATGGTGAATCACTGAAAGTTTTTCGGTAGGGTAGATATTGGTAATAATAACTCATTCTTACTGAGTTTGTACTATATGCCATGCATTATTTTAAGAACCTCATGTGTATTTTAATTCTCACAACAGTCCTGTGAAAGAGATATAGCTATTATCTCCATTTTATAGTTAAGAAACTGAGTCACAGAGAGATTATATAACTTTTACAAGGTCACGAAGTATGTAGTACATTTACTTGATTAAGTATACTTACAGCAGAGAAAGGTTTGAAGCCAGTCAGTCTGACTGCAGAACCTATGCTCTTAACTATTTTAGATTATGAAAACTTTATGAAGATTCATTTGGTAGCAGTTTACAGGATAGATTTTTCAGTAAGAAAGAAAATTTTCAATTTATCAGTATGATTTTCACATAGCTAATCCCCGAATGACCATAAAATACTAGTCTTTGTCAAGCATGTAAAAAAAAAAATTTCAATCTCTGTCCTTCATGGCCTAATAGTCTAAGAACATATTAAATATAACTCTTAATTCAGAAAAAGAATACTTGCTATAATCCTTTATTTAGGTCAAGCATAAACAGAATGTATGAACTAGACAGTCTTAAGCGCAAAGTTAACAAATAAATTGAATTTTCTAGGTATGAGATTTTCTTTTCCTTACACATACTCTCGTCTCCTCCAAATATATTATTTATTGGATATCATTTACTCTCCCCCTCAAACCCACATTATTTTGATTTGGGGACAAATGGGAAGACAGTGATTTTCCTCAACAGCCTAGTGGATTCAGCTTCCTTCTAGTTGAAAGTATAGACACTGAAAATTGTTAACAAGTCCAAGCATTAGGTTTTCTAATTAACTCTAATGCATTTAAACCAAAACAATAAAATTGAGAGTTTACCTCAGATATCCCCTACCGTCCCAATCAACACATTGTAGTCCTGTTTCTAGCATTTCACGCTCCTTCCCTTCCTGTCTTCCTTTGGGGAAATGCTTTGGGGTAGAAAGCAACAAACCAAATAGCAGCAGGCAAATAAAATCAGCTCTTTTTTGCTTCCCCACCCGGAAAGGAAGGAGGGAGCAAGAACCCCACCATCAAAGAGAACCGAGGTTCTTAGGCATGCCATTCTAAAAACCCCTTATTCCTTCAGCCCCCTTCCCCGACCCCTCCCAGCTCTGCAGTAATTCCTCAGAGATTATATAGGTCTCCACTTTAAATATAAATATATATATAAAACTTCCCCCTGTCTCTTTTTCTCCTCCTCTTGCTCTCCCCCCCTTTTTTTTTTTTTTAATTTCCTATAATAAAGTTTCCTATTGGATAAAATCAGCTCCCTGATTTATGCCCGGCTCCTATTGGAAGTTCTCAGGGGCTGACATCACTCAGGAAAGCGAGGGGGTAGGGCTGCCAGATCAGTTTGTCACCACCCAGGCTCCCTAGCCTTTGGCTGGGTGCAACTTCCATTTTAGGTGTTGGATCTGAGAGAAAAAAAAAGAGGGAGAGAGAGAAAGAAGAGCAGGAAAGATCCTGAAAGGAGGAAGAGGTGGCGAAAAATCAACTACCTTGCTGGATTTGTCTTTCTCAGAACATTGACGAAGCCTTGGTTTTCTTTCTTAAAGGACTGGTTTTTAGAAGTCCACATTTGAGGTGTGTGCCTTTTTAAAAAATATGTGTATAGACGGGTAAAGGAGGATAAGCCAAGTTGAATTTTTGTCTTACGGTAACCGAGGGAATTTAAAAACGAGAGAGTCTGTTATGCTGACGGGTAACTTTTAAGCAGTTAATTTTTCTTTCTACTTATTTCGGGGAATTTTGGTATTTTATCATATTTAAAGCAAAGTAAAATGTTCAAGACCCAGAAACAAACTTCTGGTCTCTCTAATATAGGGAGATGAATAGATTCAGGAGGGTGAGAGCAATTCCATAAATTTACATTTTGGTGTGTTCTTTGATTTTATGTATTTTTTTCTAGGTTAGGCTAACAAACTTCTGTTTTCAGAGCCCAAACCAAAAGTTGGTTTTTTTGGCATGTTGCGTGTGGGTTGGGAAAGGAATTTGTCCGGGTCGGAAGCTAGTTATACAGATGGTTCTTCATATGTTTCAAAACTTTTTTTTCTCCTTTTTATCATTAGATTTGTGGAAGTGGAAAGTTGCAGGGAGCTTTGCAGCTTAAGTGGTGATATTTTTTCCCATAGAGAGTTTGAACGACCCAGATCGGTTTCAGCCCTGCTGTTCCTGGGTGGATCCTTCTTTTACTTTTCCAGGTGTGGTGGGTAGGAGCCTCATTCTCCTTCTAGACTTAGCCTCCCTGCTTAGCCTTATAAAAGAAAATAAATGGATCCATGGTAACTGAATTGCCATCCCCTTCCTTCTAAAACTACCTTTGCTAGCAAAGATTTGTGGAGGTATTGTATGTTCAGTCTGCATATACGATAACGTTTGGTTTATGTGCTTAAAGGAATAAGGAAATTTTAATCATGCTTTTTAGTTCACCTGAGTAAAGTGGCACATGTGAAAATATTTTCAGCTTTGTGCTCTCTGAAAGGGCCTTGGACTAAAATAAGGTTAGGCTAAGGGTAAAACACTTACACAAACTTTAGTGTTTAGGATGCATTTGAGAAAGCACAAGGGGAATTCTTACTTTTAAACCAAATTGAAAGTTGTTTTTTGGAGGTGAGTTTTTTATTTGGTTAATTTGCTGTGAAATCAGAAGTCTTTAAGATCTGAAGGCCCATGACTGTGCTTTCATATCTTATACTTAATTTTAAGATTTGTTTTTGTTTTGCAAACACATTCTTGTAAAAATCCTGATGCTAGATAACCACATAACCAACTCATCAGTGGCTGAAAACTGGATGTTCTCTTCCTTCTCCCTTTGAAAATGCGAATCATTTGAAAATTATAACTGCAATAGATACTGCCCTAATTGTAACAAGATGGGCCTTAATATGTAAGCTGCTCATTAGCTTTAAACTGGTATGTGTCTATAATAATCCTCTGATTTTGTACCCCCCACCCCTTAATTCTTTTTAGACTAGAACACTTTCTTGAATTTCTTTGCCAGACATGAGTATTTCTTGAAAGCTGATTTCATTCTTGTGACGTTGTGGCTTCAGAGGAAATGGAACTTTGTTCCTTCTTTTAATATAATTTATGCAAGGGCTACAGTAAGATTTTAATGTCTGGATCTCCTAATTATAGCAAGTGCAGTTAAAAAGAAAGAAAAAGGACAATGTGTACAGTTTGTTGGGCTGTAGTTCTTATTTCATTAACAAATTTTCAAATGCTCTTTCTGCCTTGACCCCAGCCTAGGGGTTTCTTGGTGGATCTTTGGAGGATTGGTCATGTTGCTACCAGAGTGTCAGTTTCCCACTCAACCTTTAGGGGGAGGGATGAGGGAATCTGAAGAAGGAGTACAAAGGCAGTTTGAAAATAGGTTCTGGATGACTGAGTGGTGGTGGTTTGGGTCCAGCTTTAAATGCTGGGCTTTGTGTAGCTGCAGTGAACATCCTAGTTAACTAGCGTCCAGGACTATTTCACGAACTGAGGCATTGTTTTGACTGGTGTGTACTATTAGAGCCTTTTGGATGATAAGATGGAAGATTTGTCTTTTACCTCACCTCTACTAGTTCTTCCAGGAAATATAATAAGGGGTGTGAATAAGTAAATCTTTTATTTTTTGTTTTGCTCCCCATTTTGGTTTGGGGGTAAAAAAAGACAAGTAAGTAAGAGTTGTGCAGATTTTTCTTTCCTTGTCTGACTCCTGTATGCTGTTGGTTTCTTTGTTATATGACTAAGGTATGCTATGTTCCAGGTGGGGGCCTCCTTTGGGTGCTTAGAGTCCGAGTGCCTTTCTTAGGGTTCCAGTTATGGAGAGTTAGAGGGGTTAGAACATGTTCTTTCAGCTAGGATAAAAATGGGGACTATTGGAAATCTTAAAAAAAAAGCTCCAAGTAATTGCAATTCAGCCTTGGGTTTATGAGGTAGTTGCTCTCTAAGGATGAGTGAGAGAGGCTGGATGCAAATAAATTAAGCATAGATCACTCTTCAGTTGGAATAGCAAAATGATTAGCTCTGTAATAATTTATTGCTTTCTATTTTGGTACCTGGTGGTCCCCTGTTACTAACTGCCCACCCTCCCTCCCCCACCCCCCTCCTTGTTTTTTTACTGAGTGCTAAGCATTTTGCATAAACTATTGTATTTACTTAATTTCCTACAACAACTTTTTGTTTGTTTGTTTTTTGGTTTATTTTTTGTTTTTTAAGGAATTTGAGCCTCAGAGAAGCTGAGATTTGCTGAAAATTTCAGTGCTTGTAAGTGACCGAGGCCAGGATTAAACCCTGGTCTGACTAACTACAAAGTTAGTGGACTTAACCACTAAAACACTGCCATTCTCCACAGAGAATAGAAACGAGCCAGAACTAAAATGAGCCCTTGCTAGAGGCAGGAGTGTTTCATCTTGCCTGAAGGTCAGTGCTCATTTAGATTTCCAACCCCCTCTGTGTTAGAGTAATGTACGTAAAAAAATCCATTTTCCATAAAGCCTGTGGGGAGGTGGGGAGCTAGATATGTTAGAATGGATATTATTTCAATCTTTAGAACAGGAGTCTTTCCATATGCACACCATTGCCCTCCTCTAAGTTCTTAAACTTACTGGAAATGTCTCAAACTTCATTTGATTGTCAGTGAAATTTCTTCTTCCAGAGAATTTTCTGGCATGTGGTTTGGAATGATATTGCCAACTTGCAGGGAGAGGTTTGTAGCAGGTAGTTCAAATAATGTTTATCACACTGTATTAAAATTGTCTATTTATTTTTTGAATTTTTGAATTTTATTTAATTTTTTATACAGCAGGTTCATATTAGTTATCTATTTTTACATATTAGTGTGTATATTGTCAATCTCAATCTCCCAGTTCATCCCACCCCCCTCCCCCCACTTTCCTCCTTTGGTGTCCATACATTTGTTCTCTACATCTGTGTCTCTATTAAATTATCTATTTATTTTTGTCTTTGCCTCTGTACTGACCTGCTTGAGTGTAGGTACTGTCTTACCTCTGTATCCTCTTAGCACCTATCTTAGTGTCTGGGATATATTGAGGTGCTCAGTAAGCTTTGGTTAAATAGGCACTATGGGAATCAGTGAGGGACTTTTGTGGGGAAGGCTGAAAGGAAGTTGAAATAGGAAGCAAGTCAACAAAGATTAATAAAATTGCAATGTAATTTTGAAACTTTAGTCTGTAGTTTCAACCTTTTACACATCTCCCACCTTCCATTTTTAAATAAAGTTTCTGGAAATAATTGAAGATTTAAAATTTTAATTTCCCTTTAATCCTGTTTTCTTTCTGGGCAGATGGTACAAATAATAGTGTAAAAAGTAAGGGTCCGGGACTTCCCTGGTGGCACAGTGGTTAAGAATCCGCCTGCCAATGCAGGGGACACGGGTTCAAGCCCTCATCCAGGAAGATCCCACATGCCGCGGAGCAACTAAGCCCGTGCACCACAACTACTGAGGCTGTGCTCTAGAGCCCGCAAATCACAACTACTGAGCCCATGTGTCACAACTACTGAAGCCCGCGCGCCTACAGCCTGTGCTCCACAACAAGAGAAGCCACCGCAGTGAGAAGCCCAAGCACCCCAACAGAGTAGCCCCTGCTCGCCGCAACTAGAGAAAGCCCGCGTGCAGCAACGAAGACCTAACGCAGCCAAAAATAAATCAATAAATAAATTTAAAAAAAAAGAAAAAAGTAAGGGTCCTAGTCAGTTCATTTCATACTATAGGCAGCTGTTAACTTCAACCACTGAAACCTTAAATGCAGCCATTTTCTTGGGGAGAGGAACTCGTTACCCAGAACATATTAGGGCAGCAGCAGGGAAATATTGCTTTCAGCCATGTTGGAAGTGAATGGTTTTTATACTTGTTAATAAAAACAAAAAGCTTGGGAACATACTTTTGAACATTGGTGCTTCAAAGAAAATATGTTTGGGTATCATTGTACTTTTTTCACTGCTTTCACTGTGAAACTTCAGGAGATTTTGTTCACAAAGTGGGAAGTTTATGAGTTTAAGAACCCAAATTAATTTTCATGGGAAATTTGGAATAATAGTAACAAGAAATTTGCCTAAAGGAACAAGCCATAGGTTATCAGTATGCGATTTCATGTTCTCTTCCCTTGCAAAAGGGGTTAAATGCTTTGAGAAGCTGAAATAGGGATTGCTCTGCCTAAATGCAGCTGCCTCCAAGGTTTGCAATAGAGGGCATTGATATAGCCTGGCAGGGAGATTGTGAAGGCGGGGAAGAAAAACTGTTCTGGTTAGAACTAACAAGTGGGATGTAAGGGTATGGATTGATTTGTATTTAGTTATATTGTATAATGTATTTTTGGAAGTAATTTTTTCCCACTAAGTCTACTTGGAATTGCATGTTATTGATTATTAAATATTAAGTATTGAGAACGGGGCCCACATTTACTATTCTGGTTCAGGGACAGTGTTCCCCATTTTTAAGGCCATTTCCTCTCCAGTGAGTCCTTAAGCCTTTCTGGAGTGGTATGGGCAATTTATTTTATTTTTTAAAAATTTATTTATTTAATTTTGGCTGCGTTGGGTCTTCGTTGCTGTGCGCAGGCTTTCTCTAGTTGAGGCGAGCGGGGTCTACTCTTTATTGCAGTGCGTGGGCTTCTGATTGCGGTGGCTTCTCTTGTTACGGAGCATGGGCTCTAGGCGCGCGGGCTTCAGTAGTTGTGGCACGTGGGCTCAGTAGTTGTCGTTCGCGGGCTCTAGAGCACAGGGTCAGTAGTTGTGGCGCATGGGCTTAGTTGCTCCGTGGCATGTGGAATCTTCCCGGACGAGGGCTCGAACCCGTGTCCTCTGCACTGGCAGGCGGATTCTTAAACCACTGCACCACAACCACTGCACCACCAGGGAAGTCCCGGTGTGGGCAGTTTAAATCAGGCATGTAGTGGGAACGTTATAAGGATCCAGAGTTTTCTTAAAGCCTTCTTTGATGGCTAACAGATAATTTGGGCATCACTTTCACAAAACTTGTGCCATTGTGTGATGATAAAAGAAACTTTAACTTTTTATTTTGAAAACATTTCAAGCTTACAGAAAAGTTGGAAGAGTAGCACAATAACTCCTATATACCCTTCATTCACCTTGACACCAATTGTTAAAATTTTGCCACAAATGCTTAATTATTCTGTATTTTTTGATCAATATGCTGACTAAACAGGGAATTTCCAATCTCAGTGTTCCATAAATTTAGAGAGGCAAGGCAGCTTTGCATGGTTAAGAGCATGGATGCCAGAGCCAGACTGCCTGGGTTCAAATCTTCTACCACTTAACTAGCCAAGTAACCTTGGGAAAATTGTTTAATTGCTCTATGCCTTGATCTCCTTGTTTGTAAAATAAGGACAATAATATTAACCATCTCATAGGATTGTTGTGATGATGAAGTGACTTAATACGTGCAAAATTCATAGGATGTTGCCCAGCTCATGGGAACACCTTGTGTTTGCTATTAGAATGGATACTTTAAGTGAACTCAAACATTATTTGTCTGTTGGACTAAGTTCCCTCTAAGGTGTCTTAAAACCTGAGACTCTATGGTGGATATAGATGCTTATAGTACAGAATAAATGGGCATCCTGGATGGATAGGCTAACTTTTTTTCTTCAATGGGGAAAAAAGTGCCTTTAGCAATAGGCAGGTTTGGGGAGTTACATGGGCAGGGTTGTCCAAAATATGGGTGCTAGGGGAATGGATAACCCTTAATAAAGTAAAGTAAGGTGTGAGTGAGGGAAGAGAAGCTGGTGGCAAAGCTTGAATCTCTTGCAGTAATTTCTTAGGAGACTTGGATACTTTAGGGGAAAAAACAGCAATACAAGTTTCTCCCACCTTTTTGTATCTACAAGAGACAGAACTCTAGCACCCAAGGATAAACTTCCTTTAATTTTGGCAGAGAGTGGGTTGAAAAAGCTCTGTTTGGGTTTATTATTCTTGACTTTGAACCAGATTCTTTTCCTTGCCGTCTCACTTGTCCAACCAGGATTTTGTAGGATAACGTTAGTTTTGAATGTACAGGAAACAGTTACATAGCAATGAAGGCAGTTTTTTTTACTATGTCTTTTCTTGAAATAAACCTCCCTTTTTTATGTTCAGGAAACATCATTTTCTATTTTCAACCTTTATTTAAACTGAGACTTGTAGAAATTTTGAGTTCATCAGTGCTTCCTATGAGAAGTGTGCCTCTAAGAAAAAGGTCTGCTCTTCTATGTGGAAAAGCTAAACTGTGGCCTGTGGGAAATACATATGTGTTAGATGCAGCCTTGCCTGGAAACTTTTGGTTTCTTCCAGCCTAAGATTTTCCTTCTTTTTTTCCTTCCCTCATACTAAATAACCCATGAAACTAGTGTTCTGAATAGTATTTAAACTTAATTTCTATTGGCACTTCGTAGCTTCCTATCATAACTCCTTCACCCAGCTCTCCATATTTTTTTTAAACCCCCATTTCCCTCTACTGATTCTCCTACGTTTTCTTCTTTTCGTTTGCTTTCCCCTTTTTATTTGGTGTCTCCCTTTGTCTTTTTGCCTCCCCTGTCTTTTTTTCCCCTTAGATTGGTGGTCTTCATGGGCATCACTTTGCCTCACTAACACGTAATATGGAAGAAATTTCTTTTTTTTTTTAGATTTATTTATTTTTGGCTGCATTGGGTGTTTGTTGCTGAGCGCAGGCTTTCTCTAGTTGTGACGAGTGGGGGCTACTCTTCGTTGCGGTGCACGGGCTTCTCATTGCGGTGGCTTCTCTTGTTGCGGAGCATGGGCTCTAGGCGTGTGGGCTTCAGTAGTTGTGGCACATGGGCTGAGTAGTTGTGACTCGTGGGCTCTAGAGCGCAGGCTCAGTAGTTGTGGCGCACGGGCTTAGTTGCTCCACGGCATGTGGGATCTTCCCGGACCAGGGCTCGAACCCGTGTCTCCTGCATTGGCAGGCAGATTCTTAACCACTGTGCCACCAGGGAAGTCCTGGAAGAAATTTCTGGTTCTTAAAATAGAATAAATTGTACTTCATGTGGTGAAGGTACAAGTATTAGGATACTGCTTTTGGTTTATTTCAGTTAGGTCTAGATTAGGATTAATTGTTATGATTCAAGAAGATTGATTTCTTCTAGTAGTTAAGATTAGGTTTTATTTTTTCGATTTTCAAATCTCATCCACATTTACTAATTAATTACTCATTTTGGTTCAGTTGACAGTAGAGCAAAAGATACTTTTCCCAAAGTAAATTGTCAATTTTGTGTGTGCTTCCCATGTTCTATATTGGAATGCGGTCTCATATTGAGAGGTCTCTTTGTGGAGTGAAAAGATTTTTGTTTTAGGGAGCTTATATTTGAAAAACCAAAATATATTCCGGTGGTTGAGGATATAAGACATTGTTATAGAAACTAAGTCAACTTCTCAGTACTTTTATCAAGGCACCTACAGTTCCCATTTCATTGCAAGTGAAGTAAATCTCATTGAAATAAAGTAGCTGGTGTATATTCAGTACACTTTTAAAAATAGAGTGGTCTATTTTAAAGGAGAAATTGGTGCCATTCTGATTTCTTTCCATTGTTTCTTTGTTGGAATGGGGGAAGTTCTGTAACCTCTCTGTTGTTCTCTTCTCTGTTGACTACTTTGTAAACCAGGGCAGAATTGGCCATTTGAATGTCTGCCCCGCTGAAGGTCAGCCAAATCTGCAGGTAAGGCTACTGGAGACCCCAACTGATGGGCCTAAGGTCACAATTAGAAAAAATGTGTAGAAAGACAAATGAAGTAATACTGATTTATTTTTCTAAAATTTAACTTTTTGTTTTCATTACAAAAGTAAAACATCTTCATTCATTCATTCAAAAGAAATTTGAGAGCCTGCTGTACACCAAATAGACCTCACAGAGCTTACATTCTAGTTGGAAGAGATAGATATTAAGTAAGCAAGTAAATATATAGTAAGTCAGAGTGTGATAACACTATTGAGAAAAAAATAAAGCAGAATATGTAGGGTGGTGAATAAGAAGTGCAAGGGTGGGAGTGAGGTTGTTTAATACAGAGTGGTCAGGGAGGGCCTCACTTACAAGGTATGTTTGAAAGAGACTTAAAAGAAATTAGAGGGTGAAGTCACATAGATATGGGTACAAAGTGCAAAGGCCCTGAGGCTGGTTGTTACCAGCAAGCAAGAGAGATGGGGGCAGTAGACGTGTTCAGAGAGGTCTAATGGGTGTGTTTTGGAGATAAGGGGAGACACAGTATAGGACCTCCTCCTGCACTATATGGTACAAAGAAAAGTCTCCTCACTTCAGACCCCAGAGACAACAGCTGTTAACAGTTTTTTGTGTAGGCTTTGTAAGGAGTTGAGGGAACACCTGGCCCAGCCTCCATCTTTGTCCCATTGCAGAAGTTGCATGTGAGTATAGTCAGCACATAATTTGCAAAGTAGCAGAATTTGCATAGGTTGATGACCCTTGTCTTGGAGAATGATAAAAGTAAGGCAACTACTTAGAATAAGCTTGTATGTGTTTGGGACATGAGATCAAAATTTTCTTCCCTAGAGAAATCTATTTCTCCACCTTCTTGTCTACAGATTCAAATTTCTATGAATAGTAGAAGTGACAGCCTTCTTTTTGAGTACATTGAGTTTCCTTTTGAGTACATTTGTTGATTTGGTTTATGACCAAATATTATGCCTACCCCACTTATCTGCTGCTTTTCGTTTTGCTCATTAGACTAAAAAGCTCCTGCTTCCCCACAGCCCTAATCATTGGGATTAAGTGGCTTCAGGTACCATTTTATAGGTCACTGTATCCATATTTCTGTCTTGCACATCAGGGGACGTGATCAATCCTGGTAACTAACTGTATGTCTCTTTTCCCTTTCTATATGTGTGTTTAAGCAGTAATGGTTGTTAAAGCATATTGCTGAACCACTTGGCCTGGTTGGCTTTGGTGGGATTGAAGAAGCAGCAGCAACTGTTCAGTGATTGATGTTCTGTGGCAACCCCATAATGGAAAGTAAAAGGATATTTGATTACCAGAGTAGCTGTGTCTTGAATCACCCATTCTTACTTTCCCTCTCAAGATTTCTGGTTTAGCTAGCCTGTCCTTCAGTGAAAGAATTTCTCTGTCTCTCTCTGTTTGGAGTGTAGCCCTAGAACTTGACCTGGTTACCCTCTATTCTTCTCTTTAATTATAACTATCTAGTTGTCATTCTGTTACTTAATATCATCCGTGGGCGATGACCTCAATCAGGAAACATTTTTCCCCCTTCCATCCTCTTCTCCTTTGGTCAGGTAAACTGTATAGCATCTTGCAGGAAATACTCTAGGCAATCACGTTCCCCCAAATTTTGAAGTTGCTTTAAATAACTGCTTGATGTGTATTACTTCAGCATTTATAGATGTTTGCAGTTGTCTTGAAAGTATGTCTTTCAATGCCATTCTTCTTTCCTAAGTCTTCAGTGACATGCTTCTTTGTGGAAATATTTCTCTTTATGCCTCTTCTAAAAACATCTTGCTACTCACTTGCCCTTACTCAAACCAGAAGTTAAAGTGACTTGGATAAGTGTCAGAGGTAACACTTGAATCCAGAGTTTCTGGTTACTTCTATTGTCAGCTGGGCTAAAATTATCTAGGGTCTTGAATGCTAGATTTAGGACTTCGGACTTCTTTGGGGATGGAATGTGGAACAGTCTTTGAAAATGTGGTACAACTCTTTTTTCCTTGGAGGAAAGTTAAAGTGAGTCATTTAGAAAATAACTGGGTTTACAAATTGGTACTCACATTGTCTTCACAACAGTTGCAGGTTACATGGTGGCACAGAACATTTTAGATTATTAATAACTCGTATTACTCTTAAATATGTACATATGTGACACAACATGCATGTAGTATGAAATTATTTCTTATATTGGCAACTAGATGAACATTGGATCCTAGAATTGTGTATAGTTTCATTTTTATCAAAATATTTAATAAGATTTGATTGGATTTTCATATTATTAAATAAAAATTCCAGCTCTGTATGTTAAATTAAAAAAAAAAAAAGTTGGGTTGTCCAATCTGCAGTGTAAATAGGGATGTCCACCACTGTAGCAACTCAGGATTCCAAAGTGAGACAGTTCTTCCTTTTAGGTTCTGAGTCTAGAATATAGCATTTAGGATTGTGTCATTCTGGCCATTTATATATTTAAATCCATGCTTTCAAATCCAGACTGAATAATGAGCTGTCTGCTGAATAGTAAAGCAGGTCCAAAAAATGTATTTTATAACTAATGCCCTTTTTGGGAGAGGAATGTGGTGGTCAGAGGGTTGCCTGGGATAGGTTGGTACGGTGGTTCCCAATAGCTGACTCTCAGAATCACTTTGAGGGCTTTTTGCAAACATGAATTCTGAGGCATTCCCTCCAGAAACTGAGGTATGAGGGATGGGGAGGTAGATTTGGGAGATTGTATTTTTAAAAAAGCTTCCCAGGTGATTCTGATCACTTAGGCTTGAGGACCACAAAATCTGAACATTTGAGTTAAGCTACATATCTATATGATTTCTCAGATGGGTGGTTATTTACTTAGTATAAGAAGTAGAGAAGAATAGTTCATGGTAGTAGACATGGTAAGAAGGTGGCTAATTTGAAGTTTTCTACCTCTGTATCCCGTATTATTTTGGAATTACGGATGTCACCGCCTGATTTGGGGATTCTGCCAGCAGTTAGTATGGAATTGAGGACTTGCCTCTTAGGGGCAAGGGAAACTTTTAGACCATATCTCCATTTCCCCTCTCCATTTTGAAATTGTGGAACAAATTCAGGAGAGGATGTTAACATTGAAACTCAGCTGGACAATTTGTTTAAAACTCGACAGGAAGGGCCAATGTTACTTCCTGTCTGAAAAGGAAGTGCTGGCTTCCTTCCCTTCCTCCTTGGCTAATGCTGGTCAACTTAGAATATGGGTGGGGGAGGGGCTGATCATGTTAATACTTCAGCTGGCTGTCCGTTCCATGGGAAATAGGGTTATCATCAATGTTCAGTAGCAGAAGCATTTGCTCCCTTCTTTCCTTGCTTGAAACATGGTGATGGGTGCTGTGTGGGCTGCTGTCTACCTGCCCTTATGTGATAGCCCTGTGCTAGGTTTGGCTCTTGCAGTCCAGGAAGGCTTCCAATCTCCCAGACATTATTTTACATTCAACCTTATACCTCGCCTGTATTCCCTGACATTTGAAAATAGATCAAGGAGTTGTAGGGAAGAAACTGAAATCCATTTGACACTGAGGGGTAGGTTGTGGAAAGGAGAACATAATTGGGCAGAGGGGAGTGGATGACAAAAGTTTCTTATTTTAAATTGAGCCAAGAAAGCATTCCTTCTAAGTGGGGCCAGTTGGCACTCTTCCTGCTATTTTAGTTCTGGCTTCTCCTTCCTACTGGCCAATTGTATTACGTGTTTGATGTGAGTTTGAACTGTGGTCTCTGGGGTTGGGGGGAGGGAGAGTGGTGGAAACAGCTGGTGCCTTCATCAAGCTATCTCAATTATGCTGCTTTTCAGGGTGTTTAGGGGGAGGGTGGTAGAGGAATTGGATGTGTGTTAGCGGAGTCCTAGCAACTCTCAGTAGTGGGATTGGATTCTTGGGCACTCTTAATGCTATGTGGGATGTTGGCTAGTTGGAATGTAGCAAAACCTTTTCCCAATCACATTCTTTTCTCTGCCTCCCCTCCCTCCAGTTTTTTCAGCTTTGGGCCTGACTTGGAGAGAAAGGGCTATGTGGGAAGTTATATAGCAAAACAGATTCATACTTTTCCAACCATTGAGTATTCAGCTTAAGTCTTGGGCCCTTCCATTTTAATTTTTTAATTTAATTTAATTTAATTAATTTATTTATGGCTGTGTTGGGTCTTCGTTTCTGTGTGAGGGCTTTCTCTAATTGCGGCAAGTGGGGGCCACTCTTCATCGCGGTGCGCGGGCCTCTCACTGTCGTGGCCTCTCTTGTTGCTGAGCACAGGCTCCAGACGCGCAGGCTCAGTAATTGTGGCTCACGGGCCTAGTTGCTCTGCGGCATGTGGGATCTTCCCAGACCAGGGCTCGAACCCATGTCCCCTGCATTGGCAGGCAGATTCTCAACCACTGCGCCACCAGGGAAGCCCCTAGACCGGGACTTTTGATGAAGTTGTGCTGAATTGCGATCAGTTGGCTATACTGGTCTCCTTCCCTCCTTCCCATCGTGGGGTTTCTGTATTTCTGAGTCAGCATGCAGTTTCTGTCTCACCTACTCAATTTGAGGCAGAGAACCTGCTAAGCATCCTTTTGGAGTAGCAGTAGCAGCACTGATACGGGTGTGTCCAGTTCTGTCTGGGGTGTGTCTTTTATAACACTCTTTTTTTTTTTTTAAGTATCTCAGAAAACTCTTCTACTCTACTATTTTTATCTGCTTTTTATATAACCATCTCACACAGTAGTACTTAATTGACTGATTTATTTGGCCTGGGCTATGAATAAGGGAGAATTGGATAAGAATACCAACAATTGTAACTAATTTTTAAAATTATTCTTGAGTGAAAAAGGGAGTTAGTCCGATTTAGTGCTAGGTAAGAGATCTCTAACTTTTTTGTGTGTGTACTTCAGTGATAGAGTTTGCAGTGGCTAGGCCCTGCTGTTAAGTTCTGTTCTAAAACGTAGTGTTGCTAAATATTCTTTTTTCTATCCAGTCCTAGAATGGCTGACTATTGTGTATATACCTGCCCCATTTCCTTCCATCTGGTTATATCATAGCCAGATATGGACTAATTCCTTCTAATTGTGCTGTTTTAGACTTATCTCCTTTTGCATCAGCATGTACTATCCGAATCAGGCTTCTGCGCAGAGTACTTCTAGCAGATCCAAGAAGAAGGGGAAAGGAGTGTAGGAGAAAGGGAGGAGAAAAGATGAGAAATGATAGTGTATTACTAGTTAGTTGCCTGGAATGTCCCTCTGGTTTGAGAACTCTGTGCTGAGCCTTATACTACGCTTTATGCAAGAATTGAGCCCTGGGGGCAAAGGGTGTTGTTTTGGATTTCAAGAATCTTTGGCTAAATAGAGCTTGACTTCTATCTGCATCTTTGCTTCTAAAGTTTAGAGCTAACGTCCAGTGGGCTTGTTTAAGATAACAGAAAAATGTATCATTTATCCCATTCTTGGTGTCAGCTGTGGACCCTTACCAGGAAGGGAGGCTTTCTTTTCTGATGAGGTTCCAAATCTACAGCCCCTGATCCACTCCAGGGGGAGCAGTGAGCAGGAAAAGCTGTTTGTTGTGTTGAATTTTTTTGCTCCAAGCACTACTGTGCAATTCCTAGTGGGCCTCCTTTCATTCCCTAGGGAAGTAGAGAACTTTGCTCCTAGCATCTGCTGATACCTATTCTGCCTCTTTGTAGGGTGGAGTCTGCTGCCTTTGTTTGTTCTATTTGGGGCCTCTTAAAAAATCAGCTTTATGTTTGTGGGGAAAAGAGTTTGAAAGACTTTGAAAACAGTAGAAATGGGTGATAGAGAAGTTGACAGAGAGGATGTGTCCTAAAGTAGTTTTTCCAGGTGGGAATATTCCATTGACTGAATTCAGGTTGGTTATCAGATTGCCATGATGAAGCCTTCTATGAGATGTATCACACGTAGCTGAGCTGAGTATAATACCAGTTTTAAGATCCACAGCCTCCAAAGTGAAGAAACTAGCTAAGTAGGAATCTTGAAAATCCCCTCAGCCCCTCTGAACCCTTAGATCTTCACACAGTATCTTTCTGCTGATTCGTAAAGGCCTGAGCTTTGTCCTATGTAGTGTTGGCTTGGGGCAGGGAGGAGGGTTGTTTTCCCTGAACATGATAAGGAATTGAGCAGGGCAAAGTGGGAGCTCTGGCTGGTGATTGGTAGACAGGATGCCCTGGAATGCAGTTGGCTTGAAGCCCAGAATCCAGCACTTTGTATTTGTTTGTTTCTGGGAGACTGTGGTCTGGTGCTACTGTGACAGGAAGTGAGAAAGCTGGGAGTGGGGGAATGGAGAGGGGCAATGTCTTTGTGGTTCTCCTGTGAAATCTCTTTGTCCCTGGAGAGCAGCCCTGCTATAGGGCTCTACTGAGAAGAGAGCAGCCTTTGTGTGTCTAATGGGTCTCAGAGCATCTAGCTACTCCGAGGGATTAGGGAGTGTGAATTCTGACTGTGGCCTTTTGCGTTTTAGCACTTGAGTTATATAAATGGCTTTGATCTCTTAGTATTGGGGATCTCACTGACTTTTATGTGTGCTACTGTTATTTATATATCTCTAGGATTTAATTAAGAAAGGAATTTTAGAAGGAGATAGATGTTTATTTATATTATGTTTATTCACTGTGTATATTGCAGATACCTTGTTGAGTCTGAAAGGGATAGAGAGAAACAGGCAATGCCGGGGCCCTACATTTTAGGTCTCATCCTTCCAGTTGACATCTTACTACGTACAGAGCTGGAGAAACCTACCCATTTTTTATTTTAGTATTGAGAGGTACTGGCAATTCTCTGTTTGCGCTTAACTAGGGAATGGTTGGTAGTTTCCTAGGATTCTTTTTTCCCCTCTGTCTAGACTGAAGTAGCACCTGTAGCACTCTCTGTCCCCGCCCCCCACCCCCTCCCGCCGCCTTTTCCTCTTGTTTTGTGTTTTCCCTGCCCTCCATTCCAGCTGTGAAACAGGCATCTCTTCTCACTTTGTGGATTGGGTGGCTGAGTCCTCAGCTTCTTGCCAGGCTGGCTAGTCCCTGAGCACACACACAAGCCGGCCTTTGATTACCCAGGAGGACAGCTGCCCTAGAGGCAGATTGCTAACATACTGCTAGAACAATCCCTTCCCTCTCTTCTGATGCTGGCTAGCACAGTCTTCCCTGCTTCTAGTTCCTTCTGTTTCCCACCCCACCTCTGATCTGATCTGATCTGATCTGATCTGATCTTTGCTTTTGGTTTAGTGAGATGTCACGTTAAAAATGAGAGTAGGGATATTGTGATTAGATTTCTTTCTTGAGCTGTGATTAGAGAATGTGGCAAGTAGCCAGATTTCTATAGCGGGCCTTTCAGTGGAAAAGTAGGTGATTGTGTACCAAGTAATACTATTACTTTTGCTCCTCTCACCTTTTCTCCTGAGTTCTTTTTCCTTTTAAAATGGGAAATCTAAGGTATTTCTCAATTCTGGCCATTCTTCTCCAGAATTGAGTGAGGTCTTGCTCTTTAAAATGAAGGCAATACCCAAAGGTCTAGGTGCTTCCACCTCATCCTTTCTCACTCCCCTCCCCTCCTCCCCCCAAAGTTTACTTTTGGTCACCTTCTCTATTTGAGTTAGAATGACTTTTAACCACAGGAAGCATAGAAAGTTCATACTCATTTCACTCTATCAAGGAGAAGGAACACGGACTTGGAGTAGAAGAGATGCGTTTCTACCACTTACTAGTTATATGATGACCTTGAGCAGGATAGTGAATACTTTTTTTAAAAAATTAATTTAATTTAATTTATTTATTTTTGGCTGCATTTGGTCTTCGTTGCTGCACATGGGCTTTCTCTAGTTGCGGCACGCGGGCTTCTCATTGCAGTGGCTTCTCTTGTTGCAGAGCACTGGCTCTAGGCACAGGGGCTTCATTAGTTGTGGCACGCGGGCTCAGTAGTTGTGGCTTGTGGGCCCTAGAGCGCAGGCTCAATAGTCGTGGCGCACGGGCTTCGTTGCTCCGCGGCATGTGGGATCTTCCCGGACCAGGGCTTGAATCTGTGTCCCCTGCATTGGCAGGCGGATTCTTAACCACTGCGCCACCAGGGAAGCCAGTACTTCTGATGCACAGTTTACTCATCTATAAAAGGGGCCAACATTACCTCAAAGGTTGTTGGGAAGAGTATCTGTGATAATTTATAGGGGGAGGTCAGTAATTAATGACTCACAACTTTTCTCCCCCTGTAAGGTCAGATTTTCTTCTTTTAGATAGGGAGAAACATTTCCTTCAGCTATCTGCCCTGAGCTGAAATAGGACCTTCATATTTCCTATGATTTCTTCATAGACTCACACCTTCTCTCTCTTGCTTGTCTCAAAAGGGAGGCATACTCTAAACCTAATGGAAGGGGTGTCTTGTTGCTCTTTTCAGGGCTCAGGGCTTTCTTAGGAAGCTGGACTGTAAATATGATTCAGTTACATGCTTTCAGCTTTTCCAAGTCATCTTCAAATGATGGGCAGAGAGATGGTGGGAATGCCAGAGATAGAAAGTTAGGAGGTTTGATGAGAAGCTGCCACTTTAAAAAAGAACTGTGAGCTCAAACAGTGGGGTGGCCTCTAGTAAACCTTAAGGTTAAGCTTGTTTTCCATGAATTTTTTTTCCTCTAGCCTAGGGTAAGGAAGAGTGTAAGGTGTCCTAGTTAATTTTAGGATTTCTCTTTTATGACACAGGAGTTAAACAATACTGTTCCATTTTGACTAGACTTTTTCTAATTTCCCATTGTATACCTGACCTCCTCTCTTTTCCCCTCCTTTTGTAGAATGGAGAAAGGCATTTGGCCTCTCCCCTTCCTCCAGTCTGACACCTCCCTCTGTTTTTTGCCCCTCCTTCTTATCTTTGTTTCCTTATTGGCCTCTCCCTAAAGCTCTGCTTTCTCCTTATAAGGCTTCGTGAGGTGCCTTTGGCAGGGTTGCAACAGGGATACAGGTAAGTAACTTGATGTGTCTCAGACTCTCAGGATTGAGAGAAAATTCAGTGTTATCTGTCCCAGTGGAAGGCCTTGGAGAGGCACGTGGGTGGTGGGGGAGGCGAAGGAGGTGGCCTGGCCTGAGAGTTCAGAAGGACTTGTTAGACCAGTCCTGCGTGTGTGTCATACACGCTCCAGAGAGAAGCAGGTTTTGTTTCTTTCCATACCCTTTCAGTCCTGGGCCCCCTCACGAGCCGAGAGCCACACCCTTCCTTTGCTTCAAAGCCAGTCTAACATTTAGACATTTTAGTATCTTATGGTTTGGGGGGTTCCCAGAATACTTGGGAGGGGAAAAGAGAGCAAGAAGAATGTTCCATCTGGTTTCTGAATTTAGGGTCAAGATGGTGGAGGTGATTTTTTTTTTTTTTTTCCTTTTAAAGTCACAGTAAAAACTTTAAATCCTGACAGGTAACTAGAATGTTTAAGGTGTCCTAGTGACCTATGGAGATTGCTAGCTCAGCTGCCTTTTAACAAGGAGTATTTCTTTAAAAAAAAAAAACCAAAAAAAACCTTTCATATATTTATTTTCCCTGAAACTCCAGTGAGATAGAATGATCACTCTTTCCTAAGAGGAGGGTGATTTGCCAGAGACTCCCTTAATTCATCAGATTTGTGTTGGACACAGTGAGACCTAGTCCTTACTTGTAAAACTGAGACTCCTTCAGTCAGCCTTTTGAGTGCTCTTAAGTGGAGAAGCTGAGCCTAGCATAAAGCAGATCCCCAGGGAAGCACAGAAACTGCTAAACATCTAAGACAATGCCATTTCTGGAATGTCAGTTTTGTAATTCTGCGAAGTGCCCAGTTGACATGAGATTGTGAAGTGAGCAGAGTCCTTTCTCCATCTTATTTCAAGTCACGTTCAGAGACTTGGGGTTAGTGTGGGAGTGAGTCTTTCCAGCAGGGAGAAATATGAGAATTGTTCTGACTGAGCTTTGAATTGTTCTAAGCTTTGGATGGTGGAACATCAAGTGGTGGGTGGAGTACTAGGACTTTGGACTTTGGTATAAGCACTCTGTGATAAGAAGCCATAGAAAAACTATTGACAAAATATGTTCCTATTGATTTAAAAATAAGGTGCCAATTTTCTCTGTTTGTGGTTGAACAGCATTAATTGCTTTGAACTTGGGGCAAATGCCAGTTAAGGCAAATAAATGCCTTTTAGGTGTTTGGAAGACCTACCTTTTTTGGTTTGAATGTTATGTAATACAGTTCTGTAGTGTTACAGGTGCTATATTTTATTGATTGGTATTCTTCAATAGAAGGCTCAGTGTGCTTTTTAAAAAAGCATTTTGAAATCCCTAGGGTGATGTAGAAGAGGAATTTTGATTATCATTGCATTTAGAGGGAAGGGATAACTTTATGACATTGGTTTTGATTTCATAATGAAGAAATAGGAAGAAGGGAAGAGGGCTGCATTTGGACCTGGCTCTACAGAAGATAACAGTTCTTTCCTAAGAACCCAAAGACTATTTTACGGGGTTTAGAGTTCTCCATCTGAAGGCAAATAATTTTTCTGCTTTCCGCAGAGGCTTATATGCCTGATTCTGGTCATCTCTTTGGATATACTTATCTGAAGTGCATGGAGGTGGGAGAGAGGTTCAGAGTTACCCAGCCTATAGTTTTACATATATTAGCCCATTAAAGCTAAACTCTGAAAAGTAATAAAAAGTAAAGCTTACAGGGGTTATTTATAACTTCTCCAAGGTCTCACAATTTGTTTTTGGCAGAGCCAGGACTTGAACTCCGGGTCTTTTGACCCCTGGCCTGGAGTTTAATTTTTTTTTTTTTCCCTTTAAGAGTGTGAAGGATTCCTGTAGTTTACAGAGCTACAGTAAGTGGGAGAGGGGAACATGTGGAGACGTGTGGTTTATTCAAAAGCCCTAACAACACGACCAAAACCCTAGTCTCTTGTGTTAACTATTTGTAATAGTATTGTATTGGTAGCAGTAGCTTTCTGTGAGTCAAGACATTTTCTAAGTACTTTCCATGGATTGTCTCGTTTAATCCTCACAACCACCCTATGTATTTTATTTTTCCCATTTTACAGAAAAGAAACCTGAGGATTGGAGAGATTTGCCCAAAGTCATATAGCTAAGAAGCAATGGAGCTGGGATTTGAATGCAGTCAGTGTGATTCCAAAGTTTATGTTCTTAACCTCTAAAAATTATAATTTCAAATTATATTTCTATGGCCAATTTACAGTAGAACAAGTCATTGTGGGGATTGTGCTATTGGCAAGTGACTTTCTTCTTTTCCCCTTTTACCTGGTTGGCATTGTCAAACTGTTTGGTCTTTCTGGGTATTTGATTTAATTCAACTTTTTCTGGTTCAGAATTCTTACAGAAGAGATTGAATATTTACTGTTGTCATTGCTTGAATGTGGGAGCTTTGTTGTAGACTCGTAGGTCTATAGGACCTATGGCTTGTTAAGAGTAAAACCAGGGCTTCCCTGGTGGCGCAGTGGTTAAGAATCCACCTGCCAATGCAGGGGACACAGGTTCGATCCCTGGTCCGGGAAGATCCCACATGCCGTGGAGCAACTAAGCCCATGTGCCACAACTACTGAGCCTGTGCTCTAGAGCCTGTGAGCCACAGCTACCGAGCCCTCGTGCCACAACTACTGAAGCCCGCACGCCGCAACTACTGAAGCCCATGCGCCTAGAGCCCATGCTCTGCAACAGGAGAAGCCACCGCAACGAGAAGCCTGCGCACCGCAGCGAAGAGTAGCCCCTGCTCATCGCAACTAGAGAAAGCCTGCGCATAGCAACGAAGACCCAAACGCAGCCAAAAATAAAAAATAAATAAAATAAATTTATTTTAATTAAAAAAGAGTAAAACCAGTTACTCTGAGAAAATCTAGTGTTAGGGGAATTGCAAGGTTCACTTGTTCACTTTGCTCCTCTCCCCCACCTTGGCAATTCCTTGATCATCTTTTTTTATTTTTTTTATTTTTTGGCTGTGCAGCTCGGCTTGCGGGATCTTAGTTCCCTGACCAGGGATTGAACCCGGGACCATGACAGTGAAAGCCCCAAGTCCTAAGCACTGGACCACCAGGGAATTCCCGATGAACTTTTTTTAAGTGAGAACAAGTGTATCCATTGAAAGTAATAAGTGGCCAACCTGTAAAGATGTTGGCCTGTAGTCTTAAGGCTTTCCTGATTCTAACTGCCAAAATCAGTTAATGGTTTGCAGATTCCGGTTTATAGTATGATTTTCTTATGATGTGTATGTTTGGCATGGAGAAGACTCTCAAGTCTCTGAGTTGTGAGGTGGTGTACTATATATCTTGCCTAACTGCTTCGTTCTCTTCCCCCACATATGCTTGCTTTTTCCTCCCATTTATTTCTTTTCTCCCACTTATTTCTTATTTGTAGACATTATGGATAACCCTTTAACCTAAAGATAAATGGAAACTTTTTCTTTTCCCTTTTTCCTGTGATGTTTGGGTAGAAAGCTCTTAAGAGTTGTGAGAGAGAGGTGCTGGACTGTCCATTTTATATTGGACTTAAGTTCAAAATTTGCTATTAACTGAGACCTTGGGTAATTTCTACACCTATAGCCTGTTTTCTCATTTGGAGTATAACTTCCATAGAGTTGCTGTAAGGATTGCCAGGATAATAAATGTAAAACATTCAGTAATTGCTAGTTCTTTTCACCCTCCCTTTCTCCTTAGTAATAAACTGCTGAGGCCTCAAATAGGGAATCGAGAGCTCATTATAGCAGATGTGTAATTCTGTGATAAATGCCAGGCACTTAGAGAAGCACCCTGTGTCCCAGGAACACTGGTCTAGGTGGGACCTCCCTCCTAGTAAATAGTTGTTGGAGTAGGGAAACCAGCTCATCCATTCCTTAGAACCCAGTTATGCACTTGATCTAGTTAATTTCGTCTACTAGTTCACAAAATAGTTTTGGGCTGAGGCATCACTATTAAGTAATGTAATTGGAAGATAGAAACTAACTCTTGAAACAACTTAATACCTCACATTTATATAGCATTAAATTCTCAGCCGATCCTCACAGCAACTCTGAGTTAGACGGGGCTGGTGGTATTGGCATCTTACAGATGAGAACGTGGCAGTGACTTACTGCCATTGTTGGCTAGTGGCAGAGCCAGGACTGGGACCTGTCTTCTGAGTCCAGTTCTGTCCTACAGAGCTCTGCTTCTGCCCTCTTTCAGGCAGAAAATTTCCCCCATGCTGTTAGACCTAGGAATCTGATCTTCTTTTTCTTAACTTTTCTGCCTTCTTCTCCAAATTAGAGCCAGGTGGTCAGCTTTTAAAGCCACGAAGATGGGAGAAGCTGATGTTTTTCCAGATATTGCTTCCCGACCTAGAGCCCTGGGTAGAGGCCCTACTACCCTTCCTAACTCCCTGTATTGTATTAGCTAAAGCTGTGGGGGCAGAAAGTGGCAATTTTATGGAAGGGTGACAGTTTCTCTGTGCAACAGGGAGTGTTGGCACGGTATGCCTGATAGTAGTGGTAGTTTGGTCTTTTATTAGCAAAGAAGATTACAGGGCGGAGACTGCCAGAGTGCTAACTACAGTTCGGACAGACCCTGTTGAAACCCAGAACTGGAAGAATCTCCTCAGCTCAGGGTCCTCTTGGTGTGGAAGGTTCATAGGTCATTGTACATAGCAGATGAGGGCAAGTGCAAATGAAGTAATAGAGATGAAAAGGAAGCAATATTAAAAAAAAAAATAAGGCTACTTATTAAAGACCTTTGAGTGGACTGTTGGAATGTAGGGTGGGAATTGAGAAAGTGACAATGGGCTTTGGACCTAAAGGAAGAACAGGAGTTGATAAGTGACTGCAGGAGCCCAGAGCCTGGGTAGGAGGACTTTGGAAAAAAGACTGCCACATTCTTGGATTTAGATCCACTGGAAGGAGTCTTGGTGATGGAGAATTAATTAAGGAGTTTATTGGGCACCTATTTATCAATTCCTCTGGGTACTCTTGGTTGCTGAATACTGCATATACTCTAAAGCAAACAGGCCCAAGCGATTGTGCTTGGTAGGGCTCTGGGGAGCGTGGGAAAGGGAACTGAAGCAAAAGGCTTAGCCTAGGCTAGTCCCCACATGTCTTCCCCACGACGACTATTGCATTGGTTTCTCAATATCTTTGTGGGCATGCTGGGACTGGGCTTTGAGGTTTCTGCCTTAGGGGTAGGAAGGAGGGGGAAGGGCATTCCAACAGCAATTTTTTTTTTTCCTTCCCAATTTGGTTGCTGGGAACAGGGGGTAAGTGAATTTATATCCATATTATGACCTGCTCCTGGTTCTCTACAGATATACATGTAGAGGAACTCTGACATGACAGTGGAATCCAGGTTTTAATGAAAACTACAACCAAGGTCCAAGTATTTGAAAACAGAGCAAAGTCCAAAGGGCATTTGTCACATTAAGCAATTCCAAGTCATATTTTAAATTACTCCCTTCCATTCCCAGATTGTTTTTTCCCCAACACCTGCCCTTGCTGCTCCTTTTTTTTTTTTTTTTTTAATGTATTAGGTATATTTTATTTTCCTCTCATTCCTATTTTTCCTCCAAATATTTCTACAGCTCTCTTCTTCCTGCTTCCTCCTTGCTGTGGTGGCTGGGATGCTTCTCCCATGATATTTTGAATCTAGACTGAGCTGTTCTCTGTTAAACCAATCAATTACGACCTTCTCTTAACAGGTGTGTATGTAAATATGTTTATTAAGAATAAAAAAAATTTAAGTGCCTTTTTTCTGGAGGGGTTGAGGAGAGGGTGGGGAATAGGGGAGAGGGTTTATTCTAAAACCTGCCTTTCAACATGGTATATCTTGGACTGACCAGAAAGTCTCTTATAGCCAACTTATAAGAGAGAAACCCTACTAAGTCCAACAGTATGACTACAATGCCCCTCCACTTACTAGCCAACTTGCAGTTTATGTAATAGGGTATGGGGAACTCTTCGCTTCTGATTATCATTTATTGTGGAAGTGGTACACGTAAACCCTCTAGATACTTGGATATTTACCCTTAGTTGGAATATGTAAAGAGGTAAAAATGTAGCCTGTTCAGAGCTTTCTGCAGGATTAACAGAGATGTAGGAAGTTCCAGCTATTAATTGAAGGTTAGAATACAAACTACTTCAAGGGATAACTTTATAATTTAATATAATGCTCCTTTTCCTACTCCACAAAGAGATGTGAAGTTCACTGAAAATGTTGCCTTTTTGCACATAGACTTTTTTATTCTGTTGCTTTCTTGCCTCTGTTAGCCAAGGCACACATTCTGCCCTCCATATTGTAGTATAGTTTTTAAAAGTAGAAAAATCCCTTTATAAATGTATTCAATTTGAGGGCCTTAGTTTTACTTCCTGCCTTTGATGGTGGGAATTCTTTTTACTGCATCCATTTCTTATCGGCGTTTTAATTTAGCATATTCATTTAGTATATTTTGCCACCACTCCAGCAATTTCAGTGTTCAGATTTGGGAGAGGTTAAGTAAGATCTGTACTGCCCCCTTATCTCAGAGGTGGCTTGCCCCTGCAGGACGGTGTGTGCTTGTCTATACTGTGGAGTTACATCTTTCATTGAGTTGATGCCAGCAAATTTTTCCAGGGGAGAATAACCTAATTTTAAACTCATGTCATGACTACAGCCCTTAGGCACATTCTCTCTTGGATCTAGTTGCACTTTTCCTTTCAATAGTTATTTCTGGTGGGGTGTTAAAGAGGGTAATGGGCAAAGGATCCTGCTTGAACAGACACTGGTGGTGGGTCCAGGCTTGGTGGTGGCTCTCTTTCTGCGCTGCAGTAAAACCACGAGAGGGCATCTTTGGCTCTGGGATTAATAATTCATCTGTCTTCTCTGACCTGTGACCTTTTCTCTCCTCTCTCTTACCTTTTCCCGGTAGTGTGAAGTGAGGGGGGCCTTCTCCCTCCTTCCTCCTCCCCCTGTGATCCACCTTCCCTTTTTACCCTGCCCTGCGGCGGCTCTGCCCCTTACCTTCATGGACGACTCAGAGGTGGAGTCGACCGCCAGCATCTTGGCCTCTGTGAAGGAACAAGAGGCCCAGTTTGAGAAGCTGACCCGGGCGCTGGAGGAGGAACGGCGCCACGTCTCGGCGCAACTGGAACGCGTCCGGGTCTCACCACAAGATGCCAACCCGCTCATGGCCAACGGCACCCTCACCCGCCGGCATCAGGTAACCCCTCTCTCCATCAGACCTGCAGGTAGGACTTTGGCATGGTCATAGAGAGACTATGATCCTTCTTGGGAAACTACTCTCCTCGTGGTTATGGGCTGTCCAGTGCCCATGCCTCATGATAACCTTTACAGGGGTGATAAGTACTGATTAAGAGATAGGGAATATTGCTGCTGTGCTGAGTTGGGTGGACTTATCTCTAGAAGCATCCATCTGACTTCTTGTTTGCTGGAGTGGGGTTTCTGGGTTGGGATGCAGTTCTAGTAATGGCAGATCATATAATTTGAAGCTGTACTCAGGTTACTTGTTTTTTTTTCTTGTGTGTCCCCCCCGCCCCCCCCATATCAGAAATTCAGGAAATTAAATGCCTGCTTAGTGGTTGGGGAAGTTGGGCATCTTGTATTCTCCCTCAGAGAACAGTTTGCTCAGAAGGTGTGGCAATGTTCATAAACTGTGTATTCCTGCTCCGTACTCTTTTTGTTGGCTGTGCAAATCATTCCTTGGAGGAAGGGGTCACTGTTAATTCTCTTGGTTAGAGTTGGAGAGGGAGCACCATGCTGCTGTCTAACCCACATAACCACAGGAGCCAGTGGCCTCTGGGTTGGCTGACTCTGATGTGACTTGGGAGAGTTGGTGTTAGAAATGAGAAGTGTCTTGTGTTTCCTATGATTTCTGTAGTCTGACTTCGCTGTGATGTAATCTGTCTGAGGTTTTGTGTGTGTGTGTGTGTGTGTGTGTGTGTGGTAGGCATTGCCTGATAGACTTCATTTTAAGAGATCTCTGATGGGAACTAAGAACAGTGCTCATGCTCCAATAAGTCCTTTCATCGATTACTTATTTATTTTTTAAGATGGAGAAGGTCCCTCATGCTAAGGAGCATGTTGAGTGAGAGGATGTAATTCCAGTTGGGGATGATCAGGAATTTGGAAGCAGTGTGTTTGCAGTGTTCCTAGGATTTTTATAGGAACAAGAATAGAGGGTTAGGGTTGAGGGAGGGGTATGTATCGAAAAGGAGAGCAGGACTGCTCAGCCTTGGCGGTGGTGGGGAATTCCAGGATTTAGTCCATGGATTCTCTCTCTCTCTTTCTCTTTTATTTTTAACTTCTGCTCAGCAATGAAACCACACCCTTCCTTCTTCCTGAAAGTAATGTTTAACTTCCTTTCCTTACAGCACTACACTCCTTATGTAATGGGAGTAGGGTGGGGGAAGAGTCTCCCAAGGTGGCTGAATCTCACTGTATTCTTTTTGAAGGGGAGTAGTCAAATGTATTTTTGCATAGTATAATGTTATTAGATTATTTCCTGCTGTTTAAGACAGAGCAACTTAAGAATGACATTTTTGAACGTGTTCTGTGGCTCTAATAATTGGTGATGAAGATACTGAGACATCTGCTTGAGGGGAGTTGAGATACTTGTTTTCTTTCTACTTGGAAAGAGAAACTCATATTTCTTGCCTCTTTCTTTAAAAAGTTCCCTGGTATGGGAGTTTCCAGTGGTTGTAGAGCATGAAGATGCATGAAACAATAAAGAAGGCTTTTGGAAACCCCCCAACCTAGGCTTTCCAAGTTTCCTTATGTTCTTATGGCTTTCCAAAAAGATTTCGTGGGGAACTTATCTGAGTCTCTGCTATTTATTCAGAAAATAGGTTTTGAGTACCTATTATGTGCCAGGCACTGATCAAGGCACTAGGGAGACAGTGAACAAAACTGACCAAAAACAAAACACACAATAAACCTCTGCCCTCATAGAGCTTACGTTCCTATGTTCCAGAGACCCAGTCTGCCAGAGTTCTAGGCCCGGTTCCAATTTTGAGGCGTTAAGTCTAAGGAGTGATTTGCTTCTTTTATCTGTACTGACAGAAGGACTCCAGGCCACAAATGTCTTCTTGAAAGGCCTTTTCCGGTTTGGAAAAAAGATCATTTGTGTTTGATAGAGCAAAAGAAGGCCACAAAATGAATTGTCTTCTTGTGGGCTATGTTTCAGAACGGCAGGTTTGCGGGCGATGTTGACCTTGAGCGACAGAAATTTTCAGATCTAAAACTCAACGGACCCCAGGTAATTCTTTTGGCTCAAGGTCTGGGTTGCTTATTCATATCTTTCTTACTTCCTCAGCTTAAGAGCATATTGGTGTCTTCTAAAGTGCCTGGCACATTGTAAGCTCCCGTTAATTAGTTTCTTTCATTTAGGAAAATTAAGAAATGGAGTTTCAAAGTATAAATGTAGGTTTTTTTTTTTTTTTAAATTGTACTCACACAGTTTTTTCTTTTTTTTTTTTTTAACAGAAAAGAAAAAGGCGTGGGAAAATGCTGAACATTAGGAATTATTATTATTTTTTTTTAGTTATTTCTGAGATACACATTTTAAAGTAATAACTAGAATTATGACTTATAACATTATACCAGAACATATAAGATTTTTAGAAATTTCACGTAATGTCTGAAACATTTATATTAACATATTTCCATACAAATAACCCAATGAAAGTTTAGTATTAGTTGTTTGTTTGTTTTTTTATACTGCAGGTTTTTACTAGTCATCAATTTTATACACTATAAATGTAGTTTTATTTTGGAATTAATTGTAATGACCATTGATCCAGTATTTGATCTCTCAATTACTGCATCCCTTTTCTAGAATGGGCATGGTTCTACTTTGCAGAAAACCATGCCTAAAATCTGGCTGATCTTGAGCCTTAGGCATATCTGAAGAATAGCATAGAGCTATTCAGAAGATAGCTCCTATTGGGATTTTCTGGTTCATCTTAAAAGTTCTTATTGGGTGAACTTTTTTTTTTTTTTTTTGAAGGATCCCTCAGATGTAGATGTAGCTGCAGTTTAACACAGTTCATATACACTTAGGTGACTAGAACTGGGAAGTTATATCTGCTGTCTCTGTCACTTGGGTGTTGATGTAGCGATAGTTAACTCAGTTCCTGTTTGTTAAATGACTAGAACTGGGAAATTATGTCTTCTGCCCTTTTGTACAAATTCAAAAGTGGGGACAGGCACCCCTCTAAAAATCCTGGGGCCCATAGAAGATGCAGTGTCTTTAGGGAGACAGTGCCTCTGATTGGGATGGATTGTTAGTATATATGGCTTAATAATAGCTCTTTCTTTTTTCTCTTTTCCATGTAGGATCACAGTCACCTTTTGTATAGCACCATCCCCAGGATGCAGGAGCCAGGGCAGATTGTGGAGACTTACACAGAGGAGGACCCTGAGGGAGCCATGTCTGTTGTCTCTGTGGAGACCTCGGATGATGGAACCACTCGGCGCACAGAGACCACAGTAAGCTAAGACTTGTATAAGGTCTGGGATGATGGAAGAGTTCTTCCTATGGTCTTTATTAAGGGGAGGGGCTAAGCACTTAATTAGGGTGGATGAGGAGCCACTGATCTGTGGTAAAGGCATAAAGAAAGTGATCTCTGGGTAGACAGAGAAGATAGAAGAGATATGGGAAAATCTAATGCAATGAGGAGGAGAGTCTGCAGTAGCTTCCCTTAGAGGCATAGTTAACTGCCAGCGCAATTTTCCTGCCTGGAGAATTCCTATAAGATGGAGAGAAAGGTAGATGGTAGATTGCATGGCATTTCTAGGTAAAGCGAGCCGGGGGTAGAGGTTTGTTTCTTTTCTTAGAGTGGTCTAGAATTTAAGCTTAATTTGTTCACTTCATTAATTTTTCTTTTCTCTCTCTTTACTTGAAGGTCAAGAAAGTGGTGAAGACCGTGACAACACGGACAGTCCAGCCAGTCTCTATGGGACCAGATGGGCTGCCTGCAGATGCCTCATCAGTTTCGAACAGCTATATCCAGACTCTGGGTCGTGACTTCCGCAAGAATGGCAATGGGGGACCTGGCCCCTATGTGGGGCAAGCAGGCACTGCTACCCTTCCCAGGAACTTCCACTACCCTCCTGATGGATATAGCCGCCACTATGAAGATGGTTATCCAAGTAGCAGTGACAACTATGGCAGTCTGTCCCGGGTGACCCGCATTGAGGAGCGGTATAGGCCCAGCATGGAAGGTTACCGGGCACCCAGTAGACAGGATGTCTATGGGCCCCAGCCCCAGGTTCGGGTAGGTGGGAGCAGCGTGGATCTGCATCGTTTCCATCCAGAGCCTTATGGGCTCGAGGATGACCAGCGTAGCATGGGCTACGATGACGTGGATTACGGCATGATGTCTGATTATGGCACTGGCCGTCGGACTGGGACACCCTCTGACCCTCGGCGACGCCTCAGGTAGGCAAGAAAAAGGGAAGAAAAGGGTCTTTCAAAGACAGCAAAAAGGGGTAGCTCTTCCTTCTCTGTCTAAGTGCTTTTTGGGATCAGAGGTAGTTGTGGCCCCCTCCTCTGCCTGTTTTTGTGGAAGACCACCCTTTTCTTCCCTTTTCTGATTTTACTAAGTATTGACGTGCTTTTTTGTCTCTTTTTCGTTGTAGAAATCATATATTCTAATTATAGAAAACAACTTGTGATGTTTATTGGTCTGTGTTTTGAAGAGCGGCCTTTGTTTCTGTGCAAAGAGTTTCTGTATTTTCTGCCTAAGATTTGACCCCCTTTTGGAGCCTGGTGTCTGAGGCTATGGAATATTTGTTCTTGTGAATTTCTTCAGCTTCTGGTTTGGTGTTAAGAACAAGGTTGAGGGTTTTAGGCCAGAATAGATAGTTAAGGGTATATATAAGAACCTTCGCTGTGATGGTTTTAATCTCATGTAAAAACAAACCTTGATCTCACAAAAACCCTGACACTTTGTGCTTAGGTTCTTACATTTGATTGTAAAGTGAAATGGGGGTGGCTTCCTTAGAGGGTGGTACATTATTGACACTCTGAAAGGTCACTAATTCTGACTTTACTGTTTATCCCTGGGGATTCTTTGGTGATGTGAAAAAGGTAGTAATTGACGTTTGGACTGGTAGATGGTTTGCCTTGAAAAAATGCTTTAGAATGCGAGCTGGCAAACCTTTTCTGTAAAGGACCAAATAGAACTAATTTAGACTTTGCAAACAGTATATCATTTTTGTTGTATGTCGTTGTTCTTCTTTTTACAACCTTTTAAAAATATAAAAACCATTCTTAGTTTTGGGACTGTACAAAAAACAGGTTTGGCCCATGGGCTGCCAATCCTGCTTTAGAATAAATCAGAGACAGTGTTTTCCAGGCATAGAGAAATGATAAGAATCAAGGGAGAAGATTTATGGATGTCTTAATGGTAAGGATATCCTAACAGCTGTTGCTGAATTTCTGTATGAGGTCATGACTTTCTAAAACAAATGCCTTGGTGCTCATTTTACTCATATTAGGTAGCTTTGGTGGACAGTAGACTGGGCTGGGCCCACGGGCAGAGGCCTCATTATCTAAGCCTGAGTCACTCACCTTTCAGGTATCTTTTGGACAGCAAATCCAACTCCCATGTGACTCATCTTTTATTCCTGGGGTGTGGGTGAGGGGGCACACCAGACCTTAGTTGGTGCAACTTGGAGCAGTGGTAGATAACAGCTATCACCAAAGGAGTCTGCCTAGGGTGTTGGCTTCTTCTCTTTGTTGACAAGTCTGCTTTTTCTGACTTCCTCATTAGTAGAGGGATTGGATCTAGGTGGGTGCTGGTGGCCAGGTCATTCTCTGTTGTCCCTTGCTGTGGCAATTGACATAAAGAAAGAGGGTTTGGGCTTGCTTCTTGGGTTTATTCCAGGGTGATACTGGACTTGGAAACCTGCTTGACTAGCAAGAACATTTGCTGCTTCCTGTTCTGGGGCTAGGAGAGTAATACAAGGTCAAACGAAAACAGTAAGGCAGAATGATTTGTAGAAAAAGCACTGAACCAGAAGACCTTGGTTCTAGTTGTGCCTTTGCCACTAGCTATGTAGCCTTAAGCAAGTCATTTAATCTTTCTGGGCACAGCTTTGTTATTTGTAAGACAAAGGAAAGAATGTCATGATCCACTTGTAAAAATATCTTGAGTGACCAAAATCTTCTGTTATGGTAATTGTTTTGTAATTGCTTGTATTAAAATAATAATAAAAGTAAAAACATCATCACTACAAAACTAGATAAGCACACCATCCATTGATAAAGAACTAGTGTTAACATTTTGATGCTTTTCCTTTGAGTTCTTTTTCTTATGCATGTAAACACACTCTGACTTTATTTTTTCCCTACTGAAATGGAATCTTAATATGCTGTTTAGTTGCCTACTTTTAAAACTCAGCTATATAACCTGTTTATTTTGTTTCACTGATATTAAAAAATAGTGATTTTTTACTAACTGCTTTGTCCATTTAAATCATTTTTGAGTGGTTGATGGTGACAGCTATGAGGCAGGCCCTCTGCTCAGGCTAACCTTGAGGGTTTGGTGACAGTGGGAGTGGTTTTGCGGAACAAACGACTGGCTTATTTGGAGAGTTCCACACAATGGATTCTCCTCTCTCCTGTGGGAGCCACAGAGTGAGATGAGCTCACAGATAATGGGTCTCTTCCTTCCTGGTGGTTATGAATAAATAACAGTGTGACAGACTCACCCTCTAGTGGTTGTTGGTAGTACTGAAATAGGAAGCAATATCTCTGGTTAGATGTTTTTCTTTACCTTCAATTGCTCTGTCTATTCCTTTTCATAGTGACTGGGTATCCCAAATGTGATGGTGGTCAGTAGTGTCTATTTTGACAGAATTGGAAGTATTGTCTTTAGAAATTGGAGACTAGAAATTATGTCTCAAACACATTTGTTGAGTAGCAGAGATGACCTTGGGATGAGCTAGTGCAAACTAATGTTCAAGCTTATACCTCATCAATACCAAAGCCAAGTCCTCACATGAGGTATTGAGACATCCTTTACTGCTTTTACTCTATCATCTCTTTTTTAATAATTTCCAAAATAGGGTAAGGAGAGACTTAAATGTGAAATGTGTTTAAGGGTCTTATTCCACCAGCTCTTTCCTGTGTGTAAATGCCTTATTTTCCCTTTAGCCTAAGGCCTTATGACAGCTGTTCTCAGACATTGTTCGCTAATTTCTGTGGTACCAAGTCAGTTGGTTTCATTAACTCTGCTGTCTGAAGGTTTATTTCAGTCTCTATCCAGAGAAGTTTAATAGGTGTCAGGTATCATTCAAACGCTAAGCAGTCAGGATTTGGTTCTTTTTTGTGATTAACTATCCGAATGCTTGTTGCTCCTCCAAGCTAGTAAACTTCACAGAAAAAAATGGCGGTTTTAATCTAATTGCAGATGGCTTTAAGATTATTGTCTTATCTCATTAAGAAAAATTGATCAGTATATGTTTTATGCAAAGGATAGATAAGATCTAGTGTACTAGAGCTGGGGTTACTCATTCCTTGAAGATGAGGGGTAATGGGAGCCCTCCAAGAAACCAGGCTTAACAACTTAATGTATTCCTTTTTTCTTTTTGGTTCTTCCAACACTGCAGGAGCTATGAAGACATGATTGGTGAGGAGGTGCCATCAGACCAGTACTATTGGGCTCCTTTGGCCCAACACGAACGGGGAAGTTTAGCAAGCTTGGATAGCCTGCGCAAGGGAGGGCCTCCACCCCCGAATTGGAGACAGCCAGAGCTGCCAGAGGTGATAGCCATGCTAGGATTCCGTTTGGATGCTGTCAAGTCCAATGCAGCTGCATACCTGCAACACTTGTGCTACCGCAATGACAAGGTGAAGACTGACGTTCGGAAGCTCAAGGGTATCCCAGTACTGGTGGGATTGTTAGACCACCCCAAAAAAGAAGTGCACCTTGGAGCCTGTGGAGCTCTCAAGAATATCTCTTTTGGGCGTGACCAGGATAACAAGATTGCTATAAAAAACTGTGATGGTGTTCCTGCTCTTGTGCGATTACTCCGAAAGGCTCGTGATATGGACCTCACTGAAGTGATTACTGGTGAGTTCTAAGGGAAACTGCTAGGTTAGGGTCACTGTTATCCCTTAGACATATTGAGAGCTAGAAGGATTTCTAGTCCTTTGACTTTTGATTAAAGGTTGTGGCCTTTGGGTCAAATCCATCTCACAGATTTGGATCATACAAGGTTTTCCAAATTTTAAAGCATTGTTTGCTAATGTTTTAAATGCAGAAGATTTCATGTAAAATTCCAGATTCTTGCCTTCTATTTTAAACGTGCGGGAACTGGTAACAATGGATCTATTTTGCTACCTGGCAGTAGTTGGTCTGAGCTGATTGGGGCATGTGCTCTCCAGTTCGCAATAATTTCCAACATGTTATCTCAGACCAACTGCCAGCACCTAGGAAGTTGTCTCCCCAAAATTGAAGCTGAGTGTCAGCTGGCACTTAACCCATATTCTTGTAATTTCTTTTAAATATCTGCTTGTCCTGACTCACCTGCCTGGCATGTATAGGCGTTTATGCTTGTGGTTCTTGCTTTAGAAGAGTGGTTTTTCAGATTGTGGGTCATACTCCATTAGTGTGTATTGAACACAACTTTGTGGATCACAATCAGCGTTCCAAGAGAAAGAAAGAAAAAAAAAGAAATAGCATAGATCATTAGTTCTCAATTGGGGGTGATCATGTCCCCCAGAGGACATTTGCAATGTCTGGCGGTATTTCTGGTTGTCATAACTTGGGGAGGTTGGGAGGGAGTGCTATTAGCATCAAATGAGTAAACGCTGGACATACACTAAACATTTAATGTTGGGCAGGACAGCTCCCCACAACAAAGAATTACCTGGCCCAAAATGTCAGTGGTGCTGGGATTGAGAAGTGGGTGTAGATAGCCTAGAGGGTATGGCTTATAATAAGTATTGCTTTATGAAACTTTACTTCGTGGTATGTATGTTTGTACTGAGCCATAATGTACAATATATTTCTTATTGTGGGTCACAAACTAAAGCTTGAATATCATTACAAGGTATTTGGTTGTTGGGGAAGACTGAGAAATGTTGGAATAGGGGATTCTCTTTGGCATTCTTCAAACATACTGTCTTGGGTGCTGGAGAGCTGTCTGATGAGTTGTCTCTGCCAGGAACCCTGTGGAATCTCTCATCCCATGACTCAATCAAAATGGAGATTGTGGACCATGCACTGCATGCCTTGACAGATGAAGTGATCATTCCGCATTCTGGTTGGGAGCGGGAACCTAATGAAGATTGTAAGCCGCGCCATATTGAGTGGGAGTCTGTGCTCACCAACACAGCTGGCTGCCTTAGGTAACATAAGGGTTCTGAGAGTATGAAGATTGAATTTTTGAAGACTAACTTAAATTGCTTTTAAAAAAAGTTTAAATTCCTTAGCCTGTCATTCAGCCTCCATTCCTATTTGAATTGCATACTATGACTTCAACCTGTTTTTCTACCTTTGTCACTACTCCCTTGCATACCATATATGCCTTGTGTGGGGAACGGCAAGTAAACCACATATCCTCCTCACTTCTATGCCTCTTTGACTTTGTTCATGTAATTTGGTAAACATTTGTTCAATACCTACTGCACGTAAGGCAGTCGTCTAGTCCTAGGCTTGTGTGTACCTGTGTTCTTGCCTTCAGTTATTTGTATTTCAAGTCAGGCTGCGATAAATGCAACAAATGGAGTACAAACTACTAGAAGGATAGAGTGAGGAAGAGCTCTTCCTCTGTCTGCAATGCCTTTCTCTGCTTATTTATCTTTTGAAGCTAAACTCAAGTGCTTTTATTTCATGTAAGTTTTCCTGATTTCTTTTTCTAATACCCTGTAAATGTGCAATATATTCTTTCTCTCTTTGGAATATACCCCTATGTGCTCTGCCCCTATTCTTCATTTGTACTTCCATACAAGAAGTATCTATTCTGTCTTAAATTATTGTTGTTGGTATACTTTATTTATACACCCCGCTCCCTGGCCTGGTTATAAATGTCCTGAAAGCAGGAACTGTTTTATTCAACTTTCTCTCAACTCCAGTGCCTTCCTTATAACAGGTACTCGTTATTTGCTACAGTGAAAAGAAAAGATATTAAGGAGGCTTGTTAAGGATATTAAGAGAGGGTTTCTGGATTTTAGTCACCTTGAAGCCTCTCCTTTTTCCCTCAGGAATGTCAGCTCAGAGAGGAGTGAAGCTCGCCGGAAACTTCGGGAATGTGATGGTTTGGTGGATGCTCTCATTTTCATTGTTCAGGCTGAGATTGGACAGAAAGATTCAGACAGCAAGGTAGGTTAATGGGTGAGAATTCCATTCACAACAACCGTGAGGTACCCATAGTGCAGACCTATCATCTCAGGCTTTCAAATAACATTAGATACCTATACCAGCCCCTACTCCTTAAAGTGGGTGTTCACCATAGACGAAAACTGTTTTCTTTAGAATTTCCTTCACCTATATATTTTGAAGCTGTTTAGCCATACTTCCATTTTTTTCTAATTAGGAAAAAAGAGTGAGCCTGAGTTTTGTGTTAACACACCAAATGGTAGCAGAAACCTTCTGTTAGCCTGAGGCTACAAGAATTTTGAGAAGCATGGGCACTTGAGGTATTGTGAGAGATGATGAATTGGGCTGTGCTTTTGAGGATCAGTATTTTAATACGTGAATCATGGAAGCCTGTACTTGCTAGAAAATCACTATAGTCATTCTCTTCTCTCATTGAACCTTGTATTTTGTGATCCCAAGCTTGTGGAGAACTGTGTTTGCCTCCTTCGGAACTTGTCATATCAAGTTCACCGAGAAATCCCACAAGCAGAACGTTACCAAGAGGCACCTCCCAATGTTGCCAACAATACTGGGCCACATGCTGCCAGTTGCTTTGGGGCCAAGAAGGGCAAAGGTGAGTCTTGGTTCCTTGTTCTTGTTCTTTTTAATGTAGGATGGGGAGAGGAAGGAACACTTTCAGCTTTAGGTACAAAATACTTGCTGAGCAGTACAGGAATCAGCCTAGTCAGGGATGTCTTTTTGCTCTGCTGCTGCTTCCCCTGTGTCATGTGCTTCATGGTGGTGACAGTGGTGGTGGTGGTGGTGGTGGTGGTGGTATTATTATCAGTAATTGGGCAGTGAAGGCCGAGAACTCAACTAATCTGGGGCCTTCTCCCCCATTCCTCCTTTGTGTTTCCTGTGTTTTTCTTTTCCTCTCCGCTTTCCTGCTTATTTTCCCATGATCCTGTTGACATCTCTCTGCCGCATTTTTCTTCCTTCATTTCTCTCCTGTACTTTCCACCTTGGCTGATGCACTGGAAGATGAGTGGTTCTCCAGAGGTGAGTGGAATCTTTTAAGGCGCTTACCTACTTCTAATTTGCATGTTTTGGTTTTAGCTTCCCTGGTATTTCTTTGCCTAACCCTTCCCTGTGGATGCATGTAGGAAAATTCAGTTGAGGATGGCCACTGAAACAAGTTTAGCTCTTCTGAGCTAATGGCTCATGGCATGCTATTTCTGGACAGCAGCCCCAGTTATCAGAACTCAGGACAGCAGCAACAGTAGTAGTTATCCTTATCTTACTCATATGCTGCCTGTTTTCTGTCCTTGTATCTGGGACAAGCTGGGGATGCTGGTTTTTTGTTTGTTTGTCTGTTTTCTTGTTTTACGCCCCTCTTGATGCATCTCTGATCCAAAGATTTTGACTGAAGAATAAAAAAATATACTGGGTGGACTCTTCCCTTTCTTAAACTTTTTACCCCTTCCCCCTTTTTTTAATTTCCAAAGGGAAAAAACCCACAGAGGATTCAACAAATGATACAGTGGATTTCCCTAAAAGAACTAGTCCTGCTCGAGGTAAGTTATCTTTTTCTTCTCAGGCTCCATAGTCCACAGATAGGTGTTTGGCAGCCTAACAGTAGGCTATACAGTACGTTCACTGTTCTGTCTTCTCTGACTTAAGGATTTGAAGTGATGACAAAAGTATTTGGAAACTAATAACAGTAACTTTCAAAGGACTTCTTGTTATGGCAACTATTCAGATTACTTGAGGATAAGGACCTGATGGTAGTCTAGACCAGAAACTTAAGTACCCTAAGTAGCCACTAGTTCTTGGGACTCAAACTTTACTTGTTATAAGAAGTCTCTTTATCACAGTTTGGATCTTTATATTCATCAATATGGCGAGTCCAAAATTCACAGCTCTCCGTGGATATAAAAATTCAGATGTTATTAAATCTGTGAGAGCCCCTTTCACTTAATCATAGTTCAGGTGGGCAGAATGACTCAATTAAGTTAGAAATAATTCATTTGAGATGAGGAATCTTTAACTCTGAGTGCTATCGATGAGTAAATGAATCCCTTGAGTGCCAAGCAAGGTCAAAGTAAACTGTGGGAGAGAAGAGGCTAGGAGGAGGGAGAGACAGGAGTTGCATATGAGTTGATATCTGTTTTGCTCTTGCCATGGTTGATTTATTCTTAAGGCTACATTCTTAAGGCTACATCTGACTACATCAGATGCAGTAGTCAGATCTCTTGAGTTTGCTGTTGGGTGGGTGGGAGGGTTTAGAGAGTCTACTGGTATAGGAGCATAAACCCATTAATCCAGAGTACTAACACTGGACTTCAACCAGCCAGAGCCTGGTTTGTAGGTACTGATAAGCATCCTCTGCTTTTTTGTCCTTTCTTGTGCAGGCTATGAACTTTTATTTCAGCCGGAGGTGGTTCGGATATACATCTCACTCCTCAAGGAGAGCAAGAATCCTGCCATCCTAGAAGCCTCAGCCGGGGCCATCCAGAACTTGTGTGCTGGGCGCTGGACGGTGAATACCTTTTACAAAATGGATTTGGAGATGGGAGGACTTACCTAACTAGTTTGCTACCATTTGTAATCTGTTCTACTTCTTTCCATGTGCTACTTGTAGTATGGTCGATATATCCGCTCAGCTCTGCGTCAAGAGAAGGCTCTTTCTGCCATTGCTGACCTCCTGACCAATGAACATGAGCGGGTCGTGAAAGCTGCCTCTGGAGCACTGAGAAATCTGGCTGTGGATGCTCGCAACAAAGAATTAATTGGTGAGGAGCTGGATGTTAGCCGTTACCTTAGCATCTAGTACAGCACCTTTAATCCAGCAGGTGCTAAATAATTTATTTGTTGAAAGGGCTGAGGAAGAATCCTAGTCCTCCATAGTTTGTGAATCTGGGGGTTGGAGAAGGTTATAGTTTAATGGTTCTTGGAAGGATAAGAGGTGCTGACTCTTCAAAAATAGAATAATAATATCTATTTATTGAGCATGTACTTTGTTACTAGGGATTGTTAAGCATGTCTGTATATTCTCATTTAAATGTCACCACTTTACAAGGGTCCTTTTTTTAAAATTTAAAAAAAAATTTTTATTAGAATAAGGAAACTGAGGGTCAGGGAAGTTAAGTAATTTGTCCAGAGTTAATATAGCTCATAAGTGACAGAGCCCAGTTTTTGTTTTTTTTAAATTCACAATGACTGTTTTATTAAGCTATAATAGTAGTATAGTATTCAGTGTACTATTTTCAGTAGACTATCTGAATGGACTGTGTAGCGTATTTGATATAAAGTATTCAGATTGTTTTAATGTGACTGAAAGAATAAATAAAAGAATAGGAAGGACAATACATCCATGGCTATTCCAGGTCCTTTGCTCTTTTGAAATGATAATCCTACAGGAGAATGAAGTTGATTCATACGGATGGTATCTATACTTGATATGATCAGTGCGACTAAGTGTAGTGTTAGGCTCCTCAGAACCTGACTCAGCTTGTTCTCCCTGCACACATTGCTCCTGTCTTACCGCTATAGGTAAACATGCTATTCCTAACTTGGTAAAGAATCTGCCAGGAGGGCAACAGAGCTCTTCCCAGAATTTCTCTGAGGACACTGTGGTCTCTGTTTTGAATACCATCAATGAAGTTATTGCTGAGAACTTGGAGGCTGCCAAAAAGCTTCGAGAGACGCAGGGTATTGAGAAGCTGGTTTTGATCAACAAATCAGGGTGAGATTAACACTTAAAATTACAACTGGAAAAATTTGAATATGAGAGAGGGGTTGCTGGGAAGGGGCTTTCCCCTTTTGCTTTTTAAGGTTATTTTCCCTTATTTACATGGAAAGTATGAAGAGGTATTGCTCTTTTTTCTGTCTTAATGTTGATCCATAAATTGATAAGACTCTTACATCAAACATTTTTTTGTGTCACCGTTTGAGTTAAAATATGGGACTTGGTGAATACTTGATCTTGCCCGTTTTGGGATTTATATTCTTACGTTACATTATATTAGAGAGTACAGGTTCTCAGCTTCTTCCCTCGTCTTACATCCAAATTCCATCTGGTGTTACTTTCTCAAAAGGAACCGCTCAGAAAAAGAAGTTCGAGCAGCAGCGCTTGTATTACAGACAATCTGGGGATATAAGGAACTGCGGAAGCCACTGGAAAAAGAAGGATGGAAGAAGTCAGACTTTCAGGTAGAATAACTGTTGGGACCGCGACTTTCACCTTTTTTTCCCCTTGGTCTCAGGTAATGCTTTTGTCTTTGTTTCTTCTATTTCACTGTCACACTGAGTCTACTTTTTTCTTTTTTTTCTTTTGGCGGCATGTGGGATGGTTCCCCAACCAGGGATTGAACCTGGGCCTCCGCACTGAAAACGCTGAATCCTAACCACTAGGCCACCAGGGAACTTCCCCTGAGTCTACTTTTGCCCCAAGTCTCTGTGTGTAAAGAAATCATTTATTAACTTTTCCCCCAAAATGGTGCCTGTAGTTCATTTGCTGCTGAAATAGCTCTGGTCTTCCTCTGTGTCATAGCATAGTGTAAATAAATACCAGTGGTAATGAAGGGTGATGGCCTTTTTGACTTTTCTCCAAATCTGCCTTAGCCCTTTGAAGGAGTTTGCCATTTTCTGAGACTGTCATTTTCTGAGACTGTATCTCCTTGATAGCGTGAGTGTTTGATACCTTTGTAATCTGTTCAGAACACAAATAGAAGCCTAATATCCTAGTTTTGTTTCACTATATAGGTGTTTATTTAACCCTTATGAGTTACCTTTTGGTAAGAATTGTATTCGAGAATAAGGACCTAAAAGTCTGAGCCCATTAAGGAATAAGATAAGGGTGAATTCAGTACTCTGTGACATTATTGTGTTTTATGTTTGCCTCCAGGTGAATCTAAACAATGCTTCTCGAAGCCAGAGCAGTCATTCATATGATGATAGCACTCTCCCTCTCATTGACCGGAACCAGAAATCAGGTACAGTAACTGGGGGACATACCCCTCTGCTTTTATTCCACTTCTGCTATTCTTTCATTAGATGGCTTACCATCTAATGAAATAGGATATATATTTATTTCTGAATGAGCTTGTCTTTTGGTGGAGGAAGAGTAATACTTCACCTCAGGATTATGACCCAGAAGCTGGTAGACCTGAGCATTAGAAAATAAGACAGGCAGTTAGCCTGCGTGTGATTCCCCCATCTTTGCTTGTGGACTTAAAATGACCAGGGAGTGAACCCTACTCTGTTTTCTCTATTTAAGATATAGTTGGCATATAACATTGTATAAATTTAAGATGTACAACATAATGATTTGACATATGTATATAGATAGTGCCTGACTTAATGATGGTTTGGCTTATGATTTTTCGACTTTGTGGTGTTGCAAAGGTGATATGCATTCAGTAGAAACTGTATTTCAAATTCTGAGTTTTGCTTTTTTCCCTGGCTAGCGATACATGGTGGGACAGTGTCTCACACTGGGCAGCAGCGGCATCGGCTGCAGCTCCCAGTTAGCCATGCAGTCATGAGGGTGGACAGCCGATACACTTACAACCATTCTGTTTTTCACTTTTAGTACAGTATTCAATAAATTATATTATGAGATATTCAACACTTTATTATAAAGTAGGCTTTGTGTTAGATGATTTTGTCCAGCTGTAGGCTGATGTAAGTATTGTGAGCACGTTTAAGGTAGGCTGGGCTAAGCTACGATTGGTGGGTTAGGTGTATTAAAATGCATTTTCAACTTATATTTTCAACTTATGATAGATTTATCAGGATGTAACCCCATTGTAAGTCCGAGGAAGATCTGTATATTGCAAAATGATTATTTTTCCCTTTTAAATTTTCATATAATACCAAGTAGTATGTGTTTACTGTTGAAAAATTAGAAAATAGACAAACCAGAAAAATGACAACAAAAAAAGTCACTTATTTCTGTTATCCAGAGATAACCACTGCTATTCTGTATCTTCTAAACACTGCCATGTGAGCAAATACATTTTTCTTCAAAAAACAAATCATATATTAAGTGCTTATTATAACCCTTATTATCTTAATGACACTTGGGTTTTGCCTCAGTCGGGGTTCTTAAAATGTAGTCTGAGGATCACCAAATCTGTTGACATTTGTGCTGATGGTGCAAAAGCAGCGGTGGTGCTTTATTGCTGGGGGCTGAGTGTAAACCAGGGCGATGACGCCAAACCAAACTAGTTGTTGTAGTCTTCATTGCCATGTACTTGCAGTTATAAGAAGGGCCAGTTTCGGGAGGGTAGGGGGAAAAGGAGGAGCCAATTTCACTTAAGAATGTACTTGATGGAACTGTAACAATATTAATTTTATTGTTTCTGCTCTTGAGTACACAGCTTTTTAATATCCTGTGTTGGTGATATAGGGAGTACTCATAAAGCACCCTGTAGCATACCAAAGCATGATGGTTATCTTGAGGAAATGCACTTGTGCTGTTGTTGGAGTTACTAGGTACACTAACCACTTTTTTTTTTTTTGGAACACTATTTTTACTTAAAAAAACAGACATTTTCTTGAAAATGAACGCAGTGAGCTTGTCAGTTTGAGGAAAAATAACTGACAGTACTTGCCTGAATTTTCAAGTGAAAATTTTAATTTTGGAAGATTTGTATCTGTCACTGTGAGCCTGGTAACATCCCAATAGTTAATATACTTTTTTTTTTTTTTTTAATTTATTTATTTATGGCTGTGTTGGGTCTTCGTTTCTGTGCGAGGGCTTTCTCTAGTTGCGGCAAGTGGGGGCCACTCTTCATCGCCGTGCGCGAGCCTCTCACTATCGCGGCCTCTCTTGTTGCGGAGCACAGGCTCCAGACGCGCAGGCTCAGTAATTGTGGCTCATGGACCCAGCTGCTCTGCGGCATGTGGGATCTTCCCAGACCAGGGCTCGAACCCGTGTCCCCTGCATTAGCAGGCAGATTCTCAACCACTGCGCCACCAAGGAAGCCCCGTTAATATACTTTTAAATGAAATCAGTGGCGATGTTAATGAATGTGATTTTTTTGATATTATATCATGAAATGTGTTAACATTTAGAAAATCGGCGTAACTCTGTGAACCAGTATTTTCCAAGTGACCAGTGCATGATTTTCAAAATCATGCATGAGTAACTGATCCATTCAAAGTATAAGACAGACCAATAGATATTAATTTAACAGACTGTGAAGAGAACATTAGTTTGGATTCAGATTCCTTATTGGCGCTAACCTTAAAGAAACTCTACTTGTCGAGTATTAGTATACTATCAAAGAATATCCACAATTATCTGAAAAGACTAATAAAGATCTCCTCCCTTTTCCAACTTCTTATCTGTGTGATGCTGGATTTTCTTTATATAATTCATCCCAAATAACATCACAACAGATTGAATACAGAAGCAGATATGGGAATCTAGCTATCTTCTCTTTAGAGATGTGCAGAAATGTAAAACAATGCTTTTTATTTTTTTTAATAACTGTGTACGTTCTATAAAACCATCTTGAACAATTTGGTACACTATCCACTGTGATGCTACTAAATAAGAATCAGTTTGATTCTTTTTTTTACTTTCTGGTGAGAAAAAGACATTTTTAATCATTTTTATCCTTTTTTTTTTTTAATTGGAGTATAGTTGATTTACAATGCTGTGTCAGTTTCTGCTGTACAGCAAAGTGAGTCATTTATGTTCATCCAAAATAACATCACAACAGATTGAATACAGAGGCAGATATGGGAATCTAGCTATCTTCTCTTAAACCAAACTTTAAAGATGTGCAAAAATGTAAAACAATGCTTTTTTTAAAAAAATTAAAAGTATTATTTATGTTAATGGAATAAGTTTATTTTTTTTTAATGAAATAAATATTTAAAATAAATTTTAAATGAAATAAATATTTAAAAGCACTGTAACTATTAATACATGTAATCTACACCAGTGAACATTCTTTGGATCCTTATAACTTCTAAGAATATAAAGGGGCCCTGAGACCAAATAATTTGAAACCTGCTGGCTTAGAGTGAATCGTTTCTTATGTTAGAGTTTATAGGAAAGGGATCTCTTTAAGTCCCATGAGGGCTTTGTCTAGAGCCTAGCACTTGTGGTGGGTGCTTAGTAAAAATTTGATGGGAGGGAGGGGGAAGGGAGGACAGACTAGAGAGCAATTTTTATGAGTTTAGATTTTCAAGAGTCGGTTTTTGACCTGGATAACTTTCTGACTCCCTGTAGATAAGAAACCTGATCGGGAAGAAATTCAGATGAGCAGTATGGGATCAAACACAAAATCATTAGGTAGGTGATTAATTCCTGCCTAAGGATATGGAGTAATCCGTATTATTATGTGGGATGAGGAGAACTCTCTGGCTCTGCAGCTCTTTCCAGCACCCGCACCATTTACCTTCCTGGAAGAACACTGGCTGGACATCCCATTTGGAAGGATTCAAGGAAATGTAGTAAAACCTGATCTATCTACCTTTTCCCACATTCCCAAATCCTCAGAGGCTAAAAACAAAATCTTCATATGCCTCCCCCGTTAATACAGAGTCAAGTGTGTGTCCCTAAACTGTTGCCCACAGCCTTTCGCAGTCTGACGCCAGGTTCGCTCTGTCTTACTCTCCATATCCTCTGTTTGAGCCCACCTAGTCTACTTGCTATCCTGTCTCTTCACTCTATGCTTTTTTTATTTATACTTTTTTATTTTGCTCTTGTAATACCTCCTATTGGAATGTCCTTCCCAATTGCTTTGTAAATGGTCTTCATCCCCAAAGGCTTGGCTGAAGTCCTGTCTACTTTGTTAGGTCCTTCCTAACTATGGCAGCTCACCTCACTATCTTCTCCTAATTCCAGTACCCTTCATAGATCTCTTCAGTTTAGCTTTATTATCATATATGATATATATTGCCTTCCCAGTTAGATGTAAGTTTTTTTTATGTCAAGGACCACCTGACCTTAATGCCTTTGGTAAAGCTCAAATGCTTTACCAAAGAGGTGCCTAAATCACATTTATCTGCTTAATACATATTTTACACTAGAGGGGAACATCGTGTCTCTGTACTTCTTTTTTTTTGTTGTTTTAAACTAGATAACAACTATTCCACACTGAATGAGAGAGGAGACCACAATAGAACACTGGATCGATCTGGGGATCTAGGCGAAATGGAGCCATTGAAGGGAACGCCCCTGATGGTAAATTCTCTCTATATACTATTGTCCTTCTAAGGCTAGTTCTGTTTTGAAGCCTGCATGTTCTGTGAAATAGGAAAAAAGTACGTACTGAAAGACAGCACCTTTTCTTGTAGGGGTTTTCAGGGAAAAAGTAGGAGTTTTGATTCATGTTGGGATTTCTTGTGCCATTATTCTGTGATGGTTGAGATGGGAGAAAGAAGGCTATAAATGTGTTGCTTATGTGACTAACGCCAACTGAACTATTCTCACATTACTCTCTTTCTGTTCCTGCCTTTTTTTGAATATCTTGCCCTTCACTTACTATTACCTTGTTTTGTTTGAGTTTACAAATTTGGGGATTTTCCCTAGATCTGGCACGCATTCATGAGGTTCCTATTTTCTTACTCTCATACTAACACATTGCATGTGTTCACAGCAGGACGAGGGGCAGGAATCTCTGGAGGAAGAGGTGGATGTGTTGGTTTTGGATGATGAGGGGGACCAAATGTCTTACCGCCCCCATGGTATGTCCTTCAGCCACCCCCAAGATCATCCTTGAGGAAGGAGGTCTCTGTGTGCCAGCAGTTTGCCAATCATGCTGATCTGATCAGTCTCAGCCACACGGGGCGTCGGGGTGCTGCTTCTGTGATTGTTACCTCTTAAGAGGCTGGGACATGCCACTGGTGATCTGATTCTCCATTATGTGCTACTTTCTTCCCTTCAGATTTGCTCAGCTCTCTTTTGGTTCTCCTTATTCCCAACCCTATTAACATCTCTTTCTCTTTTTTCCCTACAGCAGAAGATTTAGCACCACTCTCTCCGCTACATCTGGGCTTATAATATATGTACTTTTATTTTTTGGTGGTGAAATGGACTGATGATTTTTCCCTTTCTTCGCTGGACTGTTGTGCCCACTGCCACACTGCCTCCTGCCCTCGTAGCCCTAAGTGGTTGCCTTCTTTCCATCAACTCCCTAACTTCTTCCAGTGAAGCTTAATTGTCCCTCCTCCCCCCTCCAGATCCCCTACAATTACTCCCAAGAAGCCTGACTCAGTTATATGCATATCTTGAGAAACTGCTGCAGATTAGCTCTTTTTGCCAGCTCTCCCTGGAACTCTTGACCTTGTGTGGAGGGAGGGAGAGAGTGGGAATCCTCACTGGAAGCCATGGGAAGAATTGGAAGTTATATGCTATATATGCAGTGTCCAGCAATCTGATAAACCGATGATTCTTAAGCAAGATTTTTTTTTCTCTTGGTGGGGAAGGGTCCCTTACATTTTTGGAGAATGGAGGGCGTGAGCTCTTCCTTTATTCCTAATGACTATTTTTGAAGCAAAGAAGGCCGGCAACATTGGCACATACCACTTGGCAAGGGCCCTTGAGAAAGTGAAGGTTTCCTAGAGCTGAGATTAAGAAACCTTGCCCTCCTCATCTCCAGGGCAGGGACCATCAAGGACCTACAGACTCCATCTCTTCTCCACGCCTCATGCCAGCCCTGGGCTGCAGCTGCTGCCCCTTACTGAGGCTGTCCTTAACCCTCCTCTCCCATCCTGTGATAATGTCTGCTGACTTGGCCTGGCCATTTGCAAGAGGCTGTAGAAGGAGGAGAATATGTCAAGGAAGACTTTTTGGGTGAGAAGGAGCAGAAAGATGTCTTCTGGGGAGGAGAAGAGCCTCTAGGAGGAGCTAGTAGGAATGTACATGAATCATTTAGTCTGAAACTGGCAGGAAGCTACAAAGCTGGCTTCCCCCTGCCCTTATTTCTCCTTTTTCTCACCCTTATAGCCCCATCCTCCCCTGCTTCCTCCTTGGATTGGTTGGCTGACTAAAGGACTTGATGTACATACTCCTGCCCCCTTTACCCTTAAAAAGGTGGGGTTCGCCCCTGGCTTTGCCTCTTCTTTGTGCCTTTGGCCTGGGGTGCATCTCCTCCTTCCCTTCCATGTGCCTTTCTTTGCCTCTGCAGTCTCATTTCTCATGATTTTGCAAATTATATTTTGTTGCTTTCTTACCTACTTCTTGGCCCTAAATAGCAGAAAGAAGAGGAGAGGTGACCTAGAGAACCTCAGTCTCTCCATGGGGAATTGGAATAGCCTCTAATTTTAGCCATAGAAGGTTTTTCTCAACTGTATATGTTGGGATTTTGCAAAAATCCTGTTCTGATGAACCTCCAAATGAGATTGGTGGGAGGAGTGAGTGGTGTGGCTCTTACTCCTTAGTTGCCCAGAATGATTGTCGTCTCTGAAGGGGTTATAGGGGAGTCGTGTCCATATCCCCCTCCCCGACCCCCCACCACCCCCGTACCTCCTCCTTTTAGTTTAGTGTATATTAGCAGGTTGGGCTAGAGGAATCAGCTGCTATGCGGTTGATTTTTTTTTTTTTTTTAACCCTTTCCCTTACTTGCCTTTTACTCCTCCCCTTAATCTAAAAGCTCTGTTTAATGCAACTGGAAATCTTTATCCTCTCTCCCCCTTCCTTCATATATTGAGGCTTTGGGGTAGGAGAAAAGTGCACAACCCACCACCCCCCTTCCCCTCTGCATTAAAATTCCTTATTTACCCCTTTTCCCCTTCACATTTCGTCCCACTCCTTTTCTGGCAAAAAGGAGCCTTTTCCTCTCTGTGACCCTAAAAGCATACTGCACAGGGGAAATTGCCCCCATCCAGATGTGGCTCCACTCTTGGTTTCTCTTGTCTTCTTCTGCTCTTTTCCTGGTGCTCTTTTTGTCGGTGGGGTGTGGGTAATAGAACAGCCATGGGCTTTTGGGGACCTTTAACTGTTTGTTTTTTCCTTTTCATTTATAAAAACACTAAACGTTCAATTTCAGAGAACCAAAAATCCCACCTTCCCACCGAACACTACTAAGGGGCATGTCTTCTGCTCCATACCTTTTCTGTTTTTCTTTCTCTCTTGTTAATGCTTTTAAAAACAAATGAGTTTTTTTATATAAATAAAGTTTTTAAAGTGTGTATGTGGGGGGTCTGTGTCATTTCTTCACTTTAAGCTGTATCTCTTCTCTCCTTTTCATCTTGGTTACTTCCTTATGTATCAGTGTCCTTTTTCTCTGCAGAGCAACTAGAAGGGGATTGTACCAGGACTGATTTATTTTGAGCTCAATCCCAACTCTTAACAAGGAACATTCTTTTTAATTATATATGAAACATTTTTCCTCTGAAGATTCTTAAAAATTAAATGTGGCTAAGTAGAGCACGGGAAGCTTATTGCTAACTTAGAGATAGGAAAGTGAAGTATAAAGAATAAGTCACTGGGATTCTTCTGCGACATTTGACAAAACTAACATTGAATAAAGCTCATTGCAATACATGACCCTCTTGAACATTTATGGGTAGAAGATTAGAAACTACCAGCTCCAGCTATCATCCTAATAAGTATGAAAATGTAGAATTAAAAGGCTCACTAGGCCATAATGTTGCTTCTCAGGCTATCTGCAATCTTTTAGTAAGATGTTAAGGGGCAGGCCTATAGCTAGCTTCCTCTGTGTCCTCCCAAGTAATATGTGGGTGGGTAGCAAATACTCATTGGATTACCAGGGGTTGTCTTTACTGTAGAGGCCAAGGATTAAGACCTACAGAAAGGGGCTTATTTCTCTGGGGCCCATATTTCCTGTTACATTATTAAGACTCGAGAATTTATGTAAAATGCTTTCTGTATGCCCAGTCTTTAGATTAAAAATATATAGCTGCTTCTGGTGATGCTCATGTCTCAATTTTGTTGAACTAGGTCTTGGGTATGAAAACTTTCTTGGGCTTGTAAGACCAGGAAATCTAAGCATTGTAGCTGATAACCTTTTAGAGCTTGATTTGTGTCTGACAGTTGTAGTTTTAGAAGGATGAAGCACAGAGCCAAAAACCTATTAGAGTTTGCTTTACAAAGAGGTTCGGTAGACCTACTTGAGACTTTTTTTTTTTTAATGTAGAAAAACCTGGCTACTGGTGAATAGCCTTTATTTCTGTTTATTTCTGTCATATTCTTTATTATGCACTGGCATTGAGCTACATAGAAACCTTACTCTTCTCTCTGGATTGGTCCATTTGTTTTATCTCATTCAATAAATATTTCCCCAGCATCTTCCATATGCCAGGCATTGTTGTGTATGTTAGGTTTAGATTAGAGAATGAAACAGATGGACCCTTTCTCATATGCAATCCATGAGAATTCTATGCAGCTGAGATCTGTGGTCTTTTAAAAACATTTTTCTGCCCTTATCTAAAACAAGGTGTTAAAAAGAATGATCTGTAAAGTCCCTGTATCTCGTTTCTTGACACTGATTTAGTAATGCTTTTGAAGGCCCTTGGTATCTCTTAATACCAACTTTAGGAATCCTGTGTATTTTGTCAAGATTTGCCCATTTGTTCCCTGATCCTTTAGAGCCTGAGTTTTTTGGATTTTTTCCCTGGAGGCGGTTATAGATTATGCTCAACCACTCTTCTGCCTCAGTGAGCCTTTTTTGTGAACATGTTTGTGCAATAGCTGCAATGAGTCTTGCTGTGACATACTTTCTGACAGCTCAGAGCTATGACCTCACTTGGCCACTTGTTCTTTCTTGCTGAACTAATGCACTTTGTTACAGACTAGAAGTATCTCACCCAGGAAGACGTAAGGACCAGTTATTCTAGATCATTATTTTTCATGTTGTCTATATCTGAAGTACAGGATAGTAAAGGTTTATCTTGGTATTTTCATAGATGGAGTTACAGACCAACTACACCCAGCCTTATAGATCTGAGCAAGTACACAGGAATTACCTGGGAAGCTTGTTAAAAATGCAGATTTCCATGCTAAGTTTCCAAAAATTGCTTGAATAAGTGGGACTCAGGAATTTGAAATCTTAAGTAACCTAGGTTATTCAAATGCCTGTGGTGAGTTAATTGCAACTTGAGACACTAATCTAAAGACTTGCTTAAGAATTCAGCCTCAAACTAGAATCCAGGATGACTGGCTTCAACTCCGCTGGCAGTGATACTAGTTTCATGGTGGGTGTGGTGATAACCACAATAAAGGAGTGTTCATATAGGAAACAGTGTTTATCTCAAAGGAATGAATGATTACTTTAGAATCTGAGATGATAGTGACAGGCTGATATGTAGCATGTAGGTAGGAGAAACTTCTTTTGTAAATCATGTCATCTATATAATGCCCAAGCTGATGAGAGGTGAACTTAGCCCTTGATATGGGGCCCTCTAGGGCAATAGAGAATTCCCTAGAGCCGATGGCTCTAACTAAAGTGTCACTTCTGGCTACAAAGGGTACCTCAGCTGGGAGGCAAGTGGCCCCATTGGCCAAAGCCAAGGAGGTGTGTCGAAATTTAAATCACTCCTGAGGGACAGCCTATGCCAAGAAAGCACGTGCCTGCACATGCCCCCACATACGACATTGTAGGAGCTAATTTATTTTTTTTATTTTTTATTTTTTGGCTGTGCCCTGTGGCTTGTGGGATCTCAGTTCCCCACGCAGGGATTGAAGCTGGGCCATGGCAGTGAAAGCCCGGAATCCTAACCACTAGGCCACCAGGGAACTCCACATATCTCTTTTTCATGTAAATTTGACTTTTTTTGACCTTGGAGCGCGGCATGTGGGATCTTAATTCCCTGACCAGGGAGCGAACCCTCGCACCCTGCAGTGAAAGCACGGAGTCTTAACCACTGGACTGCCAGGGAAGTCCCAACCTATGACCTCCTGACTTTGCTGTTGTCTATATCACTTAAAGCGTTAGTTCTTCAGCTGATCCACCCAGAATTTAGGGGCAGACGTGGATGGAGAGGAAGCTGGAGGAAATGAGGTAGGGAAAGCATAAATGAAAATAGTCATTTTGGTCTGTCTGTATTATATCCTGACAATATTTTTTCCCTTTTTATGTAGTATGAAATGTAGCCATGGATGGATTGAGTCAAGAGCATTATACCTGTTAGTGTAATTGTAGGAGCCATAAATATTATTGTAAGCATGTGGCAACTAGCTATTTTGTTTTATTTTTAGCTGAGGAGAAAGTGCTATGCTTCTCACTGTATACATTTCTATCTTTATTGTTGAAAAGGACAGGTTCTTCCACTTTTATTTAGGATACAGAAGGGATTACTATCTTGCTGTCTTTGCCCAGGTATTTGTAGTGCTAATGGACAAATAGTCTGAATGCCATAAGGCATTTGTGCCTGAGGAAAAGAAAAAAATATGAGATATTCACGGTAAGGTGCTAGGCACTTACACTGCTCTTGTCTTCAATTCTTTTTTGCTCCATCCTTAAGGCAAAGTTAGCATTGGGCTTTTGCAAACTTTGCACTCTGGGCCTTTTTACAACCCAGTCTGTTAGAATCAAGGGTGGGGGGAGTGTAGTGTGTATAGTTGGAACTAATTCAGACTTCTGTTTTTTGGCATTGTGGTGGATTGGATACTCTAAAAAGTACTTTCAGCAGAAACAAGATGCTGGGTAAAATGTATTTATTTAAAAAATAGTTACGAACATATTGCTGAACCAGCACAAAAGTAAGGCATCCATAGATCTTCAAAAATGAAGTGAAAACTGGAATTGTAGGAAGTAAGCAACTGCTAGAGCTAGCTTTTACTCAGCTTTTGCCAAACTCAGCAGGCTTTCAGCATCTATTTTAGTGACTATGCAGGGTATGGGAAACAAAATGAAGGTGACTCCAAGTAAAGCCAGGATACCCTCAGTGTAAAGGTGAACAAGAAATAAACTATGGAAGAGGGCAGCAAGGAATTTTTTTGTCTCAACCTTGATATTACCCAAAAACTGGGCTCACCTCTTGGTGGGTGTCAAGCCAAAGACACAGCCAAGCCAAAGATCAGGAGAAAGAAAGATTTATTACTTGCAACAAGTAAGGAGAACACCAGGGATCTTTCCCAAAGCAGTGTCTCTCCGGATCAGCAAAAAGGGGGACGTTTTAAGCTAAGGCTGCATGCATATTCATGAAGGAGCTTGGGCTGAGGAGAATTCACCATAGAATTGGGGCTAAGGTTGACAGAGTCCAAGCTGTAGTTGATTGAAGCCGGAAAAGGTCAACATCATCATCTTTAGGTTCCAGTTGATCTGGTGGTTGAGTGCCCAAGGGGGTGTTTACATTGTGAAAAACAGCGCAAGAAAGTGCTTCAGACTAATCTTTACTGTTGAAACAGAACTGGGAGTCTCTACAACTCATTTATTAGCCTTGCTATTGTTACTTCTCTTGCCCAGTAACAATTTGTTCTTTTGTTCCCTTAAGATCATTATTACTGAGACCTGTTCAAGGGCAGGCATTGTGGCCAGGCTTAGATCATAAAATGGCTTAGGCCTAAAACGGCTTCTCTTATGTCAGAAAGCTATATCTGGTTCTTTTCTGGGCCCCCTACTCTATCTGCTTACAGTTGGTCATGCCTTCAGGTGATTTCCAGAAGCAAATGCAATCCCTTGAAGGCCTCAATTCCTATATATAAACTCCCAAAGCAAATCCTGCTTAAAAATTATAAGATGCACAAAGAAATAAGATGCCACAAATGGAAAAGGGGCCAAAAAGTCACAGAAGCTGATCCTTAAATACTTCAGGTGATAGCATTGTCACACAGACTAATGAAATAACTTTTTGATTAATGAGCTAATACAAGTTTGAAGCTAAGAGGTGACAAAAAACCACCCAGCAGATTTTTTTGGGAAAAAAAAGCCTTTCTGAATTAGAAATGAAAAATACAAATTTGAAATAAAAACTCAGACTAAATTGATTGGAGAAATTGAAGGGGTTCTAGTGAATTGGAAGATCTCAAGAAATTATACAGAATGCAGTCCAAAGGGAATGAAAGGAAGAATGGAAAATGGCAAAGATGTTGAGAAGCAGACAATAGAGGACAAGAGAATGAGAAGATCTAATGTACTAAGTTATCTGGAGCTCCAGGAGGAGACAATAGGAAGAGACATTATCCAAGGAGGTAACCACCGATAAATTTTCAGATTTGATGAAAGGCACTAAACCTCAGATTTAGGAATCCCAATGAGTTCGCCAAGCAAGATAAAAAGCAACTCATATCTAGAGACATTGAGGTAAAATGCTCTCTATCTTGCGCAGCTAGAGATAAAATGCAGACAAACATTAGAAAACAGCCTAGATGGATGACTTGTCAGCATCAACAATGAAAGCCAGAAAACTGGAATTCTTTCGCTGCATCCCGTTAACAAAAGTTATCATGGAAATTGACACTTGGTAAAACTTTTTTAAGAAAGAGGGCTAATTAGAAACATTTTCAGCCAAAAGCAGAGTTTGCCGCAGGTAAGTCAGGATCCCTGAGGCAGAAGGAAAATGGTCTTAAATGGAAAATCTGATGCAAGAAGGAACACTGAACAAAGATACTGGTAAATAATGTTGGTAAGAGTAGGTAAGCATTAAGTGTAAAAACTGTGTAATTTGTGGGAGGGAAATATGAGCTAGAATTAAAATACTGGACGACAATAGCATGTAACTTGGGGTGACTAGAACACTAATTTTCATGTTCTTATATTCAGGAGGAAAATGAATGTATTGATTAGCTTAAGACTTTTGTGAAACTGTACATATTAGCTAGAATAACCACTAGAGAACAGAGCATATCACCTTCAAACAAGTAGAGAGGGAAGAAGGCAAGAGGAGGATGGGGGGATCAGATCTGGTACTACCTCTGACAGAACAATCTAAGCTCCCAGGGTACCAGTTCTAGGAAGTGGTGAGGAGCCTACCTGTATATCACAGTACTGGGACATAGTGTGTGCAGAAAAAGAACAGTGAGTGAAGTGTAGGAGGGGGCAGAGAGAACAGGTCCAAGATAGTTTCCATTAAAGCAAAGTTAAAATTTAAATAAAAATTATTTGCTGGGTTGTGTGTGAATTGGTCAGCCTGACATAAAGATAGGAGGTTAGGACAGAATATCTTCATATCTTGCCCACTGAATTGCTGACTCCTGGAGTCCTTCAGGATATGGAACCTTAGTTTTACATCAGAGGAAGAAGAGTTAAATGAAAATTGAATCCATGCCCTCTATGTTTCCAGACCCCAGACCCCAGACCAAGATCCAAATAAACACTATAGGAAGATGAGAAAAAAATCCAAACATGAAACATCAAAGCAAACCCTACTCTCTTTGCTGCTAGTTACTTCTCTCTGCACTAGGAAACCATGCAGCTTCTTTTTTTTTTTTTTAATTTTTTATTTATTTTATTTTTGGCTGTGTTGGGTCTTTGTTGCTGCAGGCGGACTTTCCTCTGGCTGCAGTGAGCGGGGGCTACTCTTCGTTGCGGTGCGTGGGCTTCTCATGCGGTGGCTTCTCTTGTTGCGGAGTGTGGGCTCTAGGCGCGCGGGCTTCAGTAGTTGTGGCACGCGGGCGCAGTAGTTGTGGCTCGCGGGCTCTAGAGCGCAGGCTCAGTAGTTGTGGTGCACGGGCTTCGTTGCTTCGCGGCATGTGGGATCTTCCCGGACCAGGGCTCGAACCCATGTCCCCTGCCTTGGCAGGCGGATTCTTAACCACTGCGCCACCAGGGAAGCCCCATGCAGCTTCTTAAAAACAAAACAAATAAACAAACAAAAACTGCTCCCAAGCCAGAGAGTTCTCTAGTTTCATGCCCCTAGTGACATCACCAACATTCTAGGAAAAAAATTCTCTCCTCCTTTTAGTACTCTTTTTCAGGACCTCCTTTCCCTTCTTAAATACTGATGTACCACCAGGGTTCAAATCTAGCCTGCTTCTGACTTTTTACTGATGGAATTCCTAGGAAGGACCCGGGTTCAACCTGATTCTCACCATGTCTTCTCTGTATTTTTGAAAAGTCAGGCCCCAGGCTCTCTTCTCAGTCTGGTTAAAGTCTGATGGTGGACACTTGGTAACTCAGCTCTACTCCATCTTGTAAAGTGTCTTGAATTCTCGTAACTCTTCTTCTAGTGATGGTTATCTCATTGCGAGTTGCTTTGTAACTTGTATTTTACATAATGTCACTTAAGTGATACTGTCTTTTCTAAAGTGAAATCCTACACATATTTGTTCAATAAATACTTTATACAGGTGCTAGGACCAAAGGCCATTTCTGTTTTTGAGCCCCAGGGATAGAGGCATTAAATTTATGAGTCAATGAGATAAACGTTATTATAATGATATGTTTCTAGCATTAGAAGAAGGGTGAAGTCTGCTTGGAGTGAGGGCAAGACTTCACTGAGAGGTAATATTTTGGTTGGTTTGAAAGGATAGCTAGCACTTCATCAATTGGAGAAGATGTGTCATGCAGGACAGATGGCATAATGTGAAAAATATTGAGGTGTGGGTATCCTCATAGGTGAGAGGAAGTTTATTTTATAAAAACATTTCATCTAATAAATGGAGTGATTGAAATATCACCATTTTGCCATCCTTAATAAATAGATCTTAGGCACTGAGCATCAACAGCTGCTAACATCACAAAAGGAGACAATCAGATGCCACCTACAAAGTGGTTTTTCAAAAAAAAAAAAAATCAAACCTGAGTCTGATCAAACCTCTATATCCAATTACTATTTTATAGGAAATACAGAGGATGTGGGAAATGTTAAAGTACACTATGGGGATGCAGTTAGCAAAATAGGACAAGAATTACAAAACAAATGACCTAATTTTTAAAATAAATTAATTGCAAGAAGAAAAAAGATGGAAGGATACTTATAGACTGAAAGATATCAGTCAATCTCTACAGATTAAAAGACATCAACCAAACACAATGCATGAGTCGTATTTGGTTCCTGATATAAACATAACATTTTATGAGAAAATTGGAAATTTGAACACTGGATACTTGATTTTACTAAGGGATTATTATATTTTAGATGTGACACTGGTATTGTTGGTTATAATTAATTCCTTGTCAGACTGAGCAATGTGATGAAATTCTAGTGGATGGAATGTTATAAGGAAATTTGCTTCTAAGTAGTGTGGGGTAAGAGAGGTTAGAGAGGTATAAATGAAACAAGATTGACTGTGAGCTAATAATCATTAAAGCTGGGTTATGGAGGTTTGTTATTATATTTGATTTGATTTTTATGTATATTTGGAATTCCCCATAGTCAAAAGTTTTGAAAAATGGTGAAAAACAATTTGGGAGCTAATCGTTCCAGGTATGGGACTAGGAAGGGGGGATGGTGGCAGCAACTATAATGCTTGGGTTATAAGTACTTTTACTGCCGTAAGCAGGCCAGTGGGATTCAAACCACCAAGGACACCTAGAGCTCCGTGGTGTTGCCTCCAGAGCAGCCACAAGGATGAGAGAGGGGTGCTGAACAGAGGGGACAGCTACTGTGTAGCTCGCCTACACATTTTAATAAGAACAGCTTTGCTTCTAACTTTTATTAAACTGGACTTCTCAGTGATATTTCATTTAAAAACAGGATTCTGAAGCTTTAAAAATTTTCACTAACTATTAGGGGAACAACTGAATATTTTAAAGACTATCCCTTGAGCTGTTGTCCAGAAGATTGGAGGCAGGGAAATCAGCTAAGAGACCGTTGTGATATCACAAACGAATGAGAAGTTTGTTTTGAGGGGAATGTAGCTAATGAACGTTTGGTCTAGGAGGTAAACCTTTTATGAAAATGTTTGGTTTTTTTTTTTTGGCTGCGTTGTGTCTTCGTTGCTGTGCGCGGGCTTTCTCTAGTTGCAGCGAGCGGGGGCTACTCTTCGTTGTGGTGCGCGGGCGTCTCAATTCGGTGGCTTCTCTTGTTGCAGAGCATGGGCTGTAGGGTGCACGGGCTTCAGTAGTTGTGGCACGTGGGCTCAGTAGTTGTGGCTCACGGCCTCTAGAGCGCAGGCTCAGTAGTTGTGGCGCGCGGGCTTAGTTGCTCCGCAGCATGTGGGATCTTCCCAGACCAGGGCTCCAACCTGTGTCCCCTGCATTGGCAGGTGGATTCTTAAACACTGCACCGCAAGGGAAGTCCCTATGATAATATTTGTAATAGTTGTTTCCCAGTCCACAAAGGACAACAAAGAGGGTGTGGAAATATGCTCACTCTTCTAACAAAGTCAGTCTCTCTGAGCACTTACTAGAGTACGGGCTGGAAGCCAGCTCCCTCTCCTACCCCATTCTTAGCAGAACACCAGGAGAACTCGTCCTCCTTGCTGCAGTCTCAGCATCTTTGATCACAGTCTCTATTCTTGTCCTCCTGCGCACCATGACTGATCGTATAGGGAGGTAGGGAATGGTGACCATTTCTGTCATCACTGCCCCATCTCAACTACAGCTGCCTCAGGTATGCCCCACCACATCTACCTGACAGTACTCTAGATTCTTATAGCAGCTGAACTCCAGATTGTAAAACCCAACAGTTAACCACCATTTCTTCCCTTATCTCCACAACCTTGGAGTCTATCTGCCTAGGAAAATCCACTGACCTTCGCTCCTATTACTGTCCCCTGGAGCTGATGTCTCCCTGACCCCTGTGCCTTTAAGCCACACATCCATCCACCAAGTTCCTGTGGCTAATAAAAATAAGCTATTAACATTCCAGACTTACAGGTGAAAATGATTTAGGTACCTCCTCAGGGTTCTCCACCTCACTGGCTCTCACTTCACTCTGCCTTGGTTCTGCTTGGTTTCTCAGAAGTTGTAGGCTTTTGTTCTTCTTTGAAAACCTTGCCCCTGCCCCCCTGACTTGATGCTTGAGTGAAGCTTCTCTAGTTCTCTTTGTGCTCATCAAGACCGTTCTTAGCCGTCTTGAATTATGGAACTCCTTGAGAATCTGATGATAGTAATGGACTTTCTCCAGAAAAACGCACACACACAGTATTTTGCCTATAATTTCAAAGTCTCTAGATTTTTAAAGCTGTGCTCAATGCATCAGGAAGCCTTTTGGTGGTGATGGTGGGATTGCTTGATAAAAGGGCAATGTTCTTTGGCTCTACCCCAGACCTATTAAATCAGAATTTCTGGAGGTAGAGCCTCGGAATCAACAATGTAAACAATCTCCCTGGTTGATTCTTAAGTACACTAAAATTTAAGAAATGGTGCTATAAAGACTCAGTTTATCTTCACAGTCTATCTCATCTTCCCCTCCCAGCCACTTAACTATGGTTCAAACTCCGGAGTCCTGGTCCTCTAGAGCTATAGTGAAGCCCCCTGTAGGAGAAACTCTAGAGTCTGACAATGGGGTTAGGTCTCTTTCATTTCCAGGCATAGTTCTAAATTTAGAGAGCCAAGTCATGTCTAAGAGAGCCACATTTCCCCCCTTCCTTCGATCCATCCTGCGTCCATTCTTTATGTATTCACTTTCCCCAATCCGGAGTGGAAACTCCCTTCTACTGGAGACACAGATTCCCACCCAAAGCAAGATGTCTTGTGCTTCTGCATGTTTGCCTCATCTCATGTGTATTAGTCCTGTGGATAGCCAGTGGTTCAGAGTTAGAGGGCCTTGTAATTGGGATAGAAGGATACAGTAAACAGGTTTGTGGGGTTAAATCTAAATGCTAGCAGGTCCAGGTACATCCTTGAGGTTCCAAAGTGATGACAGAGTAGAGAAGGTCACTGAGTAACTTCCTTTTAATTGATTCTTTTTACTGGCTATAAGCATTTTTTTAAATGTAATAACTGAAAACAATTTAGCAAGTACAGAAGTACAGTTTTTTTGTTTGTTTTTTTTTAAAGCAGAAGATAAGTCAATTATAACCCTGGGTCCTGTCATCCAGAGGCAACTACTAGTAACATTTTGGCATCCTTCCATCTCGTATTTTCCTATTAAAAAAACCCATAATAGAGCTTATACAATACAAACAACACAGTTACCTGCTTCTCTTTTCTAACATTGGTTTATAACATTTCCCAGTTAATTCTTCAAGACCATAATTTTTTTTTCATGGCTGCATGATATTTAATCAAATGGATATAACATTATTTATTTAACTTTTGCTCAGTTGTTGGATACTTAGGTATACTACTTATGTATGGTATTATAAATATGCTGTAATAAACATCTTTGTGCATAAATCTTTGTCATCTGAATTATTTCCTTAGAAGAGGTCAAAAGTTAAGAACATTTTTTTTTTTTAAGAACATTTTTGAGGCTCTTGATATACTGTACCGAACTATTTTCAAGAAAGGTTAGCTCAATGGGAATGTCTTACCACATGTAGAAGTTGCACTACATAACAAAAGTACTTCAAAGGGTTTGCACACAAGCAAGATATTACAATGAAGTGTGGGTAAATAGGATTGAGAGGAGAGGGTCAATGGAAGCGACTCCTTTTCTCCCCTGAGGAGGAGGGGGTCTGTTTTGTTAATACTAGAGCAAAATCCTGTACCACATCCTCTCAGATACTTCAGGCTTGAGTAAATATTATGACAGAGTTTTGGACTATGAACCCCAACCCAGTTTGCCATTGGTATTCTAAACTCTCAGGAGACTTGCCTCCTTTGTTCTTGTTCTTTCTGCTGTGGCTACTGTTATTTCCCCTTTGGCGCCTCTGCTAAGACTACTGCTGTCTTTTTCCTGTGCTGTTCCTGCCTTGAAATTGGAACAAAACTTTCTTCCTTTGATAAGTAGAAGTCCTTGTTGGCCAGCTCTGGATCCTCAGCTCTAGTGACCACCCGCCACCCTCCCACCCCTGCTCAAGAGTGGCTTTACCCACTCTTTCAATTTCTTATGGTTCCCTCCATTCAAGAACTTGAAACATGTTCCCCAGAGACTGGGCTGGGGAGGCGCCTCATGCAAATAGAGCTCCAGTGTTCTGTCTTATCCTAGATTTCCTGAGGTTCACTTGCACACTGGGTCCCCCTTCCCCAGTTAATAAATGAACACATCTCTGAAATTTTCTAACGTTAAACCATTTGAAAAATTGGAAGATTAGATTTAGATTATCTTCTGACATAGGTGAAAAACACTTGGGTACTAGTCCTATTTCTTCCTTTAACCAGTTGCATGACCACAAGGTAGTCTATGTACTCTCTGGGCCCCAATTTCCTCATCTATAAAATGAGTCATTTGGGTATTGTCATATTTAGGTTCCTGTCAACTCTGATAGTCTATGATCTGAAAGGAAATAGAGTTGTTTTTTTAAAGTTCACTGCAGAAACAAGAGACACAGAAAGCTAAGAATAAAGATAAACTTATTGGGTGATGAGTAGATCATTTGTAATTCAAAATGTTATATGGGTTAGCACAGAAATAGGTCCTTCTACATAAGACTATGATAAAGCATCACAAATCAAAGAGGGAAGAAAAGTCAGTAGATGGTGTTGTGATGATGGAGTTAACAAGTGGGAAAAAAAAAATCTAAGAAAATTTTTTTCCTCCCATACCACATACTACATTTATTTAGATTTTAAAAGTTATATTTAAAAGGGGGAGAAAAACAAGTGAATATTAGATTTTAGGGAGAAGAGCTAGCAAACTCTTTGAAAAAAGTTATATTTTTTTGGTGCAGTTACAAAAAAATTGAGTGGAAAGTACAGAGAGTTTCCATATGTCCCCTTACTCAGTGTCTCCCTAACCACCCCCGAACCAGTTCCCCTGTTATTGATATGGTGTATTTGTGAGCCAACATTGGTTGATACATTGTTATTAATTGACGTCCATAGTTCACATTAGGGATCACTCTTTGTGTGAGTTTCTCTTTCTGTGGGTTTTGACAAATGTGTAATGTTTCCACCATTACAGTATCATACAGAATGGTTTCACTACTTTAAAAATCTTCTGTCTTCCTCTAATTAATCCCTTCCTCCTTCCTAACCCCTGGCAAGGATGGTTTTTTTTTTTTTTTTTTTTTTTTTACTGTCTCCATAGTTTTGCCTCTTTCAGAATGTTTATAGTTGGAATCATACATTAATGTAACTTTTTCAGATTGTCTTATTTCGCTTAGCAATATGCATTTAAGGTTCCTTCATGTCTTTTAATGGCTTGATAGCTCTTTTAAAAATATTACTGAATAAGATTTTATTTTTTTTGTTTTGTTTTGTTTTTAATTTAATTTAATTTATTTTTTTATACAGCAGGTTCTTATTAGTCATCAATTTTATACATATCAGTGTATACATGTCAATCCCAATCTCCCAATTCATCGCAACACCACCCCCACCCCTCCGCCGCTTTCCCCTCTTGGTGTCCATATGTTTGTTCTCTACATCTGTGTCTCAACTTCCACCCTGAAAACCAGTTCATCTGCACCATTTTTCTAGGTTCCACACATATGCATTAATATACGATATTTGTTTTTCTCTTTCTGACTTACTTCACTCTGTATGACAGTCTCTAGATCCATCAACGTCTCAACAAATGACCGAATTTCATTCCTTTTTATGGCTGAGTAATATTCCGTTGTATATATGTACCACATCTTCTTTATCCATTTGTCTGTCGATGGGCATTTAGGTTGCTTCCATGACCTGGCTATTGTAAATAGTGCTGCAATGAACATTGGGGTGCATGTGTCTTTTTGAATTATGGTTTTCTCTGGGTATATGCCCAGTAGTGGGATTGCTGGATCATATGGTAATTCTATTTTTAGTTTTTTAAGGAACCTCCATGTGTTCTCCATAGTGGCTGTATCAATTTACATTCCCACCAACAGTGTAAGAGGGTTCCCTTTTCTCCACACCCTCTCCAGCATTTGTTGTTTGTAGATTTTCTGATGAAGCCCATTCTAACTGGTGTGAGGTGATACCTCATTGTAGTTTTGATTTGCATTTCTCTAATATTTAGTGATGTTGAGCAGATTTTCATGTGCTTCTTGGCCATCTGTATGTCTTCTTTGGAGAAATGTCTATTTAGGTCTTCTGCCCATTTTTGGATTGGGCTGTTTGTTTTTTTTTAATATTGAGCTGCATGAGCTGTTTATATATTTTGGAGATTAATCCTTTGTCCGTTGATTCGTTTGCAAATATTTTCTTCCATTCTCAGGGTTGTCTTTTCGTCTTGTTTATGGTTTCCTTTGCTGTGCAAAAGCTTTTAACTTTCATTAGGTCCCATTTGTTTATTTTTGTTTTTATTTCCATTACTCTAGGAGGTGGATCAAAAACGATCTTGCTGTGATTTATGTCAAAGAGTGTTCTTCCTATGTTTTCCTCTAAGAGTTTTATAATGTCTGGTCTTACATTTGGGTCTCTAATCCCTTTTGAGTTTATTTTTGTGTATGGTGTTAGGGAGTGTTCTAATTTCATTATTTTACATGTAGCTGTCCAGTTTTCCCAGCACCACTTATTGAAGAGACTGTCTTTTCTCCATTGTATATCCGTGCCTCGTTTGTCATAGATTAGTTGACCATAGGTGTGTGGGTTTATCTCTGGGCTTTCTATCTTGTTCCATTTATCTATGTTTCTGTTTTTGTGCCAGTACCATATTGTCTTGATTACTGTAGCTTTGTAGTATAGTCTGAAGTCAGGGAGTCTGATTCCTCCAGCTCCGTTTTTTTCCCTCAAGACTACTTTGGCTATTCGGGGTCTTTTGTGTCTCCATGCAAATTTTAGATTTTTTGTTCTAGTTCCGTAAAAAATGCCATTGGTAATTTGATAGGGATTGCATTGAATCTGTAGATTGCTTTGGGTAGTATAGTCATTTTCACAATGTTGATTCTTCCATTCCAAGAACATGGTATATCTCTCCATCTGTTTGTATCATCTTTAATTTCTTTCATCAGTGTCTTATACTTTTCTGCATACAGGTCTTTTTTCTCGCTAGGTAGGTTTATTCCTAGGTATTTTATTCTTTTTGTTGCAGTGGTAAATGGGAGTGTTTCCTTAATTTCTTTTTCAGATTTTTCATCATTAGTGTATAGGAATGCAAGAGATTTCTGTGCATTAATTTTGTATCCTGCAACTTTACCAAATTCATTGATTAGCTCTAGTAGTTTTCTGGTGGCATCTTTAGGATTCTCTATGTATAGTATCATGTCATCTGCAAACAGTGACAGTTTTACTTCTTCTCTTCCAATTTCTATTCCTTTTATTTCTTTTTCTTCTCTGACTGCCATGGCTAGGACTTCCAAAACTATGTTGAATAATAGTGGTGAGGGTGGACATCCTTGTCTTGTTCCTGATCTTAGAGGAAATGCTTTCAGTTTTTCACCATTGAGAATGATGTTTGCTGTGGCTTTGTTGTATATGGTCTTTATTAAGTTGAGGTAGGTTCCCTCTATGCCCACTTTCTGGAGACTTTTTATCATAAATGGGTGTTGAATTTTGTCAAAAGCTTTTTCTGCATCTATTGAGATGATCGTATGGCTTTTATTCTTCAATTTGTTAATATGGTGTATCACATTGATTGATTTGCGTATATTGAAGAATCCTTGCATCCCTGGGATAAATCCCACTTGATCATGGTGTATGATCCTTTTAATGTGCTGTTGGATTCTGTTTGCTAGTATTTTGTTGAGGACTTTTGCATCTATATTCATCAGTGATATTGGTCTGTAATTTTCTTTTTTTGTAGTATCTTTGTCTGGTTTTGGTATCAGGGTGATGGTGGCCTCATAGAATGAGTTTGGGAGTGTTCCTTCCTCTGCAAGTTTTTGGAAGAGTTTGAGAAGGATGGGTGTTAGCTCTTCTCTAAATGTTTGATAACATTCACCTGTGAAGCCATCTGGTCCTGGACTTTTGTTTGTTCGAAGATTTTTAATCACAGTTTCAATTTCATTACTTGTGATTGGTCTGTTCATATTATCTATTTCTTCCTGGTTCAGTCTTGGAAGGTTTTACCTTTCTAAGAATGTGTCCATTTCTTCCAGGTTGTCCATTTTATTGACATAGAGTTGCTTGTAGTAGTCTCTTAGGATGCTTTGTATTTCTGCAGTGTCTGTTGTAACTTCTCCTTTTTCATTTCTGATTTTATTGATTTGAGTCCTCTCCCTCTTTTTCTTGATGAGTCTGGCTAATGGTTTATCAATTTTGTTTATCTTCTCAAAGAACCAGCTTTTAGTTTTATTGATCTTTGCTACTGTTTTCTTTGTTTCTATTTCATTTATTTCTGCTCTGATCTTTATGATTTCTTTCCTTCTGCTAACTTTGGGTTTTGTTTGTTCTTCTTTCTCTAGTTCCTTTAGGTGTAAGGTTAGATTGTTTATTTGAGATTTTTCTTGTTTCTTGAGGTAGGCTTGTATTGCTATAAACTTCCCTCTTTGAACTCTTTTTCCTGCATCCCATAGGTTTTGGATCATCATGTTTTTGTTGTCATTTGTCTCTAGGTATTTTCTGATTTCCTCTTTGGTTTCTTCAGTGATTTCTTGGTTATTTAGTAACGTATTGTTTAGCCTCCATTTGTTTGTGTTTTTTACGTTTTTTTCCCTGTAATTGATTTCTAATATCACAGCGTTGTGGTCAGAAAATATGCTTGATATGATTTCAATTTTCTTAAATTTACTGAGGCTTGATTTCTGCCCCAAGATGTGATCTATCCTGGAGAATGTTCTGTGTGCACTTGAGAAGAAAATATAATCTGCTGTTTTTAGATGGACTGTCCTAGAAATATCAATTAAATCTATCTGGTCTCTTGTGTCATTTAAAGCTTGTGTTTCCTTATTAATTTTCTGTCTGGATGATCTGTCCATTGATGTAAGTGAGGTGTTAAAGTCCCCCACTATTATTGTGTTACTGTTGACTTCCTCTTTCATAGCTGTTAGCAGGTGCCTTATGTATTGAGGTGCTCCTATGTTGGGTGCATATGTATTTATAATTGTTATATCTTCTCCTTGGATTGATCCCTTGATCATTATGTAGTGTCCCTCCTTGTGTCTTGTAACATTCTTTATTTTAAAGTCTGTTTTATTTGATATGAGTATTGCTACTCCAGCTTTCTTTTGATTTCCATTTGCATGGAATATCTTTTTCCATCCCCTCACTTTCTGTATGTTTCCCTAGGTCTGAAGTGGGTCTCTTGTAGACAGCATATAGATGGGTCTTGTTTTTGTATCCATTCAGCAAGTCTGTGTCTTTTGGTTGGAGCATTTAATCCATTCATGTTTAAGGTAATTGTCGATATGTATGTTCCTATGACCATTTTCTTAATTGTTTTGGGTTTGTTTTTGTAGGTCCTTTTCTTCTCTTGTGTTTCCCACTTAGAGAAGTTCCTTTAGCATTTGTTGTAGAGCTGGTTTGGTGGTGCTGAATTCTCTTAGCTTTTTGTCTGTAAAGCTTTTGAGTTCTCCATCGAATCTGAATGAGCTCCTTGCCAGGTAGAGTAATCTTAGTTGTAGGTTCTTCCCTTTCATCACTTGAAATATGTCATGCCACTCCCTTCTGGCTTGTAGAGTTTCTGCTGAGAAATCAGCTGTTAACCTTATGCGAGTTCCCTTGTATGTTATTTGTCATTTTTCCCTTGCTGCTTTCAATAATTTTTCTTTGTCTTTAATTTTTGCCAATTTGATTATTATGTGTCTCGGCATTTTTCTCCTTGGGTTTATCCTGTATGGGACTCTCTGCACTTCCTGGACTTGGGTAGCTATTCCTTTCCTATGTTAGGGAAGTTTTTAACTATAATCTCTTCAAATATTTTCTTGGGTCCTTTCTCTCTCTCTTCTCCTTCTGGGACCCCTATAATGCGAATGTTGTTGCATTTAATGTTGTCCCAGAGGTCTCTTAGGCTATCTTCATTTCTTTTCATTCTTTTTTCTTTATTCTGTTCCACAGCTGTGAATTCCACCATTCTCTCTTCCAGGTCACTTATCCATTCTTCTGCCTCAGTTATTCTGCTATTGATTCCTTCTAGTGTAGTTTTCGTTTCAGTTACTGTATTGTTCATCTCTGTTTGTTTGTTGTTTAATTCTTTAGGTCTTTGTTAAACATTTCTTGCATCTTCTCGATCTTTGCCTCCATTCTTTTTGCGAGGTCCTGGATCATCTTCACTATCATTATTCTGAATTCTTTTTCTGGAAGGTTGCCTATCTCCACTTCATTTAGTTGTTTTTCTGGGGTTTTATCTTGTTCCTTCATCTGGTACATAGCCCTCTGCCTTTTCATCTTGTCTATCTTTGTGTGAATGTGGTTTTTGTTCCACAGGCTGCAGGACTGTAGTTCTTCTTGCTTCTGCTGTCTGCCCTCTGGTGGATGAGGCTATCTAAGAAGCTTGTGCAAGTTTCCTGATGGGAGGGACTGGTGGTGGGTAGAGCTGACTGTTGCTCTGGTGGCAGAGCTCAGTAAAACTTTAATCTGCTTGTCTGCTGATGGGTGGGGCTGAGTTCCCTCCCTGTTGGTTATGTGGCCTGAGGCAACGCAACACTGGAGCCTACCCAGGCTCTTTGGTGGGTCTAATGGCGGACTCTGGGAGGGCTCACGCCAAGGAGTACTTCCCAGAACTTCTGCTGTCAGTGTCCTTGTCCTCACGGTGAGACACAGCCACCCCCCGCCTCTGCAGGAGACCCTCCAACACTGGCAGGTAGGTCTGGTTCAGTCTCCTATGGGGTCACTGCTCCTTCCCCTGGGTCCCGAAGCGCACACTACTTTGTGTGTGCCCTCGAAGATTGGAGTCTCGTTTCCCTCAGTCCTGTAGAAGTCCTGCAATCAAATCCCGCTAGCCTTCAAATTCTGATTCTCTAGGAATTCCTCCTCCCGTTGCCAGACCCCCAGGCTGGGAAGCCTGACATGGGGCTCAGAACCTTCACTCCAGTGGGTGGACTTCTGTGGTATAAGTGTTCTCCAGTTTGTGAGTCACCCACCCAGCAGTTATGGGATTTGATTTTGTTGTGATTGCACCCCTCCTACTGTCTCATTGTGGCTTCTCCTTTGTCTTTGGATGTGGGGTATCTTTTTTGGTGAGTTCCAGTGTCTTCCTGTTGATGATTGTTGAGCAGTTACTTGTGATTCCGGTGCTCTCGCAAGAGGGAGTGAGAGCACGTCCTTCTACTCTGCCATCTTGAACCAATCTCACCTGTGCTTTGTATTTATCAGAAAAAAATTGCTTAGAAGTGGACCAGCTGGGAATTCCCTGGTGGTCCAGTGGTTAGGACTCGGTGCTCTCACTGTCTTGGGCCTCAGTTAGATCCCTGGTCAGGGATCTAAAATCCCACAAGCTTACAGTGCAGCCAAAAAATAAATAAGTAAAATATAGATTAAGAAGTGAAAAAAAAAAAGTGGACTGGCTCAGGTCAAACCCATGTTGTTTAAGGGTCAACTGTACTTTCACATTAGTCTCTAATAATTTTACACATTTAAAAAGTACAGATAGATTATAAGCCTTTTTAAAAAATTGAAATATGTTTGACATACAATATTATGTTAGTTTCCGGTGTACTACATAGTGATTTGACATTTGCATACATTATGAAATGGTCAGTGTGGTAAGTCTAGTAGCCATGTGTTCCCATACAAAGTTAGTAAAATATTATTGCCCATATGCCTTATGCTGTATATTACAACCCTATGGCTCATTTATTGTACAACTGGAGGTTCATACCTCTTAGTCCCCTTCACCTATTTTGCCCCACCCCATCCCCTTCCCCTCTGGCAACTACCTATTTGTTCTTTGTATCTATGCATCTGTTTTTATTTTCTTTTGTTTGTTTTGTTTTTTAGATTCCACATACAAGTGACATCATGCAGTATTTTTCTTTCTCTGACTTATTTCACTTAGCATAATGCCCTCTAGATCCATCCATGTTGTTGAAAATGGCAAAATTTTTTTTTTTTTTTTTTGGTGGCTGAGTAATATTTCACATCTTCTTTTTCCATTCATCTATCCATGGACACTTAAGTTGCTTCCATATCTTGGCTACTGTAAATAATGCTGCAATGAATATTGGTGTGTATATAACTTTTCAAATTAGTTTTTGCTTTTCTTGGGTAAATATCCAGAAGTGAAATTGCTGGATCAAATGGCGGCTCTCTTTTTAATTTTTTGAGGAATCTTCAAACTGTTTTCCATACTGGCTGTACCAATTTACAATCCCACCAACAGTGCATGCAGGTTCCCTCTTCTCCACGTGCTCACCAACACTCTCTAGTTGTTGTCCTTTTGATGATAGCCATTCTGGCAAGTGTGAGGTGGTATCTCACATAGTTTTGATTTTCATTCCCCTGATGATTAGTCATGTTGAGCATCTTTTCATGTGTCTTTGGCCATCTGTATGTCTTCTTTGGAGAAATGTCTATTCAGGACCCCTGCCCATTTTAAAATCAGGTATTTTTTTGATGTTGAGGTTTTTTTTGATATTTTGTTTTTCTGGCCACGCCTTGCAGCTTATGGGATCTTAGTTCCCTGACCAGGGATCAAACCCGGGCCCTCAGAAGTGAAAGCACAGAGTCCTAACCACTGGACCACCAGGGAATTCCCTGATGTTGAGTTTTATGAGTTCTTTGTATATTTTGGATATTAACCTCTTATTGGATATATAATTTGCAAATATCTTCTCCCATTCAGTAGGCTGCCTTTTTGTTTTGATAGTTTTCTTTGCTGTGAAAAACTTTTTAGTTTGATGTAGTTCCATTTATTTATTTTCACTTTTGTTTCCCTTCCTGAGGAGACAGAACCAACCCCCACCCCCCCACCCCAAATTGCTAAGACCATTGTCAAAGAGTGTACTGACTATGTATTCTTCTAGGAGTTTTATGATTTCAGGTCTTACATTTAAGTCTTTAATCCATTTTGAGTTTACTTTTGTATATGGTTTATTTCTGGGCTCTCTATTCTGATCCATTGATCTATGTGTCTGCTTTTGTGCCAGTACCATACTGTTTAGATTACTATAGCTTTGTTGTACAGTTGAAATCAGAACACATGATACCTCCAGGTTTGTTCTTCTTTCTCAAGATTGCTTTGGCTATTCAGGGTCTTTTATGTTTCCATACAAATTTTAGAATTATTTGTTCTAGTTGCTTTCAAGTTTTAACAATTCCGAATAAAGCTGCTATAAAGGTTCATGCAAGTTTTGTGTAGACATAAGTTTTCAAGTCATTTGGGTAAATACCAAAGAGTGTGTTTATTGAAACGTATGGTAAGAGTATGTTTAGTTTTGTAAAAAACTGCCAAACTGCCTTTCAAAGTCTCTGTACCATTTTGCATTATCATCACAATGAGTGAGAGAGTTCCTGTTGTTCCACAGCCTCACCACCATTTGGTGTTATCAGTCTTTTGGATTTTACTCATTCTAACAGCTGTGTAGTGGTATCTCATTGTTGTTTTAAGTTGTAATTCCTTAAATGCTTATCTTTTCATATCCTTATCTGCCACTTGTATAACTTCTTTGTAAGGTGTCTGATCAGATCTTTTGCCCATTGTTAAATTGGGCTGTTTGTTTTCTTATTGTGGAGGTTTAAGATTTCTTCATATAGTTTGGATAATAATCTTTCTTCAGGTAAGTGTCTTGCAAATATTTTCTTTCAGTCTGTGGCCTGTCTTAATCTTTTTTTAACTTACAAACTTTTAAATGATAGAATAAATTAAAAAAGGAAAACACATATTCAACTACACAGACATTTAAAAGTTCTCTACATAAGTAACCAAGATAAAATGAGATACACGCAAAATGTGAAAAATACAGCAAAGATGACAAAAGGGGGGCTTCCCTGGTGGCGCAGTGGTTGGGAGTCTGCCTGCCAATGCAGGGGACATGGGTTCGAGCCCTGGTCTGAGAGGATCCCGCATGCCGCGGAGCAACTAAGCCCGTGAGCCACAACTACTGAGCCTGCGTGTCTGGAGCCTGTGCTCCGCAACAAGAGAGGCCGCAATAGTGAGAGGCCCACGCACCGCAATGAAGAGTGACCCCCACTCGCCGCAACTGGAGAAAGCCCTCGCACAGAAATGAAGACCCAACACAGCCAAAAGTAGATAAATAAATTAAAAAAAAAAAAGATGACAAATGGTTAATGTGTTTCTTATACAAAAAGTTCATACAATATATGGTCAGAAGACTTGAGCAAATTAACCATTAGAAAGGTTATAGAATTAATAAATATATGGAAAACTGTTTATTCAATAGATTTGAAAGGATTAAAATTATTCAGTGTTCTTCAGCCACAATGAAATGAAATTAGAAATCAATAACTGAAAGAAATTTTGGAAATTAACAGATAGGTGGAATTAACACACTCAATAATCAATGAGTCAAAGAAGAAATCACAAGAGAAAAGAGAAAAATTGAAGACACAATATAACAAAATTTATGGGATACAGCTAAAACAGTAATTTGAGGGAAATTTATAGCTATCAGCACCTGTATTATAAAAGAAAAATGATCTCAAATCAATAACTTAACCTTCCACCTTACGATATTTGAGGAAAAAGAAGAGCAAACCAAAACTAAAGCAAGCAAAAGAAAGGAAATAATAAAGATTAGAGTGGAAATTAAACTCAGAATAGAAAAACTACAGAGAAAAATAAACAAACCAAAAGTTGGTTCCTTGGAAAGATCAACAAAATTGACAAACCTTTTAGCTAGACTGACCAAGAAAAAAGGAGAGAAGACTCATATTACTAAAATCAAGAATAAGAGAGGGGACATTATTACTGACATAATATAAATAAATAGATGCAGAAAGAAACATGTGAGAAAAATCCAACACACTTTCTTTATAAAAACATTCAACAAATTAGGAATAGAAGGAAAGTTCCTCAATCTGATAAAGGGTATCTATGAAAAACTTATGACTAACACAATACCTAATGGTGAAAGACTAAATGATTTTCCCCTAGAATAAGGAAAGAGAAAAGTATGTCTGCTCTCACAACTTTTAAAAAAGCTTTTTTTAAAAAAAATTAATTAATTTATTTTTGGCTGTGTTGGGTCTTTGTTGCTGTACACGGGCTTTCTCTAGTTGTGGCAAGCTGGGGCTACTCTTTGTTGCTGTGTGCAGGCTTCTCATTGCGGTGGCTTCTCTTGTTGCAGAGCATGGGCTCTAGGTGCACGGGCTTTGGTAGTTGTGGCTTGTGGGCTCTAGAGCACAGGCTCAGTAGTTGTGGCACATGGGCTTAGTTGCTCTGTGGCATGTGGGATCTTCCTGGACCAGAGCTTGAACCCATGTCCCCTGCATTTGTGGCAGATTCTTAACCACTGCACCACCAAGGAAGCCCCTGGCCAATTGATTTTTGACAAGAGTACCAAGAGCATTTAATAGAGAGAGAACAGTCTCTTCAATAAATGGTGCTGAGACAAATGGATATCCACATACAAAAGAAGGAAGTTCGATCCCTACCTCACGCCATATACAAAATGGACCAAAAATGGATCAAAGATCCAAATGTAAGAGCTAAAACCTAAAAACTGTTAGAAGAAAACACAGAGGTATAACTTCATGACCTTGGATTTGGTCATGGATTCTTAGATAAGACACCACAAGTATGCACAACAAAAGAAAAAATAAATTTCTTAGCTCAGGCTGCCATAACAAAATACCATGGACTGGGTGGTTTTAACAATAGAAATTTATTTCTCACAGCTCTGGAGGCTGGAAGTCTGAGATCACAGTGCCAGCACAGTGAAAGAAAGAAAGAAAGAAAAAAGAAAGAAAGAAAGAAAGAAAGAAAGAAAGAAAGAAAGAAAGAAAGAAAGAAAGAAAGAAAGAAAGAAAGAAAGAAAGAAAGGAAGGAAGGAAGGAAGGAAGGAAGGAAGGAAGGAAGGAAGGAAGGAAGGAAGGAAGGAAGGAAGGAAAAGAAAGAAAGGAAGGAAGGAAGGAAGGAAGGAAGAAAGGAAGGAAGGAAGAAAGGAAGGAAGGAAGGAAGAAAGAAAAAGAAAGAAAGAAAGAAAGAAAGAAAGAAAGAAAGAAAGAAAGAAAAAGAAAGAAAGAAAGAAAGGAAGGAAGAAAGGAAGGAAGGAAGAAAGGAAGAAAGGAAGAAAAAAGAAAGAAAGAAAGAAAAAGAAAGAAAGAAAGAAAGGAAGGAAGAAAGAAAGGAAGGAAGGAAGGGAGGAAGGAAGGAAGGAAGGAAGGAAGAAAACTCTCTGGTGTTTCTTCTTACAAGGACATTAATCTCACCATGAGGGCCCTTCTCTCATGACCTCATCTAGATCTAATTATCTCCTAAAGACCCCATCTCCTAATACTATCATATTAAGGGTTAGGGCTTCAACATATAAATTTTCTGAGAGGCGGTACGGGTGACAAAAAAATCAGTCCATATCAATAGATAAATTAGACTTCATAAAAATTAAAAAAGTTTTGTGCATCAAAAGACACTATCAAATGAAGGAAAAGACAACTTATTGAATGAAAGAAGTGTTTACAAATCATATTATCTGCTAAAGGACTTGTATCTAGAATATATAAAGAACACATAAACTCAATAATAAAAACAAAAATAACCCAATTTATAATGGGCACTCAGTCTAAATACACATTTTCTCCAAAAAAGATATACAAGTGGTCAATAAGCACATGAAAAGATGTTTGACATTTTTGGTCATCAGGAAAATGCAAATCAAAACTGCCGTGAGATATACCACTTCACATTCACTAAGATGTTTTTAATGATAAAAGATGGATATTAACAAGTATTAGTGAGGACAGGAGGAAATTGGAATCCTCATATACTGCTGGTGGGAACGTAAAATGATGCAGACACTTTGGAAAACATTCTGGTAGTTCCTCAAAAGATTAAACATAGAGCTTCTGTATAACCCAGCAATTCTATTCCTAGAGAATTGCAAATATGTGTTCATACAAAACTTGTACATGAATGTTCCTAGCAGCATTATTCATAATAGTTAAAAGGTGGAAACAATCCAAATGTCTATTAACTGATGAATGGATAAATAAAATGTTGTAGATCCAATGGAATATTATTCAGCCATGAAAAGGAATGCCCATACTCCACTGCCCAATACTCCAAGAGGGGAGACGGGCTGGAAATTGAATGAATAATTGATCATGCCTACATGATGAAGCCGCCATAAAAATTTCAATAATATGGGGTTTGGAGAGCTTCTGTGTTGGTAAACACATCTACATCCTGGGAGGATAGTACACCCCAACTCTACGGGGATTGACGCTCCTGTACTTGGCACCCTGCTGGATTTTGCCTTATGTATCTCTTCCTTTGGCTGTTCATCTGTATGCTTTATCATACCTTTTATTTTATGATAAACTGATAAATGTTGGTAAGTGTTTCCCTGAGTTCTATGAGCTGTTCTAGCAAATAACTGAATCCAATAGTGAGGTGATGGTGGTCGTGGAACCTCCAATTTGCAGCCAAGTCAGACTGCAGTTGTGATAACCTAGGGACCTACTGCTTGGTTTGGTGTCTGAAGTGGGGAGCAGTCTTGTGGGACTGAGCCCTTACCTGTGGGGTCTGTGCTAACTTTGGTTACTGTCAGATTGAACTGAATTGTAGAACACCTTGCTGGTATCACAGAGAATTGCTTGGTGTGGGGGGAAGACCCCAAACATCTGGTATCAGAAGTTTTGTGAGTGTGGTAGTAGTGTGAGGGTAAAGGAGAGGCAAAGGAATATGAGAGGTGTGGGTTTTTTCTTACTTGGATGAATTGTAGGGTATGGGAATTGTATCTTGATAAAGCCGTTATAAGTAAAATTGTTTTCATTGTTTCCACTTAGAGATGTGAAGATAGGTAAGGGTGAACAAAAATTTAATGAATCAAAATTCAGGTAATCATTAACTTTTGAACAAGTGGCCCTTTCATATATTATATAGCCACACCTCTAAACAACCTTCTTATACCAAATTTGACTTTTCTATTTCAGTAGACAAATAACCATCTTATGTTACCTCAGAGTACTGCTGTCTGCCAGCTAATAGTTTCATTTTAGCAGTGTTGTCATCCAAATATGGCAATGTTTGTATAACTACTTGAATATTTTATTGCGTATTTGCCCTTATTTATAAAAGTAGAGTGGAAAATGGAAAAATAAAATGCTGATGTTAATGATTTTACAATTGAGACAAAGGAAGATATCATTTGGTATGCCAAAAACAGTAAATTTGATGCTTATTGAATTTAAGCAAATCTGACGACTGTTTCAATAAGGAGAACAACAAAATTTAAAACACACGTACAAAATGCTGTACATACATTTGCAAAGTTTGTTGCTAAAAGGTAAGTTGTAGTGGTGGAGCAAATGTGTGGATCTTTACAATTAGATGTAGTGGAATCTTATTTTGATACAAGTGATTTTTCAAAAATAATTAAAAAGAAATCAATGATCCTTCCCCCTTCACACTAGACCTCTTGGCAGCCACATCTTGGTGTAGTGTTGGTGCAATATAGTGCAGATACCAAAAAAGTCAATCCCTGGCCTTTGAGGATTAAAATATGTTTTGGAAACTCAAGGCAGAGATAAAACTTTTGTGATTAAAAGGTTTTGAACTCCAAAAGCTAGAGTCATCAATAATCCAGGGCATAAACTCATGCCTTAACCACAGGCATATAAGAATAGGTGCTCAGTCAGAGCCAGCTTTTTCCAGTGCCTTTCTTTTTCTCCAAGACCAAATAAAAATTCCCTAGACTTGTAAGGTGAAGAAAGAGCAGTAGTGAGCTTAGAGGCTGGTGAATCCGGAAGGAATCCTGTGAGCCAGTCTCCAGAGCTTCCGTACCTCTTGAGGTGTAGGAGCAATGGAAAGAAATGCCTGTATGGCAGGCCGGCCAGAGACCCGGCGTGGTGTGGGAGAGGGTGAATGCGTCCGACCCCCTCTGAGAGGGTACAAGGAGTAGTGGACAGTCTAGAGTGGCTTTCCTTTTGGACATAGAGTTATGACCATGACTTCATGGTCTGGTAATTGGAAACCAGGTGGGAATAGGATGTCACAGTAAATACCAGCATGGAGAGACAATGACAGAGGACCAGGCAATGTCTCTATCTATCCCATCCTTACTCCTTGGTACTCTCAGCCCTGGGAAAGGGAAGGAGTGTGTGTATGGGTGGGTGTTGGGCGAAGGTCAGGGGGTCCTGTTAAACTGACTGTGATTGCCCAGAATTGACGGAGAGAATATTTTTGCCATCTGGCAGAAGAAGAACTCAAAAGACCTTGCCAAGAAAAAAATAAAGTCATACTTTTCGTACAGGTGAGTTTGGAGCATTGGATAAGCACCTATTCTAGAGGAACTGAGAATCAGCATCAGCTAACACTTCACAGAGGGAAGTTCACAGTCCACCAAGCTGTGGACCATGATTTAGCTTGTTGCAGTCTTCTTTATGAAGGGAGAAAGACGATCAGTGTCACATTTTCTCTTTACACATTTTTTCTTTAATTTTAATTTAATTTAATTTTTTAAAATTAATTTTATGGCTGCTTTGGGTCTTCATTGCTGCACACGGGCTTTCTCTAGTTGTGGCGAGTGGGGGTTACTCTTTGTTGCGCAGGCTTCTCATTGTGGTGGCTTCTCTTGCTATGGAGCATGGGCTTCAGTAGTTGTGGCACATGGGCTCAGTAGTTGTGGCTCGTGGGCTCTAGAGCGCAGGCTCAGTAGTTGTGGCGCACGGGCTTAGTTGCTCTGCGGCATGTGGGATCTTCCTGGACCAGGGATCGAACCCGTGACCCCTGCATTAGCAGGCGGATTCTTAACCACTGCGCCACCAGGGAAGTCCCTTCTGTTTACAAAATTTTTTTTTTTTTTTTTTTTTTTTAAACATCTTTATTGAAGTATAATTGCTTTACAATGGTGTGCTAGCTTCTGCTTTACAACAAAGTGAATCAGTTACACATATACATATGTTGCCATATCTCTTCCCTCTTGCATCTCCCTCCCTCCCACCCTCCCTATCCCACCCCTCTAGGTGGTCACAAAGCACCGAGCTGATCTCCCTGTGCTATGCGGCTGCTTCCCACTAGTTATCTATTTTACATTTGGTAGTGTATATATGTCCATGACACTCTCTCACCCTGTCACATCTCACCCCTCCCCCTCTCCATATCCTCAAGTCCATTCTCTAGTAGGTCTGTGTCTTTATTCCCATCTTGCCACTAGGTTCTTCATGACCTCTTTTTTTTTTTTTTTTCCCTTAGATTCCATGTTTACAAAATTTAAAAGAGCATTGATAAGTCATTTTCATAGTTACACGATTTCTAACTCCATCATTTGCATAATTACTATTAGCAGATCTTTGTATTCAACAATAAAATTAAATCTCCTTTCAAATAAACCAAATGAATAAGGATTTTTGAATTGCAAAGTTACAGCAGAAAATAAAATTTGAGGGAGTCCCCTGGTGGTCCAGTGGTTACAACCTGGCGCTTTAACTGACGGGGGCCTGGCTTCGATCCCTGGTTGGGGAACTAAGATCCTGCAAGCCTCAGCCCGGCCAAAAAAAAAAAAAGAAAAATTAAATTTGATTGTCAGTATTTAAAGTATAATCTATTGTTAATAATTTAAATATTCATGTATACAGTATATAACATTCAGGTACGAAATCAAATTAAGCATTTATATCATATTTGAGACTTCATAATTTTATTAACTCTCTGAATTGTATCCCTTCTCTCCTTCCTTTCCTTCCAGACATATAAAGCATATAAGTACAAGGTTCAAATATCAGGCGTTCCACTCTCCAAAACATTTTTCAGGAAAGTATTTCCAGGAGAGGCAGGGATTATCTGAATACAAAAATAACTTTCCTATCCCATCCCAGAATATCTAAATAAAAATGATCGAGTCACCAAAGTTTCCAAGAGTTTTCTATTTTTATCATGGCCTTTGGCCCATCCAGTTGCAGCATGAATTGGAAATGGATCAATTCCTTGGAGTCAGTTCATTTACTGCCTTGGGGCAAAGGCATGGAAGAGTGGAAATAGCATTGGATTTTGAGTCTAAATATCTGGGTTTGGTTTCAGTTCTTTGCCATCTTTGTGGTCTTCCTTTTTGTCTTTGTTTCTATATGTATACTTAAAAATATTTTAAAACTTTATTCAAACTATATATTAAAAAATGTTATTAATTACAAAATACACACGCAAAAGTGTATAAAATCTACAGCATTTAAAGAATATTGCTAAAATAAACACCTATGTATGCACTATCTACCTTAAAAATAGAACTTTACAAGTATCTTTAATGTGCTTATGAATCACCTGGGGATCATGTTAAAATGCAGATTCTGATTCAGTAGGTTTGGGGAAGAGCCTGAGATTCTGCGTTTCTAATCAGCTCCCAGGTGACGCAGAAGGTGGTGGTCCACAAATTACATCTTGAATAGCATGACCTAAGAAGGCTCCTGTGTGCCTCTCCCTAATTTCACCCCCTTTTTTCTCCCCAACAAGAGGTAAGCGCTATCCCAAATTTTGTGTCAATCACCCCATGGTTTAATTTAAATAGCTTTACCATCTATAAATGCATTTCTAAATATTATAATTGTTTAATTTTGCCTGTTTAAAAAAAATTTTTTTAACATCTTTATTGGAGTATAATTGCTTTACAATGGTGTGCTAGTTTCTGCTTTATAACAAAGTGAATCAGCTATACATATACATATGTCCCCATATCTCCTCCCTCTTTTTTTTTTTTTAAATTAATTAATTAATTTATTTTTGGCTGCGTTGGGTCTTCGTTGCTGCGCACTGGCTTTCTCTAGTTGAGGTGAGTGGGGGCTACTCTTCGTTGTGGTGCGCGGGCTTCTCGTTGTCGTGGCTTCTCTTGTTGCAGAGCACGGGCTCTAGGCGTGCAGGCTTCAGTAGTTGTGGCATGTGGGCTCAGTAGTTGTGGCTTGTGGGCTCTAGAGCTCAGGCTCAGTAGTTGTGGCGCACGGGCTTAGTTGCTCTGCGGCATGTGGGATCTTCCCAGGCCAGGGCTCGAGCCTGTGTCCCTTGCATTGGCAGGCAGATTCTTAACCACTGTGCCACCAGGGAAGCCCTCTCCTCCCTTTTTTTTTATTGAATTTTTGAATTTTATTTATTTTTTTATACAGCAGGTTCTTATTTTTTATCCATTTTATACACATCAGTGTATACATGTCAATCCCAATCTCCCAATTCATCCCACCACCCCCCCACCCCACCCCCGCCACTTTCCCCCCTTGGTGTCCATATGTTTGTTCTCTACATCTGTGTCTCTATTTCTGCCCTGCAAACTGGTTCATCTGTAACATTTTTCTAGGTTCCACATATATGCGTTAATATTTGTTTTTCTCTTTCTGGCTTACTTCACTCTGTATGACAGTCTCTAGACCCATCCACGTCTCTACAAATAACTCAATTTTGTTTCTTTTTATGGCTGAGTAATATTCCATTGCATATATGTGTCACATCTTCTTTTTTTTTTTTTTTTTTTTTAATTTTTATTTATTTATTTATTTATTTTATGGCTGTGTTGGGTCTTCGTTTCTGTGCTAGGGCTTTCTCTAGTTGTGGCAAGTGGGGGCCACTCTTCATCGCGGTGCGCGGGCCTCTCATTATCGTGGCCTCTCTTGTTGCAGAGCACAGGCTCCAGACGTGCAGGCTCAGTAATTGTGGCTCACGGGCCTAGTTGCTCCACGGCATGTGGGATCTTCCCAGACCAGGGCTCGAACCCGTGTCTCCTGCATTGGCAGGCAGATTCTCAACCACTGTGCCACCAGGGAAGCCCTCACATCTTCTTTATCCACTCATCTGTCAATGGACACTTAGGTTGGTTCAATGTCCTGGCTATTGTAAATAGAGCTGTAATGAACATTGTAGTACATGACTGTTTTTGAGTTATGGTTTTCTCAGGGTATATGCCCAGGAGTGGGATTGCTGGGTCGTATGGTAGTTTTTTTTTTTTTTTTTCTTTTGGGTCAAAATTCCACTTTATATTAATATTTGTACTTCTTTAAAACAATCAGTTTTGAATGAGGATAAAGAGTAACATGTTTTCTTACATCTTTAACAACACTGTATCATCTGTTGCATGTGGTTGCAAACAATAGAAAATTACATAATAATCTGAAGCAGAAAGAGAATATATTGGAATGATATTAGAAGATTGGAGGAACAGGCTTGAAAACTTGACAGGTACCAAGTGAGTTCTGGAGGGCTATGCAGAAGATAACCAGGGAAGGTCACACAACGCTAACAGTCGTATTGTGCTATCACTTGCTCAAGATTCAAAGTCCTACAAGATAATACCTGTTGGCCAGGCCTGTGTCTTAGCTTTACCATCTGATTTTACTGGTATGAAAAGAGAAAGGAGACATATCTCCTTCAGTTCATACAGTAGGATATAAGTACTGCCTTCAAGCAAAAGGTCTCCAAATCAATATGAGTACAACTAAGAAGCTTGCCTAGAAGGTGAACATCCCCAAGATAGCTAAATTATTTTACCACAAATCAAACCCCTCTATGACAGCTTTTAAAAAAACTGTCTTCCAATTATATTTGGAAAATTATGTATGATCCAGTCAATAACCAAATTTATATGCACATTCTGTGAAGAGGGTCATTATAAGGAAATCTTGGGAATTGTAGATGAAGTGGTACCTCCCTTGGCTTTTGAGACTACCATCATAAAAGGAAAAAAAAATGCTCTTCTCCAAGATAGAATACTGGTCTAAGTGGACCATTTTTTGACACGTAATGGTGTTTTTAAAGTTTCATTAATTATTTATTCCACAGGCATCTGTTAAGTTTTTATTTTTTTAACATCTTAATCAGAGTATAATTGCTTTACAATGGTGTGTTAGTTTCCGCTTTATAACAAAGTGAATCAGCTATACATATACATATATCCCCATATCTCCTCCCTCTTGCCTCTCCCTCCCACCCTCCCTACCCCACCCCTCTAGGTGGTCACAAAGCACTGAACTGATCTCCCTGTGCTCTGCAGCTGCTTCCCACTAGCTACCTATTTTACATTTGGCTGTATATATAAGTCCATGCCACTCTCTCACTTCATCCCAGCTTACCCCTCCCCCTCCCCGTGTCCTCAAGTCCATTCTCTACATCTGTGTCTTTATTCCTCTCCTGCCCCTAGGTTCTTCATAACCATTTTTTCTTTTTTTTTAGATTCCATATATATGTGTTAGCATACGGTATTTGTTTTTCTCTTTCTGACTTACTTCACTCTGTATGACAGACTCTAGGTCCATCCACCTCACTACAAATAACTCAATTTCGTTTCTTTTTATGGCTGAGTAATATGCCATTGTATATATGTGCCACATCTTCTTTGTCCATTCATCTGTTGATGGACACTTAGATTGCTTCCATGTCCTGGCTATTGGAAATAGTGCTGCAATGAACATTGTAGTACATGACTCTTTTTGAATAATGGTTTTCTCAGGGTGTATGCCCAGATTGCTGGGTCGTATGGTAGTTCTATTTTTAGTTTTTTAAGGCACCTCCATACTGTTCTCCATAGTGGCTGTATCAATTTACATTCCTACCAACAGTGCAAAAGGGTTCCCTTTTCTCCACACCCTCTCCAGCATTTATTGTTTGTAGATTTTCTGATGATGGCCATTCTGACTGGTGTAAGGTGATACCTCATTGTACTTTTGATTTGCATTTCTCTAATGATTAGTGATGTTGAACATCCTTTCATGTGTTTGTTGGCAATCTGTATATCTTCTTTGCAGAAATGTCTATTTAGGTCTTCTGCCCATTTTTGGATTGGGTTGTTTGTGTTTTTGATATTGTGCTGCACGAGCTGCTTGTATATTTTAGAGATTAATCCTTTGTCAGTTGCTTCATTTGCAAATATTTTCTCCCATTCTGAGGGTTGTCTTTTGGTCTTGTTTGTAGTTTCCCTTGCTGTGCAAAAGCTTTTAAGTTTCATTAGGTCCCATTTGTTTATTTTTGTTTTTATTTCCATTTCTCTAGGAGTTGGGTCAAAAAGCATCTTGCTATGATTTATGTCATAGAGTGTTCTGCTATGTTTTCCTCTAAGAGTTTTATAGTGTCTGGCCTTACATTTAGGTCTTTAATCCATTTTGAGTTTATTTTTGTGTATGGTGTTAGGAAGTGTTCTAATTTCATTCTTTTACATGTAGCTGTCCAGTTTTCCCAGCACCACTTATTGAAGAGGCTGTCTTTTCTCCATTGTATAGTCTTGCCTCCTTTATCAAAAATAAGGTGGCCATATGTGCGTGGGTTTATCTCTTGGCTTTCTATCCTGTTCCATTGATCTATATTTCTGTTTTTGTGCCAATATCATATTGTCTTGATTACTGTAGGTTTGTAGTATAGTCTGAAGTCCGGGAGCCTGATTCCTCCAGCTCCATTTTTCTTTCTCAAGATTGCTTTGGCTATTTGGGGTCTTTTGTGTTTCCATACAAATTGTGAAATTTCTTGTTCTAGTTCTGTAAAAAATGCCATTGGTAGTTGGATAAGGATTACATTGAATATGTAGATTGCTTTGGGTAGTGTAGTCATTTTCACAGTGTTGATTCTTCCAATGCAAGAACATGGTATATCTCTCCATCTGTTTGTATCATCTTTAATTTCTTTCATCAGTGTCTTATAGTTTTCTGCATGCAGGTCTTTTGTCTACTTAGGTAGGTTTATTCCTAGGTATTTTATTCTTTTTGTTGCAAAGGTAAATGAGAGTGTTTCCTTAATTTCTCTTTCAGATTTTTCATCATTAGTGTATAGGAATGCAAGAGATCTCTGTGCATTAATTTTGTATCCTACTACTTCACCAAATTCATAGATTAGCTCTAGTAGTTTTCTGGTAGCATCTTTAGGATTCTCTATGTATAGTATCATGTCATCTGCAAACAGTGACAGATTCACCTCTTCTTTTCCAGTTTGGATTCCTTTTATTTCCTTTTCTTCTCGGATTGCTGTGGCTAAAACTGCCAAAACTATGTTGAATAATGGTGGTGAGAGTGGACAGCCTTGTCTTGTTCCTGATCTTAGAAGAAATGCTTTCAGTTTTTCACCATTGAGAACGATGTTGGCTGTGGGTTTGTCATATATGGCCTTTATTATGTTGAGGTGAGTTCCCTCTATGCCTACTTTCTGGTGGGTTTTTATCATAAATGGGTGTTGAACTTTGTCGAAAGCTTCTTCTGCATCTATTGAGATGATTATATGGTTTTTCTCCTTCAGTTTTTTAATATGGTTTATCACATTGATTGGTTTGTGTATATTAAAGAATCCTTGCATTCCTGGGATAAACCCCACTTGATCATGGTGTATGATCCTTTTAATGTGCTGTTGGATTCTGTTGGCTAGTATTTTGTTGAGGATTTTTGCATCTATGTTCATCAGTCATATTGACCTGTAGTTTTCTTTCTTTGTGACATCTTTGTCTGGTTTTGGCATCAGGGTGATGGTGGTCTTATAGAATGAGTTTGGTTGTGTTCCTTCCTCTGCTATATTTTGGGAGAGTTTGAGAAGGATAGGTGTTAGCTCTTCTCTAAATGTTTGATAGAATTCACCTGTGAAGCCATCTGGTCCTGGACTTTTGTTTGTTGGAAGATTTTTAATCACAGTTTCAATTTCAGTGCTTGTGATTGGTCTGTTTATATTTTCTATTTCTTTCTGGTTCAGTCTTGGAAGGTTGTGCTTTCTAAGAATTTGTCCAGGGGCTTCCCTGGTGGCGCAGTGGTTGAGAGTCTGCCTGCCAATGCAGGGGACATGGGTTCGAGCCCTGGTCTGGGAAGATCCCACATGCCGCGGAGCAACTCGGCCCGTGAGCCACAATTACTGAGCCTGCGCGTCTGGAGCCTGTGCTCCGCAACAAGAGAGGCCGCGATAGTGAGAGGCTCGCGCACGGCGATGAAGAGTGGCCCCCACTTGCCGCAACTAGAGAAAGCCCTCGCACAGAAACGAAGACCCAACACAGCCAAAAATAAATAAATAGATAAATAAACCCAAAGTTAAAAAAAAATAAAAAATAAAAAAAAAGAAAACATGTTTAAAAAAAAAAAAAGAATTTGTCCATTTCTTCCAGGTTGTCCATTTTATTGGCATATAGCTGCTTGTAGTAATCTCTCATGATCCTTTGTATTTCTGCAGTGTCAGTGGTTACTTTTCCTTTTTCATTTCTAATTCTATTGATTTGAGTCTTCTCCCTTTTTTTCTTGATGAGTCTGGCTAATGGTTTATCAATTTTGTTTATCTTCTCAAAGAACCAGCTTTTAGTTTTATTGATCTTTGCACTTGTTTCCTTCATTTCTTTTTCATTTATTTCTGATCTGATCTTTATGATTTCTTTCCTTCTGCTAACTTTGGGGTTTTTTTGTTCTTTTTTCTCTAATTGCTTTAGGTGTAAGATTAAGTTGTTTATTTGAGATGTTTCTTGTTTCTTGAGGTAGAATTGTATTGCTATAAACTTCCCTCTTAGAACTGTTTTTGCTGCATCCCATAGGTTTTGGGTCATTGTGTTTTCATTGTCATTTATTTCTGGGTATTTTTTGATTTCCTCTTTGATTTCTTCAGTGATCTCTTGGTTATTAAGTAGTGTATTGTTTAGCCTCTATGTATTTGTATTTTTTACAAATTTCTTCCTGTAATTGATATCTAGTCTCATAGCATTGTGGTCGGAAAAGATACTTGATATGATTTCCATTTTCTTAAATTTACCAAGGCTTGTTTTGTGACCCAAGATATGATCTATCCTGGAGAATATTCCATGAACACTTGAGAAGAAAGTGTATTCTGTTGTTTTTGGATGGAATGTCCTATAAATATCAATTAAGTCCATCTTGTTTAATGTATCATTTACAGCTTTTGTTTCCTTATTTATTTTCATTTTGGATGATCTGTCCATTGGTGAAAGTGGGGTGTTAAAGTCCCCTACTATGATTGTGTTACTGTTGACTTCCCGTTTTATGGCTGTTAGCATTTGCCTTATGTATTGAGGTGCTCCTATGTTGGGTGCATAAATATTTACAATTGTTATATCTTTTTCTTGGATTGATCCCTTGCATTATGTAGTGTCCTTCTTTGTCTCTTGTAATAGTCTTTATTTTAAAGTGTATTTTGTCTGATATGAGAATTGCTACTCCAGCTTTCTTTTGATTTCCTTTTGCATGGAATATCTTTTTCCATCCCCTCACTTTCAGTCTGTATGTGTCCCTAGGTCTGAAGTGGGTCTCTTGTAGACAGCATATATATGGGTCTTGTTTTTGTATCCATTCAGCCTGTCTATGTCTTTTGATTGGAGCATTTAATCCATTTACATTTAAGGTTATTATTGATATGTATGTTCCTACTACCATTTTCTTAATTGTTTTGGGTTTTGTTTTTGTAGGTCTTTTCCTTCTGTTGTGTTTCCTGCCTAGAGAAGTTCCTTTAGCATTTGTTTTAAAGGTGGTTTGGTGGTGCTGAATTCTCTTAGCTTTTGCTTGTCTGTAAAGTTTTTAATTTCTCCATCAAATCTGAAGGAGATCCTTGCTGGATATAGTAATCTTGGTTGTAGGCTTTTACCTTTCATCACTTTAAATATATCCTGTCACTTCCTTCTGGCTTGCAGAGTTTCTGCTGAAAAATCAGCTCTTAACCTTATGAGGATTCCCTTGTATGTTATTTGTTGCTTTTCCCTTGATGCTTTTAATTTTTGATAGTTTGATTAATATGTGTCTTGGCATGTTTTTTCTTGGATTTATCCTGTATGGGACTCTCTGCTATTCCTGGACTTGATTGACTATTTCCTTTCCCATATTAGGGAAGTTTTCAACTATAATCTCTTCAAATATTTTCTCAGTCCCTTTCTTTTTGTCTTCGTGTTCTGGGACCCTTATAATTAGAATGTTGGTGCTTTAATGTTGTCCCAGAGGTCTCTGAGACTATCCTCAATTCTTTTCATTCTTTTTTCTTTATTCTGCTCTGTGGTAGTTATTTCCACATTTTATCTTCCAGGTGACTTATCCGTTCTTCTGCCACAGTTATTCTGCTGTTGATTCCTGTAGAGAATTTTTTTTTTTATAAATTTATTTATTTTGTTTATTTTTATTTTTGGTTGCATTGGGTCTTCGTTGTTGTGTGCGGGCTTTCTCTAGTTGCAGTGAGCAGGGACTACTCTTCGTTGCGGTGCCCAGGCTTCTCATTGCAGTCGCTTCTCTTATTGCAGAGCATGGGCTCTAGGTGTGCAGGCTTCAGTAGTTGTGGCACGTGGCTTTAGTAGTTGTGGTGCATGGGCTCTAGAGTGCAGGCTCAGTAGTTGTAGCCCACATGCTTAGTTTCTCCACGGCATGTGGGATCTTCCTGGACCAGGGCTCGAACCCATGTCCCAGGCATTGGCAGGCGGATCTTAACCACTGTGCCACCAGGGAAGCCCCCTTCTAGAGAATTTTTAATTTCATTTATTGTGTTGTTCATCATTGTTTGTTTGCTCTTTATTTCTTCTAGGTCCTTGTTAAACGTTTCTTGTATTTTCCCCATTTTATTTCCAAGATTTTGGATCATCTATACTCTGAATTCTTTTTTGGGTAGACTGCCTATTTCCTCTTCATTTGTTTGGTCTGGTGGGTTTTTTCCTTGCTCCTTCATCTGCTGTGTGTTTCTCTGTCTTCTCATTTTGCTTAACTTACTGTGTTTGGGGTCTCCTTTTCGCAGGCTGCAGGTTCATAGTTCCCATTGTTTTTGGTGTCTGCCCCCAGTGGCTATGGTTGGTTCAATGGGTTGTGTAGGCTTCCTGGTGGAGGGGACTGGTGCCTGTGTTCTGGTAGATGAGGCTGGATCTTGTATTGGTGGTGGGCAGGACCGCGTCCAGTGGTGTGTTTTGGAGTGTCTGACCTTATTATGATTTTAGGCAGCCTCTCTGCTAATGGCTGGGGCTGTGTTCCTGTCTTGCTAGTTGTTTGGCATAGGGTGTCCAGCACTGTAGCTTGCTGGTTGTTGAGTGGAGCTGGGTCCTAACGTTGAGATGGAGATCTCTGGGAGAGCTTTTGCTGTTCGATATTACGTGGAGCTGGGAGGTCTCTGGTGGACCAATGTCTTGAACTCAGCTCTCCCACCTCAGAGGCACAGGCCTGACACCCGGCCGGAGCACCAAGACCCTGTCAGCCACACGGCTTCAAGATATATTGTTGAAGTGATGTCAGCAACATGACAAGTATAGCAATTTCTAGCACTTGTCCTCTCCCAGAAACATCAATTTGAACACGTATCTGAGCCCAAAAATACCTTCATAAGAGCCAAGGATTCCAGGTAAGGTATTATAACACCTCAGTGTGAGCTGGCTCCTGCAACTGGGGTTCAGTGGCTCCAGAAACAAGAAGCTCCTGACAGGCTCCCTCTAACCCAGGATCCTCACACATCCTAGCGTCAGCCAGCTTTTGTTACCAATCAAGGTCCTTGGACTCTGTAATTGATAGAAATTGATGATAGGCCAGATGAGAAATTCAGGCAAGGCTTTACTAGGACTCCTACTGTATCATGAGGGAGCAAAACCAAGTAGCAGGTGCCCTTGCTCACCCCCTGAGAGGGGCTGTTTAAAATTAAAACAAAATTTTTAATACAGTTTTAAAGTTTACTTTCCATTTACAGTTTTTACAAAATATTGGCTATATTCCTTGTGTTGTACAATACATCCTTGAGCCTATTTTACACCCAATAGTTTGTACTTCTGACTCCCCCACCTTACAGTACCCCTTGCTCTCCTACCCCAACTGGGAACTACTAGTTTGTTCTCTATATCTGTGAGTCTGCTACTTTTTTTTATATTCACTATTTTGTAGTAGTTTTTAGATTCCACATAAAAGTGATATCATACAGTATTTGTTTTTCTCTGACTTTTTTCATGTAGCGTAAAGTCCTCCAAGTCCATCCATGTTGCTACAAGGTGCAAACTTTCCTTTTTTTATGGCTGAGTAGTATTCCATTGTATATACATACCACCTCTTCTTTATCCATTCATCTGTGATGGTACAATTGTTTCCATACCTTGGCAATTGTAAATAATGCTGCTATGAATATTGGATGCATGTATCTTTTTGAATTAGTGTTTTTGTTTCTTTTGGATATACACCCAAGAGTGGAATTGCTTGATCATTACCTTACCTCTTTTTGAACTTTATACAAATGGAATAATTCTGTGTGCATTCTTCTGTTGCTTCCTTATTTCACTCAACCTTATGTTTTAGAGGCATGTTCATCTGGATGCATAGGCCTGTAGTTCATTTATTTTTGCTACTGTTTAGTTTCTGAATTGTATAATATGCTCTATTTTATTCATCCGTTGCTACTGATGACAGATGCTTGTGTTGTTTCCACTTTTTTTGCTATGAGAAACAGTCCTGATATAAGCATTTCTGGTACATGTTTTATAATGAAAATGTGCAAGAATTTCTCTTGATTATATGCCTACTCATAGAATTGCTGAATCATACTGTATATACATGTTCAAATTTTTAATTTGATGCCAAATTGTTCTCAAAAGTGGTCAGTCTAGTTTACACAGAGCCATCACAGATTCTGATTTTGTAGGTCTGGGGTGGGTCCCAGATTCTACAATTCTTGAAAGCTCTCAAGTGATGACAATGCCACTGGTCCAAGGAAAACAAGAATGTAGATGCCCATCCATTCATTTACTAAGCATATTTATCAAGTGCCTATAATGTGTCAGGCATTGTTCTAGACATTGAGGATACAAGAGTGAATGGGACAGGACACTAATTTGCCACTCCTCAGATTGAAAGTATAAATATTTGTTCAACATTTATATAGTTGAGGTGGATAGCAACTGATAGTCAATTTAAAATTGTACAGTAGAGCCATATCATATGCACATTTAACTTGTATTATTTTGTTTTCTGACTTTCATGTTTTCAAAATGCATTCCTTTTTTTAGTTACTTATTCTCTCTTCAGGAAGGTAGATGTTCGTGTGTACCAGCTCTTGGGTGATACATTACAGGGTTTAAGCTTGGATGAGATCACTCTTAGTAAATACTACTGTGTTGTGCATTATTTAGTTTTAGAATTCAAGGGAACTATGACCTGCAGCTTCAGGCAACTGTCAACTAACAGGTCTCAGAGTTAGTTTTACTGCTTGTAGTGGCACCATGAACTTAGTCTGAGATTCAAAAAATACTCAACAGAGGTAGTTTAGCACAGGCAAAGGATGTTTAAAAATTTCCATTCAAAGAAACAGTCCACCTCAATTATGCAGAAAAGTGAGTTAAGCAGCACCTTATTTCAGATTTAATCTGGTGATGTTTTAGAACTCCATACAGATGATGGTGTAATTACCTGCCCAATTGGCCAGTGACAGAGGCAAAACTATGTGTTTATGAAATCTCATTTAGTTTTCCTATGTCTGGATTAAAAAGGAGGCTATTTTTCCCAGTCTCCTTTGCAGTTATATTGAAGCCAGATGAGTAGCTTCTGGCTAATGCTGTGGGGGTTGAAGGGATGTGAGGCAACCTCAGGCCAGGTAATTAAAAGCACTCTATATGGGGCTTCCCTGGTGGTGCAGTGGTTAAGAGTCCGCCTGCAAATGAAGGAGACTCGGGTTCGAGCCCTGATCCGGGAAGATCCCACATGCCGCGGAGCAACTAAGCCCGTGCGCCACAACTACTGAGCCTGCGCTCTAGAGCCCCCTAGCCACAACTACTGAGCCCACGTAACACAACTACTGAAACCCACGCGCCTAGAGCCCGTGCTCTGCAACAAGAGAAGCCACCACAGTGAGAAGCCTGCGCACCGCAACGAAGACCAAATGCAGCCAAAAATAAATAAGTAAATAAATAAATAAGTGTTCACAAAATTAAAAAAAAAAAAAAGCACTCTACATGACCTTCCCCCAGCATTAAAGTCTTGGAGGGCACTCCAAGGTTGAGATAGTGCCATTGTCAGATGAAAGGGGTTCAAATACTGATGGGTAGATAAAGTTGCCCTGGAGAGTCACCTGGTCTGTCTCAAGTTTAGCAAAGGTCAAAGCCTTTGTGGTGTTAACTTACTGACATTGTGGGGTTTATTTGTAGCATAAGCTATCTGACCAATACATGTTCTGACTATTAATCTAGGTAGGGTCTACCACACTGTGCTGTACCTAATTGCCTCATATATATTTTTACAGGTGAGTGAATTAGATTAATTTCTACCAAGTCTCTTCACCATAATGTTCCAGTCCTGACCTCAATTCCAGGCATGTACTAAAAGCTTGGTTTATTAGTTAAAGGAATGTGGAGAATCGGAGGAAGTTAGTAAGTATATACTTTCTGAAAGGAGACAAAAGTAAGGAATTTTCATGCTTAGCTTGCTGGACAGCGATTTTTAAATTACTCATTTTTAGAATAAAGTATCATATTGCACATGCTCTTTACAAAAGTTTAGTAAAATTTTTGAGAAAAATAGAAAAACATTTTCCCACTGTGCTACCACTGTAATATAACCATCATTTACATTTTTGTGTGTTCTTCCCAGGTTTTTTGCTACTCGTTTTTATCACATTGTTACAATCACACTCTAGATGTTCTGACCTGCTGTTTTCCATGTTATTATGTAGTCTTCATAAGCATTACATTTAGTGGTTACATCATAATCCATTTAGGGCGTGGATTTTTTAATCCTTTTCCTTTCTGAACATTTAGGTTTCTTCTAACTTTTTGTTTTCAGAAATGATGCAGTGATAAGCCTGTTTGTATAGTAAGATTTTCTACATTTACAATAACATCCTTGGGATAGATCTGAGAAAAGCCTTTTTAATAATCCAAAAATCTCAGAGTGAGGCCGATGCAGGCCAGGTTAAGACTTTGCCTTAGTTTAAGAGCATGCCTTCCAAGCCCAGCATTCAACCTTGAATTAGGTCATGTTCAGCTTTGTGTGATTCTCTAAAACACATATACATCATATTACATGTATATTTAAAGATGTCCAAGCCAAATTTTTTTTGAATGAGTCTCCTAAAGCACAGTATCTTATATAAGGCTGTAGCTGCCTAAATAACACGCACACACACATACACACACACACACACACACACCTCTTGAGAATTATGAGTCATGTACATTACTTCTGGCTAGGAAACAGTTGTATGAGGAAACTGTCATCCTATGATAGAAAAAGGAAAACATTAATATTCATTGTGGACCAGAGACTCATGGACATTTGCATTTGGGCAAAATTAAACCCCTAAACCAAGAAAGTTAGAAAAGGAAGAGTGAATATGAAAAATACATGGGTCACCTGGGTGGAGAAACTGGAATACAGGGCAGAAAGTTGACCTTGCAGGTTAAACTTCAAGGCTGAATCATGTGATAGGATTCTGCCATACCACCAGGACCCTGACTTTCAGTGTTGCATATTTTGGCCTATATTTATAGATACAGGCACAAGAGAATGGGGACGTAACCTCACATTTATTGATTCTTTACCGTGTTCCAGACATTCAGAGGTTTTACATTTACATCAGAAGGATGACAGCCCCTTTCCCTAGACACACACACACACACACACACACACACACAAGGTCATATTCAACATTGGGTTTAGGCTGAGCTTCTTGATCCTGCTTTCCAGTAAATGAGGTTTCTTGCCCTCCTCCCCAACTTTCCCTTTCTCCCTTCTTCCCTTGGTCCAGACAGACTGTGTTCCCTCCTAACCTACTACTCTCATCCCAACTCCCAGAGGGCCATTTATTCCTTCAGAGGGACATCTATCAATAATTCTCAACTGTGGTGACCTTGACCAACAGCCTTGCAGATGTATCCTGAGATTCTCAGCTAGTGAAGTACCTCCAGATTTCCTTCATAAACCTGCAAAGCCATCCCTCAGCACTGCTAGCCAGCCTTCCCTTACCCAACTGAATTCTCTTTCTGTGCACTGTTGTAATCTGGCAGTTGAATTTGACCCACACAGATATATTTAGAATTCTTTAGCAGGGCTTTGTCCATGTTTCCAAGTCTTTCTTTCCCTGACTGGGTTGTTTTGTTTCCCTATCACACTGTAACTTCTGGAAGCAGAGGCTGTTCTAAGTTTTTTTTTTTATTTTGGCCACGCCATGTGGCATGCGGGATCTTAGTTCCCCGACCAGAAATCAAACCCATGCCCTCTGCATTGGGAGCCTGGAATCTTAACCACTGGACCACTAGGTAAGTCCCTGTTCTAAGTTTTGTATCAAGCGAATAGCAAATATTTGAACAATTACTGTTACCCAAAAGTATTTGACAGTTGAGGTTGTTCAGCAGTATTTAAACGACTTCTGTTCAAAATAGCATAAAGCATAGCCTTGGCCATTTAGGATCTTGAAATATTGTTGAGACAAACTCGCTCCCGTGACACAGGAGTGAAGTTGCGTGGTGCCCACTCTGCAGTGGGAACCATTCGAGTGACCTGTGAGGGCTTCAGAAAGAGGAGGGACGGGGCTGGACATTGAAAAATGAGGAAGGTGGGACTCGATGGAGGAGACGGGGGCCCGCAACAGCCTGGAAGTGGGAATTAATCTCCTCGGTAAACATTTTACTGGGCAAAATTGCATTGGAAAGAGTCAGGAGACCTGGTAGAGTTACTCAACCCCTTTGAGCTTCAGTTTCCTCAGTTTCTGTGAGGACTGGAAGACAACGTGTGTCAGTGTACTTCGCACACTTCTGGAAACAGGGTAGACACTTGATGCACATTAACTTTCATCCCACCACAAGTTAGATTATGAACACATAGTGGGTGGGGAACTGGAAGAGATTGCCTGGGACCCCTGAATGCAGTGAGGTCTCAGGAAATGCTGAAAGGTTGACAGTGTAGGGGATGGGGTGGGTGCAGATTTGGGGGGACAGCAAGGAGAAGAGAACAGGCAAACTCAGCTCTCTGAACCAGCTCTGCTGGATGGAACTCAGTAGGATTTCTGAGAGACAACTATCAACTTTAATGGTGAACCTCCACTGGGGACTCAAGATCCCCACCAGGCAAGTGGCGTGATTCTGAGAGTCACTTTCATTCCAGCCTGTGTCTTTCAGGTTCTCCTCCTAGAGCTGTTTCTGAGGTGGCCACACATCCAGATCCAATGACAAGGCACACAGCTCAGGCAAACGAGACAGTGGCACTCAGGACTGAAGCTGTGGATGCATCCCGGTCCTGCCAGAGTCTATAAGGCTAGCTCCGTGCCCTCATGATCCCAGGTGCAGAGGCTCAGAGCTCTGGGAAGGTCCCTGAAACACACCCAGGTCCATATCCTCTCCTGGGGTCCTGGAAGCTTCAGGCCTCAGGGAAGAAGAGATTATGCCCTGCAGATTTTGGTCACTCGCTGTGGTCTTGAGGCAGAGGGAGATTAGGGTATCCTTGAGGAGTTGGAGCTTATGGTTCCATCTTGCCAGCAGGAAGACTCAGCAGGAGCAGGTAAGAGCCCTTCTGTCTCCTCCCTGGATTCTGAAGTCTGGATGAAAAGAAGTAGTCTTGCCGCTTTGGGAGCTTGCAGGAAACTGGAGGACAGTTTACCCAGCTATTCTGACTAAAGGACCCAGGGGGCCTTTGCTGGATGCTGAGGACCTATTCTGGGCTCTTATACTGGTTGAAAAAGTTGGTGACATGAGCTCCATGGAGTGTGAGTCTAGGGCTAGATCAGGCTGGGGCTAAGTTCCTTTTCTTGTTGTTTCTGTGTCCCAGCCGTGGTGGAGCACAGAGGGGAGTTGGGGGCACAGGGACAGGCATTCTGGGGCCTGATCCTCTCTAGGAAGCTCTCCTGGCTTCAGCCACCAGGGAATCATCTGAGGAGGTGCTGCTGGCCTTGTTAATGGAATGGGTAGTTTATTTATATTAGCAATTAAAAGAATTATATTTTCAGAAATGAAGCTAACTTCTAAGCATAGGAAACGCCAATGGGCAAAAGGAGGAGCCAAGGGAATTGTTAACCAGGAGCAAAAACACACATTGATCGCCTCCCAGTTGTGGCTTTTTCCCTCCTTTTCCCCTCTCTGACTGTGCTTTGGGGGTGGGGACACGGCTTCCTCCATAACCGTTGGTCAGCTGACACTGTTCCCCTGAGACTGTCCCTTGCTGGGCTCAGCTGAGACTACTGGAACGGGGGTGGTTGTGGTTCTGGAATCATGAAGAGAATTACAGAGCATCTAGCCCAGTGCACTCTCAGCTGAGATGTGATGCTACAGCGGTGCTCTGAGTCAGGATGAGATTACCCAATGGAAAGAGCAAGAACATGCTTAGAGCACCAGCAAAGTCTAGGCATTACCATTAAAAAAGGGGACATAGGGACTTCCCTGGTGGTGCAGTGGTTAAGAATCCACCTGCCAATGCAGGGGACACGGGTTTGATCCCTGGTCCGGGAAGATCCCACATGCTGAGGAGCACCTAAGCCTGTGTACCACAGCTCCTGAGCCTGTGCTCTAGAGCCTGTGAGCCACAACTACTGAAGCCCGTGTGCCTAGAGCCCATGCTCTGCAACAAGAGAAGCCACCGCAATGAGAAGCCCATGCACCGCAACAAAGAGTAGCCTCCATTCACCGCAACTAGAGAAAGCCCATGCACAGCAATGAAGACCCAACGCAGCCAAAAATAAATAAATAAATAAATGAAAAAAGAAAAATGGGACATATTTGGGCATTTAAAAAGAGCACCAGGAAATAATAGGACATTGGGATTTTTAAAAAAAAAATCATCTGGCTGGGTGCATGGGGAAAAATATAAAGGATATTTTGGAAAGTATTGACAAGATATGAACATGAAGGTTCATTAAATAATAGTACTATATAACTGTAAAATGTTCCCGTTCTGATAACTTTACTGGCTATGTAGGAGAGTGACCTATTCTTAGGAACTCTTCACTATTTAGTGATAAATGGTTTGGAAAAAATTTATATATATTGTTATATGAATATTTTATATATTTATTATGTACATAGACATATAATTGGGCAAAATATAAACAACTGGTGACTATAAAAGCCACATAGAGTTCCTGTATTATTCTTGCAACTTTAAAAATTATATTAAAATACATTATAAATATAAAATAACTTAAATTATATTAATAAAAGGTAAGAAAATCTGGGTGGGAGGAGTAGTGATGTTAGAGATGCTATGAACTGTTAATTGTTGAAGTTGAATGATAGGTAAATGGGTATTAATTTATCATACTCTCTGCTTTGTACATGTTTGAACCTTTTAAGAATATTTTTATTTTTTAAATTGAAATATATTTGACATATAACATTTTGTAAATTTAAGGTGTATGACGTTAATTTGATACATTTATATATTGTAATACGATTGCCATTGTAGTGATAATTAGCACTCTATCATGTCATGTAATTATCATTTCTTTTTAGTGGTTGGAATAATTAAGATCTAGTCTCTTAGCAAGGTTGATGGTTATAATACAGTATTGTTGTCTGTATTCACTACACTGTGCATTAGTAGATCTCTAGGACTTAGTTACTATTTCATGCAAGTTTGTACCCTTAACATCTCTCCTATCCTCCCATTCTCCAGCCCCCCATAACCACCATTTTACTCTGTTTTTATGAATTTGACTTTTTTAGGTTCCACATATAAGTGATGTCACATGGTATTTGTCTCTCTCTGTCTGACTTATCTCATTTTCATAATGTCTTCAAGGTTCATCCATATTGTTGCAAATGGAAGGATGTCCTTCTTTCTCATGGCTGAAGAACATTCCATTATATTTACCATATACCATATATATATGATATATACTACACACACACACCCCATATCTTCTTTATGCATTCATCTGGTGATGGGCATTCAGGTTGTTTCTATACCTTGGTTATTGTGAATGATGCTGCAATAAACATGAGAGTGTTTTAAAAAACACTGAAGCATCACAGAAAAATCAAACTTTCTTGCAATTCTTTTCACTTAGTTTATAGTTCAAAATTCATAAGTAGAGTGGTATGCACCATAATTTTTCAGTATTTATCTTGGAGGAAACCAAAGTGATATTCAAAGAAAGGAAATTTCCTACCCAGGGTCATGCACCTAATTAGTTTTGGACTCAAAACTTCAACTCACGTCTCCTGGGTCCCAGTGTGCAAATCTTTAGACAAGGCTTTCATCCTCTTAAATGGTGTATGGTCAATAATTTGGGATTCATGAGTGCATAGAACTTTCTATCTTGCCCCAAAAAGATGGTTTGGTACTTTACTGCTCTACTTTTTGGGAAAAAGTTTTTTTAGTTGAAAATAGAGACAAATGTAATACCATATGTCCACCACTTTGAGTTAATAACTGTAAATGTTTTTGCTATATATACTTCAGATCTTTTTTTAATCAGAGAAATAACATTATTAATGGTCATTGAAATCCCCATGTGTTCTACCCCAGTCCCAAGCCTCTCCCTTCTTAGAGACAACCATTATCATAAATTTGGCTTGTATCTTTTAGTCTATGAAAGCATAATTAAAAAAAAAAACAAAAAACTGTGGGAAATTCCCTGGTGGTCCCGTGATTAGGACTTGGTGCTTTCACTGCTGTGGCCCAGGTTCAATCCCTGGTCAGGGAACTAAGATCCTGCAAGCTGCTCGGAGTGGTCAAAACAAACAAAAAACAAAACAAAAACAAACAAAAACCACAACAAAACAAACTGTGACTCATACATATATAAAAGAAACACACACCAAAGAGTTTATCTAGGGACTTCCCTGGTGGCGCAGTGGTTAAGAATCCGCCTGCCAGTGCAGGGGACACGGGTTCGAGCCCTGGTCTGAGAAGATCCTACATGCCGTGGAGCAACTAAGCCCGTGCGCCACAACTACGGAGCCTGTGCTCTAGAGCCTGCAAGCCACAACTACTGAGCCCATGTGCTGCAACTACTAAAGCCCATGCGCCTAGAGCCCGTGCGCCACAACAAGAGAAGCCACCACAATGAGAAGGCTGTGCACAGCAACGAAGACCCAATGCAGCCAAAAATAAATAAATTAATTAAAAAAAAAAAAAGACCCCAGAAGACTTCTCTGGTGGTCCAGTGGTTAAGACTCCACGCTCCCAATTCAGGGGGCTCGGGTTCGATCCCTGGTCAGGGAACTAGATCCCACACCCTGCAACAAAGAGTTCGCATGCTGCAAGGAAGATCCTGCATGCCGCAGCTAAGACCGGGTGCAGCCAAATAAATAAGTAAATATTAAAAACAAACAAACAAACATAAAGACCCCAGAAAATAACAAGTGTTGGTGAGGATGTAGAGAACTTGGAATCCTGGTGCATTGCTGGTGGGGATGTAAAATGGTGCAGCAGCTGTGGAAAACAGTATGGTGGTTCCTCAAAAAGTTAAACATAGAATTACCATATGATTAATCAGATCATGCGGTAATTCCACGTCTAGCTATATACCTAAAAGATTTGAAAGTAGGGTGTGTTTATTTGCTAGGGCTGCCATAACAATACTACAGCCTGTGTTGCTTAACCAGCAGATTCTGGAGGCTTGGAGTCCAGGAGCGAGGTGTGGTTTGGGTTGGTTTCTTCTGAGGTCTCTCCTTGGCTTGTAGATGACTGCCTTCTCTCTGTGTCCTCATGTTCTTTCCTCTGTGTGTTTCTGTATATTAATCTCCTCTTCTTATAAGGACATCAGTCATATTGGATTAGGGCCCACCCACACAATCTATTTTACCTTAATTACCCCCTTAAAGACCCTATCTCAAGATAGAGTAATAGTCTCAAATACTGGAGGTTAGAATTTCAACATGAGTTTTGAGGGGGACATAGTTCATTCCATAACACAGAGACTCAAGTAGATACTTATATACCAATGTTCCTAGCAGTCTTATTCACAATAAGTAAAAGGTGGAAACAACTCAAAAGTCCACCAATAGATGAATGAATAAGCAAAATGCAGTCTATACATAGAGTAGAATATTATTTAGCCAGAAAAAAGGGTGAAATTCTGATACACGCTACAATGTAAATGAACCTTGAAAGTTTTACCTTAAGTGAAATAAGCTAGAAACAAAAGGACAAATATTATATAATCCCACTTATGTGAGGTACCTAGAATAGGCAAATTTATAGATGTGGAAAGTAGAACAGAAGTTACCATGGGCTTGGAAAAGGAGGGAATGGGAGTTATTATTTCATAAATACAGAGTTTCTGCTTGGGATGATGAAAAAGTTCTGGAAATGGGCAGTGGTGATGGTTGTACAACATTCTGAATGTACTTAATACCACTGAACTGTACACTTAAACATTATTGCAATGGTAAATTTTATGTTACGTGTATTTTACCATAAAAATAAAAAAAAACGAGATGGAAGGGTAATGGTATCTGACTTCCATGCTTGCTCTGAGAATTAAATGACACGTTACTTATGAAAGCACCTCCTAGGGCACATAGCAGATGCTCAGTCAAATGTAGCTGCTACTTGTTTCTTCCTCTTCTTCTCCCTCATTTCCTTTGTTATCTTCGCCACCTTCTTTTGACTTGTGTTAATTTCCAAGTTCAGGGTCTGTACGGACTGAATTGTGTGCCCCCCACCCCCAAATCATATATTGAAGCCTTAACCCTCGATGTGACTGTATTTGGAGATAGTGTCGTTAGGGAGATAAGGTTAAAATAAATCATAAGGGTAGGGCCCTAATCCGATAGGAATGGTGTTTTTATAGGAAGAGGAAGAGACACCAAATCTCTCTCTCTCCTTCTCTCTCTGTGCATGTGCAGACACAGTAGAGGCCATGTGAGGACACGGCAAGAAGGTGGCTGTCTACAAGTCAGGAAGAAAGGCTTCACCAGAAACCAACTCTGATGACACCTGGGTTTTAGACATCTAGCCTCCAAAACTATGAAAAAATAAATTGAGTGTTTAAGCCACTCAATCTGTGGAGTTTTGTTATGGCAGCCCTAGTAGACTAATCCAGCACCGGAAGACATGGTTGTGTGGCCAACTTTTCACATGGGCATTGCTTTTCAATCTACTGTCATTTCTAATCCTACCAGGTGGTTGCCTTTCTCAGCTTGAGCTTTTTTACTCTGCCATCACTGGGTATTTAGAAAGTTCAAATTTATCTTTTGTTAGCTTGAAGAAAACATGATTAGAAGGAAAATCTGCTATAAAAACAAATTACCTTGTGGGTTTCTGAGACAAACATGAGTTATGTTTGGAATGTCTGTGTAACTGCTCTCTCCCCACAGATGTTGATAACCAAGTGTTGACTGTAAATTATACAAGTACAGATAGAGAAATGGAGGTGCATGTGTGGGTTGTTTAGATTGTTCAAACAGCATAAGCCCAAAGGAACCAATTTACATGGAAGTGAGAGTAGGTGGGAAAGAATGAGGTATAAAGAGTATGGCTTTTGCAATTAAACAAGTTAAGACAACCTGGTATTTTGTATTTGTATTAAGTATTTTGTATTTTGTATTTGTATTAAGTATTTTGTATTTGTATTAAGTATTTTGGGGTAAAATACTTACCCCAAAGTGTGATGGTAAAGATTCACATGAGACAACGCTCGCAAAACATGGATAAACTCTAATCTCCTTCCTTCTCTATTTTGAAATAGAATCAATCAAGCAGATGTTTTCTTATAGACCTATAGAATGTAAAATAGAGGAGAGGAAAGACCAACTATTTCCCAGGAAGTAAAGACAGAAGGAAGAGTAAGGACATGTCAGAGGATGGCAAATTTAGTGGAAAGTTTGAAGAGAACAGGGCTTAGTTCTTAGTAGGGGCTTAAAAACATAATCTACTGAATTAAATGGAATTATTAGATGAATATAGAGTTTAATTTTGAACAATGCAAGGGTTAGGGGTGCCTGCCCTCTACACAGCTGAAAATTCCAGTGTAGCTTTAAAGTCAGTCTTCCATATCTGTGGTTCTTCATCCATGCATTCAACCAACTGCAGATCATGTAGTACAGTAATACGTATTTACTGAAAAAAAATCCGAGTATAAGCGGATCTGCACAATTCAAAGCCATGTTGTTCAAGGGTCAACTGTATTATATCTGCCCAGTTATAAGTAACAGAAAACTCAAGCAAGGTACCTTAAGTGATAAGAATATTTATTCTTTATTTAATAATAAATTTGGTGGTAGACTTCTTTTAACCAATGAACAAATATCTTCCTCAGAAGCCAGCTAGCTAATTTCTCCTGAAAGCTCATTGGCCAGAAGTAGATCACATGTTCATCTCTAACCACAAAGGTGAGGGAAAGAGAGTGTCTGGCTTATGAAACCTCTATACTTTGAGGCAGGCAAGGGTGAAGTAGTAGGAATGGTTATTGGGTCTGTGACACTGGGCTTAGGTTGGCAGGAGAGCCAGGAATGACTACTTAATCCGCTGTATTAATGGAGGGTCAAAAAGTGTGACCTGGATGGATTTGGTGTCTATATTTGAACTGTTTTCTCTATGAAGGAAAAATGGAAACTTCCTCTTATACTTTGACTATCTTCTCTCTTTATTACACATTCAAATCCTTATTTATAAATGCCTACTGTTAACTCATTCATGCATGTGTGTAGGAATTCATTTATTAATTCATTTAATCGCTATCAGTCGAATACCTACCATTTACAAGAAACTGCATGTTGTTTCTTTGTCTTAGGTAAGTCCTTGTCTTCAATATCTAAAGGAAGCAGGAATAGGTACCTGGTAGGAGCTGAATACAAAGGACTCTAGGAACTCACCAAATTAACATATGCAAACTAAAATAAAAATATAACTGTTAAGATAAATTTGTTAACTTGTGTTTCACCTAAAATTCTGTGGTCCACACTAATGTGGCCTTGGAAATTGCTTAAATCAGACTTAAATCCTGGTTCTGATATTTATTAGTTGTATAGCCTTGTATAAATTACATAGTGTCTATGACTTCCAGGTTCCTCATCTGTAAAGAGAGGTTGAAAATCCCTGCTCACAAGGAATGCTGGGAGAACCAAATGAAATGCAGCACATAAAATGTGTAGATTGGTGTAGTAACTGGCACAAAGTGTGCTTCTGGTTAATGATAACTTAATTGACTATGGATTGCAATTTAGATTCACTAATTTCCAAATATAGTTTTGTCTGCCTGGAAACAAAGACAAAAAGGGTAACCTATTTGATTCCATCGTGGTGGACTAGATTTTCCTTGGGGTAGTAAATGCTGGCATCTCCAAGGAGGTGTCAGAAATCCATGAAGCAGCCAGCTGAAGATTGTTAAATGGCTGTGATTGGTAAATTGTGATTAGAATGAAGAAGAAAAAGGTGAATCTGAGGTAGAATTGGAATGAGATACCACATACAGACTCTGAGTGGCCAATAGGAAGAGCAAGCCTGGAGGGAGTGCTGTCCAGTCACAAGGGTGCTGAAATGACCCAGGGCCGCACACAGCAAGTTGCGAGGAATTTTGTCTGAACGTGTCTCTGCTTACTAATGATCATCTCTCAGGCACGCCTCCTCTTCTCCACCTTTCTTACAGTCTGTCACTTCAACCTTCCTCCTCCATCTACCTTTCTCACTCAAACCTCCACATGTCACCCCATCTTCTCTTCTAGCCAGCTGATTGCCAACCTTCCTGCAAATAATGCTCACTGCTGCCAGCACATGCTTCATTCCTGGGATGGTGCTGAGTGTGGGAAGTAGCTGGAATGAGCCTTTGAGAGCTGATGACTACAAAACACTTTCTCTCTCAGTCATAAATAACCCCCAGTGTTAATGTGGCTGGATTTCAGCTTCAAGGACTGAAGATGTTGAGGATGACAGCTTTCAGAAACATGGTTATAGCTGCCTGTTATTCTGTGCTGAACCCTTCAGCTTCAATTCCCATGTGTCTCAGCGTGGGCTGCCCCTGTCCTCCATCCACTCAGGCCTTTACATGTAATGCCCTGCTCTAATTACTGTCTTCTTCTTGTTCTTCAAGCTTAAGATAGCTTTCTTTCTTCTACAGTTAAGATGCATCTATCTCATATTTAAATGTCCAATTTAAAATTCTCCTACTCCATGGTGAATATAGCCAATATTTTGTAATAACTGTAAATGGAAAGTAACTTTTAAAATTTGTATAACAAATAAAAAATATTTAAAAAAATCCCCCTCCTCCAGACCACCCAAATTGAAAGCTATATTCCTTTTTTCTGAAATCCTACAGCATTTTCACCATGGATGTGCACTTAGTCCTTGGTTACAAACTGCCTTAAGCTCATTTTGAAAATTACTAAACACGTGGCAGTTTTGCCTCTCCAGCCAAACTCTAGGCACCTTGGAGGGCAGGGACCAAGATGTTTGCATGTTCTGTATTCTATATAGTTCCAAACACATAGGCAGGATCTGCAGTGGTCCTCAATGAATACTTATTGGTTGAATAATAGAAGAAAATGACTTGGGGGAAATGAAAGGAACAGAAAAGTGAACTGAAAATTGACTAATGGCATCTCAGGAAGGGCAGCAGGACCAGAGAATCTGATAGGTTGTTAGTTTCCCCAACAATTAAGCCCAAAAGGATCATTGGGTATTGGACATGGGAATAATTGATTAGATCTGGGGCAGAGCAGGCTACAACAGGATTTGCAAATACAGACTCAGGTGTTTCTGAGCTTAAAATTTGAGTTTCAGGGAATTCAATTCAATCTAATCTGACTAAATTGTCATAGAAATGTAGACTCACAGAGCTGGAAGGGACATCAGGGGTCACTCCAAAAGGCGTTGGCTGTTGTGTGATTCACCTTGTCGACATCCTCACCAGGTGGGCATTATACCTCTACTCTGACCCCTCTAGTACTGGGGACTTTGCTAGCCATAGAGACAATAAATTCAATGAAATGGAATTCAATCTGGCTCAGTTCAACAATTTAAAATATTTGAGAACTTAATATATACCTAGCATTGTGGCTGATGCTCCTGCTGGGAAGGAACAGATGACCTATGACTCTGCATTTATGTGGACCCTAGGGAGTTGTGGGGAAGTTTTCTACAACCTTTTGTCAAGTTCATCTCTATTTTTCTATCTTCTCTTATACTTCCTTTTATGTTTAATTCTTTCCCACAACTTTCTTTTCCTATCCTCTCCTTTTTTTCCTCCTACCTACTCACCATGATTTAGCCTTTCAAGAAATGTTAAAATTCTGAGGTAGTTTCTTTGGAAATACTGAGGGCAAAGAAATTGATCACTCTCTGTTCTAAGAACATATATAATATGGAAGAAATTTGAAGATTATGTATCTAACTCTGTCATGTAAAAAAAGATGCTAAGGGTCAGATTGGAAAAATGTCTCACCTTAATCACTTGATTAAATAGGTAGTGAGGGTGAGTGAGATTAGTGGTCAGTAAATTTGCATGATAGGTCCCAGGAGAATATTCCCAATGACCAACATTCAACTATGTAAAATAAAAGGACTGTAACAATTTGAGCTGTCGTGGATGTCACATTTACATATCATTTGCATACACCCACGTCAACCCCCTGCAGTCTCTTCTCAGTTATTTCTCAAGTGAGAATGTATCATTGCTTCCCTTTTTTGTCATTTTTAGTTTTTCATTTCTCTATTCCTCTTCACCCACTCACAGTCTTTGGTCCAGATCCCCTGCAGCATTCAAGGGGAAAAAGTATTCACAGAACATTAAAATTAAACTTCAGACAACTGTGTTTCTCTGACCATCTGGTCCCTTCTAAAACAGCCACTTCTCACAGACAGGGGCTCTTGGCCTCAATATTCCATCCAGTACCCAGAAATGGGGGATGCTCTGTAAGTGAGAGCAGGTTGGAGAGGATGATGGTTACAGGCAGAGCCACCCAGGGGTAGTTGGGACACATAGTCTGACAAGGATTTTAATGCAAGACTATATATTCCTTGAGGGCAGGGACTTTCTTATTCATCACATTATCTCCAGGACTTAGTCCACCATCAGGTACAGAGTAGACTATGTATATTTGTTGAATGCATGAATGCATGAAGTTATATAAAATGTTTTATACACTTACGTAAGGGTAGAAAAGCCAGGTATCAGTTACTTATCTACTGAATAAATCTCACCTACAGAAAATCATAACTTTTCATGCTTTCGGAATCTTCACAGCCATTCTCTCACTTGATCTCTGCCCCAGGTTTCCGGAGTAGGAATCTAAAAGGAAAGTGCCATGTGAAGTCCTACATGCTATATAAGTGCGATCTATTGTTATTTTTGACATAATTAATGGATTAATCAATTTTTGGAACAAATATTCCCAGCCCTAGATTAGGTTCCTGGGAGGCAGAGTTACAAAATTTATCATTAAGAACTTATGAGAGGAGTGACACATAAATAACTTCTTAATAGACATTTAAGTGCATATACATACTACTGTATATAAAATAAATAACTTATAAGACCCACTGTGAAGCACGGGGAACTCTGTTCAATATTCTGTAATGACCTATATGGGAAAAGAATCTAAAAAAAGAGTGGATATATGTATATGTATAACTGATTCACTTTGCTGTACAGCAGAAACAAACACAACATTGTAAATCAACTGTACTGCAATAAAAAATTAATAAAAAATTAAAAAACAAAGATATTTAAGGGCAGACCTGAGGAATCCAATTTGAGTCAACTGAAGTCAAAGAGGAAACTTTATCGTAAGGTTACAGAGGTATCTCATGGAACTGGTGGTGGTTTTGAAGCATGTCCACAAATTCTCTGATAGTCCTCCTGTCAAGAGGTGGAGCTTAATTCCCCTCCCCTGGAGCATAGGCTGGACTTAGTGACTCACTCCTGATAAATGGAATGCGGAAGAAGTGATGATGCGTGACTTCTGAGATGTGGTCATTGCATTAGTTTTAGGGCTGCTGTAACGAGGTAGCAGAAACCGGGTGACTTAAACAACAGGAATGTATTGTCTCATAGTTCTGGAGGCTAGAAGTCTGAGATCAAGGTGTCAGCAGGGTTGTTTCCTTCTGAGGGCTGTGAGAGAGACTCTGTCCCAGGCCTCTTGCCTTGCCTCTGATGGTTTGCTGGCAATCTTTCGGTGTTCTCTCCAACTCTGCCTTCATTGTCACACAGCATTTTTCCATTAAAAAAAATTATTTATTTTTACTTATTTTTGGCTGCATTGGGTCTTCGTTGCTGCGTGTGGGCTTCCTCTATTTGCAGCGAGTGGGGACTACTCTTCCTTGTGGTGCACAGGCTTCTCATTGCAGTGGCTTCTCTGGTTGTGGCGCATGGACTCTAGAGCACAGGCTCAGTAGTTGTGGCTCATGGGCTGTAGAGCGCAGACTCAGTAGTCGTGGCGCACGGGCTTAGTTGCTCCGCGGCATGTGGGATCTTCCTGGACCAGAGATTGAACCCGTGTCCCCTGCATTGGCAGGTAGATTCTTAACCACTGCACCACCAGGGAAATCCAGCATTTTCCCTTTCTGCATGTCTGTTTGTGTCCAAATTTCCCCATTTTATAAGGACATTAGTTGCATTGGAATAGGGCCCCACTTAATGTCCTCAATTTAATTAATTAATTAAAATTTTTATTTTATATTGAAGCATAGGTGATTAACAGTGTTGTGCTAGTTTCAGGTGTGCAGCAAAGTGATTCAGTTATACATATACATGTATCTATTTTTTTTTCAAATTCTTTTCCCATTTAGGTTATTACAGAGTATTGTACAGAGTTCCCTGTGCTATGCAGTAGGTCCTTGCTGGTTAACTATTTTACATATAGCAGTGTGTACATGTAATGATCTCATTTTTTTTTTTTTTTTTTTGGCCATGAGGCGTGCAGGATCTTAGATCCCCGACCAGGGATTGAACCCAGGCCCTCGGCAGTGAGAGCACAGAGTCCTAACCACTGGGCTGCCAGACAATTCCTAGTAATGATCTCATTTTAGTGTGACTACTTCTGTAAAGACCTTATCTCCAAGTAAGGTCACATTCTGAGGTATTGGGGGTTAGGACTTCAGCATATGAATTTTGGGAAGGGTACAATTCAAACTATAGCAGTCATAAAATGCCTGTGGCTTCCTCCTTGCTCTCTCTCTTGCATCACTGACTCGGAAGGAATCTAGCTGCCATGTTGTGAGAACACTCAAGAAGAGCTATGGCAAGGGCCACCTGGCAGGGAACCAGGGCCTCCTGCTAACCACCAGGTGAATGAGCCCCAGTTGAGCTTTAAGATGACTGCAGCGCTCACTGGCATCTTTCCTCTCCAGCTTTATTGAGGTATAATTGACAATTAAAAATTGCGTATATTTAAGATGTATAACTTGGTTATTTGTTGGGTTTTTTTGGCTGCGCTGCGCAGCTTGCAGGATCCTAGTTCCCCAACCAGGGATTGAACCTGGACCCCGTCAGTGAAAGCACCAAGTCCTAACCACTGGACCACCAGGGAATTCCTGATGATTTGATATACTTATGCACTGTGAAATAATCACCACAATCAAGCTAATTAACATAATAATCACCTCACATAGTTACCATATATATATATTTATAAATTATAAATATTAATTATATAATAAATATAATATTTATTTATTTATTACATAAATTTATAAAATTTATATATATATATATATATATATATATATATATATATATATATATATACATTTTTTTGGTGGTGAGAACACTTAAGATTTCCCCTCTTAGCAAATTTCAGTATACAACGCAGTATTGTTAACTCTAGCCGCAGTGCTGTGCATCGGATCTGCAGAACTTATTCATCCTGCGTACATGAAACTTTGTGCCCCTTGACCAATGTCTCCCACTTCCTGCCTCCCCAGCCCTTGGTAGAGCATTCTACTCTCTGCTGCTATGTGTTTGACTTTCTTAGATTCCACATATAAGTGAGACCATGCAGTATTTGTCTTTCTGTGTCTGGCTTATCTCACTTAGCTTCAGGTTCATACATGTTATTGCAAATGGCAGGATTTCCTTATTTTTTAAGGCTGAATAATATTCCATTGTGTGTGTGTGTGTGTGTGTGTGTGTACATATACATACACACTTATATCCATGTATATAACATTTTCTTTATCCATTCATTTGTTGACATTTAGGTAGTTTCCATATCTTGGCTATTGTGAATAATGTTGCAATAATCATGGATATCTCTTTGAGATCCTGACATTATTTCCTTTGGATATATACCCAGAAGTGGGATTGCTGGATCAGAAGGTATTTCTATTTTTAATTTTTTGAGGAACCGCCACACTGCTTTCCATAATGGCTGAACCAATTTCCATTCCCACCAGGGGTGTGCAAGGTTTCTGGCTGGCATCTTGACTGCAGTCTCATGAGAAACCCTGAGCAGGAACACTTGGCTCGGCTGCTCTGGAATATTTGACCTGCAGAAACCGTGAGATAAGGAATGTTTGTTATTTTAAGCTACTAACTTTTGGGGTAATTTTCATTTCTGCAGTAGAAAACTAAAACAGACCCTACAGGAAGGGAAAAGGCAGGAACCAGTAGGCAGGAAAGTAGACACAACTCTTTGCCTCTGGCTACTCTGCCTACTAGCTTTCTCCAGTACTTCATCCATAGAGAGAAACGTGATAACCCCATGGCTTTTGTGTTTACATGTTACAGTTCCAGGGATACAGAAATCCCAATTCCAAATTTCCTTTTGTTTTTTTTGGCCTTGCAGCTTGCAGGATCCTAGTTCTCTGACCAGGGATCGAACCCAGGCCCACTGCAATGAAAGCGCCGAGTCCTAACCACTGGAAGTCCCCAGATTCCAAATTTCTGAGTGAGAGAATGTGGGTCAGCTGTGGCAGAGGGTTAGCTGTAGGGACAAGTCCAAGTTTCACGGGGCTTGGAGATTTTATTTTTACAGGGGCGTCATTAAGAAAAAGAATACAAGATTACATACAAAAAACGATTCCTTGGAATGGATGAGAAAATAAATCACAACAAATTAAAAATGTTCTATAGCTGACACATACCAAAACATTACAATATAAAACAATTGCATGGTATTTGTATTAGTTAAGTCTCATGGTTGAAAGAGGTTTCCATAGACTATCTCCTCTGCCCATTTCAAACCCACATGCATCTGAGTGCTGTAGGTCACATGAGCGTACTGACCTGAGTTCTGGCTCTGCACTTTCATGCACGATTCTGGGAGAGTTGGTACAGCGGGTGATATCAGTGTTCCTAGAAGCCATTCTCCCCTGGGATGACTACCAATAACTGAACTAAATGCCAAACCATTTACAAATCATATAAATATAGTCAATAAACCCAAGCATAGTATATTCTCACCTCAACTACCCCTTAGCTGGACTTCATAACGCCAGCAACCACTCTAAAGCTGCAGGAGGGTAGGAGGATGGAGGGGAAATCAAGGTGGAAAGATACAGTGTTTTTTGTTTGTTTGTTTGTTTATTTATTTTTGGCTGCTTTGGGTCTTCGTTGCTGCTTGCGGGCTTTCTCTAGTTGCAGTGAGCGGGGGCTACTCTTCATTGCGGTGCGCGGGCCTCTCATTGCGTTGGCCTCTCCTGTTGCGGAGCACGGGCTCAAGGTGCGTGGGCCTCAGTAGTTGTAGCACGTGGGCTCAGTAGTTGTGGGTCCTAGAGCGCAGGCTCAGTAGTTGTGGTGCACGGGCCCAGTTGCCCCACAGCATGTGGGATCTTCCCGGACCAGGGCTCGAACCCGTGTCTCCTGCATTGGCAGGCGGATTCTTAACCACTGCGCCACCAGGGAAGCCCAGATACAGTGGTTTTAACCAATTGTGGCTAAAATACCTTCTTTCTAAAACTTTACAAAAAACACCTGATGACGTGAACACATAGCTATGGCCTTCCAAGGGCCTTGGAAGAGTCCTGGTAGGTAAGGAGCCCTGAAGCCTTGGTTTGTCACCCTCCTGGAAAATTTGCCTCTGGGTAGAGTCTTATAGAACAAAATGGTGGCTGGAGGCTTAACCCGGTGTTTCCTGAGAAAATGAAAATAATTCCATGAGGACAGATAATTATAATACACTGTGAGAAGAGATTGGGCAGACTAAGAGAGCGCAAACGTGAAAGTGGGGGATTGACTCAGGTTTGCAGAGTCGATGTGAGGGAATGCTTGCTGTGGAAAATGACATTTGGGTGAGTGGGAGTGAGGGGGGTAGAATGTCCCAGGCGGCTACGTAGCATATGTAAAGGGAGGAGGTGTAAGAGACCATGGCTGACTTGGGGGGCACAGCAGATATGTCAGGGATGTTGGCATGAAGGGTGTGAGGATGGGGTTGCCTGAGAAGCAGCCCAGGAAATCAACCCAGGTCAGATCATGAGAGGCCTTGCTATGTATGCTTTTTGGACTCTTCGCTGAAGGAAATGGGAATCAATGAAGGGTTTTCAGCCCGAAATTTAGATGATCAGATTTGCATTAGTACATCAGCCTGGCATTTTCAGTCAGTATGGGAGACTTAGCTGTGTTAAAAGAAAATTTTCCACAGGCAATTTAGTGATCTAGTAGGCTTTTATTCAGTGATTCATGAGTCAGACAGCCTCCGATCTAGCCGATAGAAAGGAGCTCTGAAGAGCTGTACAAGGCGAGAGATTTTTACAGACCCACGTGAGCAGGAACAAGGAAGTGAAACTGGGCATTTGCTGATTGGGTAAAGCAGGGTTGCTTTCCTCATATGGAGAAAAGGAGAGTCTTGGATCCTGGTCAGGTAACTTGGGCTGAGCAGGTAAGCAGTGATGGGTTGACCTAGGGCTTCCTTTTCTGTCAGAGCAAAGAAATTTAGTTCAGTTTTTGTTTGCTGACATGGGGCTTAGCACGATTCCATCTTGGGTCTAACGCAGTTACTTTAACAGAGGAAACTGGAAGCCCTTTCTATCTCACACATAGAAATGCAGAAAAAAAAAAAAAAACCCTACTAACAAAATAATTTGAAAGATATGATTGAGCTCAAATCTAAGGAAAGGAAATCCCCAAGAGCCAGAACTGGAGAGGCTCCTAAAAACCAGAAAAGTGAGTGGAACTTGAACAGTGGCCCCAAGGGGAAGGGGACTGGATAAGGATCTTTACAGTTGGGGATAGGGCTTGAATGACCACGCAGGGAGGTGAGTCTGGAGCGCAGGCTTGGCACCGGTAGGATGCTGGAACTGACCTCAGGAGTCATAAATCTAGCTGTCCACCAAATCCTCTGTGGATAAAGGGTCAGGACACTGGAAAACTGTGCAGATAAGGGCTCATTCCTTCCTAAGCTTCAAACATGGAGACCTCTCAGAGACCCCCCCTTCCCTCCCAGAGTGTGGGCTGTATTTGCCACCTACAACAAATTCATACATGTATTAATTGAGATCCTACTATATGCCACGTCTCATGTACTAGGAGTATAAAGATTAAACAAACAAACTTTAAAGCTGCTGAATGATTATCTCGGAACATATCCAGTGAAAAAAAGTTTGGAAAATTTTGGAATTTCTTCCCCTTAGCTGGTCTTAGCCTCAGCGTTTTTCCATCTTTTCCTATCCAAGCCCCTGCAAGATCTTTGTTTGAGCTGGGACGAGTGGATTTCAGGATGTACATCCTGGCAGAACAAGGACAGGGGAGGATCCCACCCATAATGAGAGGTTATAAGTCTCCATCAGGGGCCCCAATCCTAGGTCTGGTACCTTAACTAGGAATGTGTCCATCAGGCTTGGGAATTTATCAATCGAACAGAGGTTCTAGGCTCAACGGAGCCTGATCTCTGTCTACCAGGAAGCAGATGTGGGTGAAGGGTTGGTGAACTGATCATGACACACAGGGCAGGGTCTGAGGGCCCCATGGGTCTGCAGTCTTGCATTAGGCAAGCAGTGAGCACACTGCATACCAGGGGAAGAAGCAGGGTGTGTAAAGCCTGGGTGGAAGTACCTGACTGCTGGGAGGAAGTCTATGTGTAGGGTGGGGTTAGGCTAATATACATCCTGAGGATTTATAACTTTCTTCTGACATGGGGTGTGGTGTGGAATGTTTCAGGTCCAAGTCTCTGAAAAGGACCCAACAGACAACCTGCAGGCTGCTTTGTTTATGGGTCCAGGAGTGGGCATTGTTTTGGATGGGGCAGGGGCCCCTTGAAATGCGTATCTTGTTCCCTAAGTTACAAATATCTACTTGGAGATTAGATTGCCTCACTGTGTTCCTAAGATCTTGGCCTCTGGAAGCCCCCTGGTGCTGGGAGAAGGGCAGGGGTTAACCTCACCCTCTGTAAGAAGACTCGGTCCTGCCATGGCCAGGATGGTAGCCACTGGCCAATGTGGTTATTGAGCTCTTGAAAGGTGGCTGGTCCCAACTGAGATGTGTCGTAAGAGAAAGATACACTTCAGATGTTGAAGGCTTACTATGAAAAAAAGAATGGAATACAGCTCATTACTAATTTTAAAATATCGATTACATGCTGAAGTGACTATATTTTTGACATTGGGTTAAGTAAAACATATTTTTGAAATTAATTTTACCTGTTTCTTTTAATTAAAAAAATGTAACTAACTACTAGAAAATTTAAATTACATATGTGGCCCATATCTGTGGCTTGCATTAGGTTTCTGTTGGACGACGCTGCCTCAGTCCATCAGGACTTTTGGTTACCATAGGATGGGGACTCCTGGGTCCTGTCCTGGTTCTTCCTTCCCTCTTTAGGCTCAGGGAACTTGATTACTTCTCCATGATCATTACTTACTCCTTTTCATCCACAACCCTGAAAGAAGCAGCCGTAAGTCCTTTGATGAGATAAGGGGATAATATTCAGGAATTGCTAGGAAGAGGCAGCCACGGGAGAGGAGATACGGCAGACTGAGACCCCAGCCCAACCTTCTGTAGAAGGAAGGGAAGGAGAGGCAGGAAGCTCTCTAAGGCTAGTGGTCTAAACCAGGCTCGTTCCTTCCAACCCCGTGGGGACATTTGGAAACATCGGAAGACATCTTTGGTTGTCACACTGGGTGAGGTGGGGATGCTACTGGCATCTTAGGGTAGAGGCCAGGGATGCTGAGAAACGTTCTACAACACACAGGACAACTGCCACAACAAAGAATTATCCAGCCCCAGGTGTTCATAGTGTCAAGGTCGAGAGGCCCTGACCTGCCTAGGAAACGCCTTTGATATCCGTGGCCAAAGACAGGAAGGGAGGCTGTGGACACTGACACAGTAGAAGGGCCTGCCCCACCCTCTCCCATTCCCTGGCTCTTTCTTCATCACTGGTGACTCATGGCCCTTGCCCTGCACTGAACCTGCCTGAACTCATCCTGGTGGAGAGAGAAGCTCTCCTCAAGTGTGACTCACATGCCCCAAGTCTCAGGTGGAGACCTCTCCCTGCAGGAGATAAGCCCTCTGGGAGAGAGGGCTAGGGAAGGGATTGGTGCAGAGGGTACATGGTTAGTTGCCACTCTTGTTCCCTTACCTTGTCGGTCCTTTTTTTTTTTTTTTTTTTTTTTCCTGTTTCCAACTCCCCTCTGCAGCTACCCTGAGCTTACAAGAAGCTCCTGGTCAGATCTGACTCTACAGAATTGTTGGGCAGATAGCTATCAGAGTTGTTGGGCTGAGAAGGAAGCTGATGGAAGCAGATAGGGTTTTCTCAGAGAGAATAAAAACTGAGAATTTGCCTCCGGATGTCTTGCAGAAGCCCAGGTCTCCAGGGTCTGCCGCTGGGAGCAGCCCTGCTGGTGTTGGGAGAGGTCCATTCTGTAACTCTCCCACCAGCTTTCATGGAGCCCTAATTCCAAACCCCAGCTCTGAAAGGCACACTCCCTGCCCTCAGGGAATTTACAGTCTAGCCGTGGATACAAAGCCTGCATACTTAAAATGATTTAAATGGCATTAAAGGGAACTCAGTGGTAACAGAGGCTTTAAAGGAGCAGAGAGTCAGGGTACAGAGTGATGACAGGGTTGCCCAGAACTATGGAAAGAACCTGTGCTCTGGACCCCACTGGCTTTAGCTATATCCTGATGCTAAAATTTCCCAGCTACGTGACCTTCTTCACGAAATGAAGGCACCAATAAAATCTAGGTATAAATGAGATTCTGCTTTCTGCTCCCATTCTCCACACACAGCTGGGTAGAGCCTGTCCCAAGGAGTAGTGCTGGGGGTTTCCAGATTGCCCTCTCTGTGGGAAAATGGCTCACATGTGCAGCTTGCTGATTTGGAGGTGAGGAGTATCAGCTCCTTACAGAAAGATGCAGCCTTGTAATTTGTAGCAGTTGTATTGGGCTTAAGCTAGAGGCATCCTTTCCTCCCTGTTCTTGGGAGAAAGATTCCTGCCCATTATTTGGCCTCATGTGTCCTTCCCACAGGAGCTATAATTTACTGAGCATCTATTATGTGTCAGACACTAAGTAGGTACTTTGCTGCATTCTCTTATTTAAGTCAAGCAATAAGCAATAATTGAATATCCTCTCTGTATTGAACACTGGGGCAGGGGCTCGGTGACTGGGACATAAGGTTAAAAAAAAAAAAAGACAAAATAGGGAATTCCCTGGCAGTCCAGTGGTCAGGACTCCGCGCTTTCACTGCTGAGGGCCCGGGTTCAATCCCTGGTCGGGGAACTAAGATCCCACAAACCACAAGGTGTGGCCAAAAAAAAAAAAAAAAAAAAAGACAAAATTCTAATAGGGGAGAAAAACATGACATTTTGAGAGCTGTGCTGGTGTGGAGGTAAGTCATGAGCCTTGACTTGGTCTCCTGGCTGCTGATGAGGTAGGCTGCTAACTGGGTGATTCCCCCCTGACTCAGGCACCTCACGTACACACAGAGGCAGCTGGACGTCACAACCCCAACCCAAGCCAGGCACCACATGTGTACCCAGAAGACCACCTCCAACTAAGCCAGATCTTTTCGAATTAGAAGCCCAGGTGTAGGGACTTCCCTGGTGGCACAGTGGTTAAGAATCCGCCTGCCAATGCAGGGGACACGGGTTCGAGTCCTGATCTGGGAAGATCCCACATGCTGCGGAGCAACTAAGCCCGTGCACCACAACTACTGAGCCTGCGCTCTAGAGCCCACGAGCGCAACTACTGAAGCCCACGTGCCACAACTACTGAAGCCCATGCACCTAGAGCCCATCCTCTGCAACAAGAGAAGCGACCACAATGAGAAGCCTGCGCATCGCAATGAAAAGTAGCCCCTGCTCGCCACAACTAGAGAAAGCTCGCGTGCAGCCAAAAATAAAACAAACAAACAAACAAATAAATAAAAAATAAAAACCCAGGTGTTAGCAACCGTTCAGGAACACCCAGGGACTTTGCTTTCCTAACCTGGGAAAGGGACAGTTCATAGTCTTCTGGCTTTGGAAAATGACCCCTTTTCTTCTCCCACATCGTCAGATCTGAAGTTTTCCTAGGCTGTGCTAGATTGGGCTTCCTGCTTGAAAGTAAATCTTCCTTTTTTTTTTCCATTCAGCACTCAATCTTTGGTTTCTGGTAGTTTAAACATTTTTCTTTAACAAAGGCAAACCAGAGGACAGAGGAAGGAATGATAAATCCTGTGTGTAAGAGTCAGAGAAGTTCCGAGAAGAGGTTGCATTTAGGCTGGGAGTGGAATGATAACAAAAAGATCTGTCAGGCTGACAAAGCGATGAGGAAGCACATTCCAGGGGCTGGGAGGACGTGAGCAAAGGAGGAGGTGTGCAAATGTATGACCTATTCAGGCCAGGCCAGGTCACTGGTCGGGGCCGCAGGGTAGGTGCTTGGTGGGAACTGTGAGGTGCTCCCTGGAAAGTGAGGGTGGCACAAGCTTGTAAGATAATACTAAAGAGGTGAGAATTTTCCCCATGGCCAAGGGTTGCAAACTCAAATACCTACAAGGACCACTCAGACACCTTAAATGAATGAAAAAGGTATTCTTCTACATGGACACACTTTTTTTGGGGGGGGGGTGATTAATCTTACACCTATGGGGACATTCTTCACATCCAAAAAATAGATATTATCTTCCTTCATTCAAGGAGTATTGACCGAGCTTCTTCTGTGCACCAGGCATTGTCCTAGGCACTGGCTACTTGTCTTGAAACATGTACATCTCTAAGCCCTTATTTTCTTTTCTTACTTTTGCTAGAGATGTGAATATAATACATTTTCTCTACTATTATGAAAAAACTCAGTGCATGATAAAAAGGCAACAGACACTCCAAGAAGAGTGATGGGGAAGAATGGGGTGGGGAGAACTGGAGAATCTGTGTCCTGTTTAAAAGGGCATCTCTGACTCAGCACCAGATGATTATAACTATGCTGAGAATAAGACTGGTGGAGTGCTCCAATTCAATTTTTCTTCCCAGAGAAAGTGGCAATAGGGATTTAAAAAATGTGATTGTATCAAAAAAATTTTTTAAATTAATTAATTAATTAATTAATTAATTAATTTTTGGCTGCGCTGGGTCTTCGTTGCTGCACTTGGGCTTTCTCTAGTTGCGGCGGGTGGGGGCTACTCTTCATTGCGGTGCGTGGGCTTCTCATTGTGGTGGCTTCTCTTGTTGTGGAGCACGGGCTCTAAGCGTGCGGGCTCAGTAGTTATGGCTCGCGGGCTCTAGAGCTCAGGCTCAGTAGTTGTGGCACACGGGCTTAGTTGCTCCGTGGCATGTGGGATCTTCCCGGACCAGGGATCGAACCCCTGTCCCCTGCATTGGCAGGCGGATTCTTAATCACTGTGCCACCAGGGAAGTTCTCAAAATTTTTTATGTTGGCTAAAAACTTTAAACTTACTATATGCTGCCCACACACAATCAGTTGGCAGGGTGCATTGGGGTCATGGGTGAACCATCAGTCCTCTGCCATCCTCTGCTCTAGGCAGTAGGCAGTCAGGGAATGAATACTGGATAGGCATCAAGAGTACTGGATGCCTATCCAGTGTTCATTCTCCCCTTCTTTTTTAAAAACAGGATGCCAAGATTGTCAAGGTGGCCATGTGCCCAGCTAATAGCCATATTTCCCAGCCTCCCTTGCTTAGTCAAGTCATATGACTCCCGTATGACTAAGTTCCGGCCAATGAGAGGCCAATGGTTGTGCTTGGTTGTTATTGAAAAGGCTACAAAAAGGGGATAGACAGCTGGTAATGTCCCCCATTCCTCCAGCTTTCTTCTTCAAACAGTAAAGTGATGGCTAGAGCTTCAGCAGTCATATTAGGCTAAGGGGCAGCCTTGAATATAGAAGCCATATTAGTGCTTGACAAAATACCAAAGACTGTGTAACTTAGACAACAGATACTAATTTTTTCCAGAGTTATGGAGGCCAGAAGTCTAAGATCAAGGTGTTGGAAGGTTTGGTTTCTTCAGAGACCTCTCTCCTTGTTTTGAAGGTGACCACCTTCTTGCTGTGTCCTCACATGGTCTTTTCTCTGTGTGTGCACATCCCAGGTATCTCTTTGTGTGTCCAAATTTCCTCTTCTTATAAAGACATCAGTCCGATTGTATTAAGGGCCCTGTCTCCAAATACAGTTATGTTCTGAGGTACCAGGGGTTAAGGTTTCAACATATCAATTTTGGGGTGGGGAGATAATTTGGCCCATAACAGAAATTATGCATGAAAGATGCTGGGATAGAAAGATGCTGGCACCTGGATCTTCATGGAGTGTCCATATCAGTCTGAACGATTTCTAGCCTTTTTTTTTTTTTTTTTAAATAAATTTATTTATTTACTTTTGGCTGCATTGGGTCTTTGTTGTTGCACGCAGGGTTTCTCTAGTTACAGCTAATGGTGGCTACTCTTCATTGCAGTGCATGGGCTTCTCATCGTGGTGGCTTCTCTTGTTGTGGAGCATGGGCTCTAGGCATGCAGGCTTCAGTAGTTGTGGCACGTGGGCTCAGTAGTTGTGGCTCCTGGGCTCTAGAGCTCAGGCTCAGTAGTTGTGGTGCACGGGCTTAGTTGCTCCGCGGCATGTGGGATCTTCCCGGACCAGAGCTCGAACCCGCGTCCCCTGCATTGGCAGGCGGATTCTCAACCACTGCACCACCAGGGAAGCCCTCTTTCTTTTTTTAAATTGGGGTGTAGTTGTTTTACAATGTTGTGTTAGTTTCTACTGTACAGCGAAGTGGAGTTCCCTGTGCTAAACAGCAGGTTCTTATTAGTTATCTATTTTATACATATTAGTGTATATATGTCAATCCCAACCTCCCAATTCATCCCACACCCCCTGCCCTGCTTTCCCCCCTTGGTGTCCATACGTTTGTTCTCTATATCTTTGTTTCTGCCTTGCAAACCGATTCATCTGTACCATTTTTCTAGATTCCACATATATGTGTTAATATACGAAATTTGTTTTTCTCTTTCTAACTTCACTCTGTATGACAGTCTCTAGGTCCATCCACATATCTACAAATGACCCAGTTTCATTCCTTTGTATGGCTGAGTAATATTCCATTGTATATATGTACCACATCTTCTTTATCCATTCATCTGTTGATGGACATTTAGGTTGCTACCATGACCTGGCTATTGTAAATAGTGCTGCAATGAACATTGGGGTGCATGTGTCTTTTTGAATTATGGTTTTCTCCGGGTATATGCCCAGTAGTGGGATTGCTGGGTCATATGGTAATTCTATTTTTAGTTTTTTAAGGAACCTCCATACTGTTCTCCATACTGACTGCATCAAATTACGTTCCTACCAACAGTGCAAGAAGGTTCCCTTTTCTCTACACCTTCTCCAGCATTTATTGTTTGTAGATTTTCTGATGATGCCCATTCTAACTGGTGTGAGGTGATACCTCATTGTAGTTTTGATTTGCATTTCTCTAATAATTAGTGATGTTGAGCAGCTTTTCATGTGCCTTGCGGCCATCTGTATGTCTTCTTTGGAGAAAAGTCTATTTAGGTCTTCTGCCCATTTTTTGATTGTGTTGTTTGTTTTTTTGATATTGAGCTGCATGAGCTGTTTGTATATTTTGGAGATGAATCCTTTGTCTGTCGATTCATTTGCAAATATTTTCTCCCATTCTGAGGGTTATCTTTTTGTCTTGTTTATAGTTTCCTTTGCTGTGCAAAAGCTTTTAAGTTTCATTAGGTCCCACTTGTTTATTTTTGCTTTTATTTCCATTACTCTAGGAGGTGGGTCAAGAAAGATCTTGCTGTGATTTATGTCAAAGGGTGTTCTTCCTATGTTTTCCTCTAAGAGTTTTACAGTGTTTGGTCTTACATTTAGGTCTTTAATCCATTTTGAGTTTATTTTTGTGTATGGTGTTAGAGAGTGTTCTAATTTCATTCTTTTACATGTACCTGTCCAGTTTTCCCAGCACCACTTATTGAAGAGACTGTCATTTCTCCATTGTATATCCTTGCCTCCTTTGTCATAGATCAGTTGACCATAGGTGCATGGGTTTATCTCTGGGCTTTCTATCTTGTTCCATTGATCTATATTTCTGTTTTTGTGCCAGTATCATACTGTCTTGATTACTGTAGCTTTGTAGTATAGTCTGAAGTCAGGGACCCTGATTCCTCCAGCTCCATTTTTTTTCCTCAATATTGCTTTGGCTCTTTGGGATCTTTTGTGTCTCCATAAAAATTTTAAGATTTTTTGTTCTAGTTCTGTGAGAAATGCCACAGGTAATTTGATAGGGATTGCACTGAATCTGTAGATTGCTTTGGGTAGTATAGTCATTTTCACAATATTGATTCTTCCAATCCAAGAACATGGTGTATCTCTCCATCTGTTTTTGTCATCTTTGATTTCTTTCATCAGTGTCTTATAGTTTTCTGAGTACAGGTCTTTTACCTCCTTAGGTAGGTTTATTCCTAGGTATTTTATTCTTTTTGTTGCAATGGTGAATGGGATTGTTTCCTTACTTTCTTTTTCTGATCTTCCATTGTTAGTGCATAGGAATGCAAGAGATTTCTGTGCATTAATTTTGTATCCTGAAACTTTACCAAATTCATTGATTAGCTCTAGTAGTTTTCTAGTGACATCTTTAGGATTTCCTATGTATAGTATCATGTCACCTGCAAACAGTGACAGTTTTACTTCTTCCTTTCTAATCTGTATTCCTTTTATATCTTTTTCTTCTCTGACTGCTGTGACTAGGACTTCCAAAACTATGTTGAATAATAGTGGCGAGAGTGGACATCCTTGTCTTGTTCCTGATCTTAGAGGAAATACTTCCAGTTTTTCACCACTGAGAATGATGTTTGCTGTGGGTTTGTCGTATATGGCCTTTATTATGTTGAGGTAGGTTTACTCTATGCCCACTTTCTGGAGAGTTTTTATCATAAATGGGTGTTGAATTTTGTCAAAAGCTTTTTCTGCATCTATTGAGATGATCATATGGTTTTTCTCCTTCAATTTGTTAATATGGTGTATCACATTGATTGATTTGCACATATTGAAGAATCCTTCCATCCCTGGGATAAATCCCACTTGATCATGGTGTATGATCCTTTTAATGTGTTGTTGGATAATGTTTGGTAGTATTTTGTTGAGGATTTTTGCATCTATATTCACCAGTGATATTGGTCTGTAATTTTTTTTTTTATTGTATCTCTGTCTGGTTTTGGTATCAAGGTGTTGGTGGCCTCGTAGGATGAGTTTGGGAGTGCTCCTTCCCCTGCAATTTTTTGGAAGAGTTTGAGAAGGGTGGGTGTTAGCTCATCTATAAATGTTTGATAGAATTCACCTGTGAAGCCGTCTGGTCCTGGACTTTTGTTTGTTGGAAGATTTTTAATCACAGTTTCAATTTCATTACTTCTGATTGGTCTGTTGATATTTCCTATTTCTTCCTGGTTCAGTCTTGGAAGGTTATACCCTTCTAAGAATTTGTCCATTTCTTCCAGGTTGTCCATTTTATTGGCATAAAGTTGCTTGTAGTGGTCTCTTATGATGCTTTGTATTTCTGTGGTGTCTGTTGTAACTTCTCCTTTTTCATTTCTAATTTTATTGATTTGAGTCCTCTCCCTCTTTTTTCTTGATGAGTCTGGCTAAAGGTTTATCAATTTTGTTTATCTTCTCAAGGAACCAGCTTTTAGTTTTATTGATCTTTGCTATTGTTTTCTTTGTTTCTATTTCATTTACTTCTGCTCTGATCTTTACGATTTCTTTCCTTCTACTAATTTTGGGTTTTGTTTGTTCTTCTTTCTCTAGTTCCTTTAGGTGTAAGGTTAGATTGTTTACTTGAGATTTTTCTTGTTTCTTGAGGTAGGATTGTATTGCTATAAACTTCCCTCTTAGAACTGCTTTTGCTGCATCCCATAGGTTTTGGATCATCGTGTTTTCATTGTCATTTGTCTCTAGGTATTTTTTGATTTCCTTTTTGATTTCTTCATGATCTGTGTTCATCTCTGTTTGTTTGTTCTTTAATTCTTCTAGGTCTTTGTTAAATATTTCTTGCATCTTCTCGATCTTTGCCTCCATTCTTTTTCTGAGGTCCTGGATCATCTTCACTATCATTATTCTGAATTCTTTTCATGGAGGTTGCCTATCTCCACTTCATTTAGTTGTTTTTCTGGGATTTTATCTTGTTCCTTCATCTGGGACATTATCCTCTGCCTTTTCATTTTGTCTATATTTCTGTGATTGTGGTTTTCATTCTGCAGGCTACAGGATTGTAGTTCTTCTTGCTTCTGCTGTCTGCCCTCTCCATATTCTTTTTCATTATGATTTATTATAAGATATTGAATATAGTTCCCTGTGCTATACAGTAGGACCTTTTAGTTTATCTGATATGGTCTCACACTTAAAAAACATTGATGTACAAGAATTTGGTTTCATGGAGAGGTTTCCCCAGGGAAGAAAAGAACCCAATGGTCTGAATAACTGTTTGTGCCAGACCCCATGTAAGCCCATTTTATCTTCATGGGAACCTTATGATAACCAGTTGAGATGGGCGTTAGTGCCCCATTTCACTTGGGAAAACTGAGGGTCAGGGGGTTGTATACCTTGACTTGACATCACACAGTTGCCTAAAGAGAGAATCACTCAGAGGCAGCATGACTCAGGTGTGCCAAAGTACATATTCTGCCCATACCACCTTATAATTCCATGATCTAGCCCCTCCTTATGACATATGGAATTTAGGAAAAACTGTGCCCATCGTCTGCTTGTAAGATGCACTTATCAGAAAAAGGCAATAGAATGTATTGGTTGAGAACATGGTCTCTGGAGCCAGACTGCCTGGATTCAAATTCTGACTATGCTTCTTATTAGCTGTGTGACCTTGGGCCAGTTACTCAGCCTCTCTGTGCCTCAGATTCCTAAGGGATAATAATAGTATTTATTTTAACCTCTTGTTGTGAAGATTAAATGGATTGATATGTGAAAGGTATTTAAAATACTGCTGGCACATAATTCTTTCTATCCAAGTGTTAATATTATTCACGTTTTATGTTGTCTCTACCATGTTATGGTTTAGGATAGAACGTTCCCCTCTCTGTTAGGAAGGCAGCATGTCAAGGCATCTCCTCTTTAGAGCAGGCTTCACATCTTTATTCCTCAGGCTGTAGGTCAGAGGGTTCAGCATGGGGATGATCACTGTGTAGAAGACAGACACGACCTTGTTCTGTTCCATGGAACTGTGAGAGCTTGGCTGGGCATACATGAAGGTGATGGTGCCGTAGAAGAGGCAGATGACTGTGAGGTGGGAGGCACAGGTGGAGAGTGCTTTGCTCTGAGCCTTGAGGGAACGCATCCTGCAGATAGTCACCAGGATGTAGGCATAGGAGACCAGGATAACGGTGACAGTAAAGAGGATAATCAAGGCAGAAGATGAGAAGACAATGGCCTCAGCCTTGGCAGTGTCTGCATAGGCAAGTTGGAGCACAAGGGGGACATCACAGACATAGTGGTTAATGATATTGAGGCCACAGTAGAGCAGCTTGAAGATGTACCCAGTCAGTAAAGCTGAATTGGCAACAGAAGCCATACAGGTGGCTGCCACCAGTTGGACACACAGACTTTGGGACATGACGGTGTGGAAGAGGAGAGGGTGGTAGATGGCAGCAAATCGGTCATATGCCATAATGGCCAGGAGCAGACAGTCAGCAGTACCGTGGAGAGTCATGAGGGCCATCTGGACCACGCAGCCTGCAAAGGAGATGGACTGGCTTGAGGTGAGGAAGCTCTCCAGCAGCCTGGGGGTGTTTAACGTGGAGAAGGAGGAGTCTATGAAGGAGAGGATACTCAGCAAGAAGTACATGGGTCTGTGTGGATCAGGGTGATCATGGCCAGGTTGCCTGTGAGGGTAACTGAGTAGATGAACAGGAAGGGTGCAAAGAGGATGCCCTTGAGCCCTGCCTGCTCTGTGAGCCCCAGCAGGAGGAACCAGGTGACGTGGGTGCAATTCTTCACTGTGGTGCCCCTGTCACTGCAGAGACACCAAGTAAGACATGCTTGTACCCTCGAGGCAGACACTGGGGTCAGTGTCTGAAGCTCTTTTAATTCCCCCAGAATGGGCAGTGCTAGAGGAACTGGGTGGGGAACACTGGCCTGAATTGATCACCTACTGTGAGTCATGTGCTAACTCATTTCCTAAACAGCTATTGAAACTTCATAATACTTTCTCATTTGAATATTATGCCCATTTAACTATTCACAATAGCCAAGACATGGAAACAACCTAAATGTCCATCGACAGAGGAATGGATAAAGAAGATGTTGTGCATATATCCAATGGAATGTTAGCCATAAAAAAGAACGAAATAATGCCATTTGCAGCAACATGGTTGGACCTAGAGATTATCACACTAGGTGAAGTAAATCAGACAGAGACAGATAGAAAATATAGGATATCACTTACATGTGGAATCTAAAATATGACAAATGAACTTATCTACGAAACAGAAACAGACTCACAGACATAGAGAACAGACTTATGGTTGTCGAGGGGGACGGGGCAGGGGGAGGGATGGATTGGGAGTTTGGGATTAGCAGATGCAAACTATGAATAATCAACAAGGTCCTACTGTATAGCACAGGGAACTATATTCAATATCCTGTGATAAACTATAATGGAAAAGAATATGAAAAAGAATGTATATATATGTATAACTGAATCACTTTGCTATATAGCAGAAATTAATGCAACATTGTAAATCAACTATACTTCAATAAAATAAATTGTAAAAATGTATAGAACATAAAAAAAACATTATGTCCATTTATATTTAGTGAGAGGATCAATTTGCCCAAGGTAAGAGAGCTAGTACATAAAGAACGTGGGATTAGAACTCAGTCCAAGTAATAATCATACGTCTATTATATAGTTATAATAATTTTCTATTCCCCAAATTTCCTGTTCCATGGAGAACTGCACCACTAGTGAGTGCTGGAGGCCGGTATGTTGGTCCAGAGAGGGAATACATGAAAGTGTTAATTTGTAATTTATTTGGGGGCAAAGGCTCCAACAGTACTAGTCCTCAAGGCCAGGGACACAGAAATCAGGCCTAATGTCATCATTAATATAAGGTGACTCAGTAGAGCAGTGATTTCCCCCAGTGTTGTAGGTTGAATTGTATCTCTCAGGAAGATTTGTTGAAGTCCTAACCCCTGGTACCTGTGAATGTTACCTTTTTTGTAAATAGGGTCTTTGCAGAAGTAATCAAGTTGAATCATATTCGATCAGGGTGAGCCCTCAATGCAATATGACTGGTGTTCTTATAAGAAAAGAAAATGGAGATACAGGAGATACGGGAGAATGCCATGTGAAGACACAGAGATGCAAGGTGGCCATGTGAAGACAGAAGCAGAGATTGGAGTGATGCTGCCACAAGCCAAGGATGTCTGGGGCTTCTGGAAGCCAGAAGAGACAAGGAAAGATCCACCCCTTGAAGCTTCTGAGGGAGCACATCTCTGCCAACACCTTAATTTTGAACTTGTAGCCTCCAGAACTACGAGGGAGTGTATTTTTCTTGTTTTAAGCCACACAATTTGTGGTACTTTGTTACAGCAGCCCTAGGACACTAATACATCCAGCTGGGGACACTCCTGGCTATTGATACAGGCCTCCTGAGCAGTTGTCAGGAGACTGGGTTTTCTTTTTTTTTTTTTTTTTGGCCATGCCACATGGCATGTGGGATCTTATTTCCCTGACCAGGGAGCAGTGGAAGTGCAGAGTCTTAACCACTGGACCGCCAGGGAAATCCCTGAGACTGGACTTTCAGATCTCTCTCTATTGACAGAGCTAATAATCCAAGGGGAGAAAACTAAATGCAATAAATTAAAACAAAGTCATTTATTATTTACCACTAACTAAGAAAAATATTTGTATGGGAGAATAGGCAGCTACGTTAAATATGAAAACTCCAGTTCGACAAAACCATGACCAAAGAACCAAAGTCTTGTGTTTTAGCTATAAATAACTGAAGGCAGTAAGACATGCCAGATTTGTGGTATTGGGGTCCAGTGCAGGGCATGGTTCTGAAGGCAGAACTGGAGGTGAGCTCTTTCACCAGAGAGCACAGGTCAGAGTGTTCACATGCCTATATCCCTAACCTCCCCAGAGGGGCCCTCATGTTTATGTAAGTTTTCTCAGCTGTTGTCATGCTCCCAAGAATTTGTCTCTAAGCATCCTCATTTTTGGGTTTTCAGATAACCAAGGCTGCTGTTCTGAGGGGAAGCCCTTGTATGGGATACTGGCCAGGGTCTGCTGTCATTGGTTGGACATCATTGGTTGGACATCAGTTCTGATTGGTTGAGTGAAGGTTCTGATTTTTGGAGCATCTGTTCTGATTGGTGCCCATGGCGTTCTGGTTGTTAAATGTTTGGAATTCTGTATCGTCTGGATGAGGCTGGGAACAAAGGAGGAATAAGGCAGGGCCTCTTCAGAGTATCTCAGGATAGCTAGAAATAGGTGGCGTCTGATCAAAGCTGGTAATATGGCTTTGTGCTATCAGTACCTATTGGCAACTCGGCCTCTTGAAATATAAAAAGTATGTACAGATTTTACCTATGGAGAGCACCAGTGGGGATGCTTCTTCTCTGCTCATGATGTTTCCTTTCTTAAAGAGGGCTATCCATTGTGTAATACACTTGACCCCCTCTTCTCCTGGAGGAGGGATGCCTTTTGTGATCAATGGGTTTGGGTTAAGGCACTGGATGTGTGTAGTTCTGCTTTGCTCTCTTCTTTGCTCATTGGAAGCACAGGTTCTGCTCTGCTCTATTTCTCCATAATGTAGACCTTAAAACTAGGTCATTGTCTGTCTAATTTTTAAGAAGACCATTTACAAGGATGAGTCATGTTCTGCAGTACCAAGCTGCATCAGTGATGCAGGTGGTATTTTGCTCTCTGTCTGCCTTGCTTCTACCTTGTCTCTCTTAATTGGTTCAGAATTAGCATAGAGAGGAGAGATGTTAGTTATTGTGGTCCTTAAAGACCTCAGCACAGAGAAAACCAGAAGGAAGCTGGCAGGGGTGCTTTGCTTGGCCTGTCTCTTCAATAATTCCATGACCTGGGCTCACTCTTCTCTAGCACACTGACAGAGTTAAGGGGTGAGTTGGCTGAAACAATGGGTGTGATTGAACCCTGGAGGACCTGGATTGACAGTAATAAATTCCTGGATGAGAAAGCAGGACAGCCTCCTCCAGTTCCTCTGCTAAGATGTTGATGAGGGGCTGCCATGGCAATGAGAGTGCATGAATGACAATGAAGTGTCCTGACATGAAAGAAAAGACAAGGCTTATCAAGGTCAGAAGAGAGGCGGCTCATGAAGGTGGAGGTCATCTCAAGATGAGAAAGTCCCTGAGAGTTTCTGAAGATCTCCTGTTCCCATGGATACCTTACAGAGCCAAGGATGGGTTCCACTTCTCTCTCTGACACCTCTGCTCTTTCCTTGGGTACAGGAACTTGCCACTTTTGGCTATAACTTTAATTGCTTGATATTTGTGTGTAAAGTACAGTGATCAGTAGTTTGGAGTCTCAACTAATTTCATAAACAATTTTTTTTTAAAAATTTTGGCCATGCTGCACGGCTTGTGGGATCTTAGTTCCCTGACCAGGGATTGAACCCGTGCCCGCAGCAGTGAAAGCGAGGAGTCCTAACCACTGGACCACCAGGGAATTCCCAATAAATAAATTTCTTTTGATAGAAAGTGCTTTAGTGAATGGGTGAAGAAACGAGTTTTCAGACCCCCAGGGTTAGTCCAGGTACTATTTATTCCTTGCTTTTTAAAAATAAACATTTACTGGGAATTCCCTGGTGGTTCAGTGGTTAGAACGTCATGCATCCACTGCAGGGGGCGCAGGTTGGATCCCTGGTCGGGGAATTAAGACCCCGCATGTCACGGGGCGTGGCCAAAATAAATAAATAAGTAAATACAATAAACATTTACTAACCAGTACTGGTCATTGTTAACCATGAGGAAATACTGCTCAGCTCCTGGAGGACTGGCCTTGAGAGCAGAGTCCTATAAGTGAAGAGCTGCCGGAGGAGTTTAAGCAGGATGGTGACATGGTCAGCCTAAGGTGTTAAAATGAATTCAAGGGAAGTTAGACAGGAGGCAGGGAGCTACATTAGGCAGCTGACCACAGTGGCCTTGGCTGGGATAGTGTTATTTATTGACTCACAAATAATCAAGTCCCATTATTAGGACTGGAGACACAATGGTGACCAATGTAGATGAGATCCTTGCTCAAAGAGAGAGTGAAAAGATTAGGGAAATAGCTGGGAGATGGGTTTATCAGTACTTGCTCGTTAATTGGATATGTGGGCTGAAGGGCAGTCAAGGATGACATCCAGGGTCCTCGTTTGGGTAATGGGGTGAACAATGGTGTCATTCACTCTAACAGGTAACAGGTTTGAGGAGGAATGTGGTAAGTTCCATTTTTGATAGCATTTGGGAGAGTCCAATACACAGGTCCAGGAGACAGGTTGCTCTACCATTTTGAAGCTTAGGAGAAAGTTCTGTGTAGGAGATGGAAGCTTAAGAGTTGACAGACATATTCAGTCATTCAGAATATGTTTATCGTGCATCTACTGTGTGCTACGCACAGAGTGGGAAGTAAGGAGCCAATGGTAAGGAGTGAACAGACATAGTGCCCACTCTTGTGGAATTTAGAAATAATCACACAAATTATTGAAAATTGCAACTAGAGCAATAACTCCAACATGGAGGTACTTAATGCTCTAAGCCTAAAACCTTGACCAGAAGACCAAGGATGATTTTCCCCAGGAAGAGTTTTTCATAGGAGAGAAGAGTGGGGACAGCCTATGCAAAGGCCCTGAGGTCTGAGCGAGCCTAGAGAGTAATAAGAGCTGAATAAAGGGCCAGTGTTGGTAGAGGGCAAAGAGGGAGAGTGTGCAAGCTGAGGCCAGCAGGCAGGCAGTGCTTTGTAACATTTATTGAGTGCTTTCTGTGTATCAAACACTGTTCTAAACACCATTAATTTCATTTAATCCTCTCAACAACCTTATGAGATGTACTACTGAAATCTCTATTTTACATATGAGGAAACCAAGGCACAAAGAAGTTAAGGGACTTGCCCAAAGGCTCAGCTATAAGTGGCAGAGCTGGGGTTTGAATTCAGGTGGTCAGGTTTAGAGCCTACACTGTTATTATCTAGTACCCGAGACTATGTTAAGGATTTTTTTTTTTTTTCTGGGATGCCATAAAAAAATTTTAACCAGGGAGATGATATGGCCGTATTTGCTTTTTGATAAGATCACTCTAAATTCAGTTGTGGGGAAATGATTGGAGGAGGGTCAATAGATGGGGGAGATATGTTGGGAGGATGTTGAAATCATCCAGGGGGGATTCATAGCTTAAACTAGAGGGGTGGAGGATAGTGGAGACAGACAGAGGTAAATGGATTCGAGTGATGTTTGGCTGTAAATATGTCATGATTTGGTGATGGGCTGAAGATGCCAGTGTGAGGAGGAGAGTAGTGTCAGGGAGAACTCCAAGGTCTCTGGTGTACAAAGTAAAGGTGGTAGTAGAAGCTAAGAGAGGATAGAATGTGAACAGTAAAAGCCAAGAGGCCCCTGGGACTTCCCTGGTGGTCCAGTGGTAAAGAATCTGCCTTACAATGCAGGGGACGCAGGTTCCATCCCTGGTCAGGGAACTAAGATCCCACATGCCGCAGGGCAAGTAAGCCGGCGCGCCACACTTACTGAGCTTGCATGCCTCAACTAGAGAGCCTGCGTGCTGCAAACTACAGAGCCCACGCGCCGCAAACTACAGAGCCCACGCACTCTGGAACCCTTGCGCCACAACTAGAGAGAAGCCTGCCCGCCGCAAGGAAAGATTCCTGCATGCCTCAACGTAGATCCCGCGTGCCGCAACTAAGACATGATGCAGCCAAATGTTAAAAAAAAAAAAAAAAAGCCAAGAGGTCCCTGGGTACAACCCTAAGGAAATTAATTTCAACCTTACTGTGCACTGCTTCTGAGCTCCAATTTTTTCCCAGTCACCTCGGTGCAGGGGCTGATCAGATTTGAATAGTGTGAGCATGGTTCATGAGGAAGGGAGGATAAAGGAATCTAAGCCCCTACTGGTATTAGGATTCCACCTCTCAGCCCACTTACCTGTGGTTGAGCAGAGACCATCCATCCATGAGCCTTGTTTTTGCAGACCTCTTGGGGTGTTCCTCTCCCCTTTTCATTAATTGCCTCTGACCAGCTTTCTCAAGAGAACTTCTCAACCAGTTGTAGCAAAGCTGGGAAGACTCCCGTCTTAAGTTTCATCTAGTTTTTTTCATCATGACCCCTAGAGTTAAGAAATGTGCCAGTGGGAATTTGTGACTGGTCCTCCCAGGAGCAGTCCTAGAACTGCAGGTTGTCTCCAAGGTATGCTGGAGAGGTCTTGGGGAGGGTTGTCTGGGAACCCCTGAGGAGCAGGGATTCTCCATCAAATGCCAGGACAGATGCTCTTCATTTACAGTGTCCATCCCTGGTGGGCCTGTCTTCAGGTTACTGAGACTCAAAAGGCCGAGATGTGCACAGGGACACAAGTCCACATAATCCCCAGGTCTCACAAGAAGTGACTGAAAGTGATAATGACATCAACATATGTGCCCTCTTTGATGGTCTAGATGTGGCTTCCCCAATTGTTATTTCCTTTGATCCTCAGAATGTCCCTGGGAAACAAGCATGTATATTTGCTATAAATATACAATAATGAGATTATATCATATTTGCTTTATTCACTTAACAATATTGAAAATACATCTCTCCACCTAAAAAAAAAACCATAATTCTTCCCACCTACAAAATAGCTCTATTGTCTTTGTAAAAATAACACATGCTAGTTGTCAAAAATTTAAACAACACAGAAAAGAACCAAGAAGAGAGCAGAGCATCATCTAAAATCCTGCCACCACAGAAAATGGACATTGGTGAGTGTTCGTGTTATAAATTTCTCAATTCAATCATGACCATGATTTCCCATAAACAGAATCAAACAGAGTTATACTACACAAGATATTCTGTCACTTACTTTCTCACTCATGCCATGGGCATTTCCCTATATCAATCAATAAGTAATAGTCTACATAATTGTATTTAATCACTGCATGTTTTTTATTGTGTATGTGTGGCATCATTTACTTGTCCCCCTGGGTTGACAATAAGGTATTTCCAACTTTTCACTGTTATAAATAACTTTGACAGACACCCTCAGGTATGGGCCCTGGAGGGCCAAGTCCAGTGAGAACAGGGTATAGAAAGGCTGCTTTTCCCAGGCCAGGAAGGAAGACACTGGCTCACTCCTTGGGGACTCTGGCACCTTGGGTTTCCACAATCCCAGGGGAAATCACCTCATAAAGCAAGAGGCCTTGTTCAGCAAATGACTTGTTTGGGTAAAAGAAATTCAGTCCCTAGACTACAGATCTGGGAGGGAGTCACAGCAGATGAGTGACTGGATTGCCCATGTTTCCTGCAGGTAAGAGGGGGTTTATTCACTTGGGAGAGACCTGCTGAATCTCGCCAGTAGAAGTGAAACAGTGCTGAGTCCTCTGACCTTTGCGCTGCATCCCAACCTGCACAAGGTGTCTGATGCATCTACCCCGCAAATGCCCCCTTCATGCCGCCAGTCCTCTACTCATGAATGCAATGTCTCCTTCATTGTGATAGATTTTATTATGATGCCTAAGAGTCAGAGCTCCTCCCTGGAGCTCTCAGATAAGAATTCTTATCCATTCTCTTTCCTCACTTAAATTAAGCTTGGCCACATCACTAGGTGTAGCCCCGTGAGTGTGAATGGAAGTGATTTGTGCCCTCTCTGAGCATAGATGTCTTAGGAGCCAGCCCGTGGTCTCCCATATCCCCTCTCTTCCCTCTGCTATGACACCAGCCATGTCCAGGATATAGGGGCTTCTCTTACATGAGCCTGAATCTTGGAATGAAAAGGAGTAGACTCACTACTGACTCATGATAGATGTGAACACGAGTGAGAAATACACTTTCTGCTGCTGTAAGCCAATGAGATTTGGGTATTGTCTGTTAATACAGCAGCCTCAGCTGCCTGATATCTTCTTCCAGGGCAAACTTCTTCTCTTGGCTGTGACCCCAGTTCTTTCTCATCTCTCCTAATTCAGATGGTCCATGCTTCTCGGGCCAGGCTCCTTCCTGTTTCCTCTGAGAAGCCCTTTCTTCACACTTGCTGAGCCAGCATCTAGCTAATTGACCTAAGGCAATTTTTTAAAACTGTTTTGACTTTTAGTTAAAAACATTTTTTATTGAGATATAATTGACATACAACATTCTATGAGTTTTAGGTGTACAACATAATGATTTGATATTTGCATATACTGAGAAATGATCACAATAAGTCTAGTTAACATCTGTCACCATACGCAGTTACAATTTTTTTTCTTGTGGTGAGAATGTTTAAGATCTACTCTCTTAGCAACTTTCAAATATGCAAGACCGTATCATTAACTGTAGTCACCATGCTGTGCATTACATCCCCATGACTCATTTATGACAATTCATTTTTTTTAACATGAGAAGGTTCTAGTTGTTAGTAGCAGGTTCTATACAACCCCATTCTTTCAAGCCTGATTGACAAGTGATATGAGCACTTCTTCAGCTGAAACTATTTCTCTATTAACTATCTCTGCTCACTTTGTGGGGTGAGATGGGAGAAACACACAGCATTATAGCCCAGGCTTAATGTCACTGGTGGGAAGAAGTGAGGTGAAGTTCAGTTTCCATGGGAACAGAATAGCGTCTCACGGCAGTTTAAAAAAAAAAAATTGAACTTGAGCTTGGAGATCATCTATATCGACATAGTTTAACTATTGGGACTGAGAGCTGAGACTTCCTATTTGGCAACATGACTTAGCTAATTGTTCCCAGAAATTCAGGCCTAGGAAGATATGATTGTAAACCAATAAATAACTTCACTGTTTGCGTCATGAAATTCCTGCAGGCCAATTTATCTGAACAGATAGTTTGCTTCTCTAGGCAAACATCTCTCCTATTAAGACAATAGATCACTCACTTGGGTAAATAATTTTCTCAACAGACAGTAGTTTACTTACCAAGATTTGCTTTCAGGCCCTTCCCCCTTGTATCTGTCAATCCTAAACTATAATGTCACAGACTTTGTCCAGTCCTGATCTGCTCCTTGATGTGGATGATCTACCTTAAACCACTTGAATCCAGACCCCCAAAATCTATAAATATTTTCCATTTATTTCCTCCTATTGAGAACTTACTAAGATTCTGTATTCTCTCTTATTATAGTAAGTCTAATAAACTTAGCTTTGGTCGAGGAACAGGTTTTCTGGTGGTGTTTCCAAGAGTTATCAATTGACAATCCATTCTTTACTCAGGGTGACTTGGGAGCATTTTGCTTCCTGTTTTTGGGGGAGCCATTTTGCTTTCTGTTTTGGCCACCTGATAATTGAGAAGAAAAGCAGAGTTACATTACCTGTAAGGCAGGTTACCCCATCAGTATATGTTTTATCAATACATAGGTTCAATGGTACTGCCAAGTGGGTTCAGATTTCATGTGAATATCAGGACCGGAAGTGACCTTCCTTAGATCATATTTTCTAAATACTTCCTTTTGCACAAGGAAAAATTGAGGTCCTGGTTCAATAGACCCTTCTCTGATTTGGGGGAGAGATGCTACTTTAAGCAACGTCACTCCTTCTCCAAGCCCCCCATTTATGATTCAGTCGGTGAATCACTGCTTGTTTACTCTTGAAACCAGCCTGGACTTGCCTTGGAAGAAAAAGTGGCTTCATTATTTGTTGTGACTCACAAAGAAACTCTACACTAGCATTAAGATGGAACTCAGGAAGGGGATGACGGAGAGGTAACTGGCTTAGGAAATTAGGGCTTCCTTTCGTGGCAAAAGGAGTGGGGCCAGAGCAGTGGCACCAAGGGCCCTTTCATTTCCTAATTTTTCCTGCCCCTTCTGTCCCATTTCTTTTTTCCTCTTCCAAGTGGCTCTTCAGGTGCTCTGTAGGAACTGAAAACTCCTGGTAGGAGTCAAGACTCTATGGGATTAATAGAAAAGCTGGGCCTTGGTGGGAAATAGGGAGAAGTTCTCTGGATTTTTTGGAAGCAGTAGAAAAGTAAACTTGTATAATTTTCTGCAAAAACCCAAGGGGTTTTAGACATTAGAGTAGAGCATAGGCTTTGGAATCAGCTGGACCTGGATCTGCCATTGAACTATATTTGACCCTAGATTTCTTGGACTCTCAGTTTTCTCATATGTGAAATAGGCATAACCTACTCATAGAATTGTTATGAGGGTTAAATGAAATAGTGTGTATGTGGTGCCTCCCAGAATTCTTGGCACATAATATATGTTCAATAAATATTAGCTATTAATGATCATTATTGGGCAAATGCCTCCTTCAGGGAACAGACTGGTTCATCAAGTCCCGAGCCTTATAGAATAACAACAACTGGTTCTTCTTTTTATCTCCTGCTGTCTAAAAGCTGAAAATCCAAAGAGGAAGAGGTGAAATATATATAAATACATATGCCTTAATTAATACGCCCTGATTAACTACCCAGCACTGTGCTAGGCTCAGTGGGGGATGAAATGAAATATGAGCTTTGGTTCCTGCTTCAGAGAGCCTGCAGTTTAGTTGGGGAAGCGAGATACACAGCCAGATAACAACGGTGAGCAGAGTTTGTAGGAATGTGACTCTGTGGGAATAATTCAGCGCTGTCCCAGCGACAAATGTGCTTGTGTCCGTATGCTGTCCTGGGAGTGGAGAGCTCATGAAAAAAAGAGGCTGGTGAGGAAACAGGTGCTGGAACAGAGTACGCTTCACTGCAGCCTCTGAAGTGCTGTCTTCGGCCACTGTCTCTTATCAGGGGCAATAGAGATGTGGAGGAGAGGTCAAGGTCAGGTTCCAGAATAGGAGAGGATGGGTGTTTAAAAGAAGCTTAACTCCAAACAAATGTTATACATAAGCAGGAGTCTGGAGGGATCTGAAATACCCCTTTCTGAGTCTGGCTCCTCACAAGTTAGGTTTGACTTCCAATGGCCTTAAGGACAAGGAATCTGATACCTGTCTTGCCCCCAAGGGTACCACTTATTGGTCTAACTTTGTGTCTGACCCTGATTTCACTCATGATGCTGCCTTTCTTATCTTGACCTGGGTTTTGAAATCTTATCCTTCTTCTCTTGGTATTTGGCCTTTGACTCATCCTTGGTTTAGAGTTACTCTGCTCTGCAAGATCTGATTACTTGTCTTGGCTCTGTCCTGCTACAGAACCGCAGGGTTTAGCCCATTGTCTTGAGACTTCGAGAGCTTGGCTGAGCATATATGAACACGATGGTGTCATGGAAGAGGGAGATGACAGTAAGATGAAAGTCACGGATGGAGGGAGCTTTGCTTTGGGCTTTCAGGGGATGCATCCTTCTGACCATGACTAGGAAGACAGTGACAATGGAGAGGGTAAGCAGAACAATGGAAGAGGATGGCCTCAGCCTTGGCAACGTCAGCACAGGTAAGTTGGAGGTTAGGCAGAGAGGCAGAGGTCGCAGAAGTACTGATTAACGATGCTGGAGCCACAGAAGAGCAAAATGAAGATGCCATTTTGCATGACCACATCACCGATACCCGCATCCAATGCCCTTTTAATGCCCAGAATGAATAATCCTAGAAGAAGTGGGGAAGCTGGTGTCGAGTGATCATCTACTATAAACCATGCTATATGCTAAGCCTTTTGCCATATAAGTATGTAATCTTTACACAACTTTCTTGTTTACAAATTAAGCTAGATTGTACATGGCAAAACCAGATTCCGACACCAGTCCTGTCTGATTCCATGACCCATGTAACTTCTGTTTCATGTTATGCTCTCATGAATCTACAGTCTTCTGTCTCAGCATTTCTGGTTCATAGGGAAAGAGAAAGAAGGAAATTTGGGAGAGTGATTGGGTGGCTAAGGAGGTAGATTAATTACCCAATAGGTCTGGGTTGTATTTAGGAGCATGTGATTTCTCAGTGACAGCTGTGCCTGGGGAAGAGGAAATGAGGGGTGAGCATGGCAAGTGAGTTGGCTTTAACCATGGGTTGTGATGATCACACTGAGTGAAAACTCTGGCTTCCCCCAGGAGCTCCAATGTGGGGACTCAGTGCTGGGGCTGCCAGGGCAGCGACCCACATTTAGGCTGCATGTCTGAGCCCAACTCTTGTGACTGTGGAAGTCAGAAGGGGGAGAGGCATGAAGGCAGCGATGTCAGATAGGAACCGCTAAGAAATTTTAAACATCCCATCCTGCCCATAAGTCCTCAAGTCTGTCTCTGGTCTTCCTTCTTGCTTTGGTCTTCTGGGCACAGTTGGAGAGCCTGCCAGTTTTGCTCACATCACTTGTTTACTGACAACTTTGTAAATTGAGTGATTGGGACATTTTTATGAAGAATTGCAGTTTTGAGCTTCAAAGTACATGTGAGTAGAAGAGCAAACTGTCTGTTGGATGCAATAGTAACACCCAAGGGAAGCCGCACTGTTCAGACCCTGAGGTCCTGCTTCAGATACAGTGTTTATTGGGCATAGAGTTTTCTGGGTGATAATGACTCTGGAGGGCTGGCCTTGAAACTTCAGTCTCTCAAATTATCAAACATCATACTTTACGAGCATCTTAGAGTAGAAGAATGGGGTCTGAGATTGACTGGTACCCCTCCATGGAGCAAATTCATCTTTACAGAGCTTACCCACACACTGCCTATGAGCCAGGCTTGCTTCCCATCTAACTCAGCTTCTTGGGACTGGCCAGTTTCTCTGAGGTCCCAGAGAGGGTAAGGATGATATGGGGTCTATGACACTGGTGGGGGGTGTGGACAGCATTCAGGATCCTGTGGAGAAGGCAGGGTGGCCACACCCTAGCGGGATCCATGAATCTTCTGAAGGATATCTGCCCATCTCCCTCTCCTTGTGATACTAGTTGCTTCTGACCAGCTCCAGTTGGAGATGCCCTTAGACTGTCTTGGATTCTTTCTCCAAGGGAAGGCCACTGTCTTATCTAATTTTGGCTCCTTCCATCCTGCCCCAAGTTGTCCCTGGAAGTGATGTCTGGAGAGACATCACACTTGGTGAGTGAAGTTATCAGCCGCTGGAGAGCTTGAGTTTTCCACTGAAGATCCCAGTGCCAGGGCCGACTCCCCACTTCATTTACAATGTCCCTCCCCCAAAGACTTTTAGGGTTAGTTTAAGTGAGTTTGAGACCCTTGAGAACAAGATGAACATCCAGGAGATTCAAAGTGATTTATCCCCCTTTCCATCTGTAAACAGGAGATTTTAGGGATCATCTCTATTCTACATAGGACAGACCTGAGGCCCAGCAAGGCTGACCAATTTTTCTCAGGTGATGGAGCCAGTCATTGGTAACAGTAAGCACTCATTCAACACTGACTGCTTGCTTGGACCGTGACCCCTTGTAGCCCAGTGCTTTGGCTGCCTCTCTGGGACCACAGACTGGTCTTCCTTTTAGCACCTGTGGCTTGATCTGCCCCTACCTTTGGCTTCACTTCCACCCAATGGAAAGTTCTAGATCTTCAGGTACTGGCTGGGCTCTGGGTGCTCTAAAGATGTGTGAATAAAAATTTAATTCAAATGCTCTTGAGAGAGGTAACACTTTGACTTAATTTCCAACCAACATTCCAGTGATTCCTATTGGGTTCTATGCCAGATGGTTTTGGGTGAAGGGAGAGGGGAGGAGAGGGCTGGGCTCCATTTGGAGAGGGCAGTATGTGGGGGGCTGAAGGAATTGGATGCCTTGTCTCTCTGGGGAAACTTTGCCATGTCACCAGCTGCTCCTGCGCTCACACCTCCGCTTTGTCTTCCCTCCATTCCTCTTAGGCTACTCACCTAACAATTTCTGGGGAACCTGTTCACTTCTTAGTCTGTGACTAGGTTGCCTAGGGCTGTTGGCAACATGTGCTCAGGAATTGGTGAAGTTAAGAAGCAGAGTCTGAGTTTACCAGGGCAGTGAAGGAGGGGTTGGCACCTCCCCTTCTCTGTTTCCTGGTCCTCTGCGTCTCCTTGGCCCTAAGGGAAATTATTATTTAAAGAAAACTTTCTCATTAAGCAAATGGCTTATTTTCATGAAAAGACTGCAGTTCCTAACTTCCTGAGTCTGAGATGGAGTGTTGCGGAGGTGGTAGGGGACCAGCTGGAGCCTGCTCTAGCCTTAGTATGTGTGATGGTTAATTTTATGTGTCAACTTGGCTGGACAAAAGGATGCACAGATAGTTGTAAAACATTTCTCCGTGTGTCTGTGAGGGGTTTCCAGAAGAGATTAGCATTTGAATTGGTAGACTGAATAAAGAAGATGACCCTCACCAATGTGGGTGGGCATCATCCAGTCGGTTGAGGGCCTGAATAAAACAAGAAGGCCAAGGAGGGGTGACTTTGCTGTTTTTATTTGAACTGGGACCTCCATCTTCTCCTGCTCTCAGATATTGCTGTTCTTGGTTCTGGAGCCTTCAGAATCTCACCACAACTTACATCAATAGCCCCCTGGTTTTTAGGCTTTTGTTCAGACTGAATTACAGCACTGTGTCTTTCCTAGTTCTCCAGCTTGCAGATGGCAGACTGTGGATCTCAGCCTCCATAACTGCATGAGCCAATTCCTATAATAAATCTCCTCTTATATCTATCTATCCATATATATCCTTTTGGTTCTGCTTGTCTGGAGAAGCCTAGTACAGTATGTTAAGAAAAATGACCTCAAGCCTGTACATAAAGCCAGGAGGTGATTCCAATATCATCACTAAGCATTGATCAACAGGTTCACCCATGGATTAATTAGTTTTCTAGGAAAAAGTTTCACTTTGACATCTTTGAAGTTACAGGTGAATGATTTATCTGACAGAGATGCAATTGCTTCTTTGTCTTCTTCACAGGCCTCAAGCCCAGCTGTATTGCCCTTAACCCAACCTGCCTATACTCCCCTTTTTTCTTCCCCATCAGGATCTAAGAGGGTCAGGTTTTGTTTTTCCCTCTTCCTCATTTATATCATCCACATTCTTAATCCCATGATTTTTCTCCCTCCCTGGCTGATTCATAAACTGAAGTAATTCAGTGGATTAAGGAACTCAGAGTTAGAGGTAACCAGGCAAAGCATAAAACACATTTACAGCCCATCTCCTGTTACCTAGGATTCCCAGGTTGGCAGGGATGTGGGGACACTACCACACATGCAACAGGGTTCAAGCCAATTTTATTTGCATCCCCAAAAGATACCGAACCTCAGTTGACATCTGGGTTTCACAATAAATTCCACCTCCTTTTCCCCACTCTTAAATTAGTAAGACTGATTTCTGTTACAATACAAGTAGGGTTTTGTCTGAAAACATAAAGGTAATTTGATTTTGATTGAAGAAAGTTGTATGGTCTTTCAGCCTTTAATTTTGTTTAATTGGCCATTTACATAGAAATAATAGCTCATTACTGCTTTAGAGCACATTTTGGGCCCTGGCTAATTGGAGCCTCCATTCTCTCCCACAAAGTCGAGTGACTACTATCTCCTTCCTATACTCAAACACCACATGGATTATTTCTCCAATATCATGTATTCAGAAGGGCAACCTTCCCTGTAGGGCCTTGTAGGGAAGGTTTCTCCTGTTGAAATATGTCACTTTCACTGTTTGGCATTCAGTGATCCTTTCTATATTTGGGAACTCTCAAGACAGGAAGAATATAGAATCTAGCTCCCACTTCTGAAGTGAAAGGAGGTCCTATTTCCACCTCTCAGGGCTTTGTACAACAGAAATGTGGATGTAGGAGCTCAGTGGATGTAAGATATCCATGCTGGATGTAGTTAATATATCAAGAGATGTAGAATAGCTACGTTGCCAGACAGGTGAATGCTCCTGCTTAGGACTTGAGCTTCAGGGAATGATGGGAAAGTCTAGGATCAGTTAGAGATGATACACAGTTGGATGCTATAGAGGGAGGTGTGGTGGCTAGTGCAGGTGGCTGTGTCCAGCAGCTGAGTTGTGTTGAAAGCTTGGGGCAGCAGTGCTAGCTGCAGCCATGGAGGATGCCCAAAGGTGATGCTTCCTATGGTGCTATCCTGCACAGACTACTCTTGTGGCAGGCTCTTAGCTGTGCCTTGCCTCTCTTGGTTCTTGCCCTGGCTGGGTTCTCTAGGCTTCTCTTCTATCTTATGGGCTACCAGATACTTTTCTAACAAATTACTTTTCTGCTTAGGTTAAGAACCCTAACTTGTGCAGAGGCCTTGACATCTTTATTCTTTAGGCTGTAGACCAGTGGGTTCAGAATGGGGATCACAATGGTATAGAACACAGAGAGGATCTTGTTACAGGCTGAGGCAGTTTCAGGGTTGGGTTGGACATATACAAGGAACACAGACCCATAGAAAAGGGAGAGGGCAGTGAGGTGGGAGGCACAGGTGGAGAAGGCCTTGCGCTGGGCCTCCAAGGACCTCATCCTACAGATTGTGACGAGGATGTAGGCATACGAGACCAAGGTGACTGAGATTGTGGGGACAGTGACCAAGGCAGAAAAGACGAGCAAGATGACATTGGCCATGGTTGTCTCTGAGCAGGCCAGTTGGAGCATGGGGGGGATGTCACAGAAGTAGTGATCAATGATGTTGGGACCACAGTAGGGCAAGATGAAGGCATTCCCTGTCTGAACAGCTGAAATGAACACCCCAGCAGCATAGGTGACCACCACCAGCCGGACACACATACGCTTGGACATGATGGTGTGGTAGACGAGAGGGTGGCAGATGGCCACGAATTGGTCATAGGCCATCATGGCCAGAAGCAGACACTCCCCTGTGCCATGGAGGATCATGAGGGCCATCTGGACCACACAGCCCACGAAGGAGATGGGCTGGTCAGTGGTGAGGAAGTTGATCAGCAGCCCGGGAGTGAACACGGAGGCGCTGCAGATGTCAAGGAAGGAAAGCACACTCAGGAGGAAGTACATTGGGGTGTGGAGGGTGGCGCTGGTGTGGATCACATCTATCAGGCCCAGGTTGCCCAGCAGAGTCACAGAGTAGATCAGCAGGAAGATGGCAGAGAGGAGTTGAGCTGTTTTTGGTCTGCCCTGTTTGTGAGGCCCAGCAGGATGAATCCCTTCACTATGGTGTGATTCTGACCCCAGGCCATTGAACTGGTGTGTTTCTTGCATGACAATGAAGAAGAGGAGGAGAAACAAGAATGGAGAGACAATACACTCTCATCAAAGAGGTAGCCTTTAACATCTACTACAAATGAAAAGTCACATCTATCTCTGAGTGGCAGATTGCTCTCCAAATCCCACAGCAATCCCATGATGTCACAATCATGCTTGTGTGCTCAGTGTTCCCTGTCTCTCTTAGGGTAATGTCTAAATTCTTTAACCTGCCAGATGTTCTCTTTGAAACACCTCCATGCTACCCTGCTCTCAGTTTACCCTCTAGCAATTCTGAAAAACTTACTTCTACAAACATACAATGTTATTGCAAATGTCTATGTCTTCACAAATTCAACATTTTCTTCTTGGAATGTCCTTGGGTCTCTCCAAATCCGGCTTAGAGGTCTGTTCCCTTCCTCTCTCCCCTGAATTTCACAGATACTCCTTTAGTTGAATTAATAGCACCATATTTTAACATAAAGCCCATCCAATATTACTCAGCCATAAAAAAGAATGAAATAATGCCTTTTGTAGCAACATGGATGGACCTAGAGATTATCATACCAAGTGAAGTAAGTCAGAGAAGGACAAATACCATATGATATTGCTTATATGTGGAATCTAAAAGAAAATGATACAAATGAACTTACTTACAAAACAGAAATAGAGTCATAGATGTAGAAAACAAACTTATGGTTACCGGGGGGAAAGGGAAAAGGAGGGATAAATTGCAAGATTGTGATTGACATATACACACTACTATATATAAAATAGATAACTAATAAGGACCTACTGTATAGCACAGGGAACTCTACTCAATACTCGGCAATGACCTATATGGGAAAAGAATCTAAAAAAGAGTGGAGATATATATATACATATGTATAACTGATTGACTTTGCTGTACATCAGAAACTAACACAATATTGTAAATCAACTATACCCCGATAAAAATTTTAAAAAATGCCCATCCATCTTTCCTATTGCATTTTTTTACTCCTAGTAGGAGAAGAGTTACTTAATATCTCAATAATTTGTGCCCTGATATCTATCACAGTGCCTCATGTCAATGAATGAATATAAATTAATTATCCATTAAATAAGAAAGTCTTCCCACTCAGGTAATGTCAACTCAATCTTTTCAGTTGTTTTGGCCAAAACCTTCTAGCTATTTTTGACCTTTCCCCCCACCCCCCCACCCCTCATCGAATTCCTCAGCAAATCATTTTAGCTCTACCTTCAAAATGTATACTGACTTCTCACCCTTTTTTGAGAGGCACCATACTATCTTGCTTGGGTTATTGCAACTGGTCTTAGCTGGTGTCTTGTTTCTTTCTTATGAGGAGCAGCCAGGGTGATTCTGTTAACACCTGAAAGTCAGAACCCTCACGATGGCCCTCAAAGCCCACTCTGCTAGGGTGGCCACTACTCTGACACTCTCTTTACCTCTCTGTCCTCTTCTCCTCCTCTTCCCACTCTCCCTAACCCTGCTCTAGCTACACGTCTCTCCTTACTCCTCTTAGGACATGCCAGGCATGATTCAGGACCTCTGTGCTAACCGGCCCCTACCCTCGCTTTGCTTCAGTTAGCTGCCACATGGCTCCTACTCTCTACTCCTTTGAGCTGTGGCTCAAATGTCACCTGCTTGTGCAGCCCTCCCTAAGCACCCTATTTAAAGGAAACTCTCTCCTACTCCAGCACTCACTATTCCTCTTCTCGGTTTGATCTTTTTTTCCTCGTAAGACTGATTCTCTTCTAACATGCTATATACGCATGACTGATTAGTTTACGATCTCTGGAACAACTGGAACAACAACAAAAAGGGACATTAGTGGAAAAACTGATGAAATCTAAATAAAACCTATAGTTTAGTTAACAGTATTGCGCCAATTTTAATTTCTTATTTTCAATAGTTGTACTGTGGTCATGTAGAGAAAGATGGATGAAGGGTAGACAGGAACTCTCTGTACTATGTTTATATCTCCTCTGTAAGTCTAAATTCTTTTAAACTAAAATGTTGAAAAAAAAAAGAATTAGGGAAGAGTAGAATTGAAAGATGATGCACTGGGTTGTGAAACTCAATACCACTGGAAGCTGGGGCCTGCGGAACCTTGTTATAGCAGCAGAACCTGACTACAGGAGCTGGTTAACGTGAAGGATGCGCTGAACACTCGAGGGAGGAAGACCCATGTTCCCCTCTTCCAGTCTTGAAGTCTTAGCCCAAATCACTGATTCCACAGCCCTCATCTTGAATCTTGGACGATCATTTGTAACTCCAGTTGCTGTGGGAGCCTCAGTATGAGTCTTTTCAGATAGGTGTATGCTTTGCACCCTGCATTGATAATTGTGTGTAGGATCTATTTATAAGATGACAAGTTTATGTAACAATTATACTATTTAATATGAACTTGAATACATATTTGAATATATATATATTGCATCTGCATACTATTTAAGGTGCTTGAAACAATTAAGAGTATCTACTTAATTAGACTTGAAATATGGAGAATGATTAGCTAAACTGAATTAACTAAATCTATGTTTGATTAGACTCTGCCAAAATGCAGAACATTTGATTTATCAAAAATAAACATTTTGATTTAGTAATTTTCAGGAGTTGTTTAAATGTTTATGAAGGCACTTGAAAGGCTTGGAAATCAGGTACATTAAATTTGTGATTGTAGTTTAAGAAGTTTAAGAGCATTTAATTAATCATGTTTTATAAATAGTGTTTAAATGTTTAGGAGAATTTGCTCCTATAGGGTTTTTTTGTGTGACTTTACTTTGAATTATTTAAGAGAATTTGATTGTAAAACAGCACTTAAGTTATTTGGGGGAATTTAATCTGTTAGATTTTTGGGCAAAGGAAGCATTAACCAAAGATCAAGTGTGATTGTTTTAATTTTTTTTTAAAATTAATTAATTTATTTACCTTTGGCAGTGTTGGGTCTTTGTTGCTGAGCACAGGTTTTCTCTAGTTGCGGCAAGCGGGGCTATTTGTTGTGGTGTGGTTGCTTCTCATTGTGGTGGCTTCTCTTGTTGCGGAGCACGGGCTCTAGGCACACGGGCTTCGGTAGTTGTGGTGCATGGGCTCAGTAGTTGTGGCTCGCGGGCTCTAGAGCACAGGCTCAGTAGTTGTGGCGCACGGGCTTAGTTGCTCCGCGGCATGTGGGATCTTCCCGGACCAGGGCTCGAACCCGTGTCCCCTGCATTGGCAGGAGAATTCTTAACCACTGCACCATCAGGGAAGCCCCGATTGTTTTAAATTTTAACGAACATTACTAGATATATAATTAAATTTATTATATTTAGAAATTGCATTTAATGGCCTAAGAAAAACTAAGTTCCAAATTTACAACTCAGTAGTAAAATACTTGAAAAATAAAGAGTGGAAAAAAAGTGAGAATCTCAGGGTCCCAATTCCATGAGGCCAATTTCTCACCATAGGACAGTATAGATGCTCATTCAATTTTATTCTTATCATGATGTTAATCCACCAAGGAGTTTCAGGTATCAGCTTATTTTAGTCACACAATGTTTGGAGACTGTGTGACTCCAGTTGGCGGTCAACTTTTTAGACTTATCAACCAGTAAAGATCACAAATCCACAAAAAATAAATTTACAGATTAAGATATAATCAATTAATAAACGGTTTTAGATAATCCTTTCCATGTACAAAAGATCTGGACATTAAAAAAAGTTGCCTGTAACACAGCACATTGTGGGAGCTGAAATACTTGTGGATTTGAATGTACTGACGGGGAGAAACAGAAAGGAGCCACAGGACTGAGAACCTAATTCTCTGAGGAGTGGCGTTCAGGGAGTTCTCCCAGGAGCTACTCGATGGGGGTATGGTTCCTGTTCCACACTTGGTGACGTGACACTGGCAAGTCACTTGGAGAAAGCTGGGTCCTATGTACTCATCTGCAAAGTGCAAAGGACAAGTCTTGGCTGGGCTTTTGGGATTCAGAGATGGTAAAAACAGAGGTGCTTTGAAAAGAATGAGGTGCTTATAATAATCCTGGGTGATGGTGGAGGGAGGAAGAAATATTATGATGGAGGAAACAAATATTTGTTGAGCCTCTGCTCTGTGCCATTCTCCAGGCTAGGTGCTCCCCTCCATCCTGACCTCATTTGAGAGGTGAGTAACCTGCCTGAGGTCCCAAATGGATGAACTGATATTTGAAGCTGGATGACCATAGGGAGAGCAACTGGTATAATCCCCTCTTCATTGGGTAGGAATCATAGCCTCAGGAAAGAAAGTAAATAACACAAGCTAGGGAAATTACTTAATGAGAATCAAGAGATAATATAGGGTAACCAGAGAAGAACAGTGAAACCCAATAGTTCAGCCAGCCTAAATCAGATGTCTAAACCAGAAATAACTCGGGAGAACAGAACATGTCCTAAGTATAGTATGAGGTCCTTACAAAAAGACTTTTTAAAGGAAGTAATTGTTCTCCCACCTGAAGTTTCTGGTCACAGATTCTAGCTCAGCCATCCAATTATAGGAGGATCCTAGACTCTCACCATTCACCCAGCCTCCGAGGGTGATCCAGGTGTGCAGAATTTCTGCCACCTGCAGAGGACTCAGACTGTCAGTTCTTGACCTCAGTGGCAGGTCTCTTGGTTTCCACAAGGGAAATCAGGACCCCCAGAGCATCCAGACTCTGAGCACACACCTTTCGTGGTCTCCCCAGCAATGACACAAGGCAATGCTACTCTAATCCTTGTTCTGAGAACTAACTCAGCTGGGGACTCACCAAGAGGGTACATGAAAATGTTGAGTGAATCAATTTCATTGAATTTTTGGGTGGATGGAGGTACAGAAATAAGAACAAGGGGATTGTCTTTCAATTTTTGTTTTTGTTTTTGCTTTTGAATGGAAATGTGTTTCTATGGTACAAAATTCAGAAGGGACTACAGTGAAAATAAGTCCTCCCATCCTGCCCCTTCTGATTCCCCAGTCACTCACCTCTCTTCCTCAGAAGCTACCAGTTTCCTGTGTATTTTTCTGTTGTTAGTCATTGCTTACATGAGCAATACGTGTACATATATACTCTCCTTTCTCTTTTAAAAGATACAAATGGTAGCAAACTATAAACATTGTTTTGCATCTTGTTTTTCTTTTTAAACAACCTATTTTGGAGATCTTTCAATGTCAGTGATTAAATGCTGCCCATTTTTTCCCCCAAAAGATATTTTATGAATGTCTCTTTTAAGAAGTCTCCTAATGAGGGATATTTAAGTTACTGCTTCTCTTTTACAGTTACCAACAGCGCCTACCTTAAAGCAACTTTGGGTTAAAACAATTTGGAATCTAGAGCCAGGAAACCTCCAATAAAAATATTACTGTGCAGCCTCTGACTTGGTTTTCATGCAGAGAACTCGCAGCCTTGCTGGACTTTCCTACGTTTCCTTTTTGGGGAAGAAGAAAATTTGTGGTTCTCAAAGGGACCCTGCCTGGTTTTTCTCTTGCTTCATTTTTTTTTCCCTCCTGGCCAGATGGGACAGATGTTCACAAGCTGTGGTCACTGATCTTTAGCACCTGGTTACCAAAGAGAGATGGCACACCTGTAGCATCACAGGGTGCTCCTTAGAAATGCAGAATCTGGCTCCTCCCAGCCCTCCTACTGAGTCAGAGCTGCATTTTAACAAGATTCACAGTTGATTCCTATTCTGGTTAGGGTTTGAGACACTCTGACCAGCAACCTGAATGGATCTAGCTCTTGCGTGAGTTGGATGCTGGTGGAGAACGATGCAGGTGAGGAGGGCCCTGGTCCCCATTTGTAAGATTCTGTGTTGAGGCTGATTCAGAAAGTGACCACACATTTGGTGGGAACATCTGAAAGTGACTTGGGAGGGCTGATGAGGGGAGTGTCATGAAGGTAGAGGATTTGCTGAAGGGGAAAGCCCCTGAGAACTAGACATTCTCCTTCTAGCCTGGATGAAAAGATGTCAGAGAGAACCCTGGCCATGGGAGGGTCTCCTACCTTGCACAGGAGGAAAATTCACTGTCTTCCTTATGGGATTTTCCTGGTTTTTATATGTGTCCAAAGAACAACAATTAGCAGTTGATTGAACTAGCTTTTTTTTTTTTTTAAAAAATACATTTTTATATAAGTGAGTGGAAGAGAAGTATTGAACTTAAAAACCAAGCCTAGGGGTTGCTTCACTGATGGGATGTCAGAGGACAACATATGGGTGCAGAGGCCTGGAGCCCAGGAGGACAGGCAGACTTTGAATGTCTGGCATCAAGAAGCCAGCTCCACGGAGTAATGGCGGACATCTAAGTGGCCTAGAAGAGCTGGGGGACAGAGAGATTCTACACCATTCTTCCCGCACCCACCCCCAACTATTGCAAATGCACTACCAAATAGGTGAACCTTTCATTGCCTTTCAGAAGGGTTTCTTCAATCCACTGCTGGAGCCTGGGGCTGGTAGCTTGTTTCTGGGAAGCATTATTACCTAGCAGTTAAGAACATGGGCCTTGGGATTGGCCAGATCTGGATTTGAATCCCAGGGCCAGCCCTTACTCGTTTTGTGACCCTGGGCAAGTGATTTAACCTCATTCAGTTTTGTCTTCCGCAAAGTGGAGATAATAGTACCTACCCTTAGGGTTGCTGTGAGGATTAAATAAGATGATGCATTTGAAGCTCTTACCAGCGTGTTTGGCAGAGAGTAAATACTGACGGTCCCTGACTTATGATGATTTGACTTAAGATTTTTGAACTTTATGACGGTGCAAGAGCAATACATATTCAGCAGAAACCATACTTTGAGTTTTGAATTTTGATCTTTTCCAAGACGAATAATGTGCTGTAAGATACTTTCTCCTGATTCTGGGCAGTGGCAGCAATCACAAAACAACCGATACACTTACAGCCATTCTGTAGCCAGACAACCATTCCGTTTTTCACTTTCAGTACAGTGTTCAATACAGTACGTGAGCTGTTCAACACTTTATTATAAAATAGGCTTTGTGTTAGATGATTTTGCCCAAATGTAGGCTAATGTAAGTGTTCTGAGCACATTTAAGGAAGGCGGGGCTAAGCTATGATGTTCAGTAGGACGGGTGTATTAAATGCATTTTCAACTAATGATATTTTCAACTTACGCTGGGTTCATTGGGACTAACCTTATTGTTAATCGAGGAACACCTGCATTCAGTGCGTGTTATTAATTCTAAATGGGGGCTTGAGGGTAAGTGTGGAGAAGGGAAGCACAGGAGAAGAGGTGGGGGTCATCTGTGAGCACACTGACCTGTGGAGAAGCAGGGACAATCTCTCCCTGAATCCAGCTTCCAGAGACCCCCAGGAGTGACTTTCCCTTCCTGTGCTGTTGGCTGCATCCAACCAGCTCCAGGGGTGGATGTTCTCAGACAGTCCTGGTGGACCTTTGGATCTCTCCTTCCTCTGAAACCTTCTGGATGAGCTCTTACCTGGTCTTTCCACCTGGGCCTGTGAGAATTGCCTTATTTTATTTTATTTTATTTTAACATCTTTATTGGAGTATAATTGCTTTATAATGGTGTGTTAGTTTCTGCCGTATAACAGAGTGAATCAGCTATACATATACATACAACCCCATATCTCCTCCCTCTTGAGTCTCCCTCCCACCCTCCCTATCCCACCCCTCTAGGTGGACACAAAGCACCGGGCTGATCTCCCTGTGCTATGCGGCTGCTTCCCACTAGCTATCTATTTTACATTTGGTAGTGTATATAAGTCCATGCCACTCTCTTACTTCGTCCCAGCTTACCCTTCCCCCTCCCCGTGTCCTCAAGTCCATTCTCTACGTCTGCGTCTTTATTCCTGTCCTGCCCCTAGGTTCTTCAGAACCTTTTTTTTTTTTTAGATTCCATATATATGTGTTTGTTAGCATACGGTATTTGTTTTTCTCTTTCTGACTTACTTCATTCTATATGACAGTCTCTAGGTCCATCCACCTCACTACAAATAATTCAATTTCGTTTCTTTTTCTGGCTGAGTAATATTCCATTGTATATGTGCCACATCTTCTTTATCCATTCATCTGTCGATGGACACTTAGGTTGCTTCCATGTCCTGGCTATTGTAAATAGTGCTGCAATGAACATTGCGGTACCTGACTCTTTTTGAATTATGGTTTTCTCTGGGTATATGCCCAGTAGTGGGATTGCTGGGTCATATGGTAGTTCTATTTTTGGTTTTTTGAGGAACCTCCATATGTTCTCCATAGTGGCTGTATCGATTTACGAGAATTGCCTCATTTTAGATTGTCCCAGGGGCTGAATAGGAAACCAATGATTGGTAGTCGAGGACACACAGAGAATGATACCTGGAGATGGAGATCCTTTTGGTGCATGAGGTCTGGGAACCTCTGGGGCTCCTGGCACAGGGTTGGCCCTCTTCATTTACCAAGTCTCTTCCCTGAGGACATCTGCCTTAAGTTTAATGAGTGTGAGACTCCAGAGAGAGAGCACTGCCCAGAAATTCATCAGAGAGCACTCATACAACACCATCTTCCTAGGGGTTTGAGGCAATTATTTTTTTCTCTCATAAACAACAGAGAGGTTGTTAGTGGTCTTTTCCTCTTTCTCATAAGACAAATCTGAGACCCAATAAGGCTCACTAATTTTTTTTCTGATCCCACAGCAAATCACTGGTAATATTAATAACTACCATTGGTATAATTTAGCAATAGCTTGCATGTATGTCACTTCATTTTGTCTCCATACAAATCCTCAGAGGTCTGAAAAGCAAACATTATTGTCCACATATTATGGAAGGGAAAAACAGAGGCTCAGGGAAGTGATATGACTAGCCCAAGGTCATAGCTGGTAAGTGACATAGTCAGGACAAAAGCCAGGCTCTTCTAGTATTTGATCTTTGCTTCCTCCACAGCTCCCAGCCTCTAGGAGTTCAGTCATCTTGGAATGACTTAATATTACTGGTCTAGTTTAGAAAAATAATCCAAAATGTTTTTCAGGAGAGGCATAAGCAAATTCAACATCATACTCTGTGCCACAGCCCCACTGTCCTTGATAACGTTCCTGTACAGCTAGTTAGCAGCAGATTCTTTCTTTTTCGTAAATAAAGTTTTATTGGAACACAGCCAACACAGCTAAACCCATTCATCTACATATTGTCTACGGCTGCTTTCCTGTTACAATGACAGAGTTGCAGAGTTGCAACAGGCATCACACAGCCCACAAAGCCTAAAATATTTACTATCTGGACCTTTACAGAAAAAGTTTGCCAGCCCCTGCTCTTAACCATAGCAACAATCAATCTGTCAAAGGTCCAGAGGCCTCAGCATACAATCCAGGGAGGGTTAGAAAGACCTTCAGGATGAAATCATCAGTGGCAAGACCCATCCTCTCATCCTTTACTCACTGCCTCTGACCTTTCGCGTTTGGAATCATCCTTTCCTATTGGCTCAAGAATCACTCAGCTTCTCAGTGCCTCAGTTTCCCCATCCACAAGTGGGGAGAGCAGCATCATTTCCCTCATAGAATTTCTGCGACATTTAAATGAGCTCTGTTAGATAAAAGGCTCACGACAGCTTAGCACAGAGTCAACACTCAATGAATACTTATTTCCCTCTTTCCTCAGGCCTCTAACCCACGAGGTTATTCTGCAACTTCAGGTGGCCCTGGTACCTGGAGGACGCACCTGTCACCCACCTGCCATTCAATGGACCATAGGCCAAGGTATGGAGAGGACTCTGCTTTATTTTTTAATTTTCATTAAAATTTTTTTTATTGTGGTAAAAGTCACATAATATAAACCATACTATTTTAACCATGTTTAACTGTACAGTTCAGTGGCTCTAAGTATGGTCACATTTTTGTGCAACTCTCACCATCATCCATCTCCTGAATTTTTCACCTTCCTAAACTGAGACTCTGTCCCCATTAAACACTAACTCCCCATTCCCCCTCCCCACTCCCATCCCCACCCCCTGGCCCCTGGCATCCACCAACGTACTTTCTGACTCTATGAATTTGACTATTCTAGGCACCTTGTATAAGTGGAATCAAACAGTATTTGCCTGCACCTAATGTATATTGGAATGCATTTTTAAGGTTAACTGAGTATGTGACCTGGCAGCAGATTCTGAAAACAGGATCCCTACTCTTTTCCCTCCAGAATTGTGTTCGCAGGCCTGGGATTCTGTTTGTCATAGAACCTGCCGCCTGTTGCTGAATCCCAAATGGGTGTCTGCACCCTGGCCCCCCCAATGTCACTTGTTGTCCTGGGTTCTCTCTGCCTGCATTTCTCTGCATTTTTCTTCCACCTCTGGCTCAGTACCACATCTCACAGCTTCGGGACACCTCGTTCACACTTCCTTCTTTGTGACTGTCACCTCCTGGAGTGCTCCAGTGATACTGGCTGCTTGTCCCAACTTAGCCCTGTCATTATCACAGGCCTGGGTGTTTCCTGTGTGGCCAGCCTTTTTTTCTTGCAGCTGCGGCTTCTGAATCTGTCTCCTGTCACCTGAGATATCCCACCTGTTTCTCCCTGTGAGTTTCTGTGGCTTCAGTTCCTGTTTCTTTCTATTTAGCCCTAGGTATCTGAGTCATGCCCGAGTGGCCCTGAGATGCGACAGCTCTTGACTTTCTCCATCTTGAGGCTCAGGTTGAACATCCTTCTGACAGAGGGACCTGCAATGCATGTTTGTATTATTTAAGAATAATTCTACCACAGGAAGTAAGAGAAAGTAAGGATAGAACCAAGGAGCTTGCAAGAAAGGAAGTAGAGAATGTGTGTGATGAATATTTATAGGAAGGCATGAAGGGACCAAGAAGCAATACATATTTATGAAGCAATGAGGCAGTTTCACAAAACACTCAATATGCATGAGCTTTCAAATTGGCACCGTTGGGTGATGTCCATTTTTGGTCCCACTTGTTTTCTGCCCAGGACATGGAGATAAAAGGCACCGTTGCTTAGCAAGTCACTGGGGAGCTAGAACTACGGGCGAAGCTTACTTGCCCCTGTGTTTTTCTGATGGGACACCTGTTGGCTCCAGGCACCTTCTGTCCTCTGACACCCTTTGTTTACCCTCAACTCAATGTTCTCATGACCATATGTCAGCAGGAAAACTGATGTGGCAGAGAGAGAGAGAGAGACAGGGTGAGAGATGGAGACACAGACACAGACACACACACACACACACACACACACACACACACACACACACTGTGTAACACAGGATTCAGGTAGTGTAGTTCTTTCACCCTGCTTGAATCATTTCCTAAATTTGTCTCTTTCCTCTTGATTCTCCCTGTATTTCTGTTACTGATTTAATAAACCATTTGATTTGAGCATCTTAATTTGGTCCATGAGCCTTTCTGCTCTGTAACCTCCCTGGTTGTGCCCTAGGAGGCTGCCGTTGCATCGGGTAACTTCCCACAGAGCAAGTCCACTTTAATTCCAACCTATAAGCCATAGCAGGTTGTGTCTCATCAGTAATTTTATGTAAGGGGTGGGGGGATGAGGCAGCTTTGCACATGAGGCACATGAAGAAAACGGCACGGAGTTGAGAGAGAGAGAGAGATCAGAAGTGAACACTGGGCTCTCTGCCCCAAGTTTGTTTGGGGGACAGCTTTGCCATGGCTGGCAGGTCTCCCTCTGTTGGCTCTCAATTTTTCCATCCACCTCTAGCCTGGTGCTCAGAATCTTAGCTTCTTCTTATTCTATTGAATTCTTTGTTCTGAGTCTGAGAAGCCTACTTCTTTCTCTACATTTGGGTTTCCTGAGGCAGAGTCTGAGGACATGGAGGAGCCAATAAGAATGGGTTACGTGGGGATGCTGCTCCAAGGTGAAGATATAAGGGGTTGGCCCCTCTGCTAAGCAATTGGAGACCCTTAGTCTCCTGCTCCACTGGGAAATTATTATGCAAAACAGAGTTTTTTGGCAGATAGCTTGTTTGTGTGAAGGAAATCCAGTCTCTGGACTCCTGAAGCTGGGATGGAGCCCTGGAATAGAGAGCTTTGTGGAGGGTGTGGAGAAGGCATGGGAGGGAATACCCTGGTGGTCCAGTGGTTAGGACTCCATGCTTTCACTGTTATGGGCCCAGGTTCGATCCCTGGTTGGAGAATTAAGACCCCGCAAGCTGCAAGGCACCTCCAAAAAAAAAAGGAAAAAAAAAAAAAAAAAAGAGAGAAGGCATGGGATGCACTCTGGAGAAACCCAACAAATCCCATCTGCAGGGCTGGAGTCTTGTGTGTCCTGTGGATCCTGACTCTCTGGCCTACTATCAGATATCATCCCCATCTTTCTCAAACATCTCATTCATTGTTGCATTATACTGCACAGGGACATACAATGGCCCTCTGAAGTTTTACTGAATAACCTGAACAGGCTGTAAAACAGAATGGTTTTATTTTTCTTCTAATCATGACCTTCAACCTACTCTGATAGAATTTTCTTCCTACCCCTATATGATATCTTGGCCATGTATAATCGCTTTCAAGTATAAAAGCAAAGGCTCAAAGTAGATTAATTGTTCGCCCCAATTCCTCACCTCTTTCTGTGTCCATGCTCCTTTCTCTGAGGAATTTAGGACAACTGCAGGAGTTTAGTCAACTACACAGGAAGAGGACACAGTTTTCACACAAGACTGTCCAAGAGTTCTGACACCAACCTCAAGGGCTTAGGGTCCAGCTACAGAGTTAGAGAGAAGAGTCCGTACGAACCACCCTCACTTCTGTACCAACTACAAATTCGAGGGGTTCCCAAACCTACCCTCAGATTAGATCATTCTTTACAGAACTCACAGAACACACTGAAAACTTATGCTCAGGGTTATGGTGTATTACAGTGAAAAGATACAGATTAAAATTGGCCAAGGGAAGGGATGCAGAGGGCAGAGTCTGAGAGGGCTCCAAATACAAAGCATCTGTAGTCCTCAGGACACATTACTCTCTGGACATTGATGGGTGACAAGAGTGTTGCCAAACAGAGAAGCTCACATGGGCTTTTATGCCCAGAATTTTTATTGGAGCTTTTTTAAAAAAAATATATAGTTGATTTACAATATTATGTTAGTTTCAGCAAAGTGATTCAGTTATGCATATTTATTATCTATCTATTCTTTCCATTACAGATTATTACAAGATATTGAATATAATTCCCTGTGCTATACTGTATGTCCTTGTTGTTTATCTATTTTATATATAGTAGTGTGTTGTCTATTAATCCCAAATTCCTAATTTATCCCTCCCCCTCCCCCTGCACCCTTTCCCCATTGGTAACCACAAGTTTGTTTTCTATGTCTCTGAGTCTATTTCTGTTGTGTAAATAAGTTCATTTGTGTCATTTTTTTTAGATTCTACATATAAGTGATATCATATGATATTTGTTTTTCTCTGTCTAACTTCATTTAGTATGATAATCTCTAGGTCCATCCATGTTGCTGCAGATGGCATTATTTCATTCTTTTTTATGGCTGAGTAATATTCCATTATATATATCACATCTTCTTTATCCATTCATCTGTTGATGGACCCTTAGGTTGCTTCCATGTCTTGGCTATTGTAAATAGTGCTACTCTGAACATTGGGGTGCATGCATTTTTTCGAATTATAGTTTTGTCTGGATATATGTCCAGGAGTGGGATTGCTGGATCATATGGTAGCTAGCTCTATTTTTAGTTTTTTTAAAGGAATCTCCATACTGATCTCCATAGTGGCTGCACCAATTTACATTCCCACCAACAGTGCCGGAGGGTTCCCTTTTCTCCACACCCTCTCCAGCATTTATTATTTGTAGACTTTTTGATGATGGCCATTCTGACTGGTGTGAGGTGATACCTTAATGTAGTTTTGATTTGCATTTCTCTAATAATAATTAGCAATGTTGAGTGTCTTCTCATGTGCCTGTTGACCATCTGTATGTCTTCTTTGGAGAAATGTCAATTTAGGTCTTCTGACTTTTTCACTTTCTTAATGATGTTTTTTGAAGTATAGATGTTCTTCATTTTTAATGAAGTCTATATAAAATTTAAAATGTGCTTGTTTCTTTCCACAAAATTCTGCTGGGATTTGGATTGGAATTACATTGACTCAATAGACCAGTTTGGGGAAAACTGATATCCTTCCAATACTGAATATATTGAACATGAGCATAGTGTATCCATGAGCATAGTGTATTTAGGTTTTCTTTAATATATCTAAGTCATATTTTGTAGTTTTCTCTTAGGGGTCATACACATTTTTTGGTTAGATTTATTTCTAGGTATTTTAAGTCTTTAATTTGCAATGGTTAACAATTTCATTTTCTTATTGTTTCTATTGCTAACATATAGAAATTCAATTAAGCTTTGAATGTTGTTCTTGTATACAGTGACCTTGCTTAATTCACAGTAGTTTACCTGTAGATTCCTTTGGGATTTCAATGTTTCCTACCACATCCACAAATAATGACTGTGTATTTTAATATTTATTACAGTGTCTTGGCTCTCCAATACAATGTTGAATATAATGGTGTGAGTGGGCATCCTTATCTTGTTCCTGATCTCAGGAGGAATGCCTTCAATATTTTATCATTAAGTATGATGTTTGCTGTGGTTTGTTTTTTGTTCTGGTAGATATGCTTTATCAGATTAAGGAAATGCCTTTTTATTACTAGCTTGTTACAATTTAAGAAAAAACTCACAAATAAGCATTGCATTTTATCAAGTACATTGTTCTACATTTACTGAGTTGATCATATAATTTTCTTTTATATATTCTGAAAATGTGGTCAATTACTTTGATTGATATTCTAATATTAGAGGAATCTTTCTATATTCCCAGAATAAATACAGGAATTAATCCAGGAACACAAAATTGAGATGTATAACCCTTTTATACATCACTGGATTTAATTTGATTTGTGCATCTATTATCACCTATAATTTTCCTTTCTTCTATGTTTTTGTGACATGATGGATTCAGGTTTTGCTGCCTTGTAAAAGAGTTGGGAGATGATCTCTCTCATTGTTTCCTTAAATGTTTGGAAATTTTCACTTGTGAAGCCATCCTGGGTATGGAATCTTCTTTGTGGGAAGGTTTTTCAGTTTCTTGATAAGTTATAGGACTTTATATGTTCTTACTCTTCCTGTTCAGTTTTCGTAAGTTTGGTGGATATCAGAGATGCTGAAATAAAGTTCACATGGGCTTCATTCCCATCTAGGTGGAAGGAACCCTAGATGTGGGTGAGGAATCCCAATTGTGACTAAAGGTCTCAGATCAGTGTCTTGCTGGCGTTTTGCAGGTAATTATAATGGGTGGGAGAGGGGCAAGGGTATACAACTGTATATTAGGATTAAATTATGCAACTGAAATTGCTCCGTGTCTCTGATAAGGTTAAGAAACAATAACCCTAAGGATTCAGCTTATTCTACATGTTTGGAGTCACAGTGGGACTGGGAGATGGACACAAACAACCTGATGTTTTTAACAATGCTTTAAAAATTCCCTTGTTTTTCAGTGATGGCATAAGCCCATGTCAATTAGACCATATAGAAAATTAGAGATTCTTTTGAAAGTCATTAAGTCTAGGTCTCTATTAGGATAATTTCTTGAATCAGCAAGTAAAGCCCCACTGGAGATTTAGCTGAATGGCCATATGGCATTGAATAGAGAAAATCTGTGACCTGGAGGTCTGAGTAAAAATATTATGACTATAGAGCAAAGGAAGTCATCTTATAATTTTTTGAATTTCCTACAACTGATTGAAGTAGCCATGAAGGTAAGGATGAAGAATTCCCACCCTTTGGGAATTGGTGGATAATCAGGGGAGACTGGCTTAATCAGTTTTGATAATTTCTATGGAGGGACAGAAGTAGTGAAAATGGGACAGGGAGTTAAGGGTATATGCAAAGGGTAATGGTAATGACTGACCATAGAATCTAAACTGGGTGAGGAGGGAAGTGAGGCCATATGGAGGTCGAGAGACCTTGTAAATGTGGTAGGATGGTGAACTCTAGGTCTTAGGGGGTTATTAGAATTGGAGTACTCGGAAGTATAGGCTAAAAAGATGGGAAGTGTTGGCTAGAGAGTGGAAGGTTTAAAACTGAGATTATGGAGGGGTTTTTATTGGTAGTGTCAAAGTCTATGGCATGATCATGGCAATGAACAGCTAAGAATAATGGGATAGAAGAAGGAGGTCAGGAGCTGGATGGTCAGGGTATTAGAAGGATCAGTTATGATGTTGTTCTCAACCTTTGCTGCATATTATAATCATCTAGGGAATTAAAAAAAATTGATGCCTTGGTCCCCCTGGACCAAATTAAGCAGTATCTCTGTGGATTAGATCCTATTACAGGTTTTTTGTTTTTGTTTTTTTTAAATTTATTTATTTAATTAATTTATATTTTGGCTGTGTTGGGTCTTTGTTGCTATGTGTGGGCTTTATCTAATTGAGGTGAGTGGGGGCTACTCTTCGTTGTGGTGCGCAGGCTTCTCATTGCGGTGGCTTCTTTTGTTGCAGAGCACAGGCTCTAGGCACGCAGGCTTCAGTAGTTGTGGTACGTGGGCTCAGTAGTTGCGGCTCGCGGGCGTGGGCTCAGTAGTTGCAGCTCGTGGGCTCTAGAGCACAGGCTCAGTAGTTGTGGCGCACGGGCTTAGTTGCTCCGTGGCATGTGGGATCTTCCTGGACCAGGGCTCGAACCCGTGGGCCGTGCATTGGCAGGCGGATTCTTAACCACTGAGCCACTGCGGAAGCCCTATTACAGGTATTCTTTATTTTTATTATTTTAAAGCTACTTAGGTGGTTCAAATGTGCAGCAAGGATTGAGACCCTCTGAGTCACCAAAACAGTAATCTTGAGCCAAGAGCTAACATCTTTACAAAATGAGGGGAGAGGCCTGGGGCTGTGGCTGACAGTCATAGGAGGGCTGGTGGATGGTGTAGTGATAATATGTGAGTACTTTTCTTAATTTTTAAGGTGGGATGTGGGTGGTAGGGGAAGGAAATGGGTAGGAAGGGCCAATGAAAAAAAGGAGTATTCCTTTGCTTAGAACCTACACTTGGGCCCCCCATCTCATTCAGAATGAAGGTCAAGGCTCCTACTGTGGTCTACAGGCCTTATCTGATAACTTCCTGCCACCCACCCCACGTGGTTTCTTGTATCTCCCTCTTGCCCATTCTTCTCCAGCCACCCCAGTTTCCTTGTCTGACTCGAATCCCACGTTATTGCTCAAATGTCATCTTATTAGAGAGACCCTTTCTGATCTTGTTTAAATAGCAATACTCAACTCCCTATCCTCCTTCCCTCTCTCTCTCTCTCTCTCTTTTTTATAGCATTTATTACCATCTGCAATAGCACATGCTTACTTTTTTTTTCTGGTCTGCATTCTCCACAAGGACAGGAATTGTTGTCTGTTTTGTTCACTGATGTGCTCTCACAGCCTAGATGGCACAGAATAGATGCTCATTAAATGTGTGAGGAATGAATGAATATATAGAACAAGTAAAAAAAGAAAAAAACAACTCGCATAACCAGATGTCCAATATGTTCCTGTGTGTGTGTGTGTGTGTGTGTATGCATAAACTATACATACCTAAAGGTTTGAAAAGATATATGCCCAAATGTTAAAATGGTTATCCCAGGGCAGGGGGATAGGGGTGGGGCTTTCACTTCATACTCTTGTGTATGTCTGAATTTTTTTCAGCTCTCATATATGTACTCTGGCCCCCTCCTACTCCACTCCTCTCAATTCCAACAACAAATACGAAGGAAGGCAAAAGACCAGCTGACTTCAGTGAGGGAAAAGGAGGTGACTGCTGAACACTTGTTGCAAATATTGGCAAAGTCTGGTCAGAATCCAGATGAATCTCTGAAATGGAGGCTGCCGAATCTGAATAGAAAGATTAGGGGGTGCAGGTTCTGAGGGAAAAGGTAAATCTGTACATTTATTTTGTGAATTTCCAGAAGGTTCAAATCAGTAATTGAGATGTTCTACAATATCACATTACCCACCGGGAAAAGCTATAGATAAGAGATGTCGATTCTGTAGGAAAAAACAAAGACGTAGAGATGATAAAAATAAGAATTTCTGAATCAGATTCCTTTAAAATTGTAAACTGTAAGTTTGAGTGTATAACTTTTCCGTTTTCTGATTAAAGGTGAAATTAATTAGGTGAAGCGTATCTGCCTGGGGAAGAAGCTGTCCCGAAATGGTTAATGAAAAATACAGGATCCTGGGATTAGAGGTGCAGGTTGTTTTAGACAAATAATTAAGACTGTGCAACTGAGAGAATAGGGGCATATTGTACAAAGTTTGGAGAAATTTTAAATGGGTATGTGGGTCCACACTAGTCTTGGTATTCAAGTTGGGTTATTTGTACAAAGGAGTAATTTACCTTTGAATGGACTGTTGTCTTCCTTCCCTGTCTCCTAGCCAATTGAGAATTAATTTGTTTCTAAAACAGTACAAAGTTTTTTGGTTTCACCTGGGAGAGTGAATGAGCCTCTGTCTTTCAAGGTTGCACATTTTTCTGCATTTTTGTCTGGGCAGAGATAAGAACCCCAGGGTGGCAGAATACAATAGGCTATTCTTGTAACTATTCTGGGCACCGTCAGTAGCCTCTGTTCTTGACCCTACATCCACCTTGACGCGGGAACTTTGTTATTGTTTCCCAGAAAGCAGATCCAATGTGACAAAGGATTAATGAATAATGTCAATTCTACTGAAAATGCCTTGGGGGGACTGAAAAGCTCTGTGAATCCTGGGGAAGTAGTTTTGATCTATGACAAAACTCAGTAACAATCCCCGTTAGTCATATATGTTTTCCTTCCAAGGGGGAAAGGTTTTCCCATTTCTTTCATCTCTTTTCTCTGTGTTCTTAAGCAAGACAATCTAGTCCCTTTCAAACTCCCCAGTCTCTCATCCTCCCATCTATTCCTCTGCCTGGCAAATGGAGGAACCTCTTTAGGGTCTGTTCCTCTTAGAAGGGAGATAAGGTGTGGGGAAGGGTTTAACTGGTAACCCACCTCCGGGCATCTGAGTATGTACTTGGCTCAGAGGGATAAATGGAGTAAAGCAAAAGAGAGCCACCTACCTCTCCAGGACTGGGGGTTCCATGGCCCCTCTTGGACACTGTTTTCTTGTTCACCCCTCTCTGTGCACTGTGTGTATTTAGGGGAAAGGATTGTGCTTGGGGATTTTCTGGGTCCCACCTGATAGCTTTATGGTTCAAAACAAATAATAGAAAGTGTGGAAATTCCATTTCGGACCCTCTGCCACTTCCTTTGTCTTCCGAGTCGCTGACCGCTCCCAAACCCCAAAGGGAGCATCCTTGGGTGTTTATCCCGTATCTTCTTACCTTTTCACCTTGGCCTTGCCTCAGACACAGAAACCATAATAATGCAACCCTGTTCCACCCCGACACTGTTGCCTTTCATTGCAGTTTTTCCTCTCAGGCAGACATTCTTCTCCATATTAGTCTTTAATTCAACTGAAAAATAGAAGAGTCACACATACATCACTGCTAAGCATTAGTGTTCATATCTTTAACATATGTTCATGGATGGTTCAAAGATTGACTGCTCTTTCTTTTTATTCATTGGACTCTGGTTCTTGTTGCCACTGACTGTGGCTTTATCTATCTTCATTCTGATATGAAAATTTTGCCACTGAATTGTGATTCACTCACTCATTCACTCATTCATTCACTCCATGTTTATTGAGCACTTACTATGTGCCAGGCAGTGTTCTAGGCACTGGGGATATAGCGACAAACAAGGCTGAGAAGATTGCTGTTCTCATGGCTCTTATATTATGATGAGAAAGGAAAACACAAACAAACAAATATCGGACGGTGACAAATTCTTTGAAGAAAATGGACATGAACGCCAGACAGGGCTGTGTTAGGGGCTACTGACACTGAGTGAATGAGGAAGGCCTTTATGATGAGGTGACACTTGCTGATTTAAACCTTCAAGTTCACAAAATAATTTTCAATTTACCCTTCCCTTTCAGAGTCTGAATTTTTGGATCAGTGTTCTAATGTATTCTGCCATTTCAGAGGAAATATGAATCTAGACCAGGGATTGGCAAACTTCTGTAAAGGTCCGGATAGTAAATATTTTGGGCCTTGTGGGCCGTAGAATCTCTGCGGATGCAGCTCTTGTGTTTGTAGCACAAAGGCGGCTCTGACAATATGTAAATGAAAGGAAGAGGCTGTGTTCTGATACTTTACTTACAAAAAGAGGAGTCAGGCCTTAGCTGCGTGCCCTCCCCCGCCCCGCCCCTTGGCCAATAGTTTGCTGACCTTTGCTCTCAACTGCACTTTGTTTTTATTTACTTCAAAGTAAATAAAAAAGGCAGCAGCAGCCCTTTTTCTTCGATGGGAGAGCTCCTCCCTATTAAATAGTCCTTTCCTTAATTTTTTCTCATTAGAAAAAAAATACAAATTGAGATAGATTAATTCAGAAAATTTATACAATAGACAAGAAAAACTAGGAAAAAAAGTTAGTTTTAACCTTTATCCTCAAATACACTCCATGGATTACCACTGTTAATGTGTTTATTTTCAGGTTTTTCTATGTATGTGTATATACATAATGAGTATATACATCCAAATAAAACCTTTTCTTTCAGCTTTTTTTCTTTTCTCTTTCTTTCCCTTCCCTTTCCTTTCCTGTCTTTTCCTCTCCTCTCTTTCCCTCCCCTTCCCTCTCCCTGTCCGTCCCTCTTTTCTTTCTAGCACATGTGGGATCGTCCTGAAATACTGTCCCACAACTTGCTTCTTTCACCCTACATTACATCATGGTACGCCTCTTTGGATTTGAGAGGCACACATTCCACAGTTGGTGGCTTGTTGTTGCCAACAAATGTGACGTGAGCGTCAAATTATTTTGGGTGAATGGAGCTGTGAGCATCTCAGACCAAATGCCAGCAGCTGTACAGCCCTTTCCTTGTGAGCAGGCACAAACAGCTGGTCCGGAGTTCGGACGGGGGCTCTGTCTTGTTGGTCAGGCAGACTGGCCAGCACTGGCTTGAAAGGCTTGCTCCGAAGCAGGAACTTCTCACAACAGGATGGGCAAACTCCTCTACAAAATGGAGAGAAATGGGCCCAAGGGACCCGGGAGTTCAAGCATCCCCTTCCCACATGGACTGATGGGCTTGCCTTAATTAAAAAAAAAAATACATTATTCATAGGAATGCCAGGAACCTTCCTACATGATCCAAGGAAATCACAGATTCCCTTCCCCTTCTTATGTAGAAAAATTGAGAGACTAATAAAACAAACACCCTCATATCCTTCACTCAAATTTTTTTTTTTTTGACCACACTGCGGAGCATGTGGGATCTTAGTTCCCTGACCAGGGATCGAACCTGTGCCCTTGGCAATGAAAACATGGAGTCTTAATCACTGGACTGCCTTTCACTCTGATTTATGATAATATTTTTCCACATTTGCTTTGTCTATGTTTCTTTCTCTCTTTCTAAAACACACACACATATATATATATACATATATATGCACACATACATGTATAAATTATAAACATATATGCACGTATATATTTAAAAATTTAAGTTAATTTTTAATTGTGCTTCTAAAATAAATCACATATTACATATCCAAAATAAATCACAACTCTAATTTCTCCTGTCAAAGCTATTTCTAATATTCCTTTACCAATTAGCTAGCTCTAAGGGGTTGAATAAAATTCATTTTTCTCCAGTAAGTTCCTGTCTTTAGTACAGCTGCTTAGAATGTCAGAGTTGAGACCCACATGAGTCTCTTTGCTTTCCTCTGAGTTGCAAGATGGTCCACTAGAGTGTATACATCACAAGGGCAGAGATATTTTGTTATTGCTGGTTCTCTGCAGCTCGGAAGAGTGCCTGGCACATAGCAAGTACTCAGTAACTAAATGTGTGTGGAGCGGTTTTTTTTTTTTTTAACATCTTTATTGGAGTATAATTGCCTTACAATGGTGTGTTAGTTTCTGCTTTATAACAAAGTGAATCAGCTATACATATACATATATCCCCATATCCCCTCCCTCTTGCATCTCCCTCCCACCCTCACTATCCCACCCCTCTGGGTCATCACAAAGCACCAAGCTGATCTCCTTGTGCTATGCGGCTGCTTCCCACTAGCTATCTATTTGACATTTGGTAGTGTATATAAGTCCATGCCACTCTCTCACTTTGTCACAGCTTACCCTTCCCCGTCCCCACATCCTCAAGTCCATTCTCTAGTAGGTCTGTGTCTTTATTCCCATCTTACCCCTAGGTTCTTCATGACCTTTTTTTTTTTTCCTTAGATTCCATATATATGTGTTAGCATACAGTATTTCTGTCCATCAAGAGATGAATGGATAAAGAAGATGTGGGGCTTCCCTAGTGGCGCAGTGGTTGAGAATCTGCCTGCCAATGCAGGGGACACGGGTTCGAGCCCTGGTCTGGGAAGATCCCATATGCCGCGGAGCGACTAGGCCCGTGAGCCACAATTGCTGAGCCTGCGCGTCTGGAGCCTGTGCTCCGCAGCAAGAAAGGCTGCGACAGTGAGAGGCCCGCACACCGCGATGAAGAGTGGCCCCCACTTGCCGCAACTAGAGAAAGCCCTCGCATGGAAACGAAGACCCAACACAGCCATAAATAAATAAATAAATAATTAAAAAAAAAAAAAAAGAAGATGTGGCACATATATACAATGGAATATTACTCAGCCATAAAAAGGAACAAAACTGAGTTATTTGTAGTGAGGTGGATGGACCTAGAGACTGTCATAGAGAGTGAAGTAAGTCAGAAAGAGAAAAAGAAATACTGTGTGGAGTGGTTTTTTGTGGCTCCAACTATCACTTAAGAGCTACAAGCAGAAGAAAAGAGGGCAAGATGCAAAAGAAAGGATAACCCTTATGCCAAGAAAATAAAACATTCCTGGGAAATCCATAGCCAAGGGATTGAAATCCATAGCTTTATCTACTTGAGATGCATTGGCTGGAGCTCAGGGCTACCCATAGAGAGGCTGGGACATAAAGTTTAGAGTTGGGCATATTGCTGCCATGCACACACACACACACACACACACACACACACGCGCGCGCGCCTATTAGTTTTCTGTAAGTAAGGAAGAGGGGAATCAATATTGAGCAGCGATGGAGAAAATTTTTGCTGGGCCTTGGGCGTGTGCATATGGACGTGTCCTTGTGAGACCCTGAGTCTAGAGAGTGTGAGAAATCACTAGACAGATAGATAACAAGGGGTCAGGCCACAGAAAAAGAAGCCAGAGCAACTGCTTCTCAGAAAACTGATCGGAATCAGCAGAGAAACAGCCTTGATGGTGAATTTGTGACTGTTTTCTGTCTGTGTGGGATCCGGATGTCTTATTTATGTCCAACTTAATGAACTGATGAGTTAACCCAGTTCCTAAAACGCTAAAAATGGACTTACAGGTTTAATAATTGGCCTGAGCTGAGCTCCACTACTGGTCAGTCCTGAACTGACAAGACTGTGAATTGCTTAAATCAGACAATCTTCTTTCCTGTGAACTTTGTGACTTTTGCATTTACACATCTTGCTGCTGCCTTTGGTTGGTAAGACTGTCTTCACGAGGTTCCTATATCCCAAGCATATCCAGGACTGGCTACATGATTTATGGGGCCAAGGCAAGATGAAAATGTGGGGCCTCTTGTTTTTGGGTTTCAAGATGATGACCGTGGAATTTTAAACCAAGCATGGGGTGCTCTGAGCACGGGGTCCTGTCTTATCAGTCCAGAATGTGGTAGCACGTGCTCATGAAGCTGGTTTGCTGGATACTTACATAGGATGAAACCCTCAAGGCTTAGGCCAGTCGTCTCTGAGTTATTTTTGACAGTTAATCAGAAGACCCCATCCCACAGGGTCGAATCCCTCTGTGTTGGATCAGATTTTCCCTGCTTTGCCTGGCAGTGAACTCAGACTAACATTCACAATAAATCAGAAATTGTTATTTTTAAATTTTATCAGCAGTAATTTTGGAGTGGTTGCCACAAAGGAATTATTCTAATTAAATATGGGGGATTGAGAATACAATTTTATGTGTGTTTCCTTCCATGATTTCACTAAAATGTCAGCAAAAGAAAAATAAACGGTATGAATCCATAAGGATACAGAGAGCACGGGAGGTGAGCAGAGCAGTTGAGAGATAAAGAAAGCTAATTCTTAAACCCTTACAAAGGGTCAGGGAGAAGCTAACAAGACATTAGTTGAGTCTCACTGCAGAAGTCCTTAAAGACCCAGGAGCTGGGGACCTAGGTATTTCTAGAGACAGGGGTAGGCTGGGACTAAAAACCGGAAGACAATGGAAAGTCCGAAAGAAGAGGGGTTGCACCCCAGATTCCTTACCTTGCCCCCAGAAGATTGGGAGCAAGTTTTTTCTCTGTAGATGTTGAACCACAGAGCTTTTGGATTTGGGGATACTATGTAGAATTGAGGGCAGTAGTCGAGTACCAGATTGCAAATGGGGATTAATGAAAATCTACAAGGGGTTTCCTAGCTTGCTCATACCCATTTGGCTCCCAGAATGCTGGAGGCCAGGCTCAGCAGGGACACAGGGAAGTCCTCTCTGGGGAGACCACCAATTAAGGGAAGAGGGCTACCTTGATCCCCCAACCCCAAAGGCCAGCACCCCTCTAAACTGCCCTTTGCTAATGCCTATAAGCCAAGAAGCCCAAGGATGCTGAGCTGTGCCTCACTGTTAAATATGAGTGGACAGCCAAAGATTTGGGGAAAAAGACACTAGAATAAAAGACAAAAGTCAACAAACAGAAAAGGAACCTGGGGGAAACAGAATACAGAGGTTAGATGTCAGTTTCAGAACATTATAATTAATATCATATGAGAGATGCAAGAGGATGCGACTCTCCATCACTTTCTATTTCCATTTCTTGTTTAAATCTTTTTAAAAAATGGCTCCAGTACCTCCTGATATCATATATCTATTAGTGATTTACTCTCTGTTACTCCTAGTTGAATAGTAAGCTCTATGAGAGCAGGAACTCTGTCTTGTTCATTTTTCTATCATCAGTGCTCATGACCGGCACAAGGTTGGTGCTCAACTAATACCGTTGATTGAATGGATAAAAACTGTATTCATAAACAAGAACAGGGTACTATAAGAAAAGGAGCAGTGAAGAGCAAAAAAGATACTGGAATATTAATAGCATGATAAGACAATTTAAAAGTTCAATAGGAGATTTGAAAAATAAAATGGAGAACATATTCTCCAATATAGAATAAACCAATGAAACATAATTAAAAAACCAGAGTAAAATTGGAAGATGAAGCAAAGAGTTTTAACATCTGACTGATAGAAATTCCAAAAAGAAAGAACAGAAAAATTGGAAGGGTAAAGGTTGGCACAAAAATGATAAAGAAAAATTGCCAGAACCAAAAGATGTTTTTAGAATTCAAGTTCACTGAGTCCAGGAAAGTAAATGCAGCAGAGTAGTCTCAAGGCACACAGTCATGAAATTTCATATTGCAGGGATAATAATAAGATCCTATAAAGTTTCCAGAGAGTAAAAGAAGCCACAGATAAAAAATGAATATCAGAATGGCATTGGACTTCTCAACAGCAACACTGGAAACCAGAAGACAGTGGGGTAACACATTCAGAAACTAAGAGAAGGTGATCTCCAACCTTCAATTCTACACTTAGACAAAGTATTAAACTAAAGTGGTGGTAAAATAAAGAATTGCTCAGATATGCCAGGTCATAAAAATATACCTCTCATGCAACCTGTCTCAGGAAGCTACAGAGAAAGTGGCAAAATTAAGAAATAAACCAAGAGAGAAGAAGATCCCAGATATAACAAACAGAGAATCAAGAGAGGAGGGGGAAAAACACCCATTCTGAAGGTAATCTTAGGATGACAGCTATTCATCAGATCGAAAGGACAACCAGTCCAGAGAGGAGCAGGAGTGTGCAGGGCCCCAGTAGACGTGTCTCTGAGAAATACACTGAACTCATGGTTTACCTGATGTATTTGTATGGAGATGGATTTTTAGTTCGGTTTGGAAATAGTTTGGGGATAGTTTGAGTTTGTGTCAATTGTAGGTATATAAAAAACTAAACAAATGAAAAACTTAGGCAATATTAACTCAGGAAAAACAAAAAGTTATATAAGAAAGGGTATGTGATCATAACATGTCAAATGACTCAGCTAAGAGTTACATTTTTATAATCAACAATGTAAACCTTAAATATTAATTTAACAAAAAATCTTGACATAACTTTATTGAGAGAATAATGTAGAAGGGATATAGGGATATGGGTGTGGTGTGTGGGTTAAAAGAACGAAATCCTTGTTTTCCATCTTATGAAGTCAAAAGTTAAGTCTTGAAATGAAAATATTAAAAAAAACCCATAGGCATGTGATCTAGACATACGACAGTAAACAGGATAAGAAACAAATGGAGTTGAAAGCGATTGCTTTGGGGTGTGGAGTCTGGGCATAGGGAGGATTTAGAGCAGGGAAGCTTTTTCCGTTATAAGCGTCATGGTACTGATTGACTCTTTAAACTGCACAATGAAGTCCTTTGATAATAAAAAGTAATTGAAAGCAGTATGCTAACGGGGTGATGCGCTGCATACCACCTCATCTGTAATCTATTGGTCTCTTGGTGTGGTGTTCACAGTGAGGGCTGGGAGACAGCTGCATCCTTGCAGCTTGGTCATGTGGAGTGTGGTATCTTCTTTGAAGCCATCACGAGCTTATCATGTTCTTTTCCTCTCTGAGGGAATAGAAGGTCTGGGAACCAAGGGTTGGAAATGGACATCGAGATTTTCACTATAGATTTAAGGATAAACAAACATGCAAATAGCATACAAACATTTGGTTATTTCTTCTAACTGAAAAAAAACCCCAACCCTCTTTTTTTCAAGAGTTCTGCATTATGTTGCTCACTTTATTAGTAGCGTTGGAAAATTTTAAATCCCATTTTGATGGGAACTTATGAGTTACTTATAAACCAACTCATTTAAAGGGTGGAAGGAATCTTGTTCACTGCCTTTGTTTCTCTTTTGAACATGTTCTCTGCTTAGTGTCCTATTTTTAATTGATTAATTAATTTATTTTTACATCTTTATTGGAGTATAATTGCTTTACAGTGTTTTGTTAATTTCTGCTGTATAACAAAGTGAATCAGCTATATGTATACATATATCCCCATATTCCCTACCTCTTGAGCCTCCCTCCCACCCTCCCTATCCCACCCCTCTGGGTCGTCACAAAGCACCAAGCTGATCTCCCTGTGCTATGCGGCTGCTTCCCACTAGCTATCTATTTGACATTTGGTAGTGTATATATGTCAGTGCCACTCTCTCACTTCATCCCAGCCTCCCCTTCCCCCACTGTGTCCTCAAGTCCATTCTCTAGGTCTGCGTCTTTATTCCTGCCTTGCCACTAGGTTCATCAGTATCATTTTTCTAGATTCCATATATATGCATTAGGATACGCCCAACTCTCTTTTGACCTCACTTCCCCCTCCAGCTATTTCCCTGTTTTTTATATCAGTTTACAGTCACATTTCTCTAGACAGTTATCCTTACTCATTGTCTTTAATTTTTCTCCCATTCTCCCTTGAACCCACTCCAGTCAGCGTTCACTAAAAACAGCTCATTTCAAGCTCTTTAATGGCCCCTGTGTTACTAAATCCAATGGTGAATTCAGTTTTTATCTTACTGTTGGCAGTGTTTGACACAGTTGACAGTATTGGATTCCCAGAGACACTTTTTCACTCAGAAGGAGGGCTGAGGCTAATTGATGTTTCTGGTTCCATGGCAGAAGAGGAGAAAAACTGGAGGGTCACTTAAGGGCTTTCCACTGCTTCAGCCTGGGAGTGACAGACATCTCTTTTTCTCACATATTATTGGCCAGAACTAATCTTCCATGTGCCCAAGGAAGGAGGAAAACAGATGGGATTTGGTGAACAAAAAGCATGACCCTGACTCAGTCACTTTTCAGGATGCATGTGTGTGAGGGTCAAAGGGAGTATATGTACCATCATGGAATTGTATTTATATGTGGTTATGACGTACGCTTTATTATTAAAAAGTTTTTAAATGTAGTTCCCAAAGTGAGCTCTCTTCTTGTCTCCTGCTTCTGATTTAGGGCGTGTGTGGTCTCCACTTTTGCCCTGAGACAGCTCTACTGTAGAATTCAGCAACTCTTCCCAATTCTTTTAATCTTTACAACAGCTTGGACCCTTAATTATCCTCATTTTAGAGACTGGGACGTGAAGACTGGAGAGGTTATGTGCCTTGTCTAAGGTCACACAGCAAGTAAGTGGCTGAACCAGGATGCCAGCGTGAGGGTCCTGATTCCTGGCTTTGTTTTGGACCTCATCCTGTGTTCCTGGGGGGTAGACCCTATCAGAGATGAAGGGTCATCTTCCCATGATGTGTGGGTTCCTTCTAGCCCTATAGCTCTTTGCTGCCCTCTCCTGACTTCCACAGTCATGTTGAAGTGAGAAGTTGCTGCTGCGGAGAGCGCCCATGATCTGGCAGTCTCTAAGGTTACAACCTGTATCCCCTCTTCTTCATATTTCACACCCCCATCCCCCCTGATTCCTAGACGCTGAGTATATAGTAGGCACTAGGAAATATTCTTCTTTTTTTTTTGTTTTTTTTTTGTTTTTTGTTTTGTTTTTTTTAATAAATTTATTTATTTTATCATTTTTATTTTATTTATTTATTGTTTCTGGCTGCGTTGGGTCTTCGTTGCTGCACGGGCTCTCTCCAGTTGCGGCAAACGGGGGCTACTCTTCGTTGCGGTGCGTGGGCTTCTCATTGCGGTGGCCTCTCTTGTTGCGGAGCACAGGCCCCAGAGCTCGCAGGCTTCAGTAGTTGTGGCACATGGGCTCAGTAGTTGTGGCTCGCGGGCTCTAGAGTGCAGGCTCAGTCGTTGTGGCGCACGGGCTTAGTTGCTCCGTGGCATGTGGGATCTTCCCGGACCAGGGCTCGAACCCGTGTCCCCTGCATTGGCAGGCGGATTCTCAACCACTGCGCTACCAGGGAAGCCCGGAAATATTCTTCTTGATTAATGTCTCAGAGCAGCAACTCTGATGGCAGTGTTAGTGGACCTTAATGAGTTTCCACTACATGCTGCTCACTGTACATACATCACCCCATGGACTCCTCGTAACAACTCTATAAGGACGTGCTATTAAGTCTCTTGCACATAAGAAAACTGAAGAGTGGAAAAGATGTAGTAATATGCTCAGGATTATCCACTTACTAACATTTATTCTACATACTGTTAATGAGCATTAAAGTCCTGCAAGTCTCTGGGGTTATAAAAGCACAATTGGTGTCCTGTCTTCCGGTCCTGGGAATGAAGGTCTGGATGGCCTCTTCTAAGGATGGCAAATGTATGTTACTTGTGAATCACTGCCCGGGCTTGAGCTCTTTAGCAGGCATTGCTAATCAATTACAACACCCTTTCTAAGACGCAGCCTGGGAATCCTCCCTGCTTCCCCTCTGATGTATCACAAATTTCTGTTAGAAGCTTTTGAACCCCAAGGCTTTGCTCTAACACATAATGACATGTGGGATTATGGGTGGGACAGTTTGGTAGCATCTCGGTGGGGAGAGCTGGGGTGAGCAGGCATGTTCAGATGAGGGCGATAAGAATATCACATCTCTCTGGCCACAGTGGTGACCTGACCCCTTTGGAGTCAGTGAGATGCTTTTTCATGACTTCCACTTAGATTGTGGGAGAGGTGAGCTCTCTTTTCCACTGGACTTGTGTGTGAGGTTATAAATCTGGAGCTGCTGGCAATCCCTCTGCCACCGAGTGGAGAGGGCTTGTTGAGAGTGAAGCCAGCATAGAAGTGGATAGAACAGGGAGATGGAGAAAGTTGACCCTGGGGACTCTTCAGTTATACAAGCCCATAAGTTGTTATTCTTTTTTTTAAATTGAAGTGTAGCTGCTGTACAATATTATATAAGTTACAAGTGTACAATATAGTAATTCACAATTTTTAAATGTTATACTCCATTTATAGTTATTATAAAATATTGACTGTATTCCCTGTGTTGTACAATGTATCCTTGTAGCTTATTTTATACACAATAGTTTGTACCTCTTAATCCTCCACTCCCATATTGCCCCTCCCCCCTTCCCTCTCCCCACTGGTAATCACTAGTTTGTTTTCTATATCTGTGAGTCTGCTTCTTTTTTTTTGGTATATTCACTAGTTTGTTGTATTTTTTAGATTCCATATATAAGTGATATCATACAGTATTTGTCTTTCTCTGTCTGAGTTATAAATTGGAATTCTTGATTAAGAGAGCTTGAGTTGGTTTTTCTGTTATTTGCAACCAACATATTCCGGAGAGACAAGGTCTCATTTTATAGATAAAGAACCTGAGGACCAGAGAAGGGGAAGTGATGTCCCCAATGACACATGTGTGGTAAGTGGCATTCATCCTCTCAGCCACTCACCTGTAAAGAACCTTGGAACTGGGACACCAGCTATATCCTGAGTACATGGGGATTATACAAATAACCCTATAATCTATGCAATTTATTTTTGAATCCCTTCATAATTGTTATTAAAGGCTCTTCCTGGTCATATTCTCCTTTCCTAGAACTTCTAGGAATACCTGAAATTCAGGTCAAGCATTCTTCCCATACAATTGAGTTAATACGTTTATTTGACAGAGACTATTATATCACACACACACACATACGCACACACAAACACCCCAAATATTTAATCAGTGATACTTTACTCACGTGTGAATTCCTGTGGGGTGGGCTACCTTGTGACTGAGACTTCACCATTTTCCTGCTGGGAAGGGATGTCTCTGAATGCTTCTACTCTGATCCTCCCCATGGCCAATGTTGGACACACATTTATCTGGTTTGATTCTCTATTTGCACTCAAGTTACATTGAATCTTGGAGGCTGAGAGAATTATACCCTTGACTGATTTGCTCCCTCTCTGTCTCCATAATATAAATTCGTTCTCACACATACTTGCATTGGGACCTGCTACAGCAAATCATTTCTGAGCACCTTTAATCTATTCATTCATTCCCCAATTATTAAATGCTCACTATGTCCTAGGTGGAAAGCTATGAACAACACAGATAAATCCCAGCCCTCACAGAATGTACTAATACATTCCAGAGGTCCTAGGAGCTACATTGTCTTCCTGTAGTTCCTCTGGATTTATAAAACCTGTGTATTTATGTTAATAATTTATTTATTGTGTACAGGGTGAGGGTTACTAGAAGGGAGGAAAACTTCATTTCATGGGTGATAATCATCTTTTTCTGTTTTTAATCCTTTCCCCTGTTGGCTGGAGAGTTATTTCCTGTTCCCTTTTGTTTCTCTCTTCCTGTTGATCCTCTAAAGACCTCTATACCCACTGGATTCTCTGGCGCCTTTGCAGTGCATTCTAACACCAGGTGTATCCTAATGGACTTAAGACATGCTAGACGGTGTACTAAGTGCCCTACACAGACCACTCATTTCATCCTCCCTACAACCCTGTGGGGCTCTATGGTTGTGTATCATAGGAATAGATTTTTAAAAAATGAGTGACTTCAAATCTTTGCTTCAATTTCATTTAACTTGATTACTGTTTGAATTCTGAAGATTCAGAATAGATTCAGTTCATATTTAGTCTTGACAGCCTCTTACATGTCTGGTGCTTCAGTAATATGCCACAGATGGAGATAAAATTAAGCCTGGCTAAGGTGGCATTCAGTACCACAACTGACCTGGTCTGGCCATGTTGGGCATCAGAAGTTTGACCACACTGAAGATTTATACATTCCAAATATCTAACTTCTTTTTTTTAAAATAGCTTTCTCTCCTTTTTTTTTAAAAAATTAATTAATTTATGTATTATTCACTTTTGGTTGCATTGGGTCTTCGTTGCTGTGCGCGGGCTTTCTCTAGTTGTGGCGAGCGGGGGCTACTCTTCACTGCGGTGCGCGGGCTTCTCACTGCGGTGGCCTCTCCCATTGTGGAGCATTGGCTCTAGGTGCGTGGGCCTCAGTAGCCGTGGCTCACAGACTGTAGAGCGCAGGCTCAGCAGCTGTGGCGCACAGGCTTAATTGCTCTGTGGCATGTGGGATCTTCCCCGACCAGGGCTCGAACCCTTGGCCCCTGCACTGGCAGGCGGGTTCCCAACCACTGCGCCACCAGGGAGGCCCCAAATATCTAACTTTAAGAATATCTACTGACAGCTAGATCAAGATGGAGTTCAGGCTTTAAGAATCCCCTCTGCTCCACAAACATAGCAAGTGCTGGATAAAACAAACAAACAAAAAAAGAAAACTGAAAAAGGCATAGTCAGACCTTAAATATCAGACAAGCATTTTTGAAGATCCAAGCTGTCACAGAAGCACAAACTGTGATCAAGACTGAAGGGGTGGGTGGACTTGCGGGTTTTGAATGCAGAGGCAGTTAGGGGTGGTAAATGAGTCAAGAGCATTCCCTGTGAGATGGGGAAGCAGAGGCAGGCTCACTGACTAACTCCCAGCGCTAGGGTGGCATTCATTTCTCGTCCTCCACCCTCATGGGAGGAAGCTAGAAATAAACCTGCACCCAAATGCTGAAGGAGCAGTGGCTCATTTCCAGCTCCAGGCTGGAAGAGGAGAAGGATGAGACATAGCCTTGTGACCAAGAGCTGAATCAAGCTTCCCCCTGACCTAGCCTGGATCAGCCACAGCCCAGTGGCTCTGCAGGACAGTCCCCTCTAACTGTCCGTACTAGATTTGGATTGAAGACCCCCAAAGCTGCTAAACAGGACAATTGAATATTCAGGTAAAGGAGAAGGGAAGAGAGAGAGGGAGAGAAAGAGAGAGTGAGAGAGAACAAGAGAGAGCATGCGAGAGAGAATTGAAACAAACATACCACCTCATATTCCAAATGAGACTATAAACCAAATTAAAAAAAATTGATGAATAAAAGCGAATACTAAGAAAAGTAGCCAACAAACCAACAGTCAGAACATGGGTTCACTTCTGATGAAACTGATTTTACAGAATGACCAGACAAGGCTTTAAAGTAAATATATTATTTCAAAGAAATAAATGAAATAAAAACTTCCATTAAAATAATTAAAAAATAGGCTGAAAAAAAGAATGGAGAGATATGAAAAAGAACCAGTTAGAATATTTGAACATGAAAAAATAGGCATGTGGGGCTTTGAGTTATGATGGCTGTTTGGTTATATATATCTAATTTCACTACCTTTCTAAAGCACACTAAAATTACAGTAAAGGGATTAAAGAAAGAAAAAAGAAACAAACCAACAGGAATGGGGAGAATAGGTGAAGAGACAACAGCAAAAGTATTTTGGAATCTGGAGAGGAGATGAATTAGTGGTAACTGGTTAGTAAGCCAGCCAGACCTGTAAGTCATTTTGGTCTCAGAAAGCTGACAAAACCCCCAATTCGTCCTGAGAACCCTCTAAGTCTCAAGAACTAGCAATTCCAGAAACCTCTGGGCCTGACCAAAAGTAGAGGCTAAACCAAAAGGACTGAGTGAAAGCTGTTTGAGAATCAATTATACCTCGATCTTCTCTCCCACCCACAGTGCTAGACAACTGCACCTCTCTCATCCAAAGAATACTGTGAAATGATGAAACAGAGCCTGTGTGTCCATGTATATCAGGCACTGTTGAGAGTGGGGCTACCATACTGAAAGCAGGGGTATTAAGTGACCATATGGGTAAAGACTATGGAATGCTGAGACTACCAGGCCCTTTCTTCTTGGTTCTCAAAATGCTGGTGGCCAGAACTGGACCCTCTGGAAGGAGTTTGGAATATTCTTCTATGAGGAATAGAATCAGTCTAAGAGGAAAGTCCTAAAGACATAGACATGGGGTGGGGGTGTTCCCCCAAGAAGTGGCTTACTCAGATCACCATAGAGCAGGGGTCCCCAACTCCCGGGCCACAGACCGGTAGTGGTCCCGAGGCCTGTTAGGAACCGGGCCACACAGCAGGAGGTGAGCGGCGGGCGAGCAAGAGAAGCTTCATCTGCCACTGCCCATCACTCCCCATCGCTCACATTACCGCCTGAACCATCCCCCCACCCCCGTCCGTGGACAAATTATCTTCCATGAAACTGGTCCCTGGTGCCAAAAAGGTTGGGAACTGCTGCCGTAGAGAAAAGCTCCTAAGTCATACTCATCTGCTCAGAACTTCCAAACTGCTTTTTAATCCTGTTTACCCTTAATCCTGAGGAGATAATCTAAGATTACTTGAAACTTGAGGGAAGCCTCTAACATGGAACATAGAAAACACAATGAACAGACAGAAAAAAACAACTTGGAGGAAGTGCAGACTTTGTAGAGGAATGGGGAAGCAAACAAACAAAAAAATGCAAAATTAATATTGCTAGAGAGAGAAAAAGATATTGTATTTATGAAACAGAATGTGTAAAAAATTCAGAAAAAAATTTTAAAGAATGTTTGGAAATTAGAAACATGATGGCAGAAATGAAAAACACTCAATGAAAGTGCTGGAAGATAAATTAAAGAATTGCCTAGAAATTAGAACAAAAATACATGGAGAGGAAAATAAGAGAGAAAAGATAAAAATTGAAGGACGGGACCAGGAAATTTAATGTATGAATGATATTAGTTCTAGAGGAAGAGGACAAAGGAAATAGATGGGGGAAAATGAATAAAATAATTCAGGAAAATTTCCCAGATTAAAGGACATGAATTTGGATATTGAAAGGGCTCACTAAATGCCCAGTAGAATGGCATATCAAGGGTTTTCAGAAACTCAAAAAAGGAAAGACACCCCAAATATCAGAAAATATACTTTCATGTACCATTTTTAAATTTTTATTTATTTATTTTTTAAACATTTTTATTGGAGTATAATTGCTTTACAATGGTGTGTTAGTTTCTGCTTTATAGCAAAGTGAATCAGTTATACATATACATATATCCCCATATCTCTTCCCTCTTGCGTCTCCCTCCCTCCCACCCTCCCTATCCCACCCTTCTAGCTGGTCACAAAGTACCGAGCTGATCTCCCTGTGCTATGTGACTGCTTCCCACTAGCTATCTATTTTACATTTGGTAGTGTATATATGTCCATATATACACTACCACTCTCTCACTTTGTCCCAGCTTACCCTTCCACCTCCCCGTGTCCTCAAGTCCATTCTCTAGTAGGTCTGCGTCTTTATTCCTGTCTTGCTCCTAGGTTCTTCATGACCATTTTTTTTTTTTTTAGATTCCATATATATATGTTAGCATACAGTATTTGTTTTTCTCTTTCTGACTTACTTCACTCTGTATGACAGACTCTAGGTCCATCCACCTCCCTACAAATAACTCAATTTCATTTCTTTTTATGGCTGAGTAATATTCCATTGTATATATGTGCCACATCTTCTTTATCCATTCATCTGTCGATGGACACTTAGTGTACCATTTTTTTTGAAAGCTATGGAAGGACATGCTCCACAAAATGAAGGGTGTAAACCAAGAAAGGGAACTAAATGAGACACGGAAAACCAACCGAGAAGAGAAGTGAAGGCAACTCTTAAAGTGATAATGATGGGGAACCCAAGGGTAGATCTGAGAGAGATTACTAGGTACCAGGCACAGTGAGAAAAGCAGACTGGATTGGAGCTGGCCTGAAAATTTGTGACCAAGCACAATGCCTATTTCAAAGCCAAAGGAACCTTCACTTTTACTGATAATATCCACAGTGATGAGTCTATATGGCTGAGACTGAATGATAAGACAAAAAAGAAGTATGCCCTAATAGGAATGATTACACTAAAGTCTAGTGTGTCTTTTGATCAACAGTATGGCAAGAGCCTTCTGATCTCCATGGACTTCAATGCAGAAGACAATATTAATTGTCCTGAATAAGAGAAATCTTCCTATACATACATATAGGCCTACACATGCATGCAATGACTGTAGAAGGATGTATAATAACCTGATATTTACTATTTTGTTCTTTTTGAATTTTGTATTATGTACATGTGTTATCAATTCAAACTTTAATGAAATAAAAATAAAACATTCCCTAAAAATTTAATTCAAATGCACAGAATTATAAATGCACATATCTAGAAGCAATCATTTTACCTGTGGGCATATAGCCTAAGGATAAAACCTCACATGTTCAAAATGATGTACACAAATAATATAATAAATAAACAATTAATTAATAAATAAACAATTTAAATAAATTTAATAAATAAACAATTAATTAATTAATTAATTAATTATTCCAGCTTTGTTGAGATTTAGTTGATGTGTAACATTGTTTAAGGTGTACAATGTGTTGATTTTACAGAATTATTTTAATAGCAAAAGAGTGGAAACAACCTTTACAGGAGGCTTGTGAATTAATCATGTTCATCCATAAAATGAAACACTATGAAGCCCTTTAGTAGGTAATGAAACTCATTATGTACTGATATGAAACAATCCTCACAATATTGTCTCAAGTGAACAAAGGCAAAATAGAGAAAAGGATGCATAATATGCCAATATGTGTGTATAAAAGAGAGAAAAATGACTCTCTCTCCGTGTGTGCATGTGTGTGTGTGCATTTCCACATATATGAATAGAGTATATTAGAAACAATAAAAGTAATGGAAAACATTGGTTGCTTCCAAGAAGAGGAACTGAGTGTTGGGAAGGAGGAAGAAGTAGGAGGGTAACTTCTCATTGTTTACCCTTGTGTAACCTTTGGTTTTGAACCATACAAATGTATTACTTATTTAAAAGCAAATTTAAAAAATGTAATGAACGAGATGCACTCTGCACCAGAGAGAGGAAAAGAAAGAATTAGAGAATTGGAAGATAGAATATAGGAACCTGCTCAGAATGCAATACAGAGAGCAGAGAGATAAAAACATCAAGAAGGGTTTTACATATAGAGAGGAATGACAGACTGACAGCAAACTTCTTATCATTAATGATAGATGTTGGAAGATAATGGAATAATAACTTTAAAGTGCGAAGGAAAAAACTGTCAATCAAGAATTTTACAATCAGCTAAATTTTATTCAAGAAGGAGGGTTAAAAAAAACATTTTTAGACATACAAATACTAAATACATTACTACACACAGATCCTTACTAAAAGACTATTAAACTTTGCTTCAGAAATAGAAAGGTGGGAACAGAAGGAAAATGTGGATTGCAAGAAGCTAGTATCCTCTAAATAGTTCTTCTTCCCACCCACCCCTAAATCAAATAAGTTGTTCTAGAGAGCACAGAGATTGACGAAATGTGTTGAAAATTTTAATTAATGATTAGAGTCTAAGATTATTTTTTTGTTTCATAAAACAGTAATAACAAGGTGAGGGAGATAGTCAAAGAAGGAGATACTTAAGTACATTAAGGATTTATTGAAGTTGGGAGGAATTAAATAATTGTAGACTTTATCAGAACATTTATAGTTAAGAATGCAGGTTACAAAATTCAGAGTAGTCATTAAAATAAGACATATTGATATCTTCCAAATCAGAAGGGAATAAACATTATCAAACAAAAGAAGCTAAGAAAGAAGAAAAAGAAGCAAAGAATGGTAATAGAAAACACAAAATAAGATAATATAGTTGTGTAAACTACTAAATTACAAAAAATGGAAATGGGTTAAATTCATCTATTAAAAGACAGAAGCAATCAAATAGATAAAAACAAAATGCAACTCTATGCTTCCTACAAGAGACAGAGTGATACACACACACACAAACACACACACACACACAGGCTGCAAATAAAAAAGTGGAAAAAGATGTGTAACATGTATACTAACAAACAAGTTAGTGTAGCAAAATTAACGTAAGACAAAATAGATCTAAAGGCAAAAAACTTTCATAGGGATAAAGAGAGAAACCACAAAATAATAAATGTAACCACACACTAGGAAGATAAAACAATTATGAACTTTTATATCCCTAATACAATTTCATATAATGTAACATAATAAATAAAGCAAACATTGAAAAATTCTAAGGAGAAAGTCAGAAAACAACAGGAGGGGATTGACACAACTCATAAAGCAAGCAGACAAAGATTAGAAATGATATAGCAGCTTTGAATAACAAAATTAGCAAGTGTGATCTAAAATGTATGCATATGTATATAAAAACTTTGCACACAACAAGTGCACATGTATTTTTTTCAAGTACAGATAGAATCTTTGTAAAATTTGACCATGAGGCCAAAAAGGAAATCTCAATAACTTTTAAATAATTGATATCATAATGACCACAATATCTTATCACATAATTAAATTAGAAATAATTTGAATGATAAAAAGTAGTTTAACACACCCCTACTTTCTTTTTTTCCACTTATTGGGAAACTTAAGAATGCAACTCTGAGTAAAGATGAAATAAATGCCATAATAAAAAAATATTTATAGCTGAGCAATAATAATTTACTAAAATAAAAAAATTGTTTGATGTAGCTAAAATGGTGTCTAGAGGGAAATATGTAGCTTAATTGCATTTATTATAAATGATAAAAATGAAAATAAATGTGTTGTATTCAACCAAAAAATAAAAAGAGCAATGAAGTAACTTATGAAGGTAGAAGAAGGGAAATAATAAATACAAGAGAAGAAATTAATGAAATAGAAAATTAGAGAGGACACAAAACCAAAAGCTTGTTCTTTGAAAAAAGAAAAAAGGAATATAATGTAATAGGTAAATCACTAGCAAGACTCATCAGGAAAAAAAGGGAAGATATATAAATAAGTAATATTAAGAAAAAAAGCTTGGTTGTCACCCACGAGGTTGTTAAATATTTTGAATATCCCTCTGGATATATGACAGAAGTGATAGTATCAATTAATGAGGAAGCATGTTATCAGCATGAGAAAAAATTAGATCTCTGCTTTGCAGCATGACAAAGATTAAATCCAGTTGTGTTAAAGATCTCAGTGTAGTAAGCAAAACCTAGACATTTTTAGAATACATTTTAGTCAAGGTACAATAGCACAAACTGTACAGGGGAAGATAAGTATATTTTACTACATAAAACTTAAAGATGCTTCACAAAGTTAAAACACTGGGAAAATACTGACTGTATAACAAAGTATGGGTGTTTAGAAAATACACAGAATTTCTACAAATTATTAAACTACTCAACAGAAAAATGAAGGAATGCAATGCACAGGAGAGGAAATCCATGTGGTCAATAAGCATTTGATGTGATGTCTAACCCTCTGTTGGTCAAAACTGTAAGAGGCTGTATCACCCAGTGTTGGCTTTGTATTAGAAATATTGTTAAGTAAGTCTCAAACACTGCTGGTGGGAATAGAGGTGGGGCAATCCCTTTAGAGAGCAATTTGGCATTATTCAGTGAAGTGGGAGGTGCTCATTTAGGTATACACCCTAGAGCAGCACTGCTCATTTAGGTATACACCCTAGAGCAGCACTTCTCAAACTTCAGCTTGTCTCAGAATCACCTGGTGGGCTTGTTAAAGCACCCATCACTGGGCCCCACTTCCAGAGTTTCTAATCCAGTGCGTCTGGGGAAGAGACTGAGGATTTGCATCTAACATGTTCTCAGGTGCTGCTGCTGGTGGTGGGACCACACTTTGAGAACCACTCCCTCAGACAGCCTTTTGAAGGTGTGCACAACAAGATGTGCACAAGAATGTTTATCGTTAGGAAGAGCAAAAAATCAGAAACAAATGCCCACCAGCAAGAGAATGAAGAGTAAATTATGCTTTTATAGTAAAACAGAATATACATAGAAATTAAGATGAATGAAACTAGAGATGTAAATATAATATAAAAAATGAAAAAACACATTCTATGAAAAAAGCAAATTACAAAGTGATCTATGGAGTTTGATACCATCTATATACATTTTAAAGAAATGCAAAACAAAATAATATAATGTTTATGGATAACAAATGGTATAAATTATGCATGAGCAGTATAATGCTGAATTTATGATACTGGTTAATTCTAAGGAGGGAGTGAGAGTGATGGGATTGAAAATGGATAAACAGAGGGCCTCAACTGTATCTGCATTTTATTTATTTATTTATTTAATTTTATTTTTTGGCTGCATCGGGTCTTAGTTGTGGTACACGGGCTTCTCTCTAGCTGTGGCCTGCAGGGTCCAGAGCGTGTGGGCTCTGTAGTTGTGGCATACGGGCTCTCTAGTTGAGGCGTGAAGGCTCAGTAGTTGCGGCGTGTGGGCTTAGTTGCCCCGCTGCATGTGGGATATTAGTTCCCCGACCAGGGATTGAACCCACATCCCCTGCATTAGAAGGTGGATTCTTATTGATTGATTGATTGATTTTGGCTGCATTGGGTCTTTGTTGCTGCGTGTGGGCTTTCTGTAGTTGCGGTGAGTGGGGGCTACTCTTCATTGTGGTGCGCGGACTTCTCATTGCAGTGGCTTCTCTTGTTGCGGAGCATGGGTTCTAGGTGTGTGGGCTTCAGTAGTTGTGGTACATGGGCTCACCAGTTGTGGCTCATGAGCTCTAGAGCGCAGGCTCAGTAGTTGTGGCACATGGGCTTAGCTACTCCATGGCATGTGGGATCTTCCATGACCAGGGCTTGAACCCATGTCCCCTGCATTGGCAGGTGGATTCTTAACCACTGGACCACCAGGGAAGTCCCTGTATCTGCTTTTTAAATCTATCTATCTATCTATCTATCATCTATCAATTGTATTTTTACCAAAAAAATGATCTTAATTTAATATTGCTGTCTTAGTTCAGGCTGCTATAACATAATACCCTTGACTAGGTGACATACAAACAACAGAAATTTATTTCTCACAGTTATGGAGGCTGGAAGTCTGAGATCAGGGAGACAGCATAGTTGGGTTCTGGTAAAGAACATCTTACAGGCTGCAGACTGCCAAATTTTTGTTGTATCCTCAAATGGCAGAAAGAGGGCAAGAGAGCTCTCTGGAACCCCTTTTATAAGGGCACTAATCCCATTCATTAGGGATCCATCCTCCTGACCAAATCACCTCCCAAAGGTCCCACCTTCTAGTACCATCACATTGGGCACTAGGATTTAACATGAATTTTGGAGAGACACAAACATTCAGTCTGTAACAACTGCCAAAGGTTAATATTTGATAAAGCTGGGTAGCGGGTATAAAGTCATCATTGTATTATGTTCCTTCTTGTGTGTACATTTGAATACATTTGAATTATTTCATGATAAAAACGTATTAAAAAGAACACCTGGAAAAATACCAGGCCAGACTTTGCTTCTGGATGTTGTTAAAGACGAAAAACATGATTTTGAGAAGACTGAGTCTCTATTGTGAAATAAGAACTATATACAATGCCACATACTTCATCATAATGATATACAAAAATTACGACTACAAGTAGTGATTTCCAATTTCTTCTTAGAGGAATGGCGAAGGCCCTCAGCTTTTCACTCTAGACTGTGTTCCTCTTCCTTTGTCAGAGAGTTGGTGTTGCTGATCCTCCTCTATGTGTCCTGGTTTTTGAGCTGGGATATTTGATTCTTTAGGCAAGAGGAGAATAAAAGGAATATGATCATTCAAAGCCTCTTTTATTACCCTCACAGAGGAGAATGCTGCCTTTAATTGCTCAAGTTTGGACTTTGGTGGTATAAAACTGGGACAACAGATAGAGTGATAGAACTTAAGAAAACCAGCACGGCTGGGTTGGTTTACATTGTCAGGGCAGGGTATTACCGGCATAAGTGAAATAAAGTGTTCTGAAAGGTGAGAGGAGAGGAGGAGAAAGACAGGAACTGGTGGGGCCTGGGTTTGAGAGCAGAATTTGACATTTGCCTGTTTCCTTGGCTCTCTAGGCTGTTTCCTCCTGAATGCCCTAGGCCTGCTGGCATGGTGGTCTTCCTAACTTCTTTTGGTCAGCCTCGTATGTCAGTGCAGAAGAGGATGTTTTGCTTTGTACTCTTGGAGTCTCTGTCAGATTGGGTCAACTTGGGTCAGAGCTGAAAAGGGGTTTTTCCATTGAGCAGAGATACAGGTATGATACTGTTAAACATCCTCCCTTTGGCAGCCCAAAGTATTATGTGTAACCATCTCATGTCCACTGTTAGATAAGTGGACCCTTTTACTTTATTGCCTCATTCATCTCTAACCACATCCCTGTCAGGTAGCATTATTTTCCTAACTTTAGAGATGAGGAAACTGGCTCAGAGAGATTGACTTCCCCAATGTAGCACATCCATCTAGAGGCTTATGTGGGATTCAAATCCAAGTCTATGATGTTTTACACTGAGCTACACTGTGCTAGGTTTGTGAGATCCAGTAAAAATATAGGACTTGGCCCTGTTATCAAGGAGTTTTATGGATTAGTTGGGAAGATAGCTTTACTGTTTAGTTGGCACCTGAAACATTAAGGCTGGACCCAAGTCATGTGAAATCAAGGGGAATGATCCCACGTGTATGTTAAAGAAATAGTCATCTCCATGTAGAGAACAAACATATGGACACCAAGGGGGGAAAACTGCGGTGGGGTGGGGATGGTGGTGTGCTGAATTGGGCGATTGGGATTGACATGTATACACTGATGTGTATAAAATTGATGACTGATTAAAAAAAAAAAAAAAGATGACAAACAACTGAAAAAAAAAAAAAAGAAATAGTCATCTCCAGGGCCCTGTTAACTTTGGTTCAGCTGCCTCCTATGATCCAACAGAGTGGATACTCACCACCCCTGATGTTCCTTTTGCTTTATAGTGAAATGATGCCATATTTCCTTTATGCAGAAAAAGATTTCTCAGCTGTAGATAATCATCAAATCCTCTGGAGGAAATTCTCTTTTTTTTGGAGGAAGTTCTTTGGAAGGAAGGCAAATGAGCATAGTTACATTCAGGATAAAAGTGACCCTTAGTCACAGCCTCTACGAGACTCTGAACTCCTTGCAGATTTTTTAAAAAATATATTTATTTATTTATTTGGCTGTGCCGGGTCTTAGCTGCGGCATGCAGGATCTAGTTTCCTGACCAGGGATCGAACCCAGGCCTGCATTGGGAGCACGGAGTGTTAACCACTGGACCACCAGGGAAGTCTCACTCTTTGTGGACTGAGGTTGGGTATTTCACATCTGAATTGCACGTAGCCTGAACCAAACGGGCTACTCAGTTATATCCATTGTTATCATTGTAGCTTTTCCCCACCTGGGGATAAAGGGCAGGTAGGTGGGTGGGGTATATCCGACTCACCCTAGTAGAGGAAGACCTCATTACAGCCTTGGTAAATCTGGAACTCTTGAGTTTTCATTTCACCCTGTTCCAGAGTAGTTAGAGCCAGAAACTTTGACAAAGAATCTAGCTGGTATGGAACCTTCCTTGGCTGGCCCCTCATCCTCCATCGGTGTTTGTCCAGCTAGTCTACAAATTGGGATTCCCATGTAGCTTTTGCACACCCTGTGAGGCAGAGTTTTCCATGATTTATTATCTTCTTTCCTTTGTTGACTGAGTGCATCAACCCTCCGTGGAGACCTGATCCCATGGGTCACCCCTAGGGCGTTAAAGGCACCTACGTGGGATATGAGTCGTTTTATGGCCAGTGACAACCCCTGTTTCTTCCCTTTCCAGTTCAGCTGATGGTGGATCTCTGCCCTCTGCCTTTTGTTCAGAGAAGCTGTGATCCTTGAATTTGGGGTCCCTGTTACACAATGAGATCCAATAGCCTGCATTTGCCACCAGTCCCAAGGTTCTGAGCACTTGGGACCTTTGTGTTCTACCCAGAGAAAAAGCAGAGAAGTAGCAGGGACAGGTGAGTGGCTCTTCTGGAGATTTCTGAGCACCTGATTATGGGTTATTTAGCTTCTGGTTTATAGCAACGCTGGAAACTAACAGGCACATATCCTAAGAGCATGCAGAAGGTGGTGAATGGAAAAAGCATCATCAACCAAAGAGATACCAAATCTAGAGTCAGGAGCCCTGACTTCAGTATAACCCAATCCTTTCTTCAGTTTTCCCAATTTGTTATCTCATTTTTTTTCTTTCAAAAACTCTTACCAAGTCATTGTGGTTTTAAATATCAATCCATTTCTCAAGTGAGGAAACTGAGGCACACAGAATTCGACTGATTTTCTTAAGCTCACATAGAGTAGGGCTGTCAAGGGGCGTTTGGGGTTTTAGTTCCCCTTCCTCTCTGTCTGCCCCCTCAAGACACTTAAAATAAACCTACAATATAAACAAAATCAATTTTCTTGTTATTCAAGTGCAACTTCAAGGCCATCCCCTGGCTCCCCCTGAGATTGCCATACCCTAGGCTTTCCCTTTATTGAAATTCTGCAGTAATCACTAGACCATCAGTAACGGAAGCAAGATAATAAGAAGGTCTTCCTGGAGTGTACCTTTAAAGTTTTCAGAGCCTGCCTATCTACTATTCACTGATTCACATAATATCCGGGAGACAGGAAGAGCAGGCATTATTCCTATTTAGAGATTAGGAGCTCAGATAGATAGTTTGATCCACCTCGGATCTTTTCTGCTATAGTGGGCTCTCTCTGGCTTGCCTTGGGACTGGGGTCTCTGTTGCACATATGACTGGAGACCCTTCCCATTTCTTTTCTATGCCTCCACTTCCCATTTTTCCATTCATGAAGAGACCGTCCGTGAGTGGCTTTGAGGAACAGGTCATGGTACAGAGTATTGAAGCTGCTGGAATAATGAGAGAAGCTCTCAGTTAATTGATCAGGTTTAGTTTTAGGAAAGCCAACCCCCGGGGAGGTGGTACAGTGGAAAGATGGTGGGCTCTGGGGTCAGACTGGGCTGTATTCTCATCTGGACTCTGCCACTTCCTAGTGGTTGAAGCAGGGTTTGTGGGAGCCCCACATGCTAGGTGCCTCTCTCCCCCTCTGCAGCCACCTGGCAACTGGGGAAACTTAGGGCTTGGTGGAGCAGAGTTTGAGAAGAGCTGATATAATACAGTTTTTCAGGAAATTTAAAATTAAATTCAGTAGCTAAGAAAAAGAATTATATGCAAAAATCAATTCAACTTGTTTCTCACCCAAGGCCAGTGAGCGTGGGCTGCTCCAGGCACACAGGCATCATTCTTGCGGGCACCTTCGGTCTTGGAGCTGATTGGCAGGAAGGTTGCTTGGACTTCAACATCCAAATTGGACGGCTCTTCTGTAAGTATTGGTGGCCTTCCTTTCCTTCCCATTTCCTTCAAACGGATAACTGGATGTGGAAAGAAAATAGCATTCTGGGTCAGCATAATGCTCAGAGCATATATCCAACTATTTTTATTATATCAACATATTCATTGCATGCAGACTTCATCCAGTGACTCTTTTTGGCACTGGCAACACAATGATGAACAGACAAAGGCACTATCTTCAAGGAGCTTACGTGTGTGTGTGTGTGTGTGTGTGTGTGTGTGTGTGTGTATGATATTATGGACAAACAAATAAATGTCTAACAGATGACAATGAAGCTGTGACCAAAAAATTAAGGCAAGAAGGGGGTCAGAGAGTGACGGGAGTTGTATTTTCAGAGAGGTGGTCAGAAAGGGTCTCTATGTGAAGGAGAATTGAAGGAAGTACAGGAGGAAGTCACCCAGAAAGGCAGAGGGAACAATAAGAGCAAAGGCCCTGAATTTTCACTTAATGCTACGTCCTTCCATTTTTAGACCAGCCCTGCAAATATACATATTATGCCCTCCATTTGAAGATGAAAAAAAATGAGGCTCAGCAAGATTAAAAACCTTTCCTAAAATACAGCTAGTACCTGATGGAGCCAGGGTCAAGCTCAGCTCCCCTGATTTTAGAGATGGTGCTGTGAACTCGGGGGGTTGTCTGTGTGCCTGAAAGTGGGGTAACTATTGCTGTCACGACGCAGGGAGCCAGAGCAGAGAGGAGCCAGAGAACAGGACCCTGGGCTTCAGCTCCTACACCTCCTGTAGCCCCTTCTGCCTGCCTTGTGGTCCCCAGCCACCACTGTCTGCTCACCTTGGTTTGGTGGTTGGTTTCTGAAATCGTTGTCTGGGTCTTAGTATGTTCATTTTCCAATGCCTTTCACCTTTGGGGACAAGTCTCCCAGAGGCTGGGTAGAGAAAACTGAAACAGGGAGAAATCTAGCCTCTCCCACCAGGCTTATCACATAGCTGCACCAGCAAATAGCTGCAGGAACCCAATTTTAATTTCCCTGCATGGGCCTCAAACTGTTTTTCCACATTTGTTAGGGAAAATCTTAGCCAAGGGAGCACCACCTTTTGAGGACACTAAACTAGGCCAGGTTCCTGGGTGGCGTCCCCTCCTCATTCAGTGATTGTCCCATAGGACCCTATCCTCTCCCCCCAACCCCACCATGGCCGTTTGTTTCCTACTTGACACTTGGTTGATAATGTTCTCTTAATCTCGGAGAGGAAGCCAATGTGGTTAACAGGCCTGGGATTGTCGCTGTGCCCCTGCAGGTCGCCGGAGCCCGCCGGGGGACTTCTCCAGCGGGGCCCCGAGCTGCAGAGAAATGAACCTCACAGGCAGGGCCGGCAGCCAGGGTTGCAGGTTTGCCATTTGGTGACATGAAATAACAGAGGGAGGTGGCACAGTGTGTGTGTGTGAGAAGCACAGACATCTAGGTCAGATGCGCTGGGGTTTGAATCCCATCTCTCCCACTTACTATCTGGCTCTTGACAGAAGAGGTTTGATGGCTCCTGATCTTGGAGGCATGACTGGTTTTCCTTAGGGATCTAGGTTCTTTTGATGGTGTGGTTCTGCCGTCCACTGAAGTCTCCAAATATTCTGAATTTAGTCTGTGACTAGAGAGGGAGAGAGCCTGAAGAGAGTGGGAAAGCTCACCTGCTTCTTAAAAATCCCAGCCCACAAGTGAGGTGCATCCCAGGCTGGAGGCAAGAGGCTGGAAATGAGCCCCTGGCCCGGCTGCCTCGTAACAGCGCTCCACACTGAGTGGGGGTGTGTGGGTCTTTGCGGTGTGTGTGTGTTCAAAATATCCTACTTCTTTACCCCTCGTCGAGCAGTTGAGTAATAAAAGCCGTTCTTTCAAGGTAACATCTGGATTTGATACAAACCCCCTCAGGTTCTGGCATCCTATCTCTAAGTTATGGATCAGAGAACTGAAATTATCATAAGGTAACACCTGTCCCAGGCCCTGTGGTGGATGCTGGGGGCACCTGCCCTGTGCCAGGTCCCGTGGTGGATGCTGGGGGCACCTGCTCTGTGCCAGGTCCCGTGGTGGATGCTGGGGGCACCTGCTCTCTACCAGGTTGCCCCTCTGGTACATCTGCTATGGCACCTGCCACAGAGCAGGTGCCCTGTGCATATTTTGGTCTGACCTGCATACAAGTTTGGAGGAATGAGGGAAGGGAAAGTCTTCCTACTGAAGATGAGACTGTCGAACTTGAGTCACAGGTGGAAGGCCAGGTAAGATTTAGCAATAATACTAACAATTCACGGATGAGGCAACCAAGCTAGTGAATTGCAGGGCCAGGGCTTGATTTCAGATCTGTTTGACTCTAAATCTTGTGCTTTTAATGGCTATGAAAAAGAATGAACATTTCAGAAAACTTTACCATGAAACCTGTAAGGCAGGCTTCTACAGCATCTGTGTGCAGTGAGGAAGGGTATCTGGAAAGGGTGAGCACTGTTCCTAGGGTGCTACATGATAAGCCAAATTGCAAAGGGGAGAAACGTGCAGGAACTGTGCTCTGAAATTTCCTGGAGCCAACAGAAGCATGAAACCTCTGGGGCTGCAGTGCAATTATTTGTTCAGGAAACCAGTGTTTGTAGACCCCCACTATGGGGATGTTGGAGCCTGGATTTAGGTGTGGTGAAGATACATGCAGGAATCTGAAGACTCTGACCTTGTTTATTTCTGATTTTGTATCTCTACATGCTTTCACTGCCAGCAAATCATGAAATGTTGACACCCGAGGGAACCTGTTTATTTTTAGGGGAAAGAGCAAGGGTTTTAGATCTTGGCAAACCTGGATTCAAATTCCAGTTCAGGCATTTGTGACCATAGGCAAAACACGATTTGTTTTCCTCCAAAGGGTCAGAGACATTGAATAATTTGTCCAAGGTTACAGAACAAGTATGTAATGGTTTCAGTTATCTACTGCTGTTTAACAAACCACTCCAAAGCTTAGTGGCTTACAGAAATGGCAATCAGTTATTTAGTTCACAGATCTGCAATTTGGGGAAGGCCCAGCAGGGAAGGCTGGTGTCAGCGGGGTCAGCTTGACCAGGGCTGGAGGGTCGATTCCTCAGATGGCTCATTCACCTGGCTGGCATGTTGGTGCTGGCAGTCAGTGGGAGATCGGCCAGGGCTGAGGACCAGGGACCTTAATTCCTCTCCACCTGGGCCTTTCTGCAGGCTGCTTGGGCTTCCTCATACCATGGTGGCTGGGTTCCAAGAAGCAGGGAGAGGAATCAGTTTCTTAAGGCCTGGAAACTGGCACAGCACCACTTCTGTCTTCTTCTGTCGTCAAGCAGCCACAAAGCTCAGATTCAAGGGGAGTGGCCATTGGCCCCATTTTTTAATGGGAAGAGTGTCAAAGAATTAAAAAATGACCACAGTAATGGGGACATTATATTCTCTCACTTACTCTTTTTTTTTTTTAACATCTTTATTGGAGTATAATTGCTTTACATTGGTGTGTTCACTTACTCTTAAAATTAGATAAGAGTTCATCTTTTTGGACCCCATTTTTATTATCTGTTTTACAAGATGGAATTATTTAGTGTTTTGCCCATGGTCACATATTTCAAGTTGATATTGGCTTTTGGATTTGAACTCAGTCCTGTGGAATTTATCTCTTGACAGCTATCGCTCTCTCTTTTTAAAAAAATATTTATTTATTTGTTTGCACTGGGTCTTAGTTGTGGCAGGTGGGCTCCTTAGTTGTGGCACGTGAACTCTTAGTTGCAGTATGCATGTGAGATCTAGTTCCCTGACCAGGGATCAAACCTGGGCCCCCTGCACTGGGAGCACGGAGTCTTTTTTTTTTTTTAACGCATTGTTTACTTATTTATTTATTTATTTTTGGCTGTGTTGGGTCTTCGTTTCTGTGCGAGGGCTTTCTCTAGTTGCGGCAAGCGGGGGCCACTCTTCATCGCGGTGCGCGGGCCTCTCACTATCGCGGCCTCTCTTGTTGCGGAGCACAGGCTCCAGACGCGCAGGCTCAGTAGTTGTGGCTCACGGGCCTAGTTGCTCCGCGGCATGTGGGATCTTCCCAGACCAGGGCTCGAACCCGTGTCCCCTGCATTGGCAGGCAGACTCTCAACCACTGCGCCACCAGGGAAGCCCCAGCACGGAGTCTTGTCCACTGCGCCACCAGGGAAGTCCTCTTGACAGCTCTCTTTATCACTCTCCAGGCCTCGTGACCACAGCCATCAGCACCTCATGCTGTACTCCCAACCTGGCCTTCCTGCCTCTCGTGCCCTCCTCTCCAGACCTGCTTCAGCACAGTGCACTTGTCCCTTCTCAACATTGCTCCCTTGCTGAGCACTCTTCAAGGCTCTCTGTTGCCCTCTGGCTGACACTCAGCTTTGACCTTCATTAACTTGGTTACTAGCTCTTCATGATGTTGGCCTAGACTGTTCCTCAAGCTCAACGAAAGTCACTTCCCCTCTATGATCTATTCCAGGAGAAGTCAACATCTAAAAATGTCCTCTAGTATGTATGTAAGTGTGTATGCATGCATGTATTTTTATTGAGGTGTAGTTGATGTACAGTATTATATAAGTTTCTAGTGTACAACATAGTGATTCACAATATAAAGGTTATACTCATTTATAGTTATTATAAAATCTTGGCCATATTCCCTGTGCTGTACAATATATCCTTGTAGCTTATTTATTTTATATGTAATAGTTTATACCTCTTAATCCCCTACTCCTAATGTGCCCCTCCCTACTTCTCTCTCCCCATTGGTAACCACTAGTTTGATCTCTATATCAGTGAGTCTATTTGTTTTGTTATATTCATTCATTTTATTTTTAGATTCCACATATAAGTGATATCATACAGCATTTGTCTTTCTCTGTCTGACTTATTTCACTAAGCATAATACCCTAAATGTCCATCAACAGGTGAATGATAAGGAAGATGTACACACACACACACACACACACACACACACACACACACAATGGCATACTCCTCAGCCATAAAAAAGAATGAAAATTTGCCATTTGCCACAACATGAATGGACTTGGAGGGTATTATCCCCTAGTATTTATTAACCCAATCATGATAAATACTTTAGAGGGATTATCTAATTTAAATTTTCACAACAACTCTGTTAGTTAGGTTCTTTTGTATTTGGAGCCAGGAATGCTTGAACAGGAAGCCAAGCTCTTAACCTTCATGGTACTTGAGGTTTCCAAAATGCATGATGTTCTCTCTGATGTCTCAGATTTTATACTTGTCATGACTCTCTGTTTCTCTATCTTTTATGTCACTAACTTATACTTATTTTTCAGGTTCCAATTTAGACAGCTCTTCCTCCAGGAAGATTTCCCTGATTCTTCAAGACTGGTTGAGCTTCCCCTCTACTGCCTCCCATTAATATCCTTTCTTATTTCTATCTAGCACTTTTCATTTTGTACTGAAATTGTCTGTTTTCTTGTGCCCCTCATGGACTATACATTTTTTTGAGAGTTAAAAATAGTGTCTTGACTTTATTTTCCTCTCCTGAAGTGAAAGATACTTCAGTCCAGCATCTCATAGGTTCTCCTTGAGTTGTCATTATCTATGAGGCTGAGACTACTCACATATGCAGCCATGTGACCAAAACTGGACCCATATAACAGAGTTTGTTATGGTGGGCTTTGCCGAGGTGCATGAAACGCGCCTCCTCTTCTTTACTCTCTTCCTCACCATGTACCTGCTCACCTTGGTGGAGAACTTGGCCATCATCCTGGTGGTGGGTTTGGACCACCGGCTACGTAGACCCATGTATGTCTTCCTGACACATTTGTCCTGCCTTGAAATCTGGTACACTTCAGTCACAGTGCCCAAGATGCTGGCTGGTTTTATTGGGGGACATGGGGGCAAGAATATCTCCTATGCTGGATGCCTGTCCCAGCTCTTCATCTTTACCTTCCTTGGGGCAACGGAGTGTTTCCTACTGGCCGCCATGGCGTATGACCGCTACGTGGCCATTTGTATGCCTCTCCGATACGGGGCCTTGGTGTCCTGGGGCAGCTGCATCCGTCTGTCAGCTGCTTGTTGGCTGGTTGGCTTCCTCACCCCCATTTTGCCCATCTACCTCATGTCCCGACTGACATTTTGTGGCCCCAATGTCATTGATCACTTCTTCTGTGATGCTTCACCCCTGCTAGCCTTGTCCTGCTCAGATGTCACCCTGAAGGAGACCGCAGACTTCCTGGTCTCTCTGGCTGTGCTCCTGACCTCCTCCACAGTCATTGCTGTGTCCTATGGCAACATTGTCTGGACGCTGCTGCGTATCCGCTCGGCTGCTGAGCGCCGGAAGGCCTTCTCCACCTGTGCAGCCCACCTGACTGTGGTGAGCCTCTTCTATGGCACTCTTTTCTTTATGTATGTCCGGACCAAAGTGGCCCCTTCCATCAACTTCAACAAGGTGGTTTCTGTCTTCTATTCCATCGTCACTCCAATGCTCAACCCTCTCATCTACAGTCTTCGAAACAAAGAGGTGAAGGGAGCTCTGGGCAGAGCCTTTTCCTTCAGGTCTTGGAAAGGTCAGTGAGGAGGCAGGTGGGGATCCAGTGTCCTTGCCTTGGCTTTTTAGAAGGAGGGTGGTGAGGACTCTGGGATGGAACAGAGGCCTAGGAGTCAGGAGTTATGGACTATGTATTAGTTAAAGTAAAACGCTAGTCTGCTGTAGCAAGAGAGCCCAAACTATAATGTAGCTTAAAGAATGAAGGATACTTTCTCTTTCCTGAAGAGTCCAAGGTGAGTGATCCAGGTTGGTGGACGTGCTCAACAGGCATTCAAGGATCCAAGTTCCTTGCATCTTTTTTTTTTTTGGAAGCTCCCTGTCTCCAGTCACCACCACATGCTTCTCTTCCTCTTTGCCATCACTTCTCTGCTTTCTTTCCTTCTTTTTTAGCTATCCAATTATTTTCATTTTTATTTTTAAAAAAAATTTTATTGGGGTATAGTTGATTTACGAAGCTGTGTTAGTTTCAGGTGTACAGCAAAGTGAATCTGTTATACATACACACATATCCACTATTTTTTATTTTAAAATTTCATTTATTTATTTATTTATTTATTTTTGGCTGCTTTGGGTCTTTTTTGCCGTGCGCGGGCTTTCTCTAGTTGCGGCGAGCGGGGGCTACTCTTCGTTGTGTTGTGCGTGCTTCTCATTGCAGTGGCTTCTCTTGTTGCAGAGCACGGGCTCTAGGCATGGGCTTCTGTAGTTGTGGCACATGGGTTTAGTTGCTCCGCGGCATGTGGGATCTTCCTGGACCAGGGCTCAAACCCGTGTCACCTGCATTGACAGGCACATTCTTTATCACTGTGCCACCAGGGAAGTCCTCCACTCTTTTTTAGATTCTTTTCCCATATAGGCCATTACAGAGTATTGAGTAGAGTTCCCTGTGTTATACAGTAGGTCCTATTTGTTATCTATTTTATATATAGTAGTGTGTATATGTCAATCCCAATCTTCCAATTTATCCCTCCCCCTTACCCCTGGTAACCATAAGTTTATTTTCTAAACTGTAACTGTAACAGTTTACAGTTTCTGTAACTGTAAACTCAGTTTCTGTTTCCTTGCATCTTTAGGGTCAACACCCCCTTGGATGTTGGCAAACTAAGGCCTCTGGGCCAAATCCAGCTCAGCACTTATTTATAACCACCTGTGAGCTAAGAATAGTCTTTAAATTTTAAATAGTTGAAAACAACTCAAAAGTAGAATAATATTTCATGGCACATAAACATTTTATAAAATTAAAAATTTCAGTGTCTGTAAATCAAGTTTTACTAGAACACCGTCACACCATACGTATCGTCTATGGCTGCTTTTGTGCTACAGTGACAGACGTGAGTCGTTGTGACAGAGACCGTTTGCCAACCCCCAATCTGGGGCCTTCTTATTACTTCCATGATGAACATAGGGTCCCAGTGAACAAGAAGAGTGAGCATAGAGCATGGAGGAGACACAGCCTGTATTTTAAAGTTTCTTCACTAGATATAGCAATCATCATTTCTACTCACCTTTACTGGAGAGAAGTTAGCCACAGGTCACATCTAATTGCAAGGAGGGTAAAAAGAATTGTGTGAACCATACTGACTCCATTTTGTCAGCTCCACCTTGGGCCTGCAGTCCTACCCCGCCCCCATTTCTGTGTGACTGAGCTTTAGCCCACTCACAAGGAATGCACCCAAGCCAGGTAAGTTCCCTATTAACATTTACCCTTGCCTTCATCTGATATGAAAACTAAAAGAATGCCTTTTGCTGACACAGATGGTTAATGGCCATGGAAATGTAGGGGAAACTCCTGTTCCTGGTGGTGCAGATGTGCTTCTCCCTAGTAGTCGGATTCTACTTTTAGCTTTGGCCGCTTTAAATTCCCCTGTACCCCTTTTGGTGATGTGCGCTGTAGCTGCGAATGCCTCTGGGTCATCATCCACCCGATCCTGACTGTATGTAAGTTACCAACAATAAATTTTATAATTGCACTTTATGGAGTTGCCTGCTTCATTTTTTGGTCTCAAAGTTCCTTCTCAGTTCGAAGGTTATTATTCAATATCTCTGCCTCCCAGCAAGAGTCCATAGCTAGGCAGACAAATACCTGCCAAAATTTGATTATTGTGGAAAAAGGGGAGAACAAGTTTTGGTAGACAACCAGCAGTTTCCACCACAAAGTCCCTAGAATCACAGCTGATTTTCCATGTGACCCATGTACTTATCTTCTTTGTATCTACATTCTTTTTTTTTTTTTAATTTATTTTTATATTTATTTTTGGCTGTCTTGGGTCTTTGTTTCTGTGCGAGGGCTTTCTCTAGTTGCGGCAAGCGGGGGCCACTCTTCATCGCGGTGCGCAGGCCTCTCACTATCGCGGCCTCTCTTGTTGCGGAGCATAGGCTCCAGACGCGCAGGCTCAGTAGTTGTGGCTCATGGGCCCAGTTGCTCCGTGGCATGTGGGATCTTCCCAGACCAGGGCTCGAACCCGTGTCCCCTGCATTGGCAGGCGGATTCTCAACCACTGAGCCACCAGGGAAGCCCTCTACATTCTTTTATTTGAAATATAGACCAAGTTTCCTGCTATACCAAATGGTGCTTTGAAAATTGATTTAGATCTCATGGCAATGTCAGCTCACTTGAAGTAGGGCTTAAAAAGACAGTTATAATTCAAATAGTTCCCTGTATGTAGATAGTTGCATTCCTAAAGACATTAATGATCATCCTTCGAATGTGGATTTTAGAAACTACAGTACGTGGAAGAGGAAAATGCTGAGCTTGGGATAAGGTAGAGGAAGGACAGAATTTCTGTAATGGTGTTTCTTAAGTGGCCAGTAATGAGCAGATTACATAATGGTGCCCACAGCACCAGTCTCTACCTTCCCCCGCCCCAACCCAGTATCTTAACTGTTGTTGTTGTTTTTTTTTTTTTAAATAAAGTGCCCAGGCAACTCCATCTTCTCCCATCTTCCGAGGAGATGGAGTCCGCAGTCAGGTTCCCAGCAGTGCCACGCTGTCTTGGGGAACTGTCCAGCCAGCAGCCCCCTACACCAGTGCATGGAAAGCCTCCAGCTTCGCCTGGTACAGGTGGTGAAACTGCTTGGCCGGACAGTGGAAGCGGGTTTTGCAGTTTTCCGTCTCCCTCTTGGCTCCTGCTGGTTCTGAAATGGATGTTTCCGGGCGGCTCCTGCAGGGTCGAGTCTTCACTTGACTCCCTTCCACTGTGTCACAGGAGCACGTCTGATTGGTGCAGCCTGGGTCACGTGCCTGCCGCTGTTGCAGTTTTAATAGTTAACAGAGAGAGCACAAGTTACATGTTTTGAAAACCATTTCATTTATTGAATATTATATCAGTGATGTGCTTTATATTCTTTTGGATGAGGGCAAGATGCAAAAACAGTGTAAAGATGATAATCTTTCAGGATCAAATATAAGAATTCATCTGGGGGGGCTTCCGGGCTTCCCTGGTGGTGCAGTGGTTGAGAATCCGCCTGCCAATGCGGGGGACACGGGTTCGAGCCCTGGTCTGGGAAGATCCCACATGCCGCAGAGCAACTAGGCCCGTGAGCCACGACTACTGAGCCTGCGCGTCTGGAGCCTGTGCTCCGCAACAAGAGAGGCCGCGATAGTGAGAGGCCCGCGCACCGCGATGAAGAGTGGCCCCCGCTTGCCGCAACTAGAGAAAGCCCTCGCACAGAAACAAAGACCCAACACAGCCAAAAATAAATAAATTAAAAAAAAAAAAAAATTCATCTGAATAAGACAGAAGCAGTAGTTACTTTCAGGCACCTGACCTGAGTAGATTTGACACAAAGTGAATTTGACTTTTAGGTTTCTGGATGATGGGAAATAAAGCAAAATATACTGGGTGTATTAGAGTCTTCCAGAAACACAAAACCAATAGGATATCTATAGCTATATATATATCTATATTGAAGAGATTTATAGGAATTGATTGATGTGATTGATTATGGGGGCCAAAAAGTCCCATGATTTGGCAACTGCAAGCTGGAGAACAAAGAAAGCTTGTGGTATAATTCAGTATGAGCCTGAAGGTCTGAGAACCAGGAGTGCTAATGTCCAAGGGCAGGGGGAGATGAATGTCCCAGCTCAAGCAAAGAGCAGATTTGACCTTATTTTGCCTTATTGTTCAATTCAGGCCCTCAGTGGATTGGGTAATGCCCACCTGTGTTGGTGAGGGCCATCTTCTTTACTCAGTCTACTTATTCAAATGTATTCTTTCAGAAACATCCTCACAGGCACACCTAGAATTAATGTTTTGTCAGCTGTCTGGGCATTCCTTATCCCAGCCAACTGACACATAAAATTAACCATCACACTGGGTTATGTAGTTCTCATTTATGGTAGCAGAAAGAATTCAAATTCAAACACAGGGAATATTTTCTGGATTTTGAGAACTATTCTAAGAATAACTCTGTGGAAAACATCAGCAAAGCTTATGATTTTAAGCTTCTTGAAGAAGAAATCTGTATTTTGAGGTAAATTACATAAAATGGTGAAAACTCTGAGGCATACGCTTAGAAAGGATTCTATACATGTAAAAGTGAATCTTGCTTTAATAAAATCTGATGTAAGAAAGTAAACTGAAAAAAAAGGCCTTTGTGAGTGTGATTCTTTACATTATAAAACATTCACTCCCTTAAAAAACAGACCTACAGGGACTTCTCTGGTGGTCCAGTGGTTAAAACCCCACGCTCCAATGCAGAGGGTGCCAGCTCCATCCCTGGTTGGGGAACTAAGATCCTGTATGCTGCATGGTGTGGCCAAAAGCAAAAAAACCCCAAAAAACCCAGACCTACCTTCCAGAATCTGCATTGCTGGTGAGGTGTATGGTATGTGTAGGTACTGACAATTAAAGTTTTAAAAGACACTGCTAAAAAAAGAAAAGACACTGCTAATGATAGATCAATCTGCAATGAAGATAAATTATGAAATCATGTCAGGGAAAATGCATATTTTTGTAAATATGGGATTTCTGAGAATATAATTCCTTTTCTGGGGGTATTTTTATTCATAGTGTAAAACAGAGTTATGTGAAGTGCTAGCTTAACATAGACACTATTTCACTGATACCCAAAGTCACAGGGAGTAATCCCAGAGAGAAACAAGATTTATTAAGATAAATTCTGTAACAAGTGTCGTTTAATCTTGTTTTACCCACTCTGGGTATGAGAGTCTTGGCTTAACTGTTAGCTGGGGACTACCTGGTAACTATCTTGGAGAAAGTCCTTTGACTTGGGACATAGCGAGAATGACCAAACCTACACTCTGAAATCAGAACTCTACAGTTTTCTGCGTACCGTTATGTAACACCATCAAAGGCTTTGATATGTGTCTACTTCACTAAGGCCCATCTGGATCTCTTTCCATATTTTTTTTATCCCTTGCGCTTGTGCTGGGATTCCCACTTCTTTTTTTCAGGGTTCTTAGTCTTTGGTTAGTCTCTTGTTTTTCACTTTTTCACATTCCAAGCCCTTAGCAGCTGATTTCTATGGCACATTTGTCAAAATGCTGGTTTTGACTGTGGGATGATACAGCTCTCTCTCTCTAATCTTGAGTCTTCTTTATCTTTATCCTTGTTTCCTTTGTGGCTTCATTTGCATTGGTCGAAATAAAATTCTCAGCAGGCCATGGCAAGATAGGAGCATTTTAAACCCCTTTTGGCAGGAACTTAAGATGAATCTCATTGCTCAGAAAAATGGATGCCTTGATACCTTGAGACATTTTGTGTAACACCATCCAGCAACATCCCTCCCAGGGGGCAGTCCAGGAGCACTGTCATTTAATTAATATATGCCCAGTTATTGTGGGATTAATCATTATCCCCACACTCTCATGGAAGTGGAGGGGCTTCATTGAGAGCAGACCTTGCTCTAGTGCATGGGTGACAGTCACCTGTCCTCATTTACCCAAAGACAAGCAGCTAATCAGAGCAGGTTCAGGTTATTTACTTCTTTTTTGTCTTCTTCTAGCTTTATTGAGATATAATTTACATCTAGCACTGTATAAATTTAAGGTGCACTGCACAAAATTGACTTATATACATCATGAAATGTTTATCACGATAAATTTAGTGAATGCCCATCATCTCGTACAGATACAAAATTAAAGAAATAGAAAAACATTTTTTTTCCTTGTGATGAGAACTCTTAGGGTTTACTCTCTTAACAGCTTTCATATATAGCATACAGCAGTGTTAATTATATTTATTATGTTGTACATTATATCCCTGGCACTTATTTACCTTATAACTGGAAGTTTGTACCTTTTGACTGCCTTCATCAAATTCCCCCTCCCCCCTACCCCACGCCTCTGGTAACCACAAATATGATCTCCTCTTCTATGAGTTTGTTCATTTGTTTGCCTTTGAAGTATAATTGACCTGCAACACTATGTTGGTTCCTGGTACATAACATAATGATTCGATATTTCTATTCATTTCAAAATTATCACCATGACAAGTCTAGTTACCATCTTTCACCATACAAAGACATCACATACTTATTGACTATGTTCCCCACACTGTACATTTCGTACATGTGACTCATTTATTTTGTACCTGAAAGTTTGTACCTCTTAATCTCCCTCATCTATTTCTCTCCTCCTTCCACCCCTCTTTCTTCTAGAAACTACCTGTTTGTTCTCTGTATCTATGGCTCTGTTTCTGTTTTGTAATGTTTGTTCATTGGTTTTGTTTTTTAGATTTCACATATAAGTGAAATCATACAGTATTTGTCTGTCTCTGTCTGACTTATTTCACTTAGCACAATACCCTCTAGGTCCATCCATGTTGTTGCAAATGGCAAAATTTTATTCTTTTTTTATGGCTGAGTAATATTCTTGTGTGTGTGTGTGTGTGTGTGTGTGTGTGTCTTTATTCTTTATCCATTCATCTACTGATGGGCACTTAGGTTGCTTCCATATTGTGGCTATTGTAGATAATGCTGCAATGAACATAGGGGTGGATATATCTTTTCGACTTAGTGTTCTTATTTTCTTCAGAAAAATGCCCAGGAGTGGAATTGCTGGATCATATGACAGTTCTATTTTTAATTTTTTGAGGAATCTCCATATTGTTTTGCATAGTGGTTGCACTAATTTAAATTCCCACCAACAGTGCACAAGGGTTCCCTTTTCTCCACATCCTCTCAACACTTGTTGCTTGCCATCTTTTTGATAATAGCCACTCTGACAGGTGTGAGATGATTTCTCACTGTGGTTTTGATTTGCATTTCCCTGATATTAGTGATGTTGAGCATCTTTTTCTGTGCCTATAGGCCATCAGTATGTGTTCTTTAGAAAAGTGTTCTCTGAGGTATGTTCCCACTATACCCATTTTGTTGAGAGTTTTTTATCATAAATTCAACATAGATGTTGAATTTTGTCAGAAGCTTTTTCTGCACCTATTGAGACAATCATGTTTTTATTCTTCAGTTTATTAATGTGGTGGATCACAGTGATGGATTTGTAGATATTGAACCATCCTTTCATCCATGGGCTAGATCCTACTTGATCATGGTGTATGATTCTTTAATGTATTGTTGAGTTCAGTTTGCTAATATTTTATTGAGGATTTTTGCATCCATGTTCATTACTGATATTGGCCTGTAATTTCCTTTTTTTGGTGATACTTTTATCTTATTCTGGTGTGAGGGTGACACTGGCCTTGTGGAATGAACTTGGAAGCATTCCTCTACAATTTTTTGGAATAGTTCGAGAAGGATGGGTGTTAACTCTTCTTTAAATGTTGGGTAGAATTCATCTGTGAAGCCATCTAGTCCTGGACTTTTATTTGTGGGAGTTGTTTTATTATTGATTCAATTTCCTTACTGGTAATTGGCCTGTTCATATTTTCAATTTCTTCCTGGTTCTGTCTTAGGAGATTGTACATTTCTAGGGATTGTTCCATGTCTTCTACATTGTCCATTTTATTGGTGTATAATTGCTTTTAGTAATCTCTTATGATCCTTTATATTTCTGTGGCATCGGTTGTAACTTCTCTTTCATTTCTGATTTATTTATTTAAACCCTCTCTCTTTTTTTTCTTGGGGAGTCTGGCTAATGGTTTGTCAGTTTTGTTTATTTTTTCAAAGAACCAGCTCTTAGTTTCATTGATCATTTCTATTGTTTCTTTTAGTCTCTATTTCACTTATTTCTGCTCTGATCTTTATGACTTCTTTCCTTCTACAGACTTGGGTTTTGTTTGTTCTTTTTCTAATTCTTTTAGGTATAATGTTAGGTTGTTTATTTGGACTGGGTCCAAAGGCTGGCTATGGGGCCCCAGGGGTCCCAAGGCTAGTGCTGGCCCACTGGTGGTGGGGCTGGGTCCTGGGCCCTCTGGTGGGTGGGGCTGGGTCCCAGTGCAGCTGGGGTTTTAGAGGGTCCTATGGCATCTGACTTGCCGGTAGATGGGGCTGTGTCCCTGCCCAGCTATCTGCTTGGCCTGGGGTGTCCCAGGACTGGTGCTTCCTGGCTGGTGGGTGGGGCAGCATCCTGGCACTAATAAACTGGAGGAAGGATTCCAAAATGGCACTTGCTAGCACCAGTGTTTTCATGGTTGGATGAGCTTCCAAAATGGCTGCTGCCAGTGTCTATGTCCCCAGAGTGAGACCCAATTGCCTCCTGCCTGTCTCAGAGACTCTCCAAGACAGCTGGTGGGTCTGACCAGGCTCCTTTCAAATAACTGCTTCTGTCCTGGGTCACAGAGGATGTGAGATTTTGTGTGCATCCTGTAAGAGTGGTGTCTCTATTTCCTACAGCCCTCTGGCTCTCCTGAAAGTAAGTACTGTTGGCCTTCAAAGCCAAATGTTCCGGGGGCTTATCTTCCAGGTGCAGGACCCCTGTGGATGGGGAGCCTGATGTGGAGCTTGGATACCTCACTCCTTGGGGAGAATTTCTACAGTTGTAATTATTCTCCCGTTTGTGGGTCACCTACGTAGGAGTATGGGTCTTGATTATACCACGTCTCTGCCCTTCCTAATTGTGTTGTCATGGTTCCTTCTTTGTAACTTTAGTTGTAGAAGATCTTTTCTGCTAGTCTTCATGTCTTTCTCAGCAATAGTTGCTCTGTAAATAGTGGTAATTTTGGTGTGCCCATGGGAGGAGGTGAGCTCAGGATCTTCCTACCCTTCGTTCTTGGCCACTCTCTATTTACTTCTTATAAACAGTTTCACAATAGATACATTTAGTACACTCTGATCAGGTTAGGTTGGAAATGTTAGCTCACAAGCTCTTTGCTTGTAAAGACCATACTTTAGCCATTTTGAAGTTCCCTCCCCATGACCTAGCTTCTAACAACAGTCTCATAAAAGTTTCGGCTATTCAGCAATCCATCAAGAGATTCAGGTTTGCCATTATGTATAATTTAATTGAATTATTTAATAAATACTCTTACTATTTGCTGAGTAATATTCTACATGCCTTATAAATATTAATTCATTTACTCCTCATTGATAACCCCACAAAGTAGGGGCTATGGTTATCTTCCTTTACACACGAGGGAACTGTGGTACAGAGAAGTTAAGTAACTTGCCCAAAGTCACATAGCTAAGTAAATGGAAGTGCTATGGCTTGAAACTTACTCATCTGACTCCTAACATCTGCACAATGACGCCTTGGATTAACTGGTCCCCTCTTTTGGCATCAGTTCCTTATCTGTAAAAGGACAGGAGGGACTTGATGACTTTATATACTTACCTTTTGAGTGTTTAATAAGTGCTGAGAACCTTCACACATTTTTTGTTTTTTCATTTCATTATCACAACAACCTAGAGAGAAAGGCTTAGTCTCATCTTACACTGGAGAAAACTGAAGCTTAGAGAGCTTAAGCGACATGCTCAAGTCCCTACAACTACAGCATGGAGGAGCCCGGAGGATTTGAGCCAGGTCTGTTTGACTTCTTTTGACCATTCTATTGGATTGGCCAAAAAGTTCGTTTGGGTTTTTCTGTAACATCTTACCTTGCTGCCTCCCCTCAAAGATCTCTTCCAATGCTAACTTTGCAGAAGTTGTTTTATTCATTCATCAAACAACTACTCTGTCTCCTCTTTGCACCAGGCACTGGCTGGCTGCTGAAGGGTCACAGGATGAATTAGACCAGATGTTTCCATCAAGGACGATATTAGTTGCAAACATGGCTCATCTCTCTCTCATGGAATGAAATACAAAATAGAAGCAACTAAGTGAAAAGGAGGGTTCCAGATGAGTGTGATAGGGCTCAGAGGAAGGAGCATTTTCCTGTTGATGAGCTTAGGGAAGGCATCCTTGAGAAGGTGGAACTCCTGACTGTTCACTACTGATTTTCTCACTTGAGATGATGCCTGCCAAGCATGTGTTCTTTTGTGTTTTTTTCAGGATGGAGAAGGATGATGTAGCATTTGGGAAAGAAGAGGCAGCATATGAGGCTTGCTCCTGATGCCAAGATGGCAAAGACCTGCATGGCTACTATGTCTTTGCTTCAGGCACTCATGTATGCAGGGATGAAGGACACTTAGGTGGGCTGAAGGACATTTAGGTGGGCTGGGAAGGCCACCAGCAAGCTAACCAGACCTAGCAAACCCAAGTAACCCAGCACGACATAAAACAGTTCCAAGGAGCCCTCATCACACTTTACAGTCACTGTGGACCCAGGCTCTGTAGAGTTCACAGGTTGTGGGGGCCATCTGGTCACCCAGAGTGTACATAAGGTTGCCTGGACCAGGGAACAGGTCATGGGGATGGTTCTAGGGAGAACTGGCCCCACCCACTTCCTAATCCGGGTGTGAGGCCGGGTGACATGGAAGGCTGCCACCCCCACAATGGTCTTGGCCAGCACAGTGGACACACAGAGTGTGAAGGTGACCCCAAAAGCTGCCTGGTGTATGGCACAGGTGAGGGGCTCTGGATGACCAATGAACATGAAGAGGCAGAGGAAACAGAGGGCCAAGGAGGACAGCAGAAGGTAGCTGAGCTGGTGATTATTGGCTTGGCCGATGGGGTTGTGGTGGTGCCAGACGAAGACGCCTAAGATGTGGCCAGAGCAAGGAGGAAGAGCAGGGCTGTGCAGACAGCCAACACTGAGATGAGGGGTTCGTGGTAGGGCAAGAAGTCGAGGGTTTTGGGGATGCACTGACAACTCTCCCTGTTGGGCCATTGGTCCTCAGGGCACTTCTCACATGTAGCACTGTCTAAAGGAAGAGAGAGAAACTGGGTCAGAGAACAGAGTGGGGAAGCTTCTGGAAACTTTACCATGGTCAAGCGGTTATACGACTTCTGATGGCTTTTCCAGTAGAATCAGAGTATTTCAGTCTTGTTACGATGGACCTTCCAGATTGCCTGATGTCCTCAGATTTAGGGCCAAAAACACTCATGGCTGAAATCCTGATAGTTGCTGCTTATCATGCATCAGACTATAGTGAAATAACATTGACACGGCAACCTACGGAAGCTCTAACTCCTGGTTAGGCTTTGACCTTTTGAATTGAACAACCATTGTGGCAATGTTGTAATTCATAGTCACAGCTAATTTATTTATGCATTTATTCATTCATCAGCCTATTTTATATAAGGAATGTTTATGGGGATGCTTAGTATGTAAACAGACTCTCTCTCCTGTTTTATGGAGCCACCCTTTTCTAAGTCACTCCTTTGATAGAACTTATCAGAGCTTTGTTTTCTGTAGTGATTTTAAGGATAGGCTTTGTGGCTAGAGTTCTGGAGCAGTAATACATTCTCATTTAACCTCTTTCCTTGATTTGGATTCTGAACCTGGTCTTCCTGAAACAATCTCTTTCTTTTTCAGTACATCTACCACCTATTACTCTCCCCCAAACACATATTGAAACACATACTGCTTCTCTACTTGAGTAATTCAGTGGCTCCCCATGTCCTACAGAATACAGTTCAAGTTCCCGAGTCTGGCAAGTAAGGTCTTCTGTGATGTGACCACCTGCTTCCTACAACTCCCATCCCAGTCTAGACTCAAGTCACTCTAGGCTCCTTGTTGCTTTCATGCCTTGAGGCTTCATTAACTTACTCCTTGGCCTGGACTATCTTTATCATGCTTCATTGCCTTTGAAGCCCTACTTGCTGTTCAAGGCCTATATCACATGCCACCCCCTCCAGTGAAAAGTCTGCCTACATATCCTTCACCAGAATTAATCATTTCTCTCTGCTTTCATGACTCAATGCTTGAGCTTTTATTAAAGCAACTGACTTTAAGCCTAGTTTCTCTATTCTACAATGACCAGTCTCCTTTAGCAAATCATGAGCTCTGCGGGGCCAGGGGCTGTGCCTTATTTGTTGTTACCACCCTTGCACCCATCACAGTAGCTGCATACAGTAGGTGCCAGTTGCTATCTGTTGAATGAATGACATCTTAGTAAAACAGATTAAATCATTAGGAGGCTTTTCCCCAATATTTATGGAATGCCTACCATGTGCCAGACATTAAAATAGGCACAAAATTTGGGCAAACTCATGGTTGATGAAAGAAAGAATGAATATATAGCCATACATGGCTATGAGGTAGCATGTGGGAAGGGCATATTGACATCATCTTTCTGATCTCCTTTTCCCTGGATTTTTTTCCCCATTAAATGAATCTTCCCTTGATGTAAATAACAGCTGTCATCTGAAACCTTCCTTGGCTGCTGACTGGCCACCTGCTGACCAAGGGCCAGCTTCCCTCCCTACCAGGTGTCATGGACATCACTCCTCCAGGGCAGGGAAGGCAACTGTAGCAGCAGTTTGACTTCTCAGATAGCGTTGACTTCCTAGTTCCTGCAGGACATTTTTCATTGCAGATGGAGGCAGGGACCTGCACAAGGGAGGAGAGAGAGCACTGGGGAGACTGCAGGGGAGACTGAATAGCATCCGTGCAATCAGGTCTTAGAAGAATTTGCAGCATCATTCTCACTTACTGGTCCCTCCCTCTCTTCTTTCTTTCTCCCTCTCCTCTCCCGCCTTAAAAAATTAAAAACCCTATTTATCTCCTTTTTCCTTTCTTTACCCCTTTCCTCTTTCCGTCCCTCCTTTTCTTGTTCAAATTGTTATCGATGTATTCCATGCATCAAGTACTGTGTAGGGTATTAGGGGGAGAACAACAGGTAAAGATGAGTTCTTAAGATGTCACAGTCTGGGGGGAACCAAGAAATCTCAAGGAGAAGAAAGATATGAGCATCATTGCTCCACAGACAAAGGGCTGGCCCCTGGATGTTGGGCTGGAATTCTGGCTCTGCAGGGTGACCTGGGGCTTAACCTCTCTAACCCTTAGTTTTCTCTTCGATAAAATGGGGGTAGCAAGTATATCTATTTTGAAGATTGTGTGAGGATTAAATGAGGTGATGCAGTGAAGCCCTTACTACAGTGCCCGGAACACTGTGAATGTATACCAAATGCTAGTGAATAAGATAATATTCTGAATGTTCTAGGAAGTTTGTCTTCCATTCTGGGCTCATCAAATCCCTTAGCTTTTATTTCAAGGGACTTATTTTCCCCCCGAGCCCAAACAGAATTGAGAGATGAATCAACAGTGAATCAGAAACAAAGACTACAAATACTAGCCAGGCAACTAATTTACAGTTTCACAGCCCTCAGCATTACCGACATTAGGTGCTAGATACTTGTTGTGAAGGGCTGTCCTGTGCATCATAGGAGGTTTAGCAGCATCCCTAGCCTCTATCCACTGAATGCCAGTAGCATTCCCCTCAAGTTGTGATAACCAGAAATGTCTCCAGACATTGCTAATGTCCCCTGGGAAGCAAAGTCACTCTGAATTGAGAACAACTGAGATTCAAATCATGCTTGCAGAATGAATTTTCTTGGAAAGATCTGATAAAAGGATTCTTTAGTCTGGGGAAGGAGAAGTGAGGGGAAGATACCTGAAATAGTCCTCAATGATGACCCCAAAGCCATGGGAAGCAATGCTCATTTCTCCCCTGGAACTCTACTCTGCTCCCTTGCTTTATTTTTTATTTTTTTGAAGTACAGTTGATTTACAATGCTGTGCCAATCTCTGCTGTACAGCAAAGTGACTCAGTTATACACACACACATATATACATACAGTCTTTTTAAATATTCTTTCCCATTATGGTTTATCCCAGGAGGTGGGACATAGTTCCCTGTGCTATACAGTAGGACCTTGTTGTTTATCCATTCTAAATGCAATAGTTTGCATCTTCCAGCCCCAATACTCTGCTCCCTTGCTCATTGGCTCCCTTGTTTCTTTCTCCCAGGATGGGGGAATTTGGCCATTGAGGTGTGACAGTCATGGGAACAGAAAAAAGACATGCAAGACTAAGGTGAGACCAGAGGGAACTAGGTTGAAATCACTGAGGATGAGGACAAAACATCTATACTTGTTACAGTAATTTTCTTTTTCTGATTACAGAACCATGTGGAAAATGCTGTGGATGCTTAGAGAAGGGAATGATAAACCCTGCCTGGATGAGCTGGAGGAAAATGCAAGAAGCATGGCATGATACTTGAGATGCAACTGCACTTAAATTAGAAGTCCCCCACCTGGCGACCTTAGATACTTAGGAGTCTGGGAAAGGACAAATGGGGCTCTATGGGCTGTTTTCCATTGTGTAAAAAAGCTTGGCATCAATTGTCTATTTCCTGACATAAGGCTACAAGGTTAAAACAGAGCAACTCCTGGTAGACACACTAGCTATCTCAGGATAAACTTGAATTGGCAATTATATATAATTTTTTGCTAAGTTATTTTAATATTAATTCTATTTCATTCTTATAAGGTAGTGATTGTTTTTATTTTCCACATTAAGTCAAGAAACAAAAGAATTTGCCTGTGATCATACAGCTAATAAGTGGCAATTTGAGATTCAATCCTGTTTTTTCTAAGTCCAACTTTTAATTTTTCCTCTGATAAGAAGCCATGTAATTCAGCAATAAGTACCATATAAGACTCTTAAAAATATCATATTCTTTGATCCCAAATTCTACTTCTAAGTACTTATTATACTTATAGGAAATCAGAGGTAATCTTAAATATGTATGCACAAGTTATAACACAACAGAGGTATTTAAATTGCAAAAATTACAAAACATTGTAATGTCTAATAGCAAAAATATTTAAATATCTTCTTAATCTGTATTGTTTAATATTATGCAATCATGCTTCTGAAGATACATAACATGGCATTTAATGGGATAATATATATATATATAAAATTTATTTTGCTATTTGTTCATTAATCACCTTTGCCTTTAGCAAACTCCTTTGCTTTTGGAGCCAGAGAATGGTTGTGGAAGGTTTTGTTTGCTGAACAGCCTCAGAGTTGTGTAGGTCAATGGTCTACCCTACCAAGTACTCTGTCAGTTCAACATAACAAACCCTGCTGGGTGCTTGGGGGTGAGAGGTGCTTGTGGGCTTGGTCCTTAGGGAGCTCTCTGCTCTCACCTTTAAGCGCCCTTCAGATAATAGCACTGTCATTTATCAGCAGCTCTTTTCCAGGAGGTAACCTCAAGTCAGAATGTCCAACAGTCAGGGTCTGTTCTCTCTGGTCTGGGAGGATGTAGAGGTTTTGAATGTCAAACGTTGCCAGCATCTCCCCCTCTTTAGTGAAGCAAACCTCTTCCTGGGCTTTGGTGGTGAAGCGAACCTTTTGGGTGTAATGGAGCATCTGAGACAGAGACAGAAGGTAGAAGGAGGGAAGCTGGTTAGGAGCTGAAGAGGCACAGGGGGCTTCCTTCACCTCACGGACTGCCCTCCCACATCTGTGCTTGCCAGCCCTTGGAGGAAGGCACCTTATCTCTGTACATTTTATGAAAAAAGAACTCTGCTTTCTCATCTCCCAAGTTTGTGCTAACCTGTGATAAGCAGGGGAGTGAAAGTTGAGTCAATGGAAACCTGGCAGTATTGGGTCTTGCCTAAGATAAATTCACTCACAGGATGGTCTTATGAACATGGGTCTCTATCCATCCAATTTTGCACCATCTGTCCATACAAATTACTAAGCTTCCTTCTTCGTGTCAGACATGATTGGTAGCTAGGACACAAAAGCTCAGTCCTGCCTTCAAAGCATCACCATGTTCATCTCAGCAGTGTGGCTAATAGGGAATGCTTTTGATTAAAAGGTGTTATAGACCAAGGAGTATGAATGTTTCAATGCATCCCAAACACTCCATAGCTGGGAGAATCTCAGCTTATGTGACTATCAAAGCCCCATTATCATTCCCTTCTGGGAATAGCTTAAGTAGTAAAAAAGGCAGGTCAGGTAAAGTTCCTTTAGGAGCCCACCAGGGTCTTTAGAGTGGGTGCTTTGGGATCTTTTCACACCTTTGGAGAAGATGGAATTAACTTTGATTCTATGAGTAGGTTGTGATCTTTTCCAGAAACCAGAAACTCTTTAAGAAAACCTTTGAGGTTCTTTATAATAGAGCTCCCTCTTGCCTTTCCAACCTTTTCTTTTCACTGTTTTTTTTCTTTTTCCTTAGTCTGTCTCATGCTTTGAACCAGCTAGATCACTTTCCCACTCCTGCTCATGCTATACCCTCCAATATCTGGTATGTGTGATTGTTTATTACTCTTTACAACTAGAGTGTAAACACTTTGAGGGCAAGCATGTATTTTGCACATTTCTGTACCCCCATTGCTCCAAGGTGCATGAAGGTTGCTTTGTAAATACTTGTGGCGTAAACACATATTTGTTGAATTAAGCTATGGAAGCCCTGTAAGACTACAGGAGGGATTTTGAACAAATCACTTTGCTGGGGGCAGAGTTGGGTCTAGAATCGTGAAAGATTCCTGGAATTCTTCAGCCTTGAGAGGCAGTGCCCAGACTCTGGAGCCAGGTTGCCCGGTGTGATTTCCAACTCTACCTGAACCAGCTGTGTGGACTTTGGATATGTTATTCTACCTCTCAGTATTCTCATCTGTAAAAAGGGGACCTACCTCATAGGGTCATGAAATGTATTAATACATATAAAGTGCTTGGAACATTACTTGGATAGAATAGCACCCAAAAAGTGTTAATTAACTATTATTACCCTTATAGCCTTATAAGAACTCACATGATATAAATACTGATAAAATTACCTAAAACCTATCTTAAAGAAGCTGTGCCTAGTTTGAAGACATGCTTTTAAAATTAAGAGGATTTTTCTTCTATTCTGAATTTGTTTCTGTAACTTTGCTTGGATATTTGCAGTGGTGTGCTGTTAAATGTTTAACAACTGGCTCTCTGGGGAAAAAAGCCAGGATTTTAGTGTTTGCTGATTTCCATGGTTTAACAAACAATTTGCATAATTCCTGAAAATTTTACAAAGACTCTCATTGCCAGTAGGAGCCAGCTCTCTCTTCTTCATCTAAACCCCGGATGTCTTTAATAATAAGGGATCTGAGCCATAGTCACTTTGGCTCTAAATTCAGTACACCTTTCATTAGACCACAACACCCGTCTGCTAGTCTCTGGGATGAACAGGGACTGGGTGAGGGTCTTGTCTGCTCACCTGCCAAGGCCTGGCGTTCTGTGAATTCGCACAAGTGCCTCCCAGGAAGGGTCCATCTCTTGGGGAGCAGTCCATCAGTTTCTGATAGGCAGCCAGCAGGGCTTTGGCGGCCAGGTAGGCTTGGTAAGTGGCCGTCAGATCAGGAAGTTTGAAGGTAGACAGATGGACAGCTGTCACGTTCTCAAGCCCCGTGCAGTTCTGAGCCCCTTCTCTGGCCCTTGGGGTGGGAGCCCCTCATCCAGACCACCTGCATCCCTGCAGCTGCCCCCACAGCTTCCTCACCAGACTGTTGCTTGCGTAGGCGGCTGGGCGCAGCGCCAACAGTAAATCCTCGAAGCCGGGCATCCCTCCTGAGTGTATGGTCAGGCTCAAGCTGCCGTTCAGCAAGCCCAGGGCCGTGGGACCCGGAATCGAGGGCTTGTAGGAGAAGGAGGTGGAGAAGATCCACGTCCTCCTGGTCACATTCTTCCAAATGGCCTCGGCCAGGAGCCTGAGGTGGAAGTGGTAACAGTCACAGACGATGACGTGGCAGCGGGGCTGGAGGCAACGGCGCGGACCGCATCAGCAGCCCTGGCGGCTGATCCTCTTGGAGAAGCCCACGCAGCCGCCCGTGCGCCTCATCTCCGTCTGCAGTTGCTGGCCCAGCCACTCGAAGTTGCCATTGTCAGAACGCACCAGGCCCACCCAGGTCCAGTTAAAGGGACTCAAGAGCTTGGTCAGGCCCCAGGGCTGGTGGGCGCTGCTGGGCACCGTGCGGAGGAAGGACGGGAACCAGAGCGGTCAGAGAACCGGGGATGCTGAGATCCGTGGATGATCCGCGGGAGGAAAGGGGGCTGCGTATTCCTGGCTAGAACGCCCCCCAATGCCCCTGCTCGGTATCCACAAATGTTCTCCTCGGCCACCAGGTGACTTGGCCTCATTCCTCCTCTCTCTGCCTCTTATTTTTAAAAACATTTATTTTAACATACAAAAAACCGTGCATAATTAACGTATACAACTTGATGTGTGTGGAGATGCGTATACACCTGTGAAACCACCACCACAGTCTATGCCATAAACCCATCCATCATGTCCAAGTTTCTTCCCCCCCTCTTATTTATTATTATTCTTATGTTTTTGTGTGATAAGGACACTTAACACAATATTTACCCTCAGCTAATTTTTAAGTGTACAATACGGTATTGTCAACTACAGGCATTATGCTGTACAGGAGCTCTCTAGGACTTAATTTATTTTGTATAACTGAAAGTTTGTGCCCCTTGACTGACATCTCCCTGTTTTCTCCTCCTCCCAGCCCCTGGCAACCACCATTTCTACTCTCTGCTTCTAGGAGTTTGACTATTTTAAGTTATGTAAGTAGTATCATGTAGTATTTATGCTTCTGTGTCTTTCTTTCTTTTATTTTTAATTTTATTTCACTGGCCTTTGATATATGCTATACATTATGTGCAGGTCGTTCCAAAGCCTATAGGCTCAGGCCCGAGAAGCCAATTCACCTCACTGCAATGGACTAAAGAACATATCTTAGGGTGCTGGTGAAAGAAAGATATGCTAAGTGTTTTGTCATTCTATATTGTATATTTCTTGACATTGTTTGAGAAATAAAGGTTCAAGTGAATTAAAAACTTGAGTTATCATTAGAAGAGTTGAAACAGGATATAGAACTTCCAAAGCATTGTAAGGAAAATAGATTTAAAAAATCAGGACATTTCAAGAAAGGAGAAAACAAGAAAAAATTATAATAAATAGAAAACTATAATAATAGCAATCGTAAATGAAAGCATAGACATCCCTTCTAACTAAATAACAAATGAAAGTGCCTTCTACTTATTATTTCTATCATTATGGTTTATTAGTTATTAATAAAAAGTTATGATGAAGCATATGAAAGGGAAAATTTTATAAGACGGTGGAATAACATCAAACACGTTAGAGTAAATGTGGAAGGTTAAATTACTCTAGTTAAGAGTGCTGTGTCACAGTACTATATATAAAATAGATAACTAGTAAGAGTAAATGTGAATCAGAGTAAATGTGAAAGGTTAAATTACTCTAGTTAAGAAGGGTGCTGTGGGCTTCCCTGGTGGTACAGTGGTTGAGAATCTGCCTGCCAATGCAGGGGGCACGGGTTTGAGCCCTGGTCTGGGAAGATCCCACATGCCGCGGAGCAACTGGGCCCGTGAGCCACAACTACTGAGCCTGCGCGTCTGGAGCCTGTGCTCCGCAACAAGAGAGGCCACGATAGTGAGAGACCCGCGCACCACGATGAAGAGTGGCCCCCGCTCCCCGCAACTAGAGAAAGCCCTCACACAGAAACGAAGACCCAACACAGCCATAAATAAATAAAAATAAAAAAAAAAAAAAAGAAGAGTGCTGTGTCACACTACTATATATAGGATAGATAACTAATAAGGACCTACTGTATAGCACAGGCAACTCTACTCAATACTCTGTAATGGAAAAAAAATCTAAAACAGAGTGGATATATGTTTATGTATAACTGATTCACTTTGCTGTATACCTGAAACTAACACGACATTGTAAATCAACTCTACTCCAATAAAAATTAAAAGAAAAAAAAAAAAGGAGAGTGTGCTGGGTTCGCTTCTTCCTGGCTAGATGAACTCTCCAGCCATCTATATCCTTTGGGTGCCAGTATTCTGACACCTATGGACCTCGTCTAAGGGCTGCCCTGCCCTCTCTCTTCTGGTCAGAGGCTTGACGTGAGACTGGGGGTGGGAGGAGAGTGAGGCTCGAGCATTCATGCCCCCAGATGCCTCTCTGCTCAACGGTGGGTTGTCAGCGGCTGCCTTCATCTGAGAAAGGCCACAGCTCTAGTGGGGAGGACCTCTCCTACTACTTCCTCCCCTCCGTGCATGGGGAGGAGGAGCTTCTTACCGTGGCTGTCCCCTGGATGTTTCACCCTTAACCCTGCCTACTCCTTTGAAAAGAACGCCTTCACCACATTCCCATGGGAGTGTGCCATCTGTGTTTTGCCTTTCCAAGGTCAAAGCGGGGAGGATTCAGCAGTTCTGACACAGGTAGCTGGGGTAAAGATTTTGACTATTATAGACACTTCCAAATTGCATGAAAAGCCGAAGTCATCTATTTGCTATTTAGAAGAGATGCATCTAAAGCAATAATAGGAATGGGTAACATTAAAGCCTTAAATGAGTCCACTTGCCCTGGAGGCTCTCCAGCCCTCGGGACCTAGGGAAGAATGAGAGGCTTTTGGAACAAAGGGGTGAGGGATTAAGTCAGTGCAGAGTGTGATTTCTGGTGGGCAGACAGACCATGTGAGTGCCCGTAAGTCCTGCTAAGCTTTCTTCAACCCAATGATTAGCAAAAGACTTCTCAGGACGATGACAGGATAGTGCTCTGGTTAAGTGAATATTAAAGCTAAGAAATGGTCATAGAATTAAAAGACTTTCTTTTCTTCATAGAGAACCATAAAGACTAAACAAAATATGGCTTGTCTATTGAGTTCCACCCTATAAAGCCTTCCCTGACTCCTGTTCCTAAGGCTGGACTCCGGTTCTTGCTTCTCTGTCCCTGCCAGCCCTAGGACCCTCCCCATCATCACATCATCACATCATCACTGAGCTCTTTCTACTGCGGATTGTTTGAGCTCATGTCTTTTCCCCTTCAATTAGATTTTAAGCATTTAATTGGTCTTAGCTGTTGAGTGCATGAATGAATGCATGCTCTTCTCTCTCCTCCTTCTCATCTTCCTCCCTCTCCCCTCCTCCTGCAGGTTCCCCAAGTTACTCAGTGCAGGGGTTTGCTGTCCCAGACTTTCCCCAGCCTGTTAGGGAAGCTGTCCCACCAGGTATATGCAGACAAGTCCCTTTACTTCAAAGTCCTTGGTGACTCTCTCATCCTAGACTGGGCAAAATGATACTGAGGACTTGGGTATCTTTTTCTCAAAAGATAACTGCTCCTTCCAGGTTTACATTGTTATCATTATTGTCAATAGCAATAACAACTAACAGTTATGAGCATTTGTTATATACCAGGCACTGGTTATTCCATTGTTAACACCCACAATGACTCTAAGAAGTAGATGCATCACCATTCATCTTTGTTACCTTCATTTTGTAGATGAGGAATGTGAAGCTCAAAAGGGATGTCTTAATTTGTCAGGATCACATAATTAATAAGAAGTGTTGTTAAGATTCGAAACCAGGTTTACTCACTTTCAAGCCGGTGTCCTTCATCATTTCTAGTGCTTCTGCTTCCCAGCCCATCTCTGTCCAGTTCCCTCTGCTGATTGTACATTCTGGGATTTATGTGACACAAGGAGAGTTTCTACTGGGTCCTTTGATTTTATGAACTATGGGGTTTTGCAAAACCAGAGTCGGCACAAGCAAGGAAGATGTAGTCAATTTGGAGCTCCTTGAATTTTAGCAAAATAAAGATACCACCCAACAGGAGTGGGGTTCCTAGTGTTAGAGAGGCTATGCAGACACTCTGAGTTCAGTGGACCTGGGAGTATGTGGCCTCCAAGGCTGATCCTGATGAAAACTAACTGAAATTGACAGAGGTTAACCTCATCACAAGTGACCCATTGGGCTGTGATGCTGGGGAGACCTAGACGGTGGGCCACGTGTATCCTCAGGGCTGGAATGTAACTAACCAGACAGGTGACAATACAATCAATTGAAGAAAGACTCAACCTGCCTGAGTGAAACACAGGGAGAGGATGTCTCAGATGAGCTGAACATTCTGGTTGCCTGGGCAGGTCTGATTTCATAGAGACAATAGTCTGGTTTCTTCCTTATGCTCCAATTCTAGGCTCATGGATTATCCTTCCGAGAAGAATTTGGCTTCAGATAGAGGCTTTTCTGCAGGGAGAGAATACGCTGAGCAGACAATTCGAGGCTGTTGGTCGTGTTGAAAATCACATTTCTCATTCTAAGTTAATAAGTGGTGTCTGACTTTGACAATGATTTTGGGCAGCTTGAGCCAGCCCCACCAATACCAGGCATTTCTGGGCGAGTACTTCTTTCCTGGAACTATGATATCATCCCATTGTCTGTGCCCCACTCAACTATGAGCTCTTTGAGGTTGGCAGCTGGAGCTTACTCATATTAGTATCTGGGGGGATTATGATCTGGCCTGTAGCTGTTGTTCAGAAAACATCTATTGAACGGGTGTGAACCGTGCTATTTTTAGAGCTACAAAGCTGAGAATGTAGTAATCAGCACCTCAATGCTGAATGTATCAGGAGGCTTTTTTTTCCCTGTCACTGGGACACCTGACCCAACAGTGATGGTTGCTATCCCAGTCTCGTGAGGACCATGGGGCTGGAGATAGAGGCCCAGGTGGGGAGGGGGGTGGCACTGTGGGCAGGATGGTCTCGGGTCCTAATGTCACCCATCGTGCTGGAGTGGGACCTCAAAGCAGCCTGTAACCATGATGACTGGACTGATATCACGCACTTTAACTTTTTTCAATTAAAGCAATGAAGACCTAGTAAGTAAAGTAATTTTTAAACTACTTTTTAAGATTTTCTCATAAATAAAAAACTAGGAAAAGCAATTCTCTGTCAGCCAAGTGTCCTGATGTCTGACTCAGAAGCTAAGGTCACTCTAACCCAACATTCCAGCTTGGAACCTTGAGGCTGGGTTGTTCTGCCTTGAGTTCTCCCATGGTTGACCCTTCGAAAGCCATGTGGGTGCCATGGTGTTATCGCTGTCTGGGTTCATGCTTGCCTTCTTGCCCGGAGGGTGAGTGTTTCTGAGGATAAGGCCATGGCCTCACATGTGCCTCACGGTACGTGTGGTTATAGCACAATGCTCTATACCCTGAGTAGTGTGCACAATAAAAAATTGGAAAGAATAACCAGCTCCACAATAGGCAGCATTTTTATTTAGCTGAGGTTCCCTCCTCCTTGCTTCTTCTACCCTGGAGTTGAATTGCCTGATTTTGAATCCAAAATTACTACTTACTAGCTGTGTGATTTGGGGCAAGTGACAGTTCTTCTTCGAGCCTCAATTTCACCCACTGTAAAATGGGAATAATAATAATATCTACTTCATAGAGTTGTTGTGAGAATTAAATGAGATAATAAAATGAATATTATAATAATAGGAAATACGGACATAACACCATAACTCAGGCATTTTTCTTTTTTTTTTTAAACATCTTTATTGGAGTATAATTGCTTTACAGTGGTGTGTTAGTTTCTGCTTTATAACAAAGTGAATCAGTTATACATATACATATGTTCCCATATCCCTTCCCTCTTGCATCTCCCTCCCTCCCACCCTCCCTATCCCACCCCTCTAGGTGGTCACAAAGCACAGAACTGATCTCCCTGTGCTATGCGGTTGCTTCCCACTAGCTATCTATTTTATGTTTGGTAGTGTATATATGTCCATGCCACTCTCTCACTTTGTCACAGCTTACCCTTCCCCCTCCCCATATCCTCAAGTCCATTCTCTAGTAGGTCTGTGTCCTTATTCCCATCTTACCACTAGGTTCTTCATGACCTTTTTTTTTTTTTTCCCTTAGATTCCATATATATGTATTAGCATACTGTATTTGTTTTTCTCTTTCTGACTTACTTCACTCTGTATGACAGACTCTAACTCCATCCACCTCACTACAAATAACTCCATTTCGTTTCTTTTTATGGCTGAGTAATATTCCATTGTATATATGTGCCACATCTTCTTTATCAATTCATCCGATGATGGACACTTAGGTTGCTTCCATGTCCTGGCTATCGTAAATAGAGCTGCAATGAACATTGTGGTACATGACTTTTTTTGAATTATGGTTTTCTCAGGGTATATGCCCAGTAGTGGGATTGCTGGGTCATATGGTAGTTCTATTTTTAGTTTTTTAAGGAACCTCCATACTGTTCTCCATAGTGGCTGTATCAATTTACATTCCCACCAACAGTGCAAGAGTGTTCCCTTTTCTCCACACCCTCTCCAGCATTTATTGTTTGCAGATTTTCTGATGATGGCCACTCTGACCGGTGTGAGGTGATACCTCAATGTAGTTTTGATTTGCATTTCTCTAATGATTAGTGATGTTGAGCATTCTTGACATAGTCAGGACACTCAGAGGCCAGGTCACCGAGGTTTCCATCTCGCCACCTTCCTCACTGCACATCCCCTCCTGTAACATCCATTTCTACATTATCTTTTCAGAAGCTTCTTTCAAGGGTCTTTCTCTCTGACCTCACCAGCTGAGACAACCTCCTCAGAGGGATGGGACTCATCCTCGGTACATGCTCTGAATACCTAGTTATTCAACCACGTGGGTGACAGGGGAGTAATAATATCTCTATGCCAATTACTGTTGCCTGCACTTGACATATTTGTTACTAACTGCTGCAACCATCAGTAAGTAGGTAGGTCTATGCTTGTTTCACAGAAGACAGAATTAAAGCCTTGGGAAAATAACCGTGCAAAAGGTCACACAGATAAAATTTAAATTTTTTCAAACTTTTGGAAAGCACACTTAATAGTCTCTGGAATATATATGATCTCCCAACATAGTTACAAGATTTACATTACCTCATAGGGAAAGAACTGGTCCTTTTGTTCCTGCGAGGGACTTCTATGAAGCACTGCTGATATTTTTGTTTTCTGAGCAGATCCAAGGAGATTGCTGCTGTGGCGATCTGAAAGCCATAGTCAATGCAATTACCTAATCTTCCTTGGGTTGATTTTATGGATGTGCTGAAACCCACTTTTGAATACACTCCCAGCAGGTAGCAAGACCAGGCTGTGAACCCAGTTTTATCCAGAGTTCCTGGGCAACATTCAAAGCTTGCAACCTCCAGATTCTCCAGGTGTCTAACTGTTTCGCCTTCTTGCCCAATTCAGATTGCCTTGTTTCTGAATCGTTGAGTTTTCTGATCCAGTTGAATTCTTTGGTGGTTTTAACATCTTACAGGTGTCACCTAAGATGATGCTTCTGGTATGAAGGTGGTAATGCTAAATGAAAGAGGGACTCTTTTTTCCTCTACGATTCACTGTGATAATTTACCTGCCTGCAGTGGGGGGTTGCGTGAGCCCAGACTTGCCTGCAAATCACAAAATGAGTGCGACAGGGCTTCGTGTTTCTGGGAGAAGTCATCTGCCTTCAATTAGAGCTGACTCAGGGCTCTCAGTAGGTAAGAAAACAATGGGTCTGGGGATTAAAAAGCTCAGGAGGGTAAGTGGTAGATCCTAAATGACATAATTTCCCGTGTTTCTCTCTGTGCTCTTCAGGGACTGAACATTGTCACTTCCGTGCCACTTCCTCCAGGGCTGGAAAGAAACGGAGAGACAATCCAGACCTACTTTGATACATTACAGATGAAGGTACAGACCCGGGGGTGGTGGTCCACATCTTATCCGAGGTCACATAGCTTCTCAGCTGCCAGCTGGAGGGCTGATCAGAAATGATGGTGGAGGATGGCTATGGTCAGGGCGAGGAGACTAGGACCGTGAAACCACAGTCTCACCCATTATTCTGGTCTGCTCAAGGATTCTGCTTCCTTCCAGACCCAGTTCAAGTCTTACCACTTCTGGGAAAGCTGACTAAACCCAATATAGATGTTCCCAGCCCTCAGTGAACTGTACCTGGGTTTGCTTTCCATTCTATATTGTGGCGGAGTCTTGAGCATCAGGTCTTCTTTAGTTTAAACATCTGCCTCACAAAATATTCTGTGGGAGAAGGGTTCAGTCCTTTAGCCTATTTATTTTTAAAAAAAAATTTTTTTATTTTATATTGGAGTATAGTTGATTTACAATGTTGTGTTAGTTTCAGGTGTACAGTAAAGTGATTCAGTTATACATATATCCACTCTTTTTCAGATTCTTTTCCCATATAGGTTATTACAGAATACTGAGTAGAGTTCCATGTGCTATACAGTAGGTCCTTATTAATTATTTTATATATAGTAGTGTGTATATGTTAATCCCAAACTCCTAATTTATCCATCCCCCCACCTTTCCCCTTTGGTAAGCATAAGTTTGTTTTCTATGTCTGTGAGTCTATTTCTGTTCTGTAAATAAGTTCATTTGTACCATTTTTTAAGATTCCAGATATAAGTGATATCATATGGTATTTGTCTTTCTCTCTCTGACTTACTTCACTTAGTATGATGATCTCTAGGTCCATCCATGTTGCTGAAAATGGCAGTATTTCATTCCTTTTTATCAGCCTATTTAATTTTGAAATAAAGGAAGATCACTTTAATGGTGTTAAATCAGTAACAACAACAGAGCTGGGAAAAGTCATAACTGAGAAGGGGACTCCTAGGGCCCCTTGATTCCCGTTTTGCTGTTACCAAGGAAAGTGGGGAGGCACATCATCTGTCTATGTATCACTAAATCATATGTCTTAGTTTGGCTTATTTTTGATCTCTCTCTCTTTGTATATATATTTGTTTTCTAGTTGTTTCTAGTTGGTTGTTTTCTTGAATAAGATAAACATTAATTCTTTTTCCACATAAAAGAAGCCTGGAGATAGGCAGCCCATGGCTGGTATGGTGGATTACAAATGTCATCAGGGGCTTAGGCTCTTTCTGCTCTGCTGTTTTCTATGCCTGGCTTGTAGCTTCAAGGTCACCTTGGTAGCTGAATGGCAGCCAGGGCTCCAGCCATCACATCTACACTCCAGATCAGAAGAATAAAAACCTAGAGGCAAGTGTTTTGAGTTTTGTGCTATTATAACAATGCTTTATGAACATTCTTGCACCTGCACCCTGGTAGGCATGGGCAAGAGTTTCACCGTTGTTCATACTTAGGTCACTGAAATAGCTGAATTACTGGTTATGTGTATCTTTGATTTTTAAAGGATAATGCCAAACTGTTCAACAAAATTGTTAGACTAATTTATACTACCCATTTTCCATATCCTTGTCAATATAGTGGTGTCATACTCTTTAATTTTTGCTAATCTAATGAGCGTACTGTGGTTTCAATTGGCATTTTCCTGATTACTAATGAGAATAAGCATCTCTTCATAGGTTTATTGGCTATGTGGATAGTCTCTTTTGTGAATTACTTGTTTGAGCCTTTGTGCCATCTTTTCTTAGTGATTTTTAAGTACGCGCACGGGTACGTGCGCATGTACACACACACACACACACACAATATAATAGTCCTTGTTGATTGTGTGTCTTAAAAAGATTTTTTCCCATTCTGTGTTTTGACCTTTCATCTTCTTGATCATGTGTTTTAATGAACAGAACCTCTTTAATGAACACTGACACATTTAGGGATAAATTTATGATTAATGCTTTTGTCTTACATATATGAAATTCTTCCACATAATGAGGTTATGAGAACATTCTCCTGTATTATTTTATAAAACTTTTATTAACTTCCCTTTCATATTTAGTTCTTTAGTCTACTATGAATTCATTTTTGTGTGTGGTGAGAGGTAGAGGTCTGTATCAGTTAGGGGACTTACAAGTAACAGATGGCACATTCAACTTGGGTAATGTCTAGTAAAGTCACTATTTAAAAAAGGTGTGGACAAGATTTAACAAAACCAAGATGGGATGATGTGGTACCTCACAGCTAGTAACAGAGGGAAACCATTACCAGTCGTACAAGTAGTCATTCATATCGTGGCTTTTTGACCTTCAACCGGTGACTTCCAACATCACTGTGTTCAATTGCCTCAAGCCAGCAGAATGGGAAGGAGCATGGCTTGTTGGAAATGGTCTACACCATTTATTCAAATATTCTATTGGCTAAACTCTCAGCTACATGTCTATACTTAGCTGCAAAGGAGGCTAGTTAAAAGTCTAGTTTTTTAACCAGTCCTAGCTGAATAACATGAATCATTTGGGGTCCGAGGGCAAACTGTGGTAGGCAGCCCCTTAGATGGCCCCTGATGATTCCTGCCCTCTGGTATTCACGTCTTTGAGTAATTTCTCTCTCTTGGGAATGGCCTGGATGTAGTGACTCACCTTTAGTAAATAAAATGTGGTGGGATGTTACTTTTGAGATTAAGTTTCAAAAAGACTGTGGTGGGCAATTAGTTCTGAGGAAAGTCATCTGTCATGTTGTGAGCTGCCTCATGGGGAGGTCCATGTAGCAAGGAATTGACATATTTGGCTACCAGTGGGGAAGGATCCAAGTCTTCCCAAATCCATGCCTTAACTTTCAGCCCTTGCCAACATGTTAATTACAGCTTTGTGAGAGACCCTGAGCCAAGGACATCCAACTAACCTGTGCCTGGATTCCTGACCCTACAGAAACTGCAATAGGAAATGTTTGCTGCTTTAAGCTGCAAAGTTGACAACAATAGACAACAATAGACAGTGACATGCAGCAGGGGAACTGTTGTTCTATAGCCTCACGGGGAGATGCTATAGATGGCAAACAGAGCTTCAATACCCTGCTTACGTCTTGGGGTTCTTTTTTCCCCTTGGATGTTTAGCCTTTGATTTCTTAGTATCTTTTCACCTCTTTGTTTTATCTTTTTACATGTTTTTAAGGAGCCAGCTTGGTCAGAAAATCCTAGTCCACCATATTGCCAGAAATAGAAGTCCTATTCATTTAAATCTTTCTGCTTTTCAATAGATCTTTGTTGAGCACCTACTGTGATTCAGGAGGTGCACTAAAAATAGCAGTTCTTGCCTCCGTGGAACTTACATTTTACTGGGGGTGGGGATAAAAAACAAACATGCAGTTAGATATCAGGCATTGTTGTGTCTTGAAGAATAAAATAGCAGGGTAGGGGGATAGACAGTGACATGCAGTAGGGGAGCTGTTGTTCTAGATATGGTGGTCAAGAAAGGTTTCTCCCAAATGAGGCAACATTTCCACAGAGACCTGGATAAAGTAAATGAATGGGTCTTGTAGGTTGATAATGGGTGGGTGGGGGGGAGGAGAATGCTTGTGTAGATAGTTTCTCCTTTGTAGGTCTGCAGAGGATGCTGGGAAGCAGGCATGGATCTCTCATTCCTTTTATTTCAGAGAGGTTGAATGTAGGGAACTTGGACACCGCTTGGTGGATTGTGGATCTGAGAATCATTGTTGCTCTCAGTCTCTCAGACATCAATAGAGCTGTCTTATCTGGGACAAGCCCCATGGCTGATGCTGACTTAAATGCCCAGGTCCTATCTTAGCCATCACAGAGAATAGGGTCCGTGTAGGTTCTGAATAAATTTTTATTGAATGACCATTACATGCAATCTCTTCCAGCTTCTCTCCATCCAGCTGCTTAGCCAAGAACTGGCACGTGTATCGGGATTTAGGCTGAGTAAAGTTCTCTCCTTGTTAAATAGGTCTTTTATTTTATTTATTTTGTCTTCTCTTACCTATGACCTTTGAATGTCCCTTCACATGACTCCCAAGTTCCTAAGCAGGAAAACCATCTTTCATGATTCCTGGAGAAAGAGCCTAATGAATAAGGCTATTTTGTTGTTGTTGTTGGGAGAAATTTATTTATTTATTTATAATGTAATTTTTATTTTATATTGGAGTATAGTTGATTTACAATGTTGTTTTAGTTTCAGATGTACTGCAAAATGATTCAGGGGCCATTTTGCCTTAAGTCGTTCTATACCAGAGAAGGGACAATTGTTTATAAAATGGTGTTCAAAGGTGATATAAGATAGTAGATAAAACTAGAGTTTCTGGAACCTGAGTCCCTGAGCTCCAATCAAGGCTTCTGTGACCTTGGACAACTTAACTTCTCTATGTCTCATTTTCCCCATCCCTACATGGGGATAATAATTGCACCTACACCATAGGGCTGCTAAGGCATCATAGAGTTGTTAAATACATCTAAAAGTTTTTAGAATAGTGTCTGACATATAATAGGTGCTCTGTAACTCTTAGCTGTATTAATAATAATAATAATAATAATATTTTATTAAGAGATAGGACAATGAATTGTTAGGTTCTTTAGGTTGTAAAAGAGACCATTCAGATAATCTAGTAGAATATGGATCTATGGTTAAGACTTTTATGCTCCAAAAAGGAGACAGGGATTTCTTGGGGGGACCTATTGGGAGTGCTAGAACTCAGTCTGGAACATAATTCAAGATTTGGAAAGATCTAATGTAGCACTAGGGACTGGTTTATATGGCTGCCTCCTCAGCACCTGACATTTGCTCATTTCCTCTCTGGTCTGTCCATAAACATGACTCAGCCATTCTCTCCATAGCTTATCATCATTTGTGAGTCTCATTTCTCAGCTAACTTAGTATTTTCCCATATTTTTCAGTTTAAATCCTCAAGGGGGAGATACTTTTCTTAAAAAAAATAATTAATTAATTTTTGGCTGCGTTGGGTCTTCGTTGCCGCGTGTGGACTTTCTTTTCAGTTGTGGCGAGTGGGGGTTACTCTTCATTGTGGTGCGCGGACTTCTCATTGTGGTGGCTTCTCTTGTTGCGGAACATGGGTTCCAGGTGCGCGGGCTTCAGTAGTTGTGGCACACGGGCTCAGTAGTTGTGGCTCGTGGGCTCTAGAGCACAGGCTCAGGAGTTGTGGTGCAGGGGCTTAGTTGCTCTGTGGCATGTGGGATCTTCTCGGACCAGGGCTCGAACACATGTCCCCTGCATAGGCAGGTGGATTCTCAACCACTGTGCCACCAGGAAAGTCCAAGGAGGAGATATTTTTATTGTTCCTGCTTAATAATCATTGTACGACTCTGGAGCATCTCATGGCTCTCTACTCTGTTCATGCATTGATGAAACCTGGGTCAGGGGCTTATTCTAGTCAGATCGCTTGAAGGGGAAGGTCAAATGCTAGAACAGTGGTTACCTAAGCTATGAGTGGGGAAGTTTCTCCTGCAATGGGAGAATTATAGAAGTATAGACGCACTCTTCATTTACTTAATTTACTGGGTCTCATAATGAGACCCAGTCCTTTCTTTATTCAAAGAGTGTAGATATAATCAGTGTCAATGAGGGCAGATCTGCTGTAACATACTGGAGAACTGCTTTCCATTAGAATTCTCTAAGTATGGAATCCTTTGGCCCTGATGACCAAGCTTGAACTAGTCCCCAAAGGGGAATTTATTGTAGTATTCCAACGTGTCTTAAGGAAGCAAGAAAATTACTGTGGCTGCTTCTTAGTACAATGGGAAGTAGGAAATAGAAAGTGTCAGAGCTTAGTCTTTTTTGTTGCAGATTCTCTTTGAATAACTACTTCATTTTTGCCTCTCTCTTGACTTCTCTACTTTGGACAATCGGGTCTCCTATGCTAAATCTCTTTTACATGTTGAACTTCACAATGCCCATGGAAAAATTTTTATTAAACTTAACGTGGGTCAGGTGCTCACTTCTGAACAAATCAGCTGTAGGTAGGGTGAAGGGCCGTCTTAATAAAATGGTTGTTCCCATATAGAAGGGCATGGAGGATCAACTTCTCATAAATTCAAGATTGGTTAGAGGGGTTCATTGGGCACACAACAATACATTCAGTGAAAAAGACATCCTTTGGCTATCCTTGACTATGTGGGATGTAAACAAATGCACTCTCCCCTTCCACCCCCCAAGTTAAACATCCATACTGATTTTATTTCTTGGGCGAAAAGGATTTATATTCACCTTCCTGAATTCATTGTCTTGCCCTACCATTTGTTCATGATCTCCTTACTATTTGTTCACAGCCATGGAATTGTGGCAAGGCCCAGGGTTGATATCGGAAAGTGAGGGAAAGGGAAGGGAAGAGAAAAATATAAATTGAGCAACTATTTGGTGCTAGATTTCTTAGTCATCACCTTAGTTAATTTTTACCATACGCTCTTAAATTAGGAGTTGTTACATTTGTTTTAGACTTGAGGAAATTTAGGATCTGAGAAATTAAACCATTTACCCTAGGTTTCACAGTGAATTAGTGGTAGAATTGGGATTCAGATACAAGCCTGACTCTGAGAGACATTCCTTGCCTATGGGGCTGTAAACTCTGAACAAAGGGACTTTGAGCAAAGGCCCAAAGGGACTATGAGAAAGTGCTTTCTGAATTGCAAAGTGGGATCTTCTATCTAACCATGTCTTTGCTATTTGCCGCTTCCATGAGGCTCAAATGAGACCATGCATGTGCCATAAAAATGTGTTCAAAAGCAATTACTGAGAACTCATCTGGTCCAAACTCTGGACTTGGAGACGAGTTCAGCAACGAAGAAAACAGACTCTGCCCTGAAGCGTTTTGCAGTCTTGTGCAGGAGTTTCAGTTACTTTCCCCTCTTACCACATCTTTTGCCAGAGAAGATAATATGTGGTTCAGCGTTTTCCTTATACCTGCCTTATACCTACCTTTGCTCTCTGACTTTGCCGTTTCTGGAAATAGGATGCTTGGTAGGAGAAAATTGTTCACGAGGCAGGCTGTGCGAGTGGAGAGGAGAGGCAATGCACCATATCCTTCAGAAACTAAGGAATTAGTCCTTGAGGAAACATCCCCAAAGGCTTAATTCACCTTGAAGATATCAGAGTAACAACAAAGCAGGAATAACAAAACCTGATTAAGTGATTAAGTGGGAAGGCAATTTGCAAATTTGGAATTTGCAAATTCCATTGTTCTGGCGTGAGCCAAGAAGGAAGACTCTCCAAGCGGGTGACTGGAATCTCTAGAATGGTGAAGAGGAAGGCTCATTTCTTAAACACTCCCTTCCCTTGGCCATTTAGAGACTCAGTTTTGTCTTACACAACACTCCTCGCTTACTGAAGTGATCAGTCACTCACGCATTAAAAAAAAAAAAAAAAAAGACTATTTAGCTTTATCCACAGGGATCTCCTGATATAATCTTTGTCCCAGAGAAAAAGGCAGTATTGATGGGAGCAAAACTGAGAGAGAAAGGATGGGAAACCCAAGCACGCAAAGAGTATTGGGCTGGATTGAGATTAACTGAAGACCTCTGGGGACTCTGAGATTCTGTAAATTATGATGTCAGCGAGCAGTGAGACTTCTGGGTTCTTAGGAATGGGCTGGAGGTGGGAGAGGGAGAAGAAAGTACATTTGAATTGCTGGAAATAAATGTTATCACATTTGCAGTTAAAAATTTTTTTTTTAAATCTTTTATTGAAGTATAGTTGATTTACAAAGTAGTGTTAATTTCTGCTGTACAGCAAAGTGATTCACTTATACATCAATATACATTCTTTTTTCATGTTCTTTTCCATTATGGTTTATCACAGGATATTAAATATAGTTCCCTGTGCTACACAGTAGGACCTTGTTGTTTATCCATCCTATATATAATAGTTTGCATCTACCAACCCCAAACTCCCACTCCATCCCTCCCCCACCCTTCCTTACCCTTGGCCACCACAAGTCTGCTCTCTATGTCTGTGAGTCTGTTTCTGTTTTGTAGATAAGTTCATGTGTGTCATATTTTACATTCCACATGTAAGTGATATCATATGGCATTTGTCTTTCTCTTTCTGACTTACCTCACTTTGTATGATAATCTCTAGTTCCAACCATGTTGCTGTAGATTTGTAGTTTTTCTTGTGTGCCTGTGGTACCTCTCTACCTTCTTTTTGTTTGTGGGTACAGGTTGCATATACTACTGGTGCCTATTAGGATATATTAATATGGGAAAAAAATGGACCAAGACGAGAGGTCCTTACACCCAGATCTACACACTCTGTGACACTTGGAATCTACCAGTGACCTTTCTGAAGGCCGCTTTCACATCCTTATTTCTCAGGCTGTAGATCACAGGGTCCAGCATGGGGATGACCACAGTGTAGAAGACAGACACCACCTTGTCTTCCTCGAGGGATTTGCCTGAACCACCCCGCAGATACATGAAGATGAGGGTCCCAAAGAAAACGGCCATGGCAGTGAGGTGGGAGGAGCACGTGGAGAAAGCCTTAACCCTGCCACCTGAAGAGTTCACCCGCAAAATGGTCTTGATGCTAAGCAGCTAGGAGATCAGGATGACCAAGGCATTGGCCAAAATCACAAAGTTGCCGAAGAAGACAATGACAATCTCAGTGTTTGTTGTGTCACTGCAGGCAAGCTTCAGAAGAAGAAGTTGATCTGATTGTTATCACAGAAGGAGAGGGTGAAAGTACACATGGTACGCAGGATGGACCTCGCTACCCCATAGACATAGGCTCCCAGCACTAAACTCCAGCAGATCCTGGGCTGCATGACCACAGTGTAGAGCAGTGGGTTGCTAATAGCCACATAGCGACCATAGGCCATTGCAGCCAGCAGGAAACACTCTGTGCCTGCACAGATGTGAAGAAAAAGAACTGGGAAGCACATTGGCCATAGGAGATGACTGTCTTGCCTGTGGCGAGTGTGGCCAGGATCTGAGGGGTGATGGCCGAGGTGTAGCAGATGTCTAGCAGGGAGAGGTGACTCAGAAGGAAGTACATTGGGTGTGGAGTTGGGCATCCTCTTGGATCAGAATGATCATCCCTATATTCCCCAGAAGGGTGACTAGACAGAAACTCAGAAACACCAGGAAGAGGGGAATCTCCAACTTAAGGTAGCCAGTAAAGCCCATGAGGATGAACTCAGTTACTATGGTGAAATTATTCTTGGCCATGAATTCAACATAGACTGTTGATCTGAGGCTGAGAATGAAATGGAAAAAAAAAAAAAATCCCAGAATTGAAAGACTGATGTTTTCTCTCTGGCAGAAGTTAGGTTTATATTTCCAGGCAAATGTACAGAGATTGTTTTTGAGAAATCTTATACCTGGCTGATTCTTCTCCGGCATCCTGCATTTTTGGAAGCTGAGCCATGAGCTGGTGTTTCTAATTCAAATTAACTCTGGTTTATATTTGGAAATTCCTGTGAAGATAAGAGACACATAGACTCTGAGATTTGGAAATAATCTAGGCAGCATCTGCTCTAATCTCCATTGGCTCTTGGAGTCTCCTCTGCTGCACACCCTCCACGTGCTTGTACGGTTGCCTTGTGAGCTTCTATCTGTGGACAGTTCTACCTGTTAATTCTCTTTTCGTATCTGGATTCGTTCTCTTTATATTCCATGCATTGGCTTTAGTTTCGCCTCTTCCAGACACAGCAGTTCTAATCCCTTTTTCTCAGGAAAGCATTTCGGAAGTTGGAAGATGACAAATCTGCTCTTTATGTGAACTATTCCCTCATATTACCCATTGATATATATTTTTCTTATTATCTAATTCAGCGTGTGGCCAAAAACTGCTTAGTCAGTTGGTATTAAAAGATGTTTAAGGGTACAAACTAGCAACTAGTAGATAACTACGTTCCAGAGATCTAGGGCACAGCATAGTGATTATAGTTGAAATACTGTGTTGTAAACTTCAAAGTTGCTAAGAGACTTGATTGTTCTCACCACAAAGAAGACGTGATAGTTATGGGACATGATAGAGGTGGTTAGCTTATGCTATGGTGGCAATCATATTGCAATATACGTGTATCAAACCAACACATTGTACAACTTAAACTTACACACTGTTATATGTCAATTACATCTCAACATCAATAAAAAACTGAAAGTCTTTTTCTCCATTTTAATCTTTACCACTTTAATCTTGGTTGGGGGTTTCCTCTAACTCTAATAAGTGGTCACTAGTGGGAGGGAGACACTGACATATCATATAAAACATAGCCTCCTTGAGCTGTTCCCTCCATCCCACTCCAGCAGCCTGGCCTGGGGATGAGTTATGTTCTTTGGAAGGCCCTTTTGGTGTGGTCAATATCCATGGCTACCATCTCTAGGACAAACACTAACTAGCTGAATAACCTTCAGAAGTTCACTTTCCCTCCTTGGGCTTTACTTTCTGTCCTGAGAAATGGTAGGGCTAGATTATATGATCGTTAAAGTTCTTTTGCTCTCACAATCCATGATTTGTATGTCTAGGTGTATGGGCTAAATGAGGCTCTTGAAAGAATTTTCCTAACATCTGTACTATGTAATGTGTATACTCTAGCTACTAATTACTGAGTATATTAAATATGCAGGCACTATTTCAAGTGATTGATAGATACTTAAACATATTATGGAATCTTGGATCCAAAGATTCAAGGGAATCTTGAATATTTCCCAGTTCCTTGGGCAATAATATTCCCCAGTTCCTGATAAGCCATCATTATTGAACAGGGCAAGGTCCTTCTTCATATTATTTTCCCTCCTATCCCTCCATCCTCAATCCTTCCCCAACCCCTCATAGGGATCTACTTTATTATATGTGAAATATATATCATCCCATGTTTATTCCTTTTACATTTATTTAGAAATATGTGTATCTTTATTTTTTTAATATTTATTTAATTTATTTATTTGGTTGTGCCAGGTCTTAGTTGTGGCAGGTGGGTTCCTTAGTTGCGGCTCACTGGCTCCTTAGTTGTGGCATGCGAACTCTTTAGTTGTGGCGTGCATGTGAGATCTAGTTCCCTGACCAGGGATCGAACCTGGGCCCCCTGCATTGGGAGCTCAGAGTCTGAACCACTGCTCCAGCAGGGAAGTCCCAGAAATATGTGTATCTTTAAAAAAATATAGTGATTTTAGTGTGTTTTCAATTTTATATGCATGATCTTTTTTGTGTCTTTTCCCACATATAGCGTATCTTTGTGATTTATCCATGTTATGTAGGTAAATCTAGTTTGTTATTTCTGATTTTATTATGGTTTTCTTGTGTGCTTACAGCCCATTTACTTACCCTTTCCACTAAAAACTTTGGAGCTTTGCATATATTATCTTGTTTAATCCTGGAAATGGTCCTTCAAGGGCTGTTATCTTATTTTTCACTAATGAGGAATTTGAACTTCTGGGAGATTAATTTGTCTAAGGTCACCCAGTTTAATAAGTGGAAGATGTGTGTTCCGAACAATATTGGTTTGATGGCAAATTCTGTGCTCTTTTGCTATGAATTTGTTTTGCCGCCTTCCTACATTTAACTACATATTTATGATTTATGGAATCAAAGAAATCTACCTGCAGTTCTTTAGATAATCAGATCCTTCCTACTTTCAAGTCGTGAGTAAACTTGGTTAATTTCAATATCTTTCTCAACCTCTAATTCTGAAATTGTCATAGTCCATTTTCTATCCATCTCATGGTGAGATCCCAGGGTTCCCTCTGATTTAGGGACAAGATTGTTCGATGCACATGACCAGAGATTAGGTGGCAGATCATCTGGGTACAAATGCAGTCACACAGGGTTTGTGCCACAGGCAATACCCAACTCACACTTTAGCCCTAATCCTTCCAGCAGCCTTTCAAGTTGGGTATAGCCATGACTATTTGATGGAAGAGTAAAAGGAGGCTCAGAGACGTTAAGGAGGTTGCCCAACTTGCCACACACCTAGGAAGAAAGAAAATCAACATTTCAATCTGGGACTTTCTAACTCCAAATTCCGTGCTCTTTCTGCCCCATTATGCTCTCTTCGTAGGGGAGCAGAATTACCTTTTCTTCAGACCCAAGTCTCAACTTTTAAATGGTAGCACCTCTAACACTATTAGGCAAATACTCAACTTCCAGGGGAGAAGAGGGTTAAGTTTGGTTTTGGAGTTTCTTGGTGGTCCATGTCTTTTCTTCTTTTTCCTTGTTTTTGGGTTAAGACAGACTCAGTTGGGCCATATCCCTCCTTTGGTACGTTCTTGGGAAAATTGCTTAGCCAATTAGAATCTCAACTTTCTCAATAATAAAATGAGACTATAATAATAATTTTTGAAAACTTAGAATGGGTTTTTACCTAATGTGATAGAGTTTGCTTATTTTCCAGAAAAGCAATTTCCAGAATATTTCCCAGAAGGAAACTTTTCAAGACCAGGCTGTTGACACCCAGTTTTGCAGATCTTATTTAAGAAGGGGCTTGGGGGTACCAGCAGCTTAGATTGGGTCCAGAGTAGAGGGCAGCTATAGATTCCCTGAACCCAACAGCTCATAAGTGGGAAAACAAAGGTTTGTGGCCAGTTGACATTTTAAAAAGTCTTAGGGACACTTATGAGTTGACCTTATTACTTGTAATATGTTTTGATTATAATATGTAATGTAGAAGAATATGCAGTCTCTGGAGGGGATAGGGAAAGGGAGACAGTCTTACCCTAGAGGAACACTTCAGAGAAGAGATGTGCTTACTTTAACTTGGAATCTTCTCCCAAACTTTTCCTTCTCTTTCTTCCAAGGGTTGAGTCCCTTGGGGACAATGAAGGAGATTAACAAAGGTAACCCTCCTCACCTTATGGGATTGGTATCTCAAAACATTATTGTCAACATTTAGTGAGCTCTTGCCCTGAGTCAGGTAGTGTGCTAAGCACTGTAAAGGCTTTCTTTCATTTAAAGCTGACAATAACATGATGAGAGAGGAATATTTTTCCTTACCTTATGGTTGAGGAAACTGAGGCTTAGAAATATTAAGTATTTTGCTTGAGGTTTCAGAGCTAGAAAGAAAAGATGTTTAGATGTTAACCCTGGCCTCCCTGATCCCAGAGTTGGGGTGCTGAACCACTGTGCTGTGTGTCCTTCCTAATACTGGTAGCCATTCATTGAGCATCTACTATGTGTCAGCCAGGATGTTAAACATCCTACACACATTATCTCGTATAATCCTCACAATGACCCTGTGATAGAGGTATTATTTTGTCCTAGAAGGGACTAAGGCTCTGAATAGTTCAGTAACTTGTTCAAGGTCACATGACTAGTCAATGAAAAGTCCAGATTCTAACTGAGGTCTCAAAGCCAAAGCTCCAGTACGTATGATTAATCCCACCTACAGCATAATTATAGGAAGTACAGTAATTTACAGTGAATTCTCTGGTCTAAGCTATGCAGTACAGTACCCCATCCCTGCCTCATAAAACTATTCATATTTTCTAAAATTTACCTAGTGACACACACATAAGCCTGAAAAGACTGCAGCTGTAGGTTTCCAAAAAAAAGACCCAGTCTTGCTTGTGTATTTCATATAAAAGCTGAAATCTCAGACTGGACATGGTCCCAATAGGTGAGAAGTTTTGATGACAATGGCCAGAATCTCTGCCCAGTTTCATCTTCCCCAGTTTGTGTGGACCTTACTTCAGAGCTGGTACCCTAACAATGTTGTCAAGGTAACAGTTACATCCTACTTACCTGGTGGAATAATCTAATTGGGTTCATCTTAGGTTTGGAATCAAACTAATTGAAGGTCATTTAAGCATTTTGTAGAAAACAGCTCAGATGACTCAAATAGATGTATGTAGCTGACAGATTTTAGGTTTCTTCTTGTTAAGTGAACCAGTGGGGTTTTAAAAATACTTCTGGGGATGGTTTTGTGGGAGGGACACAGTACACACAAAGGTTGTCCCTGAATCACGAATCAGCAACCTGGGACAGCCCCCAGGGCTCCCTGGAAAAGGCAGCCTTGTCAGCGAGAACAGACTACGGAAGGGGCTCATTATCTGTCTCCACGTACCAGGGAGGATAAAAACAAATCTTGTGGGATTTCATGGCAACTCCTGCGTCTTGTTAGCCTCAAAGCTCATTTGCAGTTTCTATAAGGAATGAATTTGGTTCCTCTTTGCCACTGGCCCTCAATGTCCTGCTGTCCCAGTTAGGGGTGGTGTCAGGGCTAGTACTCAGCTCTGAGGACCTCCTGGTGAAGTTTTCTACACTGCATCCATCCTTAAGCCTGATGTCAACTCTCAACTCAGGGGCTGAAACCTAGCTGCATTGTCTGCTCAGATTTTCATTAGGAGGGATGTTTACTGATTCAGGGGGGAATGAGGCTAGGGTGGTCTAAACATGCTTCATTTGAATCTCTATCATGAGTCTACCACTTTCCTTAAAGATCTATTTCCAGAGTTTCTGTGGGCAGCTTTCTCTGGCTATTCCAGCTCTCATCTCTTCCTGGTCTCTGAAACCCACACTCCCTTTGTTAGACCCACACAATTTGGCACTTAATTCTGCTTGTCTTACATTGTTTATGACTGTTCCTTGGTGGTTAGTCTCATCTCTCCAGCTAGATTATAGGTTTCTGGAAACCCCATCTTACTTCTTTCTAATAACTTGTGTTCTGCATCAGTAGAATCACTCCTCTGCCCTGTAGGCTTTCATCCACTCATTAATGTAGGATCAGAACTCTTCCAGCGGGAGAGTTTTGGCGAGGCCATGTATCCCATCACTCCAAAGTAACATGGCTGGAATAAAATCCTTTGATAATTAGCAAGCATTCAGCCCAGCCAGGGTGACTTTTGCAATTGCAGTTGCCAGATGATGCAAGAAAATATTACGAAGAAGGAAAGCAGCCACAGATCAGGACCTCTGGCAGAACAGGGAATTCTATTTTCCAGTGCACTTTAGATAATATTTATGATCTTTCCCTGTAATTAAATACTTATTGAAATAACTGTGCGGTAAGAGTATGTGCACCGTATTGGGAATGTTTTCTGGAGTGGTATAGAGGGTAGAGTGACAGTCGGGACAAAGTAGAGAAAAAAGAGGGAGATAAGCCGGTCATGATACTATTCCATTAAACATCCCCTGGGGAACTTGTGAAATGAGTGATTGTAGAGTAATTATTACTTTTTTCCCTTTGTGACATATTGGGAGGATCTGGAGAGTTTTGATGTATTACACAATTATTATTGTTGTTGTTGTTATTACTATTAAGCCTAGAACTTTTGTTTGGAATTTTGGGAAGAGATGTGTCTTAGATTGGGCTCCTTAAAGACCTGAGACAAGGATTTTGGGGCCAGTGTTTCACTGAGGGAGTGATTATAGAAGAAACCTGTAAGGGAGTGAAGAAAGCAGAAAATAGAGGAGCAAAGATGTAGTTTCAGTTGGATGTAGCTTTGGCCTGATCCTTAGGGGACCCCTAGAGAATGAATTATACTGTGGGCTCAGTTCTGCCTCTAGGCAAGGGATTTGGCCTTTTGCAGGCCATATCAATTATCTACTGACTGAGGGCTTCCCCCAAGAGGTGGGGATGGGACCCCCTAGGCATTACTGGGAGAAGTGGATCTCCTGGCCGAGGGCAATACCCCAGAGAAGGCAGTAGCTATCAGTCATTAGCAGCCAACACTCATAGCAAAGCAGTATGGTACCGGCATAAAAATAGTCACATAGGCCAGTGGAAGAGCACAGAGGATAAGGCTTTTGTAGAGCCCACATATAAGTGATATCATACGGTATTTGTCTTTCTCTGACTTATTTGACTTAGCATAATGCCCTTAAGGTCCATCCATGTTGTTGCAAATGGCAGGATTTTCCTCCTTCCTTCTCATGGCTGAATACTATTCCATTGTATACATATCACATATTCTTGCCTCCTTATAATCCATATTCTTCACAGAATCTGGAGAAATTGTTTAAAAATGACATCAGATTCTATAACTTCCCTTTTAAAAACGCTTCATTGGCTTCCCATTGCACTTAGGAAAAAATTTTATTTCTTATTCTAGCTTATGAGACCATGTGTGATCTGCCCCATACATACCTCCATTCTTCATCTCCTATTGCCTTTCTTTTTTCTTTCTTTTTTTTTTTTTTAGTGGGGAGAAGTCAGCCTTGCCTGGGCAGATCAGGATAAGGAAAGATAGAGAATGCTGAGGATGGAGGGACCTGGAGGGGCAAAAAGATAGCAGCCAGCACAGGGATTAGAATTGTCTGGGATTAGTCTGTCTTCAGACCTTTTATTCTTTTTCCTGACATGTCCAAAGAGCATAGGAGTGGGATGGGTGGGTGTTTTCTGCATACTCGAATTAACCTTAAATAAAACTATAAAGGTTATCCAAGGATATTCTTTGGTATCTGAGCAGCCCACAAAACTTTTCATTTTTGATGTCCAGTGGTGTGAGTGCCATGTACAAGAAGGAGCATGTGGGATCTAGCTGCTCCAGAAATGGAGGTCTTGGAAAAAATCCCCGCAGGGGATGACCCTGGGTGCCCAGGGATTTTCTCCCAGCTCACTTGCCGCCTGGAGGGCTTACTCAAATTGCGCTTGATGGGAGCGGTAGGCTTTGGCAGGGGTCAGAAGTTAATGAGCACCACTTGCATGGTATCATCTTGCAAGGCCAGAGGGTCTGTCCGCTTGGCAGCCAGGACACCTCCAGCCTCCCCCAGCCTTAGTTGACGATAGGAGCCCTTCTGCTGCCTTTCTAACTGTTCCTTGAGAGCCCAACTTATTCCTGCCTCAGGGCCTTTGCACTCGTGGTTCCTGCTGTCTGGAATGTTTTTCACATAAGAAGATGCTCTTGTGTCTTTTTTTCATGCAGATCTCAGTGTAAACGCCACATCAGAGAGACCTTTTCTGACTTCCAGGAGTCTCCTTTCTGTCACCACACCAGACAGCTACTATCACATCACCCTACTCTATTTCTTTATAACACTATTTTCTCTGTCTCTGCCTATTAGAATGTAAACTCCATGAGGGCAGATATTTCATCTGTTTGGTTCATTATCATATCTTTAGTGCCCAGTTCCCGGCGTATAATAGGAACACAATAAATATTTCTCAAACAAATGAAAGGAGATATCCTTAATGTTTCTATAGTTCACTCAGAAAAGTCAAACACCTCATTTGAAAAACAAGGCAAAGAATATGAATGCTAAATTTACAAAAAAGAAATAAAGTGGCTAAATAACACAGGGAAAATGTTTAACGTCAGAAGCATGTATGAAGACCCTTAAAAATGAGAATGCCCTTCCCCCCACAGTTCTGCTTCTAAAAATTTATTCCAAGGAAATAATCATTACTATCTATAGAAATGTATGGTCATGCTACTGTTATTTCATAATAAAAAATTGAAAATATCAAATTGACCAAAATGATTTAGGTGTAATAGGATATTTTGGATGTGAGGAGCTGGGGTTCAAATGTAAGCATCTCCCAATGCACACACTTGCTCTTCGTTCTTGGATGTTGCGTGGGTGGAGTTGACAAGGACCACTGATCTACACAGGAGGCTGAGGAATTTCCCCTGAGATAAGGGATTCAAACTCAGATCTCCACAGAGGCTCAGGGATATAAAATATCCTCAGTTGGCCTGGGTTGGGGTGAACCTGTGAGGAACCCACCATAAGGGAATGAAGGCCACGTCTTCCCGGCGGACAGGGCCACATCATTTGTGGTGGGTGTTACTGTCAGATGGACAAAGTAGCAGATGAAGAGATCATTTCCATCCACTGTGCTGGTGGATGGTGGCGGAGGCGGGGAGTGATTTGAGAGTTTAGCACTTTGGGGCAGAAGCGCATTTACTGTGGGGCTGCCTCATTAACCCTGGAGCAGGCTGGGAGTGCAAAACGGTGACTCAACACTAGGGCAGCTCTGGGGAATGGGCAGTGGTTCTAGCAAACATTGAGATGTGGTGGAGTACGAATGCAAATGTGACCTCATGTGACCACTGAGGTGGAGAATGCTCAGGATAAAATGCTAAGTAGACAACAGTGTTTGCAATATACATTTTCTCCATCACATGTGAGGATAAGGAATCCCATACATCTTTTTTTAAAAGTATGCACAGAAAATTTTATTTATATTGAAAGTCCAAACTAATGAATTCACAATTATTAGAGTTCAGCAAGTATTCCAGGTAAAAGGACCTACATAAATAATTATCAATAGCCTTTCTCGACAAATATCATTTGCTATCACTTATACACGGACTCTAAAAAAGTGATACAAATGAATTTATTTACAAGACAGAAATAGACTCACAGACATAGAAAACAAACTTATGGCTACCAAAGGGGAAAGGAGGGGGGAGGGATAAATTGGGAATTCAGGATTAACAGATACACACTACTATGTATAAAATAGATAAACAACAAGGACCTACTGCACAGCACAGGGAACTATATACAATATCTTGTAAAAACCTATAATGAAGAAGAATCTGAAAAAAATATGTACATATATATGTATAACTGCATTATTTTGTTGTATACCTGAATCATTGTAAATCAACTATACTTCAATAAAAAAATAATTTAAAAAGTTAAAAAAAATAGATAGCCTTTCTCCACATGAACAGTAATCAATAAAACAATGAAAGGGAAAACTAAAGGTCTAATGAAGGGACTGAATGAATGGAAGGGAGGTCTCATATCTCATAGATTGGTATAGGCTTAGAGTTGTAAGGGTGTGTCCTGTGTGTAGCAATGAGAAATACCACAAATCCTTATTAAAGTTTTCAAAATTATGTAAATCTGTTTCAATTACCTTTCTATCAAGACTAGAAGGATATTAAATCTCAGAAATATATATATATATATAAAATTTAAAAAAAATATATATATTTTTCCCTATAGGGTCTTTCCTTTACTGAAGAGTTTTGAGGATTTTTATATTCCAGAAAACTGGCGGATGTCTTTTGCATTCAGGTTATCACGACTACCCTTGTGATTGTTCAAGTGCAGGTGGTATAACAGATGAGGGCAATCTCACCAGCTTTGTGACAAGTTTGGGAGTTAGTTTTTCTTTTCTTATGGTCACCTAGACTTTTAGGGTGTTGAGTCTCAGGATATAGTGCTTGATGGCTCCAACACCATGAGCTGCCCCACAAGAGGTCTCACCATTTTCCAGGGCGTTTCAATGGACTATAGTTTCCTCCCACTTGAGTAACTTGTAATAGCTACATTTCTCTTGTTAACTCACCCCAGTGGAACAGTATAAAAATAGTGTATGAACTTCAATCCTGATTTTTTAAGAATGTATATAAATGTCTATAGGAAGGATATTAATAGTACCAGACCCTGTTCTGTGTGTTTTATATGTATCTTCTTTAACCTCCATGTCCATCTCAGGAGGTGGGTTTAGAGAAGTGACGTAACTTACTTAAATTCCCAAGGTAGAGAAGGAGGATTCGAACCCACACAGTCTACTGCCAGAGTTTATGTGCCAAATAACTATGGTCTAGTGCCTTTCCCTCCAGCTGTTAACAGCACTTATTGGAGTGGTGTGACTAGTGGTTTAAATGTCTTCATTTATGGTTTTTGGACACTGTCCAAATTTTCTACCCTAAATCACGGTATTTATAATCAGCTAACTGACATCAAGAAGTACAGGATAGTGGTTAAGAGCAAGGTGTCTGGAGGTATCATGCCAGGCTTCCCTGGTTCCAAACTCAGCTTTTCCCCTTACTACCTGTGTGACCATGGGTGGTTATTTCACCTCTCTGAGCCTCAGTTTCCTCACTGGTAGAATAGAATAATAACAGTATCTACCTCATAGGATTGTTGTGAGGAGTCAATGGGTTAAACTTGGATAAAACTAATATGGTATGCTAGGTATTCTCTAAGTCCTTTATATGCAGATTATTAATATTAGTTGAGTAAATGAGTAAGCAGGTTGCTTAGACTTCACATAATCACTAATTTCACTTGTGCCCCATAAATGAGATTGTTCAGAAGGGATCTCCTTGGGTGGTTGACAACTTCTCAGAGAGAAGAACGTAGAAATACCTACTCCCATCTCCCAAATGAGATTAAATTATGGTGGGAGCTGCCAGACAGGACAAAGTTTGAGGGGGAAGGAACTGAGAAAACTAACTTTGCAGGGGCCCTTTTCTGAAGGTTTCTCTCCTCTGGGACTCAGAGAAGCCTAATTAGAAGCTTAGGGTCTGATTAGAGCAGCCCAATCCGTGGCTCATCCCCCTGCCCTGGTTTTCTAATTGCCTTCACGGAGCATCCAGAATAGGACAGAGATCCAGGCACCTATTAACGGGTGCTTCTGTGGACGTTGGGGCTTATGAGCTGCAGGTGCTGAAGATGTTTATTCCTCTATGCCCAAAAGCACCATTTGGACATCACATGGACTCCCATCCAGCCTAGTCATCCAGGGAAGGACCTCTTGGCCCTGCTGAAGGTAAGTGTGGCCAAGTTAGATCAGACAGAAAACGAACCACAGTCCAGATTCGAAAAGTACTTGACAAGCTGAATGTTGGTTTCCTCTCATCTAAAAAGGGTTTATCTCTTTTTTTCTTTAGAGAGTAGGGTCAAAGCTAGTGTGGTTTGTGAGGGAGCACAAGGTCCTGGGAGTTATTACTTCTGCTTCCTCTTGCAGTGATGCAAGACACTTCGCATCTTTGGGTCTCAGTTTCCTCATTTATACCATGGGACTGATAATGCGTCTCATACACGCTTCCGGTGATTGTTTTTAGAATCAGAAGAGACAAGGTAGGTGAGACTATATGGAAGACTATGGAGGCTATTTCAAGTAAGGGCTTACATTGAGAAAAGGGAAAGAGCAAGAAGCAACTCTTGTTGAATCTCTAAGAAATTTGTAGAATTCTGGCAGGTATTTGGAATGTGATGGTACTGACATTACAGAGAGAGCTGGAAACTACAGGTAGGCTCTAAAACAGAACGAGCTCCTTTGTGGGAGAATAATTTCCCCATCGTTGGAATTCTTCCAGCTCCATAAAGATTGGTCAGAAAGGGTCACCATTAGCTCAAAGGCCAGCCATCAGAGATGCCCTAGACAGGATTTCTGCTGTGGGTGGGAGGTAAATCTCAGATTCCTGCAGTTGAGAGATAGTGAAGCTACTTTCTATGAGTGCTCACTAAGCCTCCCTAAAGCGTAGAGAATTGAGGTCTTTCGTTTAGGACCGGTCAGCTGGGCACTGACTTTGGGAGAAGCTCTAAGGATGTTAGGAGGTGTAAAAACCCCATCCCTTTAACCCCAGAGCTAAAGAGACCTCATGCTCCTGCCCACGCTTTTTAAGGCTGGTTCTGTCCAGGTATCCCCATCACCAGAACTCCTCTCCCCTCCCAATCCCCCTTTAAGGCGGGGGTGGGGGGGCACAGTTCACCTGTTCTCACCACTCTCTGAGAGGCAGAGGGCTTGAGTACTTCTGGGCAACAGAAAAGCTGTGCTAAGACTCTGAAAAGGTGAAGCAGCCTAGGCAGTAGAAAGAGTGTCTTGTCAGGCTGCAGGAGATCTGTCACTCCCAACATTTTGCATTGGTGTTTGCTTCTGGGCAAGACCCTCCTCATCTTGGGGCCTCTTTTCCTCATCTCTACTTCGTCTGCCTGAAGGCAAAAGGGCAGAACCATGACCTTTAGAAACACCTTTAAGTTGCAGGATTCTGCTGCACGCTCTGTCCAGTGAACAGATAGGGTAGAGTGAACAGGCATTGGCGAAGGAGAAGTGCAAGAGATTTGAGGTCAGTGTTTGGACAGAATTTATATGCCATTCTGGAAGTTTATCGTAGGATCACAAAGTGAGGAAGATCTCAAGATTTCAACTTTTCAGATCTCCCCACGCCTCCACCTCCCATCTTCAGGCCGGGCATCTGTATCACCATAACCACCAAGCTGAGGGATTGGGCGGTGCTGTGGAAAGGGTTCTGGGTCTCAGTTCTGGCTGCTTTTCTTTCTAGCTATGTGACCTTTGGACAAATCTGTTGACCTCTCTGAGTCCCCACTTTCCTCACCTCAAAATGGGTTATACGAGAGTCAAATGGGATAATAGGAGTGCAACGTTTTAAAGCGAGGGATCATGAAAGTCATTTGCAATTCGGGGGAGGGGAGTTCACACCTTCCATTGTATGCAACAGAACCAATCTTTGTTGACAACACAGGCCTGTCCTCCCAGCACTCCTGTGACTTGCGTAATATTCATGTCCATCTTAGAGGTGAAACAGCTGAAGTCCAGATAATTTCCATGACTGGCTGGAACTTGACCTCACTGTGACAGAACGTCAAAATATTCTGGTTCCATGACACCACGCTGGTTCTGCCTTTCTGCTCTTTTCAATGGGGCTTGCTGGAGAATACTTTCCTATGTATTTATAAGTTTAAATTCAACTAGTAAATGACCTATTAAAGTTTTCTGCCAAACAAGTTTCTGGGAAAAAGGGGAGCTCTTGAATAGTCTATTTTTATCTCTAGATTGAGCTACTTTTTACCTGAACACAGAGTGTTGGTGGAAGAAACTGCTATTTTTTTTTTTTTTCACCACTTAAGCATCCTTAGGACCCAAGTCTACCCTGACACTTCGAGTGGCAAAGCATCTTGTACCTCGTTCCTTTATTCCTTTTTCCTCTTCAAGTTCCCACAAGCAGATGATGCCAGCTCTGTTCTAGTGACACAGGGAGGATCATTATCATCTAATGTCTGTTTAGTTCTATGTACACATCACTGCATCCCTAGTGAACAGTGTACTGCTGGGCACAGAATATAAAGGCAGATCCTTTAGAAGTCTTTGTTGCATATTTCCAGCTGAGAACAAAGGCTACACAACTTTAGGCACATCATACAAACTTTTATATCTTACCATTTTAAAATATCTTTAACCCTGACTTGGAGGATCTAAGTGGATTAGTTTTATATAGCTGAGCTATATAAATACTTTTCAGATCCATGGCTCTGTATTTTCCACAGTACGTGCTATTATAAAGCTGGTGTCTGGGCCCTTATAACAATCCCTTCCAAGCGCAAACTTATTGCTTTGACAATCATCTTCCCATATATTTTCTCAATTAATCCATATTTAGCCTCTTGGCTAGTCCAGTGTTTTCTCTGCTCTGAGATGCAGGTGGGGCATCTGCTGGACTTCTTCTCTTCTGAAACCCTCCTTAGTTTTCTGAAATTTAGTGGTGGTTTTTGGGAGGTTAATAAAATCCCAAAGAGCAAACAATCTCATGGTCTTTCTCCTTCAGCTTTGGAATGTGTGAATTAGATGTCTAGGTGTGTTTACTATTGACTGACATAAAAATGAAGCTGTGGGTCTTGAGCAGACATGACTAATGTGAGGGAAAGATAACCTAGAGTTAGTGGTCCACCAGGAAGTGTCTGGAAGTGAAATATTTCTGTGCCCAATCAACAATTAGATAACAGGGCTTCCCTGGTGGCGCAGTGGTTAAGAATCCGCCTGCCAATGCAGGGGACACGGGTTTGATCCCTGGTCCGGGAAGATCCCACATGCCGTGGAGCAACTAAGCCCGTGCACCACAACTACTGAGCCTGCATGCCACAACTACTGAAGCCTGCGTGCCTAGAGCCCGTGCTCCGCAACAAGAGAAGCCACTGCAATGAGAAGCCCGTGCACCGGAGGAGCCCCAGCTCTCCACGACCAGAGAAAGCCTACGCACAGCAACAAGGACCCAACGCAGCCAAAAATAAAAATAAATAATAAATAAATTTATTTAAAAAAACACAACAATTGGATAACAGAACGCTGAGAATGTGAAATGCTGACATTGATCAGTACTGTGGCATTAATGATGCCATTAAGGATTCCCTTTCTTCCTGTGCATCCTTAAAACCCAGCAATTTCAACAATTTTGTGGGCTTCAAAAACAGGAAACTGCTGTTTCAGTGTTCCATTCATATTTCCCCAGCAACTTAGTTTATCTAAATTGCCTGGGACTAAATATTTTCCTCTGAGGCCACACTGATCCATGGTTCTTCTCCCTACCTAGAGATTTTGTGCAGCCACTGTTGGTTTTCTATAATCATAATTATTAGGAAGCTGATTGGCTGTTCTATCTAGAATTATCAATTATTTTGGACCAGTTCAGAAGTTTAGACAAGGTATCACAAGGCAAGTTGGAACTCTTCTTGGAGAGAACAAATTTTCCAGCTCCTCTGAAGATCAGCAAACACTTGGCAACCTTGATTTTCTTTAACATTTTCCTATGCCTATTGAAAAATGGATGTACCTGATGCTCAGAAGGATGACATTAATGTGCATTATGGGTTAGGAGACCCTCCATGCTTCTCACTGTGTCTCAAAATGCAGTCCCAGGTCACTATCTTAGAATTTGGGTTTATGAAGATTTCAGGAACTGGCTACAGTAGCAAAGACCTTGAGACGCCCCTGAGCTTTCCATTTTCTCCCTTGAGCATCTGCCTTTCTTCATCATCCACAGATGGGTCTGATTTAGGCTGACCCACTGTTCGTGCACTGTCTTTCCAGAACCCATTTGGCAAAGTCCTCTGGCAGCACTGTTATTGGTCTGAGGCTGATAGGGCTGATCATTCTGATGATCCTGGCTTTGGGCAAACAGGTGATTTTATTTTGTCTTGATTTATTCATCGATATCTCTTTCCAAAAGAGACTTAAAGTGGCTTATAAAAATGCATGACATGCAGCAAAATAAAATAAATAAAATATGAGGAGTGAGACTTGGACAAAGGGAAAGTACACGTAGGAAATGATGAGGAGCCAGGAACAAGGTTGTTTCACGTGACTTTTGTCTTGACACTCAAACCTGTGCTGGAGGTGATGGTTCCTTGGTGGCTGCACACTCTTGATTAGAGTTTGATTCTGATGGTAGCCCTGGGCACCTCTTCTACCCTCCCATCCCTGCAGGTGAGACAAGACCAATAAAGATGATACTGCAAAAAGGAGAACATGTGCAGTGTTTTCAGAACCGGGGTCATTTTCCAAAATCTATATTTAACTTATGTTTACTCTCCTCTTTGCCAAAACACAGAGAGTAATGTATATAAAGCCTTGAAAAATTTCTGGTACTCACTAGATGTTAACTCATTATTACCATACTCGTGAGTAATGGGATAGCTGTTGGGAGCATGGCCTTGGAGTCCAACAGACCTCGGTTCCAATCCCAGCCTGGTGGTTTACCTACCACCAAATTACACAACAGACCTCGGTTCCAATCCCAGCCTGGTGGTTTACCTACCACCAAATTACAAATTAAGTAATCTGATTAACCAAATTACTTAATCTCTGCAAGCCTCTATTTTCCAGTCTATAAATAAGGATAATAACCATATCTGGCGTTGGGGGATTGTGAAAAGTCAATGAGGCAGTTTATGTAAAACGCCTAGAACAGTATCTCACCCAAAGGGAGTGCTGTTTGAATGCCATTCTTCATTATTGTTATTAGTACATGCCCTTTCCCTCTCTCATGGGACTTTTAAGAAGAGAAGAGAACCACCACATTGTAGAACAAGGTGCAGTGTTTGAGGTTAGTGAGTGCAGCCTTCTCACGTGAGGACACGGATCCGGAGGTGGGAAAATAGTTGCTTGAGTTTACATAGTACATCAGTGGCAGACAGCAGATGTGACTTCAGGCCTCCAGATGCTGTTTCCAGCCTTCCTACCATATACTCTCCCTGGCTCATCATAATCAGCGGCCCCTCCCCCATCATGACACTCTGCTCTGAAGGAGACTATTCCCCCTCCCTCAGAGGAGATCTAAAAGTGTCTCTTAGGGGAGTGGTGGGATGAGGTGGGTCTCCCGACTTGTGCCTCTCTAGCTGGGGTTGCCTGGAGCTCGGCTAGTGTCTCACTTCCTGGGTCAGAGTCATGAGCCATATGTCGGTTCATGGAAGCACAATGAATTTAGAGCCAGAAGTCCCGGTGTGGTCTTGGGACAGTTGGTTTAACCGTCTGAGCCTCATTGGACTCAGTAACAAAATGGGCATCAGTGAAATTTCTGAATGTCAGAACAAACTAGTGGTTGAAAACTCATTTTTGTAACAGTTACATGTATTGAGTATTTACCCTGTACTAAGCACAGCTTGTATTTCCATGAGTTATCTCTTTACCTCCCATAGCACAGCAGTACTGTTATTGCTGTTGCATGGGTATTTAGTCTAAGATGCTAGAGGTCAAGTACCTTGCCCAAGGTCATACAAACAGAAATGACTGAGTTTGGAACAAGCTCTGTCTGTCTTCAGAGCCCATTTTCTTAGCCACTGTGCTATATTGTTGGGATTCCAGTCTTACCTTTACACTGAGTGATGGTAGGCTGATTACTGAGCCTCTAATGCCTTAGGGACTTCTCTCTGTATTAGGAGGTTGACGCTTCTGAACAAAGTTACCTTGAGAGTGTTTCACAAGGACCGGAAGAACTCTGTAGGTTGTGTAATGGAAGTGGAGTGGTCCATTTCTTGTGTCTTCATTTTCTATTGTTTGTGGATAAATGATGTGTGCAAATAAGCATGAATAGTTACCCGATCCCTATCATATCTGCTGAAATATCACCTTTTCAATGAACCTTCCCTGATGATCCTATTTAATACTCCTCTCCATACTTTGGATCTCCCAAAGCTCTGTGTGTGTGTGTGTGTGTGTGTGTGTGTGTGTGTGTGTGTTTCATAGCACTTATCTTCTATCATGGTAAAAAATATACTTCTTTTTTTTTTTTTTTAAAAAAACGTATTTTGTATATGCCTCGCTCTTCTGCTAGAATGACCACACCACAAGGGAAAGATCATTGTTTGTGTTTTGTTCCAAGCAACCAGAAGCGTGCCTAATGCATTGTAAGTTCTCAGCAGATTCTTATTGAATAATTAAATGAACATAGTCTCTCTCTCTTTTTCTCCCCCTTTGGTCAAGATGATTCGTGTGAATTCCAAGAACATAGCGAGTTATTGTTTTGGTTGAAAGTCAGTATTATATTGGGCCCTAAGGCAAAAAAACCCTCCTAAATATTTACATTATCAGGAATTAGGTGGGGGAGGGGTAAACACCAGATGTTGACGTTTATTTCATCATTAGATCAGGTTTTGCCAAACATTGGTGAAAGTTTCATTTTCTTATTTATCTAAAATCCTATGAGATCTTTCTCAAATTCAGTTTTTGTTTCAAGGATAGAAGGAGGACAAAAAGAATCACCTTTGAAGTCCACATTCAGCATTTCCATTACCTCAACTGATCAGCATCCAAAGGTACCGAGACAAGATTGTCTAAATATCTGGCAAGAACTTCATCTCTATTAGAATTCTAAGCTCGATGTGATGGCTTTGTCTCTTAAGGAGCTTTGTAGGCTAATTCTGGAATGGCTTGATTCATGATTCTTACTGATTGATCTGGCATTTTAAATTGATGGGACTGTTCCTCTGGAATAAGTGAACCTGGAAACCAGGACAGTTGCTTGGCAGAAAGAGAGAGGAAGAAGACACTTGGCAGGCAACAGGCTGTAGAAGTTCCAGCAGTGCTTGCTCTTCACAGCTCACTGTCTTGTATCCAAGCCCATTGGGTTCACATGCACATCAAAACAACCACAAAGAAAGAGTACATATTGGGACTCCAGGGGACTGTGGACTTGGAGATAAGAAGATTCCAGAGTATGCATGAACCTAGAAGCATGTTACATTATTGCAGAATTTAGAAAAAAATAATTCTAAGTGTGTGAGTTGGACCAAGTGTTAGGTACAGTATATAAGTGATGTCCTTCACAGTAATATTGTGACTTTGGCATTGACATTCTCATTAAGCCAACAAGGAGACTGAGGTTCAGAAAGTTGAATTAACTTGCCCAAGGTCTCAAGGGATGGGAACCTTGGTCTGATATCAAAGCCCATGTCCTTAGTACTATACCACTAGGTTTTCTCCAACAAAGTGGTATTTTCTGGTTTTTCAGTGAGACTGATGAAGGTTTCCAATTTGCCACCTGTAAGAAGTTAGAAAATGTCTAAGGATCTGAGTTCTAGCTCTGGCTTTGCCTCTTTACTATGATATCATGCACTAGTCACTTTACCTCTTTGACCCTCCTATTCTTCTCTCAAAAGTGGGATTAACAATATGTGCTTCGAAGGATCTCTGAAAGATCAAATGAAATAAAGTTTGTAAAAAATGTAAAATGAGTTGCAAATCTTAAAGGTTATTGTCATTACTGAAAATGATCAAATCAAGCCATGCTCACCTTATTTTATCTTCAATGAGATTTAATTTTTTTATTTCAGTGGGCAATTTAGGATTCATGGCAGAAAATGGCACTGTGGTGACAGAATTCATTTTGATGGGGCTCCAGCTGTGGGCAGAGCTGCAGACAGGTCTCTTCTTTGTGTTTCTGGTCCTTTATCTCATCACCATAGGAGGTAACCTGGGGATGATAGCGCTGATTCAGAGTGACCGTCGCCTCCAGACCTCCATGTACTTCTTCCTCAGCCACCTTCCCTTCCTGGACATTTGCTGCTCTTCTATTATTGTCCCTCAGTTGCTGGAGACCTTGGGTACTGATCAGATGGTCATCACCTTTGAGCAGTGTACCATCCAGTTCTTCTTTGTCACACTCTGTGCTAGTACTGAATGTTTCCTTTTGGCGGTGATGGCCTATGATGTCTATGGGGCCGTGAGTAACCCTCTCCTCTATGCCACTGCCATGACACCTCAGACCCGCCTGGGGTTGATGGCTAGGGCATATGGTGGTGCCATGGTCAATTCTGTGATCCGCACTGGGTGTACCTTCTCCATCTCCTTCTGTAAGTCCAACCATAGGGATTTCTTCTTTTGAGACCTCCCACCTCTGCTGAAGCTTGCCTGTAGTGAGACCAGACCACGAGAACGGGTGATCTACCTCTTAGCTTTCTTGGTCATTACAACCAACGTTTCAGTGATTTTTATATCCTACCCGTTCATCATTTGGGCTATTCTGAAGATTCGTTCAGCTGGTGGCAAAGCCAAGGCTTTCTCTACCTGTGCTTCTCACATAACGGCAGTGGCTCTTTTCTTTGGGACACTGATATTCATATACCTGAAAGGTAACATGGGAAAATCCCTTGGGGAGGACAAGATTGTGTCAGTATTTTACACTGTGGTCATCCCTATGCTGAACCCAATGATCTACAGCCTGAGGAACAAGGAAGTGAAGGAGGCTCTGAAGAGAGTTCTCAACAGGATGAGGGTTTCCCAAGTAGAGTAAGACTTGAGCTCCGTCAATTCAGAAGTTCCTGCAAATCATCCTTTGGGCTTTTGGCTTGTCCTCTTAACACAGGAACCAGATCTCTTTATTACAAAAACATACTGAGGCAAAAAAATGTAGATTTAGTTTCCAGGAATTTCTTTATTAGCTCTATGACTTTGAGCCAGATATTCCCTTCCTCAGTTATCACATCAGTAAAAATTGCCTTGCTATGATTAAAGCCAGGATCAAGAGAGATGGAATGGCAAAGGGTTTTATAAGTAATAACATGCTATAAAATGTAAAATTTATTTTTCTGACCTGTCCTGGATATTGTTTAGTGTTTTCTCAGCTACATATTTTTTTCCCACTAAGCTAATGCTTGTACCTTGACTAATTACAAAACAATAGCTTATTGCTTACATAGTAAGGACAATCACCTTCTTTGGTTGTGGGTAGTGGGGTGGAAATCAGCCTTGACCAAAGAAAATTTTCCTCAACATTCAATCGTATATAATTTAGGTATTTGTCATGGAAAATACAAGTAGCTAGAGAGAGGAAGAAAAAATAGAGGAAAAGGAGATGTGAACTAGGAAATGTTCAAGTAGAAAAAGTTAGTTTATTTCCCGAGATAATGTAGAGGACCAAGACACTGTAGAATGAAAGAAAGGTATAATGATTTGCATTAATTATTGAAAACAGTTTGATCTTGATGTAGAGCTGAAGTGAGCCCAATATATAACTTTTGAAATATATCTTGATCACCAAAGGTCAGAATCTCTGTTTTATTTCTGAAGCATTTTTCATGGACCATCTGCCTCAGTTAACTCAAGTTATTTTCTATTCTTCAGTAATGAAAACCACTATCTACTTCCATCTCCTGTAGGACATTTACTTTATCCGAAGACAGATGACTATGAATCTGACCTCCACCTTTTAATGACCTTCACATCTGCTAGAAATATTACTTGGGAAACAACTCCATGGAGATTCCACAATCTTATTCATCAATTCAGCAAATATTTACTGATGATCAACTATGTATCAGAAATAACACTAGGCTCAGGAATATAGTAATAAGTAAGATAGACACGGTTCCTCCTTTATGGAGATTAGAACCTGGGGCATAGACAGATATTGAACCATTACATAGCTAATTGATTTTTCGGTATGATTTTGGAAAGTGGAAGAAAAGAAGCAGCACAGGGTATTGTTATCCTGTATGGTAGGGTGCTGACCTAGATGGTGTGGTCAGGAAAGCCTTTCTTGAGTCACTAACGTTTAAGCTGAGGCTTAAAGAGTAAATATGTCATAATCATGGGATGGGGACACCATTCCAGATAGAAAGAGTTGCAAATACAAGGGTCTGTGAAACAGGATGCCTTGAGGAACTGAGAAGCCAGAGTGGCTGCAGCATAAGGAGTGAGAGGCTTAGTGTGAAATGCAGCTGGTGAATTCAAGAGAAACCAGGTCACAGAGAGCCTTACAGGCTCATTTAGGGACTTGTGGGCTTCACTCCAAGAGCAAGGGATGAAATTATTGTATCTGAATTTTAAGAAGATCCCTTTGACTGCAGTGTGATGGGTGGAACGGGGGTTCTTGGTAGTGGAGATGGAGGGAAACAGGCCCACTTCATCTAAGAAACAACAAATGGTGTATCCCAAGGCAAGGTGCTTGATTGCCACACAATACTGTATGCTTCATTGTAGAACACATATTAGGCCAGAGAAAGCTAACAGATAGGTGTATGACCATGCTATTGGTAGAGGACTGATTCTTGGAAAAATGGTGAAATTGGGGAAATATACTTTTGGAGGCATCCATTTTGGTATACCTTTTCATTGGTATACCTTTATTTCCCTGAATTGAGGACCTAACTAACATACATTCAGGTATACACCATGTGTCTGTTCATCAAAATAGCCAACAACTACTTCTTCTTAAGAGGGCAACACATTTTCAGTGACTCCTACTATATGCCAGGCTGTGTTAATGGGCTGAAGAAATCCTCCCTTGGAGGAGTTCTTGCATCCCTTGGAGGAGTTCTTGTGCCCCTTGGAGGAATTCTTTTAAGTCAGGAAAAACCTTCGACTTAAAAAATAAGTAAATGGGGAAAACACTAGACAGTGAGTGTGCTATTTTATTTGTGGTGGGAGCTGCCTCACACTTCTCCGCCCTTCTACTTGGTGAGTGGCAACAAACTTTGCCTATAAATGAATGCCCTTTGATACAGTATTTGATGTATATACAATTGCTTAAGGGATGAACCAAGTGAATAAAAATAAAATGAAGTTTTAGTGTGTTTTAGGGGACCACCTTCTGGTGATGAGAGAAGGCAGCAGAGAAAATGGCATTTATGTTGAATTTCCGCTTACGTATATTAATAAATGAATGAAACCATTCATTAATTACCTAATGTGTGGCAGGCTCTGTGCCAGGAATTTTCACTTATCTCATTGACAGGCCTCATTCTATACATAATCTTTTAGAAAATGGGATCCTAGGAGGGTTGCTTTTATGTGCTAATCAGACTGGGTCATGGGAAACCAGATATTTGGCTAAACATTACTTCTGGGTGTGTCTGTGAGGATGCTTCCAGATGAGATAAGCATCTGATAAGCACCTGCTCAGTAAAGCAGGTTGCCCTCCCCAGTGTGGGTGGGCACCATCCAAGCTTGAGGGCTTGAATAGAACAAAAGGCAGAGGAAAGGGGAATTCATTCTTTCTCCTCTGCCTGACTGCTTGAACTGGAACAGCAGTTTTCTTCGGAACTTGGACTGGGATTTACACCATCAGCTTCCCTGGTTCTTGAGCCCTGGACTACACTGCTGTTTCCTAGGTTTCCTGATTGTGGGAATTCTTAGCCTCTATAAAAGATATCGTGTGGGTCAATTCCTTATCATAAATCTCTTGCTATGCCATAAACAGATCCATCACCTCCAGAAGTTTCCTACCACCCTCTTTATTTATTATTATTATTATGATTACTATTTTGTGATAAGAACACTTAAGATGAGATCTACCGTCTTAGCAAATTTTAAAGTATACGCTAGAGGGACTCTGTGAAGGCTCACGACAAGGAGTCCTTCCCAGAATTTCTGCTGCCTGTGTCCTTGTCCCCGTGGTCAGCCACAGCCACGCCCTGCTTCTGCAAGAGACCCTCCAACAGTAGCAGGTTTTCTGTTTGGCTGAAGGCTTCCCTAAGACCTCATTAGACCCTTGCTGATTTTAACCATGGGAAAGACTGTGGAATGGGAGTAAACCATGACTCTCCAGCTGTGTTTCTGTAACTCAGATATTTACAGGTGAGGAAATGAAGTCCCAGAGAGCTTAAGTGAATTGCTGAAGTTCACCTAGAGAGGCAAATTTGACTGTGTGGCTGACAGGGTCTTGGTGCTCCGGCCGGGTGCCACGCCTGAGCCTCTGAGGTGGGAGAGCCGAGTTCAGGACATTGGTCCACCAGAGACCTCCCGGCTCCACGTAATATCAAAAGGTGAAAGCTCTCCCAGAGATCTCCATCTCAACGCTAAGACCCAGCTCCACTCAACAACCAGCAAGCTACAGTGCTGGACACTATGCAAAACAACTAGCAAGACAGGAACACAATCACACACATTAGCAGCGAGGCTGCCTGAAATCATAAGGTCACAGACACCCCAAAACACACCACCAGAAGTGGTCCTGCCCACCAGAAAGACAAAATCCAGCCTCATCCATCAGAAAACAGGAACTAGTCCCCACATCAGGAAGCCTACTCAAGCCCCTGAACCAACCTTAGCCACTGGGGGCAGACACCAAAAACAACAGGAACTACAAACCTGCAGCCTGTGAAAAGGAGACCACAAACACAGTAAGGTAAGCAAAAGGAGAAGACAGAGAAACACACAGCAGATGAAGGAGTAAGGAAAAAACCCACCAGAACAAAAAAATGAAGAGGAAATAGGCACTCTACCTGAAAAATAATTCAGAGTAATGATAGTAAAGATGATCCAAAATCTTGGAAATAGAACGGAGAAAATACAAAAAACGTTTAACAAGGACCTAGAAGAAATAAAGAGCAAACAAAAAATGATGAACAGCACAATAAATGAAATTAAAAATTCTCTAGAAGGAATCAATAGCAGAATAACTGAGGCAGAAGAACGGATAAGTGACCTGGAAGACAGAATGGTGGAATTCACTACTGCAGAACAGAATAAAGAAAAAAGAATGAAAAGAAATGAAGACAGCCTAAGAGTCCTCTGGGACAACATTAAATGCAACAACATTCACATTATAGGGGTCCCAGAAGAAGAAGAGAGAGAGAAAGGACCCGAGAAAATATTTGAAGAGATTATAGTCGAAAACTTCCCTAACATGGGAAAGGAAATAGCCACCTAAGTCCAGGAAGTGCAGCAAGTCCAATACAGGATAAACCCAAGGAGAAACATACCAAGACACATAGTAATCAAATTGGTAAAAATTAAAGACAAAGAAAAATTATTGAAAGCAGCAAGGGAAAAATGACAAATAACATAAAAGGGAACTCCTATAAGGTTAACAGCTGATTTCTCAGCAGAAACTCTACAAGCCAGAAGGGAGTGGCATGATATACTTAAAGTGATGAAAGGGAAGAACCTACAACCAAGATGACTCTACCCGGCAAGGATCTCATTCAGATTCGAAGGGGAAATCAAAAACTTTACAGGGCTCCTACAGAACACCCACTGAACGCTGGCAGAAGACGTCAGACCTCCCAAAAGGCAAGAAAATCCCCACGTACTTGGTTTTTCTCCCTTTTATTCTGAGCCGTGTGGATGAAAGGCTCTAGGTGCTCCAGCCAGGCATCAGGGCTGTGCCTCTGAGGTGGGAGAGCCAACTTCAGGACACTGGTCCACAAGAGACCTCCCAGCTCCACGTAATACCAAACGGCAAAAATCTCTCAGAGATCTCCATCTCAACATCAAGACCCAGCTTCACTCAACGACCAGCAAGCTACAGTGCTGGACACCCTATGCCAAACAACTAGCAAGAGAGGAACACAGCCCCATCCATTAACAGAGAGGCTGCCTAAAATCATAATAAGGCCACAGACACCCCAAAACACACCACCAGACGTGGACGAACCCACCAGAAAGACAACATCCAGCCTCATCCACCAGAACACAGGCACTAGTTCCCTCCACCAGGAAACCTACACAACCCACTGAACCAACCTTAGCCACTGGGGACAGATACCAAAAACAACGGGAACTACGAACCTGCAGCCTGTGAAAAGGAGACCCCAAACACAGTAAGATAAGCAAAATGAGAAGACAGAAAAACACACAGCAGATGAAGGAGCAGGGTCAAAACACACCAGACCTAACAAATGAAGAGGAAATAGGTAGTCTACCTGAAAAAGAATTCAGAATAATGATAGTAAGGATGATCCAAAGTCTTGGAAATAGAATAGACAAAATGCAAGAAACATTTAACAAGGACGTAGAAGAACTAAAGAGGAACCAAGAAACGATGACAAGCACAATAAATGAAATTAAAAATACTCTAGATGGGATCAATAGCAGAATAACTGAGGCAGAAGAACGGATAAGTGACCTGGAAGATAAAATGGTGGAAATAACTACTGCAGACCAGAATAAAGAAAAAAGAATGAAAAGAACTGAGAACAGTCTCAGAGACCTCTGGGACAACATTAAACGCACCAACATTCGAATTATAGGGGTCCCAGAAGAAGAAGAGAAAAAGAAAGGGACTGAGAAAATATTTGAAGAGATTATAGGTGAAAACTTCCCTAATATGGGAAAGGAAATAGTTAATCAAGTCCTGGAAGCACAGAGAGTCCCATACAGGATAAATCCAAGGAGAAACACACCAAGACACATATTAATCAAACTATCAAAAATTAAATATAAAGAAAACATATTAAAAGCAGCAAGGGAAAAACAACAGATAACACACAAGGGCATCCCCATAAGGTTAACAGCTGATCTTTCAGCAGAAACGCTGCAAGCCAGAAGGGAGTGGCAGGATATACTTAAAGTGATGAAGGAGAAAAACCTACAACCAAGATTACTCTACCCAGCAAGGATCTCATTCAGATTTGATGGAGAAATTAAAACCTTTACAGACAAGCAAAAGCTGAGAGAGTTCAGCACCACCAAACCAGCTTTACAACAAATGCTAAAGGAACTTCTCTAGGCAAGAAACACAAGAGAAGGAAAACACCTACAATAACAAACCCAAAACATTTAAGAAAATGGGAATAGGAACATACATATCGATAATTACCTTAAATGTAAATGGATTAAATGCTCCCACCAAAAGACACACACTGGCTGAATGGATACAAAAACAAGACCCATATATATGCTGTCTACAAGAGACCCACTTCAGACCTAGAGACACATACAGACTGAAAGTGAGGGGATGGAAAAAGATATTCCATGCAAATGGAAATCAAAAGAAAGCTGGAGTAGCAATTCTCATATCAGACAAAATAGACTTTAAAATAAAGACAATTACAAGAGACAAAGACGGACACTATATAATGATCGAGGGATCGATCCAAGAGGAAGGTATAACAATTGTAAATATTTATGCACCCAACATAGGAGCACCTCAATACATAAGGCAAATACTAACAGCCATAAAAGGGGAAATCGACAGTAACACAATCATAGTAGGGGACTTTAACACCCCACTTTCACCAATGGACAGATCATCCAAAATGAAAATAAATAAGGAAACACAAGCTTTAAATGATACATTAAACAAGATGGACTTAATTGATATTTATAGGACATTCCACCCAAAAACAACAGAATACACATTTTTCTCAAGTGCTCATGGAACATTCTCCAGGATAGATCATATCTTGGGTCACAAATCAAGCCTTGGTAAATTTAAAAAAATTGAAATCGTATCAAGTATCTTTTCCGACCACAACGCTATGAGACTAGATATCAATTACAGGAAAAGATCTGTAAAAAATACAAACACATGGAGGCTACACAATACACTACTTAATAACGAAGTGATCACTGAAGAAATCAAAGGGGAAATCAAAAAATACCTAGAAACAAATGACAATGGAGACACGACGATCCAAAACCTATGGGATGCAGCAAAAGCAGTTCTAAGAGGGAAGTTTATAGCAATACAAGCCTACATCAAGAAACAGGAAACATCTCGAATAAACAACCTAACCTTGCACCTAAAGCAATTAGAGAAAGAAGAACAAAAAAACCCCAAAGCTAGCAGAAGGAAAGAAATCATAAAGATCAGATCAGAAATAAATGAAAAAGAAATGAAGGAAACAATAGCAAAAATCAATGAAACTAAAAGCTGGTTCTTTGAGAAGATAAACAAAATTGATAAACCATTAGCCAGACTCATCAAGAGAAAAAAGGAGAAGACTCAAATTAATAGAATTAGAAATGAAAAAGGAGAAGTAACCACTGACACTGCAGAAATACAAACGATCATGAGAGATTACTACAAGCAACTCTATGCTAATAAAATGGACAACCTGGAAGAAATGGACAGATTCTTAGAAATGCACAACCTGCCGAGACTGAACCAGGAAGAAATAGAAAATATGAACAGACCAATCACAAGCACTGAAATTGAAACTGTGATTAAAAATCTTCCAACACACAAAAGCCCAGGACCAGATGGCTTCACAGGCGAATTCTATCAAACATTTAGAGAAGAGCTAACACCTATCCTTCTCAAACTCTTCCAAAATATTGCAGAGGGAGGAACACTCCCCAACTCATTCTACGAGGCCACCATCACCCTGATACCAAAACCAGGCAAAGATGTCACAAAGAAAGAAAACTACAGGCCAATATCACTGATGAACATAGATGCAAAAATCCTCAACAAAATACTAGCAAACAGAATCCAACAGCACATTAAAAGGATCATACACCATGATCAAGTGGGGTTTATTCCAGGAATGCAAGGATTCTTCAATATACGCAAATCAATCAACGTGATACATCATATTAACAAATTGAAGGAGAAAAACCATATGATCATCTCAATAGATGCAGAGAAAGCTTTCGACAAAATTCAACACCAATTTATGATAAAAGTCCTGCAGAAAGTAGGCATAGAGGGAACTTTCCTCAACATAATAAGGGCCGTATATGACAAACCCACAGCCAACATTGTCCTCAATGGTGAAAAACTGAAACCATTTCCACTAAGATCAGGAACAAGACAAGGTTGCCCACTCTCACCACTATTATTCAACATAGTTTTGGAAGTGTTAGCCACAGCAATCAGAGACGAAAAAGAAATAAAAGGAATCCAAATCGGAAAAGAAGAAGTAAAGCTGTCACTGTTTGCAGATGACATGATACTATACATAGAGAATCCAAAAGATGCTACCAGAAAACTACTAGAGCTAATCAATGAATTTGGTAAAGTAGCAGGATACAAAATTAATGCACAGAAATCTCTTGCATTCCTGTATACTAATGATGAAAAATCTGAAAGTGAAATTAAGAAAACACTCCCGTTTACCATTGCAACAAAAAGAATAAAATACCTAGGAATAAACCTACCTAAGGAGACAAAAGACCTGTATGCAGAAAATTATAGGACACTGATGAAAGAAATTAAAGATGATACAAATAGATGGAGAGATATACCATGTTCTTGGATTGGAAGAATCAACATTGTGAAAATGACTCTGCTACCCAAAGCAATCTACAGATTCAATGCAATCCCTATCAAACTACCACTGGCATTTTTCACAGAACTAGAACAAAAAATTTCACAATTTGTATGGAAACACAAAAGACCCCGAATAGCCAAAGCAATCTTGAGAACGAAAAATGGAGCTGGAGGAATCAGGCTCCCTGACTTCAGACTATATTACAAAGCTACAGTAATCAAGACAGTTTGGTACTGGCACAAAAACAGAAATATAGATCAATGGAACAGGATAGAAAGCCCAGAGATAAGCCCACGCACATATGGTCACCTTATCTTTGATAAAGGAGGCAAGCATATACAGTGGAGAAAAGACAGCCTCTTCAATAAGTGGTGCTGGGAAAATTGGACAGGTACATGTAAAAGTATGAAATTAGAACACTCCCTAACACCATACACAAAAATAAACTCAAAATGGATTAAAGACCTAAGTGTAAGGCCAGACACTATCAAACTCTTAGAGGAAAACATAGGCAGAACACTGTATGACATAAGTCACAGCAAGATCCTTTTTGACCCAGGTCCTAGAGAAATGGAAATAAAAACACAAATAAACAAATGGGACCTAATGAAACTTAAAAGCTTTTGCACAGCAAAGGAAACCATAAACAAGACCAAAAGACAACCCTCAGAATGGGAGAAAATATTTGCAAATGAAGCAACGGACAAAGGATTAATCTCCAAGATTTACAAGCAGCTCATGCAGCTCAATAACAAAAAAACAAACAACCCAATCCAAAAATGGGCAGAAGACCTAAATAGACATTTCTCCAAAGAAGAGATACAGATTGCCAACAGACACATGAAAGAATGCTCAACATCATTAATCATTAGAGAAATGCAAATCAAAACTACAATGAGGTATCATCTCACACCGGTCAGAATGGCCATCATCAAAAAATCTGGAAACAATAAATGCTGGAGAGGGTGTGGAGAAAAGGGAACACTCTTGCACTGTTGGTGGCAATGTAAATTGATACAGCCACTATGGAGAACAGTATGGAGGTTCCTTAAAAAACTAAAAATAGAACTACCATATGACCCAGCAATCCCACTACTGGGCATATACCCTGAGAAAACCATAATTCAGAAAGAGTCATGTACCAAAATATTCATTGCAGCTCTGTTTACAATAGCCAGGACATGGAAGCAACCTAGGTGTCCATCATCGGATGAATGGATAAAGAAGATGTGGCACATATATACAATGGAATATTACTCAGCCATAAAAAGAAATGAAATGGAGGTGTTTGTAATGAGGTGGATGGAGTTAGAGTCTGTCATACAGAGTGAAGTAAGTCAGAAAGAGAAAAACAAATACAGTATGCTAACACATATATATGGAATCTAAGGGAAAAAAAAAAAAAAAAAAAAGAGGTCATGAAGAACCTAGTGGCAAGATGGGAATAAAGACACAGACCTACTAGAGAATGGACTTGAGGATATGGGGAGGGGGAGGGGTGAGATGTGACAGGGTGAGAGAGTGTCATGGACATATATACACTACCAAATGTAAAATAGATGACTGGTGGGAAGCAGCCGCATGGCACAGGGAGATCAGCTCGGTGCTTTGTGACCACCTAGAGGGGTGGGATAGGGAGGGTGGGAGGGAGGGAGATGCAAGAGGGAAGAGATATGGCAACATATGTATATGTGTAACTGATTCACTTTGTTGTAAAGCAGAAGCTAGCACACCATTGTAAAGCAATTATACTTCAATAAAGATGTTTAAAAAAAAAAAAAAAACTTTACAGATAAGCAAAAGCTAAGAGAATTCAGCACCACAAAACCAGCTCTACAACAAACGCTAAAGGAACTTCTCTAAGTGGGAAACACAAGAAAAGAAAAGCACCTGCAAAAACAAACCCAAAACAAGAAAATGGTCATAGGAACATTCATACTGATAATTACCTTAAACGTGAATGGATTAAATGCTACAACCAAAAGACACAGGCTAGCTGAATGGATACAAAAACAAGACCCATATATATGCTGTGTACAAGAGACGCACTTCAGACCTAGGGACACATACAGACTGAAAGTGAGGGGATGGAAAAAGATGTTCCATGCAAATAGAAATCAAAAGAAAGCTGGAGTAGCAATACTCATATCAGATAAAATAGACTTTAAAATAAAGAATGTTACAAGAGACAAGGAAGGACACTACATAATGATCAAGGGATCAATCCAAGAAGAAAATATAACAATTATAAATATATATGCACCCAACATAGGAGCACCTCAATACGTAAGGCAACTGCTAACAGCTCTAAAAGAGGAAATCGACAGTAACACAATAATTGTGGGGGACTTTAACACCTCACTTACACCAGTGGACAGATCATCCAAAATGAAAATAAATAAGGAAAAAGAAGCTTTAAATGACACAATAGACCAGATAGATTCAATTGATATTCATAGGACATTCCATCAAAAAACAGCAGATTACACTTTCTTCTCAAGTGCTCACGGAACATTCTCCAGGATAGATCACATCTTGGGTCACAAATCAAGCCTCAGTAAATTTAAGAAAATTGAAATCATATCAAGCATCTTTTCTGACCACAATGCTATGAGATTAGAAAAGAATTACGGGAAAAAACCGTAAAAAACACAAACAAATGGAGGCTAAACAATACGTTACTAAATAACCAAGAGATCACTGAAGAAATCAAAGAGGAAATCAAAAAATACCTAGAGACAAATGACAATGAAAACATGACGATCCAAAACCTATGGGATGCAGCAAAAGCAGTTCTAAGAGGGAAGTTTATAGCTATACAAGCCTACCTCAAGAAATAAGAAAAATCTCAAATAAATAATCTAACCTTACACCTAAAGGAACTAGAGAAAGAAGAACAAACAAAACCCAAAGTTAGCAGAAGGAAAGAAATCACAAAGATCAGAGCAGAAATAAATGAAATAGAAACAAAGAAAACAATAGCAAAGATCAATAAAACTAAAAGCTGGTTCTTTGAGAAGATAAAAAAAATTGATAAACCATTAGCCAGACTCATCAAGAAAAAGAGGGAGAGGACTCAAATCAATAAGATCAGAAATGAAAAAGGAGAAGTTACAACAGACACCACAGAAATGCAAAGCATCCTAAGAGACTACTACAAAAACTCTATGCCAATAAAATGGACAACCTGGAAGAAATGGGCAAATTCTTAGAAAGGTATAAGCTTCCAAGACTGAACCAGGAAGAAATAGAAAATATGAACACACCAATTACAAGTAATGAAATTGAAACTGTGATTAAAAATCTTCCAACAAACAAAAGTCCAGGACCAGATGGCTTCACAGGTGAATTCTATCAAACATTTAGAGAAGAGCTAACACCCATCCTTCTCAAACTCTTTCAAAAAATTGCAGAGGAAGGCACACTCCCAAACTCATTCTATGAGGCCACCGTCACCCTGATACCAAAACCAGACACAGACACTACTAAAAAAGAAAATTACAGACCAATATCACTGATGAATATAGATGCAAAAATCCTCAACAAAATACTAGCAAACAGAATCCAACAACACATTAAAAGGATCATACACCATGATCAAGTGGGATTTATTCCAGGGATGCAAGGATTCTTCAATATATGCAAATCAATCAATGTGATACACCATATTAACAAATTGAAGAATAAAAACCATATGATCATCTCAATAGATGCAGAAAAAGCTTTTGACAAAATTCAACACCCATTTATGATAAAAACTCTCCAGAAAGTGGGCATAGAGTAAACCAACCTCAACATAATAAAGGCCATATACGACAAACCCACAGCAAACATCATTCTCAATGGTGAAAAACTGAAAGCATTTCCTCTAAGATCAGGAACAAGACAAGGATGTCCACCCTCACCACCATTTTTCAACATAGTTTTGGAAGTCCTAGCCTCGGCAATCAGAGAATAAAAAGAAATAAAAGGAATACAAATGGAAAAGAAGAAGTAAGACTGTCACTGTTTGCAGATGACATGATACTATACATAGAGAATCCTAAAGATGCCACCAGAAAACTACTAGAGCTAATCAATGAATTTGGTAAAGTTGCAGGATACAAAATTAATGCACAGAAATCTCTTGCATTCCTATACACTAATGATGAAAAATCTGAAAGAGAAATTAAGGAAACACTCCCATTTACCACTGCAACAATAAGAATAAAATACCTAGGAATAAACCTACCTAGGGAGACAAAAGTCCTGTATGCAGAAAACTATAAGACATTGATGAAAGAAATTAAAGATGATACAAAGACATGGAGAGATATACCATGTTCTTGGATTGGAAGAATCAATATTGTGAAAATGACTATACTACCCAAAGCAATCTACAGATTCAATGCAATCTCTATCAAATTACCAATGGCATTTTTTATGGAACTAGAACAAAAAATCTTAAAATTTGTATGGAGACACAAAAGACCCCAAATAGCCAAAGCAGTGTTGAGGGAAAAAAACGGAGCTGGAGGAATCAGACTCCCTGACTTCAGACTAAACTACAAAGCTACAGTAATGAAGACAATATGGTACTGGCACAAAAACAGAAACATAGATCAGTGGAACAAGATAGAAAGCCCAGAGGTAAACCCACGCACCTATGGTCAACTAATCTATGACAAAGGAGGCAAGGATATACAATGGAGAAAAGACAGTCTCTTCAATAAGTGGTGCTGGGAAAACTGGACAGCTACATGTAAAAAAATGAAATTAGAACACTCCCTAACACCATACACAAAAATAAACTCAGAATGGATTAGAGACCTAAATGTAAGACCGGACACTATAAAACTCTTAGAGGAAAACATAGGAAGAACACTCTTTGACATAAATCACAGCAAGATCGTTTTTGGTCCACCTCCTAGAGTAATGGAAATAAAAACAAAAATAAACAAATGGGACCTAATGAAAGTTAAAAGCTTTTGCACAGCAAAGGAAACCATAAACAAGATGAAAAGGGAACCCTCAGAATGGGAGAAAATACTTGCAAACGAATCAAAGGACAAAGGATTAATCTCCAAAATATATAAACAGCTCATGCAGCTCAATATTAAAAAAACAAACAACCCACTCCAAAAATGGGCAAAAGACCTAAATAGACATTTCTCCAAAGAAGACATACAGATGGCCAAGAAGCACATGAAAAGCTGCTCAACATCACTAATTATTAGAGAAATGCAAAACAAAACTACAATGAGGTATCACCTCACACCAGTTAGAATGGGCTTCATCAGAACATTTACAAACAACAAATGCTGGAGAGGGTGTGGAGAAAAGGGAACCCTCTTGCACTGTTGGTGGGAATATAAACTGATACAGCCACAATGAGAACAGTATGGAGGTTCCTTAAAAAACTAAAAATAGAATTACCATATGATCCAGCAATCCCACTACTGGGCATATACCCAGAGAAAACCACAATTCAAAAGGCACATGCACCCCAATGTTCATTGCAGCACTATTTACAATAGCCAGGTCATGGAAGCAACCTAAATGCCAATTGACAGACAAATGGATAAAGAAGATGTGGTACATATATACAATGGAATATTAGTCAGCCATAAAAAGGAACAAAGTTGGGTCATTTGTTGAGATATGGATGGATCTAGAGACTGTCATACAGAGTGAAGTAAGTCAGAAAGAGAAAAACAAATATCGTATATTAATGCATATATGTGGAACCTAGAAAAATGGTACAGATGAACCGGCTTGCAGGGCAGAAATTGAGACACAGATGTAGAGAACAAACGTATGGACACCAAAGGGGGAAAGCGGCGGGGGTGGTGGGGGTGGTTGTGTGATGAATTGGGAGATTGGGATTGACTTGTATACACTGATGTGTATAAAATTGATGACTAATAAGAACCTGCTGTATAAAAAAAATATAGAGAAAACCTATTTATTAGGTTTATAGACATGTGTGCAATTAAAAAAAAAACACTACTGTTACCTTAAAAAAAAAAAAAGACTATACATTTTCCTGTAAGCACAGCTTTAGTCACATCCAAGTTTTGGTATGTAATATTTTTATTATCATTCAGTTCAAATTATTTTCTAGCTCCAATTGTGATTTGTTTTTTGGGGGGTTACTTAGAAGTAGTGTATTTCATAACTTCTAGGTACTTTTTTGTTACTGATTTGTAGCTTAACTACAAGTCAAGAAACACACTTTGTATAATTTTAATACTTTGAAATTTGTTAAAATTTGCCTTATAGCACAATATGGTCAGTTTTAAAAATGTTCCAAGTGTGCTTGAAAATAATTTGTAATTTAAAGTTTTGGAGTATAGTGACTATATATCTGCTTGTTGAATCAAATTTGCTGCTCACGTTATTTAAGTTTTTTATATCCTTACTAATTTTTTTTTGGGGGGGTCTACTGATTCTGAAAGAGGTATCCTCTATCAGTGAATGACAGCAGTATGTTAAATCTCCTATTATGATAGTGAATTTGTCTATCTTTTCTTTGTAGCTCTGTTGCTCTATATAACTTGAAGTTAAGTGCCTACAAATTTAAAACTTCCTGGTAAATTGGTCTTGTTGATATGAAGTGCCCTTGTTTATTTCTAGTAAAGTTTTTGCTTTCAAATCTACTGTATCTGTTATTATATAATTTCCTTTTGGTTTATATTTGCACAGTATATCTTTTTCAATTCTTTCATTTTCAACCTTTTTGTACCATTATGTTTTGTTTTTTTAATAAATATTTAAAAATTAAAAAAAAAAAAGGGCACCATCAAGGAAGTGAAAAAACAACACACATGTGAGAAAACATTTGCAAATCATATATCTTGGAAAGTGCCTGTATACAGAATATATAAAAAATACAACTCCATATTAAAAAGACAACCTAATTAAAGAATGGAGAAAAGACTTGAATAGACATTTCTCCAAAGAAGACATACAAATGGCCAATAAGCACATGAAAAGATGCTCAAAATCACTAATTATTAGGGAAATGCAAATCAAAACCACAGTGACAGAGTAGATCTTAAAAGTTCTCCTCACAAGGAAAAACAATTGTAACTATGTGAGTTAATGGATGTCAACTAAACTTATTGTGCTATCATTTTGCAATGTGACATATATCAAATCATTATGTTGTACACCTTGAACTAATACAATGTTATATGTCAATTATATCTCAATAAAACTGGAAAGAAAAAAAAACTACAATAAGGATATATTGTACAACATGGGGAATGTAGACAATACGTTTTAATAACTATAAATGGAGTATAATCTTTAAAAATTGTGAATCACTATACTGTACACCTGCAAGTTATATAATATTGTACATCAACTATACTTCAATTAAAAAAAAAAAGAAAAAAAATGGGCAGAGGACCTGAATAGACATTTTCTCAAAGAAAATGTACAAATCGACAATAGGTAAGTGAAAAAGTGCCCAACACCACTAGCCATAAGGGAACTGCAAATCAAAACTGTGATGCGATATTACCTCACACCTGTTAGAATGGCTACTATCACAAAGACAAGAGATGACAAATGCTGGCAAGGAACTGGAGGAAAGGGAACCCTTGTGCACTGTTGGTGGGAGTGTAAATTGGTACAGCTACAATGGAAAACAGTATGGAGGTTCATCCAAAAATTAAAAGTAGAGCTACATATGATGCTGCGGTCCCACTTCTGGATATAAATCCAAAGGAAATGAAATCAGTATCTCAAAGAGATATCTGCACTTCCATGTTCGTTGCAGAATTATTCAGAATAGCCAAGACATGGAAACAACCGAAGTGTCTATCAGCAGATGAATAAAGAAAATGTGATACACACACACACACACACACACACGGAAGACTATCATTCAGTCATAAAACAAAAGGAAATTCTGCCTTTTGCAACAGTGTGGCTGAACCTTGACAGCATGATGTTAAGTGAAATAAGTCAGAGAGAGAGTAGATTGATGATTACCAGGGACTGGGGGTTGGGGAAATAGGGAGATGTTGATCAAAGGGCACAAAAACTTTTCATTATTAAGATGAATAAGTTCTGGATCTAACGTACAGCATGGTGATTATAGTTAACAGTACTATATTATATGCTTGAACGCTGCTTTGAGAGTCAATCTTAAATGTTCTGACCATAACAACAGCGACAAAATGGTAATTATTATGTGTAAGGTGAAGGATGTGTTAATTAACCTCACTGCAGCAAACATCTTCACAACACATATGTGTAACAAATCATCACGTTGTACGTCTTAAACTTATGCAGTGTTAAATGTCAATTATATCTCAATAAAGCTGTCAAAAATAACATCACCAATAATTTAATTGTGATTTCCATTTTTCACATATATTAATTTGAATGAACGAATGTAGGTGTAAAGCCAAATTAACTAGATTATCACATAAAGCCATGGGTATAGGGTAGAATTATGGCATATAACCCACAGAACACATAATCTTGGGTCTTTTGTTCCAGTGTATATTTACATATTTACTTACGTGTACGGTTATGGATATCATCTGGGAGTCGTAACGCTTCAGATAAGATCAACAAAACCCACGAAACAGTTCTCTTTTGCCATGAAGATCATAAGATCTGTCCTTTGATCATCAAGACAGGACAGACAGAAATACTTCTCAGATTTCTTTTTCTGTCCCCCTCTGCTCACATCCTATTTGTCTAATTTACAGGGAAGGGAAAATGCCATCATAACCGTGTGCAAATGACCACAAGGGCAGAGCGGCTCAAGCCCCAACGTCACCATCCCCCATGGATCTCCCATATCTTTTTGGCAGCAGTAGGGGTAGAGGGCAAAAAGAGAATGAAGCATTTTGGTTAAAAGGTTTTTATTGCTGATGGAGTTCAAAGAAGGTAAGACAGCTCTAGGTTCTGAATCTCATTTTGCCTGATGCTGGGTCAAACCTCAAACAATATTTTCTCCTGAATCTTTCTTATAGGATGTGAAGAAGATAAATCACTGAGAAGTTGGGGAAAGCTGACAGAAGTTGAAAGGAAAATAGGCTGCCGGCTTCCCTGTGGTTCATCTGTCAGTTTATTCACGGAGACCAAGATGCTTCATGGACATTACACAGTTTATCCTTTTAATCCTATTGGGAAAGAAGGTCTCAGCTGTTCCTACTTATCTCTTCTTCAAAAACCATGAACTGTTCTGAAAATCGTTGAAAAGAACATTGTGTCTTTTTCTTTTTCTCAACATATCTTTATCCTTTTTATTTAAAACTTTTTATTTTATACTGGAGTATAGTTGATTAACAATGCTGTGATAGTTTCAGGTGTACAGCAAAGTGATTCAGTTATACATATAGATGTATCTATTCTTTTTCAAATTCTTTTCCCTCTTAGGTTGTTACATAATATTGGGCAGAGTTCCCTGTGCTGTACAGTAGGTCCTTCTTGGTTATCCATTTTAAGTATAGCAGTGTGTACATGTCAATCCCAGACTCCCAATCTATCCCACACCCCTGCCTTTCCCATCTTTATCCTTATTTAAAGCATTGTAGTGCAAACACACACACACACACACCAACAGCAATAACAAAAGTGCTCTTTTTTTCCTGTAATGGAATGAATATCTGAATTCTTTCTAATTCTATCCTTAGTAAATTTACTTCTTTGGGTTTGAATCCCCCCCACCCCCTGTCAAAAGGTATTGTAAAAATAGCCTGTCTATACTTGTTACTTTATATTTTCACTATAGATATAGCCTAAAATATTTTATTCATAAATTTAATAAATTATTTATTGAGGGGCTACTATATGCTGGGCACTTTTCTAGCAGTTTGGGAGGATTCTCACTGAAGAAAATAGGCAAAAAAAAATTGTGCCTTTGTGGAGATTTCATCCTAATGCAGGAGATAGACAATAAACACTGGATATAGTAAGTAAGTAAATAATGTAGTAAGTAAGTAATAAAGTATGTTAAAATGTGTTAACTGCTATGGAAAAAATGAGACATGGATTTTATAACACAGTGAGTAATTCTCTATGTCCAAGATACTGGATGAAAAGCTGGGAAGTAACTAGTATTTCTCCCTTGGAAACCACTATTGTATTCTCTGCTGCTATGAGTTTGACTATTTTAGATACTCATGTAAGTGGAATTGTACAGTATTTGTCCTTCTCTGTCTGGCTTATTTCACTTAGCATAATGTCCTCCAGTCATCCCATGTTGTAGCGAATGGCAGGATTTCCATCTTTTTTAAGGCTGAATAATATTCTATTGTATGAATATACCACATTTTCTTTACCTATTCATCTGTTGATGAACATTTAGGTTGTTTCCATATCTTGGCTATTGTGAATAATGCTGTTATGAATATCGGTATACAAATATCTGTTCATGTCTCCGTTTTAAACATTTTGGGTATATACCTAGAATTGGAATTGCTAGATCATATGGTAAATCTATGTTTAAATTTCTGAGGAGCCACTTACTGTTTTGCACAGTGACTGCACCATTTTATATTCCCACCATCAATGCACAAGGGTCCCAATTTTTCCATATCCTCACCAACACTTGTTATTTTCTGGGTTTCTTTGATAGCAATCCTAATGGGTGTAAAGTGGTATTTCACTGTGGTCTTGATTTGCATTACTCTAATGATTAGTGGTGTTGAATATTTTCTATGTGTTTATTGGCCATTTGTATACCTTCTTTGGAAAAATGTCTATTCAAGTCCTTTGCTCATTTTAAATTTTGTTGAGTTGTATGAGTTCTTTATATGTTCCTTTAATAAAGGATAAAGGATATTAATAGGATATTAATTAAAGGATATTAATCCTTTATTAAATATGTGATTTGCAAATATTTTTGCTCATTCTGTGAGCCGCCTTTTCACGCTGTTGATAGTGTCCTTTGATGCACAAAATGTTTTAATTTTGGTGAAGTCCAAATTATCTATTTTTTCTTTTGTTGCCTGTGCTCTTAGTGTCATATGCAAGAAGTCATTGCCAAATCCAATGTCAGGAAGCTTTTCTCCTAAGTTTTCTTCTAAGGGTTTTGTAGTTTCAGCTCTTGTGTTTATGCCTTCAATCTATCTTGAGTTAATTTTTGTGTATGGTGTAAGGTAAGGTCTAACTTCATTCTTTTGCCTGTGGATATCCAGTTCTCCCAGCACCATTTATTGAAAAGAGACACTCAGCTAACATTTACTGAAATCCTTAATACCAAGAAAGAAGATATGGTATAAAAAGTTCACAGGATTGTTGGGAAAGGACTCTCAACTCATCTTCAGGCCCACCCTTCTTCCTTCTTGTATACGGTTGGCTCCTTTTTTAAACAATGGGGCAAATTAAACCTGGGACGGGTAAACAATTCCAGGGACTGCAGCAAAATAGCAACTGTGTTTTATTTATTTATTTTAATTTTTATTGGAGTATGGTTGATTTACAACGTTGTGTTATTTTCAGGTGTACAACAAAGTGAATCATATATATATATATATTTATATATATATATACATACATATATATATGTATACACACACATTCTTTTTCAGATTTTTTTCCCCGTATGGATTGTTACAGAATATTGAGTAGAGTTCCCTGTGCTATACAGTAGGTCCTTATTAGTTATCTGTTTTATATATAGTAGTGTGTATATGTTAATCTGAACCTCCTAATTTATCACTTCCCCTTCACGTTTCCCCTTTGGTAACCATAAGTTTGATTTTGAGATCTGTGAGTCTATTTCTGCTTTGTAAATAAGTTCATTTGTATCATTTTTTAAAATTAGGTTCCACATGTAAGTGATATCATATGATATTTGTCTTTCTCTGTCTGACTTACTTCACTTAGTATACTAATCTCTAGGTCCATCCATGTTGCTGCAAATGGCTGAGTAATAATCCATTGTACCACATCTTATTTATCCATTCCTCTGTTGATGGACATTTAGGTTGCTTCCGTGTCTTGTGGTTTAAAATTGCCGTTGAAAAGGTGGTGTTGCATAATTTGCTTTCATAGTTTACCGGGGGGAGGGGACATTCTTCAAGAAGGGCAAATCCAAACCTGCAGGAGAGTAAAAGACGGTTTGAAAAATTGTCTTCAGCATGAATATTATTTGCGTAATACAAATGACATAAGGTAAAATTCCTCTGTTTATGGCTTGTGGGGCTGCACAGACATTAGAGTGTCAGCATTGGATAAGGAGTATGAGCTGAACACGCTGGGGAACATAGATCCAGTGGGTGTTACCTCATTATAACCATGTGGACACAAGCAGTCTTTGTTGAGAAAAGGCACTTCTAGATAAGATGTTAAATGAATTAATGTTAGTGTCTATTTCTTTACCTTGCACAGAACTACCCTGGGCATCAACACAACGTTATTGGTTCTGATGTTACTCAGTTTCACCAGGAGCTCCAGGTGCTTACATTTCTTTTCCAGAGAGAATCATCATGTGCTGTGGGTGAGGGGACTGGGGTAGAAAGATGCTCCAGGGCAGTTCAGATTTCATCTTTACCAGGAACCTTGGCAGGGACAGCATGGAGTTAACCAGACCATTGTTGCATTTCCTAGGAGAGCTAAGAAAACCAAGACAAGCTGTGTGGAAATCCTTCAGGCCAGGAGAACAGCAGTTCTGAGTCCCAGAAATTATAAATTGAGTAGAACGAATAGGGTTGGTCTGAGGATCCGGGGAGGTGCTGGTGTGAGTTAGTTCTGGAAGCCACGATGTGATGGGGACATGCTGGATGAGAGAATAAAGGCTATGAACAATTAAAATTGCAGAACCAGAACATTTAAAATGAGTGCATCCCTGAATTCCCTGCCGAAGGGTAGTTTCAGTGTGCAGTGAATACAAATGCCAACGTCCCTGCATGTTGACGGCACCAGGGAGCATCTGTTTTCAAACATCATGGTCAATATTTACTTAGAAAATATCTCATTATTTTAATTTGTATTTCTTTTATTATTAATGAGGTTCAGAACTGTCTCATTTGTTTGCATAATTTATATTTCTTTTATAAAATTTTTATGGGCTTTGTCGATTGATTTGTAAGTGTAATTTATATATTGGGGAAATAAGCCCTTTGTCAATCATTTGGGTTGCAAATATTTCCCCCAGTCTGTCTTTTGAGTTTGTTTATGATACTTTTAGCCTCCAAAGATGTTAAAATTTGATGTTGTTAGCGCTATCCATTTTTTTTCCTTTGCAGCTTCGAGATTTCCTATTGTGATTAGAAAGGCCTCGCTAAGAAAAATCAAATTATTCACCGATGTTTTCCTTTAGATTTGTGAAAATTTTCTTTTCTTTTCATGTCTAAATTCTTGGATTCATCTGGAATTTATTTTGCATACATCAAGGTGCAAGTCTACATTTCTTTGGGAGATGGCAGAGTAACACTCTCTCCCACTGGAATGTGAGCCTCAGGAAGGCAGACACTGAGCTTTTGCTGCTTGCCAATGTGATGCCAGGGCCTGACACAGCACTTGGCACCTGGTAAGTGTTTAGTCAAGACTCCTTTAATTAGTACATGAATGAAATCTAGAGAAGATAAAGGGAGGAGCTGAATCTCTCAGGAGGAAACCTTCATTTCTGGATTTTATACTTAAAAAGGAACAAAAACAGAGTGGCACATGTCCTGAAAATAAAAAGCAAGATGGTGAAGGAACTAGAAACCATGTTAGACAAGAAACTGGGGATGCTCACTTTGGAGAAAACTCACTGGAAGAGAATCTCTTCCTTTGTCTAGTGTTTAGGAGATGGGCGAGGGCCAGTGGTGGATGCTTGGCTTTCATAGTTTAAGGAAGAGCCCTGGGATGATGACCTGCTCACAGAGGGAATGGCTGGATTTGGAGATGGCAAGCTCCTTTCCTCTAGGGGTGCTCAAACACATGCTCATGCGATTCTTGGGGATTGTTGTAGAAGATTCAAACATCAGCAGCCAAGTAACTCCACAATATGTGCTGAAGATAATTCAACAGAGAGGGGTGAGGAATAGTGAATAGGAGAGGCCCTGTCTCATCTAGAGAGCAGCCACCTCTCCGCTCTAACCAAGTGCTACCCTATGTTGCAACAAGATTGTTTTTGTTTTTCCAGAGAAGGTTGAAATTGAATCATCTATTTATTTTTTATTTTTTGAATTTTTTAAATGGGAAGTTTTTTGATTTTTAAAACCCTTCCTGGGCCAAATAGAACATATCTGATGTCTGGATTTCTCTTGTGGTTCACCAGTTTGCAACTCCTGTCTTTGATAAAAGGGGAATTATATATAGATAGTGGCACAGTTTCTGGCCTAGATGACCTTTCAAATCAGAGACCCTTGGCTCTCTGATTTCCTGAGCCATATAAATATGAGGGATTATTAATGGTGTCACTATATCACTAGAATATGACTCAGCATATGGGAAGAACAGATAGGATGGAGGAAGAATTAGGATTTGATGGAAGGAAGAGAGTCTCTGGACTTATGTATGACCTATCATTTTATAGCAATGCATCTTAATTACTGGTCATAATAGAGTGTAAGGTACATAAGCAAGCCTTAAGAGGAGAGAAAGTAGCAGGACATATTTAAAGTGGCAATGGAGAGAGAGAGAAAGAGAGAGAGAAGAGGAGAAGGGGGAAGGGAAGAGAAGGGAAAGGAGCGAGAGTGGAGGAAGGAAAGCAGTTTTGGATTGAAACTCTAATGTGCAAAAAGGAAAATTAAGAGTTTGAGGTCTCTACTCCCAGCCCAGTGGCCTGGAGACATGAGGTCTTCTGCAGGCTGCACCATTCATTAATAAGGTGGAGTGTTTTGGCTTAGCAATAAAAAATCAGTGCTATGGATTTTTCATTCCGTGATGAAGCTGAGAGAGTCTAAAAGGAACGAGAATTGTTACTGCTTCCCAACCAATGTGATGTCATTGCATCTTTTTTTTTTTTTTTTTTTAATTAATTTTATTGATTGATTTTTGGCTGCGTTGGGTCTTCGTTGCTGCGTGGGCTTTCTCTAGTTGTGGTGAGCGGGGCCTCCTCTTCATTGCAGTGCGTGGGCTTCTCATTGCGGTGGCTTCTCTTGTTGCGGAGCACAGGCTCTAGGCCCGCGGGCTTCAGTAGTTGTGGCTCGTGGGCTCTAGAGAGCAGGCTCAGTAGTTGTGGCGCACAGGCTTAGTTGCTCTGCGGCATGTGGGATCTTCCCGGGCCAGGGCTTGAACCCATGTTCCCTGCATTGGCAGGTGGATTCTTAACCACTGCGCCACCAGGGAAGCCCTCATTGCATCTTTTTATCCATTATCAGGATATTGGCTGAATGAGCAGTCAAGGAGAGAGGGCTCTTCTTCACATAGCACTTGTGGCCTGAAAGAGGATTTCCTCACTGGAGCACTGGGCAATGTCAAGAAGGAATTCTTTCAGTGAAGTTGGCTTGTCCATGCAGCCTCCATCTAGTATGGGGTCTTGACTCCATTTTGGGGTGACCCACAGCTGTGTATCGCATCTTGGGAGATGCTGTCAGAGCCCTTCTCATATCCCCTCAGCTCCCATGGCTCTAGCACACACCATCTGTGAGATTCCTACTGCAAATACTGGCCGCTCTTTTTCCGACCACTTGCCCTATAGCTTGGCAAGCCAGGGAGTTAAGGCCCTAGGAGCAGTCCTCAGTCATGGAGTGACAGGACCTGTGAGTAATTCCCAGACTCCTCATTCCCAGGAAGGACGAGATCTGAAGTGTGCTCTGTGCTGTCTCCCAGAGGTCCTAGTGGGTCTGAGCCTCATTTAACAATAGCAGGAAGCTGCTCATTAACATGGCCTGTTCTGGCTTCCTCCCCTTCTCTATCTCACTTCCCCACTTCCCTACCTGAGAGCAAACCACGTGCTCTCAAACCCCTGTCTCAGGGTCTGATTCTGGGGAAACCCAGAATCTACCACAGGCAACAGGGAACTTGTGTAGGCTTATCCAAGGACATTATAATTCCTGTGTTATTGGGTGACTTGTGTCCCTTGCCAAATTCACATCCTGGAGTCCAAACCCCCAGTACCTCAAAGTGTGACTTTATTTGAAGACAGGATATTTACAGAGAAAATCAAATTAAAGTGAGGTCATTAGAGGGGCCCCAACCCAACATGACTGGTGTCCTCATTAAAAAGAGGAAATGTGAACACTGAGAGAGACATGCATAGAGGAAAGATGATGTGAAGAGACATAGGGAGAAGACAAGGAGAGAGGTCTGGACCAGATCCTTCCCTCAGAGCCCTCAGAAAGAACCATCACTGATGACACCTTTCTCTTTGCCCAAATTGGTGTTCAAGAACCATGATCTGGGGATGGTTGTAATACCTCCAAATGTTTGTCCCATTTGCTATGTCATGGTGCCTGAAATTCTTACAGAAGTACTTACTCCTTTGAGTACAGCCACAAGAACCTTGACTAACATTCACTAATTTTCAAGACAGAATAAAATTTTTAGCCAATATCTTTACATGCAAGAATAAAACTTTTAGCTATTGGCAATTCCCTGGAGGTCCAGTGGTTAGGACTCTGTGCTTTCACTGCCGAGGACCCGGGTTCGATCCCTGGTCGGGGAAATAAGATCCTGCAGGCCTCATGGCCATCCCCCCCAAAAGAAAACCCCACAAAGTTTTTAAGCTATTGATACCTTTACATGGTCTCTAAGCAGAAAAGAAAGCCTTTAGCAAACCAAACAGAGAACAGGAAGGTTTTGATAAAGGTGGTGGTGATTGCTAGGGGAACGTCATGAATAACATGGATTGCAGGGTATTTCCAGAAGGGAAAGATCAATGATTGTTGAGGCAGGGTGGAGTGGGGCATTTGGCAATAGCTGAACATTTTGGGGAGTTACATAAGGGACTTCAGGTTTGCGAAGTGGGGAAACACCAGAAAAGGCACCTAAGTCTATCTACTAGCTCTAAAACACCCCACACTTTCAAACTCTCTAGGATCTTGCTCAAGGTGGTCCTGGGTTTGGAATGTCATTACTTTGACTATTCTGTTCAGTGAACTTTTTCTTATCAATTAATATGTAACTCAACAGTCACTTGGTCTAGGAAACCTTTTCTGTCACTTTTACCCCAGCCGAGTATCCTCCACCGTGTCGCTCCATTCCTCCCACTCAAGAAATCGCACTCAGTCGGCTGAGTCTATGGGATCCCACCCTTCCCTTCCAACCTTCCCATTTCCATGGTCTCCTTCCACCGCCATCTGGACTAGAGCCTCCCAGGCTCCCAGTGGCTCAGCAGGACTGATGACTTCCTTCTCTCCCTGTGTCTCCATAGTTATCCATCCATCCCACCATCTTGGCCCATATCACATTCCATTGTATTTTCTAAAAATGTGCCTGTCTCATGACTGGACTGATTTTCTTCTCTTGACACAATCTCTGTATGAAGTAAGTACACTATTAACATATTTATTAATTGAATGAAGTCAGTTTTGCTTTTTTCACACTTCTGTAGGAACTTCTACAAGCCTCTGTGCGCCTGTGACATGCTGGTCTATTTCTTGAAGGAACTATTTGAGCAGTAGTGTATGACTCTTGTGATTCAACTGAATAAAGATTTATTGAGGTCCTTCTGGGTAGGAAGGAGCTGTGTCTTTAGACCTTTACTAACGATTTCTTGAGGGAAACCTTTTTATTCTCAATATAGAATATTTATCTCTAATCCCCAGTGGTTCTTAATTTCAGAGGGGTTTCTTGCACCAATACTTTGATAACTTGATGATAGCTGTGTGCGTTCATCTCAGGAAAACCAAAACATTCTTATGCAGTCAAAATTGTACAATCAAGAACATAAATAAAGTTGGAGCTGATGTTTATTTAGGGGAAAAACATTCTCTATACTTAGGGTTCACTTTATTTAAGCTTCTTAGTTTTGGAACTAGCTAAGGGTGAGTCCCTCTAAATCCTCTGGGCTATTCAAATTTTATCATTTCACTATTTCAGTTTTTCCAGGTAGATAAGGTCTGGTAATGGGTACTGTATACTGATATGAACTGAATTTTATTCCCCCAAATTCATATGTTGAAGTCCTAATCCCCAGTGAGACTGTATTTGGAGGAAGGAAGTAATTAAGGTTAAGTGAATCATAAGGATGGGGCTCTAATATGATAGGATCAGTGTCCTTATAAGAAGGGACCCCAGAGGGCTCTCTCTCTCCACCATATGAGGACACAGTGAGAAGGTGGCCAGTCTAAGCCAGGAAGAGAGCTTTCACCAGAACATGACTATGTTGGCACTCAGATCTTGGACTTCCAGTCTCCAGAACTGTGAGGAAATAAATTTCTGTTGTTTAAGCCACCCAGGCTGTTTTGTTATGGCAGCTCTAGCAGACTAATACAGATACAGAGCTTGAGTGAAAAAAACCTTCCGAGTGTTAATAAAGATGGTGAACACTTGACCTGTGTAAATAGAACCCAAAGTTTTACTGAAAAAACAAAAACAGAGTGAGTGATCTTAAAGTTAAATTTTATTTTGATGCCAGTGGCACTGCTGCATAAAGTGGAATTCTCCTGAGGGCATGCTCAGCTTTGGCAAGGTGGAGTTCTGTAAGTACAGGCATACCTTATTTTATTGCACTTCACAGATATTGAAATTTTTACAAATTGAAGGTTTGTGGCAACCCTATGTTGAACAAGTCTATCAAAGCCATTTTATTCAATAGCATTTGCTCACTTCATATCTGTGTCACATTTTGGTAATTCTTGTAATATTTCAAGCTTTTTCATTATTATTATGTTTTTTATGGTGGTCTGTGATCAATGATCTTTGGTGTTGTTACTGTTGTAATTGTTTTGGGGCACCACGAACCAGGCTTGTATGAGACGGCAAACTTAATTGATAAATGTGTGTGTTCTGACTGCTCCACCAACCGGCTGTTCCCCTGTCTCCCTCCCTCTCCTTGGGCCTCCCTGGCACCCAATAATATTGAAATTAGGCCAACCAATAATCCTACAATGGCATCTAGATGTTCAAGTGAAAGGAATCACACATCTCTCACTTTAAATCAAAAGCTAGAAATGATAAAGTTTAGTGAGGAAGATATGTTGAAATCTTATATAGGCTGAATGCTAGGCCTCTTGCACCAGTTAGCCAAGTTATAAATGCAAAGGAAATTGAAAGGTATACTCCAGTGAACACAGAAATAATAAGAAAGCAAAACAACTTTATTGCTGTTATGGAGAAAGTTGTAGTGGTCTGGATAGAAGATCAAACCAGCCAAAACATTCCCTTAAGCCAAAGCTTAATCCAAAGCAAGGCCCTAACTCTCTTCAATTCTGTGAAGGCAGAGAGAAGTGAAGTTAGCAGAGGCTGTTTCACGAGGTTTAAGGAAAGAAGCCATCTCCATAATATAAAAGTGCAAGGTGAAGTAGCAAGTGCTGATGTAGGAGCTGCAGCAAGTTATCCAGAAGATCTAGCTAAGACAATTAATGAAGGTGGCTACACTAAACAACAGATTTTCAGTGTAGATGAAACAGCCTTATATTGGAAGAAGATGCCATGTGGGACTTTCATATCTTGAGAGGAGAAGTCAATGCCTGGCTTTAGAGCTTCAAAGGATAGGCTGACTCTCTTGTTAGGGGCTAATATAGCTGGCGACTTTAAGTTGAAGCCAATGCTCATTTACCATTTTGTAAATCATATGGCCCTTAGGAATTATGCTAAATCTACTCTGCCTATGCTCTATAGATGGAACAATAAAGCCTGAATGACAGCATATCTGTTTACGACATGGTTTACTGAATAGTTTAAGCTAACTGTTGAGACCTACTGCTCAGAACAAAAGATTCCTTTCAAAATATCACTGCTCATTGACAATACACCTGATCACCCAAGAGCTCTAATGGAGACGTACAATGAGATTAATGTTGTTTTCGTGACTGCTAACACAACATCCATTGTGCAGCCCATGGATCAAGGAGTCATTTCTACTTTCAAGTCTTATTATTTAAGAAATACACTTTGTAAGGCTATAGATAGTGACTCCTATGATGGATCTGGGAAAAGTAAGGATTCATCACTCTAAATGCTATTAAGAACATTAGTGATTCACGGGAAGAGGTCAACATGTCCACATTAACAGGAGTTTGGAAGAAGTTGATTCTAACCCTCATGAATGACTTTGAGGGGTTCAAGACTTCAGTGGAGGAAGTAACTGCAGATGTGGCAGAAATGGCAAGAGAACTAGAATTAGAAGTGGAGCCTGAAGATGGGACTGATACAATCTCATGATAAAACTTTAACAGATGAGGAGTTATTTCTTATGGATGAGCAAAGAAAGTGGTTTCTTGAGATAGAAACTACTCCTGGTGAAGATGTTGTGAGTACTGTTGAAATAACAACAAAGGATTTAGAATATTACATAAAGGTAGTGAATAAAGCAGCAGCAGGCTTTGAGGGGATTGACTCCAATTTTGAAAGAAGTTCTACTGTGGGTAATAGGCTATCAAACAGCATTGCATGCTACAGAGAAATCGTTTGTGAAAGGAAGAGTCAGTCGATGCTGCAGAATTCATTGTTTTCTCATCTTAAGAAATGGCCACGGTCATCCTAACCTTTAGCAACCACCACCCTGATCATTCAGAGCCATCGACGTGGAGGCAAGACCTTCCACCAGCAAAAAGACTGTAATTGGTGAAGGCTCAGATGATGGCTAGCATTTTTTTTTAGCAATAAAGCGTCTTAAAATTAAGGTATGTATATCTATTCTTAGATACAATGCTATTGCACACTTAGTTGAGTACAGCATAGTGTAAACATAACTTTTATACGCACTGGAAAACAGAAAAATTTGTGTGACTTGCTTTAATGCGATTTTTGCTTTATTGTGGTGTTCTGGAACTGAATCCACAATATCCGAGGTGTGCCTGTACAGGTGTGTACTTCCTGACAGTTTGCTTTATGCCACTTTACTTTTACAAAAGACCTACATTAGTACTTGTTTTCACCAACCAAAATAAATCCGAAAAGGATTTTCACTTTCACAAAAAAAAAAAAAAAAAAAAGGTGAAAAGCAGAAGTAGCGTCCAGCGTTTGTTTTGCAGCAGCCATTACAGAGGCAGCACAAACCCCAGCAGCAAGAGTGGCGCCACCAAGCTCCTTCCATGGGAACTACACGCAGCATCTCAGCATCACGCTGCCATAGCTTTGTACTGTGTCTGTGAGCATCTGTGCTTTACTTCAATTTACTTTGTGCATCCATTAGCCAGATGTGTCCTAAGGTAATTGTTTCTTTGCTTTATGCCATTTTGGCTTAGGAAAGGTTGCATAAGAATGTTCTACTTTCCAGTTGAGGGAAAACCTGTGATAGGGAAGGATCCTCCTTCCTTTAGACAACTGTTTCAGGATGATGTTCCCTCTATTGCTAAGAAAAAAATTGTACGGGCCTTATAGAGGGCTGTGACCGAATAGCCTAATCCAGAAGATAATATTTAAGAGAAGCCTTTGATTATTTTTTAGTGCTTTAGCTTGTTTCCTTTGCAAGGAATTGATGTGATTTGAAAAGGATTCCAATTTATTTCTTAAAAACCAAACATTTATTGTCATCTTATTCTGTACTCACTATTGGACTAAATATATTTTGGAAAATTCAAGGAAATGAAAGGCATAGTCATGTCCTCAAGTCCTGCATAGAGGAAAGGAGACTGAGGCACATGAAATAGTAGCAGGAGATCATGTGTAATCAGCTGCTACATTGTGTGGGGTGGTCTTGAGTTCATCCATGAAAACATTTTGTTAGCAATTAGTTCAAATTATAAGTTGATGTGTAGGTAATAAAATAGAAATTCTGTAATTCAGTCTTTTCCCTAATTCAGATTGGTCTTCTTCGTTAGTGAGATTTTATAGCTTTTAAGAAAAAGTTCACCCGTTCCTCTGCTATATGGAAAGTGTTTTACTCATGTCCGTAGGGCTTAAATATGTATTTTATTTTAAATAATGAATATTTCACTTAACAAAATGGAACAACATTGTGACAGTAGATATTTTGGAGACAAGGAAAATTTTCTGAGATTTACTCTGTGTTAATCTGTACTCTCTGTCTCTTCTTTCTGTCTGTCTGTCTTTGTATCGATCTATCTATCTATCATATCTATACATCAAGTAAATATAATATGTATCTGTATGTATAAAGTATATGTATATGATATAGGTATTCAATCATTTTTGGTTAATATCCTGTATAGCAGAGCTCTCTATAGATGTAGAGTCAAGCCTTGCCATTTTGGTTGCAGAATAGCTTACTGGACTATCAACACATGAAAAATAGGGGGAAACTGGGTGCTAGAGAACAGGAAAGGTTGAATTTCCTTATAGGATAATAGGGCATTTTCCTCCAATAACCTGGGAGACAGCCTGATGCTTTGGAGCATATGGTTTCAGTTGCTCTTAGGGTGAAAACAAAACCCGAACATGGCTTGTAAAACCCTACATAATCCAGCCCCAATCAACTACTCTGTGCTGACCTTGGATCCCTGTCTCCAAGCCCTGGTCATACCGGCTCCTTCCAGCCTCTCAAATGCATGACCTTGGCTAGTTTCAGTTCAGGGCCTGCCCAGGTCATCCACTCTGCTCCCTCTCCACACTTTCTTAGCAGGGTAAGACAGAGTGGGAGATTTTATTGTAAAGATAAAGTAGGCAATTTCATGGTCACAGGAGCCACACTGCAGCTAGACCTCCTGGCAAATGGGCTCCAGAAGCTCCTGGGAACCAAAGCTTCATTCCCATGTCTGAGGGGTACCATGGTCTGATTCATCTCTGCCTCACTGTGTTTCTCTCTGCATCCTTCTTTTAACCAACTTCCTTTGTTTGTAAGGGCTCAATGTGGCCACCAGCCCTCAAATATACACAATGAATCAGTTCAAATTCTTACCATGAAACTGACCATGGTATCTGTGTGTCTTGGTTAAAATTGTCTAGAGAAAGAATACAGGTCCCCTGGCCAGCCTCACTAGTGGGTACCATTGCCCTGTACATTCAAATGAGGTCTGGGTCATGTGATATAAACATGGCTGCCTAGGTCTGCTGTGATTTAGATATTTTTCATAGGGAAGTAGACCATGTCTGAGGGTAGCAGTACAAAATCATGTCTATTATACAGTTGCAGTAAGAGTCCGGGTCCTTGCTGTATCACACACCTGTGAAGAGACTGCCAAGGCACGTAATAAAGCTATCGAATGCTTTATTCTCTAATTCTCAGTAATGGGTGGGTCATCATAACCAAGAGGTCAGAAATGGATGCTCAATAATCAAGGTTGTCCCACCTTCTTGGCCACTGTTCACTGGAACGAGGAGGCCATCTGACTCTAGTTGGGTTATTTTGAGACCCTTTTGAGGGAATTTGACATTGGAACTACGAAGGACTTGTTGTTCTAAAGGGCTGGACCTGTCGTGTGTGTGACTGGGAGCTGTGGTTGGCTGTATTCTGCCATGTGGACTGAGTTGTGAAGGAAACAATTCTTCTGGGGTAGAGAAATAGGAAGTTGATGTGCAGAGAGAAGCAGCGACGTGAGATGGAGAAGAAACACAGCCTGGTTCCTGAGATCTCTCTGCTCCCTGAGTTTGGCTGCATTCTTGCCAATGGGTTCTGTGAGAATACCCTCAGTCCTTAAAATCAATCTTTTAAAAATTGCTTCAATTCACCTGAGTTGGCTTCTTATTCTTGCATCCAAATATCCTAACTAATACAAAAAGCAGGAGAATCAGGAGTAACATGTGCAAAAGCAGACTTTCAGAAAAAATGTGGTGGTGTTATCTGAGTCAATGAAGGGAACAATAGGGACTTCTCCAACCCAGGAAGAGAAACGGACATTCCTTTGTATGTGGTGGCAAAGCAACTGGTGGGTTATCACCTGTTATCACCTGGGACTCAGACCATGTGCCCACAGAAATGGAGGAGTCTTGTTGGCTACACATCAGGATATTAGAGTATTGGTAGCTCCTTGCAGCCTTTGGTAGAGAACAATAAAAATTGAAGCAAATTCTGGTCCAGACATCCCACATGAGAAAATACAGACTCTGCATAGCTGATATTACAGAAGTTCAGATCTAAAACATCATTAGATGAAGCCTGGAGGAATTGAGAAACCTTCAACAGATCTCATTCTCCCCACTTAAACCTGTAATAAATTCTCTTATTGTAGGCAGCCAGCTGGGAGTCAATTCATAAAGATCCTCACGGACTTTGAATTCCTACATGGACCTTTCAATTCCTACATGCAACCCCTTGATTTATATCCTGGAGAAACAAGAAAAAAGAGTCCTTGAGGAAAGCTCTTAACAGTTATTTTAACCCTCTTTGTAACCGTGTAACATGCTAACATGCCATTATGGTCATCAACTACCAGTAATAAGAAGTAAAGATAAAAATGTAAGAAGTAAAAATGTCCTAAGAAGTAAGGACAAGAAGTAAGAAGTAAAAATGTCCTAACCTCTCTGAGAAAATCACCTTTCATCTTTTAGAAATATGATATTTTGTTTGAATGTGTTTTACGTAATGAATGACATACAAAGAGTGTCAGTCTAATACTGGGTTGTCAGGGTGGTAAAAAGGCTAACTTGCAGCTGTAGTAAGGGTGTGGTTAGTGAATACACGCTTTTTTTAAAAAAATTAATTAATTAATTAATTTATTTATTTTTGGCCGTGTCGGGTCTTTGTTTCTGTGCGAGGGCTTTCTCTAGTTGTGGCAAGCGGGGGCCACTCTTCATCGCGGTGCGCGGGCCTCTCACTATCGTGGCCTCTCTTGTTGCGGAGCACAGGCTCCAGACGCGCGGGCTCAGTAGCCGTGGCACATGGGCTTAGTTGCTCCGCGGCATGTGGGATCTTCCCGGACCAGGGCTCGAACCCGTGTCCCCTGCATTAGCAGGCAGACTCTCAAGCACTGCGCCACCAGGGAAGCCCCCTGAATACACGCTTTTAAAATTGTTTCAAGTGTAAGGAATAGGCAGAAACCTCGCATTAGGGAAGCTCTCTATGCCAGCCTCTGGTAGTTGGAAAAAGACCGTCCTGGGACTTTGTGAAAGCTAGGGCACTAAAATGAAGGGTGATTTTACTTTCTGGCACTGTAAAGAGGCAGGAAAGGCAAAGGAGTCAGAAAAATATCCACAGTGCCAGCTGGTAGTACTAAGGAGGTAATTTAATACCTTTTATTTTTTCTGAAGCATATAATACAAGAAAAATGAAATAATAATTTCTGTTCTTTGAGTGCTTCCTACACACCGGGAGAGATTTAATGACATCTCTATAAGGTTGGTGGGTGCTAGGCAAATGACTGTGTGTAACTTTCCATCCTTCCCACCCCACCTTCTGCTTGCGTTATTGCTTCAGCAGAATGGGGACAGTCAGATAATCTCTGTGCTTTATGCAGCCCTTCTGAGCATAATATGGATGGGACATTGCTCTGGAAGGTCAAAGGTACTCAGCAAATATTAAAGCCTATCAATTTTTCTTTCTTTGCTTTTTTTCTCTGCTAAGAGGGATGTGAAAGAAAGTGAAAGAAGAAAGAAAGTGAAGGAGCAGCTTTGGTCAGAGTGTACGTGGGGTGAAGGGGATAGGTAATAAATATGATAAGTAAATTTCATGTTATTTTAGAGGGTCATAATTCCTCTGGAGAAAAGTAAGGCAGGGCAAGGAGAATAAAGAGTCTGCAATTTTAAGTGTCAAAGTTCAGTTCAAATGTCACTTCCTTGGAAATTATCTCCCCGGAATTTCTATCCTGGTGTGGAGATGATGGATTACAGATATGACCTACCTCTCATGGTAACCTATACAATTCTTGAAGGCAGGAAATATGTGTATGTATCTGTATGTGGATATGTGGATGTATCTATATGTGGATGTGTGCGTGTGTATATGTGTGATTGTGCTTGCACGTGGGTGTGTAAGTTTCAGCCCTGGTCTCTGGAGCGCCTTCCACAGTGAAAAATGACAAAAAGGCTAAATGTGCAGGAGGTCGCCACCTGTCCCCTTCCTGGTCCCACCTTTATCAAAGGAGTTTCTCGCTGACTTTGTTCCTTTCTTTTCTTGCCCGGACATTTTGAGACTCATAAAAAATGCTTGTGCATCAGATGCTAAGAATAATTGCCACAATTTCTCAGCTGCAGAGAACTGGCAAAGGTCATGCCAACCTGCAGACTGTGCCAATGGCTTCTTCGGGCAATGCTACTGTCCTACTTCTTTTTCCCCTAAGGTTTCTCTTGTGTTAAAGATTAAAGGGAGAAACTTGATGAAGCACCTGACCCCTGGAGGGCAAACTGTGGCCACAATGGGCCTTGTCTTTCCCTAGGTGAATAGGTTCCCTTATACCATCTCTGGGTTAAGTGTATGGGGGGATCCCTGTATCTACAAAACATCTTTCTCCCAGGTCACAGCCGGGGAGGGTGGCAGAGCCTATGATTCATGACATTATCCCCACTGAGGAAACCGGATCCTGGAAGACTGGTGACTCCTCAAGACACAAGTCAGAACTAGAATTCAGGCTTCTTCAACCATTGTTAGTGATGGCCCAACAGGGCAAATGCTTTTAGAAATGAGGATAGAAGAGAAACCTTTTCTATTCTTACATTAAAGGTGCCATTATCATGTAAGGAGCGTTGGTCTGAGCAATAACCTCTCCTTGGTGACCCAGGTCAGCTGTTGATTGGATACAACAGTGTTGGGGCAGAACTTACTAGCAGAGTCTTGTGCTGGAGCTAGAAGCCCACAGACAGAAGACATTCCCCCACCCTGCCTGGGCTTGTGTGTGGGATGGACATACAGTAACCACATGTAGGAATTTGTGGAAAGGGAAGGAGGAAGAAAAGATAATCGTGAAATTAGAGTCTCTCCAGCTTCTTGTCTTCAGGTGGCTAAGTCATGATTATCTGTATCTATCGATAGATCTGTCAGTCTATCTATAGATCTATCTATTGATCTAACTGTATATTTTTTGGTGGGAGGGGTATAGAAAAACAGATGAGGAAGTGGAAACTCAGAGAGGTTAAGAGAATTACCCAGGATCACACAGCTAGTCAAGGATGATGGTGGGGATGGGACAGGGGACGGGGATAAGGACCCAGGCGTCTGGTTGCCCTGGGTAGTGCTGTTTTTCTACACCCTCAGCCTGAGATTGCAATCAGTGAAAGAGCAGAAGGTCACGAACAAACAAAGAACAATGAACAAGGAGGAAAAGAGACTGTTCATGGAAAGGTGAAGTGGGTTTCAGGTGAGGAAATGGATTAGGTTGGTCTGGTCCACACCCAGTGCTGCTGAATCAAATTTTTTTCACTTGTCATGTGCATAATGGTTCCATTTAACATTAATCTTGCTGCCCAGCTGCTTCCAGCAATATCAAGCTTTCCCTCTGTGGCCCAGCACCAGAAGTCTGCCACGGCTCCCCTTAATTAATTAGCAAAAATACCCAGCCTCATCACTTGTCACGCTGAATTATAAAATAGTTCCTTTTTGTAAGCTTGTTTCTTCGGCTAAACTCTGAACTTATTGCTGACCCCAGAACACACCAGGGATGATTTTACCTCAGGACCTTTGCGCTTTCTGTTCCCTCTGCTAGAATGCTATTCCTCCGGATAGCTGTATAACTTGCCCCCGTGATTCCTTCAAATCTTTGCTCAAATATCACCTTCTGATGAGCCCTCCCCTGCTCACACTATTTAAAATTACAAACAGCCTCCGTAACATCCTTTTCTGCTGTATTTTTCTGCATCACACTTATCACCATCTGACGTAATATGTTTTCCCTCACTCCACAATTGTGTCAGTTCATGAGAGCAGGGTTCTCTCCTGTGTCCTCAGTGCCTAAAACAGTCCCTGGCATATTGTAAGTACCCAGTAAATATTTGTGGACTAAATGACCAGTGGATTTATCACAGTTCCAGGCATCTAACAGAGGCTCAATGTCTATGGAATGAAAGACAACAAACCTTTGTTTCTGCCAAGGGTTCTATTTAAAAGTATCCTGATCATTTCCTACTACCTCCTGTGGTTTCATGACTCCATGATCCTTTTTGTGAAAGGTCTGCTTGGGCTGGTTGTTTGCTCCTGCGACGCCCTCTCAAAAGCTCTCTTTTGAAATACGCTAACTGCTTATTAATGTCTGTTTTTTTTCCCAACGGATCTTAACTGTTTCAATAGGGCAGAACCCGTGTGACCCTTGCTCGAACTGCTGTTTCCTGCGCTTCCCATGCACTGCTAACTCTTGGTAGACAGTAAATGAGTATTTGTTGACTGAAGGGGCCAGGTATTGTTAGCAGTGCCAAGGAGACATTCAAATATGTTCCTTGACCTCAGGCAGCTGAGTGAGTCATGCTTTAGGGAAATCCCCTCCCCTCAAGTGCCTCAGTACATAGATCTTTAAGGAAATTCCTTCATCTGAAGATTCAACATTTACAAAATTAGACATCTCCTGGGGTTCCAAGATTGCACATGGAGATTCTGCTGTTTATTTAGCACAGGAAAATTACAAAACATGCCCAGATTTCTCTATATTTAAGAATCCTTCTCTTTAAGTCTCTCAACTTGCAGGAACGAGGCAGTGATGGTGAGTCACCAAAAAGCCTGCTTGGGTTAACCAAATAACAATAAAAATAATAGTAATAATAATAATAGTTAATACTAAAATACTAAATTCATTAGTATTCATTAGTTCATTAGTTAATAATAAAAATACTAAATTTATTTATCCAAATAGATGGATCTGATTAAATGTATTAGGTACAGAGTCTAAGATTCTCAAATATTTTTGTTAGCATTTTATTGAGTCCCATGATTTTTGTTTTAAGCTACTCTCTTTTTTTTTTTTTTAACATCTTTATTGGAGTATAATTGCTTTACAATGGTGTGTTAGTTTCTGCTGTGTAACAAAGTGAATCAGCTATACGTATACATATATCCCCATATCCCTCCCTCTTGTGTCTCCCTCCCACCCTCCCTATCCCACACCTCTAGGTGGTCACAAAGCACCCAGCTGATCACCCTGTGCTATGCAGCTGCTTCCCACTAGCTTTCTATTTTACATTTCATAATGGATATATGTCAGTGCCACTCTCTCACTTCGTCTCAGCTTACCCTTCCCCCTCCCCGTGTCCTCAGGTCCATTCTCTATGTCTGCGTCTTTATTCCTGTCCTGCCCCTAGGTTCTTCAGAACTTTTTTTTTTTTTTTTTAGATTCCATATATATGTGTTAGCATGCGGTATTTGTTTTTCTCTTTCTGACTTACTTCACTCTGTATGACAGACTAAGTCCATCCACCTCACTGCAAGTAACTCAATTTGGTTTCTTTTTATGGCTGAGTAATATTCCATTGTATATATGTGCCACATCTTCTTTATCCATTCATCTGTCAATGGACACTTAGGTTGCTTCCATGTCCTGGCTATTATAAATAGAGCTGCAATGAACATTATGGTATATGAATCTTTTTGAATTATGGTTTTCTCAGGGTATATGCCCAGTAGTGGGATTGCTGGGTCATATGGTAGTTCTATTTTTAGATTTTTTTTTTTTTTTTTAGAGAATGGGGCCAGGAGTGGGGTCTTACTTTTAGCCTGTACTTTTCTTTTCTTTTTTTTTTTTTTAATGTATTTATTTATGGCTGTTTTGGGTCTTCGTTTCTGTGAGAGGGCTTTCTCTAGCTGCGGCAAGTGGGGGTCACTCTTCATCGCGGTGCATGGGCCTCTCACTATCGTGGCCTCTCTTGTTGCGGAGCACAGGCTCCAGAAGCACAGGGTCAGTAATTGTGGCTCATGGGCCCAGTTGCTCCGCGGCATGTGGGATCTTCCCAGACCAGGGCTCGAACCCGTGTCCCCTGCATTGGCAGGCAGACTCTCAACCACTGCGCCACCAGAGAAGCCCTATTTTTAGATTTTTAAGGAACCTCCATACTGTTCTCCATAGTGGCTGTATCAATTTACATTCCCATCAACAGTGTAGGAGGGGTCCCTTTTCTCCACACTCTCTCCAACATATATTGTTCGTAGATTTTTTAATGATGGCCATTCTGACTGGTGTGAGGTGATATAAGGTACTCTCTTTCTTTTAAGGACTTTACTGGGTTGCTTATTACAAAAAATATATTTTGTTGTAATAAAATGAAAAGATACATAAATATATGAAAAAGGGGAGAGTGGTTTCCTCTTTTCCCTCTGCCTCCCAAACTCATCACCCAGAGGTAACTTGTTACTTTTGTATGAATCTTTTTATGCTCATTAAACATTTACTTACTTATTTTAAACATTTACTTACTTATTTTAAATGATATTTCATATCATTTTCTGCAACTTACTAGTTTGCTTTACGTTATGAAAATCCTTGTAACTTGTTAATTGCAGTGTGCTTTCTTCTCATTCAAAAGCTGTATAGGGAGACAAGCAAAAGCTAAGAGAATTCAGCATCACCAGATCAGCTATACAACAAATGCTAAAGGAACTTCTCTAGGCACGAAACAAAAGAGACGGAAAAGACCTACCATAACAAATCCAAAACAATTAAGAAAATAGTAATAGGAACATACATATCGATAACTACCTTAAATGTAAATGAATTAAATGCTCCCACCAAAAGACATAGACTGGCTGAATGGATACAAAAACAAGACTTGTATATATGCTATCTACAAGAGACCCACGTCAGACCTAGGGACACATACAGATTGAAAGTGAGGGGATGGAAAAAGATATTCCATGCAAATGGAAATCAAAACAAAGCTGCAGCAGCAATTCTCATATCAGACAAAATAGACTTTAAAATAAAGACTATTACAAGAGACAAAGAAGGACACTGCATAATGATCAAGGGATCTATCCAAGAAGAAGATATAACAATTGTAAATATTTCTGCACCCAACATAGGAGCACCTCAATACATAAGGCAAATGCTAACAGCCATAAAAGGGGAAATCGACAGTAACACAGTCATAGTAGGGGACTTTAACACCTCACTTACACCAATGGACAAATAATCCAAAATGAAAATAAATAAGGAAACACAAGCTTTAAATGATACATTAAACAAGATGGACTTAATTGAAATTTATAGGTCATTCCATCCAAAAACAACAGAATACACTTTCTTCAAAAGTGCTCATGGAACATTCTCCAGGATAGATCATATCTTGTGTCACAAACCAAGCCTTGGTAAATTTAAGAAAATTGAAATCGTATCAAGTATCTTTTCCAACCACAACGCTATGAGACTAGATATCAATTACAGGAAAAAAACTGTAAAAAATACAAGCACACGGAGGCTAAACAATGCACTACTAAATAACCAAGAGATCACTGAAGAAATCAAAGAGGAAATCAGAAAATACCTAGAAACAAATGACAATGAAAACGCGACCACCCAAAACCTATAGGATACAGCAAAAGCAGTTCAAAGAGGAAATTTATAGCAATACAATCCTACCTCAAGAAACAAGAAACATCTCAAACAAACAACCTAACCTTACACCTAAAGCAATTAAAGAAAGAAGAACAAAATAACCTCCAAAGTTAGCAGAAGGAAAGAAATCATAAAGATCAGATCAGAAATAAATGAAAAAGAAATGAAGGAAACAATAGCAAAGACCAATAAAACTAAAAGCTGGTTCCTTGAGAAGATAAACAAAATTGATAAACCACTAGCCAGACTCATCAAGAAAAAAAGGGAGAAGACACAAATCAATAGAATTAGAAGTGAAAAAGGAGAAGTAACAACTGACACTGCAGAAATACAAAGGATCATGAGAGATTACTACAAGCAACTATATGCCAATAAAATGGACAACCTGGAAGAAATGGATAAATTCTTAGAAAAGCACAACCTTCTGAGACTGAACCAGGAAGAATGAAAATATAAACAGACCAATCACAAGCACTGAAATTGAAACTGTGATTAAAATCTTCCAACAAACAAAAGCCAAGGACCTGACGGCTTCACAGGCAAATTCTATCAAACATTTAGAGAAGAGCTAACACCTATCCTTCTCAAACTCTTCCAAATATAGCACAGGGAGGAATACTCCCAAACTCATTCTATGAGGCCACCATCACCCTGATACCAAAACCAGACAAAGATGTCACAAAAAGAAGAAAACTACAGGCCAATATCACTGATGAACATAGAAACAAAAATCCTCAACAAAATACTAGCAAACAGAATCCAACAGCACATTAAAAGGATCATACACCCTGATCAAGTGGGGTTTATCCTAGGAACGGAAGCGTTCTGCAATATATGCAAATCAATCAATGCGATAAACCATATTAACAAATTGAAGGAGAAAAACCATATGATCATCTCAACAGATGCAGAAAAAGCTTTCAACAAAATTCAACACCCATTTATGATAAAAACTCTCCAGAAAGTATGCACAGAGGGAACTTACCTCAACATAATAAAGGCCATATATGACAAACTCACAACCAACATCATCCTCAATGGTGAAAAACTGAAACCATTTCCATTAAGATCAAGAACAAGACAAGGTTGCCCACTCTCACCACTATTATTCAACATAGTTTTGGAAGTTTTAGCCACAGCAATCAGAGAAGAAAAAGAAATAAAAGGAATCCAAACTGGAAAAGAAATAAAACTGTCACTGTTTGCAGATGACATGATACTATACATAGAGAATCCTAAAGATGCCACCAGAAAACTACTAAAGCTAATCAATGAATTTGGTAAACTAGCAGGATACAAAATTAATACACAGAAATCTCTTGCATTCCTATACACTAATGATGAAAAATCTGAAAGAGAAATTAAGGAAACACTCCCATTTACCTTTGCAACAAAAAGAATAAAATACTTTGGAATAAACCTACCTAAGAAGACAAAAGACCTGTATGCAGAAAATTATAAGACACTGATGAAAGGAATTAAAGATGATACAAACAGATGGAGAGATATACCATGTTCTTGGATTGGAAGAATCAGCATTGTGAAAATGACTACACTACCCAAAGCAATCTACAGATTCAATGCAATCCATAGCAAACTACCAATGGCATTTTTTACAGAACTAGAACAAAAAATTTCACATTTTGTGTGGAAACACAAAAGACCCCGAATAGGCAAAGCAGTCTTGAGAAAGAAAAATGGATCTGGAGGAATCAGGCTCCCTGACTTCAGACTATACTACAAAGCTACAGTAATGAAGACAGTATGGTACTGGCACAAAAGCAGAAATATAGATCAATGGAACAGGATAGAAAGCCCAGAGATAAACCCACGCACATATGGTCACCTTATCTTTTTTTAAAAATAATTTATTTTATATTATTATTTGTTTTTGACTGCACTGGGTCTTTGTTGCTTTCTCTAGTTGCGGCGAGCAGGGGCTACTCTTCATTGCAGTGCGCAGGCTTCTCATTGCAGTGGCTTCTCTTGTAGCGGAGCATGGGCTCTAGGCACGTGGGCTTCAGTAGTCATGGCACACGGGCTCAGTAGTTTTGGCACACGGGCTTAGATGCTCCGTGACATGTGGGATCTTCCTGGACCATGGCTCAAACCTGTTTCCCCTGCATTCTCAGGCAGATTCTTAACCACTGTGCCACCAGGGAAGCCCTGGTCACCTTATCTTTGATAAAGGAAGCAAGAATATACAGTGGAGAAAAGACAGCCTCTTCAATAAGTGGTGCTGGGAAAACTGGACAGCTACATGTAAAAGAATGAAATTAGAACACTCCCTAACACCATACACAAAAATAAACTCAAAATGGATTAAAGACCTAAATGTAAGGACAGACACTATAAAACTCTTAGAGGAAAACACAGGCAGAACACTTTATGACATAAATCACAGCAAGATTCTTTTTGACCCACTTCCTAGAGAAGTAGAAATATAAACAAAAATAAACAAATGGGACCTAATGAAACTTAAAATCCTTTGCACAGCAAGGAAACCATAAACAAGAAGAAAAGACAACACTCAGAATGGGAGAAAATATTTGCAAATGAAGCAACTGACAAAGGATTAATCTCCAAAATATACCAGCAGCTCATGCAGCTCATTATCAAAAAAACAAACAACCTAGTCCAAAAAAAGGCAGAAGACCTAAATAGACATTTCTCCAAAGAAGATATACAGATTGCCAAGAAACACATGAAAGGATGTTCAACATCACTAAACATTAGAGAAATGCAAATCAAAAGTACAGTGAGGTATCACCTCACACAGGTCAGAATGGCCATCATCAAAAAATCTACAAACAATAAATGCTGGAGAGGGTGTGGAGAAAAGGGAACCCTCTTGCATTGTTGGTGGGAATGTAAATTGGTACAGCCACTATGGAGAACAGTATGGAGGTTCCTTAAAAATCTAAAAATAGAACTACCATACGACCCTGCAATCCCACTACTGGACATATACCCTGAGAAAACCATAATTTAAAAAGAGTCATGTACCACAATGCTCATTGCAGCTCTATTTACAATAGCCAGAACATGGAAGCAACCTAAGTGTCCATCGACAGATGAATGGATAAAGAAGATGTGGTACATATATACAGTGGAATATTACTCAGTCATAAAAAGAAACCAAATTGAGTTATTTGTAGTGAGGTGGCTGGACCTAGAGACTGTCATACAGAGTGAAGTAAGAAAGAGGAAAACAAATACCATATGCTAACATATATATATGGAAGTTACCATGGGTAACTACTATCTTGCATTTGTTGTTAACATTCCCATACCTGCTTTTCTATTTTTACTACATATTTATGTCTTTATAATAACCCACAGTTTATTTGTATTTATTTTAAAACTTCACATTTAAGCTGCCCTAATGTTCATAATGTTCACATCTCTAGCAATTTGTTCAATATAATGGTTTTGAGATTTATCCATATTGATATACATAACTCCTGGCCATATTTAAGTTTTTGTCAGTGTGATACATACGAACTGTTCTTTCTCATAATTTAAAATTACCTCTACAAACTGTGTTTTTCTCATTTCTCAGTCCTAATGACATTTATTTGTTTTGTTTTCTGTCTGTTTTTTAGTTGAAAGACTGGCAATGTTTTCTGTTGTACTGATCATTTTAAAGAGCCAGCTCCTGGTTTTATTTATCGGGTCCATTAAAAAATTTGTCTTACATATTGATACTCTCTACTTTTGCTGTATTTATTTATTTATATATTTATTTATTTTTAACTTTCTTCTAGATTCTTTTGGCTGTGTGGGTATATGTATGTGTGTGTGTGTTAGCATTTGCTTGCAACATGTTTCATTTATTTTAGTTGCCCACATAGTCTAATAAATGCATTTACAAATATAGTTTTTCCCTTTTACCATTGTTGGTACAGTTCACAGGTTTTAATATATACTTATCGTGTCAGTTATTTCTAAATAGTTTGAAGTTTGAAGATGATTTCCACTTTATCTTGAGTGTAAATAAACAGGCTATTTCAATGTGTCAGAATGGTCAATGTTCTTTTTGGCTGGACTTTTGTTAATTTCTGTGGTCCTTACATTGTGGTCAGAGAATGTGTCTTGTGTGATTAATTCATATTTGAATGACAGTTTGGTTGGGAATTGAATTCTAGACTCAGAATAATTTTATCTGAAATTTGTAGACATTTTTCTTTTCTTTGACTTCTGGTATTCATTAGAGTAGATGCAAAATTTGATGGCAGTCTACTTCTTGGTCTCATATAGATCCCTTGTCTTTTTCTTTTTTTTTTATCCTCCATTAATGTGTAATGTATTCATTTTATCCTTGCCTCTAGAAGCATGTCTAATTTTCAATGTTAGTGTCAAGATCTTGGTGAGCTCTTTGGATCTGAAAGCTTAAGATACTTTTTCAAGCAAAAGGAAATTCCCTTCTGTTATTTTTTAAATTTTATCATCTTCTTTGTTTATTCGTCTTGAGCTTTTATTAAACAGATATTTGTTTTTTGTGTGTGTCTCTTAACTTTAGTTCATGATTCTTGTCCCTGCTGCTGGCATTTCTAATAGTTTTATAATTTACAGTTTCAATACCAGGGTGCAACAAAAATAACTTCCTAATATTTCATTATAACTGAACTCATTTTTTCCACCGAAGGCAAAAAAAAGATGATTTCTTTCCAATCGAAGGCAACTCAGTCACTTTCAGTTGTAAACATGGCCCATTCAGGATTTAAAGTCAGTCCAAAATTCTCTCTCCTCTTTATTCCCTTCTTCCCACCTGGCAGGGATCCAAGTTCCCAGGGCTTTTATGTATCGTCCTGGCACTGGGGGTAGGATATTTGGTACAACAAATTCCTCTGTTCTCACTCTCTTCTGTGCAGAGGGAGCTGGTGCTTCCTGGTTCTTATTGTCATGTGCTTGTATCCACTGCTGCCCGTGGCCAAGCCTTCGCTTCTCTCTTAAGAGATGTATATTCTGCATTCTCTTTGTATGGTTCTAAAGTGCCTTTGGTTTTCTAACAGTTGCTTCATAATTGATGAATACATCATCAGTTTTTTTATACTGAAGTGTCAGGATTCTGTGAAGTCACTCTTGGTCCCTTTGCCTCCATCAACCATTGCTGGCATGTTGTTCTGCTGCCATGTTGGATATAGAAAATCCCTAGAAGCCTTGCCGTTACCCGAGGAAGTGAGGCACAGGTATCTTCTCTTCCAGATTCTTCTACAAAATGAGGGGGCGGCTTTTATCGCCTATAGTGACCCTCTCTGGGACTCATCTGGGGTTGTAGGGTATTGGGGCCTGGGGCCCTTCTTAAGATCCAGACAACATCTATAATCTAATCAGGATATACTCTGAGTTTATTCTCCTTTGCTTACTGATAATATCTTTGTTTTGTGCTGGTCTCAGCCTATTGATAGTAATGCTATCCCTAGAAATGCCTGGGGGCCCAGTGAATTTCCCACTGATGTTCCCCTTTGCAAACAATTGTTACAACTGGACCAACCCTTGTGGTTCTTATTATGATGGCAAGACACCCTCTAGCAATAACCATTAGGAAACTTTGAAGTCAAAAACTGTCTATTATTTACAAGCCCTGGAGTGTACAAGGCATGCCAGGGGGCACACAGCGAAGCCTCCAGAAGAGACAGAGAGAGAGCTTGAGCACAGGCCTGGGGATCTGCTTTTATTGAGGTTGAGGGTGGGGGTCTAGGGTTTCCCTGGATTGCTCTTTATTAGTGAATTTGAAACATAATAGTGGGAATTTGAAACATAATAGTGGGAATTTAAAGCATGGGAAGAGAGAAGAAAGATAGGAAAAAACATTGGCCCAAATGACCACATCAACATTTAGAATCTCTAAAACAAAGGAGGCTCATGAGGTGGGGGGCAATGTATTTGTTCCAGATAGCCTTCATTGTAGTATTGAAGCTGATGCGTCTTTGAAGTGGATCCCTCAGTAATCAAAGCTTAAAGTCAGATACTTGCATTACAAAAAGAAAAGCCAACTGTCAGAGCTTCCATTACAGCCTTTTTTCCCTTTTAAGTAAGAAAATGACTATCATAGTGTGAATTTTAGGCACATGGTATAAACTCTCTGCTTCCTGACTTCCAGGATTGCTCTTTACATTAAAAGATCCATCTTGAGGAATTCCAAGGAAAACATTTTTTTTTAACACAGTCTTTCTCAATTAAAAGCTTTAATGTCAAGACTATTTTGTCTTTAATGTATTTTAAAAAATCTATTTTTAGACAGTCAATTGGTTCCTTTAGTTCAGGATGTATCAGGCCCACTCCTGAAGGGAAAGTGCATGACAAGTAATCACTGCTTCTTGAATCATGGAGGTAAAACAGGGCTATAAGGAACACAAGGTATTGGATGGTGGTGCTAGCCTGAAAAAAACAGACTGCCAGATATTTCTCCAGCAAAGGTGGATTTATTTGGGATCAGCAGAGAATTGCAATTTGGGGTCTGCAACCATGGTGAGTGTGTGCAAGTTCCCACAGGATGAGGAGAATGCTTTTATAGAGGGGAAGAGGGAGTTGGGAGGGTTACAGTAAACAAAGAGTCTGTGACTTTTCATTGGCTGAGTCCTTGCTAGGAAAGAAGAGGGGTCTTTATTCTTCCTGTTGGGCTCTGCTATTGTTACAGGATGTGAGAGCTCCTCCTTCTGGTCTCCCAACTCTACTTAATTGAAGTTTCTGTTTATTAATTTTTTTCCTTTCCCCCTTTTGATCAAGGTCTTTCTCTGAAAATATCACTGATCAAGAGTCAGGTTTTCTAGTTTCAGAGGCTTCCCCCCCCCGCACCCCCCAATATCAGGAAAGATCTTTCCTGGGTGTAGTATCTCATGTTGGAGGGAAAATGCACAGACTGGAAATCTATTAAGGTTACATTTGAGTAACAGGAAGGGGTAGGAGGGAGAACTCTCAGGTACTTTTTTTTTTTTTTTGATAAACTTATTTATTTATATTTTTGGCTGCGTTGGGTCTTCGTTGCTGCGAGCAGGCTTTCTCTAATTGCGGCGAGTGGGGGCTACTCTTCGTTGCGGTGCGAGGACTTATTGCTGTGGCTTCTCTTGTTGCGGAGCACGGGTTCTAGGTAGGCGGGCTTCAGTAGTTGTGGCTCACGGGCTCTAGAGCGCAGGCTTAGTAATTGTGGCGCACAGGCTTAGTTTCTCGGCGGCATGTGGGATCTTCCCGGACCAGGGCTCGAACCCGTGTCCCCTGCATTGGCAGGTGGATTCTTAACCACTGCGCCGCCAGGGAAGCCCTCTCAGGTACTTTTTATCTGAAGTTTATGTGTTATCAAGATCATAGACATGGGAGATCGTCTGAAGCATTATGTCATCATCAAAGTTTTGGCAAGAAACTTCCAACAGGCCTGGTCTGGATATCATGGGAAAGCTGTCTCATCAGATGTTGATCTGCTTCAATTCCAGAAAATATTTACTTTTAGGTCACCAGATGATATGCAGGTCCAGTCAGTGTTTGGTGCTTTCTTTAGGTATGTCACATGAATCCCAGGGTCAGTTCCTTGGAGCTTGGTGACACAAGAGTTGGTTAGCAGTGCCTGATAAGGGCCTTTCCAATGAGGTTGAAGAGAACTCTTCTGGAGGTGTCTTCTACAGTAGATAAAATCTCCAGGTTGCAAGGTACGATGCTTAAGGTCTTTTTCTCCCAAGGTCGCATTGTAAAAAATTGCTCTACCAAAACATAGTTATTTTTAATAGAAGCAATTAGGCCTTTGCCATAATAGACTATCTCTCCTTTTATCTGTTGTAGGTCAAAAGAATCAGGAGCCAAGTACATTGGGCATCCCATGGCTATCTCAAAGGGTGAGAGTTTATGTGTTCCTAAAGAGGTAGATATAAGATTTAGAAGGACCAACAGCAACGTTTTTGGCCAAGGAATTTGGAGGGCCTCTACAAATTTTGCCAACTGAGTCTTAATAATGCCATTTGTGTGTTCACCTAAACCAGAGGATTGAGAGTGGTGAAGTGAAAATGTTGTAAAACTGGCCAAATAGCACAGACTTTTAAGGCACTTGGCTACTATCATGGGTTCCTCAGTCACTGTGAAGTTCAAGAGAAGTTCACCATGTAGAGATGATCTTTTCCAAACAGAACTTTAGCCACAGAAGAGACAGTAGCTTGTCTGCAATGAAAAGCTTCTGTTCCGTGTGAAAACATGCAGACCATGTCTAAAACATATTTATATCTATTACTCAGAGGAAGTTGAGTGAAATCCATTTGCCGGAACTTGAATGGTCTGTTAGGAGGTTTAAAAAGTCCAGAAGCAGTATGAACAGGCTTCCTGGGTTGTACTTTGGACAAGTGGGACAAGTGAGGTAAACACTATGGGAACTTTGCTAATATTTCCCCACTGATACTGATTCATGAAGACCATCATTTTGTCGGTAGGCCAGTGGTTTAATGCATGTACAGTGGTGAGGATTGGGAACTTTAGAGTGTCCAGTAGGACTTGGTTGTTATTTGGTCTAAACCACAGCTTTCTCTTTTTATCAAACCAACAATTGTTAAATTTCCAGTTTTGTTTTTCCTTTTTCGAGGCCAATTTTTGAGCATCTCTAGCCAGTTTTTCTAAAATACCATTTGGCGGAATAACTCTTTGGACCATGATGGAGTTTGGCTCCTATTGGTCCCTTTAAGGGCAGCATTCCTTGCTGAAATAGCAGCTCACTTCCAGAGAGTCGAGTTGAGAATGCCCCAGAATCTTAATAATAGCTAAAGTGGCAGATAAAAACATTGCATTCAATAATTCCTGAACATAGGGGCCAATTTTAATTTTATTTCCACTGGAAGTAAGGAAGCCATGTTGCTTCCACAACATTCCAAAATCATGAGCTACCCGGAAAGTATATTTACTGTCAATATAAATATTGATAGTTTTGTCCTTGGCTAAAGTACAGGTCTGTATAAGAGCATATAATTTGGTCTGTTGGGCTGAAGTAGCCATAGATAAAGATGCTGCTTCAACAATATCAAAAAGAGTTGTAATAGCATATCCAGCACAATATTTGCTGTTGTCACCTTTGAAATAAGAACCATCAGTGAACCATGGGAAGTCAATGTTACTCCATCATGAGGAGTCAGGAGGTGGTCCGTCAGTGTTAAGCAATCATAGGTATTGTACTCTGTCAGTGTCAAAGGGGAGGAGAGTAGTCAGGTTAAGATTATTAAAACATAAAGGAATTATGTGAGGGGCAGTTAATGAAAGGACTTCATAGACGTGAGATGGATGGCTGAAAAATGTTGGGTGTGGTGAGAATTCAGGAGAGATTCTACTGCATGAGGTGCAAAAATGGTTAACAGAGAACCCACATGATTTTCTCAGTGGCCTCAATCGGAAGGGCAGTGGCCTTAGTGGCTCTAAGGGAAGGGTCATATCCCTGGCCCCTGGGTCCAGTTGCTGGCTATAATGCCCTAGGGGTCAAGGGTGGTCCCTGTTTTCTTGGGTGAGTACCCCAAGGGCATTTCTTTCCTTTTCATATTAAGAAAAAGGAAAAAGGAAATCTGATAATTGGGATGCCCAAAGGCAGGTGGGTTCATCAAACTTTCCTTTAAGGTCTTAAGGCCTTGAAGGCTATATCATTCAGTTCTTCTCATAAAATTGAGTCAGGGTTGTTTTTATTGAATAAAACACATAGAGGTTTGGCCATAAAAGAGAAATTGTAATCCAATTTCAGCAATAACAAACCAGCTGAGAAAACCTCAGAGTTAGTGTTTAGTTTTGGGTTTTGGGAAACTTGGGACACCATGAAGTCTATCTGGATCTAGATGTAACCCTTGTTCTGATATCAGATGCCCTAAATGTTGAACTTGGGTTCGGGCAAACTGCAATTTTTCTTTGATGACCTTCTATCCCTTTAAAACTAAGTGCATACTGACTTCCTGTGAGGATGCCTGGTAAGGAGAGCAGAGAAGCAAATCATCCACATATTGCAACAAAGTAGAACCTCTAGGGAACTTTATATCATCCAAATCAGCCTTTAGGATTTGCAAAAATAAGAAGGACTCTCAGTATAACCCTGAGGCATTACTGTCCAGGTGAATTGTTTTTCTCCTCAAGTGAAGGCAGAAAGGTATTTTCTAGCTTCATGAACTGGAGTACTGAAGAACGCACTGCATAAAACAATTACAGTAAAGAATTGACTTCCAGTGGGAATGGATGTTAGTAACATATGAGGGTAGGAAAAACAAGGTGTTGAGGGATAGCAATTTTTTTTTTTTAACTTCTCAGCTCTTTTTTTTTTAAAAAAAATTTTATTGGAGTATAGTTGCTTTACAATATTGTGTTAGTTTCTACTGTACAGCAAAGCGAATCAGCTATACATATACATATATTCCCTCTTTTTTGGATTTCCTTCCCATTTAGGTCACCACAGAGCACTGAGTAGAGTTCCCTGAGCTATATATACAGTAGGTTCTCATTAGTTATCTATTTTATACATAGTATCAATAGTGTATATATGTCAATCCCAATCTCCCAATTCATCCCACCCACCCCCTTCCCCCTTGGCATCCATACGTTTGTTTGTTCTCTATGTCTGTGTCTCTATTTCTGTTTTGTAAATAAGATCGTCTATACCAATTTTTTCAGATTCCACATATATACGTTAATATATGATATTTGTTTTTCTCTTTCTGACTTACTTCACTCTGTATAAGAGTCTCTAGGTCCATCCAAGTCTCTGCAAATGACCCAATTTCATTCCTTTTTATGACTGAGTAATATTCCATTGACAATATTGTTTATTGCTTTAAGGTCCTGGACAAACCTGGAGGTTTGTCCAGGACCAAAACTCAGCCCTTAGGCTTTCTCACCAGTAAAATGCGTGTTACAGGGACTAGTACAAGGGATACAGAGGGATAAAAGTATCCTAGTACAAGGGATAAAGAGGCTTCAAGCCTTGGGATCTTCTATTATGAGATTTATGCCTTGAAGGCCTCCTTTACTTGTAGGGTATGGTTAATTCTGGGAAGACTGAGGGGACTGTTTGAATTTTGATGGGAGGCGTGCTGTGAATTTTGCCAACATCAGTTGGAGATTTTGCTCTTAAGGAAAGCGGTAGCTGATTTAGTGGGGACAAATGATCAGTGTTTACAGAATCAGCTCTAGTGCTGTCAGAAACACAACAAATAAAAGATGTCAAAGTATCATTTAATTCACCTGGTTGGTTACTCTGATGACTACTGTCAAATTCTAGAATTATTTTCCCCCTTTGGGAGAAAGAAATTCTGGCATGGTACTTCTTTAAGAAGTCTCGGCCTAATAAATGGATAGAGGTGGAGGAACTAAGGGGAAGATGGTGGGTACCATGCAAAGGGCCTAAACAAAAGTGGATAGGTTCAGAGACAGGAACATTTTGAGGTTCATTGAAGATCTCCACTATTCGAGGCAGGGGCTGCTTTACAACAGCTGGCTTGAGCACTGAGAGTGTGGCTCTGGTGTCAATTAGGATCGGAAGAGATTCATCTCCAATCTGGAGAAATGTTTCTCCAAGACAATTAAGAGGGAGGATTGGGAAGAGCCCCTGTAGTCCTTGGAGCTTCATCATTGAGAACTGGGAGACCGTCGGAAAGGCTGGTGAGAGGGCTGAAGGTGCCTAAGCACTTAAATTTGTACCATTCTTTTTCCAGTGTCCTGACTCTATGCAATAGCAGAAACTAAGAGAGTTTTGGTTTCATTTAGGAGCCTTCCTTCACTGGAGTTGAAGATTAAGAATTTTATTGGTTTTCTTTTGAGATGACTCATCTAGAGTATGAGACAGCTGGTTTTCCAGATTAACTAAATCTGGAGTGGATATAGTTTCCCATTCCATCCTGGTCCTTTCTACTAGAAGGGGAAGGTCCTGGTTCAGCCCATTAATAGACATAGAGTTAAATGCTACTCAGGTGGAATCAACATCTGAAGGAAGACCAGAACTTTCTTTAAATATAATCTGAAGTTAATTGTAATAACCATGAAAAGGTTCATCAGATTTTTTGTGAACACAAGCCTGAATTTTATTCCAATCAACAGGCTTCAGAAAAGCCCAGGAATTGCTTGACAAAGCCCCCTAGTGATTGCCTAAGCCTGTTCATATAATAAGTTAGTGGGCTGGTCTCCCAGGTGAAATTCTAGAGACTTTTTAGGATTTTCCCTATTAGCAGTTTTCATCCAATGTTGAGCCTGGCCTTCACCGACAAGCATATGAGCTAGCAGATATGAGTCAGAGAAATGAGGTTGATAAGTCTGAATGACTATAGTAAATTCCAGGAAAGAGGCATCATTCTTCTTCCTGCTGGGCTCTGCTGTCATCACAGGGCACGAGAGCTCCCCCTTCTGGTCTCTCAACTCTATTTAATTGAGGTTTCTGTTTATTCAATTTTTACAGTGGGAATTGATGTAAAATCCAGTGCTTAAAATCCCAAAATATTACTTGACTGAACTTAGGACCTCATCTTTGGAAATATTAGTTAGATTTTCAGATGTGTTTATGATTATTCTGTGGCCACTGTTGACCTCTGCTTTTTGTCACCATCATGACTCTCAAGAGGTATAGCAGAAGCTGGTGATGGCGTATTTTAGAGGGTTTGACAAATGCAATTCTATCTACGCATTTCACCTTCTTTATCTCCCTCTATGGCCCTTATAAATTGATTTTATTTTCTGTGACCGCCCATTGCTATTGGCACAGACCTGGGAGATAGCTTCCTCTAGCAGCTGCTGCTATATATAATTTTTCTCTATATGATTTCTGTTACTATATATGATTTGCTTTCTATATGATTCTGACCAGACTAGCCGTGATCCTATTCACTTAGCTGTTCATTGACAAGTCCATCTAAACATCTGCAAATCAGGTCACCAGGCAAAGACCTGCTCTACCTTTGCCTCTTACATCACTACAGTAGGGCTGATCGTTGTGACTTGAGCTTTATTTTATGTACGCAATGACTTAGGAAAGTCTCTGGAAGGGGAAAAGGCTGGGACCAAGTTCTACACAATTGTAAGCTCCGGGCTGCACTTTCTGATTTTATAACCTGGGGAACAAGGACGTGAAGGAGGCCCTGAGGAAACCTCTTAATAAAGCCAAGTTGTACTAATTATCTTCATAGTTCTGCAAAATGCTCATCAAACACCTCCTCTGTTGTACGAATCATCTGGGCTATCGTTACCATTTGCAAGTGGTTGCAGCACAGGAGGCATGGAACCAGCCCCCCAGAGGTAGAGTATCTTCCAGTAAGGAGTTTCCCATAAAGCCTGCCTCCAGGGAAAGCAATGAAAGACAGAGGCAGAATGTCAGCAAAGAAATTCCATATTTTAATGGGAAGAAATATTGATAAAGATTTTAAATTAAATTGTTTAATGGTAACAACAGGGAAGGTTGATATCAGCAGTAACATTAATATTAAGCTAGAGTAGAGAGAGCAAAATGGGATAGGGAGATGATGAGATGACAATTGCATAATGAATTTACGAGAACTACCAACCAAAGATCGCTTTAGCATCTATGAGGATATTTCCTTATATGATTAGAAATGTTACATTTTGCCTGAGTGCTTTATAATTTTATTTTTAAGTGAGAAGTTACATGTAAAGTGCTTTGCATGGTACTTCATGGTCCCTCAGGGATGTTGGCTATTTCTGTGGCTTCACAATTATTATTAGTGAGTTTTACATTCATTAAAACCCAGATAGAAAGTTTACTACTATCTTAAAGTAACCAGTTCGTGGGAACTCTGCAATGTCATTGAATGTGTAAAGATTCAGACAGGAAGTAGGAAGAAAGGTGGAAGTTGGGAAGAGGTCTGGGAAACGCTCTTCTGATAGTGAAGATCAGGATACCTTACTGAAGAGTGGCTTTATTTCTCTCACTCATGTCGCTTTCATTTGATTTGCTCCATAACTTTATGAAGTTGGTACTATTATTCCCAATTTACAGATGAGGTAGTTGAATCACACTGAGATTATGCATATTTCCCAAGATCACACAGGTAGAACGTGAAGGAGTCAGGATTCTAACTCAGATGGTCTGATACCAGGATCCATACTCTTAACCAAAGTTTACCATGTCCTCTCTCTAGTAAACTCTAAGTGGTTAGAGAATACCAATATAAAGAGGAAAAGCTAAAATAGAAGCTATCTATATTTAGGATTAAAGTACTTTGGGGTATGAGAAAGATCTAATGGTCATGATATTTTCTAAGAGCCCTGAGGGACACCCACCTGGGGTGCCCTATCTCCACCAAGGAGAAGGTTCATGGCCTAACAAGGCACATTTCATACCCCAGGGTAGGGGGACATGGCAATATTTGCCCAGTAGGATCTCAGAATTTCTATGGACCAGTACCTGCCATGTGCCTACCATCCTTCCTTTTTTCTAATGGGTATGTTTACTGTGGTTATCCTGCATGGTTCACCAATGTATGTTGGGTGTTTGTAGGGCAGGCAGATAACTTGTCTTTTTAGTTCATAATTCTTTAGACCAAGGGGAGCTGCATCTGGGCTGAGAGAGATCACAAGATCCTAAACTTGGATCCCAACGATGTACAGCTGACCCTTGAAAAACACAGGTTTGAACCGCAGGGGTCCACTTATATGTGACTATTTTTCAATAAATACTACAGTACTACAGGATCCATGTTTGGCTGAATTCATGACTGTGGGACCATGAGTATGGAATCACTAATGCAGAGAGCCAACTATGGGACTCGAGTGTTTGCGGATTTTGATATTCGGGGCAGGTCCTTGAAGCAATCCCCCATGAATACCAAGGCATGACTTGTAATTTGTAGAGGCTTGTGTGTGTGGGGGGTCTTAGGTGGTGATGAATGTATTTTGCATGTGGTTCGGTGGTAGGACTGGAGTATTTATGGATGATAGGGAAAAGTGTTCTGAAAACTCCTCTTCCACTGTGAATAGAATATACTCTCCTGCTTAAGGTTGTTGAGCTTGCCCATGTGACTTTCTTCGGCTGACAGACATGCAGACCGGATGTAAGCAAAGACTTGAATGTGTTTTGATAATGGAACTTTGTTCACTTGGGCCTCTGCCACTGTTAGAAGAACATGTCTTGGGTAGCTTGCTGACCCAAAGATGGTGGGAGACATGTGAAACAAATCAGGAACCAAGCTGCAGCTTGGCTAAGCTAGCCCAGCCCAGCCTTGATAAGCCAAATCCTGGAACCTATGAATGTGAGAGTAAATGCTTATTCTTGTGTGTCACTGAATTTGTGGGTGTTTGTACACAAGAGTAGCTTAGTAAACATTCCATTGTCAAATACTTTTGAGAATTGCTGCACAATACCTACTTCATTTTGGAGATTTATAAAGTATATTATCACACGAAAGTCTCTGAGAAATTATTTAGTAAAGACAGTTTTCGTTATTCAACCCAGTTTCTAAGGCATCTTTGAGCACTAAATCATTATTTTGTATGGTAAAAGTAAAAAAAAAAAAAAAATTAAATGCTAGCTGGAGTTTGACCTAACTTTTTTCTATTGAAGAGAGACGTTTCCCTTTGTTGAGGAAAACATCTTAAAGGGCATCTGGATTATGGAATTTAAGAACCTCTAATGTATGGTCTAAATGGAAGGTATTTGGGTATTAAAGATTCAGATTATCATGCATAACAATATACAAAGAATTTTGAGCCTTCTCCCAGTAGATTGGACTAGATAGTGATTTGGAAGATTGGGGAATTGGGAGAAGAGAAATATAAATAAAAGATGATCTCAGCAGAGAAAGATACGGGTCATATAGTAGCAGGCAGGCTTAAGGTGGAGGTGAGGAGCAGCCAGTGACAAATTTCTTGTGATGGAAATGGCTGGGGAATTTGTAGCACGATGACATCAATTATTCAATTCTAATTTTCTCCCTAATCTGTGTAATACTATGAACCTCTTAAGTTCTCTACAATATTTTTATTAAAAGTCGGCTACCCAAACAAACTCACTGTGTTAATTTTGCTTTAGAGAGTGAAGGATAAAGACAAAAGGCCATGCTTCATGCTTGGCATGATGTGGTACTGGAAAGGATGAGAAGTAATGGGAAGTGGGCACGAGTGTAAATAACGCTTTAGCGGAAGCAGGAAAACAGAGCCACGCAAACGCAAGAGTGAGCCCTTGATTGTCCTTGGAAATTCTGGGGTGGGTTCTAGACTTTCTCCTGCACAAAGGATGCACAGAAGGTGAGGGGTGTGGCAGAGATTTCAGCCCAAATATTTGTTTGCACAAACATCTGTGCGCTTCCCTACATCTTCTAGGTTATGTAGGCAGTAATGTTGAACCCCTGTGACTGGATTCAGGTCACTGTGATGTAGGTGGGAGGGAGGCAGACCAGGCCTGGTCCTTAGTGACATCCTACTTGATCTTTCCCTGTCCTCCCCTGCACGAAATGGCTTAGCTGCAAGACAGAGGAGGACTACCTACCCCACACTGGCGTTTCCATGGGTAAATTTAAATTTATTGTGTTAAGTCACTGTGGTTTTAAGGTAATTTGTTAATACAGCATAGCCCAGAGGACTCACCTCTTCACCCAGTGAGCTCTGGGCGTGGATGTGGATGTGTGTGTGGTCATAAAAATATGTCCTCTTGGGCTGTAGGGCCTGTGGCTTAGGCAGAGTCCATTAGCAACCAGGACCGACACAATTTCTAATCCACTCACCAGGTAACTACATGACCTTGGGCCTCTGTTTGCCGTGTTTCCTCATCAGTACAGAGAAGGAATTTGTTATCTCTCTCAATCCCGCAGGGGTCTTGTGAAGATGCAGAGAGTACTTGGAAATGGTTAAAGCTACTCTGCAAGTATTAGATCTTACTAGGTTGACTTTCCTACATTTTCTTTTCCTAAGTGGAGGGTAGAGAGGAAAGAAATGGAATGTCCATTAAAAGGTACTTGTTAAGCCTGTGCCCTGGAAGCTGTTGGTCTCACCCTCCTTTTTCAAGCGTAGGGTACCAGCGCTGTGCTGTACTGTAACGGAGACTGAGGCAAAAGGAAAATCAGTAGTACCGGTGCTCTTTATTTAAAATTTTGATATATATATATTTTTATTCTGTACCTGTATTTTCATTCAATTTGTTTTATTTTATTATTATTATTATTATTTTTAACATCTTTATTGGGGTATAATTGCTTTACAATGGTGTGTTAGTTTCTGCTGTATAACAAAGTGAATCAGCTATACATATACATATATCCCCGTATCTCCTCCCTCTTGCGTCTCCCTCCCTCCCTCCCTACCCCACCCCTCTAGGTGGTCACAAAGCACCGAGCTGATCTCCCTGTGCTATGTGGCTGCTTCCCACTAGCCATCTATTTTACATTTGGTAGTGTATATATGTCCATGCCACTCTCTCAATTCATCCCAGCTTACCTTTCCCCCTCCCTCTGTCCTCAAGTCCATTCTCTACGTCTGCGTCTTCATTCTTGTCCTGCCCCTAGGTAAGTCAGAAAGAGAAAAACAAATACTATATGCTAACACATGTATATGGAATCTAAAAAAAAAAAAATTGTTCTGAAAATTTTGATATTTTATTCATCATAGAGATTTTTGTGTTGATTTTTATTTTTGATAATATCATATGATTATTTACCTTGTTTACTAAAGGTTTTGGTGCCACCTTAACTTTTGAATCCAAGGTGAGTGCCTCACTCACCTCACCCTAATCCTGGACTTGCCTAACACCATCCTGTACTGTGGCCAAAGCCCCACTCCTTGCCCCAGGAGTAGTCCCTGGGCTCTCCTGTCCCTGTGAATTTGCTCACGCTGTTCCCCCTTCCTGAAGAGTTTTGCCCCTCATTCTCCCACCCCTCACTTCCATCCAAACTGCCTGCCAAAGTCCACGTCCACTGGGAAGCCTTCCCTGATCTACCCCATCTATAAGTAATCTTGCCTTACACTGACTCCCCGTGGCACCTGGCCTACACCTCACTTATGAGCTTAGTACCTGTTATCTGTAGGATGAATAATTACGTAACCTGCTAGGTTGCATAGTCCTTGTAGACAGGCATTGTGTTTTCTCTTTTACAGGGATTTGTTTCGTTTTGTATCTCCTGCTCTTCATTTAGAATGCTTAGCACCGTGATGAATCAGTGACCGATATGGTCTCATTTTCTCTTGGTTTGCATAATTGTCCAAGAGAACAATTATTCTATAATTATTCTGTTCTTCCCCATCTTCCTTATTTCCTTTTCTGAATTGAGCCATCTTGAAATTCAATGGCTTAACAAAATGCCTCTGAATTTGGGGCTAAAGAAATACTGCCGTGTTAAAGATGCAGAGAGATGGCAAAGGCCATGCCAACGAAAAGGATATGCCAGTTTCTCCTCTGAGCAACATTCCAGGCTTTTGTTTTCCCTGTGATTTCATTTGCTTTTAAAGCAGGGCGGGGTGGTGGTGGGGGGAAGGTGGGGGGGCGAAGAGGAGACAGTGAAACACCTGACTTCCAGAGAGGGCAAACTTAGAAGACATGGTGTGTCTTGTTGAGGTCTCTGTGTAGAGTCTCCATTGTGTCCTTCTGGATAACGTGATCAAAGCCTTGCATTTACAAAGCACCCTTATTCCTTCCAGGATGTGGCCACACTGAGGAAGGCACAGTTTCTGACATTGTTCTGACAGAGAAGTTAAAGCCAGAGACATCTCACTCATCAAGGGACTGTGTAGAACTGGGATTTAGGCTTTTTAGACCCCACTTAGTGGGTGTGTTGAAGGGCTTTGGGAGCTGGGACTGGGGCCAGGAGTCTTGTTAAGAATCCACGTGAGTAACAATTGCCTTTCCTTAGAGACCACGTCAGCCATTGATTGGGGACTTCAGACTTTCAGAGACTATTAGTATCTTCGCCAAAATGGATTTGCATTGGAGTCGGGAGCCCATACGAAGAGGCTTTTCTCCAATCTCTGCTCTCCTAGCCTGGAAGTGAACAAGAACCTGAGTGAGGAATGCATGTTAACCAGGTTTAACAAATCATGGAAATAGAAAGATCAAGGGAAGAGAGAGAAGAAAGTGCTTGACCGACCAGAACTGGCAAGGGACTTGAGGGTGATACACGCAGGGACCGGCATTCAGGCAGCTGTGACATTACTGTCCCCAAGTTGATTCACTAATGTGTGTGTGTGTGTGTGTGTGTGTGTGTGTGTGTGTAGATTGTAGGGGGAGGGAGAAGGACACCAACGCCTGGAGAGATTAAGTAACTTGCTCAGTGTCATAACTGAGCAGATTTGGGAGGACCATATCCACCCAGACCTCCTGCTACCCAGCCCAGTGGTCTCTCCCCAGACCCTTAGAGTACTTCTCCAAGCAGTGGAAAAGAAACGATTTTTTAGAGACAAGGGAAAAATAGTGGACAAAGAGCGAAGAGGACTGGCCAGGTAAAGGTAAAGTGGAATTCAGGTGAGAAAACTGTTCTGGTCCTCTTGGTTCATGCTCAGTTCAGATCACCAGATCCAATTTCTTTTATTTATCAGTTTCTCCAATATGTCAGTGCAACACTGGCCTAGCCGCCAAAGTCTAATGCTTTAAAGATGATCAAATATCTTCTCTACCCCCTGCACTGCAACTCTGCCAAAGGACTTTCTGTCCATTAGCACAAGAGTCCCCATCCGCCTTCGGATATGAATAGACTGCAGTGCTGGTATTCATGCGTCTACTTAAAGGCAGACGTTTCCTGGGTCCTCTTAGACTATTGGAATAGACGCGTGATGTATGTAAAATCCTGTTTTAAGATAAATAGTGCTTCTGTGTACAGTTTTGTTCTTCACGGCAGTTCCACCATTTACTAGCTGTGCAACCTTGGGCACAAGATTGAGCTACTTAAACCCTGTCTCAGTTGCCTCATCTGTGAAATGGGGATAAAAATGTTCCTACCTCAAAAAGTGAATGTGGGGATTAAATGACTTAATATATAAATCACTTAGAATAGTGTCTGTATATATGTTCTCTGTTATTAAAGAAAATATCTGTTCTTTTAAAATTGAGTTTTGGTAAGCTAAGGGGATCTAATTAAGACAACAGCTTTCTGTCAAGTAAGCGCACTGTTACGTTGAGAATTGTAGGGTAAGTCCAAGGATGGCTTATGATCTCTGTGAATATTCATCCATTTTATTGGGCTTTTAAGACTTCAGACAGTTTCTGTTTTTAAATATTTTCATAAAAAGAAACATAATCCCTTGAAGATTTGCACAATGCCTTTCTCTTTGCAATATGCTTTATATCTCATTTGATAACTTTATTTATTCCCCAAAAACATATTGTGGCTTTACAATGTGCTGAGCTCCAGAGGCACATACCCTGACCAGGGAAGACAGACTCAAGGGAGACGTCTTGTGGGATGTAGGATCTGAGCTGAGGTCTGAAGGTGGTATAGGAGTCGGGCAGGACCCTGAGGATGGGAAAGACAAGGTGTTTCAGCGGAAGGAGTGGCCTGCGGAAAGCACAGGGATGTGAATGAATGTGGGGCACTAGAGAAGCTGTAAACAATTCACGTGGCTGGAGAGAAGTGTGGTTGAAGGTGCAAGCAGTGAGGCGTAAGAAAGGGACATGAGGAAGTAAGTGGGGGAGACCCCCTGGAGGGCTTTCCCCAACACGCCGAGGAGTCTAAAGAATATCCTATCCTTGATGGGGCACCATGACTGGATTTTTAACAGGGGGATGAGAAAGTCTTAGAAATATCTCTCTGGTCACAGTGAGGAGAACAAACGTATGGGCACCAAGGGGCAAAGCAGGGGCGGGGGCCGGGGGTGGTGGTGGGATGAATTGGGAGATTGGGATTGACGTATATACCCTAATATGTATAAAATAGGTAACTAATAAGAACCTGCTGTATAAAAAAATAAATAAAAATTTAAAAACCCACAATAAAAAGCACAAATAAACAACAACAACGAAAATAAAATGTTAAAAAAAAAAAAAAAAGAGTTGGCAAGAAGCAAGTCTGAGGGCTGCGGGAGCTGTTTGTTATATGGCTCTTGTTTTGATCCAGGCAAGAGATGAAGAGGGTTTGAAATAAGGGAGGAGGTATGGTCATGGAGAAAAAGGGACAGAGTCCTGAGATAGATATTTCCATGGTAGACAGGACCCCATGTATCAGCCCCTATTGGAGCGATAGGGAAAGTTTGGTTGTGTGGTTATCTGACTGCAGGGGCTCACACAGCTAGTTACCCATAAAAAGTGGGAGAAAAAGCACTCCTATTCTGAAAATGTTTACCCGCATCAGTTTTCTTGACATGTCACAGAACTCCCTTAGAAGTAGGAGTTAAGACCAGTCATCTCTGAAGCCCCACATAGCCCCTAGCATATTTTGTCCATAGCACTTGTTCAATACATGTAACCTAGAAATACAGTTAAATCTTATTTATAGTTCCCTAACTTGCTTCTCATCCTAGCCTTCTCAGGTACCTCTGGCTTCATGGCAGAGAAGAACCTCACCTTGGTGACCAAATTCTTCCTCATGGTATTCATTGACTGTCCTGAATGGGCACTACCTCTCTTCCTCCTGTTTCTATTTATCTATCTCATCACCCTGTTGGGGAACTTGGGCATGATTATCCTGATCCGCGTGGATCTCCGACTCCACACCCCCATGTACTTCCTTCTGAGTCACCTCTCGTTCATGGACATCTGCTACTCGTTCGTCACTGTGCCTCTGATGATGGCTGTGTTGCTGGAGCACAGGGCCGCGTTATCCTACACACTCTGTGCTGCCCAGTTCTTTCTCTTCACCTTCTTTGGCTCCATTGACTGCTACCTCCTGGCCCTCACGGCGAATGACCTCTACGTGGCCGTGTGCCGACCCCTGCTTTATGTCACTATCATGAGGAGGAAGGCCCGGTTGGGTTTTGTGTGTGTGTGTGTGTGTGTTGGGGGGTCTTACATTGCTGGTGTCTTCAGCACCTTGGTGTGGAAGGTCTCAGCTTTCACACTCTCCTTTTGTGGAACCAATGAGATTGACTTCATTTAATGTGACCTCCCTCCTCTCTTAAAGATAACCTGTGGGGACAGCTACACTCAGGAAGTGGTAATTATTGTGTTTGCCATTTTTGTCATCCCTGCCTGCATGGTGGTGATTTTGGTGTCCTACCTGCTCATCGTCTTGGCCATTATGAGGATTCCCTCTGCAGGAGGCCGGGCCAAGACTTTCTGGACGTGTGCCTCCCACCTCACTGCAGTGTCACTCTTCTTTGGGACCCTCATCTTCATGTATCTGAAAGATAACTCTGGCCAGTCCTTGGAGGAGGACCGGGTGGTGTCTGTGTTTTACATAACAGTGATCCCCATGTTGAACCCTCTCATCTACAGCCTGAGGAACAAGGAAGTGAAGGAGGCTCTGAGGAAAATTCTCAATAGAGCCAGGTTGTCTTAGCCATCCAACCTTGCTCAACCTTAGAAATTCCTGAGAATCATCTCCTCTGCAGTGCCAGCATTCTGGGAACTCATTATTTATAGCACGCTCAATGTTTAAATGAATACGTCATGACATAAGGCATTAAAAAAGAACCAGAACTTTTAGTTCCAGGGACAGAAAACAAGGAAAGAAAGAGGCAGCCTGAGAAGAGATTGGAGTGAGATTTCTAACTCCCAGGACAAGTGACAAAAGAATCTGAAGTTAATCCTGTGTAATTCAGATGTGGCACGCCTTACTACAAGACTACATTTTTTTTTGCAAGATTTTCTACGAAAGATTTCCATCATACAGAAATGTTGAAAATAATGCATAGTGAACTCCTTATACCCAATACTTAGATTTTTTTGTTTTATCACATATTTATAATCAATCTATTCATTTATACATCCATCAGTTCATCCACAAATCCACCTTATTTTTTGACGCATTTCAAAGTAAGTTGCAGACATCAGTATTAGTACTCTTCTACACGATGTAATGTAGAATGATGTCATCAATTAGGATTCAGTATTTAGGTTATGTTTATTTTTAAAAATGTTTTAAAATTGAGCTATAGTTGATTTGCAATATTGTGTTAGTGTCAGGTGTACAGCATAGTGATTCAGTATTTTTGCAGATTATACTCCAGTATAGTTTATTACAAGATTAATGGCTGTAATTCCCTGTACTATACAGTAAATCCTTGTTGCTTACTGTTTTATACATAGCAGTTTTTTTGTTTTCTTGTTTTTTTTTTAACATCTTTATTGGAGTATAATTGCTTTACAATGGTGTGTTCGTTTCTGCTTTATAACAGAGTGAATCATCTATACATATACATATATCCACATATCTCCTCCTTGTGTCTCCCTCCCACCCTCCCTATCCCACCCCTCTAGGTGGTCACAAAGCACCGAGCTGATCTCCCTGAGCTATATACATAGTAGTTTGAATATGTTAATCCCATATGCCTAATTTGTCCCTCCCCCTTTGGTAAGCATAGGTTTGTTTTCTATGTCTGTGAGTCTGCTTCTGTTTTGCATATACATTCATTTGTATTATTTTTTTAGATTCCACATATAAGTGATAATAACACTGTATTTGTCTTTCTCTGTCTGACTTATTTCACTAAGCATAATAGGTCCATCCATGTTGCTGCAAATGGCAGTATTTCGTTTTTATGGCTAAGTAATATTCCATTATATATAATTATGTGCCTATATATATATATATATATATATATATATATGAATATCTTCTTAATCCAACTATCTGTTTATGGGCACTTGGGTTGCTTCCATGTCTTGGCTATTATAAACAGTGCTGCTATGAACACTGGGGTGTATGCTTCTTTTTGAGAGTTTCCATTTTTTCTGGATATATATACCCAGGAGTGGAATTGCTGGATCATATGTTGGCTCTATTTTTACTTTTTTGAGGAACCTCCATATTGTTTTCCATAATGGCTGTGCCAACTGTGTACAAGGGATCCCTTTTCTCCACATCCTCTCCAACATTTGTTATTTGTAGACTTTTTAATGACAGCCATTCTGACAGATGTGAGGTGATAGCTCATTGTTGAAATAAACTCAAAATGATTTAAAGACCTAAGTGTAAGAACAGAAACCATAAAACTCCAAGAAGACCACATAGGCAGAACACTCTTTGACATAAAGCACAGAAGTATTTTCTTGGATCAGTCTCCAAAGGCAAAAGAAGTAAAAGCAAATATAAACAAATGGGACCTAATTAAACTTAAAAACTTTTGCACAGCAAAGGAAACCATTGACAAAAATGAAAAGACAACCTATAGAATGGGAGAAAATAGTTGCAAATGATATTATGGATAAGGGGTTAATATCCAAAATATACAAACAGCTCATATAACTCCATGTCAAAAAAACAACCCAATCAAAAAATGGGCAAAAAATCTGAATAGGCATTTTTTCAAAGAAGACATACAGATGGCTAACGGGCACATGAAAAGATGCACGATATCACTAATTATTAGAGAAATGCAGGTTATGTTTATTTTTAATGATTAAATTAAGGTAGTAGTTTGATGGTCCAGTTAATAAAGCTGACCCTGCTCAAAGGATTCTTCAAACTCCTGTAGTAGTTTCCAGGGATGCCTCACGTGAATCTCTACGTGCTCACAATAATATGTCTGTCAATTGCTGTCACCACTGGAAGTATGCCCTGTTCTTTCTTCTTCCCCACCTGTTCCATTTGTCACATCCTTTGCCTGAGAATCCACTTAGTGATTTATACCATTTCCTCTGCCCGTAATGGTATTTGCAGAATCTGTACCATAGATGTCAACTCTTTATGTCCTTAAAGCTTTTGACCTTGGGGAGGCAGAGCATTGCTGTGTTCCGTGCAGGAGTGGGCAGGAGGGAATCCTAGTCTGCACTGGGTCCCTGGGCTCTGCAACATCTCAGCCTGCATCCAAAGCTTCCCAGGAGTCTGCTGGGTCTTGCTCTTCACTTCTCTGACTGTAGGTACCTCCATCAAATCCAAGGTACTGGGAGGGAACAGGCCCCACCTACTCATCATTTTCTGTTTTTCCTCTGATCCCTATTCTTAGAACTCAAACTCCTTTTCTACCTGTCCCTTGGATGACCAAAAAAACAAGATCCCAGGAGTATGAATGATATAAACCATCATGGGAGGGCATAAAGGGGGTGACAGTATCCTACAGACAAAGGATGATTCCAAGCTCAGCCAGCCAAAAATGATGTGTCACACCTGGAATTCCAGTAACAGGATTTTAAATCAGAAGAAGCAGATAAGCGAAACATGGAAATTCAGGGTGAAGGCAGCCAAAGAATATTAAGTTTAAGATCACTTATATTAAAATAAAACATTTAGACCTTCGAAGACATGATATTTATTCTAGAAGACAGGATGCTTTAACATACATATTATAATTTTCATAAGAAATGTTTGATCCCTTTAATGATGGTTGGTCTGGTTATTAAAACCCCAGCTGAAAATGTATAGATCCTCTAAAAGGGGGATGGTTAATAAATAGTTCCTGGGTCAATTGTGTTACAGGAAAAATGTGGTGGGAAAAATTAAGCTAGTAGTTAGAAAGCTTGGGATTAGTTACAAAGTTTCCTCCTGATTGAAAAAGACAATATAGGGTCTGTTTGAATAAGAGTAGTATACTGCAGAGTTATTTGCTCTCTTGGAATCTGCCAGAAGGCAGGGAGAACACAACGAGTTGACAGGGACTACTGAGAGAATGGGTTGTCAGGTCTAAGGAGACAATTTAATGCCTCTTTCTGATTAAATTCTAAGCAGACAGTTAAAGACTTTTATTTAAGAAGGAAGGGCTAACTGAAAAGCCTCTGGGTACTGTGGCCACGAAGCCCCAACGTTGCATGTGAGACTCGATATACTTTTTACTCTATAGAAAGAACTTAGGAAATCTTCCAAGGAATATATTCCTTTTGGTACAAAATAGGAATGAGGCAAGACTAGGAACCAGCCTCCTCAGGCCCTGGAGGCAGGATGTAGGATGGGGCTTTGAGAGTTTGAAATTAAAGCGAAATCTTCAAAGATATTAGACACCTTGTTAGGAAGATAAATTGCCGTTCCCTGGAGACTTACCTCAGGAACCAATTATGGCATGATGCTGGGACAGCAAATACAAAAAGCACCACCAGGAAGGTCTAGTGCAGGATCAGAAGCTCAGGGAGAGAGGCTGGTCCACAAGCCCTGCTATCCTGGGCTGAGTCTGCAAAAAGTCCTGGGCAATTCTAACGTCAGGGATGTATTGTTTTGTCAAGGGTGAGAGGAACTCCATGAAGTGAGAATAAGACATAGTGGTTCTGGAAGCAACCCCCTATCAACAAAGTTACTATGATTATGGACTCACGCCGCATTGTTGTTTATTTAAAGGGAACAAAGACAATGTAATTGAAGTTCAGAGAAGAAAAGTGACTTGCCCAGGGTCACATATCTAGTGTGAGTGAGCTACGACCTAGGTCTCCTCTGGATCGGCAGGTCACTGGCAGAGGAAACACTAAACAAGGGAAGAAGACACTGGTGAAGTGGAATTCAGGTGAGGATGGTTCGTGACCTGCTAATGCTTCCAATTCTAATTTCTCTTCTTTGTTATTATTTCTAATGGGTCAGCTTAGTATTGGCCTGGCTGCTGGTGTATCAGGTAATCAAATAGGACCAAAGCCTTCCTTTACAGCTCTTTTCTAGAACTCTATTAAGAACCTTCAACTCCATTAACCCAGATTCGGCCAACAGTGCTCAGACAACACCAGACTGCAGAAAGACTTCTGCTTTCAAATTTGGATGCTGTTTATTATCAAACTGCTGCTTTTATTAAGGACTATGAGAACAACCAAACAATGCTTATGGAGCTTTGTGAGGTGCTAAAAGGAGCTTATGTTTGCTCTTTTGATTCCAAGGTTAATGCGAGTACTTACAAAAAACAGACAATCCTTAATAAGCCAGCTAACTCTAATTAGGATAACAGCTATTTGTTAAATATGCGCGTTGTTAGACTGAAAATAGAAATATTCCGATAAGCAGAGCCCATTGCTGATTGCTAATGGATTTTTTTTTTTTTGGTTTGTGCTTTTTTTGTTCATAGAATATAAATTACCCTTCCTTAAAATGTTCATTTAAAATTTTAAATAGCCACCATATATACGTAGAGTGCTTTTAGCTTTCCAATGCACTTTTGCATCTGTTTTAATCTATGCATTAACCTTATCTTATAAGCAGGGCAGATATTATGAGCCCCTTTTGGCAGAAGAGGAAATTGAGGTTCAGAGAGGTTAAGTGCCTTGTGGAAGATCAAACAGCTAATTGGGGACAGAGTTGCAAATACAAGAGCTGACTTATAAGTTAGAGAATCACTTGCTCTCTGTTCTTAGTATAATGGAAGCATTCATCACTTTTTATCTTATATTGTATTGAGCTCTATATTTGTCCATTTCCACATTAGGCTGCGAAGTGTGTTGAAGTCGAATGCCTACCTATCAGACACTCAGTTTAAAGTTTTTTTTAAAAATGACTCGATCTTTCGTTTTAAAATTTTTATTGGAGTCCAGTTGCTTTACAATGTTGTGTTGGTTTCTCAAACAATAAATAAATAAATAAATAAAGAGAAAACAAAAGAACAGAAAACCTAAGAACTTTAAGTTCCTGAGGAGGATCAATACCACAAAATAAGAACAAGGGGAGAGAAGAGAAAAACAAGACATTGAGGGAGACTAGCTACAGTTTTGCCTAAGGGTACCCAGACTAAATTGTGGGAGAAATTGTGTTCGGTTTCCATGGTAAAACAAGTAAAGTATCCTTATTAAACTGTCATAATGAAATTATTGGTTAAAAATACAAAATGACTTGAACTTGTCTTCAGGGATCCGGTTATCGGGCACTTTTGTCTTAGCTTTCACAGGTCAACCGCTGAATGGATGGCTGGGAGGAGTCACACCGTAGCGACAGAGTTCTTCCTTACTGTGTTCGCTGAACATCCCGAGGGGGAGGGGTCTCCTCTCTTTCTGGTCTTTTTGGGTTTCTATATACTCACTCTGCTGGGGAACTGGGGAATGATCTTCCTGACCCGCAAAGATCGCCGGCTCCACACCCCCATGTACTTCTTCCTCAGCCGCCTTTCCTTCGGGGACGTCTGCTAGACCTCCGCCATCGTCCCCCAGATTCTGGCAGCGCTGCTGGAACACGGCAGAGGCATCTCCAAAGCGCGCTGTGCCGCCCACTTCTTCCTCTTCACCTTCTTTGCTCCCATCGACTGCTGCCTCTTGGCGATCATGGCCTATGACCGCTACGTGGCCGTGTGCCGACCGCTGCTTTATGTCACCATCATGACCGAGAAGGCCCGCTTGGGTTTGGTAGCTGGGGCTTATGTTGCTGGTTTTTCCAGCGCCTTTATTCGAACGGTCACCGCCTTCACGCTCTTCTTTTGTGGAAACAATGAGATCAACTTTATTTTCTGTGACCTACCCCTTCTGTTAAAACTCGCTGGTGGGGAAAGCTACACCGAGGAGGTGGTGATTATTGTGTTCGCCGTTTTTGTCATGCCTGCTTGTATATCGCTCATCTTGGTTTCCTACCTGTTCGTCATCGTGGCCATCATGCAGGTCTGCTCTGCCTGGGGCCAGGCCAAGACCTTCTCTACCTGCGCCTCCCACCTCACTGCTGTTACTCTCTTCTTTGGGACCCTCATCTTTATGTACCTGCGAGATAATTCGGGCCAGTCCTCGGAGGCAGACCAAGTGGTGTCCGTGCTCTACACAGTGGCGACCCCAATGTTGAACGCCCTCATCTACAGCCTGAGGAATAAGGAGGTCAAGGAGTCTGTTGTGAAATCCCTGAGCCGATCAAAGGCTTCTGGAAGGCCCTAGATGGACCCTCATCAAATATGTCATTCCTTAGTTTCTCCACCTTTCTGTCTTTCCTCAAATATCACCTACTTGGGAAGACTTTCCCAGAAAACCTTATTAATATTGCGCCTAAACTTCCCACCTCCACTTTCTGGTTTACTATATCATGTAATACTTGTCATGATCTGATATACTATGTTTTACATATTTGATATTATCTAGTCCTCACAACTAGAAAGTAAACTACATGAAAAGAAGCACTTTTACCTGTGAGATTCATTTCTGTACACCCAGTGCTTAGCAAAGCACCTAACATGCAGAAAGCTCTCAAGAAATATTTGTTGAATGAATGAATGAATCTTAGGTTCCAGTGTCGACCTTTAAGTTCCAGCTTCTTCAGTCCTCAGTTTTCTTATCTGCCAAGTGAGTTCACCTAATTTATAGGACTATGTTTTTGAGGATTCAGTGCATGAATGGGCAAGGACCATGTCGGTCTTATTCACTAGCATCTGTGGAATGTAAGGCATTGCCTGGCACAGTTGATGAGTGAAACAAATCAAAAAGCTATCTACCAATGCACCTACTGTTTTGATCCAAAGAGATTTTCTGAATCCCATCGTTTATGTTTTCTCTTCTTATTGTTTCTGTGGGTTCTGAATAATAATAACTTAATTAGTGATGATGATGATGATGATGATAGATAGCAACTAAGATTTATTAGGCAGTTATCACCTTCCAGGAATTGTAATGTTTGCTCCAGGAATTACCTGATTTAATTCTCACCACAACACTGTGAGGCGTTTTGTTATTACTCCTGATTTATAGGTAGATGAGGCATCTGAGACTTCGAGTTAATTGTGCCAAGGTCATCAAGCAAATGCCATAGTGGGGCTCCTACCCCAGTCAAGCCTGAGCTTTTCATTGCCATGCACACAGTCTCTAGCTATGATCTACTGCCCACCCTATATAATCACTCAATCTGGAATTTATTGCACTGTTCTTTTTCCTTTGACCTGGTAAAGAAAAGATAAAAGTCCAATCTGTAGAGGTAGAAGGAAGTCAACAACATTTATTTTATAGCCCTGATGCGCTAGCACTGTGTAATGTGGCAGCATGTGTCAATGTGTGTGTGTGTGCATGTAGTTGTGTATGAGAAAATGAAGTGCATAGATTAAATAGACAGCAGCTCTGAACTCTAGGAACTTTCATTTTAAGGACATATAACAAAAATTCTAGAAAAGAGTTGTACAGACATGTTTAGGAAAAGATATTGGGAAAAATTGCACTGGCGGCCAAGATTCACACATCAGCCTTTGTTTGTGTTTTTTGCACAAATCACTTAAAAACTGCAGAGCGGGGTGAAGCAACTCCACGGAGTGTATCTTGGAGGCCATTTTTCAAATATTAGCTGCCATGCAATGTTCCCTGACACATCAACTTCTGTAGTAGGTGGTAAGAGACATTTGTATTGTAGAAAGAGCTCAGAATTTGGCACTAAAGTGTCCAGTCTGTCACTTCTTAGCTTATTATGGCTTCAGATTAGTTAGGGCCTATCAGCCTGCTTTCTCAACTATTGAGCATTTACTCTGGGCCAGATTTTCTGTGTACTTCATTTGTTCTCACAACAACTTGGGGCACGTGGAGGATGGGAAGGTGCTGGGTGAAGTTCTATAGACATAAACATTAATTCATAAGTAGTGTTATTATGGTGATTGTCCCAGGTTTCACAGCCTATGTGCACCAATGGGTAGAAGGGCCCACAGCTGATCAGTGGACAACTTCATTTCGGAACTGTCTAGAGCAGTCTCTCTTGGGCCAAGATTAGACTTGGATCCAGATACCTCCAGAAGTAAAGAGTTCACCAATATTTTTTAAATGCAACTCAAACTAGTGTACACTTAAATGCACACTTAAACTAATGCTGGACACTATGCTAAAAGCTTCACATGCATCATTTATTTTAGTCCTCCGGACAATTTTAATGGAAAGTAATTATTATTGACCTCATTTAGCAAAAGGAAGAAGTAAGACCCAAAGAGTTTAAGTAACTTGCCCAAGTTACCTATCAGGAAAGAGGCAGAGCAGGGAAGATCTGATCTCAAGTCGCCTAAGTATGTACTCTTAAATGATATCCACTCTTCTGTATTTTTCCCTCTCTTTCTCCCAGGCCCCAGTACTCAAGTTGCAATTTGCTTCAGAGGTATCTGAATTTCAGTTGCATTCTTGGTCTCAATGTTTGGTAGATCTGGGCTGGCATGGATGCGTCTTATGGCCTGACATAGATGTGAAGTTCATGGAACTCACCTTTGCCCTCTTGTAGGGCAATGGGGAAGATCTAGGGGAATTTGCATCTCCCTCAGAAAGAGCAGGATTGGCTCAAATCAACTATTGCTCTCTGAAGCCCTTCTGAGCACCTCTGGAGTCAAAGCTTCCTCTGATAAGTTGTTCATCAGTATGGGGTCTCCAAGCAGTCACCAAACTTGTCTTCATATTTTCTTTTTCAATCTTCAGTGATTGCCTAAGAATTCAAGATTCCTTTCCAAACACTGATCATTGTTATTTCCTACCATTTAATAGCATTTTAAAATATAATTTTATTTTGTTCTATTTATCATCTACTTCTCTATCTATCATCTATCATCACCATCATCATCATCTATCAATTATCTATCTATCTATCTATCATCTATCTATCTATCTATCTATTGTCTGTATCTAACTATTCATCTGTCTGCCGCATAAGATATTACTCAAGGGATGTACCTGAAATGCCTTCTGATTTGCTAAAACTTTTAAAAAACAGCTTCATTGAGGTGTAATTGACATGCAATAAACTGCACAGAATTAAAATGTACAATTTGATAAGTTTTGACATGTGAATACACCCAGGAAACCATCACCACAATGAAGATGAGCATATGATCACTCCCCAAAGTTTCTTTTACCCCATCGTACTTTCTCCTATGTGCCCCTTCCCACCACCCACACCTTCATAAACCCAGGCAACCACTTATATGTTTTTTTCACTTACATTAGTTAGAATGTCTTAGAATTTTATGTAAATTTTTTATAAATGGAATTATGTGTGACTTCTTTCACTTAGCATGATTATTTTGAAGTTCACTAATGTTGTGGTGGATAGCAATAGCTTATTCCTTATTATTGCTGAGTACTCTTCCATTGTATGGATATACCATAGTTTGATTATTCATTCACTTATTGATATGCATTTTGGTTGTTTCTAGTTTTGGGCTCTTTTAAATAAAGTTGCTATGAACATTCATGGAAAGTCTTTGTATGGATACATACTTTCAATTCTCTTAGGTAACTAAGTGTAGAATGGTTGGATCATACGGTATGTATGATTAACTTTTTATGAAATATCCAAACTGTTTTCCAAAGTGGTTGTATCACTTAACATTTCTACATCCTCCACATCCTTGCCAACACTTGGTATGGCCATTCTTTATAATGTTAACCTTCTAATGAGTATGTAGTGCTACCTCATTGTGGTTTTAGTTTGCATTTCTCTGATGAGAAATGATGTTGACGTTTAATTTTTTTAATGTGGTCAGTAGCCATTAGTAAATCTTCTCTGGTGAAATATCTTTTCAAATCTTTTGCCCATATTTAAGTGCACTTTTCATTTTCTTACGATTAACATTTGAGAGCTCTTTATATTTCTGGATACAAGTCCTTTATCAGGTATATGATTTGCAAATATTTCCCCCCATTTTCTACATGTTAGTTTTGTTATTCTTAACAGTGTCCTTCAGAGAGTAAACACTTTTAATTTTGATGAAATCCCATTTATCAATTTTGCCATTTATGATTGTGCTTTTGGTATCATATTTAAGAAATCTTTGTCTGTCTCCATGGTCACAAAGATTTTCTCCTGTCTTCTAGAAGTTTATAGTTTTAGGTTTTACATTTATGTGTAGGATCCATTTTGAGTTGAGTTTTGTATATGAAAAAGGTATGGGTCAAAGTAAACACTTTTGCATATGGACATCCAGGTGTTCCAGCACCATTTGTTGAAAAGACTATCTTTTCTCCACTGAGTTGTCTCTCACCTCTGTTGAAAATCTATTGTCCGTATATGGGTGGGCCTGTCTCTTCTGTTCCAATGATGTATTTGTCTATTTTTACTCCAATACCACACGTCTTGAATACAAATAAGTCAGAAATCAGGTAGGGCTAGTCCTTCAGCTTCATCCATTTTCATAATCATTTTAACTACTTTAGGCCCTCTGTATTTCCATATGACTTTTAAAACCAATTTGTCAATTTATACAAAAATGTCTATTGTAATTTTGATTGGGATTGCATGGAATCTGATTGGTCAATTTGGGAACAATTTACATAATACCAATATTGATTCTTCTGGTCCGTGAGATTGATGTATCTCTCCTTTTATTTTGGTCTTCTTTAATTTCTGTGTTTTGTACTTTTCAGGGTATAGATTTTTCAAATCTTTTGTCAGATTTATTCTTAAATATTCCATTATTTTTGATGCAATTGTAATGGTATTGATTTTTAAATTTCAGTTTCCAACTGCTCCTTGCTTGTGTATAGAAATACAATTACTTTTTTATATTGAGCTGGCAACCTTGCTACTCTTACTTATTAGTTCTAGTAGCTTTTTTGTAGATTCCATTGAATTTTCTACTTAGAAAATCATATAAATAAAAATAGTTTTATTTTTTCCTTTCTAATTTGAGTGACTTTATTTCATTTTCTTGCCTCACTGCACTGGCTAGAAACTTTAATACAATGTTTCTTTGTTTTTTTATTCCAAATTTGCTACCATCAGTTCTCCTTGGGCACTACTTTCTTTTTTTTCTTTTTTTTTCTTTTTTAATGACTGATTGATTGATTGATTGCTATGTTGGGTCTTCGTTTCTGTGCTAGGGCTTTCTCTAGTTGTGGCAAGCGGAGGCCACTCTTCATCACGGTGCGCGGGCCTCTCACTATCCTGGCCTCTCGTTGCGGAGCACACGTTCCAGACGCGCAGGCTCAGTAGCTGTGGCTCACGGGCCTAGCCGCTCCGCGGCATGTGGGATCGTCCCAGACCAGGGCTCGAACCCGTGTCCCCTGCATTAGCAGGCAGATTCTCAACCACTGCGCCACCAGGGAAGCCCAGGGCACTACTTTCTCAGCCTGTGGCATATTATTTTATTTGATATATCTTTGTTATTTTTATTTATTTAATTTTTCCAGTTTTATTGAGATATAATTGACATATGACATAACTTTAAAGTGTGCAAAATAGTGATTTGATATATGTGTATATTGTGAAATGACTACTACAATTAGTTAATATCACCTCACATAGGTGAGAACTATGAGAACTTTTTCCTTGTGATGAGAACTTTTAAGATTTACTCTTTTAGCAACTTTCAAATATACAAGACAGCATTGTTAACAATGGTCATCATGTACATTACATCCCTAGAACTTATTTATCTTACAACTGGAGGTTTGTGCCTTTTGACAACCTCCACCCAGTTCCCCCACCCTCCATCCCTTGCCTCTGGCAACCACAAATTTCTATTTCTATGAATTTGAGTTTTTCCGATTCTACATGTAAGTGACATCATATAGTATTTGTCTTTCTCTGGCTGACTTATTTCACTTCCAATAAAAAGTTGAAGAGAAGCGATGAGAATGAAAATCCCTGTCCTGTTCTTGTCCTTAGGGGAAACTTTTCAGTCTCTCACCTTTCATTATGTAGATTTTTCACAGATGACTTTTTACCAGGTTTAAGGAAGTTCCCTTTGATTCCTAGTTTGTTGAGAGTTTTTTTTTTTTTTCCTAAAATCAGGGATGAATAATGGATTTTGTCCAAAATCAATTTCTGCATCCACTAGAATGATCACACAGTCTTATTTTTTGTTTATTAATATGGTGAACTACATTGACTGCTTTTGAAATGTTAAACAATTCTTGTGTTTCTAAGATAAACTGTACTTGATCACAGTGTAGTATTTTTTTTTATATTATTATTTTTATTTTTATTTTTTTAACATTATTATTGGAGTATAATTGCTTTACAATGGTGTGTTAGTTTCTGCTTTGTAACAAATTGAATCAGTTATACATATACATATATCCCCATATCTCTTCCCTCTTGCGTCTCCCTCCCTCCCACCCTCCCTATCCCACCCCTCTAGGTGGTCACAAAGCACGGAGCTGATCTCCCTGTGCTATGCGACTGCTTCCCACTAGCTACCTATTTTACATTTGTTAGTGTATATATGTCCATATATACACTACCACTCTCTCACTTTGTCCCAGCTTACCCTTCCCCCTCCCCATGTCCTCAAGTCCATTCTCTAGTAGGTCTGCGTCTTTATTCCCTTTTTGCCCCTAGGTTCCTCATGACCTTTTTTTTTTTTTTTAGATTCCATATATATGTGTTAGCATAAGGTATTTGTTTTTCTCTTTCTGATTTACTTCACTCTGTATGACAGACTCTAGGTCCATCCATCTCACTACAAATAATTCAGTTTTGTCTCTTTTTATGGCTGAGTAATATTCCATTGTATATATGTGCCACATCTTCTTTATCCATTCATCTGTTGATGGACACTGAGGTTGCTTCCATGTCCTGGCTCTTGTAAATAGAGCTGCAATGAACATTGTGGTACATGACCCTTTTTGAATTATGGTTTTCTCAGGGTATATGCCCAGTAGTGGGATTGGTGGGTCGTGTGGTAGTTCTATTTTTAGTTTTTTAAGGAACCTCCATACTGTTCTCCATAGTGGTTGTATCAATTTACATTCCCACTTACAGTGCAAGAGGGTTCCCTTTTCTTCACACCCTTTCCAGCATTTATTGTTTGTAGATTTTAAAATTATGGCCATTCTGACCGGTGTGACGTGACAGAGATGGTAAACATTTTGAGAGTTCCTTCTCTGTTTCTCTCTAGTGCCTAGTAGAGGGGAAACACTCAGTAAATACCTTGAGAATTGAGTTTAATTCCTGCACTAGGGATTATGAATCCAAAGAGATGCCATCTCTAGTGGAAGGGGATAGACTACAGCTTTCTGTACCACTTGAATGAATGTCTGTGTTGGAAGGGAATCTGGGGACCCAGAGACAAGCTACAGCTTTCTGTACTGCTTGAATGAATGTCTGTGTTGGAAGGGAATCTGGGGACCCAGTAATTCGGCATTCAGGGCTCTTAGTTCCAAATTAAAGAAATAAACTCTGGATTTTTAATATTGAAAAGAAATGTATTGAAATGATATTGGGTGGTTCACAGATACACTGGGAAGGCTGGAAATATAGACTCTGAAATAGGAGAAAGGGAGGATGCATAGACAGACAGAACCAAAATTAATAGACTCTCTCTTCTAATGATTGCCTGTGCCTCATAACATAGTACAGCCATTTCTCACCCAAAACAAGAACACTTACCCCCTCCTCAACAGGAAATGACTTAACCTATGGACTAACTGTATAAATATTCATGACTAATATTTAAAATAACTAGGTAATGGAGAAGAAACAAAAGGCAAGTTATTCTATCTGTCTATCTATCTATTTAGTCACAGCTAGGAAAGAAATGTGGGTGGAACCGGAACCCTTGCTTCTACAATTTGTCCGTGAGGCATATTTACGAGTTCCTTCCTATACTACTGTTATGGTCTAAATGTTTGTGTCCCCTTAAAATCCATATGTTGAAACTTGACCCCAGGTGATGGTATTAGGAGGTACGACCTTGGAAGGTGATTAGGTCATGGGAACAGAGCCCTCATGAATGGGATTAGTGTCCTTATAAATGAGGCCCGAAAGAGCTCCCTTGCCCCTTCTGCTATGTGAGGATGCAGTGAGAAAATGGCAGTCTATGAGCCAGGAGGCACACTCTCACCAGACACTGAATTGCTAGTGTCTTGATCTTGGACTTCTAGCCTCCAGTACTGTAAACAATAAATTTCTGTTGTTTATAAGCCACCCGATTTATGGTATTTTGTTATAGCAGTCCAAAGGGACTATGATAACTACTATCTTAGCACAGGTCTTCTTGTTTCTAGAGACTGAAACAAGAATTTATGTCTTAACATTTTATTTGGAAGATGAAATCCCAGGGATGTAAGGAGGAGGACAATGGAGGGAACAGAGGCTAGGCTAGATGCAAAACAGTGCAATGAAATACATCACTGCAAGGGTGATTGTTCCCAACAAGCACAGAAGAGACAGAGAAGATTACTCATCAGATATATTCGCCCAGCGTGTCGGACTCCTCTGGCAGGAAAAATCATAGCTAGGAGGACCAGTCCAGGGAGTGAAAAAAGGGATACTTATATGTCCCATTCCTTTTCATCTCTTGCTTCCCATTAGCCAAGGTTCATCCATGGGGACTTGACCCTTTCGAACTTCCAGGTTGCATCATCTGGCCCCTTGGTGGCCACACAGGAAATCAGGAACCATATTCCACAATACGGCTATATCTGAATCCAGAAGATGAGGGAAACTTTGTGTGGGCAGGTTTGGCATATAGGTTTAATGTGGGTCTCAGCCATCTGAGAGAGCTTGGAAAGAGGTAGCAGAGTTCCCGAGGTGAACTATGTCGTTAGAAAGAAGAAGGTAATGTAAGGTTTGGGTCCAAGGCAATCCACCTCTTGTCTACTCATATCTACTCATGCCCTCTCATTATCTCTAGATTCTATAGTATAATTTTTGCAAGAGAATGAAAATACTCTGAGAAGGGAAGTCCAAGTCCAGTCAGTCTAGAGCACTTTCTCATCCTTTTATTCGTTATTGCCTGAGAACCCCCTTAAGGAGGCTTATAGATCTTTTATCCTCAATTCTCTCCACCACCCATGAAATCAAATGCTATGAAATAAGATTTTGTCAGATAGTGTTGAGCTTTGGAGAGGCACAAACCATTAAAATGTCTTAGATTTTTTTTCACTCCGAAGTACTAATGTTTTCCCACTTCTGGGCAGTATCATCCCTGTTGAAACCCCTCCAAGTTGGCCAGTCCTGCCGTCCTGGAAAACTAAGGCAAGAATGTCATCGGAAAGCATCACAATCCTCATGGCCCATTAGCTGGTGCTGAGGCTCTGATTGATATTCTTCCTCTGCCTCCGCCATCACTCATTAGATTCCCCCACTCTTGGCTCATACTGTGGCTGATTTAGGTTGTTCTCTGTGGAACCCAGAACTTTTGCCCTGAAGGGTATAATTCTTAGTGGCCCTGACCTTTGGGTTGTGGTGGCTGTAATTGCTTATTACAGTCATTCCTCCAGAGTTCGGAATTACCCTGGTTCAAGGTTTCCAGAATAGGGAGCCCATCTTCCCTACTGTGCTGTGAACTTGTGGAGGTTAGAACCTGAGTATTAACCCTATCTAAAGAGAAGGACTTGGAAAAATCATCAGAGCCTCTAAATGAATTTTATCTGCTCCAAGTTTATTAATGAAACATTACTTAGGCTTTGCTTTATATTCTGTTCTAGCCTAAGTATTATGGGGAAGTCATGAGGGCTAACACTCAGGTTCTTTCCTCCAAAAGTCCACGACTGACTTGAGATATAAGACATGAACAAAAAGCAAGAGCCTGTAGTTGCCAATGGCAGGTGGAGACAAATATAATGGTTCCCATCAGATATCAAGCATGGGAGGGGAAGTGCTGCAGGAATTCAGGGGAGAGAGAGCTTTCTGTGAACTAGAGTTATAAGTAAATATTTCATGGAATAAGTGAACTAGAGCTATGCTTTAAAAATGGGTAGAGTTTATACAGGTAGAAAGACACAGAGAAGGGTTTTGAACCAAGTGGATGGTACGAGCAAAGGCCAGGTGGTAGGACCAGGCATGGCATATTCTGGTTCAATAAAGAGACTAAAGAGACCAGCACTATTAAGACTGAGGTTTATAAAAAGAAGTAAGAAATAAAGTTGCAAAGTTGTAGCTTGGGGCCTGATCCTGACAGGCTTTTAAAGTCGGGATAAGGTGTTTGGATTTGCATTTACCAATTCCTTACCAAACACTTCGTAGTCATTCATAAATTATACAGTGTCGCGTAATTCCACGAGTGAAGTCATAAAATCTATAGCTGGAGGGCACCACATAGGTCAATGAGAACATCACTCATTGTGCAAATAAGTAAACTGACTCCCCAGAAGGATGGGTCTCTTGTCAACATCAGTTGATTAATTTTGGCAGAACCAAAATGAGAATCCACATGAAGTGGTTCCTAGTCCAGTGCTCTCTTGTTGATTCTCTTTCAACGTGATGTGGTAGAAAGAGTAGGGACTTTGAAATAAGACAGACCTGGATTTGAATTCCAGGTTTGCTACTTGATGGGTGGGTGACCTTGGGCATGTCACTTAGCATCTTAGAGCTGCCGTTTCCATATCAATAAACTGGAGATGAGGTTTGCAAAACACCTATCTTGGCCTCTGGAACATAGTGAGCAGCTCAACAGGTGTTAGTTTTTCCTCCTCTGTTTACTTCAGAGGGGTCAGCATCCTAGGAATTATAATTTAAGAGTTCCATAATCCCAGCCTCTTTTCTGAGCTGGTTTGAGATAAACACTGACAAAATCACCAAGGGGTCAGATAACAAAGTATCTCCAGAAAGGCCTGGCTAGAACACACGTATATTAGGCTCTGGGACAGTGAGGGATGCGAATGGAGAAGCATCAGAATTTGGGGGTCAGTCACAGAAACAGTCCAATGATAAATGTCCAATTTTACGTGTCAAGCACAAAATACCATGAAAAAGGAGTGTGAAGAAGACGTTAAAACCAAGCTCACAATGGATAAAGAAATTGGATAAACAAATTGTGGTATATTCATACAATGGATTGCTACTGAGGAATTAAAAAGAACAAATTGCTGAAATACACAACCACCTGTATGAATCTCAAAAACATTATGTTAAGTGAAGGAAACCAGACTCAAAGGAATATACACTGTATGAGTTCATTCATATGAAATTACTGGGTGGACAAAACTAATCTATCATGATAGAAGTCAGAATCATGGTGGATTGGGCAGGGAGAGGAAATGATTGGTGAGGAGGACAGGAGAATTTTCTGGGGTAATGAAAATATTTCATTATTGAGTGCAATTTCCCAAACACATCAAACTGAACCAGTTGAGATCTATACATTTTATCGTACATTACTTACATTTCAATTCTAATATGTAACAAAAACAAGACAAGCTCACCAGTTTTTCCTTTTTGCTTCAAGTGGAATTTAAATCTATTACAGTAAGTCCCCTACATATGAACCTTCAAGTCGCGAACTTTCAAAAATGAGAACGTGCATTCAGGCATGAGTGAAATTGCAACTTGCCCTCCATCTCCTATTGCTGACAATCCTTCAGCTCTACCATCTCCCCCCCCCCCGCCCCCAGTCAGTAACTCTTCTGGCCTGTTCACTTGATGCCAGCCCCTGTATGCCAGCTGTTGTACTGTACTACTGAACTTTTCAAGGTACTGTACTATAAGATTAACAATGTTTTCTTTATTTGTGTTTGTTTTTTATGTATTATTTGTGTGAAAAGTATTATAAACCTATTACAGTACACTACTATATAGCTGATTGTGTTAGTTGGATACTTAGGCTAACTTTGTTGGATTTACGAACAAATGGGACTTACGAACGCTCTCTCGGAACTGAACTCTTTCGTATGTAAGGGACTTACTGTATCACATTAGTCAATGGAAAATCTTTTCTTGCCTTATCTTTCCTCCCAGATAAGCAGAGGTTGAGATGTTGAATCTTTGCTATGATTCTGGAAACAGAAGCTGGGAGGCAGAGAAGAACCAAGGATGTTCCTACACGTGATAACATCCAGAGTGAAGCTATCATCCCCCAGATAGTCTAATAAAAAGTAATACAAAGCAGCCGCATAGCACAGGGAGATCAGCTCGGTGCTTTGCGACCTCCTAGAGGGGTGGGATAGGGAGGGTCGGAGGGCGGGAGATGCAAGAAGGAAGAGATATGGGGATATATTTATATGCATAGCTGATTCACTTGGTTATAAAGCAGAAACTAACACACCATTATAAAGCAATTATACTCCAATAAAGATGTTAAAAAAAAAAAAGTAATACACATTAGACATGAGAGAAGAGACCAGAAAAGTCATAGTTTCTCAGGAATAAGAAGACCCAGTCAAGCCAGTGGGAGACACTTGTGTATGGCCACAAGGACTATTTGCTGGAGGCTTGTGAGTGTGGAAGAAGTTGTCAGTGTAGACATTTTGGAGCTAAGGTTCCTAAGAAAAGCTCTTTGGCCATGGAAAAAAATAATATTCTTCTTGGAAAACACAGAAGGACTTGCCAAAACTTATCTCAAGGAAGAACTTAGCATATCTTTACACCATGGTCTTCCTGCAAATATTATTCTCCTCTACTCTAGGGAAAAAAAGACTTATCATTGTGTTTATTTTCCCAATGGTCTGTAAACTTCTTGAAAGCAGGTATCTTGTGTTTTTGTCTCTAAATTGCAACATATAAACCGATACATGGCAAATAATATGGTCCCATCTTCATCCCCAAGTCACTATTCCTCAGTAGTCTCCTAAATCTCCTAAATCCCAGTTGAAGGAATTGTTGTATGATGGCATAAAAGAGTCTTTCTAAAACACTTTCATAAAGATCACCAAGTGTGTGGTCTGTCTCTGAAGATTGCTACACAAAATTGTGTCCCGTCTCTGTTGAGTATCCTATTTTTCCCAATGCTATGAGTGCCATACTTTTCCCTTCTCATGAGAGCTGGCCTGAAACCAAAAAGAGGCAACTAGGACAATTCTCAGACTGGAGCTAGTGAACAGAGAGAGGCCCAAGCAATAATCACCATCATGTTTCAAACTTGTACTGATGTTCACTAGAATCTGTGATTTTACGATGTGGTTTTCAAAGTCATTGCTGAGAGAGAGAGAGAGAGAGAGAGAGAGAGCGTGATCATCGTTATGAAAATACCTGTTGAGATTCTTGATGGTGTGGTACTGCAGGTTATTTTTGATCCACCCAATATCCATAAAACGAACAGTCTGTCCAGGATGTGTGGTTGCATGATAATCTCTCTCATTCAATGATTTCCTTATCTACCCATCTTTCATCTACATGCATTAGTTGTACTTAGACAGCACAGACATGCAGGAACACACACTTCCTATATGGTTTTCTTAGTCTTCAATATGTGGGAATAGGATATTGGAATTCCTGGGAATTTTTAGGAAAGCATGAAATTATAAGTCATTCTTAAAATATTTTCAGCATTCTTTATACTATTTACTCATTAGTGTAGGTATCTAAAATTTGTTTAATAATTATAAATTTTAGGTGTATTAGTATATACTAAGTATTGTAGACTATAGCAAATAGCCAAACACTGGAAAATGCCCCATGAACATTACTGGGTAGTACTTGAATAACTAAACATTCAGATCTCCCAATAAGATTAACAACATTATACAGAATCACATGTCAAAACTGCCAGTTTAAGGACTGATTTGTTTCTAAAATTTATTATTTCTTGGAACATCACTCATAGGATTTGTATAAAGTATCCTATGCATATAAACTTATGAATATTTATTTTATTTGCAAGAATGACTCACTGTTGACAGCAAACAGGGCCATGAACACACACGTGGGAATAGCTATCAGCAAGACTGACTGATTAGCTTGTGACTGAGTCTCTACCAGCGCTTCTAGTTCTGGTTCCACAAATGTAGACTTAACTTTTGACTCTGTATGTCACGTTTCCTGGTTCCTACTTTCTCCTTGACATGAGTGGATTCCTCTGAACAAGTAACCTCTCTATGTTGATCATTAGGCTTTATTTGTTATTTACTTTTAAATTAAATTAAAATTTATTTTAAAAAAAATTAACGTGTAGTTTATTTACAACATTGCATTTGTTTTAGGCATACAACATAGTGATTCAATATTGTTGTAGATTATACTCTATTTAAAATTATTGTAAAATATTGGCTATTTTCCCTATGCTGTATAATATATCCTGAGATCTTACTTATTTTATACATAAACTGTACATATTTTGTACCTCTTAATTCTCTATCCCTGTGTTGCCCCTCCCCACTTCCCTCTCCCCACTGGTAACCACTAGTTTGTTCTCTGTAGAACTTTTGTAGACTTTTTGTTATTTGTAGACTTTTTGATGATAGCCATTCTGACAGGTGTGAGGTGATATCTCATTGTAGAGTTTGATTTGCATTTCCCTTATAATTAGTGATGTCGAGTGATAGTTAAGCTTTAATTCTTGCAGGAGAATTATAATACTTTTCTCAATTTTCCTGTTTTCTCAACTACCTTTTCTCAGAGTTTGGATTTAAAAATAAATACCTTTTTGGGGGGAGAAATGCTGGGAAGGAATTTTCACATAGAAGCACTACTCCTGCTGCTGTGACTAACTCTTCTCTTCACCCAACAGTTAAACTGTAAGAAAAGAGTTGAAGAAATCCACTGTATCAACATACCAGTGACATTTTTGTCATGTATTCTGGTCATAAGGTGCTTATTGATTCATAGTGGAAACATATGTGTACTTAATTACACTATGTGATGGACTGTATTTTAATAAAATTCTAATGAGAGAGGCATTGGTAGAGAAGGCCAGCAGAGGGAGAGGTTACTTCCTGGGCAAGTACTTTTCTGTAAGTCACTTGATACCAAGGACAGACAAAACCCAAAAGGCTGCATGAAAAGGATGAGCAGGGCTTTGAAAGAAGGAGTGGAAATTTGAAAGTAGCGGTGAAGATGGAGGAGAGGAAAAGTGGAGGAAACCTAAAATAGTTTTGCAAGTTCTGACTTCCATTTATGCTACCAGGACTCTACCTTGTTACCAGGGAGTGGAGGGTGGGGGGGAGGGGGAAACATCATTTTTTCAAGGGAAGCATCATCGATTGACATTTCAGTCCCATGGTGTGACTCATAATGTACTGATATTCCACTCAATGTTCTAATTCTAGAATCTAACACCTTCATGCAAAGACTCATTTTAAGGGAATAATTTTTTTAATAAGAAGGAGGAGTTCATTACATTCAACTTAAATATGTTCAGAAAGGTAACTGGGGGAGCTCAGTAATTCAGTCGAAAGGATTGATCAACACTTCAGGGCCTTCTTTCCAACAGGGTAACATTTCACCCTCTTCTTTTTGAATTCCAAGTTAAATTTCTGTATGATTTGTGACACTGAAAAAAAATGAAAAGAGGCAAGGAAATGCAGTTGCAAACTTTCCTCTTGTTGGCAATCCAGACAATGCCTAGCACAGTGTGTACATTTAATTGATTCATTATGTTCTGATGTGACTTGGCCTGAGTTTGTTCGTAAGCAACCTGCCAACCAGAGAGCTTTGTTTCTCTTCTCCAACATTTAGTTGGAAGCAAAGTCATTTCCAATATTGTTAAATCCATGGCTGTTCCTGGAATAAGTAACACTTTTTAGTTCTCCTTATCCCCATGTTAAATCAGCTTAACAGTTTTAAAGCATCAAAAGTAGTTTTGAAGAGAAAAAGTAGTAACCAAAACAAAAAGTGTAAATCTAGGAAAAATATGAAAAGTGAAGGAGGATCATGCTGTATGATGGAACGTTTACATGCCAAATAAATCTACATGAGCCACAGATTCCTCTTAGAAATGATTATTTTCCCAGTTATAAGAGTAACACAATCTTATGTTAAAAATCATGAAAAATGCATACATGGATAAAGAAGAAAAAGATTATCCATAATTCTACAAATCACAGATAACAACCATTAACTTTTTGGTGTATTTCTACTCGTAATTATGCATACGTATTTTTACAAAATTGGGCTCCTATTGTAAACAAAGATTTGTACCTTGTTTTTAATCACTTATAGTTATAAATGCCCCTTATTATAAAGTATTGATTTAAATACAATTTAAGTATACTGTATTTATGTGTCCAATATTTGAAACTACATTTAAATAACTTTTCATTTTATAAATGTAAGAAACAGCCTTATATTTTCATTTTTGTTTGACTCTCTGTTCATTATTTGAGGTTACAATTTTAGAATAAGGATTATTGAATCAAAGAATAGAAACTTTTCTAGGCCTTTGGCATACTTAGTCATTTAGCATTCAAAAGGTATAGCCAAATATAGAGTTAAAAATTTAACAACTAACCTTCTCTTTAAACACATGCATTAAATCAAATAATGTACACATGCTGTTTTTCTCTGCTAACTATGCTGATAAGTTCTTTCCTGTTTTGCTAGTTCTTCTTATCTTGAGTCACAGGTGTGTAGGACCAAGTGGTGAGCAGAAAAACTGTCAGAACATCTTGACCGAAGGCAGACAACCACAATAGCCATGAATCATGAAAATGTCAAGAATCACGGCGCCAGCTCAGCGAGACCTTGATCACATAGTCCTGCGACCCCTACCTTCAAAATTCTCCTGAAGTAGACCTGCCCTCTTTCAGAGAGCAGGACGGTAGTTTTTAAGATGCTAGTTGGCTACCTTCCTCATTTGCTGACAAATTAATACATTTCTCTTTCCTTTATCCTCACAACCTTGTCTTCATTATTCTCATTCAGCTCTGGGCACAGGGACCGAATTTTCCGTTACAAAGGGTTATATCAATTTCTTAGAACAGTTTAAATATCCACTGCAGACACTCTCACTCTTGTAAAAATTAAGAAACAAAAACCTCAACTAAGATAGAGTCAGGAGTCCAGAAGGGGGAGCTCTCATGCCCTATAATGATAGCAGAGCCCAAGAAGAAGAAAAAATACTTCCTCTTCTTGCCTGGCAAGAGTTCAGTCAATGAGGGACTGTCACAGCTCAGCCAATGAAAAGCCACTATACTTTGGAACTCTCACTTCCTCCAATGGACTCTTTGTTTACTACAGTACTACCAACTTCCTTTCCCCCTCTTTAAAAGTGTTCTCCTCTCCTTGCTCTGTGAGGATTTGTGTGGGATTTGCCCCGGTTGCAGACTCTGAACTACAGTTTTTTGCTGATCCTGAATAAACTCATTTTTGCTGGAAAAATAACTGGCAGTCTATTAGTTTTAGGTCAACACTCTCTTCCCAGAATTGCTAGACAAAATCAGCTTTAGCAGCTGAGTCAAGACCCTTGTCTTGTAGTTATTCTGGGAGAGGTCATTCCAGTTAAGAAATGTCCTGGCAGTGCATACTTGTAAGTCCTTGAGGCACTTTGAGACTAAAAGATGGTCTTTTGCTGGGACAAGTCTCGACAGAGACAATTAGGCCATGTAAAGCTGAGACCTTTACAGATCCTTAAAATTTTGACTTCTTTTGGGCAAGTTTTGATTTCTTGCTTAGTTTCATCATCAAGAAGTTTCGCTTTAAGTTAAGGTGCTGTAGCTCCCAAGAGTTATGCAGTATCAACAAAAAAATTAACTCGGGCCAAGAAATACTGGGTTTCGGCAGAAGCAAGAAGAACTACAATCCTGCAGCCTGTGGAACAAAACCCACATGCACAGAAAGATAGACAAGATGAAAAGGCACAGGGCTATGTACCAGATGAAGGAACAGGACAAAACCCCTGTTCCTTCAGGGGTTTAGAAAAACAACTAAATGAAGTGGATATAGGCAACCTTCCAGAAAAAGAATTCAGAATAATAATAGTGAAGATGATCCAGGACCTCGGAAAAAGAATGGAGGCAAAGATTGAGAAGATGCAAGAAATGTTTAACAAAGACCTAGAAGAATTAAACAACAAACAAACAGAGATGAACAATACAATAACTGAAATGAAAACTACACTAGAAGGAATCAATAGCAGAATAACTGAGGCAGAAGAACGGATAAGTGACCTGGAAGACAGAATGGTGGAATTCACTGCTGCAGAACAGACTAAAGAAAAAAGAATGAAAAGAAATGAAGACAGCCTAAGAGACCTCTGGGACAACATTAAATGCAACAACATTCGCATTATAGGGGTCCCAGAAGGAGAAGAGAGAGAGAAAGGACCCGAGAAAATATTTGAAGAGATTATAGTCGAAAACTTCCCTAACATGGGAAAGGAAATAGCCACCTAAGTCCAGGAAGTGCAGCAAGTCCAATACAGGATAAACCCAAGGAGAAACATACCAAGACACATAGTAATCAAATTGGTAAAAATTAAAGACAAAGAAAAATTATTGAAAGCAGCAAGGGAAAAATGACAAATAACATACACAGGAACTCCCATAAGGTTAACAGCTGATTTCTCAGCAGAAACTCTACAAGCCAGAAGGGAGTGGCATGATATACTTAAAGTGATGAAAGGGAAGAACCTACAACCAAGATGACTCTACCCAGCAAGGATCTCATTCAGATTTGATGGAGAAATCAAAAGCTTTACAGACAAGCAAAAGCTAAGAGAATTCAGCACCACCAAACCAGCTCTACAACAAATGCTAAAGGAACTTCTCTAAGTGGGAAACACAAGAGAATAAAAGGACCTACAAAAACAAACCAAAAACAATTAAGAAAATGGTCATAGGAACATACATATCGATAATTACCTTAAACATGAATGGATTAAATGCTCCAACCAAAAGACAAAGGCTTGCTGAATGGATACAAAAGCAAGACCCATATATATGCTGTCTACAAGAGACCCACTTCAGACCTAGGGATACATACAGACTGAAAGTGAGGGGATGGAAAAAGATATTCCATGCAAATGGAAATCAAAAGAAAGCTGGAGTAGCAATACTCATATCAAATAAAACAGACTTTAAAATAAAGAATGTTACAAGACACAAGGAGGGACACTACATAATGATCAAGGGATCAATCCAAGGAGAAGATATAACAATTATAAATATATATGCGCCCAACATAGGAGCACCTCAATACATAAGGCAACTGCTAACAGCTATAAAAGAGGAAATCGACAGTAACACAATTATAGTGAGGGACTTTAACACCTCATTTACACCAAAAGACAGATCACCCAAAATGAAAATAAATAAGGAAACAGAAGCTTTAAACGACACAATAGGCCAGATAGATTTAATTGATATTTATAGGATATTCCATCAAAAACAGCAGATTACACTTTCTTCTCAAGTGTGCACAGAACGTTCTCCAGGATAGATCACATCTTGGGTCACAAATCAAGTCTCAGTAAATTTAAGAAAACTGAAGTCATATCAAGCATCTTTTCTGACCAGAACACTATGAGACTAGAAAAGAATTACCGGGGAAAAAAAGTAAAAAACAATGGAGGAGGCTAAACAATGGAGGCTAAACAATACGTTACTAAATAACCAAGAGATCACTGAAGAAATCAAAGAGGAAATAAAAAAATACCTAGAGACAAATGACAATGAAAACACGACGATCCAAAACCTATGGGATGCAGCTAAGGCAGTTCTATGAGGGAAGTTTATAGCTATACAAGCCTACCTCAAGAAACACGAAAACTCTCAAATAAACAATCTAACCTTACACCTAAAGGAACTAGAGAAAGAAGAACAAACAAAACCCAAAGTTAGCAGAAAGAAAGAAATCATAAAGATCAGAGCAGAAGTAAATGAAATAGAAACAAAGAAAACAATAACAAAGATCAATAAAACTAAAAGCTGGTTCTTTGAGAAGATAAACAAAACTGATAAACCATTAGCCAGACTCATCAAGAAAAAGAGGGAGAGGACTCAATCAATAAAATTAGAAATGAAAAAGGAGAAGTTACAACAGACACCGCAGAAATACAAAGCATCCTAAGAGACTACTACAAGCAACTCTATGCCAATAAAATGGACAACCTGGAAGAAATGGACAAATTCTTACAAAGGTATAACCTTCCAAGACTGAACCAGGAAGAAATAGGAAATATGAACAGACCAATCACAAGTAATGAAATTGAAACTGTGATTAAAAATCTTCCAAACAAAAGTCCAGGACCAGATGGCTTCAGAGGTGAATTCTATCAAACATTTAGAGAAGAGCTAACATCCATCCTTCTCAAACTCTTCCAAAAAGCTGCGGAGGAAGGAGCACTCCCAAACTCATTCTATGAGGCTGCCATCACCCTGATACCAAAACCAGACCAAGATACTACAAAAATGAAAATTACAGACCAATATCACTGATGACTATAGATGCAAAAATCCTCAACAAAATACTAGCAAACAGAATCCAACAACACATTAAAAGGATCATACACCATGATCAATTGGGATTTATCCCAGGGATGCAAGGATTCTTCAATATATGCAAATCAATCAATGTGATACACCATATTAACAAATTGAAGAATAAAAACCATATGATCATCTCAATAGATGCAGAAAAAGCTTTTGACAAAATTCAACACCCATTTATGATAAAAACTCTCCAGAAAGTGGGCATAGAGGGAACCTACCTCAACATAATAAAGGCCATATACGACAAACCCACAGCAAACATCATTCTCAATGGTGAAAAACTGAAAGCATTTCCTCTAAGATCAGGAACAAGACAAGGATGTCCACCATCACCACTACTATTCAACATAGTTTTGGAAGTCTTAGCCACGGCAATCAGAGAAGAAAAAGAAATAAATGGAATACAAATTGGAAAAGAAGTAAAACTGTCACTGTTTTCAGATGACATGATACTATACATAGAGAATCCTAAATATGCCACCAGAAAACTACTAGAGCTAATCAATGAATTTGGTAAAGTTGCAGGATACAAAATTAATGCACAGAAATCTCTTGCATTCCTATACACTAATGATGAAAAATCTGAAAGAGAAATTAAGGAAACACTTCCATTTACCATTGCAACAAAAAGAATAAAATACCTAGGAATAAACCTACCTAGGGAGACAAAAGACCTGTATGCAGAAAAGTATAAGACACTGATGAAAGAAATTAAAGATGATACCAACAGATGGAGAGATATACCATGTTCTTGCATTGGAAGAATCAATATTGCGGAAATGACTATACTACCCAAAGCAATCTACAGATTCAATGCAATCCCTATCAAATTACCAATGGCATTTTTTACGGAACAAGAACAAATAATCTTAAAATTTGTATGGAGACACAAAAGACCCTGAATAGCCAAAGCAATCTTGAGGGAAAAAAACGGAGCTGGAGGAATCAGACTCCCTGACTTCAGACTATACTACAAAGCTACAGTAATCAAGACAATATGGTACTGGCATAAAAACAGAAACATACATCAATGGAACAAGATAGAAAGCTCAGAGATATACCCACACACCTATGGTCAACTGATCTATGACAAAGGAGGCAAGGATATACAATGGAGAAAAGACAGTCTCTTCAATATGTGGTGCTGGGAAAACTGGACAGCTACATGTAAAAGAATGAAATTAGAACACTCCCTAACACCATACACAAAAATAAACTCAAAATGGATTAAAGATCTAAATGTAAGACTGGACACTCTAAAACTCTTAGAGGAAAACATAGGAAGAACACTCTTTGACATAAATCACAGCAAGATCTTTTTTGATCCACCTCCTAGAGTAATGGAAATAAAAACAAAAATAAACAAATGGGACCTAATGAAAGTTAAAAGCTTTTGCACAGCAAAGGAAACCATAAACAAGAACAAAAGACAACCCTCAGAATGGGAGAAAATATTTGCAAATGAAGCAACTGACAAAGGATTAATCTCCAAAATATACAAGAAGCTCATGCAGCTCAATATCAAAAAAACAAACAACCCAATCCAAAAATGGGCAGAAGACCTAAACAGACATTTCTCCAAAGAAGACATACAGATGGCCAACATGCCCATGAAAAGCTGCTCAACATCACTAATTATTAGAGAAATGCAAATCAAACCTACAATGAGGTATCACCTCACACCAGTTAGAATGGGCATCATCAGAACATCTACAAACAACAAATGCTGGAGAGGGTGTGGAGAAAAGGGAACCCTCTTGCACTGTTGGTGGGAATGTAAATTGATACAGCCACTATGGAGAACAGTATGGAGGTTCCTTAAAAAACTAAAAATAGAATTACCATATGATCCAGCAATCCCACTACTGGGCATATACCCAGAGAAAACCGTAATTCAAAAAGACACATGCACCCCAATGTTCATTGCAGCACTATTTACAATAGCCAGGTCATGGAAGCAACCTAAATGCCCATCAACAGACGAATGGATAAAGAAGATGTGGTACATATATACAGTGGAATATTACTGAGCCATAAAAAGGAACGAAACTGAGTCATTTGTTGAGATGTGGATGGACCTAGAGACTGTCATACAGAGTGAAGTAAGTCAGAAAGAGAAAAACAAATATTGTATATTAACGCATGTATGTGGAACCTAGAAAAGTGGTACAGATGAACCGGTTTGCAGGGCAGAAGTTGAGACACAGATGTAGAGAACAAATGTATGGACACCAAGGTGGGAAAGCCGTGGGGGGGTGGGGATGGTGGTGTGCTGAACTGGGCGATTGGGATTGACATGTATACACTGATGTGTATAAAACTGATGACTAATAAGAACCTGCTGTATAAAAAAATAAATTAAATAACATTACAAAGTTAAAAAATAAATAAATAAAAATTAAAAAAAAAAGAAATAATGGGTTTCTCCCACTGAAGTTAAGGATTACTCAGAAGATTCTGTTTTCTTACTGAGAAACCACATTCCTCATAAAATAATCAGGTTTTTCCCTGTATGTTTTAAATAAATTTTGAGAAGTGCAAAAAAAAAAAAAAAAAAAAGAACTGTGCTGGGAGCCCTCTTCACCTCATTTTTCCTCAGGGTGTAAATAAGAAGGTTGGGCAGTGTGAAGTCAGGTGTGAAAACCAGAGAGGGAGCCAATTCTACTTGACTGTTTACCTGTAGTTGGGGCACATGTGGCAGCTAGACCTTGCTGAGGAGGGAGAAACAGTAATGCCACCCGCTGCGTGGATCTGAGCAGCAGCCGTTATGAAGACACAGGAGGCGGTGAGGAAGGAGGAACAGCAAAGACGACGTGAAAGCCACCAGAACAGACAGCACATGCCGGCAGTCCTGGCATCATCCAGATGCAGCTTTCCATACTCTAACATGGCTAGCACCTAGTAGGTGCTTAGTCAATGAATGCTAATTCCTGACCATATCCTGCCATGGCAGAATAAAAGAAAATGAAGGTGACCAGGCGGGATGGATGGAATGAAGGAAGTTGATGCATTAAATAAGCTATTGCTTGCCATACGTTCATTTCCAAAATAATAATAAAATATATTTCTTTGAGTAAAATACAGGTTTTTATGGATAGTCCCTACTTAATGCATGTTTCATGGGATAAATTGAAATCATTGTCTCCTCAGGAGGCAGGATGTCTAAAGGTCTAAAGGTATCAACTTTCATTCACAGCATGTTTGGGGGGGTGTTGATAGAACAATTGCCATGGGTGAGCTGTGATCTTTAAGTCAGACTAGCAGCCTAGAGCTCCTTCATTGAAAGTTTTGTCCAAATTTTCAAATCTTATTTGAAGCGCTTCAGGAAAATGAGTATGGATTGTAGACATGGGACAAGTATAGCAAGCAAACAAACAAACAAAAACAACAACAACAAAAAAAAAACCCAAAACAAAACAAAACATATTAACTGCAAAGTGTGGGACAATAAGTATTATAATGCTATATTTGTCATTATCATCTCAAGTGACAGACACCCACCCCAGTCCCCCTAAGCCTTCAGTTGGTATCAGAAGCTGCTTTACTGATGACGGCATTCCTCAGAACGCCTTTGACGTCCTTGTTCCGCAGAGTGTAAATCAGGGGGTTGAGTAAGGGGGTGACAGAAGTGTAGACCAGGGCGATCCTCGTCCTCTGGGGTGCTGGACCGTGGACGTAGGTAGACCAGGCTGCAGCAGCCATACTGCAGCAAGACCACAGTGAGGTGGGAGAAGCAGGCGGAGAAGGGTCGGTGGCGGCCCTCAGCAGAACGGATGCGCAGGATGGCGGAGGTGATGAACACACAGGAGACAGAAATGAGGACAAAGGGGACGGTCAGAACGAGGATGCTCACGACATAGAGGACAGCCTGGTGCAAGCGGGTGTCCGCGCAGGCCAGCCGCAGGACCGGCGGCACATCACACAGGAAGTGGCTGATTTCCCGGCGGTGCCCGCAGAAGGGCAGGGGGAAGATTAAGGAGGTGAGCTGCAGGGGGAGGAAGAGGGCCAGGCCCACGGCACAGACCACCATTTGGATGCACAGCTTCTGGGTCATGGTGAGCGGGTCGTGCAGTGGGTGGCAGATGGCCACATAGCGGTCATAGGCCGTGACTGCCAAGAGAAAACAGTCAGTGCTGCCAAGGGCAACAAAAAGGAACATTTGGGTCCCACAAGCAGCTAAGGGAATGGGCTTCCGGGCCTCCAGAATGTTGGAAAGCATCAAAGGCACCACAACAGAGGTGTAGCAGATTTCCAGGAAAGACAGATTGGACCGGAAGAAATACATAGGGGTGCGGAGGGCGCTGTGTGCTTACACTGCCCAGACGATGGCTGTATTGCCGCAAAGGATCATCAAGTAGAGGAGGGGGAAGAGGATGAAGAGGAGGGCCCGGCATTCCAGGACGGTGGTGAAGACTCGAAACACAAACTCAGTGGGGCCGGATTGGTTGAGGACAGGGCTTCTAGCAAACATGTCTTCTGCAAAAGAAGAGCAGAAAGTGCTGAACCTTCCTTTACTGAGTTACTTAATTGCCTGAGTAGAATCAGGGATTTAAAATTTGATTTTTGATTTGGAATTACCTATTTAGTATACCGTTTCCAATCTCCATGTTTGGGAATGAATTCACAATAGAGGGCGTGGTATCTTCTTCCTTGGAAATCTTCGTGAACGGGATAGATTCTAATCTGTAAAAGTTTCTGGTGACAGAGATGTCGCCAGATGTTCCTGGAGAAACTTTTTCTTTTTTTTTAACTCTGGTATTTAAAATCCAATTGACAAACGCTAATTCTTTGCCTCTATTTAATTAAACTAAAGAGTTGCATACAGTTTTACTTTGTTATCCATGGGGGATTGCTTCCAGGACCTCCTTGGATACCAAAATCCATGAATGCTCAAGTCCCTTTTATAAAATTGGATAGTATTTGCCTATAACCTACACACATGTTCCCGTTTACTTTACATCCTCTCTAGATTACTCATAATACCTAATACAATGTAAATGCTATGTAAATCGTTGCTGGTGCCTGGCAAATTCAAGTTTTGCTTTTTGGAACTTTCTGGAAAATTTTTTTTCAGATATTTTCTATTGTTGATTGGTTGAACCCACGGGTGCAGAACACACGGATAGGGAGGGCCAATCTAGCTGTAGATAGTTTCAAAATTAGATAAATGGACGTGATGTTTACTTTTTTGGTAAACATTCTTTTTGAAATATAGCATACATACAGAGAACTTTACAAATTCTAAGTGTACAGTTTGATCTGTTTTTTACACAGTAAATATACCAATATAAACACTACCAAGATTAAGAAATAGAACAATTCCAGTAAACTACAAGCATTCTTTATGTCTTCTCTCAGTCTTTATCCTTCACAAAGATAACTACTCTCTTGACTTTTATCACTGAAGATTAGTTTAAGCTTCAATTTACATATGTAATAAGAAAGTGTGTACTTTATTGTAATTGGCTTCAACATTATGTCTGCAAAGTTATTTTTGCTGTTTTGTATAGCAAGACTGTTCTTTCCATTGCTTTATGGTGTCCCATTTTTTATGGCTATACTATAATTTATTCATGAATTTTTCACTTTTCATCCAGTTTTGAGTCCATATAAAACTAGGCAAACACCTTTTATTCCAATCCTTTCTGATATGTATTCTTTATCTATTTCCTCTTATTTGAGTATTTAAAAAAAGTTTCCAACCATGAACCTAAACTTTTAAGACTTGGACAGATTCAGATGAAAGGAACCTGTAAAGGAATCAGGTAAAAATGAAGTGGCGCTGCTTGAGGGAAGAAAAGACAATAAGAAAACTAAAAATGCAATAGCAGAATTCAAATAGGCATTAAAACAATCAGGTGAGTAAGAGTTTTATGAGGATCTGGGAAGGGGAAAATACCTGTCAAGTAAGCACTTTCTATAGTTTGGACTACAATTTTATTTTCAATACAAAACCCCAAGAGACAATAGAGCAATGTCTACAGAGTTTTAAGAAAAACAAATTCTTGTGAAAGAATACTATACCCAGGTTTAGTGATTTATGCTCAAAAGCAACAGAAAGATGTTCTCAGATTAACAAGGGTTTAGGAAACACAGGCATACCTCGGAGATGTGGGCTCAGTTCCAGACCACAGAAAGAAAATGAATATCGTGATAAAGCAAGTTACAACGTTTTTGGTTTCCCAGTGTATATAAAGTTGTGTTTACACCATATTATAGTCTACTAAGTGTGCAATAGCATTATGTCTAAAAAATGGGCATACCTTAATTAAAAAATGCTTTGTTGCTAAAAAATGCTAACAATTATCTGAGCCTCAGATTTGCAATAGTGACGTCAAAGATCACTGATCACAGATCATTGTAAAAAATATAACGATAATGAAAAAGTTTGAAATATTACAAGAATTACCAAAATGTGACACAGAAGCATGAAGTGAGCAAATGTTGTTGGAAAAAATGGTGCCGAAAGACTTGCTTGATGCAAGGTTGCCACAAACCTTCAATTTGTAAAAAAAAAAAAAAAAAAGATGCAATATCTGTGAAGCACAATAAAGTGAAGCGTGATAAAATGACGTATGCTTGCATACCATTCTAAATACAATTAAAACAATTCCTCAACAAAAACTTTGGGTTGCTGGGTGATTAATCAGAACATATAATTCAAGATTGAAGAAGTTGTAATATAAAAACCTGATTTGAGAAATCAAAGAGTAAAATATGTATTTAACACTAAATGGTTAATGCAAATATTGTTAAAAGCAAAAAAAATCGTAAGAATAATTATTGAAAACATACATAATACAAAATGCCAAAACATTAAAATAGCTATGCATATTTAAAACCACAAATTATACAACTGGGAAACTGGTGGGGAAGGATGGGAGAAATGAAAGTATACTAATTTCCTCAATCTATGGAAGGAAGGATTCAAGAGCTATTTCATGTAGATGTGACTAATTAGAGAAATCTCTATTCAAACATGTAATTCTGAATAATAATCATCAGTAGAATATACACACAGCATATCCACTCCAAACGACCTGATTTTAAAAAGTAAATATACCAATTAAAAAAAGTAAATATTGTTCAGAGAGAAAAAAGCTGAAAACAAAGGAAAATGTGAACAAGCATATAAGATAAAATAGCTTAACATAAGCTGAGAAAAGTAAACGTTTCACTTCTGAAAATAAGTTTAAGTGAGGTTTATGTTTTATTAAAGGAGTCTCACATTTACATAAGAAAAAATTCAACCAAGTTTACATATATTGACATAAAAAGGCTAGCATCACTTTTATTTAGCATTGTGTTTTATGACATAACCAATGCAAGAAGACAGAAAAAGGATGTAGAAGATTTGATTGTTTAATTTAAGACATAACAGAACAAACTGAAAAACTGAGATGAATAAGATATTCATTATGGTGGTTAGTTCCAAATGGAATGTAGTAGGGAATCTCAACTAATTCTTACTTAACTGATGTGTCAGATTAACCAATGCTCCTCATCCCCTCTGTACAATATACTAGATTATGCCCATGAAGTACTGAACACAAAAGACCTATGGCTTATTCTCTGATATGTTTGAACATTCCTACAACCACAAATTGAATTGTACGTCTAAAAGTCAGTTGGATTTCACCCAAGCCTACTTAGACAATTTGGATTCATTTTTGTAATGATGTAATTTTATTACATTAAAATTCCAATATTTTAATTTTTTATATTTATTTTTCATTCTTTTGGCCACGCAGCATGTGGGGTCTTAGTTCCCTGACCAGAGATTGAACCCGGGCCGCCTGCATTGGAAGCACAGAGTCTTAACCACTGGACCGCCAGGGAAGTCCTGATATTCAAATATTTTAAAAAGTGGAAGAAAACTAGAAGATAGTGTAGATAAATATTTTTCAGATCTCAGAGTACAACCAAGTGACTTAAAACCAAATGAGTAGAGAACATAAAAATATTGATACTTTGACAGAATAAAAATTTAAAATTTCTGTGTGTCAAAAGTACAATAAGCAAACTGAATAGAAAATGAAATTTTATAACCCAGAAAAAAATCATCATCAGAAAAACAGGCAATTCAAAAACGAAGAGTTCAAAGGCAAAAAAATTCAATTTCATTATTATTCAAATAAATATAAATTTAAATAAAATTGGATACTATTTTCTGCTTAGAAACTAACAGTTTTAGAAAAAAGATAATACCTGGTGTTGTGAAAGTTGCGAAGAGGAATATATTCCCAAATATTGCTACTGGAAGTATAAAGTGCTATAAAGATGTGTGGAGTGCAATCTGGTAATATATAATAAAAGACTTGAAGAAATGCATTCACTTTGATTCAGCAATAATGTATTAAGGAATTTTTAATAAACTAACCATGTGTATGTGCATAAAATTGTTGACAGAAGTGTTCATTAAAGTTTTCAATATAATGGTGGAAAATTGTAAATATCAATAATGAGAAAATGCTTAAATTCACTGTGGTCTATCCATGTGATGGAACACTGCAATCATTTGAAAATGATGTTGCAGAAAAATACTTAGTAAGATTGGGAAGCTCATGCAAAACCAGATTATAAACAAGTGTTAAATCATGATTCCATTTAAAAAATAATTATTTCTGTTCATAAAAAATGAAAGAACATACCTTAAAATGTTAACAATGAGTATACCAGGTTGGTGGGATTTTAGTTTATGGCTTCTATATTTACAAATTTTACAAATTTCTATATTTACAAATTTTACAATGAATATACCCAATTTTGCAACCATATAATGCATTTAAAAATTTCCTTTGTCTTTTGTTATTTTAACATAATGTTGGGAAGGAAGAATGGTAGAGTGTTAATCGCATGGATTTTTGTAGTCAGTTAGATCTGGGTGTGAAAACTACCCTTATTTGCTAATTTAATTTTTACTTAATTATGTTACTTGATGAGCCTTGATTCACTAATGTGTGATTGGAGATGTGAATATGGAGCATTATGAGGACTTTATGAAAATTAAAAGTTTCAAATATAAAATGTGCCTGGATATAACACTGGACATAACAGGTGTCCAGTGAACACAACTGCCTTCCCTTCTCTTTTCTCATGATGGTGAGTTTCCCTTGGATATTTACCCTTCAGTTCTTATCTTTTCCTGAGTAGGCAGTGAGGCTCCTCTAGAGTTGTATCCTCCCAGGCCTTGCAGTTGCTCTGCTAAACCTTGAAAATCAGAACAAGAGTAAAAGAGGAAAGGAAGAAGAATAATATAAAATGGATGAGACATTTCAGTAAAATAATGTGATTATATACCATCAAAGCCAAATAAGATAGACCTTGGCTCAGGAAAACATTTAAAAAAGAATCTATCTTACTAAGACTTGAATATCAAATGAGAAAGATTTGGTGCAAAACATACTTAATCTGTGGATAATGGAAGATATATAGTATTGGAGCCTGATGTCTGCCAGGACAAGTTATACTAGGGCAATTTCAAGGGAAAAAACTAGCACATATATTCAAGGTGAGGCTATAATCTATTAAAAAATAAAATGCATCAAATTCTGTACTTACATATGAGGGTTTTCCCTTTCAATGGTCACTTTCAAAGGTTTTGCACTTACTCTAATGGTGTTTCTTTCAAACCATTTTAGGATTGCCTCTGGGGGTTATTTTAAAAGACTGCACATTTTCTTGAATATCATTAGTTGTGACGTATGTTCACAATGGGAGAATGCATTTGCTTTTTTTTCTTAATAGCAAAATATTTGAGGTACGGTGAGATAAAATATAGTAAATTAACCAGGTAGCCCCATTTTGCACTATAGAATTTGATCAGAACAGGAGTTGGTGAAGATAATACTGTTGTGAGTAGAAACATATGTTTTTCTTCAGCTTTTTTTGAAATATAAGAATATTATCACTGCTATTAGGTGTACCGTTCAAGATGTGTGGCAAAATCTTTGTGAAAATTTTCCTCATGTTCAAGTTTTCAACCATAAGTAATTGATTTTGTCATTCCAATTCATCTGTTTTGGCCACTGACCTTGAAGTAATCTCTCCATTGGCACAAATGAAAAATCTGACCATTTCAACATTTTCATCTGGCTTATGTGTGAGAGGTTGATTGGATCTAAAAAAGTTCTTGATAGACATCATCCTGGTGCCAGCTCTTTATTTCATGTCCAGAAGAGCTCTGTGCAAATACATTTGAGTCTTTATCATCCTATTGTATTTCACGAGGCATTCAAAACTTCATTTCTTTATTACTTAACAATCCATGTAAATCCATAAAGCTGCATTTATTCTTCTCAGTCTTCTACTACTCTTCCCAAAACTGTTTTCAGAGAATCTTGTAACCCTGTTATCTTTGCTACTCACAGAATTCACTTCATTTCTGGGTGCCCACATTCCTTCCTTGTGGAACACTCAACTCCTGGCAATGCCATTTTGATAAACATTTCAATCAGGGCTATTTTTAAGCACCACAAGGGCAAGAATGCCTGTCTTGTTCACCAGTATATCTCTATCACAATTAATTTGATTTGAACTAGATTGAATTATTTTGTAGTTAAATCTCATGTCCTTTCAAAGCCAATATCCAGTGGCACCTTCTATAACCCAGTTATGCTGCCATTGCTTTAGCCCTACATAGATTGGGGCTTTCTCAGTCCAATGGTTATTTTGCTCCATGCAAAAAAGGAGGGCTTTGATGGGGTAGATTCACTTGATTAATGGATGGTGGAAAGCACAGCAATTAAACTATTGATGTGCTTGTTGAAACAATTAGTTTGATAATGTTGGGAAACTCATCTAGTTAACTGTTATCCTCAATGACTGATGAAGCAGTATTACAAGGTGTAAGGTATGCTTGCTGTTAATCCACAAACACTGTGCATAAAACCAAAGCACTTGTGAAAATGTCAGGGACCCATGAAACCATAGCAAAGCCCAGTCATAGGTCAAATGTGTGCTCATTTATAAAGCATATATAAAGTTGAATCTCTATACCTGGGAACTGTAAGGGAACTTAAGAGGCACCTAGTCCCACATATATCCTACATGCAAAAACCAAGGTCTACTGTGATTAAGCCTTATTCAGAGGCATATGGCTGGTTATGAGCATATCTGGGGCCAGTATCTATGTTCTATTTGATTAGTTACCAGAGTGTAAAGTGTACATACAGGCCTTGAGTCTATCTCACGTTTCATCTACAACAAAGGCTATGTAACTTATTTAAGAGAGTGCAAACATCCATGCAGAAAGGACACAGTATGGTTCTGACAGTGATGCTGAAAAACATGCCCAAGCTCAGTCTGATACTATGCTCACAAGAGAAGCAACATCTTTTGTAGCATAATTTGAAAACTCTTTAAAACTTCTCCTGTTCCAAACGATTTCCCCTAATGTGACCACTGTGCCATTCCCAAGTTAATTATACCTATTTTTTTAGTTCCCCCCACCACCAGCTTTATTGAGGAAAAATTGACAAATGTAATTGTATATATTTAAGGTGTACAATATGATGATTTGATATCTATATATACATTTTGAAATGATTACCAAGATCAAGATAATTAAGAGACATTTGATCTCTCAACAAGAGTGTGGGTTCTGGATCTGACATTTAATAGGTTTAGAACCATGGACAAAGTTACTTAATTTCTATGAATCTCAGATTTTTAGCTACAAAGGGTATGATATAGTTACCCTAGAGAGTTATTGTGAGAATTAACAGTAAGATGAATCAAGTGTTCTGCCTGACTTCTAGTAGGTGTTCTTTTTCCATTCTCCTTATTGCACTTTCTGCCCCAGATCTACTGAACCACTTTCAGTCCCTTCCTTCCCATGGTCCCTCTTGCTCTGGGGACTTGGCATTATCTACTCCTTCCTCCTTGGACACTCTTCTCCTTCTGCTCCTTAGCTACATCTTCTCCTTCAGAGCTCAGTTCACGTGTCATCTCCCCTAGAAAGCTTTCCTTGATCCTCATCTTTCCCAACTCTAGTGATAGGTACTCCTTCTCTGAACTTCCAAAAAACCTTCTTCTCACCTCAACTATAAGAAGATATAACAATTGTAAATATTTATGTACCCAATATAGGAGCACCTCAATACATAAGGCAAAGGCTAACAGCCATAAAAGTGGAAATCACAGTAACACAATAAGAGTAGGGGACTTTAACACCCCACTTTCACCAATGGACAGATCATCCAAAATGAAAATAAATAAGGAAATACAAGCTTTAAATGACACATTAAACAAGCTGGACTTAATTGATATTCATAGGACATTCCATCCAAAAACAACAGAATACACTTTCTTCTCAAGTGCTCATAGAACATTCTCCAGGATAGATCATACCTTGGGTCACATATCAAGCCTTGGTAAATTTAAGAAAATGGAAATCATATCAAGTATCGTTTCTGACCACAATGGTATAAGACTAGATAACAATTACAGGAAAAAAAGAGTAAAATATAAAAACACATGGAGGTTAAACAATACACTACTAAATAATCAAGAGATCACTGAAGAAATCAAAGAGGAAATCAAAAAATACCTAGAAACAAATGACAATGAAAACACGATGACCCAAAACCTACAGGATGCAGCAAAAGCAGTTCAAAGAGAGAGGTTTATAGCAATACAATCCTACCTCAAGAAACAAAAAAGTTCTCAAAAAAACAACATAACCTTACACCTAAAGCAATTAGAGAAAAAAGAACAAAAAAAAACCCCCAAAGTTAGCAGAAGGAAAGAAATCATAAAGATCAGATCAGAAATAAATGAAAAAGAAATGAAGAAAACAAGAGCAAAGATCAATAAAACTAAAAGCTGGTTCTTTGAGAACAAACAAAATTGACAAACAATTAGCCAGACTCATCAAGAAAAAAAGGGAGAAGACTCAAATCAATAGAATTAGAAATGAAAAAGGAGACGTAACAATTGACACTGCAGAAATACAAAGGATCATGAGAGATTACTACAAGAAACTATATGCCAATAAAATGGACAACCTGAAAGAAATGGACAAATTCTTAGAAAAGCACAGTCTTCCAAGACTGAACCAGGAAGAAATAGAAAATATAAACAGACAAATCACAAGCACTGAAATTGAAACTGTGATGAAAAATCCTCAAACAAAAGTCCAGGACCAGATGGCTTCACAGGCTAATTCTATCAAACATTTAGAGAAGAGCTAGCACTGTCCTTCTCAAACTCTTCCAAAATAAAGCAGAGGGAGGAACACTCCCAAACTCATTCTATGAGGCCACCATCACCCTGATACTAAAACCAAAGATGTCACAAAAAAAGAAAACTACAGGCCAATAACACTGATAAACATAGATGCAAAACTCCTCAACAAAATACTAGCAAACAGAATCCAACAGCATATTAAAAGGATCATACACCCTGATCAAGTGGGATTTATCCCAAGAATGCAAGGATTCTTCAATATCTGCAAATCAATCAATGTAATAAACCATATTAAAAAATTGAAGGAGAAAAACCATATGATCATCTCAATAGATGCAGAAAAAGCTTTTGACAAAATTCAACACCCACTTATGATAAAAACCCTCCAGAAAGTAGGCATAGAGGGAACTTACTTCAACATAATAAAGGCCGTATATGACAAACACACAGCCAACATCATTCTCAATGCTGAAAGATTGAAACCATTTCCACTAAGATCAGGAACAAGACAAGGTTGTCCACTCTCACCACTATTATTCAACATAGTTTTGGAAGTTTTAGCCACAGCCATCAAAGAAGAAAAAGAAATAAAAGGAATCCAAATCAGAAAAGAAGAAGTAAAACTGTCACTGTTTACAGATGACATGATACTATATATAGAGAATCCTAAAGATGCTACCAGAAAACTACTAGAGCTAATGAATGAATTTGGTAAAGTAGCAGGATACAAAATTAATGCACAGAAATCTCTTGCATTCCTGTACACTAATGATGAAAAATCTGAAAGAGAAATTAAGGAAATACTCCCATTTACCATTGCAACAAAAAGAATAAAATGCCTAGGAATAAGCCTACCTAAGGAGACGAAAGACCTGTATGCAGAAAACTATAAGACACTGATGAAAGAAATTAAAGGTGATACAAATAGATGGAGAGATATACCATGTTCTTGGATTGGAAGAATCAACATTGTAAAAATGACTCTACTACCCAAAGCAATTTACAGAGTCAATGCAATCCCTATCAAACTACCATGGGCATTTTTCACAGAACTAGAACAAAAAAATTCACAATCTGTATGGAAACACAAAAGACCCCAAATAACCAAAGCAATCTTGAGAAAGAAAAACAGAGCTGGAGGAATCAGGCTCCCTGACTTCAGACTATACTACAAAGCTACAGTAATCAAGACAGTATGGTACTGGCCCCAAAACAGAAATATAGATCAATGGAACAGGATAGGACGCCCAGAGATAAACCCATGCACATATGGTCACCTTATCTTTGATAAAGGAGGCAAAAATATACAGGGGAGAAAAGACAGCCTCTTCAATAAGCGGTGCTGGGAAAACTGGACAGCTACATGTAAAAGAATGAAATTAGAACACTCCCTAACACCATACACAAAAATAAACTCAAAATGGATTAAAGACCTAAATGTCAGGCCAGACACTACCAAACTCTTAGAGGAAAACATAGGCAGAACACTCCATGACATAAATCACAGCAAGATCCTTTTTGACCCACCTCCTAGAGAAAGGGAAATAAAAAGAAAAATAAGCAAATGGGACCCAATGAAAGTTAAAAGCTTTTGCACAGCAAAGGAAACCATAAACAAGACGAAAAGACAACCCTCAGAATGGGAGAAAATATTTGCAAATGAAGCAACTGACAAAGGATTAATCTCCAAAATTTACAAGCAGCTCATGCAGCTCAATATCAAAAAACAAACAACCTAATCCAAAAATGGGCAGAAGATCTAAATAGACATTTCTCCAAAGAAGCTATAAAGATTGCCAACAAACACATGAAAGGATGCTCAACATCACTAATCATTAGAAAAATGCAAATCAAAACTACAATGTGGTATCACCTCACACCCATCAGATTTGCCATCATCAGAAAGTCTACAAACAATAAATGCTGGAGAGGATGTGGAGAAAAGGGAACCCTTTTGCACTGTTGGTGGGAATGTAAGTTGATACAGCCACTATGGAGAACAGTATGGAGGTTCCTTAAAAAACTAAAAATAGAACTACCATATGACCCAGCAATCCCACTACTATGCGTATATCCTGAGAAAACCATAATTCAAAAAGAGATATGTACCACAATGTCCACTGCAGCACTATTTACAATAGCCAGGACATGGAAGGAACCTAAGTATCCATCAACAGATGAATGGATAAAGAAGATGTGGCACATATATACAATGGAATATTACTCAGCCATAAAAAGAAACCAAATTGAGTTATTTGTAGTGAGGTGGATGGACCTAGAGTCTGTCATACAAAGTGAAGTAAGTCAGAAAGAGAAACACAAATACTGTATGGTAACACATATATATGGAATCTAAAAAAAAAATGGTTCTGAATAACCTAGGGGTAGGACAGGTATAAAGATGTGGAGAGTGGACTTGAGGACACAGGGAGGGGTAGGGATGGTCTGGGACGAGTGAGAGAGTGGCATGGACATATATACACTACTAAACGTAGAATGGATGGCTGGTGGGAAGCAGCTGCATAGAACAGGGAGATCAGCTCGGTGCTTTGTGACCACCTAGAGGGGTGGAGTAGGGAGTTTGGGAGGGAGACGCAAGAGAGCGGGGATATGGGGTTATGTGTATACGTATGGCTGATTCACTTTGTTATACCGCAGAAGCTAATGCACCATTGTAGAGCAATTATACTCCAATAAAGATGTTGAAAAAAAAATCAGTGAAAGGGAAAGTCAAAATTAGGAAGAAAATGTTAACAATAAATATATCTGACAAAGGAATTATATCCAGAATGTGTAATAAACTCATAAATAGATAAAAAGCCACTTAAAATTGACAGATGCTTAATGTAATACTTCACGAAAGAAGATATCCAAATAGTTGATAAAAGGTACTCATCATCATTTTGTCAGGGAAATACAAATAAACATTGACTCTGAATCTGGAATCCCTGGGTTCAA